>NC_138826.1:5472189-6738608 GCF_965183815.1 Platalea leucorodia
CCTCTCTTCTCATCCATTTCACTTAGGCAGCCGCTTTCAATGGAAATTGATGGCAGGCTCGGGCTGGACGAGTCCTGAGCCGCCGCTCAGATTCTGCATTCAAAATCTTCATTTGCAGCAAACAATGATGCAGGTGACTCCGCTTAACGCAAGTTAATGTCTGCATGACCATCAAGGAATGAAGGCGTAATAAAGGATCAATAATCGCAATGATCTAAGTAACAATTTTGAAATATTTAACCACAGGCAACAATTAAGGTTCTTTTAGATGTTGCAAACTTAAAGCCTACGGCCTGGAATCCGAGTCAAGTGTTTACCCTTAAGGATGGTACGAGTTTCCCTAAATGATGCCTCCCCTCGCTCAAGCTCAGCTACCTATGGAGCCAGCACAAACAGACGCTTCAAAAATCACGTGAAATTGCAATGAACTTTCCTCCTTTGCTAGCTTCTCATCACTTTTAAACAATGCTAAACTAAGGATTAAATTTATAATTTAACTCACATGATAGCAAGCCACTGAATGATTCCCAAGGGAAGTTTGGGTCACGTGGACTTGCGTCTCATAAAGCATAAAGACCTGCCAGCATTCCTCAGCTGATGGGGGCTGAAATGTTATTGGGCTTTTTGGTTTTATTTTTCTGCATGATATTCAGATTTTGGAAGTGAAGAAGGATATTTGCTTGCTGGTAGCCTGAATTCCACTAGAGATAGATACAAATCTCTGTCTCTTTGAGAATGATAAAAGAAGTCAGGCAGGGTATTGTATACCATCTTGCATTAAGAAAAACTCGGAGGTTTAAGGCCATCTGTATTTAAATCCAAGGACAGATGAGACATTTAAATTTTAGTAGCACTCAGTTATATACCTGACATAGAGAAATGGCCGCAATCCTTTTTATCAGGCTGGAGAAGAGGCATTAAATGACAAAATATTAGTCAGGCCATAGATCCACGAAACCTATAAGTTCTGCAGCAGCTTCATTAAATCTGTTTTTTATCAGAAGGGTCTGGTGTAACATTGCCAGCATTTGAGGCATTGGGCTTTTAGAGGATTGCTGCCAGATACTTCATCCATCTGTCTATTTTCATATTTATTGTTTTACCAATCACTTTATTCATCCATCTGTTCATCTGTGTAAACCCATTTTTTTAAATTTTAATTTTTATTTATAGACTGACCTTAATAAACTCTCCTCAAGTACCGCGTGTTTATCACTGTCACGGATGAAAATGTTATTAATGACAGGAGGGCTGAGCAGGGAAGACGACTGCCCTTTAAATTCCTTTTCAGCTGACTGGACCGCAGCAACTCAGCTGGGTGGAGGTGGCTGGATCGATAAGGTCGGAGTTCAGTGGCTGGTCCCATCTCCTCTATCATCCCCATCACTGCCAGCTAACGATGCCTGCAGGTGGAGCGGGGGCACTTGACTACATTTATGAATTGCCTCGCTCCGTAGCGAAGGCTTTTCCGCCCCGTAGGAAAAGCTGTGGGTAGCTCGGGATATTTATTTTGAAATGTATACAAGGGAAGACGCGGATGTCAATACAAGAAGAGCAGCCCGGTGTGTTTAGAGTAAATATGGCTGGCTCGTAGCGCGGCGCTGGCACCGTGGCTTTCAGCTCTTCCAGGGAAATTCTGATTAAAGATAAATAAGGGATGCGCCGGTCGTTCAATGCTTCCCACATCACGCGAAGGAAAAAGAGGTAGGTGAGTTTTCAGCACGTGGTCGCTACCGCTGTACTTGCAATCCAACTACTTAAACTGCCTTAATTGCTGGGAATCCGGGGCTGATAACCCCAACATTGCATATCCCTCTGTATTTGCCTGCAACAGCCAGGGCTTCGATACCTCCACCCGGTTTGGGCAGCCATAGCCGTGTTTCTTTTCGCAGGTGCGTAACTCATAATGCAGTTCCGAAAATGATATTTATTACTACTAATCCTGTCCTTGTTTGATTGCCAACAGCAATATGGATGATTGTTGCACTGAGCATAGAAGGGGGTAAGAGTATCTCGAAGTACCTCAAAATTATACACCTATGGATAAAGAGTGTTTCAAATTTATGACAGGTAATAGTCACGAGGTGGCTATCAATGCTTTATGAGTTCACTTAGTTGACATAAGGTCTAACCTTGCCGCAGAAATACATTTTTATTCTGCTGACTTAAAGCAGGTTTGACAAATACTCTCCGGGATAACTCAACCCTCACGTTTTATCTTTGGTTGGCCTAGGTGCCGTTCGCGACAGAGTTTTGCCGTGAAAGATGTAGCTGTGAGGATGGGGACATTCCCCTCATGGCTTCATCTCATCTCCCGCCTCATTAGAAGCCTTGGATTCCTGCCTGGGATTTTATTTTGACATCAGAGGTGTAAATCAAGTCATAAACATATTTAAACTAATGTTGTTGAAAATCCGTAATTCTGACAGCGAAATGAGCAACAAAAAGTGCATATAATATTTGGTGACATGTAATTTTAACTTCATCCAGTCTCTTTGCTTTTGAGACATTGTTACCTGCAGGATAAGGCAATAAAATAAGGATGTACAAGAATGTGTCAAATGTAGGGCTTCCCTAAATTACATTCTGAGGCACAGATTAATACATTTAATACATTCCAGTCATGAGTGAAGTACTTATAGCAGAACAACTGCTCCTTCAGTGATATCATTCACTGGAATGAACTACAGCTAACAGTGACAAGCTGGAAAAATGCCCCCACTTTTCAAACTGTACAAATGGCATTTGGACACAGTAACTCAAAACTGGACACTTCATTTCAAGTTTAAAGCTAGTGGTCCAGTCAAAAGCTATTACTCCATCTTCTTTATTTGTAGTCCATGCTTTTGTGCTCTTTAAGAATCAAATAAATACTGGTGTAATGGTTAGCAACTGCCAGTTCAACGAAAAATACTGCTAAATTCACCAATAAGTCTTTTTTCTACACACACAAATTTATGACATAAGAACTGAACCCATTCCTGTTACAATGTCTGGATAGTTTTTTAATGTAGAGGGAGACTCACTTTAGTGATAAGAGTTTAAACCTCAACTACTTTTTCCTTCTTTCTGGATCATACATCTAGATAGAGAAGAGCGTGAAATAAACGACCGGTGTGTGTAAGCCAGGGTGCGCTGAGCTGGCCCGTTCTCAGCTCCATCGGTCCGGCAGAGGCAAGTGATCTCTGGAGCTCTGCGGCCTCTTGCACCGAACACCCTTTCCCTTTTGCATTTGCGCTGAGGTGATTTAAAAGCAGAGAGATTATTTGCACTGAGATTATTTCAAAGCAGATGCAAGATCAGCCCCCTCCTCTATTTTAAGAACTTGATGGAGAAGGGAAGGAGACTGAGCTGGATGCAGGCTCACCAGATGCCTCCTCCTTGTCGCTCCTGTTCAATCCTCTTTGGTCCACGCTTTGCAAGTCCCTCTGCCTCGAAGGGACGCCCCGAGCCTCCCACCATGCCCCACCACTGGCTGTGTAATCGCTAGATCCCAGTTTGTGATCCTGTCGTGGTTTAACCCGGCAGGCAGCTGAACACCACCCAGCCGTTCGCTCGCTCCCCCCCCGGGGGATGGGGGAGGGAATCGGAAAAAAGGTGAAACTCCTGGGTTGAGATAAAGACAATTTAGTAGGACAGAAAAGGAAGGGAAAATAATAATAATGATAAAAGAATATACAAACAAGCGATGGTACAATGCAATTGCTCACCGCCCGCTGACCGATGCCCAGCCTGTCCCTGAGCAGCAGCCGTGCCCTGCCGGCCAACTCCCCCAGTTTATATACTGGGCATGATGTCATACGGTATGGAATAGCCCTTGGGCCAGTCTGGGTCAGCCGTCCTGGCTGTGCCCCCTCCCAGCTTCTTCTCCATCAGTCAGGGCATGGGAAGCTAAAAAGTCCTTGACCAGTATAAACACTTACATAGAATCACAGAATCGTTAAGGTTGGAAAAGACCCTGAAGATCATCGAGTCCAACTGTTAACCCAGCGCTGCCAAGCCCACCACTAAACCATGTCCCTAAGCACCACGTCTACCCAGCTTTTAAATACCTCCAGGGACGGGGACTCAACCCCTTCCCTGGGCAGCCTGTGCCAGTGCCTGATTTCTTAGCAGCAACTAAAACATCAGTGTGTTATCAACATTATTCTCATCCTAAATCCAAAACACAGCACCATACCAGCTACTGGGAAGAAAACGAACTCTATCCCAGCCGAAACCAGGACAGATCCCCACAGGCGTCCTGCTACCACGCATACCTGTGCAAGGGAAGGAGCAGCGCTACCCTTTGACCGAGGAGGACTTTGTACAAAAGCAAGAGGTTGCTCGGGGAACGGGGCTGGTTGCTTTCCAGTCACTGTAGCACCACGTGCAGGCTTCGGGACTTGAGTTTTCAAGTTCCTGCTTTGATCTGCCTATACAAAATAACCGACGCTGACAGGTACAAGCCTTGAGCTCCTCCGTAGCGATCAGCACGTGCATCGCACTCCGAGAGAAACATCTCCTGCATCCCCACACAGCTACCACACTTGGGGCTATGAAGGCGTCTGCGAATTAATGCTTATTCCAGATGTCTATGCTAAAAAAGGTGCATTATTAGGTGCCACGTCGCACCTGGAAGAACGCTTACAGATCTGGGGGTTACGCTAGTAATTGTGCTAAACCTCTGAAGTTGGCTGATGCGAGACCTAAGCGGGGAGGGTGTGATGAAGGGATAAATATTCGTGCTGTCCAAGTGCCACGTCTTCTCTCCAGCCAGCCTTTTTACGGTGTGCGGCAGTAAATGCTACAGTAAAAGAAGAACCTGACACCCGCTGCGGGGAACAATGGATTACTTTCTGAAAGGAGAAAAACTCACAGCCTAACACTTCGTCAGAAAAGTACACAAATACGTTTCCCCAAACTCATGAGGTTGCTTTCAACTTGTTTTGGGGAAGACAAGGAACTAAACCACAAGTAATTATGGATTTTCTAAATATATCGGGTTTGTTCTTCAGGTTCCCCAGGTAGCGATTATAATCCTGTTCCTTTTTGTCACTGCTATTTGCAGCTAGAAGCCTTAAAAATAGGGGGCTGTTCTCAGGTTTCTTTTCCACCAGTGGAGGCCCTGCAGTGATCCCATCATCCACGGTATCTGAAACACTCAAGAAAAAGTGTCTGGAAACAGAAATTATTTTAATTTCCACAGAGAGGACTTACACTTTCTTTTATTCAGTTTCTTAAAGATACCGACACTGAGATGAACAAGGATTTTATGGTGTTCTAAGTAATTTAATTTGGTGTCATAATTACAACTTGATTAATTCTATCCACATGGAAAATTATGAGGGATTTTTCTTATCTGCAGGGTACATTTTAAAGATTTTGTATTAACTGCAACTAACGCGAGTTGGGAAGGACTGTGATAGTCTGCAAACAAAGCACCTGTAGCGGCTGAGAAAGGATAAATGACAGGTATGACAGGGGTGGGATTGTCCCTCTGGGCTCTGCATTGACATTATGAGAACACAAAGACCCTGTGAGCTCTTGTGCAGAAAAAAAGTAGGCTGCTAATACACGTACCTCTGCCACCTCACTTCTTCCACCGCTGGCACCGAACACAACACGTCTGTTCTTATCTTGCCTTCTCGGAGAGAAGCTCCTTGCGACTTGCTGCCTGTTGAACGAGGCATCGGAGCTCAGCAGCCCCAGCCCTGCAACATCCAGTGGGACACGGGCCCCACGCAGCATAACTTGCTTTGGAAACGACAGGCTGGAGGACTGGGACCCTTGTAGGTTTTCTAAAATCATTTAAGATTATTTTAATCCTTCGACCTTGACACCACTTTTTGACTTTTAGCTGATATTCTAAAAAGGTAAAATTTAAATTTCCTAAGCATACAGATTTGTAAGTTGTTCTCCTGAGTTCGTAGCTGCAAACAGAAGTATGAGAAACCATGCAGGCTTCTACCTGCCCATGCGAGTTTGCTGCAAGGCAGCTCCAACAGTGCTGAATTCCCCAGCACTGGCAAAGCCTGCCCTTACCGAAAGCACTCACCACTCATTCCGGGAAGTTTCCACGTGGCCTTCGTCCCCTGGCGATGAAGAACAAGAAACCGAAGGACCTTGCAGGATGCGTCCCAAGGAAGAGGAAGGGCTGTGGGTACTCAGAAAAATCCTCACAATTAATATTCATTGGAAAAATAGAATTGGTATCTCTTTTCCTTTCCCTCCCTGCCGTTCTCTCTTGCGAAATAGCTTCACAGTGAGGAACCTATTATTGGCCATTGCACATCATTAATTTTAGAATCATTTCTCTTCTGCTGCATCTTATGGTCCTGCGTTACACTGCATAATATTGTCATCCCAGCATAGGAAGCATCGCCTATTTGAAGCATAACGCTACAGAGTTAATCAGTCTAAGAGAGACCTAAACTAGACATCAGAGAGCAGTACAGGGGTGGAGCTGACATATAGATATGCAGTCGTGAAAATACATCGTGGATGAAGAGGCATTGCTTTGTGTAGAGGGACAGGGAGTGCAGGCAATAGCTCTGAAGCTTGGAGATTTCTCAGCAGTGTCTTGCTTAGAAATCCAAATTTCAAGACTATAAACCAACCCTATTAAGATATAGTTCACTGTATTTTAAAACTATACAGAGGCCTCAACACCGTATATCTTTGAGGGGCTTATGACAGAGAATACATTTAGTTTTAAGTCTTTCAGCACCAGTGAGTCCATGAATAGGTTTCACTCTTTATTGACTGCACTGAAGGCTTTGGCCACTGGAAGGCTTGGCAGATGCTGGCGCCTCTGGCCTAGCCAGGCAGGGCTTACGGTGGCAGAAGGGACGCCATTCAAAACACCTTCCTCCAAAAAGCTGAAGCCCGGACTAACCGAACCGAGACCTGCAGTGTGTATTACACGTAAAGGGGCTTTGGATTCAGCCTGGCAGGGAACAGTGCCGAGCAGACAGCACCATTCGCTGCAGCTGCAGGACCAGCGCTTACGTGACTCCTCTACTTTCCTTGCAGGAACGAAGCGTTTTCACTAGAGCAAGTGAGAGGATGCAGGACTAGGGATGCTTTTCTACCAGGACACTGCTTCTGCTCACCAGCTTTTCTTAAAAATAATCTAGACACGTGTTTACATTAGTCCACATCCAGTCCTGTAAACACTTTGAAGCAGAACCCTTTTTTTTTGGCTTTTACCCAGATAACTGGGGTATATATGCATCTTGTACATATATTTATATGCATCTTGTACATAGGCCACAGCTAGGGATCCTAGGGCAATACAAATCAGAATGAAAAATAACACTGTGTTCTAAATTGCTCTGACTAATTCCTTGTATTAGTAATACAAAAAAACAATTCAATCCATATCACAGGATTTTATCAGCAGCCAAGTACTAATTCAAATTTTACCAGTGTCTGCCTGCTTTTCCATGAAATAATAGCAAAATGTATTTCCAAATCTGATTTTGACTCATTAGATCCTGCTAACAAAATCATTTGTTTTAAGAATTAAATGAAATCCCTTTCAGAATAACTCTCCTCAAGGTGCACACATGGGAAGCAGCCCTCAGATATGTCATTCTTGGAAAACCCAGCGCGATGTTAGGAGACCTGATACTCCTGCTGCAGCGCCCGTGCAGGATACGGAGCACAGAGTAAACTGACAAAATAATTGGATTATACATCCACAATTCAGACTTTCAGTTACTGGGTGCTTTCTTGCTCCTAGTTTCCACAGAAAAGTCAGGTTTTTGTTCCTTAAGTCCTTGTACTGCTTATTTACATATGAAAAGGTAAGTTTATGAAAGAGCTTTCCTATTTTACTACATCTAATAGTTAATAATTTAAATCTGTAGCCATTATCATCATATAGATTGACACAAATGGCATATGGATCATTCTGGGGATGAGGGTTAGTTTCTTTTAAGAGAGAATTGTTTTAGTTTTTGCAGGAAATTAATCAGGGGAATGGGCTTTGTGGAGCATGGAGGAAATCTAATCTGTTCTTTGTTCAAATTTGCCTTGCTCCAATTCCTAGCAATTGTAGACAACATGCTCTTTTGTTCGGGAGCCACTTGTTACATGCATAATTAGAGACTGCAGTAGCTGTGTTTAAAGAAAAACTGTTTTCCAATGTAATGTGTGATCTTGATAATAGTATTTTCATCAAAGGTAGCAATTACATTCATTAAGCTGGGACTGGCAAGGCAGCAAGGAAATTAAGTGGAAGGTGAATAAAAAGCTCCCCGTTTCTTTTTAAAATCTCTGTCTCTTTATAAGTTGAAATGCACCATGTTGAGCTGCAAACTGGAAAATACATACTGAATATAAAAAAAAAGAAAGGAAGAAAAAAATAAAGTCCTCCTTAACCTTTCTGAATAATGATCCAGAAGATATCCTAGGGACACCTACTATAGATGCACTTTTCAAATTAAAGGGCTTTATTCTACATTAATTTCTTATGCAAGTTTTAAACGAGCTCAACATATGATTCAGGTCTTTAAAGGCTCCAGGGCTCTCTAGGATTAATTCACTGTTCTTTTCACACATAAATTAATTGTTTTGTGTTCTCAAAAACAGCAAACAGCACATAAATCAACCAGTTTAGAAAAGACGCGAGGCTGGTACCTTTTGCAAATCACTGAAGTTCGCTATTTACACTTCATTATTATAATATGTAACTTTTAAAGGAAAAGCTGGAAAAGCAGGACATATGTTGTTAATTCTAAGCGGATTTCTTGAATGCGTAACTCTTTTTAGCAATTTGATTCCTTGAAAGACAAAAGTTGTGGAGCACTGAAGAGCCATTCTTCCAGCACTCATAATTATATTTTTTCAAGTTAATAATTCAATTACACATCACTAATGCATTTGCAAACATTCCCACATAAAAATAGCTTTCTTTTTTTTTTCTTCCCCTGTTTTTGCCCTAAGCCTTGTAAGAGTGAGATTTGCAGATAGAAAAATGTAAACATCTGAAGACGTGAGCCCCGGAGCCACAGGAGGGCTGTGCCCAGCCTGCGGGCTCCCCCAGGCACTCTTGCTGAGTGCAAACATGGAAATCTCATTTTTTAACTCCAAAATGTAATCCTGCTTTTTTTTTTTTCCAGGCACTGTATCACAGGCTGAGAAGCGGGTCCGTCTCCTCGCCCCTTTGCCCTGCGCGGACAGCCAGGGCAGCACACCGCTGCAGAGAAGTCGCTACGTCAGGCGAGGGCTGAGCCCCAATTTTGCCCGCAGGCAAAATACCCCACTTCAGGGATCTTGGCAAGTGTCAGCCGAAGCGGACGACGCTTGAGCAAGTGGGGCAAGTTTAATTTACAAGCACTTACAGCAGAACAGGTACCAAGAAGCAGGCGATAGCAGGTGCTCCCTCCTGAACAGGGATGTCCCAGCACGCTCTCATCTCGAGGCAAGAGAGAAAAATGAAGCCAGAACCTGGCTATCCATAACTCCAAAAATAACTGTTTCTCCCTCTGCCCTTCCCAGAAATAGAATGTGAAACCACAGCATCTTGGCCAAATTGGAATTTGCATAGTTCTGCGAAGCATTTCCTTCAGTTAGGAATGATTTAATTATTCTTCACTTCCTCTTCTAGAAATCATTCCTGGATAATGAGGTTAGCATAGAGCAGATATGTTTCAGTCAAGAAATAGATGTAATTCAGTGCCAGAAGGCTTTTACAGTTCAAAAAAAAAAAAAAAAAAAAAAAAAAAAGATTTTTGGACACTTCTAAATAGAAGCAGCAGTATAGAGAAGGCTGGCTATGAAATTACAATAGTCTGAGACACCAGATCAGCAGGTGCTTTAAGCCAGTGCTGCATCAGCCTCCTGAAGAATTAGAGGACAACCACAACTCTCTTGTGGCCCAGATTCTTCCACAAGGGTAACAAGGCACATTTTAAATAATTATTAAATAATGACAAGCTACATTACCTCCAGAGAATTGTTTATCTCTGCAAATTGAATCACTGAAGTCAAAGCACAGTAGAGCTAAAATACTTCTAGTATAAAATGGAAGACCTACTGCTGCACCTTGCTTTGGGCCTTGGAAACTGTGAATCCTGCATGGCAGTCAAATATATTTTATGACAAACAGCTTGCTGAATCTAGCTTTTATTATTCAAGCAACAATCAAAACAACCTGTCATATCAATCAAATGTCGACATTGCTGCAATTAAACCGAGAAAATTACTTTCTTTTTAAAGCTTGGTTGGACAGACATTGAGAAGACCAAAGTGATCTGGAATTTCAGGTGGCAGCGTAACAGTTTGTGTTTGATAGAAATCATACAGTGGAACATAAGGCATTTTTCTCTGAACACGGGGAAAACAAGACTGTGAACGTAAATACAGCCTTCATATCATATAACCATCTTCTAGTACATAATAGGGAGTCATAAAACATTTTCAAAGTTCAGAAAGTACCTGAGCTGAAAAAAGTGCTTTGCCTCAATTCTTACGGGAACAATTGGAGCAAATGCTGCATTTGGTGTGTAAACATCCTCCATCTCAGCAACAGAATGTCTAACATTTTCTTTCCTAAAACAAACAGCATCAGCTTTTGTACTAAAACACATTTGCTCCGTAAAAACTCTATCTTCAACAGCTCCATTAACAGAACCAGTTCTATGGAGCTTTTCAGTATTTAACTACATTTCCAGAATCTTAACTTTAATTTCTGAATTATTCCTCAATTATTTTTAGGTCAGTTTAGCAGAGTTGACACTAAGCTGTTCTCTACGAGATAAAATGAAAAAAAAAAAAAGAAAACCATTGTGCCTATAACTTAGTATCATTTCAAAGTTGGCTTTTTTGCTTCAGCTGGTCCTTTAGCTGGTGTTGGGTGCATGATACAGTAACTCCATAAGCGAAGTTATATCAGCTAATACTTTTTAGCATAAATAACGCTTGCAGCTTCTGGGACTCTTAACCTTTCACACTCTCTGCTTTTTGTATCCCTACAGATGAAAAAATACCCAGAGAAGCTAGTGTCTTTCTAAAATGTAATTATCATGTCTTTAGGTACCATCTAAACAAAGGCAGACAAACTCAGCGACACAGTATCAAATTAAAACTGGATGACTGCTCTGGTTATATTGAAAAATTTGCATTTAATTTGCATCTTTAAGATGCAAATTAGCAAACAGAAAAACGTTGCAGCATGTCCTAGAAAATAATTCAGGCCAAAAATATCCAAGGAACTTGCAGCAAACTTAAGCAAATGAAAAGGATGATCAGAAAATTATTCTGCTCACCTGAGGGGTGGGTCACCGTTTAAAAGTCTTGGCTGAATGTTTGTAAGAGAAGGGAGGAAACAACGGCTCACCCAGGGAACACGAGCTCTGGATCTGTGTGTCAGAGCTGCTGCTTTCCTACGAAGCGCAGAGCCACCCAGCGTCCTTCGGCAGGCTCCAAAATGGAAACCTTTCAAAACCAAAACAATCAAACTTAGGGGACCCAGAGGGGCAGGGGATACAGACTCAACATGAACTCATCCTATTGCAGCTCCACTCTTCCCTTCATTCTGTCTACACTAGGAAAGAAAAGTCGTCTCGTAGCTGGCAAACACAGAGGCATTTCGTGGTCTGCCAACCTGCATTTGGCCCTAAACCAGACAAGCAGTACCACTCCGTTTCAGCTCTTCCCACTGACGGGCGCATTCCCACCATGACCCTCCAGCCATCGTTAGATGAAGCAAAGCTCCTTTTAAGTCCTCCTAATGTTGGCGAGTTGACTTCTCTGTTAAGCATACCCAGAGCAGTCCAGCCCTGCCTTATCTGTGATTTACAACAGATGCTTTTAAAACTGTCACAAATAGTGACAATGGTTTGTGTAACACTTCAAACGGACTGTCAGACCTCCAGGTCTGGCTGGTTAGGAAGTAGAATTTACTTTTCAGTCCATATATCCTAATTTCCTGGTTAGGTGACCCCCAAATAACACAAGCTGGCAATGTGGAAGTTGGGGATTTATGGCTTATTTTAGGTTTTCCTGTTAGTATTTGATTTTAGGTTTTCCTGTTAGTATTTGATTTTTTTTTTAAGAGAGCGGTTACAGCTTGTAACAGCTTTCCTTTCTTCAGAGATCCCTGCAAGATGTTTGATGAACATGTTTCTGCATGTTCAGAAGTCCTCATTTTGTATATTAAATAAACCCAGTTCTGAATGTGCTGGTTACTTGGCTATCAAGACACAGCTTTCTGTCAAGTGGGAGTGCTTTTTCTTTAGGATCTTCAGTGAAGTCACCTTGAGATTTCTTTATAGGTATAATCTTCCAGTATTAGGAGCTCTACAGCTATTAAGATACACAGAGGAAAAATATAGTTTCAGAAAGATGTAAATCCAAATGATCTTAAAAGACAGAAGAATATATAAAAATGCTGTGGCTGCCTGTTGAGACTGTACGTCTTTCTGATTTATATTTTAAAGTGGTTTATCAGAAAAAATGTTACATTGTACACTGCGTGTTCTTTTGAACATTAGTTTACCAATACGAATCAACATTTGAATGCTCTGATCTATGAAACAAGCTACTAGGAAACACAGTGGTTAGTTCTAGTCACCTGATGTATCAGACAGTTATTGCACATGAACAGAATATTTTTAGAGGATAATAAACGCCAAGATTTCAAAGCAGCTTAATAATGTCTCTAGTATCAGATAATGAGAAATTCCCTCAATGCTGCTAAGCTGGACTTTGTTAATTATAGCAACTGATCTTCCAACTGGCATATTTAACTGAAATAATTATTGTCATTCCTATCTGTTAGCCTGGAACTCTGGATATGCTGTGCATTGAGGTTTGGCTGTCTGGTGTGGGCTTGGCGAGACCTCTGTCTTACCCTCACCTGCACGTACAGCCGACCACGCTACGTAGCACGAGGCAGCCAAATCCAGAAGCATAAGACTACTAACCATGCCTCCTCACCTGGACCTAGACCAAGGAGTTACACTTCAGAGGAGCCAACTCCCTGCAAAGCCATCTCCAACGACTGTATTTCAATACAACATAAAGTGACAAATCACGTGAAAATTCTTTGGGAATCGTACACTACGTGTTCATCTGCCCGTCAGCTCTCACTTGATTTGTGCCTCCGCCAACAGTTTGCACAGTGGTAATGTAACAGGTAAATATTTATGAAGTATTTGTGGTAGCTGTTAACCGCTTTCAGGTAATTGTCTTAGGAGAAGGTCTATGACAGGGTACACTGAATACATTCTGGGGTTGAGGAAAAACGTTTCTTCAGCTTTCATGTATTCAATAAGCAAGCTCAGGAAAGTCAGACAGCTGCTTTCGAACCAGCCTGGGTTTCCAATCGAGCTTAGCTTGGTAGGAAGAACTTGAAATGTGTCTCTCACCAAAAGATTTCCAAATGGAAATGCAATAACATCTTAATTAGCAGATTCTTTACATAGTGAAAGGCTCCCAGTGAACAATTACTTTGTATTTCACATAAGCCTTTTCTAACACAATCTTTATATGGGGAAAAGAAAATATGAAAGAAAAACCAACAACATAGAAAACGTTATATAAAATGTTGTATTTGAGTATTTCCCATGTAGCAGTTAAACCTTTCTGTGGAAACCTGCCTCAGACCTTTATCACAACCCACAATAATACTAAAGAAACCTGACAGAAGATGTATTCATTCCCTCCCAGTACAAAAATTGCAAGATTTGGGACACAATTTAAAATGACAGATTATCAGAGAACCACCACCTGATGTACAGGATTAGCACTGTATCAAGTCAAATAAAAAATTCAGGCACTTTCAATACATTCTCAACACAGGTCTTTTCTTCTAACCGTGGAAGTCCAGATGCAACATTTGATACGAAAATGCTGTTCCAGGGCAATAGACGAGACTGACTGGGCTGACTAAGGGCATATAAAGGGAAAACTCACTAATATAAATACATATGGTGTATAAAGCAGCTTTGAGTCCTGTCATCAGCACAGAAAGCCTCACAGCGTTGGCAACACCAGCTCTGCAGCCCTACACCTACTGGTGCAGCCAGCCACCATCAACAGTCCTGTGCTCACAGTGCCAAATGTGGAAATGCGATTTATGACAATCCAAACGCCCGTCCCAAACCGAACAGGGGGTGGGGAGCACCGGCAGCTCTTAACAGCTCCTGGACAACAGCACTGCACATCTTATTACTAAACCAACGTCTGTGTTAGTGCAGCAACGGAATCAGACTTAAGGGGATGAAACAAGTTAATTCTTCCTGGAGTCAGCAACCAGAATAGCTAATGCTCTCCACAGTGGTACGTGCCCTTTTAAAACAACGATGAAAGAAACTCAGTGGTTATAATTAATGTGTGCGCATATTCTTCCACAGAATTTTGTAGGAAAAAAATCAATACATACATTTCTTTCAAAAGTTATTGTGTACAGAATACAGCATATGGAACCGAGACACGTGAAATTTTTACAGCTGTAACATTAGTTAAAGGCTTGACCTTGCTTTTCTGAGAACTGTTGAGTAGTTGATGAGGCTGTTCAGGTTGTTTGCTGGACTATGGCATCTGAGTTCAGACTGTAGGAAATCACATTATTTTGATTTTTTCCTGATTATTTTTTCAAATGAATACCTGACACAGTTCTACACAAAGAGACCTTTTGCATCATCCTGGATATCCAGGCTTTAACAGTCCTTCAAAGAGCTCTGTGCTTTCCTCCATAAAGGGTTTGCTTTTAGCACTATGTTAAGTCAGTTAAGTATTGCCACTCGCTTCCTAGCCTCACGCAATACTGCAGAAGCCAAGCTAAGACAGTATCTCAAACTAGGAGACCTATTAAACAGTATGAATCAAAACCTGATCTCTGCTGACACTCATGTTAGCAAAGCAGGCTGAACCACATCAGCTAAGGACTGCCTCCCATTAGCACAACTCATCACATTAATCAATGCTAACTCAAACATTTTGTAGTATGGTTATGATAATTTAGACGCACAGATAGACTATGTTGAGCAGAATAACTGTAGTTAACTGTTGCAGTGTCTGTAGTCTTAATACTAGTCTAACAATCTCCCCAGCCGTTTCAATTCAGCTGAAAGAAAGCCTGCAAACAACCTGAAATGCATTGATAATGATAATAATGATAATAATACTAATGACAACAACAACTACAATAATAATAATGATGCTAGAAGAAAACTTCAGAAATCATCTAGTCTACCCTCCAACTCTTGTATTTTTGAAAATCTCACAGCTGTTGATCAAACTGATATGGGAGGGGCTTTTTTTATTGGCATAAGGATAATTACCACATTAATTCTTCGCCTATCAACAGGCAAAGTGTGTATGGAGGGGGAGTAATTTACTAAAGTAGTTACTTCCCTTTGAAGCTGACAGAAAGTCAGAAAACTTTTTAATAGTGCTTTTCCTCCTTGCTTGTTTCTTTGTATAAGGCACTGCAGTCTGCTTGTTTTACAAAATTGTACTTGTTAAGTGTCATTTACCCTAGCTGAGTCTCAGCCTGTAACATTCTAAGCTCCACTCGAAGTGAATCATCAGTGACTAGCAAGCTTTAAAAATGAGATTCTTCTAAGTCAGCCAAAACCAGAAAACCAATCCTTCCCTCCCAAAAACACTCAAAACAAATTGCCAATTATAGCAATTATAATGATTTTTCATATATTAAGCTTTCCGTCTCTTGATTCTTAGTTAATTAGTTCTCCAGCACTGAAGAGGTTTCTGCTGTAAATAAAATGTCTAATTTTAAAGCAAACAGAGAGGGATAAAAAAGCCAAATACATTTCAAAATCCCCCTCTCTCTCTCTCAAAAGGAGAAAAACTTTGCCAGAGAACCACTAACTTCCATGAGCGAGTTTTCTACCTCCCAGGAAGGCTCTGAGGATTAAAGCTGGTAAAACGCACTGAACATGGAAAGGCCATTGCGAGTTAGTATCACAGCATTCCTATTACCTAGCTTATATCTCTGTCTTTTTGCAGAACTACTAGAGCTTTTTTTAACCCCATTTCACAAAGATTTCAACTCAACCTTTTATGAAAGGAGAACTATAAATAGCCTCTTAGATTAAAACCCTTAACAGCTGAGAAGGCTGGAAAGGGAGGTAGATATTATCTACCTTTCAGTACTACAAATTGGGGCTGGAAGGGCTTAATTACCAAGAAATACTTAAGAACACACTAAGGACTGCTATAAAAATTACTCCAATTACAGCAGCTCCACAGACATCACTCCACCTTGGAGAGAGGAAACCATCCCTTCGATCTCTTTCCACATACCTCTCCGGTACCCCATGCTAATAAAGGGCACCACGAACAAACAGCAGCTTCACGCCATGCACAGGTCTGCTGCACATGTGGAGTCCTTTCTCCCGGGCGGCTTAACAAACCTTTCACACCAGGCGAGCCAAAGATTTGGCTTCTTTTCTTTTCACTTTGAAATCTCAAAGTGGAGACACACTGTTTGTATAACCTAAACCAACAAAATAATTTCAGCCAAAGTGTTAGCTTAGAAGTGTCTCAGGCAGAAAGAAATACTTTTAACCCATGATTTGGATTTGAATGTGGAATTCATGATTTCACATGAATTACACGCTCACTGTCCTGAAACGGGGAATTCATGTTCTCCTTATGATTGCGTCTGTGATGATGTATTCTTATTTATGATTTTTATATATACAAATGAAAGTGTAATTCACAATGAATGTTTAGCGAAATAATTGCTGTTAACAGTCAAGAAGTCCTTATGGTTTCAGTATTCCTGTGCTAAGCTTTTTGCAATGGTGCTCAACTGGATGTTTGAAGTTCCTTCATATATTGTACCTGAAATCAGAAGAAAATAAATTAGAAGACTATAAACCCACAGTGAGTATATGAAGAGAGACCAAGATTTTGTTCTAACAGTCCAGTTAGAACATTTACAGTTACAAAGTGAAGCTTTACTGAGCAAGTTCTAGAAACAAAATTATTATTTACATAAATGTTCATATTTTATTATCTGCGACAATTAAAATACTTTTCTGCTAGTACAACATAATGACAAGACATTTTCCTGAAAAGCAATTCATAAATAACCAACAAAATTTAAATATTTACAAATGCTATCAGCAGTAAAAGTCAAAGGGTAATATTGTTAGAAATGTCAAACTGTTAGGTCCAAGGATTAGACTGGTAAACAAGGAAGTCTTGAAAATAAAACTCCACATAGATTCAGATCTTAAAGCCAAAGAAAGTATTTTCAATTTTTTTGAACTGGAATTTTCTTAATAGAATGGGACACAATGTGCGTGTTTGTATTTTATCGGTATCTAATTAAACATTGTAACTAGCTTGACATAGATGGATATTTATACCTAAAGTTTTACCTTCCCATATCTGAGCCTTTGAATCAGTGTTGATGACGGTCTCAGGGAAAAAATATGTTAAAAAAATAGCCAGTCATTCATCCTCAAACTTTAATACTACTAGTGCTACAAGAAATATTTGTTAAGAAACTATCACTCACCTATCTTGCAGTCACGATAGTACTTTTCTATTGGATAATTTTTGGTGAATCCAACACCACCCATCCATTCGATACATTTACTAGTTGTCAGTGTTGCAACCTATGAAAATAGTTTCAGAGTTACAATTTCAGGATTCAACTTCATGCAGGTAGTAGTAAATTTTATTCTTTGTAGCTATTTAAAGCAAAAATAAAACAGTAATTAAAGCAGTAACAATAGAACAAGAGGGAAGAGGAAAGACTGATATTTTTGTATTCATCTTCTTTATGCAAGTTATTTTAGAAAAAAAATGACATTTTTCTAAATCAGAGGACATCAAGAATTCACTAACCGTTACTGCAATAGTTCATATGCTGCACTATGAAAAAGACTAGCAGCGGTATGCAAGACAGCAGTTAAAGAGGCAGAAGCAACCTGGTTTTGAGTCCCATGAAGACTCGCAGTTGTGACCAGCAGAGTGGAAATGGTCACAGATGAAGTCTCACCATACCATATTCTCCAGCCACAAACAGAGAATTCTGAGAGAATGAAATCTCTCTACGTGAGTGAAAATACTAATTCACTTTCTCTTTTAATGTTGTTGCTTGCTTTTCAAAATTTTATTTAAGGGTGTGAGCGGTTCATTCTTTGGTGGCCTACTTTACATTCCACAGACGGACTGAGAAGGAGAAACAAGGTAGAAGTGCATCCACAGATCTCACAGCAAAGCATGAATTACAAGTTATACATTCAGTAACGGAAGCAACGTTTAAACAGCGATGAAATAAATCCACCGAATAAAGAAACTGGTTACCTCAGCAGCGTAGTATTTGGCCATGCTGGCCTCCTTTATGAAAGGCCTTCCTGTTTCCGCAAGACGGGCTGCGTTGTAGGTCAGCAACCTCGCTGCCTCCAGCTGCGTGGCCACCTGAGCTATCTGGTGTTGCATCCCCTGTCATAAGCACACCACAAGTCAGACAGCACCGGTATCTAGTACTCAACTGGAATTTCTAGCAAGAGCCATTCTTTTCACCCAGGAACATACCTACACTCAAAAATACAAAATCTAGATGGACCAGTAATTCTGCACATCTCTGCATCTATGACATCGACGCTGGAAAACCTCTGGGCCACCAAGTCCTTTCAGGAACTGCACTCCCATTTTCTCCTTCCCTCTTCTTGGATTCAGGAGTACTGGGGAACTTCTTGCCTGACTGGCTGGACGGGAGGGTTCAACATGAATCTATTTGCACCCATGAACATCAAGGAAAATTTCAGCCAAATCTTAACGTTCTTCTCAGCACCAGAGACACAGGTAGGTCAAAGCTCTGAGCTTAACTGAGAAAAACTTGAAAAAAGTACCTCTTAAATAAAGTGGAGAAATAGCAAGGTGACAACCACTTCTTCCCATGTCCCCTAACCATGAGATAAGAGTCAGGGGCAGCATAAAAGTGTAGAGAATGGGACTGATGAAAGGATTCAAAGGGAAGGAAAAAGGTGATGGAGCTCACCTCTAAATGGTAGGTATTACAGAAGCACAGGCTTATTTATGGAGACCCAAACATTATGATGATTGAAAACGAACATTTAGTTGTCTAACTTGCTCCTAAAACACAATGGAATCTTTCATCTTATTAGAACATGAACACTGCTCCCTAAAATTTGCAAAAACATATACGCATGTCAAAATAACAAAACGATTCGGCAATTGTAAATTCCATTTCCCATTCAAAGGACACAGTTCCAATAATTTCCTAGATATCTGTGGGTGCTTCCTAAAATTTGTATAAATTATGAGTAGTACTAATGTTCCTTCCCTTCATCCAAGATGTAGGTTTCTTATAACAAGAAAATTACTACAGTAATTACAATTATATATCTTCCTTATTAAACTATACATCATTTTTGCAACAAAGAGTCTTTTTCGTTTTAAGATGCAGATATTATCATGAAAACTAAATGTCTTTGTATAACACAGGCAATCTAATAATTCAATCAGTTTTCCTCATCTTTTTATAATTTCTAGTGTCTCCAGAAAAAGGCCATCCCCTACACCTCATGAAAGTGTATAAAAACTGGAACACATTCAACATACTGTGATATTAAAGTCAGAAGAGAAAGGGGTTCCATGTCTATTATTTTCAAAGGCAGTGAATATACTATCAAGGAAGGAGTCATGTTAATAATGTTTTGAAGTTTTAAATGATTTATACGGTACTTGCAAAGGCACACGGCACTGAATTTATAGGTTTTACACGGCAGATGAATGCTCATCTGAAATTCTTTTGAAAAATTCTTCACAAATATTGAGAAGTAGAGATGTGACACAAGGTGGAGCACAAATTATGCAAATCAGATTACTCATTTTACTGACTTCATCTACTGTGGTAACTACTACTCTCTTGGAGGAAAGCTCTCATGTGTTCGCTAACAAGTACCTGGAAATCGAATATGCTTTTCCCAAACTGGACTCTCTCCTTCGTATAGGGAATTGTATGGTCAAAACACCCCTGTGCCAGTCCTAACATCTGTAAGAAATAAGATATCTTGAGGTGAGTTAGGACAAAAAAAAACCCCAAACTTTGAGCAATAAGCCAATTCCATACTATTCCATTCCTGAAAGAAACTTTCTTACTAAAGGCAAAATATTTCTGAAAACACTATCACTAATTTTTGAACAAAAGTTATGGGTCAAATATTAAGTGTTTCTGGTAAAATTCTTAATTACGTGGGAAAATTACTGTAAACTAAAGATCTATAGATCTATATTACACTGTTAAAGGAAAAATAATCTGAATGATTACTCAAAGCTATTTTCATAACAAAAATAATTTCTCATTTTATAGAAGACACTAGACTGTCAGAATTAGCAATTTATTTTAGAAGCTAGAAAATTAGTATAGTGGAAGGAGAGATAACATTTGTTCCAGCGTTGTCTAGAAAAAGAACAACTCAACAGAACAATTTTAGAAGACCATTGTCTTTTCACACACTCTCTTCACTCAGCAGCAAAGACAGTAAAACACAATTGTTATCTTGGGAGGATAACGTCTGGGAAAACTGCACATGAACATTTATAAAGAAGTAACTCGCATCTACCCTAGTGTCTGGCTTGTTAGCCTAAAGAAACATTATGGAATCTGGAAAGTAAACTAGTTTTATGGTTTTTTAACTACTAAATTTTGAGTGTATTCCATTCCAAACTAGATAGTAAAGAAAGGACCCTGCCTTTCATGTATCTTGGAATACGTAGCTATTAGTAAATAAGATCAGTTGGTTTCATTATATAACTACCATCCATCTGAACACATTCTTTCTACCTAGTTTCCTTCCTATGAAAAACAGAGATAGGAAATTAGATGAGGGGAAGCATCAAACAAGAAAAAAACAACCCAAAACCCCAAAGGGAAATGAATGGCATGAAAAACTATCAAAAAGCAAGGCAACAGTATATGGTAAATTTGGAATCTCATAAAACTTTCCTAAGTCAGGAGGGGATACTACAACGTGGCAGTCAGCTGTCACATCAAGCAGCTTATGTCAAACTACTTTTAATGGTGTACAGTAGTGTAGGGGTATTTTTGGATAGACCCACATATTAAGCTGAAAGCCAAGGGCCCCAAGAAGATTAAAAACAGGACTCTGACAGGGTTCAGACATCTACTCCTTAATCATTTGAGATTCTATGGAAAAAACCCACAATACACAGGAAAATGAGTATGTGGGAAAAGAACATAAGAAAATAATACAGTCTGCTGCTAATCGGATTTGTTGCCTTCTTATATAAACTCATACAGATGAACCAAGTATATCAACTTCAGCACCTGTAACAAAATATGCAGCTACCTTGCACTAAAACTACCTGAAACTGTTTTCACGGCCACAATTACATTTTATAAGATGTTCATTATCTTTTAAAACTATTATTACCGCAAAACTAAATTCAATACAGGGCTTTGGAACTGCTGTTCTTGTACATTCAAGTACATTTCTCTTCATTTGAAGGTGCCAAGAAAGTGGTAACTAAGATTTAACAACTACCTGACCTTAACTTTTAATCAGGTTATAAGTGTAACTTGGAGTAATTAAGAGTAAAATCCAGACCATGTATTTTAATGCCAGAGCCTCTTATTTGTTTTTCTGGGAACAACGGGGCCCACAGCCCTAGTTTTTAAACGCCATATCAGACAAAGTTTAATCACAGATAATCTTTAGAAATGATGAAAAAGCCAGCCCATTTAGCAGCACAGTATACTGCCATGTGGAAAGCCTAAATTTCATGAGGACTATTACTTCTGGTCTGTTTGCAAACTAGGGCAAAAGATAAGGGAGATTTGTAGTACAGACATATTTCACCTTATACAGCACAACTACATCCACATCAAAGTAGAAACAAAGAAAAGATTACTTTTAAAAGTAAACTAAACATATAAAAACTTTCCGTAAGTCATTTTATTATAGGGCTGAAGCTGATTTCCACTGAAATCAGCAGCAATCTGAGATCCAAATTGAGTTTACAACAAAATACAACATTTTGAAATAACTCCAAGGTCAGCAAATGTTTTCCTCTAAGATGCCATAAGGTGCAATTTTCAAACACAAAAATGAACTAGGACACTTCTGCTAGAAAAAAAATCATATTTATTTTAAAAATAAGTTGACTTTTAAAAATAAGTTGTTGGGAAAACATCAGTTAGCATAAGGTCACATTTGGCAATCGCATACAATCACAGCTGGAAGCATTAATATTATATATTTCAGTGTGTTACATTTTCCAAAGCTAGTTTTCTTTGTAAAATAAATTTGCATAATGGAAAATAAAAATATTGACATATTTCAGCAGCAATAAGTTAACCACCAAAGACAAACTAATTGCCATGTAATGTTTTCTAAATCTATTGCTTATGTCACCGAAGGAGAATTTTACCATTTACCATAAATTTTACCATTTACCATTTCAGTATTTTACCGTAACTTAGATGCAGGAATAGTGACATCTAGTGGCAATTTAGTTTTTAATAAAGTGTTTTCTAAATAGTTTATTCTTATTAGCTTTAAATATTTTGTAAATGTCAATCCAAATTCAAAGTTATATACTGGTTGCATTCAGTATTAAACAAAATCACCCACCTGTGCAGCAATACCTATTCTGCCGGTATTCAGCAGTCCAATCGCATGCTTATAGCCTTTTCCAACCTGTCCCAGGATATTGGTCGCAGGAACCTAAAGAATAAAACCACTCAATTATTCCTCTTCTATTCTGCTTTGTAACTGCTAGCACGGTTCACAGGTGAATCGGTGTACATGTTTTATTTAATGTTCCTCATAAGTAGAAGGCATAAAACATAAACCAGACATCTGATTCCTAGAATATCTGATTAGAACATTTCCTGATACATGTGATTATAAACTGATGACTGAGAAAATCTGTATCAAAGTTCAAGAAACCCAACTCCCCTCAAGGCTTCTGTGAAAGAATAGGGAGGAAAAAGTTAAAGTAAGCCAAACAATCAGTATGTCTAAGGAAAAAAAATATTGGGAATTTAGTTAACATTCTTTTCTTATATGTGGTCAAGCTCCAATTACACACAAATTATGCTTCAATAGCTAAACAACGTACAATACCTTAACGTTTTCAAATGTTACTGGGCAGGTAGAAGACGCTCTGATTCCAAGCTTGTCCTCCTTCTTCCCTATATGTAGTCCCTCTGTGTTGCGATCTACTATGAAGCATGTAATTCCCCTGTATCCCTAGGATGAATTAGAAATTAATCAGGAACTGATTTTTATACTAATATCACCAAACGGTGGTCTAAATATCTCATTCCACTACAGAAATTTTACACCTGCTTAATACTATATTACTAGATAAAACACTGGCACCATCATCTGTTCCCTCTATGTCTGCTAATTATGGTTTAACAAAGGCCAGAGATACCTTCCTATTAAAATATTCCATGTGGAAAACATAATCAGAACAACCTTAAAAGTTCTCTTGATAAGACAGGGGACTGGTATTATGGAAATGAAACAGACAGGACTGTAGTGCCTGTCTGTACTGGAAATGACTGGGAAAGCAAGTTATGGCTATGCAGTGAAGCTACTGCTTACTGTTGGAACATACGTCACAGTCAAACAACGGACTGTGAGAAGACATAGGGTATCTTTAGACTAAAGTGGTCACACAAATAATGGCTCTAAACCCATGTCAGATGATTCTATAGGATGCAAGATTTTACTTAAGCCCAATTACTTCAGCTACTCTTCTCATGGAAGGCTGCGTATATACTCTTCCTTTTAAGGTTGTCCAGAGTAAGAGACTGATGAGACTGGCGCCACTGGGAACTGTGCTGGAACATTCAAAGCGCAGTATAATTGTAAGTATTATAACAGACCTAATCTAACACCCAGAACTGGTGCACACATTCTCCTTGTGATTCCAGTTTGCAGAACGTTGATATCGCTGTCTCTTCACTTTAGAGAGGTAGTGGGAATATAATTAATAAAGCAGTCTGAAATCATTATGATGGTATGACGGTTGTTATCAAAAAGCTCAAAGAGCTGATTTGGTGTTCAGATAATGATTTGGACAGGACACTAAATAACGCATCTGACAACACATAGATTCTACAGCCAATCTAAATTCTGGCATCTCCTACATACCAGCTTACAATCTTCACATCTTTGAAGCCCTAAACTAGGTTCTTGAAGTACAGAACGGTGATTCCTGATAGCTCTCACTTTCCCTTTTTCCCTCTGTGTAATTCTTATTCCCAATTCTCTCTCCTTTCCCCAATCATTCTTGCTTCCTCAGCGTTTCCCCCAGCCAGAACCACAGCAGTGTCTCTTATGCAACATACTACAAGGTCCATGAGACAAAAATGTGAGGTGTTCCTGGCCACGTTTCCATCTCTTCCTGTCCCCAACATCCACAGCACCTCCTCTCACTAAGCGGGTGACACTGAGAGGCAGGAAAAGTCCTGTGGTTCTTCTGGAAGAGTTGCCTCTTAGGAAAGAGAAGGCTGCGGATTCCACCTCACCTCAACAACAGCCCATCTCACCAAATGGGAGCTGCTAGCGCAGAGCGCACATTTCAGTACGCAATTCTACACTGGTCCGTTCTCTCATTTATACTGATGTCAGCTGTTACTTAATCTTTGAGCAGCACTGACTCCTTCTTGAATATTTAAAAGCAAATTTCTAACTTTAAGAAGGCAATATATTATGTATTTTTAAAATCTTACACTAATACAGAAACAACTCCAGATTATAAGGCAATGCACAGCAGTTAACAAATATAGAAACTGGCTTATCAAATATACTTTCATTGTCTGTAGTACTCAAATCACCCAACGGCTTGTGAAGAAATGAGTAAAAATTCAGAAAGCAACATGATATTCAACTGGTCAATACAATGAAAGAAAAACTCCTTTTCTTATTTAGTGAAAACCTGAAATTTTAATTTTAAAAATAAGTATCTTCAAGTTTTTAAGAAAGAGATACTGGAAGAAGTTTAAAAAAATAAATAAAAGTTGTAAACAATTTAGTTTTGTATTTGATTACCACTCTACCGTATTGGTATAGTACATTTTAAATCCTGCAGTTGACTTTTCTGAATCTACTACCTATATCCAAATTGGTGACAAAACTTGAAACATGCATATTCAGCTATGTATTTTTTTACCTGAACGTACTTTGCTCTTGTATTCTTGTTAGTTTTCCAGTGCCTGTAGCCTAAGCTCTATTTTGCCTTTTAACAATAGCGACTTGTCAGTTAAGTCAGACGGGTTGGAAAGACTTAGGCTATCTGTTCTTCCATTACTCAGAAGAATACCAATGCACGCTGTGCTCTTCATCTAAGCAATGATGATTCTGACATCTTTGTTTTCCCTGGTGGGAGGAATTTATTAAATTGCTCGGCAAGTTCTCAGTTTTTGTTGGGAAATATTTTTAAAGGTTTCCTGTCAGCTAGGAAAAGGTTCAAAGAATATTAACCTTTAACATCAGAGCATTAATATAAAATCCATAGTTTCATATATAATCAGCTGTCACTGAAATGCAACTATTCTTTACCAACTTACTAAGGACGGATCTGTATTTGCCATCACAAAGAAGACTCCTGCGTGTTCCGCTAAGCTAATCCACATCTTTGAGCCATTGATAATATAGTAGTCTCCTTTCTTTTCAGCCCGAGTCTTCAAAGAAAAAGCATCACTGCCAGATCCAGCCTCCGAAAGACAGAAACTGCCTATCTGTCAATTGAAGGGAAAAACTCATTTTATTTTCTACTGAACATATAGGCACAATGTATAACAAATTCTGCAAAGAAAATAGTTATAAACAAGCACAAATCTCTTAAATTCAAACATTTTAAATTATTGCATCAAAGTAACTAAGTTTCAGACATGGAGATTAAGACTAGAAACACTGTGTAATTACATGTCTCTCAAAGTCAACTGCTTTAAAGTTCTTTTCCACAGTAAATTAAATTTTAATGAAACGAATAGGCACCTTTCCACTTTTACCTCTCGGCTACTGATGACAGGATGTATCTATATCACCACAGATCTCAGCTCTAGCCAGTGTTTCAACGTTCACACATATTTTCAAATGCTACAGTCACCCATTTAGTTACTGAAAAAAACCACCCCACTAACATTACTTAACTATTAAAAATTATATTATAGTTTAGTAAAGTGAGACTTTGACTCACTGTATCTTTAGCAACTCTGGGCAAGTAAGTTCTCTTTTGTTCTTCTGTTCCATATGTGGTAAACAACTTATTTGTTAGTGTATTTTGGAGTTCACAGAGAAGAGAAACAGCTGGATCAACTTTGGCCAATTCTTCTACCACCAATATGACTGAAAAAAATGAAGCTCCAGTTCCTCCATATTCTTCCCCAAGCTCAATACTCATCAGCTGAAATGTGAAAGATGCAAACATATCAATGTTAGTTCTTGTCACCAATTTGTTAGTCCAAGCTGATACTTCAGAGATTAAAATATAAACCACAGAACGTAAGTATTTCCAGATCCTTCCCCAAAGAACTGTGTTCCTTCAATACCCTTCACAAAATAACAATTCTTGACAGAAGCCGATAGTCAATTAAGGCAAGAAATAACTAACATGTGCAGTATACAGGCCAATCATCACCCTAATTTGATTACATATTCCAGAACAATTGCAATCTCAACACAAGTCTAATATTTAGAGTTGTCGTTGTACAAAATGACATTCTAATCACAGACAAGCTTTAGGTTTGATAGCAGGAAAGGCTAAAATTGAACCCATGAATGATCAATGGGATATCTGCAAGACAAGTCCTTGTGGCTGCCCAGTAAGGACGCAGAGGACTCCTGATACCCTTTCCCAGCAACACTTACAGAGTCATAGTCGTTCTAGCATTCTAGGCAATTATTCTTATCCAATTAAAAAAAAAAAGTGTGGGGGAGATGTGGGAGATAAGGAACTCAAAGATAAGATGAAGAATGTGGTATGGGAGTGGGAGACATGGAAAGAATATTACAGGAAAAGATGGAGAGTGATAATGCAGTAAAAAAAAGGGAAATTTGCCCTGCTGCTGATAAATCCAAAATTATTCATTTGAATTATATCCCTCAATCTTTTAATCTAAAAATCCAAAAAGTGGACAGCTAAAGATTCATAAAATGATGCCATTTTCTGAATAAAAGATTAAGTAAAAGTGTGCAGACCCCTTGTTCAAACAATCCTTGTATTACAGAGTCTTCCATTTTTGAATTCTCATCCATTTTTTGTACCAAAGGTGCGACTCGTTCCTGAGCAAATTTTGTCACTGTAATGAAGAGAAGAAAAAAAGTGTGTAAGTATTCTAACGCCCTACTTGAAGATCAATATAGCAGCAATATGGTACTTCTGACAGGTTATGCATGTATTCCCTGACTCTCCCAAACAAGTTAATAAAACGACAAAAAGTTGCCTGAGTGAAACAAGGTAACGTGCCACAAGGCTCAATTATGATTTCTTTCTGAACTCAGCAACAACGCTCTAAACGAAAACAAATACTTCCTATAAATTAGAAACTTTGAAAGCATCTCAGCAACACTTAGGTAACATTAGTTGACCAAAAATTATTGAAAATATTTTAAATACACCCCTTGTTTTGTTAGCTGAATCTTATTTCTTTATAAATTAAACCTGCAGTTTGGGAAGATGGTCTCAGGCTTTAACACATGCTATTTTGAGTGCACAAAGCCCTATAAATAAGACTGTTTCTGTTTAACTGGAGCCTTTTATAAGCTCTGTCCCAGATGCGCAAATCCTCACTCTTTTACCTTTGCTCTGAGGATTCCTTCTGAAACACTGTCTTCTTCACGCAGGCCTGGCTGCATGGCAGACGCATCACATCTGTCACCCTTCTGGGTATACCCAAAATCTCTGAAAACCAGCTAGAGCAGTTAACTGTAGCTGAACTAAACACTTTAGAAAGGGCACGAGTCAACGCCAGGCAACTTCACTTATACTACAGCAATAGTTTTAAACAGTTAATATTTATTTATGCAGAGTAAACTGCACTGTGGCATGTGGAACTGTGCTATGGTAATATAGAAAAAGAACATTACTCTTGTGAACTAAAGCAGTTTTAACATTAACTATAATTAAACAACAACGCTAATTAAATAATGAAAAGAAATTTTCAAGCTAAAATTTCCCTTCTGATTAGACATTTCTGAATTTTAACCACACAGACAATAGGTACCCATATTTTTCAGCATCGTCTCCTCTTCAGTGAATGTTTGAAGCGGAGCACAGACAACTCCATCACTGGCTAGATTTGGCATGAGTTCTGATTTGGAGGATCTGAAGACACATGGAGAAGCCCTCCAAGGACCCAAGTACGCTGGTAAATTTCTTTTCAGCTGTTGACAGTAAATACAGAACATGCAAACAGTTAATAGAATTTGTATTTGTATACAGACAGCAACAGCAATACACAATTTTACCCAGTGTTTTTATTCAGTAAATGAATAGGAAACATAACTTACAATCAATGTCTAGTTTGAAAGGTTTTGAGAAGATATAACCCCCCCCCCAGTGTCCTAAAAGAAAATATCCTTTAATTACTCTTCTTTTAAGCCCAAACAATTTTCTTTCTGTAAGTTTGCTAACACAATGTTATTCTACAAAGTATTCACAAACATTAGTTTTAGTCAATTTTAGTGTTTACAGCAAATAAACCCTGCTGATAGTATTTATTTTTATAGATGATCTTGGAAGCCTGCTGCAATATTTATAGCAGTAAGTGTATATTTTGACAGAATTAATATCTTCACTAACAAATATGATAAGAGTAAATGTGAAATAGACATACGAATGTTTTTTACAGAAGACCTGTCAACTTCAATGATAGACTTGGCTTTCTCCCTGGTCTTCTAGGGGCCAGCAGCTCTTGTTTCTAAAGCAATCTGATAGCACTTCATCTGGATGATTGGTATTTTGCTGTCAAAGGGCATAATTTTTAACATCACTGTGGATTTTTGTATTCAAACTGAGTTCTTACCCACCACTTCATGATTTTCAGAATGAGCACACATTTCATAGACAAAGCCCTGGCATTTGAATGCCTCTGTATAGCTAATTTTTATATAGTTTAAATCCTACAGTTAGTATGTTGATAGTACTATGTAATTAATAATTAACGTGTCTTATTTGGTTGATTTATTAAAAAAGTACACTAAGGAACTAAAATTGAGTAATTTATGCTTAACCTCTCCCCCTTCGTCCATGATATCCAACAATCTCAAATGATATCAAGAGGCACTGGTTATCCAACCAAGAGAGCAGAGGTATTACAGAGTGTTTTACTGAAGGGGGAATGGCGTTAAGCATATATGGCAAAAGTCACAAAAACGAGCAGAACAGACAGTGGCTTTTGGGAGCAAGCTACGCATAGCGATTGTCAGGTGGGTAGACATAGACACTCTGACAGGTAATTAGTTTTGTACCTTGGAGAACTATAAACTACTTACTGAAGTAGATAACAGCAGGCTTTAGAAAGGAACACGTTTGGTTTGAAAGTTAATATACTTTCTAACCACAGAATAATTTCTTAGAATTTTTAAAAATATTAGTGTAATGAATATGATCTAGCTCAAAAAGTAACAGGCTAACAGTAGCTAAACTGCTGCAAAATGTATTCCTGAAAAGCAGTACTCAAAAAAGAAGCACAGTTTGACTGATCTCAAAAGAGGCAAGACAGAAAAACAGCTTTGCTCTCATAGCTCCCAAAACCCAACTTATTCTGTGGCTAACGTCTACAGATCAGATCTTTTCTACAGATATCCATTGCTATTGCTGTGTCAGTCCAAAGCATGGAGATATTAATGTCTTACCAAGACAACTCTTGACAGAAACCCCCAGTAGAGAGACAGCTGTGCCATAAAAATAACGTGTATACGAGCATATGCCTGCCAACATACATTTTTGTCAGCATGCACTCGTAACCCCACAGTGAGCAGACCGACTGACTGTGCCGTAACCAGACTGCTGTTTAGCTCACAGAACGCAGGACAATTTTGCAACGCACACTGTGATAGCAGCATTCCTCAAAAAATGGCAGAAGCTTTGGGGTCAGGAAGTAAGAATTCCTTTGATCCTTCTAATAATTCACTCTCTTTCATGTTGGCTTTCAACACCTGTCATCTCCCTGGCTGAAGAACTGATGTAAAACAGATCTATGGACTCCTTTTTTCTTAGAGACAAGATGCATAAGTCTATTACAGTAAGGGAACTCCGACTTTAGCTCAACCAGTAATGCATGACAAAAAAAACCCACTAAGAAGTGGTAATGTAGAAAACAAATATTGCTGTGAACATCCAATGTTCATTCACATTCAACACCCCTGGTCACATAAAACAAATAATGACTAGTGGGGCTGATTCATGAATACATTGGATGATCAGCAATAGCTGCAACACTTTCAAATGAAGACTAAGTTACGGAGTCACCGTAGGTCTTCACAGAAAAACAAAGAAAGAGTTGCTTTAATACAGACAAAACCCAAGGGAACCATGTTCTGGAAGCTGTCAGTCAGGAATGGATTGTTCGCAGAGCATCCAGCTATGGCAGGGTCACTCAACACCCAGATGTGTAAGACTATTAAACATCCACCTGCGTAAGTCCATATTCTTAGCAAGGCCTGAGAAGGGAAAAACCTATGTATACACACAACATACATATATATATTTAACACAGTATGCTTCCTGAGCAGTTATAGGATTACAAATCACACATACATTCTGCTTCTTCAACTACTTTATTTCCAAGTACAAAGAAAAGAGCATTTTTCTTTCATGGTGGCATAACCAAAGACGAATCACTGAGAATATTTCACCAGTATTGACCAAGAGCTGTCAGGAAAAATGCATGGTGCCTTTTTAAGAACACAAAACTTTTCAGAAAGCTGCAGGTAGGTATGCTCAGTAGGCAATAAACCAGTACTTTTGAATCAACAACTGGTAGTACTCTGGGATTACCTCTACTTTCATTTGACGGCACCTCACACTGGGATGTAGAATTATCGACCACATAACCCACCATAAGGGGAACACACCACTAAATGCATGCAGAGGACTCTGCCCTGTCCAATGCAGGAAGCACGGATTTTGTAGATCACAAAAAATACACAGATTTTTCTCCTATGCTTTCATGAAAAAGGGAAACTGGACAAACTTGATTAAAAGCAGCTCAGCAAGGCCAAGCAGACGTGCACAGGGCTGTACTGGCTGAGAGGACCAATAGCCAATAGCCTGACTAGCAAGCAGCAGCTTTCAAACCCAGCAAATGGCTCAGTGTTTGTTAGAGGTTACAGCCATTATAGCAGGCCTGCTCTTGGCAACAATGCCAAAGGTTTTGAGAAAGTTAGGGCTGACCCCGGGCTTTCCTCCCTCCCCAGAGCTTTCACTTGGAGGCTCTTCAACTGCAACCAACCCACTCGAGAGCGGCAGAGAAAGGTGCCCTGCTGCGGCAGGAGAAACAAAGGCAGCCCTGAGTGCGCATATGCAGACACGGTTTGATAAACAATTATTATTTGAGACCCGACTGACATGGCGCTAGAGGACAAAAGGAATATTCATAACAAGGTTACCTTGAAAAGTCCTAAAACCAGTAGGATAGCCCCAAGGGACAGGGCTTACATTGGCAACACCCACGCACAGAGCAGCAACCCACAGGTATGCCAGAGTAATAGCACAGTGTAGAAATGATTTTTTTATTTCAACATTTAGATTAAAAAAAACCCAAGTCACTACATTATTGTTAACATTTTTATTCTTTGAAGTCATGCAGTCACATAGTATTGCTAACTTTCAGATAGTTACTTAGAGTGCATGTACATTACTCAAATGCTTTGCTACTGCTTCCCTGCTTTTTTTTCCCCTCTTTTTCTGTAGGTAAGGTAAAGATTTATGCTGCTACAAGATTCAGACTGCTTGCCCTACTAAACACACGTATTTGAAAATTGGTTTTTGGTTGCTGATAACATTGATTTTTCTGTTTATCTCAATTCTTACCTCCACCTCAGCTCTTTAAAGATCAGTTCTTTTGGTTTCCTTCTGTTTGTTTTACAATCTAAAATGAGATTTTAATGCTGGTGGACCTGGCAGCACCATTAAGATATATATTAAAAAAGGCCAAAGCAATATATTTTCCTAAGCTCACTGTGCTTTCCTTGATGACTTCCACTCCTGTATCAGTCCTAGCTGGCTCCCAGACAGCTCCTATTTCTCAGCAGAGAAGCTCCATCACAGAAAGCTTGCTTGCCCTCATTTATGGCGTTGGTTTGCTTTATTTCAGCTGTCACAACACAGCCACAAGCTGCCAGAGAAGGCCCCAGGCCAGCATGTCTCCTCGCTCTGCACAACAAAGGCATGCCTGTGGCACAAACCCAGGTTTTCTGCTTGTTTCCTTTGTCTTTTGATTACCCCTACAATGCCAGGAGTCTTTTGCCTGCTTAGGTAAGCAAAGGAGACACCGGAGCACCTCTGCTGCTAGGACTGTGCCGTCCCCTCACAGCCCCACCAGCCGCGGGCTGCTCCATTTACAAGCCGTTTCACAAGACCCGCAAGAACTTTCCTTAGCAAGAAGTTACCTAATACCACCCCTCCGCACAAAAAAAAACCCGCAAGACAGGAGAAAAGGCCTTTCCAAACCCACCCTCACCCCCTGCAGAGCTGCACTTGAACGGCCCGAGCGGACCCCGCGCCCCGCCAGCTCCCAGCGAGCGGCTCCACGGGGGCCCCTTCGCCAGCCCCTCGGGCAGCCTTAACGCGGCGGTCTGAGGCGAGAGGAGGCGAGAGGCGAGGCGGGTTCCCCCCGGCGCCCGGACACCCCCTGCCCGCCGCTCCCTCGGCAGCCCCGCTTCACCTTCCCGCAGCTCCTCAGCCAACCGCCCGCCGCCGCCGCCATCTCGGCGCCCGTCCCGCCCACCGGTGCGCAGGCAGCGCGGCGACCGCGGTGAGGTCTCGCGAGACTGCGGTGGGCCGGGCCGGGCCGGGCGGCGGGAGGCACAACAAACATGGCGGCGCCGGCGGCGGCGGGCGGCGGCCGCGGTGCGGGGCGGCGGCGGTGAGTGACGGCCTCTCCCCGCCACCCGCCCCACCGTGAGGGGAGCACGGCGGCAGCGCGGCCCGCACCCCCGCCGGGGCGGTGGCGGTAACCGTGACACGCCTGCCCGGCGGCCGCGGGGCTCCCTGCTGGGGCCTCCCTTTGACGTGAGGGGGACCGGGCGGCGGGGGCGCCTGGCCGGGGCAAGGCTGCGCTCGGCGCCCGGCGCGGAGCGGGTGGGTGGCGGGGCGGGGAGGGCCCGGGGCAGCCGGCGACCGGCGGTTTTCCCGTGGCCGGTGACAGGTGGTGGGGCTCGGCCCGGCCGCCGCCGGCGCTGCCCTTCCCCTTCCCAGGCACAAAACTCCCTGAGAAGCAGCAGGAAGGGCTTGGGTAGAGTTTGCGATCCTTCCTCCTTCGTCACGTTAATTTTCAGTCATTTGCACTGGAAAAGACGAGGCTGGGACAGAGATCCCCCCCCATTTTTTTTCCCTTAATTCCTTAAAAGAAAATGGGATGCATACACATCTCATAGCCATGTTATTTTATTCTCTTATAATTACTGCAGTATGAGTTCTTACTGTGTGTGTTAAACTGCTGGTTTTACTGTGTCTGAATTATTCTCTTTAGCAGAATTCTTCAGGTAAAATACTCCTAATGCCTTTCATCCTAGCCCATCCTATAGCACTTCTTAGACAATAAACTTAGTGCGTATCAGCGCTGTGACTAACGTTAAATCCAACAGTTGCGCCTGTGTAGAAAATGAATAACCAGTATTCAACCCGTCAGTGTACGCAGCTGGAGAAGACGCAGTTGTCTATGCAGAAAATATTTTGTATAAATAGAACTTGAGGGACATCTGGTGCGATCAGCCCATTCGAGTGCGTGAAACACGAGCTGGTCTGCTCAGGTTCTAATAATTAAAACTGCATTTACTAGTTTGCAGTAGCGACGTAGCAAGCATCTCATCTGTATCCTTCTTCCCTGAAAAAGGGAGCTGCTGGTTGTATAGCTGTAAAAAATACCACATAAAATCACAAAGAGTTCTTTTGTGCATACAAATGTAGAGGATTGAAGTGGTTGTTACATTGTGGCAGTTTACTTACATTGATATAAAAAAAGAAAGATGAATATTCTCAAATAGGTGAGGCAGAGAAAGGAGGTTTTATGCAGTTGATTCCCAAAATAATGTCTTTTCCCCAATCAGATTTGAAAAAATTTATGTAATTTTCTTTAAAAAATCGAATGTCATTATAAAAGTAATCGATCAAATAAGTTTTTGTACCTTACACAAAGGGATACACAGATTCTTCTGTGAAAATACGGACCTTTAGCATTGTTTCGTGTTGAACCATTCAACATTTAGAATGGTTTAATTTTAAATTGTTATTTCTTATTATTATAATTTGGTGAAAGTTGCCCTGGTCAGTACTCTACATTACATTGTTGTATATTTCTCTTCCATGTCTTTAATTTATATCTTTGTTTTATTGCAGGAGACACCAACAAATGGAACACAAATTAACTTAAGCCTACAAGAGGCTAGTGACACCTGAAAGAGGGTAGGGAAAATTGATACGTAAAGATGTGTTCAAAACTGACTTAATGGTGATAATAATAATAGGTGAGCACACTTAGCTATGATGTGAAAGAATGTACTCATCTGGATGCTGAAAAATGAACTAACATTTATAAATAACTTTGAACATACAGGAGAATGTGTTTAAATGTGGTCTTGAACTCAGGACTTGAGTTTTTGTAGGTCAGCTAATGTTTTGTGTAGTAGCTATTGGAAAACGAAAAGATATTCTTATTGAAAATGTAGCATTATAGATTATTTCTGATTGTAATCTGCAGGAATAATAATGTGACTGACTCATTGCCCTCTTTCCAACTGAATCCTAAGTTCTGTCTCCAGAAATTCATTGCAAATTGAGACTCTAGATGTTTGTCATTTACAGTGCCAGAAAAGAGCATTACCACTGACCTCTAGTGAATATTTTTATTATCTCAATGCAAAGTAATGAAATGGATTAAGACTTTTATGCAGGATAGGAAACTAGAATTTTGGGAGAACTGTGAAATACTGCTCTCTATAAGGCTTCTTTCCATCTTTGCTGATCAGCAACGTTCAGTTCGTTTCCCAACATTACAGTTGCCATAACTGACCTACCCAACTCTGGAATTTTTTGGAGCTACGTGTTCACCAGAGAAACTATTGAAACAATCAGTGAGACAGAAGTGTCTTTCAGTGAGATACACAAGGAGTAGATGCACTCTTTGTAAAGTTTTTGCTGGAAGTGTAATTGTTTTAATAAAACTTATAGCAGTAGAGTGTTAAAACCTGTCTTTCAAAACATATATATTTTTTCAAGTTTCTTTCTTACAACTCCTGAGGGTTGGGAAGAATAATGGACTTACATTTCCTTTTTTCCTTCCAGGGAAAGTGGAGAAGCTGTGCTCTGTGCTTTCTATCTGACCTGTTGGGAGTACATTTTGGAGCATGTTTGCTACTTAGCAGGGAACTGAAATTCAGGTATGATCCATTTTAAAAAAAAAAAAAAAAAAAAAAAAAAGTGTGGTGGGTTGACCCTGGCTGGATGCCAGGTGCCCACCAAAGCCACTCTATCACTCCCCCTCCTCGGCTGGACGGGGGAGAGAAAATATAATGAAAAGCTTGTGGGTCGAGATAAGGGCAGGGAGAGATCATTCACCAGTTACTGTCACAGGCAAAAAAGACTCTACTTGGGGAAATTAGTTTAATTTATTACCAATCAAACCAGTAAGGTAATGACAAAATGAAAACTAAATCTTAAAACACCTTCCCCCCACTCCTGTCTTCTTCCTGGGCTCTACTTCGCTCCCAATTTCTCTACCTCTTCCCCCCGAGCGGCACAGGATTATGAGGGTTGTGGTCAGTTCATCACACGTTGTTTCTGCCACTCCTTCCTCCTCATGCTCTTCCCCTGTTCCAGCGTGGGTCCCTTCCATGGGGCTCCTCTCTCCACGGGTGCACAGGTCCTGCCAGGAGCCTGCTCCAGTGTGGGCTTCCCACAGGGTCATGGCCTCCTTCGGGCATCCCCCTGCTCCGGCGTGGGGTCCTCCAGGGGCTGCAGGTGGATCTCTGCTCCACCGTGGACTTCCACAGGCTGCAGGGGAACAGCCTGCCTCACCATGGGCTTCTCCACAGGCTGCAGGGGAATCTCTGCTCCCGTGCTTGGAGCACCTCCTCCCCTCCTTCTTCACTGACCTTGGTGTCTGCAGAGTTGTTCCTCTCATGTATTCTCACTCCTCTCTCCGGCTGCAATTGCCGTTGCCCAGAAACTTTTTTTTTTTCCCTTCTTAAATATGTTATGCCAGAGGCACGACCACCATTGCTGATTGGCTTGGCCTTGGCCAGCAGCAGGTCCGTCTTGGAGCTGGCTGGCGTTGACTCTATCAGACACAGGGGAAGCTTCTAGCAGCTCCTCACAGAAGCCACCCGTGTAGCCCCACCGCTACCAAAACCTTGCCATGCAAACCCAGTACAAAAAGGCAAGTTGATTTTGATTATTACATCATTTTATCCAAGTTGATATTGTCCTTATGTTACTGTGGCTGAAAATGGTTTCCCCAGTAATATGTAACTTGGTGATCTTTAATGAGTTAAAAATCATAAAAATAATATTCTTATGGTTGTCAATTTGTGCATTGAGTCGTGCTGTATGATAAAAGTAATCCTTCACCTAAAAAAAAAAAAAAAACACAAACCAAAAACCCCACTAAAAAACCTTATTTTTTATGAATGCATTCAAATTCAGTGACGCTTGTGTTTTGCAAATACTTTTCCTTCTAGGCACAAGAGGTTGTAAACATACAGAGTGAATATGGGTGAAAAGAAGCCAGAACCTTTGGACTTTGTAAAAGATTTTCAGGAATATCTTACACAGCAGACTCACCATGTAAATATGATTTCTGGATCAGTTAGTGGAGACAAGGAAGCAGAGACTCTTCAGGGAGGTAAGCTGATTTCAGTGCTATCAAATTTTATTTTTTTGAGAATGAGTGCACTGTTTACATTCCAGATAGTTATGCAGACTACTACAATTGTATGGAAGCATTTCCGATAGTCGTTTTCACATCACAAAAGATGTGTACGTGTCTTTGTTTTAATGAGGGTATGTTCTTATAGTTCTGTATATTTAAAGACAAAGGGCATAGAGAAGCAAAAGTTATTTGGCATATCCTCACAGCATGATAGATAGTATCCCACTGATTCCTGATTGAAATCTCTGTTGTATTATTCACAGCTGGGACAGAAGGTGATCAGAATGGTCTGGATCACCCTTCTGTTGAAGTTTCACTGGATGAAAACTCAGGAATGTTAGTGGATGGGTTTGAAAGGACATTTGATGGAAAGTTAAAGTGTCGATACTGCAACTATGCCAGCAAAGGAACAGCACGGCTCATAGAGCATATCAGAATTCATACAGGTATGAAATATTCTGCAGTACTTTGCTGTGAGACATTATGGTATTAACATTATGATTTGCACGTGAGGAGTTAGCATCTTCAAGCGGTGTGATAGTTCTTAGAGTTACTCAACAATTAGAACTGGTTTTGGGGTTTTTTAATAGTTTTTTTTAAAAGGTGTGCCATGTACCTATTTAAATTATGCAAATTCCTACTTATATTTATTATTGCAGACTAGTGAATTTGAAGTAACTATATATGGGAGTAAAGTTGAGCATGAAAGCATCAGTGTAAATGGAAGGGCCCTAAATGTAACTTTTAGTTTTTCCTTGCTAATCAGAAAAGTGAATGCCACATTGGGATTTATAGGGGCTTTTCTTCCTCTGTTGTTTAGCTATGAAAATATACCTGTTTTGCATAACATCCTAGCTGTGGAAGTACAAAACATAGTAATAAGAATAAACTTTTCTTATTGGTAGAATATTCAGATGTGAGGGCATATCATCAAATAGGTGACTAATAACAGTAATGAAAAGAAAAAAATACTTACTGGGGCTTGCTTAAGAGCATTTGCCACTGTTGGGTTTATAAAAGTGAAAAGCAAAACTTGCAGTAAAGGTTAGAATATCCTGAACTGTTCACGAAGTCAGCTCCGACTTCACAGAATCATAGAATCATTAAGGTTGGAAAAGACACTTAAGATCATCAAGTCCAACCGTTAACCTAAACCTCTCCTTCTCTTGATGCTTCCATCTGATGTCCTTGTCTCAGGGATGGTAGGGAGTGGCTCCACCAGTCTATCTCCCTCTCGCACTCCCTGATACTTCTCAGTGTTGCTACTACTTCTTTCAGCTCTGCCACCATGCTGAGCAGATCCTCCACCTGCTCACACCTCATGCAGGTGTTGTCTCGGGAGCCCTCCGTCACTAGAGCAAGGCTCTGGCACTCCCTGCAGCCAGAGACCTGGGTGGCTGCATGTTTTAGTGGGAGCTCCATCTGCGTCACCACATCCCTTCTTAAGGCTCTGCAGAGGGACCTGGCCAGGCTGGGTCGATGGGCCCGGGCCAACTGTGGGAGGGTCAACAAGGCTTGGTGCTGGGTCCTGCCGTTGGGGCACAACAACCCCAGGCACTGCTGCAGGCATGGGGAGGAGCGACTGGGAGCTGCCCGGCGGGAAAGGGCCTGGGGGTGTTGGTTGACAGCCGGCTGAATATGAGCCAGCAGTGTGCTCAGGTGGCCAAGAGGGCCGATGGCACCCTGGCTTGTATCAGCAATGGTGTGGCCAGCAGGACCAGAGAAGTGATCGTCCCCCTGTGCTGGGCACTGGTGAGGCCGCCCCTCGAATGCTGTGCTCAGCGCTGGGCCCCGCACCCCAAGGCGGCCATGGAGGGGCTGGAGCGTGGCCAGAGCAGGGCAGCGAGGCTGGGGCAGGGGCTGGAGCACAAGGCTGGGGAGGAGCGGCTGGGGGGGCTCAGCCTGGAAAAGAGGAGGCTGAGGGGAGACCTTATTGCTCTCTACAACTGCCTGACGGGAGGTTGTAGGGAGGTGGGGGTAGGTCTCTTCTCCCAAGTAACAAGCGATGGGACAAGAGGAAACGGCCTCAAGTTGCACCAGGGGAGGTTTAGGTTGGATATTAGGAAGAATTTCTTTGCCGAAAGGGCTGTCAGGCCCTGGCCCAGGCTGCCCAGGGAAGTGGTTGAGACCCCATGCCTGGAGGTATTTAAAAGACGGGTAGATGTGGTGCTTCGGGACATGGTTTAATGGTAGATGTGGCAGTGCTTGGTTAACGGTTGGACTTGATGATCTTAAAGGTCTTTTCCAACCTAAACGATTCTGTGATTCTGTTCTTGGCAAATGAGAGAAAACAAAATGAAAGGTCCTCGTGAATTCCGACTTCGGTGCCTGCTGAGTATGTTACACTGATACAGAAGACTTTATGGCTGTTAACTAGAGTAATAAGAAAAAAAAAAATTGTATTCTGTAAAAAATGGAAGTTTTTACAGGTTTCCAGTTTGGTATGGACTGTCCCAAAACTTTTAAGTGTATCATTTCAGTGGTCTTGTGTAGGTGGCATTCTGAGACTCGCTTTGAAGGAAACACGTGGTTGTAACTTGGATGCAATTGTAGCTCTCTTCAGGTACAGTTACTGGTAGTCAGATTCTCACTTTGCCGTGAACCATTCCTTCTACACAGTAACTCCCAGGATGTATTTTGGGGAAGTCAGTGCTCCTTGCGCTGGCCCTGCAGTGTTGGCTTGTTTTGACAAGGCGTAATGGGATAGAAAATGGCAACCAACTCAAAATCAGAGTTCTGATATTCAGGCTCTGAAGATCTTGTAAATTCTTTTCTGGTGCTACCGTGAGCTACCTCTGTGTGTAGCTGTCGCTGTTGTCAGATTCCCAGTGGAAATTTTGTGTAGTTCCGATAGTGGATAAAATACTGTAGCTTGCGTGCCTGCATTTGACGCAGAGTTAATGCTATGGCTTGCTGCAGATCTGCAAAGCACGAATGTGTTTTGGAGCATATTTTTGGTCTAGTTTTTCATAAAGCTGTTACAGCTTCACCTACCATTTGTCTCGTATGGTATGTGGACAGCAAGACATGTTTTTCTTTCAACAGCTTTATTCTCTGGAGTTCTGTTTCTGAGCTTGTGAAATGAGGGTCATGTAGCGGGAGAAACTGTACTGCAGACTTACACCGTTCACTGTAGCACTTTAGGATGACTTTTAAATGGTACTTAAAGACGTAGAATTAACATCAACTTTGAAATGTCATGTCTTTTCAGTAGCATATAGCTGTTGCCATCTAAAAACTTGCATCCCCAAGCCCACAGTTGCTACTGGCCAGTTGTCAACATGAGCAGATGGACTGCTAGAGCTGTGATGGGAACCATAAATTGCTCCTAGAAGATGTTGGTACTGTGTGCTTGCTGATTCTTGAGATGTTTTTGATGGCTTTGGTGTGTGTGGGGTTCGTCAGACAGAATGACTGAAATAATGTGTTGTTACTTAATATCAAATGTCATAAATTTTGAACATACTAGAGAGCGAAAATCAAATCTTCCTTCTTTAAGTATCGAACTGTGGGTATTGGTATAGTGTCAGCATTCCTTCTCTTACTCTAGGAAGTTGCCTACCTTTTGTATACTCTCAGATCTTAGGTTAACAGTTCCTTTGTGTTTTCAGAATGCTTTCTTATCCTGCTGCTACTTTAGGGAGTAGATGTCACTAAGTGGTTAGAGGTAGCAGAATGATACTTGCTGCTGATTATGAGCATTTCAGCATGGTTGTCACATAATATATACAAAAGCAAGAAAGATTCCAACCAAAAATTGGCATGCTGAGAAATGTCCTCAAAAATCTCTGACCCAGTGGTCATTATTCAGAAGCAAACATTTCTCCTTTGCCTTTTTACAATACATTTAATATCCTTAATTTTAATACAGCATTGCATCTGTCCCGATGGCATTTGCTATTACCTTAATGGCTCTTCAGAAAGCCCTGCTTTGTTTCTTTGTACAGAGACAGGGGACTCCAGAACAGGGACGGGGTTGGTGTTTGGTTTGCTTTTCTTGTTTTTTTGGGCTTTTTTTTTTTCATTTAAGGGCAAGGAGATCCAGGACCTGAGTGTAGTTTTGCTCAGAAGCCTGGTAGGGAAGCGTGGCAAAGGGCCAGGAGATGGATTGCATGGACTACGAAGGCTCAGAGTGACTGACTCAGCCTTAAAATAGGGAAGTGATAGCTGACTCGTAGCCTCAGAGCAATTTAAGTAAATAGATAATGCACCATGGATAACATGCAAGTGTAGCAAGGTATCTGCCAAAGTAATTATGACCCAGGCATGATCACGCAACCATTATTAAGTGCAACTTACTGCAGAATTCATTTCATGCTGAGTCTGACAGCAGTATAATTAGTAGTTCACCAGCTGTGTTGTATTAAGGGCGTGCAACATGACACAAATCTTTATCTCTGTGTAACCAGTTTAGAATGAAATAAGACCATGCAGATTGTCAAGTTCTTTGTGAATGCAGGGAGTTTGTCAGTCTTTTTACATCGTTGTTTGTACCAAATCTCCAGATCTTTACACACACATATATATCTGAATACATATATGTGCTTATGGAGAAATCATGGGTTCATTTGGTGCAAATAAGGTACTTAGAGGCAGCACAAAAATTGCTTGCTTTCTTCTTGAAGAGCCAGTGATGTAGGGGGAAAAAAAAATAATCTTCTATCCAGTATCCCAGGTTGTGATTCCAAACTGTGGGATGCTCAACGTGGGAAGGGCTTTCTGTGTCAGTCGCATGCCATCTTACGGGGCCTGTACAGTGCTTGCAGTGTAATAGTGGCCCTTGATCCATTCAGATCTCTGGGTTTTACCGTCGTTCTAGATGGATTTTGAAAGCCACAACACAGATGTATTGCCCTGTATTTAAAATCGTAGAAAATGCTTCAAAAAAACCCATAAAGGCTGAAGAGAAGGAGCCCGCTCACAGTTTTTTTGGCATTTGTTGTGCTGTGTGGCAAGAGAATCAGTTGCACAACAGTGATTTAGAAATTGACCTGGCATTCTAGAGAGGAAGATGTTTCATTTCAGCACCTGAAAATGCATTAAATCCCTTAGGCATTTCTAACATTGCAGACCTGGATCTGAAAACTCCTAAAAGATCAGTCTATGAAAGGAAAATCAAAAGTCCCAGAGTATGTTACAAATGTGTTGGCCTGTAATTATGTTTGAAAGTTTTCTAAGTACTTTTAGAAGTGTTAATGTGAATATCTCTAAATATCATTTAATAGAAGAGCAAAGTTCTACCTATCAGAAAGGAGAATATCTGGCACTGTCATGTCTGAGAGAGCACACAGCTGTCCAGAGATTAGCTGGCTTTTGTTTTCTTTAATAACTCTTCAGCCACAGGATCCTTTTTCAAAATTCAATTCTTGAGTGGATGCATGTGCACATAGGTTATTTAGAAACATCCAGCATGTTTAAAAGTAGGAATGTTTGGAAGATACTGAAAGGATACCCTCCCTCAACGTTTAAACACAGTTGTCATTAAGAATGATTACATTTTGGTGGTACGGACGTTCCTGTAGCCAACTGTCTATGTGCTTTACAGGTGAGGTACAGTTTGGATCCAGTTAAGAGCACCACACAAACATCATTGCGTTCAGTCCTTGGCATCATTGCTGCAATTCCTAGTCAGGTTATCTGTTATGCTAATTCTGGTCACATTTTTTTCTTATGCTTACTGTCACTTGGCTGAAGCAGAGATGTCTAAGTTTACTCCGCTCTTCCACCAAATACCCAGCTAAACTCAAGACTAGCAGTGACTCTGAAGCCGAACCGTTTGATCAGGAGCTCCCAGTTATCTACTTTCTGTTCCATGAAAAGCCTTTTTCAAGCAGTCTGAGATGCTGTAGTATAATCTATTTTAATTTTCCAGGTGAGAAGCCGCACAGATGCCATTTGTGTCCCTTTGCATCAGCTTACGAACGTCACCTAGAAGCTCACATGCGCTCGCATACTGGTGAAAAACCATACAAATGTGAATTTTGTTCCTTTCGCTGCAGTGACAGAAGCAACTTATCTCACCACCGCAGGCGCAAACATAAAATGGTGCCTATCAAGGGTACAAGGTCTTCCCTAAGCAGCAAGAAAATGTGGGGGGGTTTGCAGAAGAAGACCAGCAATTTGGGGTACAGCAGAAGAGCATTAATTAATTTGAGTCCACCTTCCATGGTGGTTCAGAAACCAGACTACCTTAATGATTTCACTCATGAAATCCCAAATATCCAGACTGAAGCGTATGAGAGCATGACAAAAACAACCCAGAGCAGTGGGTTGCCAAGAGATCCACAAGACCTCATGGTAGATAATCCTTTAAACCAGCTCTCTACGTTAGCCGGACAGTTATCTAGCTTGCCACCTGAAAACCAAAATCCAGCCTCTCCTGACGTTGTTTCCTGTCAAGATGAAAAGCCTTTCATGATACAGCAGCCTGCTGCACCTGCAGTAGTTTCAGCTGTGTCAGCAAATATTCCTCAAAGTTCATCTCCAACCAGCCCAGATCCTCGGCCTACACACAATCAGAGGAACTATAGTCCCGTGGCAGGTCCCAGCAGTGATCGCAGTGCCCACACCAGTACTCCCAGCATAAGTAACAGTCAACCAAGTACTCCAGCTCCAACCCTTCCGGTTCAGGACCCTCAGCTTCTGCATCACTGCCAACACTGTGACATGTACTTTGCGGACAATATCCTTTATACTATTCACATGGGATGTCATGGATTTGAAAATCCTTTTCAGTGCAACATATGTGGGTGTAAGTGTAAAAATAAGTATGACTTTGCTTGCCATTTTGCAAGAGGCCAACATAGTCAACATTGACTGAGAACATGCTTTCATTTAGTTTTTTAACGTATTACAGTATATTTTTCATACTCGCTGAAGGTAAAGCTTGCACATTCCCATAAGGAATCTTCACATTAATCAATTCGACAAAGGAGGCAAATTTATTTCTATGTTGTCGTAAAACTTGCCAGGGAAATTTTGTAGAAGATGTGGTTGATATTTTATATGTAGCCTTTCAAAAAAGCTGAGGGAGTGCTATAAGAATTGGAATGCATTTACAGGTTTTGGTTGCTAAATTTAAGTCGCTTGCACTTAATCCCAATAAACATTCTGCAAATGTAGAAGCAGAGCGTGTGTCCTGAAACATAGGATGCAATTACCATACTATTTACTAGGCAAGAAAAAATATATTAACCATAAAATAGGAAAGGTTAATGCAATGACACACGTGGTTACTCTGGAGACATACTTGTCCTTAAAAACTTAGCTACTACTCCAAACTGGAAAAACAAACAGAAGCAACTTTCACATACAAATTAAATTGGATGTAAAACTTGCTTTAATCTGATGAAGGTTAATAAGTTTTTGCTTAGTATAGTCTAAACTCTTCATGCTCGGGCTGAAACACTAATTTAATTATTATTTTTAAAACTCGTCACAAAACTAGAAGATAACAGGTTATTGTGAATGAAACTCTGGTAGAAAAAAGGAAAGAGTTAGAAGCTTGTCATTCACTAGTTATACAAAGGAAAAATTAAATGTGACACCTTATTTTAAAGTACACTTAGGAAAATTTTACATGTCATTCTTTTTAAAAGGAGGTAATTTTTAAACAGTCATAATAAAGAGCTTGTAGAACTAATATATATTCCGTGAGATTTTTAACTGCCTTAAACTAATTTGTACAGATACTTAAAATTTGCACAATTAGACTTCTGTCTTGCTGACAGAAGTTCTAATAGAAACAAACAAGAGGTTTACAAATTAAAAATCATTTGTTCAGTTTTCTCTCGGGCCAAGCTACAACTGATAGGTTGCCTGTATGTTTGAAAGTTGTATACTCTAGTTTATCGTAAGCTTCAGCTAACTTGGAAGTCAGTTTGTCTTGTCCCCTCCCCCAGATTTGTTGTCCGTTTGGTGTGCTAGAAATAAGGGGAAGGGCTTCTGGGTTTTCTGAACTGTTAATGTAGTAGGCAAAGGGACAATGGCTGACAACATTTGAAGTCATTGTGATTAATATGGTAGGTGGCAAATGGTAACTAAAGATGTACATGAAGTCCATTGCACGTGTTTATTTTTTTTAATACTGTACATCTTACTTTAGAAGCACCTAGGCTAACGGACAGGCACTTTAATATAAACCTAAATAAAACATCCTAGCAAAATGAATAAAAGCTCTTAATATGCTACACAGGAATTTGTAATGTTTCAAAGAAGTGAAGAACTGTTACTTTTCCCATATTTAGACATGCACTTTTACCTTAGTTTGTCTCACTTGAGACAAGTTAAAGCTTCCCTTATATATTCCCCTTTTACTATCAGCAAAACATGGCAGCAAATATGTTTTGTTAAAAGCAGGAAGATTTTATTAATGTTCTGCCAGTCAGAGGTTGGAATCTGAATAGCAAATGTGTGGCTTACTCAAATTTATGTTGTTATGGGAGCTAAAGCTTCCTGAAGCCAACGGAAAAACTTACAATGACTTCAGTGTAAGATCAATGTAGGAAAAACCACCCTTCTGAGAATTTTAGCTTTAGAAGTAATTTTGACTTTAATGAATTAGAAATTTGGGAACCGAATATGTTTCTCTCTACCTAACTTACCTACTGTTGAATTTTCTGTGCTTAGGTAACCAGTTGAAGGAACTGGATCCTTGGCTGCACGTAGTCTTGTAGTAATGAGGTCAAAAATATGCCATTGAAGTATTTCCAATGTAGTGAAGATGAATGATGACACACTGTCACTTCTAAAAATGTTTTTGGTTTCAGGCCTGGTTCAAAATCCATTACAGTGGATTTGTAAAAGAGAATGTAATTTCCATTTTTCATAATGACACTCTTTATAATTCCAGAATATCTCTTTGTTGCTTTATACTTTTAAAATTTATTTTATAAGCAGAACTGCAACTCTGTATGCATAACCATACAGAGTCCTTTGTTTTAAGGACTAAAAGTTGATTGAACTGGAATCCAGTTGGAAGTTACCGCTCCTGTACAGGTTTTGTAACATGACGCTTCCAGTCAAAGAATAATGTAGAAATGATAGCTCTCTTTTGATCACACATTGACACGTTCTAAAATCTACATTTGGCTAAAATACGATATTAGAACTACAAACGTTACTGTTAAAGATCATTACAATTAGTAATTTATAGAAGTCATTTTCCTTGCCTTTTGATAGATGATGTAAACTTCTATTCCGAGGCTCTAGCAACTCCAAGGCAACTTCTGAAACAGTGGTGCTCCAAGGAGCACCTTCCAGCGCCAAATGATGCCAAGGTTGCCTTGGTTTGCGGCTCCAGCCTTTCTCCCCCTTAGTATCAGTAGGGAGATTAACTCCCGTGTGCACAAATGTTTGAGATTTCATCCTTCCATTCCATTGACGTGGTTTCTGATCCATTAGGACTTTCATTGGCAGTGCCTGTAAACATTACAGGCTTTTCTTTCTGTGTCAGCTCGTGATTTGGCGATTTAGAAGAATGGCTTCTGAACCGTGATGCCCCTGAATGAAATTTTAGATAGGAGAAATAGTTAGGTCACTAATAGAGGTAACCGGTAGCAAGAGGAAGCCTGGATGATCTTACTGAAAAGGGGCCCTCATTTAGGAGGGGCTCCTCTGGTGCGAGGGAACGTATGTTCTTAATAACAGAACTCAGTATGAAAAAAATACCTAACCCCAAACCTTGCAAATTGTTGTTTGGAAGTATTTTAATATTGACTTAATATCATTGTTTCTGCTTCGAAATCCCTAAGGAAAAGAAAATTAGCTTGAACATCTATGAACTGTTCGACAATGATAAAACTATTTTTCCTTCTTTCCTTGTACAAGCTCCTGTTCGCAGGGGGGTTCTTAGGCAGCAGCAAGCTTCGGCGTTCATCCCTTGGTTCTGCAACCAGATCTGTGGGGTGAATCCCTGCTGACGTCCGGGTCCTTCGCAGAGGGTCGCCCTCTGGACAAGGACTCTGAATTTTTCAACATAATACTGTGTGTTCAGTTGTGCCAAACAGTATGCTGACTACATCTTTTTCCTTCTGCCTACGGAGTAGGTTTGGAAGGTGTATTTTCCTATTAGTTTTTCATAATTCTGTATGTACTATTTACTATAATTTAAAGACCAGAATTAGTACTGGAAAATTATTTGAGAGTGTGATCCTGACGATTCCCTTGCACAAGCAGGCCTTACTCAGAGTCAGTGAGGGGTACTTGTCAGGAATTGTGGGATCGAGTCCTGGGTTAGGACTTTTCATATTGAGTTCTCCATGTGCTACACTGCACTAACTTGGTTTTTCTAAAAAACCAAACCCTTATATTATAAGGTGATGATGAGCATTTTAACTGGTATTAACAGGGAAGTTTGGGAATGAGCTGAAATTTTTCCATAGCTTGACTCTGTTAAGTTCTGTAGTTGCAAAACATTAACTTTGTGGGTTTGTTTGTTTTTATTGTAATAGATTATTTTAGAGATTTGTTGACATTTTTAACATGCACTATTTATAGTACTCTTAATACAGACTTATTTTTTTGAGACTGAATATTCCAATGAACATGCAAATACTAGACTGAAGATCTTGGTAGATTATCTCAGTACTTAAACCAACTGTGAAGCAGCTAATAGGGAAAAATAGTTGTTTTTTCACAGATACAATGTTTAGATGAAGAGGATTTTGACATAAAATGTTGATTGGCATTTTAACATAAAACTCAGTGCTGGAAGACACGTTCCAACGGCGTTTCCTAGCAAAATGATCTGTTACTATTTGTTTTGTTCCAGAATGTTTGAGAGGTTTGCTTGTTTGCTTTTTGTTTCTTTCTGACGAAGGGAATGTAATTTAGAAGTCTTCACTGGCAAGTTTTCTATTAATTTTAAGCTTCTTTGAAAATCTACAGCAAATGGATGTTCTGCTGCAGGAAATCTATTCCCTGCTGAAGCATTTTTCATTGAGCAATCTTTGTGTATGTGCTTCTAAGTACCTGCTTTGTTAATAATATGTATTTCAGTGTAAAGAGCATATTTTGTATGCAAAAATGAAACCTGTTAGAGTTGTAAAATAAATTTTATTGTGTAGTGAATGTTTTCGGATGAGAAGGTTAATTCTGAAATGACTATATCTAGTGTAGTTCATGTTGTGGAGCTTTGCTTTTGTAAGATATGAATAAAATAACACTTTCTAATTAAGTCATGTTAATTCTACTTAATTACATATGCTTCGACAGCTGGAACTGATGAACTCATGATATGGTATGGAGGTAAGCTTACCTTTTGGGTAAGCAAGGAACAGTGCATTTGCGTTTCAGTCTGCTTAAGTTGAAAATGCTTAATTTTAGTGCTGAACCAGGACACTCTTTAACTTCTTTCCACTCTTAATCTTGCACATTTGGTCGTTGTCTTTGTTTCCTCGTATTCCTATTTCCTTACCAAGAATGCTCGTATGTCTGAAATCAGAGTTTTTATCGTGGTAAGGTGGCTGGCACTGCATATGGAACTGCTGTGTAGGTTGTTAGAAGGCAGCACCAAATGTTAAGTTCCTTTGGACACTGGAGTTAATCCTACACGTGTGCATATCTGCATGCAGCTCTCAAGAGCCTTAATTTAGGTGCATCTCAAATTTCTTGTTCTTTGCAAAGTTTCTGTCAGGGAAACAAGCGGAGAAGGCAAGAGCCTGATCTAAAAAAAGGGACTTAGGAAACTGAAGTGGGAACTTGGATTAAACTTAGGTGCTGACATCCTGACTTTGGATGCTGCAGTACGTTGTTAACCCACTTCAGGCTTGAAGTGCCGAACTCCGTCTCACTTCTTGTTTTCCTACCTTCCCAGGCACGTGTTCTCTGGAAATGCTCAGCTACCCATCTGGCAGAGCAGAGCAGGTCACCATCCCAGGCGCTCTTCAAAACCTCAGCTGGCGGAGGCTCCGGGAAAGCTGATCCCGCTCGAAGTTAGTCCCGCTGTAAGCAGGAAACAGGACTAGGCGACTTCGAGGTGTTCCTCCCAGACTAACTTTTCCTATGCTTCTGTGAAATTTAAAATCTAAGGATGGTTTGTTGTTGGCTTGATCTTCAAAGTCAAACACAGTACGCCAGACTGTATTTCTCTTCCGTAATATGAGGAGAGGAGTTACGAGAGGGCATGAGCCTCCAGAGAAGGCAGCAGTACCTCTCAGCTGTCTTCAGCTGTGCTGCTGAAAGAATACTGCATTTTAAACACCCTGGACTCTTAAAAAACACCAACATTCTCTATGTCATTATTTTAAAATATATTTATTAACTACATTGGTTGCCTCATGTTGGAATGAAGAAATGACACTTGTAGCAGGGTCAGAATATTGATTTTGTACGCAAATTTGGTTTTCCAAATTATTTCCTTGCCGCAAGTCTTCCAAAAATTCTGCTTTGAGTTTGTTGAGTTCTTCTGCCAGGCTCTTCATCTCAGTCGGGAGTACATTTTTATCTAAAAGAAAATTAAAGCTCAACTTTTAACTTCATGTTTAAAGACAAAATTTACAGACTTTGACTCGCATTCTACTAACAGCTTTGACCAGCCTTCTGAAGGAGGTTGCCTCAGTCACACCTGCAGGGTTGGGATTCCTTAACAATTTGCCCCGAGGGAATTGCACGGGTTTAGTGTTACGTTGCAGGCTAGCACCGGGAACACGCTACGCGTACCTTTTGCATCCTTCATTGTCTGGGAGATGATGCGTCTGCACATCTGATCGGCCTGATGGACAGCACTAGCTGCACAGATTGCTCGATCTGCTTCCTGTCCAGGGTGACCAACAGAAAGGGAGAACACGTGCAAACACGTTAAATTTGATTTAGACTGCCATCACCTTTTGAAGTACGCTTTGAAAACAAGGAACACGGTAGCAGCAGCTCAGTGGCTGGCGCAGCACGGACCTGCTCCTTTGGATTCGGAGGCAGGTATGTGTGCCTGCGTGCCTGCCAGAGGCAGGCGTCTGCGACATTAGGAAGCGAACATGATTTTCCTCAGTGCGATGTGAGAGCTCCAAAAGCCATTCTTTTTACTACTGTAGAACATGTAACAGCATTCATAAAGGCAGTTCAGTGGTTTAACTTAATAAGGTGACAGAAGTACCCATTTCAAATAGGATTAACTTTTCTACGTATGCTTTTGCAATCAAGAAATGCGCTAGCTATTTCTCAATTTCTGTCATCACAGGTGTTCTGAATCCAGTTCAGGAATAACTTAACTCATTCACCATCGGCTGAAAGAGCTGTGACTGCAAAGACAAGCAGCGCTACCTTTTGTTCAGTGTTCTCCTCGTTTTGCTTCACTGGATTTTCCAAAGCAGTGGCCAGCAAACTAATTATCTGCTCACTAGGGAAACAAACAAAAGAGTAAACCACATTAATCAAACAAGTTTCACTGAGGATTTTTCTTTCATTTTGTAATGACACCTCATCACAGAAAAAAAAGCAAGTTTGCAGTTAAATTTATGAGGTAATCAATGAACTAATCTTTATACAGCAAGTTAGATGAAAACCAATTACAACTAAAACTACAGCCAATTATTTCCAGTCTTATTATTTCAGATAATTTACATGAATTTTCAACAACAGTTTAAAAGTGCAGTTAGGTTTGATGCTAACTCTGCAAAGAATGATGGCGGTGAGTTCCCAACAACCGGCACATATCGTGTGTTACAAGCTTCCTAAAATCACCACGTGGAATACTTTTTACGTGCTGTTTACATACAGTCAAAAGCTTCTACTTGCCCGTTTATGAAAACAGTACTTATTGAAAACCCTAGCGTCAATACAGTAGCATACTTATCCTCTGGCGTGCAATCAAAACTTTTCAGAATGAGGCTGTTCCGTTCCCAAGCATTTTTCTTGAGATCTGGCATTTCTATTTTTCCTGCCATTAAACATATTGTCTCGTCAGGTAACGGATGGCTTCGGAGACGATTTCTCTGCAAGCAGCATTCGAGTGGACACTCTAAAAACAACTGGCAGAAGCTCAGGGAATCTAAAAGAACATTAACAGACAATTTTACCTTTAAACTGTTGAGGTAATAATTTCTGAGAGCAACATGCACGAGAGAGGCTTTACATGAATGAGTAACTTCTACACTAGTTCTGAGCCTGAAAAGAATACCAATCTAAGAATACAACCAATTTTACCTTCAAGGCTGCTCAAGTAGTAATTTCTGAGATCAACATACATAAGAAAGGCTTTAAGTGACCTAGCAACTTTTAATAATACAGCAATAAAGTTAAGTTGGTGGTTACTGTACAGCAGGAATCTAGCAATTAAGAGTAACAGATGTTCCACAAGAGTACTTCAAGGCAGTTAAGGAAAACTGAATTTCCTACGAAGCCGAAAACGTTCTTACGCGTAGGAGCAAAGAGTATTTACATTTGCGAGCCAGCCGGTACACCTCGTGTCTCATGCTCTGATAATAAAAGTTGTCATCCAAGATGAGGTAGAGCGGCCCGGGCGCGGCGGGACGTCCCGCCGAGGAGAGCAGCCCCTGCCCGCGGCAGCAGGCCAGGAACCGCCCCCAGGCCGGCTGCGGGGCGGCGGCGGCCAGCGGCTCGCCGGTGAGCAGGGCCCGCAGGAAGCGCTCCAGGCACTGCAGCAGCTCTCGCCGGCTCCGTTTCCAGCGGGGCAGCTGCGGAGGAAGGCAGCGGAGGGGTGAGCGCCCGCGCCCCCAGCCCGCCCCGCCCCGGCTCCCGCCCGCGGCCGCGGGGAGGCCCCGCCGGAGGGAGGCGCCGCGCCGCTGAGCGCCGCGCCTCGGCTGCCCAATGAGCGGCAGGGGGAGAAGCCGCACTGACCAATGGCGACGGCCCCGCCGGCCCCGCCCCCGGCTCGCGCGGGAGGAAGGCCTCCGGCGGGATGAGCTCGTCGTAGCTGAGGAGGGCGCAGGCCCAGCCCGGGCGCCGGGGCAGGCGGCGGCGCAGGGCGCGGGCCAGGGTGGACTTGCCGGCCGCCGGCAGCCCGCACAGCACGCACAGCCCCACCCGGGCGCGCCCGCCGCCGCCCTGCTGCTCCTCCGCCGCCGCCGCCGCCAGCGCCGCCGGGAGCCCGCCCGCCCGCCGCTCCGGCCGCTGCCGCCGCTGCTCTGCGCATGCGCGGGGCCGTGGCGGCGGGCGGGGCGCGGAGCTGCCGTCCTGTCAGCGGCGGGAGTCCGGCCCGGTGCCTGAAACGCCCCGTTCTACTCCGTTTTCTTTTGGTAATAAATTCAGTAACACACCTTAGCGAACCCAGAAACGTCGGACGGCCGAGCGAGCCCCGGCGGGCCCAGCGGCGGGTTCTTCTGAGGGTCATAAAATCAAGATGCTACAAAGTGTGCCGACACTGATGATCTATGTTAAATTGTATTATTGTAATATGCTTGTTAATAAGGTCTAAATGACAGGAACATTTAACTGATAATAACAATTTCAGATTCTAAGGAATTAAGACAGACAACAGTTCCTCAGGAGACGCTCCTTGCCGGTGCAGTATATTTTGGGTTCTTTTGTCCAGCTCTTTTCTGAAATGACCATCTAAGGGATTAGAAATATTTTCTTGGCGAGGTGATTCCATCGTTTATTCAACTCTTTTTGCTAGTTCATATTCCCAAAGTTTGCATGTGAAGAGGGCCAGTGTGTGATGTACTCTCCGACGTACCGGTCGATCGGTATCCACAGCTTTGTTCTTGCCCGTGGGCTTTTCTTGGCGTAGCAGCTGCTTTTCCACTAGCTGCCGTTTTGACAAACTATGTAACATCATACACGTTCTTTTAAATCGGTACCGTTTTCTAATTGTCACATTTAGAATGATGCAAGTTATCTGTTTCTTTTGTAGTAGAATCAGTTTCTAGCAAAAATCTCAACATTAAAACACTGTTCAGTTGTATAGTATATCTCCTGATATACCACGTTTTCTATAACAACAGAGATGGCTTGTTTCTTTTAGACTCGGATACATTATCTACAGAGTTTCTTTCCATTGCTAGTGTCCCTGTATGAGGTGACTTTTATAAACTACCTGAACGGGAAAGTAACGCAGCTACTAAGTGTTGAGAGGTGGGATCCGGATCCCAGCTTTGATACGGTTGGACCTGAGACAAGGCTCAGAGCAAGGCACAGGAACTGTCGGCAAGGCTGGCGTGCGGGGGGTCCCCGGCGGCACGCTGCCGAGAGGACGCACCAGGAGGTAGACGGGCTCCAGACTTCCCAAGAGGTCAATCTACATTCTCATTTTCACAGCAGCGTAGGAGTAGAGGTGAATAAATTATGTCTGTAAATAACTGAATTCACTTCTCTTTGGCCTGCAAGTAAGGCTACACTTCAGAAGAGTCCTGTTCTCTGATGCTGTTATAGATTTAATCTAACAAGAATTGAACTTCAAGCTTCTGATTTAAAAAAAAAAAACCGAGGTGAGGTAGAAGAGGCACAAATACAGCCAGCAGCAATTAGCAAAATAAGGGGATATTACAAAATCTGTGTTCAGTGCCTCTTAGCATCAAGTCTTTTCCAGAGGTGTGTGCTTTCGGAAGGTGTTTTGGCTGCACAAGGAGAGGACTGGAGGGTTGCAATCTTTACTTTTTTTCAGACCAGTTACTTGTCGGAATCGGTTGAGGGCTCCCAAGCAACTTTTCAGACAGCTGGTCTAGGTGGGACTGTGGGTCGTTGGGGTCCGGAAGGAACTGCAGGAAACTGGGCTTGTACTGGCTGCCTGAAGTGTGGAAAACACACTTCATGAGGTATTTTATGACTTGAGACAACCGGTATTTCTAAACTGGTTCTTTAACATTTTTAAACAGTTGCTAGCATTGATACATATATTTAACTCTCTCTGCCCCTCCCTCTCCCTAGTAGCATTTACACGTCCCATTATGCTGCTTTCTATACAAGCAGAAAAACAGCATTTCTCCTTCAAGCATTTAATCTATTTTATCTCACATGATGCTGCATGAAAAATCCTCCTAAGCAGGATGTGAGACATTAGGAACTTCACTTACAATGATACAGCAACGTAAACATAGCAAACATGAAGTGAAGAAGGTTTTAAATACTACAGACCTTGGACCAGGGAAATCCGGTACCTTAAAAAGATCGGGACTCGATGTGGCAGGCTGGAAAAGATGTCGCAGAAAATCAAGTTAACAGAAACCACGGATTTCAAAGTGTGGCTATTATTCAGTATTAATGTAGTGGTATTTTAGAACTAATTTTCATTTCCTGTGATGTTCTTCATATTCTCCTGCAACATTTTGTTTTGATAATTTTTATTTTTTTTTATCAGAACTAGACCCACAGCCTGGCTAAGCATCTTCTGTGGTATTTGGCCGCAGAATTCAGAGTTCAGTCTTTGGCTGCTCCGCTAAGTAGCGGCCTGTTCCATCCCATACTATTCACAGCCTGAGTTGACAGGGCAGGCAATAAAGCTCGTACTTACCCAAACAGAAATCCTGTCTGACACATTATAAATTGTTTTAAATACTTGGGAATTCAGATGGTTTCAATGTGTCAAAAAGCCACAAAGTCATCAGTAACTATATTAGAGAAAAGGCACTGTATCGTTTGGATTGCTCAACATGAAATAATGCAAGTATGCATCTACCTTACCTGGTTATTTCTTGGGTTATGACTTGGTCTGTTATTTTGCTTTGGTTGCTGCACGTTGTTATCCCTGAAATAAAAACCACGTCATCAGGCAAATCCCCATTGGGTTTAACTGCCTTCAGGGATGCGGTGTTTTTCAAGGGACGAGGCTGCAGCTCAGAGATCTGGATTCTGTTTCTGACTCCACCCCTTTCTGCCCTTGGCAAATAATTTCAATGCGCTGTGCCCCTGTGTCCATGCAATACGATTATCAATAACAATTAGGAAAGTGCAATGTATTTTGGGGAAAACTGCTTGAGAACCGACAGCTGGAGTATCTGGATTAAACTACCTCATAGCAGGGTACTGGCTATTAAACTCCCTACCACTACTACTAGCAGGGAAGTCTTTTCTTTTGGGAGGTATAGAATTCTTTGTATAGATAAAGCATCTAACTGGCTTGCTAAATTAATCTGGAGCATGCTCTCAAGTGTTGAAATACACATTATAGTAAGTGAAATACCTGTGTGGTCTTCTACTTTTCCTGCAAAACTTTCTTTTTATTGCATCGCGCTTAATTACCGCTAATACAGTAAGGATTACTATTGGCAACACAAGGAGGAAAAAAATAAGTAGACCATCCCGAAGTGATGTATCTAGAGAAAAAGAATTGAAATCATGTAAGATAGTAATCTCGTTTAACCTTATATTAAAGCATTTCTTTCTGCTAAGAACACCTTTCTGTTGTAAAAACTACAATCTTCAAATTATTATAGATTAAAACTAGTAACTCCACTGAAATTTATAAAATGCTATGATCAGAAAAGTAGGATTGGCCTTATGTTATCACACGTTCTTTCTGCTTTACCCACCCCCTGTTGTATGACAGGCAGCCTTTTTCCTTTGCCCTATATTTTTTTTAAGAATTCTAAAGCAGCCAAATTCATTTTGTATTTGCTTACCCACAATTGATCTGCATGTCTTCTTTGTCTTCCTAAGCTATGAATAAATACAAACCATTTGCATGGTCTCTCAGTGTGAAGGCCAGCAAAATCTGCTCCATTTTCCCTTTGCAGAATTTCATGGCTCTTACGCGAGCCAACCACTGCTTGCTGCGTGCACCTCCTTAACCCCTCTCATTTCTGTGAGACCCTTTCCATATATAAAGGCTGCTGGTTTCATTCTCAAGCTATAGCCTTCCTCTATGACATCCATTTTGTCAGAACTCTGTTTTAAATACCTAAGTAAATATCTAAATATCTAACTATTTAAAAAAAATGTAACAGTAATTCTAAGCAACTAATGTATTGCTTTTTATCTCAGACAAAATAGAGGTCAAATTCTCCCTTGGACCAACTTCCTTGATGTCTGCAAACCTACACATCAGATAATAATGTTTGTTCTTCAAGTCAGTCCATGATTAAGTGTCCCATGCAGTAGAAAAAAAACAGGTGAAGAGAGACTGAAAAAACCCTGTTATTAGTAGATTATTTTGTCAGACACGGGGGGCAGAAGGAAGGCCAGTTTCAGTATCTTACCTATGTGAGCTGGACCACTGTCAACGCTGCCGCCGTAGCCTGGCCGGTTACAGTGCGGCGGCGCCCATCCAGAATTGCAGTGGCAGTTCCCGTTGTTGTTACACACCTGCACCCCATGCAACAGGGATTAGTCACACGAACAACGCCTTTCTGCAAGCGGCCACTTTCAACCTCCAGTATATATTTGGAGTTACACATTAAGAATTGCACGTGGAAACAAGAAATATTGCTTAGTATTGCTTGGGAACAAGCTCTCCCCCTCCATAACATCCCAAAACGCTGAGTGATACTGACACCAGAAGTTAATCCTCTGTAGAAGTTAACCTTTGGTTTGTTATTTGCCTGCAATAGATTACAGTCCAAAGAACTTCTCAGTTTTACAACCCTTGGACTCCATTTAGATTTTTCACAGAGACATATATAAATCAGGAATCACTAGGCTGTCCTCCTCAAAGGAATATTTTCCTTTTACAATTCAACAGCTCAGTAATATTAGCAAATTCCCTAGGGAAATTCAGAAGAAATATCTCTCAATGTTAGTGCTCAGAGGTTTCCAGTATACTGGCAACGTGAATTACAGATAAAAAAGTGGACTTAACTTTTAATACAGATCAGAAAAAAACAAAGCCATCTGGCTGGTTATTGCTTTTATGCAGGGATTTTGCACCTATCTCTGTCTTCTAGAAACAGGGCATGAAAACACCATCTACTCACCCCATTATCGTTACACTTCTGCTTTACATCACAGCTGTAGCCCAGATGACTTGCATTAACACATTCAAAACCTAGACAGGCCTGGAAAAAGTAATTAAAGTCTTTCAAACACGAAACTTCAAAAAATCCCATGCTTTTATAAATATACTGTATAAATGTATATGTTTACAAGTCTACAGCTTTTACTTAAATGTCAAGAAAAAGGGCTGTAGAACATTCAGTACTTCACAATTTTATAGCTGTATTTGTCTCAGATTTTCTTAAGTCTGTGGATGCATGTTGGTGGAGTAATTGGAGTAACTGATAATGTAGTTCACTGATTTGTAGCATCCCAGTTTTTGAAAGGCTAATTAATTGTTTGTATGTGTATATATCTCAAAAAGCAGATTTTTTTATTATATTATGGCATACAAATAAGAGAGCTATGTAATGCTTTTGAAAGTTAAGAAGTTTCCAGCAGGTGGAATATATTCTGTAATGCTGCTGTGGTTCATTTTACCTTCTTTTCTCCACAGGCTGTTCCGTCATGAACTTGAGCAGGATCAGGGACATCTGATCCCAAGTCAAAGTCAGAAGACCAGCATAAAACCCCAGATGCGTTATTGACAACACTCCAAGCAGGAAGGTTTTGAAGACTAACAGATGTGCACTGGAGCTTGCCGCACAGACTATGCCTGTATTGAATGAATGACACTCAGAGACAAGGTGAACACAAAAAAAAGCAAGTATCAGTGCAAATACACCATCCAGTCAAACTTTTTAGCTTGCATTTCAAGAAAATATTCTTCTAAATCTCATGCTCTAAGAGTTTGTAACAGAATATATTTTTTACATTGAAGATTTTAGGGTTAGCTTTTATTTGCTGGTGACTTACTGAACAGGACATTTCTTGTACGCTCCACCTGTCATTCCGCAGTTTCCAAACCTATCTCCTTTAATATTCGCTTTTTCAAAGCACACATCAGGTGCTTTTCGTGCCCCTGTACAAAAAATAGTGAATCTTAGTAAACCACTACACTGTCTTAAAAATATGAAAAAGAAAACTTGGAAATGTCTCTTAGGAGGCAACAAGTCTTTTTACATTAAATTATAAACTTACCTTTTCCATATATAGATTCACATTGTGAATCAAAACTCTGGCATACTCCATAGTAGCAATATGCCTTCATGTTGTCGCATGGGTAACCATTCATGATATAAACGTCGTCGGGACAGTAGGCATTGCTTCCATTGCAGTATTCGGGTAGATCACAGAAATCCGTTTTTGATCTGCACTCTGTTCCTGCCACTTTAAACTAGAACCAGAGAGGAACGCCACCCTACTTTTATTCTGCAATAGCGGAAGTTCTAACATGAAACAATGCAGCTGGGAACCTTTTGTGATTTTAAGGAAGACAAAATAGTTTTTCAGATTATTATCTAACGAATATCCAAAACTTCCCTCAGTTTCATATGGTGTAGCTATAAAGGTTATGAGCTGAGCCTGCAGAGGACTTGGGTAGATTGTACAAATGTGCACACAAGTACAAATTAAAAAGCAGAAACTTGGTCTTGCATAATGGAGATCACTACTACTGAGTCCCTTGATTGCTCCTGCCTCCTACGAGGGATGACATAGAGGTGACATTCCATTTCTAAGCTACTGGCCAAGAGTTGTTAGACACAAATTCTCTGCTTGCATGCTCTCTGCTGGTGCATGTGGTTTGATAACGTGAAGATTTGTCAAGAGTACTATGATAGCTCTTTTCAAACATTAAAAAATACTAGTAAATAGTATTTAGCTTAATAAAACATAGCCTACCTTGCAGTTTTTGCAGCAAAGTCCTTGAGCGCATTGCGATCCAGGTGTGAGTCTGCAGGTTGCAGCATCACAGCAAGGGTTAGTACATTCCTGAAAAACAACCATGGGCACGGGGACACAATGTTTTCTCCTTGCTACATAGCTAGGAAAGTACTTCTTCAGACCAAGTGCACAGACAAACCCGACTAAATACACCGTGTCTCTTGCATCTTCTGAGGTCGACAGCCTTCTGCTCTAACAGAAACCAGCATACAGTTTGGCTGTATTTTTTTACCAGAAGTCATCAGAAAGACATCTGTTTTGATGTGCTGTGGCACAGGGGTATAGGATAGGTTTACACTTTAAATGGACACTAAAAGAAGCAGAATGCTTTGTTTTTTAAATAACACTTCTTATCACCCCTCCTCTCATCTTATTTTTCCACTACACTAGCAGTATGATGTAGAGAAAGGTTGGTATCTTTTCACGATGTAGAAGGCGGCCTATACGATGGAACCTGAGTTTCCTGACAGCCTTTCAATTTCTTGGTGTCTTTTTTGAGACACCTTTATTTTCTAAAGAATGAGTCAATAGATCCCCTTATTTGAGGGACATTTTGACAATGCAAATTTGACCAACAAAAGTAATTTTGTTGTGGGTGAAGTTTAAGGGTTACAGTTAGGAAACCTGTAAGTGCTCTGCAGGTGAGTAGTCTCTTTTATGTAACAGAAATATTCATGTTGCTAAAACCAGCACAAAAACCAATGGCGTTTCCACATACTCTGCACTGAAATGCTCTTCTTTCTTAGGCATTGGCTCAAAGTTCTGTGAAGTCCAGTAGCCCTTAACTGAGTTCATATCAAGATCAAAGTATGATTTTAGGCTTTTTCTAAAATTTGTCTTCATATTGCGTGCAAAAATGTAAATTTACAAGGAAAACTCCTCAGACATTAATGCAAATTAGGTATACCGAAAGGCCAGTGTTTACACCAAATATAACACACCACACCACACCACACCGCAAGTATCCAGTTGAATTTCATTCATTACCTGCGGTTTGCCACAGTCACATTCTTCATTGTTATCGACCACATTATTACCACAGACAGGTTCCTTGTAAACATTACTTGTTTTGGGAGGATTTCTAAGACAGTTGCCACCTCCATTTAGAATAAGGTTCTCAAAATCATCAGCACTGCAGGTGCTGAAATTCCTGGATCCACTGGAAAACATAATATTATTTTTTTTATTATAAATATTTTGCTTACAGGAAAAAATACAACTCAAGCCCTTAAAATATTCTCAATCTATAATAAATACCATGTTTCATAGCGTTAGGAGATCATGAGATACTTAATTTTTACTTTATTTTGCACTAGCGTACTGTACTAGAAGTTAAAAACACTATATATAACATAAATGCAAGTACTTTCAGAAGAGATCATCAGATTATCCATCCTGGTATCCTATATGAAACAGGCTTCAGCAATTCCTTGTCTGTACTGAGTCTAAAAATGCTTGATTAAAAAATAATTTGCAGAAAGACATTCTCCTTAACTTGGAGTCCCTAAGAACTCAGAAATGCAGCTTCTTATAGTAGTTTCTTCCAGTGTTCAATTACCCTGATTTATTAATACAAATGTGGGTAGATAAAATAATATGATCTTAAGGGGAAGCCGAAGAACAAATGAACTGAAAGAAATCTAGGCTGATAATTTTTGTTTAAATTAACTGTTAAGAGAATCTGTGTGAAGGATGCATGTTTGCACAAACTCAGCGAATATATGTAAAGCAGGGTAAAAAAAAAAAAAAAAAGCAACATACTATCATTAAAAAAAAAACAATTAAGAAAATCCAAATAAGTTTTTAGGAATGCTACAAATAAATAATGACTGGATTGGAAGACAGGTAACATTTCAAATAAATTAAAATGATGTCAGGACCTAAGTCAGTGAATTCACCTCTGTGGTTAAACTTTTCAAACAACTCCCCATTCACAAAAGTTCTTCAAGATTCATGGGAGTTTCACAGCTTATAAGGCATAGTCACTGCAGGTAAATAACAATTATTAAAATAAAAGAACGGGAAATCTTACTTGTCTGTGCTGTGCATAATATAGGATGCAGGACACCTTTTATCGTCATGTTTCATTCCGAGATTATGCCCCAATTCATGTGCAACTACGGTAGCATGACGTAACACATTGTTATGATTCAACTAGTAAAAAGAATCAGTGTTAAAAAAATATAAAACTAAAGACATTGCTAAGTTTCTACCTAAGGATTTATTCAAGCCGCAAGTCTCTCGGAGGCTATGAAGACAGAATACTAAATTGTATTGCAAAGCGAAAGCAGCAAGACCAGACAATTTGTCACTGCTTTTTCAGCAGGGCCAGATCCTGCCGCTCTTCCTATTTCTTCTGTTAGGATCATATTCTGAATAATGACACAGTTAATCAGTCATGACACTGATTTCAGTGGAGTCTTCAAAGACAAAAAGACAAAGATTGTTAAAGAACAAAATCTGCCTCTAAGATTGTCCATGATGTTGTGGCACCCACGTTGTAAGGACAGGAACCTCTCGAGATAGTGGTGCTGCCCCAAGGGTGAAGGAGAAAAAACTAGTTTCTGGCTAATTTTGCCAATTTAAAATTCTTGCTGGTTTACAGCCTCATTGTGGAGAATTCCTGACACTTTAGAATAGAGTGCATTATGTTCACTGTCTATCCATGTAAAGAATCAAAAAATACACATTATTTTGTAGCTGCATTTCCATCCCCAAAACACTGTGGTTATGAACCTTAACGGTACAAGAATGGGCTTTTCTTATACAGCCTTGAGCTAGCTGAATTACAAAAAGGTGATAAAAAATTATTTCAGGACTAAATCAGCCAAATGGACTGGAATGTAATGAAGAAAGAAATTGGACAACACTTTTTTTTTTTTAAATATAAGTATAAAAGTGTGCACAAGTCTTTACATCAGAAATCCCATGAAAGAAACTGTACCATTCCAAGACCTGAGTGACTTGACCAAATAGGTCAACAAATTGCGCATTATTTATTTAGGATGTTCTGGAAGGTACCTCTGTGGAAGCAATGTCTGGCAATAGCAGTAGCTACAACTCTGGGTTCTGTAAACGCACAGGGGAAAGCCTTCAATTGTTCAGGTACCTCTTGGTCTCACTAGCAGCATATCTATGATATTTTAGCAGTTTCTGTGCTAGTTTCTTCCAATAAGCACAACATTGCGTACTTACAGTGCTGATGGACCCTCCCTGGACTTGTGAGCAGACGGTACCTACAAAAGCCATTCCAATGGATCCACCGTAAGAGCTTCTCCCTCTGCAACAAAAACAGTTTGAAGGTGTTGTTGAAAGAGGGGCTGAAAGTTCATAATTTCTACTAAAAGACACTGATAAGTCTGAAACAAATACGGCAAGTCAAGAGTTGGTCTTCTTAAAGTCAAGAAGAAATTTACCATCATATCAGCGTTTCACTGTAATACATAACGAACATCCGAATAACAGAACTTGAAAATAATGACCAGTCACCTAAATCTGCTGTGTCAGTGCTTCTGAGTTCACAGAATCACAGAATGGTCGAGGCTGGAAGTGACCTCTGGAGGTCATCTGGTCCAACCCCCCTGCTCAAGCAGAGTCACCTGGAGCTGATTATCTGTAAAGAATTCATTACACTTTCTTCACATTTTTCCAGGTTAAAACAGTTTGGAAGTTGAGTGAATTTTACTCTAGTTACATTTTCATTCATACACAACCCCAAAATCATATACATTAACAACACTGGCAGTTTTAACACTGAAGGAACACTTACATTATGAGATGGCTAACATCATTTCGTGCTCGTTTAAGAAGATCTTTCTGTCTCCAAGAAACAAATCTACTCAGTACATCTCCAGCTGAACCATCCATTACAGATATGTGGTTTGTATCTGTCCATATCTCTAATCCAACCAAAACAATCTGGATATTTAATGCTCTATACATCTGAAAAAAAAAAAAAAAAAAAGATAATTACTGTCCATCAGTCTGTGTCAACTGAATTATGAAAGATTACATCACTGCTACTGTAAACATTAAGCTGAACATAATGACTGAGACATAACTTTAGTTTCTTTGAATAATTAATGTTTGATGTGAGGAAAGAATATATGACTGAAGGCAGTCTACTGTTGACAGTTGGCGAAGCTGGAAGGACCACGTTCATTCATTTCCTTAGCTAATTGTCTTGAGGAGAAATTGGGAACAGATGATCAGAGAGCTTACGGAATTGCTCACAGCACTGACAGTTTGCTTAATAAAAAAGAACTACACACATGAGAAATACTCTTCCTGGAAATGTAAAACCTACTGGAGGCCTCACATTCCTGGAGCAGCCAAAGTCTGGGAGCACAGAGAAGTGGTTTAAAAACATCTCGCATCTCTCTCTCTGTCTACACCTCTATAAGACTTGTGCATACATTCATGAGGTGCCTTAAATGTGTTACAAATTGCTGTATAACTTCCAAGTACAGTTTCAGAATATAATCGTTCAGATTTACTGCATTAGCTATTCTTTTGAAAACTATGATCAAGTAGAAACTACTGAATCTCAGCAACTTATCTGACCTACCCCATCAACGTAATTAATCAGCTCAACCGTTTCCTTTTGCACCGCAGCAGAATCCGATTTCTTCAGCAAAAACTGTAACATACCATATGAGAATATCAGAGAAAAAATTTAATGTTTTAATAAAATGTAATAAAATGTCTGCAGCATTAGATGAAATCATTACCCTGTTGTTATCCACAACCACAAATAATTCCACATAGCTTTTCTGTGGCAGCACAGCTCGCTTCTTCTGCAAATTAGAAAGCACAATAAGTTAACATAATGACTAATGAGTTCAAGGTCTTTTTTTACTTATCTTTCTCATGATTTTCATTTCATGGATTTATGAAGCAATGATGCGTTTTTTTAATGTGGCCTATCAATTTGCCTTAGATTTCCACAAAAATATCTGTATGTCAGTAATTCACTTCTGCTCAGACACTGGGATGCATAAGCTGAATGGCAGCTTCATGCCTTTCACATCATACCCACAACTGTCTTGGGCAGAGCTCTGCTCTTCTGCTAAAAGATGGCTTCACGCTATATTAAATGCCCATTGTGCTGTTCTTCTCTTTCAGGATTTCCTTAGCAGTACTCCCACCAGTCTGGGGGCCATGAAAATGAAGGCAACAAGGAAGTGGCCTGCCAGACCAAACCCACCTGCAATGACAGCATGCCAAAGCAAGAGCTCTGGAGACCCTTGGCTGCTGGAACAGACTGAGGAGAAGGCTTGGACTCAAGAGAAAAACAGAAAGGTATTTACCCTCAAAAGCTTTTCCCTGCTAGAAGTACTGTTTGATAAAAACTCATATTTCACAGACTGCTTCACGAACATCTTCTCGTGATGAAGGCTGCCATTCAGCACTCCACATTGGAAGGGGATACCCTGCGTATCTTCTAACTGGTAAAACACGTGTTCAAATGCGCTGGATGTGTTGAGCGGCTCCATTCCATACCATTTGCCACCAATGTAGAGAATACCTCTAATAATCATAAAAGAATGAAAAATTATGCCACAATTTTTCCCTCGTGGTTATGACTAGGTCAGTGAATGACAGCTGCATACTTAAAAACTGTTCATACCACTATGTTGAAATAAATTATTATCTTAAATTACCTTAATATAGGGGGTAAGTTCAAATGCCCAACAGGATCTCAAAGGACAAAACAGGACTTACTTAAAATACTTGATCGTACACAAGCGTGGGTTCCTTGAATCAGTTAGCGGGACAGCCAAATTGTTACTAAATGGGTCTGGATTGTGGGTACAGAGCTGATGCAAAGGGTCTCTTTTAGTCCTTATCTCTAGTCTCACTCCTAGCCCCATGCAGCTAAAGTAATCTAGCGTTTTAGAAAAAGATATCTTCTAAGACAGAAAGAGAGGCTAAAAGCAATCACCAGGGTGTTTATGAGGGCAACAGCAGTATTGCACTGCTGAGTGCAGCTAAGTATAAAGATTTTGCGTTTGTCCATGGCTCAGAAACACCGGGTACGTGCCCATTTGCTGTACCAGAATCTTTCAGAAGCCATTATCTTATTCTCCAGAATCTCAGAACTATATTTAGAACAAGAATTCTCTAGTTAATATCTTGTGAAAGAAGAGCCTCAAAAATGTGAGTGAAAGGTAACCAAAGGATTTGAATCTGTGTTAGGTTGCAGAACAGCCAAAATGAAATATCTGTTCTGCTTAGTGAGATCCAGCGTTACCTGAAATACCAGTATGTTGACCATTTTATGCTTCATTTAAAGGAATGCCAGGAAATTTCACTATTCATTGTGCGTGGCATCGCACTGTGATACTACACACAAAAGCTATGTGGGTGAACTTTATCCCATTTGCCTCTTCCTGCTTGTGAAAAAAAAAATCAGACTGAACAAGGTTACTACAACCAACAAGTATATCCAAAGCCCAGCTGAAGAGCCGAGCTCAGTGAACACAGGGGAGCATGGACACACTCTAAGCAGATTATGAATATCTGTACAATTTGCTGTGCATGCCATCTCATTTTGCCAACTCACATGGGCTGATTCTGTGGGGAGAACGCCACCATCTTTTATGCATTAATCTGGCCCCTTTACGTTTCTCAAATAAACATGATTTTCTTGTATTCGAAACATAAAAAAATGTTTCAAATTTGGTCAAAACTTTTTCCACAGAAATGGATTTTCTTTTGAAACATGCCATTCATAAGACAGAATGTTCACAGGCGTGTGTTAAGTTTAGCAAAAGCTTCATCAGCGTTTCTTCTAGAGAGGTAGCTCTGGTCAAGACATTCGCATCAAGTCATAGAGGCCTCAGTTCATGCCCATGTTCTGTCTATGTTTGGATTATGCTCTCTCTCATGGTATCTTTTTCTGTGAAGGAATTTTGGAAAAGGGGAAAAAAGTGGTAGTTGAGGGAAGATGTAAAACCTCTAAAGAGTTTCAGCTTCATCAAAAGGCAAAATATAAAAAAATTGCAAGATAGGATGGTGTTCTCGCTCCAGCTGTATGATGAATAGCAACTGGTTTTTTTACTGTTTTACTTTGGTACTGCACATGAATTATTCTGAAGTAAAAAGCAAGAGGTGATACCTGAGGCCATTGCATGTGCTAAGAGCAAGCATTGAGTCAGCAATTCCTTCAACAGTGCCATGATAATAACAGTGTGTCTGAAATGCAACAAAACCACATAATTAATGACAAAATAAGGCTGTTGCCTTCAAATGCAAACTTATTTTCTAACCAACTTTTTTATTTGCATGACATTAAGGCTGGCTGTTACAAATTTACACAGTTCCCTATTCTAAAAGTAATCCCAATCTTCTTGGAGCATTACGCTACTGGACATGAGTAACTACAATAGCATTTGCTCCCTTGGTTCTAGAAAACAACCAGCTTTTTAGTTTAACCCATCACTGCCTTTTAGCAAAATCTTTTCATCTACATTGCTCATCTTGTCCTTAAAGAGACTCCTCTCAAAGGCTGATCTCTCTCCCATGCACAAAGCACCCAATTAAGTCTCACTGAGCTTACATGCAGTTGAAAGTTGAAATTACATTTGTAAGGTTTGTTTGATTCCGGACCTCAAAACTATAGAGCTCTGATGCTGCCATTGTACCTTTAATTGCATACTATGCAAAGGCAACCTGATCAGGTAGCTCAAATTCAGTCTGGGCATAATCTCCTGGCATCTCCTTTCACACCTTGGAAAACAGGGATGCTGTATCACCACAAACAGCCCACTGCCTCATAAGACACAGAACCTTATGTTTCGTATCAGTGGTAACTGTTAAACAGAAATGCCACAAAAGTGAAAATTCACAAAAGCCTCTTTCCCAGCAAATATATTTTTCTTCTGTAGATACTTTATGTGCACCACTTGCATTTTCCCCTCCACTGCCAAAAATGTAACCAATTTTCACTGTCCTATTATAGAGATACGAAGACACTCAGAATTAATGGTTGTGCATTCACTTTTGCTTTGAAAATATATTTAGATGCATACACATCCCTGTTGTCATCCACAGTTCTATCAAATTGTTAGTATGGCTTCAATCCATATAGCTTGGCTTCCCTGGTTTGAGGAAACTCTTGCACAAAAGGGGAATTTTATTATGTACAATACCTTGTGTTTTGATCGTGTTGCCTCCAGTTTCCCATTTTCCCCATATGTATATAGCATAAAATCTTCGCTAACAAGCTTTCTGGAAACAAAAATAAACTACTGCTCTTTTAACAGTCTAGAAAGCAAGAAATAAGTCAAGAATCCTAGTAAGTACTACATTCTGTTAGCAGCACATTCGTGCTAAATTATTATTAAAATCCACGGACATGAAACAAAAGACCTCAAAAATGAGTTGCATTACTTGGAAAATAAATTATTTTGAAATATTTTAACTAAAATATCCGTAGAGTAGGATCTGAACAGACTATGTTATATCAGGGCCTGGACTATTACAGGCTCAGGAATGAGTTAAAACAGTAGTAGACAAATTTCTTCAAGTAATAGACAAATTTTTTCTTCACAGTGCTGACAACCTTCCCCTCTCATAAAGAACTAAGTTTACACTGAATTCTAATTTCCATAAGGATTTTCTGAAACCTATTATCATGTGGTGCTAATAAAAAAATAATCAAAATAAATTTCCGCACAACTAGAAAAAATATTATTCCCTTCTATTTGCAAGCTAGTACCATAACAGAGACACTATTTAACAGTAGTTTTGTAATTACTACAAACTGCCATTGAAGTGGTTTCTTCTGAATTTTTTCAGTATAAAAATCTTCTATGTATTTTTATACTCTGCATACTATATGCAACTAAATCCCAAGATGGAATGATTTCTTAGAACACTCTACCACATACTTATTTTTCTGCAGTTTTAGGAGGTATGTTCCATTTCTGGTTTTAATTGAGTAAGAAAGGTTGTCATCTGAATGCTCCTGAAAACAGAACAAAAGATATCCCTTAATTAGGTGATTTTCTACTTGGTTGTGTCAGTTCCATGTTTTCTTTGACAGGAGAAGTCCAACTACTATGTATGTCTTAAGTATTTACCAGATTTACCAAACACACATGCCTAACCCTCAAGCCTTTCAAAGTCTCAGCAGCACACTCTCCGTTCTTTCCTATGGAAAGTTTAAATTCTACTAAGCTAAGAAGACCGAATGAAAAAGTACGCGAACTACAGAAGAAATTAAATATGTCTGCTATAAGAGATTTGTAGAGGGAATGTAGAAGATATAAAGTCTACAGAAAAATGAAAATGTAAAATATGTGGTATTAAAAGAACAAAAAAGAAGTGTTAGTAAAGCTCCACCTAGACTGCCGCGCTATAGTTTATAGGGTCAGGAAGAGGTGGTCCTCAGACGCTAGTGGAGAGGAGGTAGATGAAGGTGGATGAAGGTGGCCAGACTCGGTTCCCCAAGAAGGGCACAGCCCATGTATGCACTCTTTGCCCAGCCACCACATCGTGTTTCGTGACACTCCTTATGTAAATCATCGCCAGCTGGATGAACGACTCGCAGGTTCTTCCTTCCTTAATTGGTTTGCGCAAAGATGACTAATGCTATTTCGTGAACAGTTACTTCAGTAATGGAACTCGGTATCTGGAACAAAGTGTAAGTTACCTCAGAACTGAAGAATTAAGGCTCAGATCTTCCTCTTTTAACTCATTCATTTAACCTGTGTGACTCTGGGGGGCCATTTCTACAAAGTGAGCGTCAGCCCTTTGGGTGCTACATGGCTGAAATCCTCTGGTTTTCCAAAGACCGGGTACAATGAGCAACAGAACATCTACAGCACGGATGTTAGTTCAAGTTCGAGTTCAACATCTAACCTGACCCGGAGGAAATGGAAATATTCTTCCTGTTCCTTCCCACTCTGTTAACAGAGACTAGAAGTTTGAAAGGCGTTGACTTACAGGGTAGTCACAGACCTTTGTGGGAACAAATTTACTCTAAACTAGTTGAAAACACTTAAGAATCTGAAGAGATAGTGCACATTTCTTTACAAAAATAATCTATATATACTATACATTGTGTGTGTGTGTGCAATATAGGCCAATATTGTGAAAAACAGCAACATGAGAAGAAAAAAATCAGGTAGAATAACAAACCTCATGAAAAAATGGGTGATGTTTCTCCCTGTCTGTCAGACTTCGAGGAATAATTATTTCTAACGTAGAAAGTCTGGATGTCTGTTCAGAAGATACACCTAAAAATAAAGTTTGAAATTTCTAAAGAATCAGAAAGGATAAGTAACGCATTATGTTGGCATCTGCACAGTGGTGATTGCGGAAAAACCATTCTGATCAGGCCATAAATGGAGAAAGTAATTTTACCAGTGCGGGACCTGACTGCCCATGCTCAGCGTGGTCTATTCCGACCCTGACAGTTCTTGGGTTATGCTGGGAAAGTCGCAGAAATCAAGATTTTCATTCATGGCCAAGTTACTCTTCATTTCTGAGTGTTTAAACTAAATATATGTGGCCTCATTCTCTGCAGAAACGCTGTTTGGACTGTATTCAAGGTTACACCACCCCAAACACAACCGATGTAAAGTGCTAAAAACTGCAAATTTGAGCACAAGTTTTCTTAAACAGGGTGTCCAAAACTGGCTGGCAATCTTGGCTTTAACTCTTGGTCTTAGTTACTTACATTATAAACTGGGATAATATCTCAAATTTTTCACATTCCTTCATATAGACAATATATGAATTTTTTATATTTGGAAAAAAAAAAAAAAAAATCCCTCAACCAGTATAACAGTAACGTAATAGAGAATCCCAAGAACAAGAAAAATAAAAAAAAAATCCCTTCCTGTATTCACTGCATACTTTGATGGTGATGAAGAAGTAGTTTAGGAATGGTCAAACTGATTTAAAAAAAGTAACTTCAGATTAAATCTGGGGTCTTCTGAAGCACACAAAGAAAAACTATCAAATGATTTAAACACAGTCTTAATTCTCACATATTCTAACCTGGATTATTAACTTTGCCTGTCATTTTTGAAACATTTTTTCTTCCATGACCTACACTTTCAACCTGATGTACCACAGAAAATTTACGCAGCTGCCTTCTCCGTCCTCCCATCTGTCCCCTCACAGTAATTTTTGAAGTCGCTGGCCAGTTAAAATCAACTGTGCAAGAGACGCTAACATCTCCAATAGAATTAAGTTCCTTCAAGCTTTGTGAAATCACCCCGTCGGTGCCAGGAAGCCTGTGCTGATCTGTCACCCTGCGGCAGGGCTCCCTAGGAGTGGCTGGGGGACGTAGAGCACAATTGGTTTGAATGGTGAATCCAGAGCTTGCTAGACAGAGAATTGGAGACTATTGTATCTCCGGAAGAATAAATTCAGTCCCTAAATACACCGGGGAATGTTGTTTACTGGTTACAGAGCCATTTGCTGTGCTACCGCCTTCTAGCTACCGTGAGGTCCTGCACTTGCTCATCTTCTCCCTCTCCCTCATGCCTCTACTTCCTTCTCTCCTCTCCCTGATTGAATTAACCACCCCTTCAGCCCCCTCCTTCCATTTCACTCCCTTTGCTCCTATTCCTTTCCCCATGGCCCTGAATGAGGAGTACTTGTCCTTGTCCTCGGGATACGGCCCTGCCACCTGCTGCGTGCGTAATCTTGGTTCACCCCACGGCCTCCTGCCATTGCCTAACGCTGTATTTTGTTTGTCCCCGCGACAGCCAAACCTTTGTAAAAGCTTTGTAGCCTTTTACATCAGAATTATCTCCGGAACATCATGCTAATGCAGGAAGCTAAAGGTAAGAATTCTGCTGAGTATCTGGTTTCAGGTAAACAGGCTTATAAAGACAAAAACAATCTCCAGTGGCTTTTTTAAAAATTGGCTGAACTTGAATTCATCTTGTCTTGTCTCGCCTGCTCGTCAGTCTGGTTTGAGCATTCACCTTGGTCAACAGAGACACAAACATTGCTTTTAAACAGGTTACGGAATCAACAATAACATGGGTTTTAAAAACAAAAGTGTTAATTTTTCTTTTACAAGGAAGCAAAGAGATTTCTTCTCATTTATAGTAGCACAAAGTCACCTTCAGCCTCCCACGTTTCTGTGAAAGGAATTCATAATTGCAAAGGAGCCACAGAATCACCCACTCAAAGCCAGGAGGAGGATTCCTCAGTGTAATGATGATCTCTCACTATTAGATAACATCAGGATTTTTAAAAGCTAGGTGCAGGTAGCATATGTTTAACATTAAAGACTGCCATTCTAATCAAAATGTAGAAGTTGCTGTTAGCAAACAGGTCCGCAAAGAATATCGTCACTCAGTATTTACTTCTGAGTGCTCTTGGTCTCCAGTAATTTTATTACCTAAATCACAAAATCCATTCTGTTTCATGAGTTAAGTGCATGTTGAACTAGCAGTGGAAATGCAGTTCTAACAACTTAAATTTTCACACCTGAAAGCAGGAAACCATCTTTAATGCAAGCCATAAAAATATCACTTTCTAAGAAATATTTCAGGCGTTACATCTAAATCTAAAATCTGAAGCCAAATCATAAATGGAAATGAGTTAATGAAGAAGTAAAACAAAACTGCTGGAATTTCCCTCGCATTTCTGAAGATCAACATCTTTTTCTCCAGTCTTTGCTTTCAATGAGAGTGGCAGTAACTGCAGTTATCACAACCAGTGTCCTGTATGGAAGATGATGTATTTACGTACCTACTACATCCTGGAGGAAAAAACCACAAAGAGCTCAACTATAAAAAGCTTCAACCTGTAATCTTTTCCAGACACTTTTTTTCTTGAACAAGATTTTCTCAACTGGCAGGTCAGCTAATAGCCTAATACCTGGAGAGAGCAGTGACTCGATTTGAAAGGTGCACGTCGTTACGATCAGGACCAGAGAGTACAAGAAGGCTTGGAGAAAATTTCTGAATATGTAACAAAAACTGAAAGCTTACCTTTTATCCAAAAAGGTTTTCCAGTTAAAGTTAGTCCAAAAGTGAACAAAAATAGGCTGTGTTTTAACATGACTAGATTTCCCGGAGAAACTACTACAGCGTTTGAGCAGACACTGTGTACCTGGCTCTTAGCTGCTCTACACGGACTAGCGAGAACCGTCTGCTCTGAAGGTAAACAACAGAAAAAGCACTCCGATACTTCATCTCTGCTAAGGAAACGGGAAGTAAAATTTAATCCATTAGGCTTGCAAAAAAACTGGTTAGACAGCTTAAGGCAAATGAAAAGCAGCACATTCTTAAATGCTGATTGGAGAAAGAGCACCAACCCACACCGGGATCAAACTGGTTTATTCTGAAGGACTTTGATACCACAGTGAGATCATTACGAGATTAGAAGCATAAAATATTGCTACCAACAGATACAATGTTTAGGATGTTTATACTGGCTATTGTCAGCTCCGTAAAAAAACTCTAGTGTAAACCAGCCTACTCTCTGTATTCAGCTTGTTCTTTGTTTTCATTTTTTTGTCTTTACTTTAAAAATATAAAAAATACAATGCATGTGAACACATGGAAATCCCCCAAACAGGGATTTTACCCAGTTCCTTCTATGTTAACGATAGTTCTCCTCACCAAAAGTCCGTAATTTTGTGCAGCTCATCGCTCTTCCAGGATGAGAATAACCTTCCAAGGCATCATGCAACCACATTCTCACCAAAAAAACGGAGGAATTGTGCAATGCATTTCACAAGCATCGAGCACATTTAGAAACTCAAAAAGGAGACTGATACAACACAGTTTTACATTTACATTAATTAATTTTAATTAATTCATTGATCAAAACAGAGCAAATCCATTTTTCCATTGCTAGTGAATCACATAAAACGATGGCTTCAGTGGAAAGAAGCACACGTGCCAACGACATTTGTAATATTAGCTTGCACAAAGCCTGTTCAAGGCCATTTTCCCGTTTTCACAGACCTAACCGAGGTTCCTCAGCCGAGCACCACGGGGAAGCACTCGATATCCACGGTCCCTGGGTTTATGCCTGTGCCGCAGCGTCAGCAGCTTTCCCCGACTCCAGGAGCTGGGATCCTACTGAAAATTAAATGAACCCCATCTTTTATTTATAGTCTCTCTCCCATGGGGTACACTATTAGCACGCAACTCGGAGGAGAGCATTGCGTTGCTGCAAGTTTTGCTATTTTGCCAAGTTCCGTAGTACTGAGACGCTTTTAAGGCTTTTCCATCTCTCCGAGAGAGCGTTATTTTATTAGAAGAAGGACTCATACTGGCATTTTTCCGCACTGTGGGTGTTATTTCAAACGCGCGGCGCGCAGCGACGAGACCGCCCACGACTCGGCGCTCCCCTCCCTGTCAGCCGCCGCTCCCCGCGGGCGGGCGGGAGGCGGGGTGGGGCGGGCGAGGGGATCTCCTCAGCCCGCACCCCCGCCACCCCTGCGGGGCGAGGTGGGGCAGAGCCCGCCGCTCCAGGAGGGCAGGCTCCGGGCAGCGGGGAACACCCCTCAGCGGCCCCCCGCCCCGCTCCCGCCGCCGGCCCGGGCCGTACCTCAGCAGCGCTTCCCGCCTCACGGCGGGCCGCCGCCCCAAGCGCGCATGCGCGGAGCCCCCCGCCCCCTCCGCTGTGCGCAGGCGCCTTCCGCCCGGCGGCCGCCGGCGTCGGTTGGTGGCGGCGACTCGGCCGCCGCGACTCGGCCGCCCTCGCCGCTTCGTTCCGCCCGCGGCGTCGCGATGGCGAGCGGCTGCGCGGCGGCGGCGGAGGAGGAGGAGGCCGCCGCCGCCGCCGAGCCGTCCGGCGGCCCGCGGGAGCCGTGCTGCGTGGTGGCGGGGTGCTCTTGGCCCTGCGCGCCGCCGGACGGCCTGGCCCGGGCGCTCTGCCTGCGGCGGGACGCGGGCGGCGGTGAGGCCAGGTGAGGGCGGCGGCGGGGAGGACGGCGTCGCCCCGGTAGCTCCCCTCAGGCGGCCGAGCGGGCGGCGTGGGGGGGGGGACCGGGCTACGCCTGGGCGGGAGGGCGGCGGGGCGGGAGCGGGCCTGGCGGGGCAACGCGGCCGTGGCGCTTCCCCCCCCGCAGCACCGAGGCCGTGGTCGTGGAGAGGCGGGCGGGCGGCGGCAGCGAGGCGCCCTGCGTCCTGCACCTGGAGTGCCGGCCTGCCGCCGCCGGGGAGATGGTCTCCGTCGGCATCCTGAGCGAGGCCCGGAACATGGAGGTGTACGTGGGCGAGGAGTACTGCGGGACCGGCCGCGGCGAGAGCCTGGGCGCCGCCCGGGCCCCGGGGTGAGTGGGGGGCCCCGGGGGTGCCTGCAGTGGGGGGGGGGGGGGGGCTGCCTCCGGGTCCTTGACAGCGTCTGGCCCTTCTCTTACTGGCAACGTCGTTCTCTGTCTGTGTATCTGTAAGGTGCTCCTACTGATAAAGAGCCGATGTCTGCAGCACGAAAGCCACCCAGTTTGAAGGTCTGTGCAAAACTGGTGGAGGGGCGTAGGCGCTGCAGTCGCCTGGGATGACCCTGGTGCGCTCCTCGCAGCTGCTGGTGGTTTGCACAAATGCTGCCTTTTTGATAAAGATATAAGGCTGCAGTTCTGCTACTTACCTTTTTGTTCCTTTGTAATTAGTGAAACTTTTAATCCAGTAAGTTATAAAGTGCTGCTCTGAAACTCTGTTGCGTAAGACTACAGAAGGAGTTAGGACAGGTGCAACTTTTCTGCGTTGTTTTGTCTTTCTGGACAGCAGATCTCGTCGGCTCTTCAGCAGATCTCTTTTAGCTGATCTTTACCTAAAGATCTCTTGTCTCTTTGATACAGAGTCATCTCACACTTTAAGATCAAGAGAGAAAATAAAAAAAGAAGGATTTATTTTCCCCTTGAATGCTTCCTTCAGTGCTTTGCCAGGGGAATTAAAGCAATGTCTTCTCTTTTGTTTTTAAGTCATTACATGGCACATCTGCTTAATTAGCTAAATAAAAACAGCCGACTCAGAGCCTCAGGGAAGATGTGTGAATAACGGTACTGAACCTCAAAAGCTTCTCTAGTAGATAATGTACGTACGCATACAAATCCTTTTTTACATACGTATCTGATAAGATTCAATACAAGTTGAATATAAGCATTAAAACTGCTATACCACATTAGAAATATGTTCCAGTCGGTCTTGTTTTTTATCTAAATGTTTACCAATATAGTGTATTTCTACTAAAGAAAAAAGCACTTTATATAGTGATGTCACAGCTCATTTATTTTATTTTTCTAGCGAAACTGAAAACGTTACTTTATACAAAAAGTACCTTAAGTTCGAATGCCCTGCAGCCTCCTGTAGAATTAAGGTAGGGAGTTGAATTGTTTCATTTTTCTTTGTCTTTTTAATCACTTAATTGACTAAATTGCATTGCTCTTAGTCAAATTATTGTTTTTATACACTTCATATAATCACTTAAAAATCTGTTAGATGGTGCTTTGTCTTGATAGCAGAGTTCTTTTAAATTTGTATCACAGTTTTCTTTTTATGAAAACTTAATATTTATATGAGAAAGATAATAAACTCTTATGGAAGAAAACTTAATAAACCAGATAGACTGCAGATAATCAACAGTCACCATGTAATTAGAACTGTTAACTCTGATGCAGTTAAATAACCTTATGAAAATCTGCGTGGCCACTGCTCTTAAGGGCTTAGAAGATTGAGGCCTGATTTCTGTTTGGGTCATGCAGGTGTATCTGTTCTGTTCAGAATTTTCCGAAGAGTAATAGCAAAGAGAAATTGACTTAATTTCCCTGGAAGAGAGTTCAGCATTGTTTTTCCCAAGACTCAAAGAATAATGCATTCTCCCATACATACAAACAAAACATGAAACTGTTTTTTTTTTCCTAACCAGAATGTTTTTTTTTTTCCTTCTTGCAATAGCTGCTCTCCATTGGTGAGAAACAAAGAGTACTCATCAGTAAAATAATTGTACAAGTGAAAACAGTGTCTGCAAAACTAGCTACTGATTTTCCTTCACTAGGCTCAAGCATAGATCTAGACAGAGTGCAAACTATAATGGAATCTATGGGATCTAAGTTGTCTCCAGGTGCTCAGCAGCTCATGGACATGGTCCGATGTCAGCAGAAAGTAAGTCATTGTGTTTTTCCATAAACATAAGTAGTACTGATCTGTGACCTTACCTTCTGTAAGAGTTAAGCATGTTCCCAACTGATTTGGTGAAAAAGATTTTTTTTTTTTAATTTTTTTTAACCCAAAATTTCTGCCATTTTAATCCTGGTTTAGCTATTGTCACCCTTAAATAAGGAGTGCAATGAATAAAGAGTCCGTACTCAAGGAATCACTGTGCATACACCAAGTCTAGAGTTAAGAGCTCTGTATCATCATAATTTTAAACTTCACTGCCACCCTACTCTCCTTTTGTTTGTTTCTGTTGTCACTGCTTGTCAAGGATGGTGAGCATGTTCCCTGTCATGTTCGGGGTGTAGGTAGATGGGCTGGTTTGTCTTCTTCATGGTTGTTAAAAGCACGTCACCTTCAACTAAAGGGAACGTGCTCTTACAGAGCATTTATTTGATTTAGATCCTAATCCTGCAAAATAGGCTATTTCAGCAGAATTCTGAATCCATCTGATGTGAATAATGTTCAGTCTGGGGGACGTAGCATGGTAAAAATGAAGTCAGTAAAACTGTTTTGTTTCGTTAGAGACTGACAAGATAATTAACACGTAATACATACAGGAAAAATCTTTTCCTGCGCTTTTCCCGAAGAACATAATTCAGAACTACTTTTAAAGTCTTTACATCACACTGGTAGAATGCTGAGTTATAAAGTAGCTATTGTTATTATTGTATAATTTCCAGTATATTTTAATACTTAAAATAGCATTGTTTTTCTTCCCATCAGAACAGTTTACCTCTTGGAGACAAACTTAACTGGATCTTTGGGAAAAATTCAGACTTCGGAGGTGACCATGCAATGGACGGATTGCGCAGTGCAGCTATTCAGACATCACTAGATCAATCAGCCAGTGAACCTTTGCCTGTTAAAAATCATTTAACAAGTGAAACAGTATACGAAGACTTAAAAATAAGTCGTGATTTGAACACGCAAGTACCTGAAAGAGGGAATACTTCTGATTCTGAAAGACTTACTACCCAGCAAAATACAATTGACCTCAGAAATGATTTTAAAGTCATGGGATCTTTGCATATGCAGGAACCAGCGAGCGAACCCCCAAATGTAGCTAATCCACAGGTGCTTCTTCCATTTCTTCAAAACTTATGTAGTCAGGTAAATCATCTTCGGCTAAAAGATGGTGATAGGCATTTTGGTAAAAACGCAGTGACTAAAGAGGAAGGCATTCAGTGTGTTGGGTAAGTGAAGTTTGGTACGCTTATTAAAGTAGTAGTTTGACTGTATTTATTGACAAGTTTAAAAAAATAAACAAAATACATAATGTAAGCATTTTATTCTCATTAACAGCAATAGTGAATCTTAAAATATGTGATTTTGAAGGTTGTATGGCATTGAACATGATTACAATTAATTTTTCAGATGAGCTGCTTGAATATAGGAGGTTTTTCAGAAGAACCCACATCATCATTTGTTGTTACTAAACTGTTCGTGTCCTTTGCCTCCATTTCACCTTTTATGATTTCAAAAAAAAGTATGGTCTTTCTGCAATTTTGTATACTTTTAGTTTGTCTTTCTTGTCTGTTGTTACCTTTTCATTTTGCCTACTTCTTTTCCTTTTTTCACACTATGTGCCACGATCTTTCTGCTGCACTTAGTGTATCTCATCCCACTGATCTTTCCTATCCTTCCTCATTTGTTGGCATCTACAGTGCAAACTTGACAGTAGTAGTAGTAGTGCACCTAGCTTGATACCTAGGGAACGATAGTGGAAATGGTGAGGTGTAGGAACGTAGCATAGGAATCGGGGTTCCAATAGAGCCTGAATATCTCCAGCTCCTGGGAAAGTGCAGTATTTTTAAAGAATGCAGATGCAAAAATAAAGAATTGCATCGTTTGTATAACTCTTGAAACACATTAGCTGAGAAGAATAAAGCCTGCCACACGGACAGAATTTGAACTCTGTGTGTACTGTTGAGCTGTGTGGGTTTTGTTATATGTAACTAAGCTGTCTAATGCATAACTGAGCCTTTGAAAAAACAAGGTTGAAAGAAGGTGACTGTATACTCTAGCATGTTTATAAAAAAAAAAATCTCATGTTTAAAATGTGGCAGGCAGGCAAGGTATTTTACTTGTGCTTAAAAACCGAACACTGTCCAAAGTTTATTGTCTAATAAATGAGATTTTACATTTAAAAGAAGTTCAAGTGCCCAGATCTCTATCATGCCCCTTGTCATTAAGAAATAGGTTATACTTATTCTTATGTTTGCTCTTTTCACAGAGTAGAACAACAGCCTATTTGCTCCTATTTGGAAAAGATGATCTCAAAAAATATGGATCTGATGGAGAAAAAACTAATGGACTATATTGATCGCCAAATCCAGGCTCTTCAGACACACATAGATAATAAAATGGTTCTCTTAATGGACTTGGTTCAGAACTCAAAGCCAAACAGAATTTCACAAGCGCACTATGATTCTAACGAGGGGTTGTCTAATGGAGAGAGATAGATGTATATAGATCTAGGACTTCAGCGGAAGTACTTTAAGGGGAGTTATACTTTACAAAGCTTAGTATTTATGGAGCTATAACTGTAAAGAACCTCAGTGTTGTTGACTTGCATTTTGTTACTGTAATTCAATCCACTATTGTACACAGTTGTTAGTTTTATGAAAGATCTTAAGAATGTGTGTTTTTTGCTAAATATAAGAATTTTGTATGCCCTTTGTGGCTTATTTATTTAAAGAGCATTGCTAAAAGCCATATGAAACAGTTTCACAGTTTCAGTTTGAACAATGGAGAAGTACACTAAATAAACTGAGTTACAGCTTATCTTTTTACCGACATGTAATCAATTCACTTTTTTATTGTCTTGATTTTTGATGTGTAACGTGTTACCAGTAGAACAGAATGTGGTTTCTTTATGCTTTTGGTTTATTTTAATGGCACTCCTGTTGAAGATGTTTATTACTCCACCTGTAAGAGGAAGGGTAGTACTGGCATGGCCTAACTTTTCAGTGTTTAAGGAGTGAGGTTTAGAGAGACAGGCGAACTTGAACCCCAGCCTGGGTTCTCTGATAACCTTGCTGGCTGCACAGGCACCTAAGTTAGGAATCTGGGCTCCTTAAGTGATACTAAAACCAAGACTGTCCTTATACTTTTCCCCTCCTAAATTAGTTGAGCCACGTGGGAACAACTGAAATGAATGTATACTTAGCAGACTTGTATTTATCCGTGTTTCGTTATCCGAAGAAATGTAAGTACTTCATTCGTGGTTCCTCTCCAGGGGACCTCGTTGCCAGATAGGATGTGCTGGGGTAGGATCTGCTGCATTTCACCAACCTTAGGCCAGAGGAGTCACCTTATTGCATCGTATTAACGTTAACATGTTGGGATCAGTTCTGCTGTCGTTTGGGGAGGTAGAAATGTGATTTGAAGTCCCGCTTTTGTGGAAGGTAAAGCTTCAAACTTCATTCCGTTTGTTGCTCTTTGAATTCTGGGGTGCACCGTTTAATTTGGGCTGTATAGGGACTTAATGGTAAACCCCTAAGTTGGGTGCGCAGACATTGGTTGAATTTGGTGTCTTAAAATGCATTGAGCAAAAGCTGTTGATGGGGAAGCAGGTGTTGACCGAACAAGCAGCGTAGGCACGTACAATCCAGTATCTTTATCTAGTCTACCTAATATTTTCTTCTTCTCCAGGAAAACTGATGTCTTTTGAAGACTGTCAGATCTTGATGGTAGCAACCCACAGGAGTAGATTTTGAAGAGAGGATAATTTACTTTGAACAGACATCTTGCAGTTGTCCCTCAGCTTAACTCGTGCCAGGTGCAGTTTCAAAGTGATTTGAAAAGATAAAAAGAGAATTTTTTTTTTTTTTTTTTTTAAGAAAAAAGGACCTAAATTATCTTGTACTTTACAAGTCACTTTACACCTGTAAAGTTAGTTTTTTAGGTACTTTCTAAGAAACACCCTAAGGTAGACACTTTTATTCTTTTTCAACTCAGTGATTTAGGATACAGTGCTAGGTTGAGAGTTTTCTTGAATTACAGAGAAATTTGAGATATGTTTCCAAGCACTGTTTTATTCCAAGGCTGTTAGTTTACTGATTTTTGGTTGGTTTGGGTTTTTTCTCTCTCCCCTCTCTGGGTGACAAATCTGAACAGAAGTTGACACAAATTCAAAATATCCTGAAGTAGTTAATATGAGCTCTGAATTTTTTGGTAGTCATATCCTGCTTGGCGTTTGATGTGATATTTTAGTATCACAGCTACCACAATGACAATATTTGAAATCAAAACCACAAAGGAAAGAGTGTAGAAGCTGTATTGTTGCGGGTTCGGGGTTTCTTCAGCATCTGCTTTAGCGAGGGATTCTGTGTAGAGAAAAAAGAAGGTGGGATGTTTAAAGTTTTGAATACCATGTCATTTCAGTTAAAATTAAATAAGCATTTTTTTGGGATATTTTGGTTCTGAGGAGTTGACCCACACCAATTGCAAATCCTGAATGTGTAGTACTGAAGAGTTGTAAAAATTTGTAATAAAACAATTGTGCAGAAGAGCATCGCAATGTTAGCGCGTTCTTTGGTGTCGCTGCAGCCAAGTTTCTGTCAAGCAGTGCTGTCGCTATCTTTAGAACCGGATACGTGGGAGACATTGCTGAAGCAAAGCTGGGCAAAAAAGAAACTCGTGGTTCTAACCCTGTCCTTTCTAATGGTTTACTAGCCGGTCCTTGGTAAAACTCATTATTTTTCTGTAAATTGTGAAAGGTACTATGAGAATTAATCTATATTTTATAATACTTGGAGTGTGACCTATTTGCACTTGAATCCTTTTCACATTATAGATGTGTGCAGTTTCTAGCATATGGCTACAAAATCTGTCGCTATTGAAATAAACAGAAACATGTTTAAAATGCTACTAGAGTGCAAAGAGGTTAATAATTATTTAAAGAAGGAAGAAAACTTGTATTACTATTAAGAGCGTGATTAATCCTAAATAATTCTTAGATCTGACACCTGAAAGCACGCGGCACAATGTGCTTTTCTCAGATGAAGCTCCGTGCTCAGTAAAAGTTAGAACAGTGGGTGTAGTGGGAGTTGCAATACAAGCCCTCTAAAATAGCTTTTCCATATTTTGCAGTCCGTTCTACACGAGCGCTCGGTACTCATCTAGACCACTGTTGAGCAGACTGCAAATTGTGCTAAAGAGTATGTCAGATTGGGGCACTTAAGCTTAATTGTCTCATAAACAGCTTTGCAGCTCTAAGTTAAAAACGTGGTGGTTTTGATTCCTACTCCGGTGGCTGGCCTTTTCCTGTTTTTGTTCTAGTAGGCAATACAAACAGATTTAACCTAGGGTGGAATAAGTCATGTATGTTTATCATCTGGCATAGCTTTTCTGTAGCACCAACAAATAAAACGGAGTGAAATAGAGTGGACTGTTAGAAGATACACAGGTTATAACAAAGCTTGACGATGAGTTGGAATGTGCTTTTTAAGTAGTCTGTGGCTTTGAGAAATGAGCCCTGGTCCCTATGCATGCTTCATCCAAAAATGTCACATTTGAAAATCTGAAATCTCTTGCTATTCATAACTTTTTCGTAGTCAGATCCTGCACTACTTTTGTAACGAGGAGCGAGCGCTGCTTTTTCTGCTTCAAAGAACACACCTTAATCCAAAAGGCCATCAGTCTGTCGGTTTGAAAAGTACGTCTGTGATCTCGCAAAGCACAAACTTCTGTTGAACCTGTTGCTCTCGTGCCATGTTGGTTCTGAACCAGTGTAATTCACTTATTTCATTAGTGGAACGAAGGTAATGGATTTACACGAAGGAAGAGCTTAATCAGGTTCTTTCTGTATTCCTCTTACCTGAGTGCTCACCAGACCTGAGGTCTCTTTTCAGGCGGATGGGACCTACTACGGTAGTAGTTTTCCATGTGTATGAAGAAATATCTCTTTTCTGCCTGGAGATACAGCCTTCAGTACAGCGAGAGTTTGCGTTGTTGCTGTCACAAATTAAAACATCACACTGGAGATAAACTGATGGAGAGCTCTTCAGGAACCTGAAGGCATTAAATTTGAATCTTCCGTAGTGTTCAAGTGGTGGGTAGGTTACCACGGTGTCATCTTTATTGCAGCTGGAACAGAATTTACAGATCTGTTAAAGTAGTTCACATAAAATAATCATTCTTTCTCACTACTGTGGACTAGCCACAGCATTTAACTAGGGTATTATTTTTACATGTGGGCCTTTTTCCTCTCCCCAGTGCGATGCAGTGCTTGTTTTTCCTAGCTCTGTTTATGTAATGCCTTTAAATTTCTATGAAATTTAGCTTCTAACCAGAGTCTACTAAAGAAGTAGAAGAGAGACAAAAATAAAAGAACTGTGGTTGTTATTTATATTTCCTCACATAATAGGAGATGGTCATAAAATAATTTAGGGTCTTACCCACTTCTGATTAAGTCATATGTTAGCGATCCAAAATCAGGTTGTGGAGATGCTATACAGTTATCAACAAACACCAGGAGATTTGGGTCGGTGGAACGAAGGCTGACTTGAGCAAAAAGAGTTTGGTTCAAGTCTACGTAATACGGGGACTGAAGTACAGGCCTGGAGAAGGAATCCGAGTCATAGAATGACATGCTAACATTGTATTTTCCCACAGCGGTTATGTTTTGGATTATATTATTTTGCGTTACGTAAATGACTTCTAAGGTTGAATTGTTTTCCATTTTGCATTTCGCAATAATCTGTATGCTCTTCTGACGAGTGATAATGTTGCCAGTTGCAGGGAGAGAGATGATGTTGGTGTAAGTGATGCTGTGACCATCATCCTGTAAAAGGAACCATGATGAGCTCAGTTGTGATGATACGAGCAGTGCAGGTGAAAGCAATTGTACAAAAGTTACAAAGCCGCACAGCTATGCTTATCAGATGCTCAGGATACCTTTGAAATGTGAAACAGGTTGTAACCAAAAAAACCCATTATCGGCCCTCCTCCTGTTTTCTGTCAAAACACTGAACCAACCCATGCAGCAACAAGGTTAAGGAATGCTGCATGGAGTGTGGAAAGTACCGAAGCTGCGCTTCAGTCGCCCTTATCAAAACAATGCTGCGAGCTAGCTCTTGGGCATCTTCACATCTTAGCGTTTTTCCCCTTTCCTTGTGACTCCAGGATAAGTGGCCGCTTTATCACTTGCAGAGAATGTTTAAATTCCATACCTAACATTGTGCTACTTCCGATAACCTGGGTTGGAGGGGGAAGGAAACATTTGGGGTTAATTTGTGTGGATTCTCCTGGACTTCATGTGAAAGGCTCATTGATCATCAGGCTCTTAAAGAGGAAAAATGTTCTTTCTGCTTCAAGACTGGAAACATGCGATTGTTGATGAGCTAAGTGAAAGTAAATCTGCGGTTAGCTTATTCACATGCTATTGAGAACTGCTTTTACAAGCTCTTGTCGTTCGTAAGCTATGGTTAGCTTCACATAACTTTTTTTCCCCTCCTTTACCTTTTTAGTTGTTCCACAGCTGGCTAATGGGAAGGAAAAGGTCACTGCATCTGTGACAAGTGGTCTGCAAGATGGGTCGTTCAGCTGTAGTTGACTTCCATCATACCCAAGGGAGGCCAGATAAGACTTGCTCAGAACAATTTTCATGCTGTCTGAAGAGCATGTAAGGAATGCTGCCATTGAAAGAGAAATTTAAAAAAAACACAGAACAAAAAAACGTTACCACGAACTGCTGCGGTCGTTTCTCAGTTGGTCTAGATCCTTAAACCTGGTGCATGGTTCTTGATTTGTCGGTCTGAAACGGCTCATGCGCGTTTGAGGTCATGCAGAAGTCAGAACAAAATTTTGTGCTCAACTTCAAAAATGTTAGGTAAGCAAAACCACGTAAAACTCGTGCTGAAAGTTTAATTTTAAACCCAGTAACGCAGAATGAATTGCAGCCTTTATAAAAAGGAAAAGGAATCAACGTGCTAGTGCAGAATGGTGGGTGGGAAATTGATTTGTGGCAGACATCGAGGCTTTAGAGGCTCCTTTTCCACCCCAGTTAGTGAGAAGATGGGCATGCAAACACATGGACCCAGTAAGGAAAATGATCCAGCTCTGGGGGAAAGGAAATCACAACGCACCTAAACCCTGTTTGACTAACCAGTGCAGACTGTTTTCCTGAGTATCTCAGGGAACAAAAACATTTAAACTAACCAGTCAAAAAAAGTTTATCTTTACCTCTCTAGGATGGTAACAATGCCTGCTTTGTCCCAAAGAAGGAAAACCTCAGATTTTTCAGTGGTGCTGGCCAGAAAAAGGACCAAAAAGTGAAAGAAGACGCTGTCTTTCACAGACGGGTCAGGTAACTTATGTTCTATAGGTGAGACTAACGTGGGATTTTTGTATGTGAAGAGTTAATGACTATCAATGAAAAGGCTTAAATCCTCAGTATCAATCATCAGTTCTTTTTGATATTTATAAGGGAAGGGAAGAATCGTATATGAGAATAAGAAACAGCATCCTATTGACGTAGCAAGCGTACTTACTGGGCTCTTCAGGACCTGGCAGCTGAACACTGGTATACTGAGCAGAAAATCCTCTGTAGGAGTTGGCGTAGTCTGTAGACAGCACAACTGTCATAATGTTTGAAGACGACTCAAATGTGGGCTGAGAACGACCACAGGCTTTTCCTATTAATCCAGTGTTAGTGGTGAGGCCATCATAGATTGCTGTGAAGTCAAATTGGCAGTTTTTATCTAGTTCCAGGCTGTAGACAGAGAAAAAATACAGGGAAATCTGAGTATAGAGAACATTGCTCATACTGGATAGAGGATCCAGTGCAGATAAAGCGTCTGATGAATTCCAGTCAACTGAAATAAAAAAATGGATAATAAAAGAACACATAAATAGACATTATTAAAACCAAATAAAACATGGAAAACCCTCAAAGGCAAGAAATGCTTAATAAGAGTGTGATTCTGCTCCCATTGAAATAAAAAACATTTTGCTATAGCTCTCAAGAGAAGCTGGATCAGCTATGTTTTTATAGCTCTGATGCTCTATGTATTGATTGCTACTTATTTACTAAAAATAACCACACCTTCAGATACATTTTTTATATATATATATATTTATATAAAAAAATAATCCTGTATCGTAAAATAAAGAGCTTTTGAAGTGTAGGGTTGACTTCTGCGGGTCTCTGAAAGCTCTTGTGTATGTCACCAGAGCAAGGCTCTTGCCCTTTTTATCAATCTGCATGAGAGCTTATCTGGGCGCTCGCTGCCCTTGATGAAAAGCACCAGCTGTGCTGTGCTGTGGTGGGTGGATACCTCCAGAACAACATCTCTGTCCCTGAACCAGCAGATGGACCCTGGCCAGGGCTGGTGAGAACATACACCACGCTGTGCAGCGTTCGTCATCGCAGCGGGCAGCGGTCAAGGTAACGATTTCCTACAGAATCCTGTACGTTCCATACTGAATTCTTCTACAGCATTCTTCAGTCTGAATATCTCAAGAAATGTTCTTGAAGATATTGCCCTTTGAATTCCCTTGGTCTTGAGGCTCTCTCCCATGCAGGGTGTCAACTGATGCAGGGAAAGCCAAAAAAGGGCTACCAGCCCGCTACGTATGGGAGACCAACCCTGATACAGAGCAGTATGGGTCAGGAAGGCGCATGCCAGTGTGGTTTCCTTATGCCAATGCATACGTTAGCATTTAGACTTGGAAGTACTTAAGCCCCTGCTACGCTATCTTCTTTGCCCAATGACCAGCCATACTGAGGAAGACATACTTTGTGTGATATTTTCTTTATTCTTCTTTTGACCTTCAGTTCTGAATTGCAATTACAGTGCATACGATGGCTTTAAACACGTTCCTTATGTAGCAAAAGCTTCTTTTATACTGATGGATTTAAATTCAGATCATTCAGGCTAGCTTAAAATGGACCTACACCTCATGGCTCATCACCTGAAACGCTTTCTGCGTTTCACTGACGGGCACTGCAGTAGCTATAGGGTAACGTATAGTGATGTGGAACACGTTGCGATTACTCTATCCTATCTAGTCAGCAAAGCACGTTTGTTTTAAAAGCATATAGATGTTCTAAAAGTTTGAAAGCACTTCTGCGTCCTGTGTTTAAAGTAATGCCTTTAAACAGAATGCAAAAGAAGTAAATAGAGCATTAGAGCATTTACTCACAACAAATCCTGGAACTGTAAGTTTATCTTTGAGCCTTTTGCTGTTTCTATGTGCCAGACGCAGTACATAAATGCAGGGTAAGACGCTGGGTAGTTGGGGCTGGTGAATGTCCCATTGGGACCAGTTAATTGTCCCCCACAATTTTCAGTTTCTGAAAACAAGAGTAGATATATTGGTAACATAATAGTATATATAATGAGCCATAAAAAATAAATTAAAGATCTAAAGTTATGTAACTAGCAGGGTTGTTTCTTTAGGAGTTCCTTCTTTTGGAAATTATTAAAGGTACTAAAGATAGAACTTCTATAGAGAATTTCAGGTCAGGTGGATGTTACAAAATGAAGCCTGTTGTCACTATGGTATACCTGCGAGGCACGGTGTGATGGCATCTGAGATGGCTGTAGATGAGTTAGCTTTGATACTGTGAGCAATTTAGTTATATCTACATTTTGGGTAAATTAGGTGCCATCTTGAAAACCTGTGACTGAAGATGCCATACCAGCTCAAAGAAGCCCTGAGAGACTTTATATTGGAGAAATCTATGAGGCCTTGGTCATGATCTATATGGAAGTGCAAAATCTTCAAGTTTGAGAGATATTTAACCTGATAGACAAAGGCAAAATAAAATCATCAGTAGAAACCTCAGGAAGACGAATATAGACTAGAAATAGGGCACAATTTTTCAGCAGCAAAGTTAAACACTGGAGCAGCATAAACTAGGATGTGGTAACTACTCTGTAAAATTGAAGCTTTTAAGAGCGTAATACCATGCCACTCAGATCAACAGAAGCAAAGGAACTGATTGCAAGCTAAGACTGATTTTGTCCAAGCTGTTCTTACCTTTTAAGGAAAAAAAAATAAGGAGCTTGTTGAATAAAAACCCTTACTGACTTCTGTGACCTGTACTCGGCAGGACTAGATGGTCGTATGCTCTTTCTGGGTAAATGCTATAATATTCGCAAACTGAGCAAATTTATTAGAAGCCTGTAAGTAAAAGTAGAGTCCCATTATACCGCCTTTGCAATCATCTTTCTGAGTAAAATTGCACTTTTTAGGCTCTCCAGCAAGTGAATTATTGGTTTGCTGCCTCCTTCCTGCCACTGGTTTTCCCCCGCACCATTCTCTAAGGGCTGAAGAGCTGAGTGAGACTAATTAAAGATTCCGTTAATAGTCTCTAATTGCTGTCCTAAACTTTCCCTTAATGGGAAAGTTTCTTTTAATGGTGCAATTCAAATCGTAGTATTTAATGGCTGCATTAAGTTCCAACTTACTTGTTTCTGGTGAAAAGAAGTAGTAGAAGACAAAGAAGTTTCTTGTGAAAGCCACGGAGTTTGTTGTTATGAGAAAAGTTAAACTGTCTGAAGACGATTCAAATACTGGAACTGCATTGGTGGTGTTACATACTTGTCCAAGAAGACGCGAATTAGTTGAGGGACCATCATAGATTTTAATACTTTCTGTTTCACAGCTTGAAGAAGGAGCAAATCTATTGAAAAAACACAGTGAGAACTACCTAAGCTCGTTGACAGATACACGGGCTCTTTGGAGTCCACAACACAGATTCAATTCAGAGAAATATTTGGAGGCAATATTTTTCTGTGCTGTATTCTAACAGAATGAAACCAAAAGCATCTGTAGGAAGTACTTACTTAAAATAGGAGAAAATGACCCTGATTGATTGATTTACATTCCTCTGGATTTGCCAGATGCAGTTTGCATTTGCGTTTAGTTCAATCCGTAATGCTTTGTTGAGGTCATGAAGCGAAGCACCACAGCGAGGTACGCCTCCTGAGGAACGGCAACAACAAAAACCAGCTTGCCAGGATCTCTCTCAAGTTTTCTCTTGCGATAACGTTTCATTCTCCACTATGCAAAAACTCTGGGACAGTCCATCATGGAACAGACATGCAAAATGATGTACTTTTTTTTTTTTTCATTTATATTACTGCAGTTTATGAAAGAACCAAATAGTAAAAGAATATTAGAAAATACTTTTTATCCTCATTTTCCTAGTAGCAGAGAAAAGGGGAGTTAGGGCAACACATATCACAGATGAAGTCAATGGAAATGCCAAGTGACGCAGGACACCTCAGCAACTCTCTTCTGCAAGGTTGGCCACCACAAGCCTCTCCGGTCTCCGGTCTTCCCCCTACCCTGAGTTCCTAAAGATCATTGAATCCAGTTCTGAGGTTCAGCCTTTGACTTAAAAGCATTTGGGAACCTGTGCTCAGGGAATCAGAAAGGCTTTTCAGATCTGAGCTTCTAAATGACTCTCTGTGGGATTCCTGGGTATTTACTGCTGCGTGCAACTCTGATCCGCCATCTCTACAAGGGTGCTGCTAAACAGGAAAAGCTTCAGAGAATGGCAATGAAGATAAAAAATTTAGAATAGCTTCCAAGCAAGCAATAAGCTTCAAGACTGAAGCATTTCAGGTCAGAAAAGAGATAACTAGCAGGGAAAGGAGGTGCTAGAGGTCTGCAAATTCATGAAGAGGGTTAATAAGAGATATTCTCTTCCAATACAGTAATGCAGTGGAATGAAACCAGTAAGTAGTGGTTTTGAAACAAAAGGAACTGGCTCTTTGCACGTGGATCTTTGTTACAGGGTGATGTGGATGGTAAAAGTAAAACATAAAACGTGTCAAATCCATGAAAGAAAAAGCCTTTAGTAACTACTAAACACAAAGATAGCACCTCCTCTCTGTTTCAGAAGTCCTGAACCATGTTGGTTGGTGACTGGGAGAGTATTCTGGGGAAGTATTATGCATACTTGTATCCGTATTCTTGCCTGAGCATCCTCTCTTGGCTGTTACTGGGTTCAGGATGCGGGGCTAGCTGGACTTTGTCTCAGTTCTCTTTTGAAAAAACACAAATCGAACGATTGACATCACTAACATCACTTAATAAGTTATGAAGTAGTTGCAGTAATGGCCATTGTATAGGAAACTTGGGAAAAAGTTTATAATTCAGTTTGAGCATAAGATCTCCTTACTACTTATATATTAATCTAAAATTAATGGTCTAAAACAGCAGAAAGAATTTCCTATACAGTGTATGCAGTCCCAGATGAAAAGGTTGGGCTTTCTGATGAACTCCAGAGGGAAAAGAAAGGTTTAGGAGAGACCTTTCTTGTCACGTATGAGACCTGCCAACTGTAAGAGCGTTACAAGGTCGGCTTTGCCCTCCCCTCCCTCTGCGTCCCTCTGGACCGTTCTGTAGCCGGGCACCACTAGAGCAGCTCCGCAGCAATAATTTGTTATCCTACAGTAGCTACCCACCATTAATGAGGTAAATCTCTGACTGGAGCACAGAACGGTGATCCCAAATTGCGCAACAAATGACTGTCTATTGCTTCTGGTTGAACAAAGGAAAAATGAGCAAATCTCTTTTAAAAAGCAACCGTTTCCCAATTAAGTCACTTTATTCCTGTTACTCCAATACAGTATTAATTTATAAATGCAAATGTCCATTCCAGAGTAAAATATGTTCAAAATCTAGTTCTTAAGTTAAAAATTTGCCATAGGGAGTCATATATTGCAAATTTTTTTTTGTTATTTACCATTGTTAACACTTGGTGGCACATTCGGGTGTTACTATTGTGCAGCAGTACATTAAAATAAGATGCACTTTTAGAGATATGTTTAACATTTTACCCTTCAATTGCCTACAAAATAGCTGTTGTGCAAAAATTAATTACATTTCACAGATGAAAAAGAAGACTAGATTTCCATACCCGTGGATTCTATTGAGTTGTCTTCAGCGAGAGCTAGAGCAGCTACGAGATGCAGGAGGAGGAACTGTCTGAGCGCCTGCATTTTGATGGCAGCTGGGGAGGTTAGGCTTTTCTAACTTTTATACCTCCTGCTATTTGATAATCATCTTGTATTACATCGTATCATGAAGGGAAGGCTTAATCTCTCACTTATTGTTTCTTTTTAACAGATATAAATGAGAAAGTAACAGGTGTGCCCATTTTTTTAATATGTACTGCGTGGAGAAAGTTTAACTGTGCTTTTGTCAGCTCTCGTGGGTTCAAAGCACATTTTCCGTTTGATTTCGTTGAGGGTCTGTTCAGGTGTGTTGACATGAGCAGGAACGTTCTGGAAGGGACTGACAGACTCCCTTGGGAGACACGTTCAGCAGTTTGCTCTTAGCACTGGTCAGCACGATCTTGGTTTTTTCCCGCCTTCATTTTGACACCTACCGCTTCAGGTTATACTGGGCAAATCCTTCCCTGTTCTTGCTGAGGATTCCTCAGGTTGTAAAGTGCGACTGTCATAATGGAGCTGTCACGAGTAATAATTTCCTATTGCTGAAACATTCGTGGATGAGCAAGGCCAGATTCACGTTAGTCACAGATTTAAAAGAAGATTGCACCGCAACCACTTTGCAGATAAAACTTTCTCAGTCCCACAGTAGAAGCTACAAAGAAAAAGGAATCAGCCTTTCCTTCCCGAGGTAAGGAGAGAAGCACAGTCCCAAGAGCCTCAATTCCTTCTAGCACGAGTCTAATGAGTATCTGTTCCCATATATTTACGCTACTTTGTCCGTTTCCATAAGGACCAAAGCTCTTGAAATCCAGAGTATTTCCTCCTGCAGCGGCGGATACCCAATCTTTAAAGCTTCTAGAGGCTGTGATAGCGCCAGTGCCACAGATGTGCTGTTACCCTGACCTTGCTTCGGCGCGGTACCTGCATGGTGTGTGAACAGCCAGGGCTCACACGGGGGCCTGGCTGTGTGGTTCTTTCCAATACAGAGAACAGGTATCCCACAGCTGTGCAAACATGTGTTCTTTCAAGTTTACTAGAAAAGTCAAATTGCAATGCAGACCTTCTCGAAACGCATCCAGGTACTTTCATAAAGACAATTTTTTTGTACAAAATAATTTTTTTTCTTTTATAAACAAACTGCAAAATGATGCGTCTGTAATGATCCTATATTTCTAATCTCAGACCTATGCCTTCTTTAAAAGAAATCTGATTTTTAACTCACTTTAAGAATTTTGAATGCAACTCTGTCTTCATCATGACAACGTACTTATACTGCCTTTAAACATGGAGGCATTGAATACATGTATAAAGATGTTGCATAACATTTGAATTCCCTTTAGCTTCTGGAAAAGTTACATTTGCATTTACTCTGTATAGCCTTTCATTTCTTAAGCCCACGCACATACTTGCAAGGAATTTTCAAATGCTGACATCCATTTTGTATGCATTTAATGCGTGAACTTGTGTGTGGAGCCCTGCCAATCAATGCTGTGTCCATCAGAACCAAGAATAAAAATGCCTGTGGCTGTGATAGCCTGGTGATTTACTCTGGTAGTTACAGGTTGGTAGGCAAATTGTTTGAATTACTTGTATATGAATGATTAGGAAATTTTCTTGCGCTGGAGTTGATATTAAGGGACTGGACCCCTAAGTAGTGGCCCAGTGTTTCTGAAGGGCTGTGCCGGTGCTGGCTGGCAGCTACACCTGCAGGTCTCTAGGCAGCTGGGTTGCTGCTCCGCGTACTCACACCACAAATCTGAGTGCTCAAACTGTTTTCAAATCTTGTGTGTTAAGCCCATGCTCAGATAGTGTGATGCGTTCAGATGCCGGGTGATGCCGAAATATTAACGTCCCACTTTGAATTCCCTCTCCTACCTCAAAAGAAAATATCCAACAAGTCTTCATGAAAAAGTCCTTTAAGATGAGAATGACTGTAGGAAAGGTGTTTTAAAATAGCAGATCCTCAGAACAAATTACTGTGCATTTTAGTACGAAGGAACAAGGATTCAGCTGTTGTAACGCTGTTACTTAAAGGCACTTTCTCTCACTGCCTGCAGCCGAGTGCAATAGCGGGGAAAATGTGATTTCAAGCACTTCAGGTCATTACCTGTGGGAAGCAGAGCAGCAGGGTTATGAGCGTGATGGAGTTTTGTATGAACTAAGTATGATGAGGGAATACTCTGGCTCAGGACGGGCATTATGGTGCTGCAGGACGAGGACTTGGGCAGCGAGCCTGCTCAGCCATTGCCAAGGCTTCACCACCGGGTAAGAGATTTGATCTGGAGCCCTCAGGGGAGATCTGCGTGATTTTTGGCATTTGAGAGCTGGCTAAGTTATTCATGGAGAAGGTAAGGTTCAGAATGACCCTAATGCCTTTTTTGAAGGGATGAAGCATAAAAGGAGAAGTTGCTGAAGAAAGTGGATTTTTTGCCTTGTGTGGCACAGCCTCTAGACACTAAGCATCCTTATTCAATACAGAGCATCTCATTATGGGTTTGAGTAATCCACACACACTTGCCATATGGAAACTGAGTATTCACCTTAAAGGTGCTTTTCACAGGCCAAGTTCACCAGGTTATCAAAACTTAATCCATCTCTTTCCCCGAGATGACTGCTGCATTCCTGTACAATTCTGCAGTCGACAAGGTATTTTTCTCTATTATGAACTGAAAATTATTAATTTCCATTTTTTTTTTCACTAAGTCATTCCAAATAGGACAATTGAGCATTCAAGTGCAGAAACACTTTGTTGGCTAACAGTGATATAATTTGAACAGATATTGTGAGAAAAAGGATGAAGGAAATACTTTAATGAGGTATATTTAGATGTAAAATTTTTTATAGTTCTAATCTCCAGAAATAAAAACAGGCATATGGAAAGATTGTAATAGTTTATAGGTATTGCGGGATTATATCTTAGTACATGTACAATATTTTTTTCCAAATATTTTTGAGTTCCTATTTAAGATAATTGCTCAGACATTATTGGTTACAAGGGATGCTTATCTTTTGATTTATGTCTCCTCTTGAGCTCAGAAAGCAACGCTGTGACATGTGCATCTGTAAGGCAGGTTAATCTTCCCTAAATGCTCAGTGTTTGAGCTGTTTGGTACAATGGGGAGAACTGGAAGAACTGTGAGAGGGAAACAAAGTCTTGATGAGGAAAATCAGCCAGCTGATCCAATTACTCTTTGTCACTGAGAGTATTTACTGAAGTTTAGGCTTTTACAAATCTGGAATACAGATCCAAAAGATCTGAAATTAAGGAACACAAGTACAGTTAAGATTAAAATACCTTTAGATTTACACCCCCTAGTATAATGTATTTTTAGAAATTAGTAGCAGATGTGCAACACATCGATCATGTATTAAAGTGATCAACATAATGTTATGGTTAGAAGCAGCATTATTGGGGCTGTTGTTAATTGGAGGTGATAATAATAATAATGACTTTGTCATTTGTGCTTCTTTTGCCTCTTCTCACGTAGCCCTGGTAGTGTTGGGAAAAATAATTGTATCTGTTGCATGCTAATACTTTGCACTGTAGGCAAACTCTTGGGTGTATGGGAGCTCTGAACTTGAACTGGGCAATCCTCTTGCCTGGTGAGTAGTAGTTCCCACAGGTTGGGTCCCTTACACACCTGAGAAAAGACAAAGGAAAAAATCCACATATAATTGTCATACAAAAATTGTGACATGATCACTAAGCCCATTTGTTTCATTGGTTACAAGAAACTTTCCTTCAGGAATTTCTAACTGTGATGTTAATCACAATTCGTGGTGCAGAACTGAACACTGCTTCTTGTAAGCGGGTAACTCAAATGTGTTTCAGGACTGTGTATCTTTGGTGCATGTATGTGTTGTTGTCCATATGAAGCCAATCACATGTGAGGAGTTATTTTGAAAAGGTTGTTGAAATATTTTCCTTACCCTCTTCTGACTAAATCAGATGCCATAGTTGTAAAGTCATGAGGGTTTCGAGAGACCACACACGTGTCTGTAAATAGGACCAGATTTGGCTCTGTGCTGTAGAGACTAGCATGAATAAACAAATCCTGGTTTGGCTGAACATAGTATGGTGAAGCCCTCACCAAATTTGAAAAAGGTGGTGAATCATAAAAGGCAAACTTGACAATAAATCATCTAGACGGAGTTTCCTGGTATGGAGACTCTGTAACACTGGCTATCATTTGGGCACCAGTATTCCTGTGTGTTTTGCAGTCGAGGCTTGGCAAGAGAATGTGTCTTTCTGCTGTAGAAGTTGCCAGAAATGAATCCTTCCACTGTGTTGGAATAGGTCATGGGTTGATGGGCTATGAGTTTAGAGCTGCAAAGTATGGTGATAGTTTCAAACCCATGTGTTCCTACCAGCCTTCTTGTGCCACAGCCTTTGTATGGCATGTGAAACATGGCGTAGGAGTCGATCCCAGGCCTGCATCGGGGGTTGCTCAGGTGTCTGTTCCCTGCACGGTAGCCTCTGGCATTGGCGTAGGGTCTTCTGGTGGTCACTGCTATGAAAATTCCCTTCCCTAACTCTTATATCAATCAGTCTTTAGAGGGTGAAAGTGTATTAATTTTGTTAATATATATTAGTTCACATTATAAAGTGTAATGTAATGAGATAGTGGAATTTTACTGGAGACTCTGGTATTGTTCATGCTTAATTAAAACAAACTAAGGGACATCCCGGCCCTGGAAGGAAGGACTTTGCTTCATGGAAGGTTAGAGCTGTCCGTGAAGGGTTTCCCCGGACAGCCAAGATAACGCCGGCACCCCAGCCCCTCTCACATGTCTTTGAAACCCTCCCAGCATCATCTGGTGTCATAGATCAGTAACTCCAGCAAGACTGACTCCAGGGACGTCTGCATCAATAGGCAGCAAGACTGCTGCAGAAATAGAGTTGTTTTGCAAAGTTTTAACTGTGATTAGTAATCAGTAGCGTGGGTGTGAGTAACTGGTCAAATCGTGTTGTACCTGAACGTTTTAAGGGTGTAAGAACCCAGTGTAAAACCACGTTCAGGGTGCCGCGGTTTGGCTGGGACACCTCATGTGCATGAATTAATATTTACCCTTGTAATTTTATACTTTGCATCCCAGGCCTCCTCGGTCCGCACAGGCCAGTTAAGAATCTTTGTAACATCACCCGTGTGTATTTAGGCAGATAAGTAAGGTTTGCTGGAGAAGAAGAAATTTAATGTTAATAAACCATATATTAGCATAGAGTAAAATGCAGCACGTATTAAATACTAGTATGCTTTGCAAACGCAAAGGTGGGCCTTGCTGCCGTACCTGGAAATAGCAGCAGAGGAGAGGAAATGAATTTCTCTTTCTTTGATGGCGTACCATTAAAAACTCGTTATTCCCTCCTACAACTAACCCCGAGGTTACACAAGTCAGCGCTGTCCGTCCGTTCTCTCCCGGGAAGAGGGTGAGCTCGCCGTGATAACGAGCTCTTTCTTTGCCTGCGAGCCCTCCAGAGCGCACGGGCCCTGACTGACCAGCAGCCTCGTGGGCTACGGGCAGATGTCTTAAATGTGTTTTTTCCGTAAATGGTGCAGACATCGGCCAGCGCATCCCCTTAATGCTTACCGCCGAGGATGGTTCAGTTGCCAGCCGCCGTATCAGCGGTGTGCGGTCCTTGGGTGAGCTGCGGCATCCCCACGCTCTCTGCCTGCTCCCGGCCTCTCCAGCTTCCCCCTTTCTTCTGCACTGAGGTACCCCCTGCCATGAAACTGCCAGGCTTTCCCAGCTCACATCCCTCACCCAGCCTGTACTGCTCTTGGGAAGAGAAGTCATTAAAAAGAAGAAAGAGTGAGAATGCCTTACCTGGGCTTATAGGTGCTGGGTCTGTTTTTGGATGGGCTTTTAATGCAAAAAAAAAAAAAAAAAAAAGAATATGTGTGCTTTTATGTAATCAATTAATATACATTGTAATCAGCTGAATGCATTAAGGTTGGCAAATGTTAGTAGCAACAGTTCTGAGGAATAGAGGTGTCATGGACAAAGGGCTTGTATCAAGGAAAGCTTACAGGCTTGAACACTAAAGGTGATATATTCCTAGCATTAACAGGAACAAGATCTAATTCTGTGTATCCCTTTGTGTAGGCAGATAGTCCCATGCTCAAATGCATGCTTTGCACCTGAAATTCAGTTTCCTGTATGTTGTCAACACAAGCATGGATGTTTTATTGCTGCAGCTGAGTGCCCTTTACCAACGTGTAGCTGCTAGGGCCAGACTTTAAAAGAAAACAGTCTGCTATCTAAGCGTCCGAGGCAGAATATTTTCAATTAATGAGCAGAACTTGCAATTCATGTTTTTCAAATGATAAATCCCATTGTAGAAAACTTTATCTAAGGTTCAAACCAGATACCACTGAATATGTCAGAAAGATTTCCACAGACTCAAATTCCAGTGGGGAAGCAACTTTGGAAAGAGCAGGGAGGCTGAAGTTCTAGGACTGAGATGATCTAGAGCAAATCTGAATTTATATTGGTGTAGTGTGTCTGCCCCAGCGGCTGCCCCTTCCCTAGTGCCTTGATTTGTATGGAAACCAAAGGAATTATCCCTGGAGTTAATTACTAGATCCATGAGGTTATGCACGCAGTGGAGACGGGGAGCCACACCAACACAAAATCAGATCACGACTTTGACAGATAACTAAGGAGTTAAACCAGAGTAACGCTGCATTACTTACAAGTGGTAATGGCTGCTGCTTCAGGAGTCGGAGAGACTGACAGAGCGGATGAGTTTGTTACTGTGAGAAGGGAAAATATGAAATTAAACATTGTCCATGCTTTAAATACGTTGATGACTCATGAAAAATAGTAAACTGTTCACCATGGTCCAGTAAGTGACCAGAAATAAATACCTGGTGTTTCAGCTGTCGTGGGCTCGGTTGGGCCTGTCAAAGAGAAAGTAAAAGCCGTGCTTCAGTAACTGTTCTGTTATTGCATGAGCAAAGCAAGGACTTCAATGGGGAGGGAATCAGTAGTTTACTCGCAGGATCAAGCATTAGACCAATTCCACTAAAGCTAAAGTCATACATACCTGCTGCTTCAGGTGTCGTGTTTTCTGCAGGGGCTGATCCGAGACAGGAGAGAAAACAAAACTGCAGGTTAGCCGTTGTCCCAGCACCGGGCAGGCGCGAGGTACCCGCACCACAGGAGACCTGCAGGTCTCATTCGAGCGCCCGGGAGATGCTGCCGCTGCCCAGGGCAGGCGTTGGCAAAGTCTGCCCGGAGCGTGAGCAGCCTCGGTGGGAGGAAAAGACATCCCCATGCAGGCTGCCTCTGCCATCGCCTCCAGCAGGCTTCCGACCCGCCGCAGGAAGGGCCCTGGAAACCTGGGGGATATTTGCTGAACAGCAGTTTGGATGCTGGGGGATAATGAGATAAAGCTATGGTTTATAATGTGCGCTGCACCGATTTGGTGAGGTCCGTGCTGCCGCCTCGATGGGCGTTGAACCTGGCTGTTCCCACGGGAAGCACGGCCCGGTTTGTGCAGCAATGGGGATGCAGCTTTGGGAAGTGCAGGAAGGCTGGCTTTCTTGGAGTGGGATGATCAAGTGCAAATCTGAATTTATGTTGGTGTAGCGCGTCTGCCCTAAGGACTGCCCCTTGCCTAGTGCTTTCACCAGTGCAGGTATTTCTCCTATACTGATAACCAAGCCCCTTTCCCTCCTTCGTTCTGTATGGAAGCTGAGTGAAAGGCAACTGGGATTATCCCTGAAGCTAATGGTTCAGTCCACGAGGTTATACACACAGTGGTGACAGGGAGCCAGTCGATATATGATCACAACTTGGGCAGACAACTAAGCATGTAAGCCAAAGTAGCACTGTATTACTTACAAGTGGTAATGTCTGCTGGTTCAGGAGTAGGAGAGACTGTTACCGTGAGAAAGAAAAGATGAAATTAAATATTGTCTGCATTTTAAATATGTATTTTTGCCCCGAGACCCATAGCAGCAGCCTCAACCGCTTGCAATATCACATGAAGCCGTGTGAGTAACTGGGAAGCACTTGGCTGCACAACTGAACGTAGCCAGCATATCGCTGCGTTCGGCTGTGAACATACACCCTGCGGTAACACAGCCGGAGCGATGGTGTGCATCACCTCTGGAAAACCCTACAGCGAGAGCCTGAGCTTGGGCAGGGAAACAAATAATGCAGCTGGACAGGCAGAGTCCTGGCAGCCAGCGTTGCCTTGCTGGGAAGGCAGGTAGTCCGCTAAATCCTGAATTGAGACTGAAAATGTGGGAGCCTGACAGTTAATTCCTTGTCTCAGTCTGGGCGCACTGTGTGAGCCAGGGATCCTGCTGTCCTTCATGGTCTGACAGTACCTCTGCTCACCACGGTTCAATAAGTGATCAGAAATATAAATACCTGGTGGTTCAGCCGTTGTGGCCTCAGTCGGGACTGTCAAAGAGAAAATAAAAGCCACGCTTTAGTAATTTTTCCAATACTGAGTGAGCAAAGCATAGATTGACAAAGCAAAGCAACGTTATCATTTAGATATAATTAAGCCTGGTATAACGAGATCCCCAATCCAATTACATTACAGCAATTTACCCCATACTTTGGCATTTGTGTAAACCAGCCTGTGGTCTTTCCACTGCCCTTGAGGTTGTGTGTATCTCCACAGAGGCAGAAGAGCTCAGTGCGGCAGGACACCTCTGTCCGCAGATCCCACCAGGAGTTCGTGTTCACCTGAGCACCTTGAATTCTTCGAGGCTAATGATGAGGTAAGGGCTCTCTCACCTCCGAAAGAGCACGAATTTCAGCTCGGCGCTGCTAAAGTCGGGGGAAATCAGCACGCTGCTGCGGGATAAGTTGTATTTGACTAAACCTGAGATAAATAAACAAACGCTGAAGTACCCCATACCTGTTGCTTCAGGTGTGGTGAGCTCCAGAGGGACTGTCAGGAGAGAAAATAAAAACCATCAGAAGAAGGAAAGCCAGATCAATGCTTTCAGTTCAGAAGGCGAGACAAGCAGCAGCACAGTCAGGGCTCTCCCCAAAACCGTGGCTGAGGTGATGCTTTCTGAAGCCTTGGAGAAGGCTGCAGGTGTTCCTGCCTAGCCATTGGCATTTCTGCCATGCCATTTTCACCGCCACCCCATGCAATGAGTACATCTGGCGACAGTGGGGCAGAGAAGCAAACCTGGTGGGGACAGGTATAATTTCTGTTCTGCCTTCTCACCCAGGCTGAAATCCAGTAGGAATTGCTGTTTGCAGTGAAGTAGCTCCACCACTGCAAGATCTGCCAGAGACTGGAAGATGAGCCGTCTGGAAATAATCCTTTTTAAATTAAATAAATTATGTGCAGCTTGGGAAGGTTAGTTGGAAAACAAACATTTTGTTCTGTAAGCTACTAAAATGTTTAAGCAAGTGTGGCTAGCGCTGCAATACAGCCTCCTGATACATCGGAGGAGAAATGGTTTGCAGCATGCGGACTATGGTGGATTGAGCAGGACAGAGTGAATTAGGAATGCAGGCTGATAGTCTGAACATGATTTCTCCTGAAATGCTTCTCCTGGGGCTTGCAGCTTACCTACGGCACATCAAAGATTCATTGCAATTATTTCTCAAATATTAATTGAAATTATTTATCGGCAATTAAGAACAGTGCATGGTACCAGAAAAAGGAGAGACGAGAAGAAATAACAAAACTAAAATCAAAGTGAAAATATAGGCCTCTTCAGAAGGGCAGTAGAAGCCTTATTGACTTCTTCAGGAATGTGTAGGTCTCACGGCTATTGTTAGTCATTACAGCATTATAATACAATATGACAGCACAGCATGGGTATCGCTTCCCTGTAGGATCTCACTTTCTCTTGGGCAGAACAGCTGAGTCCACAAAGATGCAGCGGCCTGCCAGCCTACACTGAGGTCTAGGATCAGACACACCACATTCATCTAGTGCCAGAACCTCCATCAAAACCATTTCCTTCTGCATCCTCAGCTGGCAGGAATTTTCTTCGTTATCCTCAATAAACTTCACATAAATATGATGCAGATCTTTGCAAATGAGTACAAATTCATAAAGAGAAGAAAATACATTTATAAAACTCCAAGTCTGGCACAAGTGCTTTGAGGCTTTTAGGCAAATAGTCTTTGTCCCAAAAGCTGATTCCATGTTGGTCTGCCAAAACCTACTGGAAGAAAATGCCTATAGTCCCCTCTTCCCTCTTTGCTTCCCCAGACCCAGGTAGAGGAGTCCCTTGTTGGAGGGACGAGACGGCCCCAGGATGTATGGAGCCCGTGGTGGCTGGTTCCTGCTGTGACCAGGGTGCCCCTGGCCATCCTTCTGGGCTCTCATTGGCCTCCCCTCTCCCTGCATGGCCACTGCCAAGGGTCCCCGTTCCCATAGTGGTCCCAGCCTTGCGCCAAGCTCCTCTTTCACCCATACCAGCTTGCATGCATGGCTTTGGCTTAGGAAACTCAATTCACATTAAATAAAATAGAAAAGGTGAGTACCTTCACAGATAACACCAGCGTCTTCCTTGTGGTAGCAGTCGTGCGTGCCCAGCCCCCTGTGAGAGCACTGCTCCAGGGAGGACTCATCCCCTCTGCACGCCACGTTGTCCAGGAGAATATCTCCTGTGCCTTCCCCAAAAAAGGCATTGATTTTGGCTGAGACAGCATCCCCGCAGCCCAGCTGCCTGCACACAACCGTGGCGTCCGTCATGTCCCAGGAGTCATCACAGACAGTTGCCCAGCTCCCGTTGTGAAAGACTTCGAGGCGTCCCGAGCACACGTCCCCTCCGTCCACCAGTCTCAGGGACATGTCTTGGAAAAGCAGAGGGAAATGCACGGGTGCTCAGCAGCCTCAGAAATGAGCTTTCCAGGTGCATTTACCAAAGAGCAAAAGCCAACTTTGTTGTGTTGTACAGAAAGTGGCAAAAAGATGAAATTAATCTTACTGTAACATGCCACATTGTGTCAGTTCATCAGCTATCATAAATCCTTGCCCTCATAGTGTGCCATATACACCTGGGAGTAAATATAAACATTTTTTTTCTCTTTCAGGCTCTGATGTATATGTCCATAGCTAACATAACCATTCGTATTGATGGCAGTATTTTCTAACAGGAAAACTCTTAGATAAACCTCAAGTATCTCAGAAACTCCTCTTACATGCATTTACTTCCTTTGAAACTTTTACCTATAAAATTTTTGCCTTCCTACCAGTGCTTAAGTTACTATATAAAATACATCAGCTGTGAAAGCTTTGCAAGACCCATCTAGGGAGAACTCACCAGCTGGAACGGGCTCTGTTGTGACCGGGGGAGTAACTGGCTCTAGAAAAGGAAACAGAAAAGTGAATTCCTAATTTTACCACAGAGGATGCTTAATAACGTTCTTCAGTTACTATGTGGAAAAAAAGAAAGCAGTAGCGATATAGAGCAACCCATTCATCTCTGGAAGCATCATCGCCAAAAGGGAGAAAGCTGCAAACCCTTTTTTTAAATGGCAGGTGTTAATGGTCGCAGTTACCTTGCAGGTGTAATCGTTAATTGTTTTAGGTGTGGGACATCCTCACCAAAGAGCCACATGTCTGCTTGGGTCGCGTGTTTAACTCCACTTGAGGTCTTTACTAAAAAGCTTAACTCTGTTCCAAATTTGCTTTGATTTTTCCCCAGAGAAAGGTATCCCCAGGATAAGCTGCAAACCAGTGTTCTTTGTGCCAGGTCTCATCCACAACCCAGTTCAGCCAGTTATGTTTCACCTCTGTCATTTCAGGCTCATCGAGCGCCCACCACGTGGATGAGCTTTGTCCATGGACCACCACTTGCCGTGGCACTGGCCGCACAGAGGCGGCAGTGACTCGGGCTCTCCAACGGCACACGTGTTTCCAGTCAGAATACAGAATTGCTGGAAAACTGGGAATTCATTTGGAAAAATCCTAAAGGAAGTTACTAAAAATAATTTCCTACTAAATACAAGAAAAGGAAATTTGATTTACTAGTCATCGTTCATAATTTATGGGAAATCAGGACTAGGAGGCCTGAAATATAATAGTGATGATGTAAAATTATGATTCAAATAGTAATGCATAAAGCAGTCAGGTAATAGAGTAGGAAATGGCATCTGATAAGATTGACAATGATATACCAGGTAGCCAAAGGATTTGGGAATTAAAATAAAAAATTAAACCACAAACCTGAGTGCATAAACTGCACAAGTTAACAAAAAGAAAAAATGTGGTAAAACACAGCAGTTCTCACAGGTCTTGGTTTCATGCCTGACACAATTCCACTGATGGAAACAAGTTGTGCATCAAAATCTTAGCTGCAGGCAAGCTTGCATCACTCATGGAGCAATAGTTTATGAGAGATGTGCTAGCATACCTGCGCAAATGACGCTGGCATCCTCTTTATGTCGGCAGTCATGGACAGCGATGCCTCTGTGGGAGCACTCCCAAAGGTCGTCTTCATCCCCTCTGCACTGCACGTCATCGAGGAAGATGTTCCCAGAGCCTGGACCAAACCGGGCTTCAGGCAAAGCCAGCAGAGCTTCTCCGCACCCCAGCCTCCTGCACACCACCTCGGCGTCCGCCAGCTCCCAGCCGTCATCGCAGACTGTTCCCCAGCTGCCGTTGTGATAGAGCTCAACGCGGCCCGTGCACCGGCCGTCACCGTCTGCCAGCCTCAAGGACAGAGCCGAGGTATCTGCTGCGGAGAAAGAGCCGGCGTCGGGGGTCAGTGGCGTTTATCCGAGGTGGTGGTCCTGTCTTCAGGCCAAGTACCACCCCAGGGAGGACAGGAGCAGGTAGCCCACAACGTGGTCTGCTCTGACAAAGCTTCCTCCCCTGAATTTCAGTGCTGTTGTAGGATAAATAATATAAATGCTCGAACGCGTCTTTCTACATGCAATACCCAATGGGCACAGACATAATCCTCTTCCACAATGTGCTGATCTCTAGGGAAAATGATCCTCACCCGTGCAGCTAACTGCCTCCCCTCCCCACCTTGGGCAACAAAGGGAAGGTTTTTTACCTTTTCTTCACCATCATTCTCATCTATACCGTAGTGCTGTCGAAAGGGTGAACACAAATACCCAGAACCAAATTTTTCCTGGGATACCTTGCAATCTAAGGGCTGTGGTTTGGGTTTGTTTTTTTTTTTCTTCCTTTAAATAGTGCCTGGTTCAGCTTCTTTTCCCATCCTTGCTCTGGCGTAGCAGATGGTTGGCACAACATCATTTCCCCAGAAGAGTAGCAGAGCTATTTCTACATACCAGGCTCATTTCTGAGAGCTGGCTACTTAGGGAATACTCCACACATTTATCTCACTTTCAGAGGGAAAGGCTTTTAGAGATCTGAAGTTCCAAATTAGTTTTATGGGCCTGGAGTGTATTTTTCTTTCAGAGAAAGAAATCAGAGACACCGCCGACAACATAATTGAGTTCCTCCTAGTTTGTGACCATCATAAACTGTACCAAGTATACACACCTGTCTTACTCCTTGGTGGGTCAGTAATTACAAGGTTTTCATTTTGGGACATTTTGCTGTCACCTGGCAGCCATTTGTAACCAACTAATGCACATCCATTCAGAATGAGGGCCATGTTTCCTAGGACTCTCTTTCTCTTTAATTCCTTTTTGCTGACCATGATCAAAGCTCCTTCCATCTGAGTGCTATGCTTATCATTTACTTCTGCAAAAGTTGGCTGTAAAGAAACGCCAGCAGCAATGTGCCTGGCTCACTTCCCAAGATCTAGGTCTAAACTTCTACAAGACTGACAAATATGATTTCAGGGAGAAAAACAGATAATAGAGACAAAAGATAATTAAGCTGTTGATCCAGGTGTCGAATATTCACCAGCAATGGTGAAAGGTGTTAAATAAAAAGTTTAAGAACTGGACTACGTTAGCCATCTAAATCCAGCTGGGAGTAGTGAGAAAGAGGTAGATTAAAAATTCTATATCCAGATCTTAACTTAAATTACAGGCAGAAATAAATTTGTTGTGATTCAGCTGATGTTAAAAATGGCTTTGTTGGGAAGGAGGCATCTTTCCTATTAGAGTTTCTAAGTAAATGAAGTATTTCATTAATGTGAAATATGAAGATCAATCTGAAATTTTGGGGGGGCACTTTTTCAGAAAATAAAGGACTGATTAAGTAACAGTCCCAAGAATCTTTAATGCATTCTTGTGGGGGTGTCTACAGACAACTGAAAGGCAACTTTTTACTTTCAGCAAATAAATAAAAAGAAATAATCGATATTTGTATCTCTTCAAAGTCAATGCTTTGTGCTTAGTAAAGTGTAGAATATAATCAAAGGAATCAGTGAGCACTTACTTAGTTTGCCTGAGACTTTAAAACAAACAACAGTTTACCTGCAGTATGTACAAATGCAAGTAATGAGATTACTAGTCAGAGCTATAGAGGAGCCTTTTTTTCCCTTTAACCATTGAAAAGCATCCCTGTTACACACAGTATGCATAAATAAGGTGAAATTGTTTGCTCAAATACTTGGTTGAGCAGACACAGGCAAAGCACTTAATAGTTGCAAGCACATAGTTCCATAGTAATTCTTAGGAAACCATATATACACCATGTATTAGGTTCCTTAAGCCTGCATGATAGTCAACGGATCACTCATTTAAGAAATGCATGTTCAAATTCTGAAAGCCAAGCAAATAAAAGTAAATCTTGAGGGACCACATTCATTTCTCAGTTTCACTGGTGTGTGCAAAGAAGTGCAAACTTCCTTCACTCAGCTGGAATAGAGCTCAGTCTGAATAAGTAAGGCAAGCAGCAAAATCTGATCAAAGCTCTGTAAAATATTCTTTGAAGTAGGAAAGTTTTCATTTCTATCCTTTCGAAAGTGAAATGACTGGCAGGAAAAAAGTAGAAAAACACTGACTGAAATTTCTTCTTCACTGTGCTGAAGATTTGTCTGTTTGTTTCTAAGACAACATTTGTAGAAATTCGGGTGGATAGATCCTAGATCTTGAACATGAAAAAATTGTTTGAAATTAGGTTAATGGGTGGAGCAGTAAGCAAATCTGTATTACACTTTCTAGTGCTGCTACCACTGGCATTGAGTCACAGCTCTGAACTTCTGACAGCATAGAGAAGGCTGTAGAAGACAAGCAGCGCTAAAAAAAGGTTGGAAAGAGAGGAGTTATCAGTTGCCTTGGTAATTGTTTATCACGTTATGCAGCACCTTGGACTAACAGATGGTATGAAACTGCCAGCCACAGCTACCGTACCGTAATGAGATCCTCAGCCCTTGCCACTGAAACGGGAACAGTACAGAGAGAGTGGCAGAAGGAAAGGCAGGAACTGTGCGCTCTCTGGAGGACACGATGGAATTCAAAATGATCTTCATAAACTGAATAAATGTCAAAAATTAGCAAGCTGAAATTCGATAAAGACAGGTGGAATGGGCTACTCATTGGAAAGAGAAACCCAACGCACAAAGGCAAAATCATCCTTTCAGCTGGCACAGAAGGACCATGGAAAAACTGGAAGTTGTTAATGTTAAGGCTACAGTGAGCCAGTCCGGTCTCAGTCCTGCTTGCAGAGAGCTACACGGGAGCTACTTACCCTCCTTGGCGCTGGAGACCTCAGCTGCTCAGTTGGTGATTGCGCGTTTAAGAAAGATAGAGATCATGGGGAGAGCTTGGATGAATGAATCAAGAATATAATACGCTTGAAAACCATGAGCTCTGAGGAAAGGTTTAAAGAGCTGAATTTAGTTTCTGTGGGCAGTGTCTTTCACTGTTCTGAAGAGGGCTCTAAAGAGGATGGCCAACAGTTCCTCTGCTCCTTGGAGTCTACAGAGAGTTAAAAGAGCAACTGTAGGCACTATGGAAAATGTTCATCGATAAAAGAACTTTGAATGCAGCGTCCAACACATTTTTTGTGTACCTTGAAACTATCTGTCAAGTTCAGAGGCAAAGTACACGTAGTCATCTCCCCTGGTGGAGATTTGCATAGGAGTTTAAAGCCTACTGGTGCTATCAATTTCTGCTTCCTTAGAAGAGGAGGTAGGACAGCACGTGGTGGATAAGAAGGTGCCAGCTCAGGTGATGGCTGATGCAAAGTGGCCCTGTCTGGTGAAATTCTGGTTTTAAGATTTTTTTAATACCTAAGAAATTATTTCATAGATTCATTAAACCAGCTCATTCATTAAAACCTTGCAAAATAGACGCCAGAATAAGAGTTGCCCCAGCAAAGAGAATGGGGAAAAGGTGGAACATATGCACACACATTGCAGCATGATCAGCGCTGAAGAAGGGCTGGACCAAAGCTCTGGATAAGTTAATTTTGCCAACGGGGACAACTAAGAGGTGCTGAGGAGGAGTATGCGAACGGGACAAATGCAGGAGGTAAGGTTCATCTCCTAGCTGCCACCTGTTTGTGGCTCAGGGATTTTCTGAGCCCCAAATGGTGCCTTGCGTGGTGATGCAGGACAGCGCCATTTTTGCTCCTAAACAACGCAAGGCACGCAGGTTGTATCTGACTGTTTCTTACCTCCTCTCAGTGTAGACAGTGATGCCGGAGTTGTTAATGGCTCAGTACTGTCTGTGACTGGGGCAGATGTGATCAAGTCACCCGTTTCTGTGACAGAATAACCTGTTGAAGCTTTGAGGAAAAAAACAAGAACAATGAACAATAATGACCAAACACGAATATGTACCCGAATTAAATTTCTCGTTAAATTGATCTGGATTTGTCATTTTGCTAGAAAAGTGTGAAAATACAGGAAGCTTTGTTTCAGAGAACAAACATGGACTTCTCCCTTGTACTTCTACCTGAGTCTCTTTCACCATGTAATACCATGATAAATAAATATTTAAAATGTGGATTTTTAAGCTTCTTAGCTACTGGAGAATGAAGCAATGTGTTCTTAGCCCTCTTTATTAAAACTTCATTGCATACATTTTCCATAGAGTATGGCTTTCCCTTAGCTTGCTTAGTCTCAAAATTGATTCTGCAACTATAACTTTGTCTTTGTAAGCTGTGCTTAGGATTCCTGGTGTAGATACCACCTCAGTCTCTTCATTTGTTGAAGTGAATGTGAAGGAGGAATACAGGAGTGTTGAAGGGACTGTGAAAGAGTTGAGGAAATACATTACTGGAGAGAAATATCGATCTGCTTGGTGAGAGAGTCCAACAAGGATGAGTGGGAAAGTATAGAGAACCAGCTTCTGTGCTGCATCAGGTGGTGGCATCTCCATCTTTAGGACTGGGAAAGAACTGTCACAGATTATTGAATCTTTACAGTGAAGATGTCACAATCTGATTTAATCATTGATGCTCTCCACTGTAAAATATCCACTTTTGCCCAGACAAAAGCACTGATATTTGGGCACTTCTGCTGATGCCTAAATTACGCAAAAAGTACGAGCAGCTTAAAGCCCCAAGTTGTTCGTAATTACGTATCTCCCAAACTTTGACAGCCCAATATTTTAGAAATGAAGGCTTTAGAAGCTGGATTCTTTCTTTAGTGAGATGATTAATTAGCAGTTGACTGATCTTAAACTTTATACAGTTCTTGTAATCCTACCAATGTAATCTATTTTAAACAAACTTAAGCACTATTATTATTATTAGATTTTATGGCATAGGGTCTGTTCTTATCTTCAGCAGCTGTGGAAGGGATTTCTGGAGCTGAGGTACCACCATCTCCTGTAAATGGGGTGGGTGAAATGGATGGTTCTGCAGTATATTCAGAGGCTGTGAGAAGGAGGAAGAACTATGGAAACGAGAGGGAGAGAGCGTTCAGGTAAGGCTGAATGACTGAAATCAGCTCTTGAGGAATTTAGTTGCCTTCAGGCTTTGTGGAAAAGGGAGCCTGTCCACATCCACTGACGTGGCTCAGAAATGGATCTTCATGTTAATGCTTTGCATTACAAGCATCAACAAAGTTTCAGACTTCTCTCACCGACAGTGAGAAAAGCAAAAGGAGTATGAGGAGCAAAAATAGAAATGAGTGTTGTAATTTGGCAGTAACATTTATTGGTATATAGTTTCCCAACACTGCAACGGGGCATGCTTTGTCAACATTATTAAGAAGTTCACAAAGTGAAATAACTAAGGGCATTCTGGCTGTATAGAGGGAAATGTTTACTACAGCTATTCTTGGCTTATCTGACTGCAAGTCTTTCTCCCAGAGGGACAGTAGTCATTGGAGAAAGGAGGGAGAGGCCATCAGGACCTGCACTGAAATACAGCATCTGTTTTTCCTGTAATTCTCCACTGGATCTCCTTGCCCTATGGAGCATCACCATTAGCAGGTGGGAGCCGCGCCAAAGAGGGGAGGGAGGCCGGAGGGAGAGCCAGGTCTCTCGTCCCCAGCTCTCTGGGCTCAGCCTGCAACATCTTGGGCCACAGGTTGGGAGAGGCTGAATCCGAGCTGAGAAATCCTCAAAAGGGAGTGCAGGGCCTGACATTCATGCTGGACTGACTTGATAAGAAAGCCCAAGTCTGGAGGCTTATAAATTGTTTAGAATCCAGGTAGGTAATGTTACAGAGGGTGACAAACATAGACTGGGTGGCTTTTTCCCAAGTCATGTTTCTAAAGGAATAAAGATAAAAATAATGATTTCCTTCAGATTCTGTGGTTTGAATTCCGCACCGTTCAGCTTCCCTTGAAGCAGGCATTGCATATAGCATCTGCAGCTCCCGGCTGGAGTAGTGGTAGTGTTAGTGATAGCCTGCCTGTGCTGCCAGCAAGCCAGCAGGTTGGTACCAAGCAGAGGAAATTCATAGACAAGCATTAGCTGCACTGAGAGATGGCAGTTTTGCAACATTTCTTGGCATCTCCACTGATGTCCCCTCCTAACCAAAACTTATAGCCACGTTTTTCTAACATGCTGCATGTTGTGCAAATGCCCTTTACCTGTCTGCAGCATAGTCAGGATTTCTGATGTCCTGCTTTCCTCTGTGGTGGCAGTGGAAGCAAGGGAGGCACCTGTGCTACCACAGCAGGCTATAAGGATGAGAAATTCAATAGTTGCAAGTAGCAATTAAAAGCACAAGTGTGATTTGAGGAGCTTGTGACTTGCTTTAGGTCTCAAGCTTGATAAAAAACTGTGTTATCAGTCTGCTACATAACAAGAGGCAGAGGTCCAACTGAGGGAGATGAGCGCAAATGCCTGGCTGTGCTCCTTAGTGCTTCTGGAGTTTTTATTAATCTAGGACACACAAAATCACAATGACTTGGACACTTTTGCTTTGCAAAATTTTAAGCGTAGTATTTACAGCTGCAAGCTCAGAGGTGTTAATCATTAAATGCATATTCCTGATACATCCTGACAGCCTGATATTTTTAAAGTGAAGATGTTGTAACGGGGTTCTTCCTTCTCAGAAATGTTTAATTTGTAGTTTTCTGCTATGAATATTTTACAGATTTACATGGTCACATCTTAGTCCAGCTGAAAAACCCAAATAGAATAAAAATGGCTGTTCTTACCTTTACAAACTGTGGCTGGGATTTCCGGAGCTGATCTGGCATTTTCCTCTGTGACAATAGTGGATGCAGAAGATGTAACTGAGGCCAAGAGAAAGTTGAGGAAATAAAAAGAAGATGAGAGATTGGCAACAATTGAGAATGAACACGTGAACTGAAATCTTGATGAAAGTAAATAGATATGGGCTTTGCAGGACAGTGAGTCAATGCATAGCCCTTTATTTTTGCTGAAAAAAGGCTTTCACCTTCATTTAATATTTAATAATAAAGATAGTAGATAGATATTTATGACTGCATTCTTTTACTCTTAGAGATGCAGTAGTCATTTGGAAAGATGTGAAGTAGCCATTGCTAGGGGAAATAAAGAATGAGATTTGTCTTGTGCTTTGGAAGTGACTTTCAGCACGCAAGTGTGCCTCACCTTCCGTGAGGGCTGTCAAGGTCCCTGGAGCAGACGGTGTCTCAGTCCCTGCTGGGCTTGAGCTGGGTGCAGAGGAGGAATCTGTGGAGGTGGCCAGGGGTGGGGAAATATGTTATTAAATAGAAACACTACCATGTAAAAGAAAAGACATTTCAAGGATCTGTGAAATCATCAATACTTCAGGCTTCATGGAAAAGAAAGTCAGTTCCTTGGACTTTAACTTTTGGTAATGTGGCTCAGAAGAACATCTGCCCATTAGTAATTATAAGTGAACGTGGTAGACTGATGCAACTGGTGCACCTCTCAGCAGGGTATAAACACATCCTATTTCCATTCTACCTTTGCACTAACTTAAGAAGCAGGAAAAAATAAGAAAAATTACTAAAAGAATTGAAGGTGAAGAAAATATCCAGATAAAAGTGCTTCAGATGAACCAATTGTAAAGATCTCACCATACATACATGCAGTCTTGGTAACTGTATATGCAGGTAGACTTAATCACATGCCCATTTTCCCTCCAACCACATTTTTCTATGAAAATGAAAATGGTGTTGGCCATTGGCTCTCCCAAGGCTAGTTACAGGCAGAGTTATTAAATGTTTTTACAGAATTCCCAGTGTTCCTCCTGTCTGCTCTAAACAAATTGCATGTATTACTCAAAATTTCCCTACGTGACATTTGAGGTTTGCTTTTTTCCCTTGCCTTTGCCAGCAGAAGTCAGGGGTTCTGTGGCAGAGGTCACAACAGTGCTGTCTGTGGAAAACGTTGACGCAGAAGTGGAAGTTTGGGGCTTCGTTGAGGATTCTGAAAGTTAAAAGAAATAAATTATTAGAGAACTGTAAGAATGGTCATGAGAACTGAGACACTGGTGAAATAATTTAAACGTCCCATTTCGTGCAGCACTGGGTTAATGCATCAGACCTTAACTTCTGGTAGTGTGAGTGACTTTTCTGTCGACTAATGGCAGTTCTGAATGAATTTCAAAGATATTTGCCAGTGGTGCCATCAGTGCAGAAACAGATGCGCAGAGTATGCCGCAACAGTTCAGGACACCTACAATGTGGTTTTCCAGGTTTAAGTCTTGAGAAGAAATTATTTTGGAAACCACTCTTTCACTTCTGGGCTACATATGATCGAAAACTGTGTTTTAGCACCCACTCCTCTGTGGCTGTGTATTTTGAAGAGCATTAGTAATTAACTCAACACTTAAAAACCCTGGGAAACATGAGTAACATCCGTACTTTAAGGTTTCCAGGGTGCTATGATTATTTCAGGAACAGTGAAAAAAACAGGACACAGAAACTTAGACCTCGAGTGTTAAGACTTGCCTTATGTTTTCCCTAATTAGTAGTAGATGAGTGGCAAGTACAGTTCCTATGAGCAATCCAAAGAACAGAAATAATGTTACAGTGGATGAATAGTAATTTGGAGCAATAACTAGTAACGTGGAGCATGTACCTTTCTAGAATACTGTCTGTCAAAGAGATGTAATCACACAATTTTTGAGTTAAAAATTAGTCTCTGAGCATTTGGGGAGACTGTGAAGAGCTAATGGACTTATGTCTCAAAAGCCCTTCTTTACCTATCAGTGCAGCCCTGGAGTATGCTACACCTGTGAACATGGAAAAAAAGCAAAAAATTACTTTTATTGTGCAATTATTTATATTGCTTCAAAATAGGCTGCTTCTAGCTATGCAATCTTTGATTTCAGTTATGTTTATGACAAGAGTGCTACTTTTTATTTTCAATTCAGACATGCCTCGTTCACATCTGGATGGGCTTCTATCTCCTCTTAACTGGTTGCCTTTATTATCTTGGGAATGGCCTGTAATCAGATGTTGACTAAAGTGGTCCTGAACTACCTTCTTTTCACCATTTTCGCACTCAGTGCTTGCTGCTGCCAATCTTGGTATTTTGTCCAGGACATCCTTTTGTTCCTTGATCATGCAGACCAGCCCATCCACACAGTTCAGCTCTAGTCTGATTTCCAAGCTCTACTCTGATTTTGGGAAATCCAAAGAGATTTTTAAGAGCACATAACTTTTTTTTTTTTTACCTGAACAGATGACGCCGACATCCTCATTGTGTTCACAGTTATGTGTGCTCCAGCTGGCGTGCTGGCAGTCCCAAAGGTAAGATTCAGTTCCTCTACACTGCACGTCATCCAGGTGGATGTCTTCTGTGCCGGGGCCAAAGTAAGACCATCCCAAGACAGAAACAACTTGACCACAATCAAGTTGCCTGCACACAACACTGCCACTGTTCATATCAAAGTGATCATCACAGACTGTTCCCCATTTGCCTTCGTGGTAAACTTCAACCCTCCCGGCGCATCGGTCCCCTCCAGATACCAGTCGCAGTTGGGGAACTTCTGAAACTAAAGCAAAAATTGACAGGTAAACATCTCAATTTGTTTATTCCCAGAATATCTAAACTTTTTACATCCAAACTTGCATTCCCATCCGTGCAGGGACGGGCTGCCCAGCATTTCTGTGTCCCCAGTACCCAGGGCTTACTGGGGGACACCTGCAGTGTGCAAAGCAGTGCCAGGCAGGGAGCTGAACAGCAGAGCCCAAATCAGTGCGATTAATTCAGCCCGGTTCACACGGCTCTGCTGCGTACAGAACCTGATCTATCACGGTAGGTTATCGTTGGCTGTGCTGGTGAGATAACCAGCTCGCCCAGAGCTGGCTCATGTAACTCTACAGGTGTGCCCGGTATGTTCACACTCAGGAGCATGTCTCACCCTCTTACCTTTGGGTTTAAATCTGTCTTTTATCCATTCTGAAAATGTCTTCCATGGTGAGTTTTGACCTCCAGTTTCTGAGCCACTTGGTGAGTTCCACCACATACCACTTGCTATGGCAGATAAGAAACCATATTAGCATTGGCATAACATACCACAATTCTAGGTATATTTTATGTTTTGCTGTGGGATGGTACCCAGTATGGGTTGATACAGTGTTAGATACAGTAAGTGTTGGTATGTGGTGTGTTATCAAAGCAATCCTGTGGTTCCTCCCTGTGTCTGGAAGGACATGCTCATAGTTCAGTGGGAGATGGCTGTAGACGACCTTATTTCATGGCAGCAGAAAGAGCAAAGGGATCTGACCCCAGAAATCCTCGTGTACATCCTTCACCTCCAGTGAAGACATGGGCTTCTGGGATCTGAGCTCTGCCAAATTTCACTGTGACAGCAGAAAGGGTTACTTACCTTTGCCATGTGTGATTACCACAATAGCAGGGGAGGCTGTGGACCATTCGTCTGTGCAGACTGTGGCAGTTGTTTTGGCTGATAGCCCAGCATGTTAGCTTAAATCTTTGCAAATGCCTGCTCAGGTCTGCATAGGAAGCCCAACTTTGTCTAACTCTGCAGTGAAGAATATACTATATACTGCTTAAGGTATTTAAAATTGTGTGTTTGATTAAACCAGACCATGGCATCATGGTTCAGATACCAGGAGGTGAAATGGTCTTCCAAAACAGGGTACAAACCTGTGGTCTGATTGTGTGGTTTCGATAATCTGTAGTTTTAGTCACACATTTGAAAATCTACTTGTATTCACTAAAAGGAAAAAGGATTTAGGCTGCCAGGGGTCAAAGCAATGTTTTCAAATGGCAGCTTTTTAAAATAATATCCTTGGTCTTTCAGAATTAGCATGCTGTGAAGAGATGTGCCTGATTCAATCACTAAAACCAGGAAAAAATTCATTTGGGGATTTTTTTTTCTTTTTTTCAAATTGGCATTTGATCTTCAGACACTCACTTTCAGAGACTTTTACTTTAGTGATACTAAAGTCTTGGGTTTGCAAGACAGGATCCTAAGTGATTTTTCCAGTCAAAGTAAATCCAGTCCACATCAAGTCAAACCAAAGACAAAAGTGAACCTATTGAATAAGAACAAAGATTATAGGGTTGCTGAAGTGCTGGGATTTGACCACTTTCTTGAAAGGCAGCTTAGTCCTCTCTGATGCTGAACTTCTCTCTGGGCTGCCTTTGCGCTTCTCTTATAAATAATTTAATATAGCCAACCTCTTAATCTACACTCTATGAAATTATCTCTTTCTGTAAGGGATTGACAAGACTTTATTCATGGTGCCCACGCTGGTAATTAAAGATCAAAGTATCTCATTCAAACTAGCAAGATTATAAGGAAGGTTTGGCGTTGTTTGAAGTTTGAAGGAACATGGCACTGCAGTAAAGTGTATTTTCACTTGAGTCTGGTAGGCTGCTCTGTGTTTCTTTTTCTGTCTTTCTCTACAGTTTTAAATGCACAGTATAGAAGACTCTAAGTTCAAAACTAGGGTATTTGAAGAAGAACATTTAGAGAAAAACTTCCCCAAACTATTCCCCTCACAGAAAAGAAACAAAAAAAATATTCTTCAGCCTTCTTCAGCCCACAATCTTCACAGGTTATATTTTGAAATATAACCTATGGATTTGGTCTGAATCTGTGAATTAGAAGACAAATTAAACCATCGGTTTTACAGTACAAAGCTTGTCAGCAATATTCTAGGAAACTCTTTGCCACCACTTCCCAGCAAGGCAGTCTGCATTAGTAATTAATTCTGCCTGTAACATTTCCCTGCAAGCATGAAAAGATTTTAGACACAGTACCTGGTTCAGATAGAAGAGTAGCACTTAACAGCAGCATCCAAGTGAGACTCACTTGAAGGTCCATTTTCATTGCGGTTGTCTGTTCCAACCCAATGCAGTTTCAGAATTTATACTAAATGAGTTCTGGTCTATACCAAACGTGTGTGCTGTGCAATTTGATCTTTCTTCCTGAGCTTCCAGATCAATGCCAAGGAAGTGATTTACTGAGTATTTTCATTTCACAGGGTACATCCAGACATCCGGATAAGTACATCTAGACCACAGCGCTGTTCCGGACTGGCTACCGAGATCTTCGCAAACACTCCCCAGGCACCTTTGTGGCCGTGTGTTGATGATGTGGTTGTTCCAGGAAGCAGTGATTTACTTTTGGAGATTAGGTGGTTTGGTAAGGATTCTCATGCCACCAGGTAAGTCGGTTTCCAACCTACAACCATACTAAACCAGATTAAATTGGCGTGAGAATTGTGCCAAAAGATTAACATCCTAAAAATGTCAGGAAAATCTCAACCAAATTCTCTCTGTCCACTACAGATTACTCCTGTAAGAAGCAGCTCCCATGCTTTTTCATATTTCTCTGACTTCTCTTTAACCTGGGACTACATCCCTCCAGCATGTTTCAGATCTGCAGTTATCTCTCTCTCACTTGCAGCCTGCAGAGCAATAAAACATCTGTAAGAGGTACTGGCCAAGGCACGGTTGGGTAAGAAGAACTGCTTTGGGGGTAAATAAGAAGGGCAATTGCTGAACTACAGCAACCAGGGAAATGGAGCAAGATAGGGCCAGAAGGTGCTAAATTAAGCTAAAACTGTGCAAGTCAAGGAATCTGTATGTTAAAAGAGAGGGGCATGACCAGCTGCCATGCCCTATTCTGGGGAAGACCCCTATAGACTGAAGTCATGGGGCCCTGTGCAGTGATCACTGAGTTCCCAAGAAAATGGTGAGCACTGATGGAGCACAGTAGGGAAAATCCAAATGATGCTTATGAATCGTGAGGCTGACGAAGGCAATTAGTCACCTTTTTTACAGTATTATAAATGCTGGACAAGATGAAGACTCCACTGACCATTTATGCCCTGCTCTCCATCTAGCAGTTTCACAGCAGGCATGTTTATGACCAAACTAGACTGAGATTTTCCCCTTGTCTTCAAAGGACAAGCACACATGCTACCTGACAGTCCTGTGTGTTACATCCCTCAAAAACACAGACTACACAGAGCCTAGGGAAGTGAAACCTGTGTGTGTTAGGACCTATGAGACATGCTTTTGCATCTGTGAGATACTACACAAAAGAATCGAGGCAGAACATATTTTTCAGGTGAAGGGGAGAAACTAGAAACAGGTTTTTATTCTACTGGCAAGAGATAAGAGATCATAGGATGAGAGGCAGAAGATATTGTAGTGCCAGTATAAATACAAATTAATTAAGGACTAGGAGAAAGCATGAGAAAAGTCATCATGAAGAGGAAATATACAACAGGTCATGCTGGAGATGATTATCCTTTGCCACCTATTTTCATGGTATCTTTTCAGATTAGGTGACTTGCACAAAAAAAGGGAATCTCACCTAGAAAGGCTATCCTATACAGCTGGAAAAGATTTGCCTCTAGCAAAGCCATGGATCCAGCAGGATCCCTCCGGCCACACAGTCTTCTCCCTGGCATGAGGTGGTGGTGTCAACACCACTGTGGCCTCTGATACTGCAAAGGATGCCTCCAGCTCTACCTCGCTCTGTACTGTCAGGGAGAAGATGGGTCTCAGCTAGAGAGTGAAAAAAAGCAAAGCTAAATTTTCTTAGCTGGTTTAAAAATGAACAGCAACTCTTTCCTTCTGCAAATGCTTTTCTTATTTTCTTAGCACAGTATGATGTGTCCTATCTATCTAGATATCCATGCCCTTACCTTCACAGTACCTTTCAGAGCAAAACCAGTCATGTTAAGTATCTAAACTCCTAGTTCCGTGTGTGTGTATTACTTGAATTCAGTGTCATTCAGTGACTAAGTGGGTTTATGTTAGATCCTTATCAATGTATTTCTATCCAAGTAGCTATAGGCTGGGCCTGAACAGCAAGGTATGTACCAGTTTTCTTTCTTGACAGCAATTAAGCTATTTTATACAAACATTTTTCACGTTTGAATGAAAAAGAAATTTTAGAAACAGCCCAGAACTCCATCTGAAATCTCATGAAGATTTTATTCTCAGAACAATGACAAACAAATTCATTTTGTCTTGTGATTTGACCCAGATCTAAGTGCTCTGGATTTAAAGATTTTGAACTAACAATGTCACATAGAAGGCACAGAAGTCTGATATGCATGTGCCATTTCAATGCACTTCATATCCATCTTATAATGAAAGTATTTCTTTGACTGATGTTGGACTTTCAATAATATTTCTCTCTAGGAAGTGTAGAGTCCTGTAGAAATAGTTAATGAGTCCGTTTGGCAACATTTAGCCAAACAGTGTGCTCAGCAGTAAAGCTACTTGCCCTAGAAATCCCATGCATGGGTGTTAATGGAAAGTGGGGACATAATTCACATTATCTAGTTGCAGGCATTTAATCTATTTATAAATTAAGCTCTTAATCATCAGTGGCATTTCAGTGCACCTCTATTTGGAGTCTTGATATAGGGATAGGACAATACGGGGAACATAGCTGAATGCAAATATCTTGAGTATGAAGAAGCGTCAAGATTTGCTTTTTCAACCTTCCTGAGTCTCTTTTATAAAACAGGTGCCAAAGAAGACATTAGCCCCAGCAAACATGCTGAGGGCTGAGGACGCCACTACCCAGCTCTTGCCTAGTGAGGCTGGATCTCACCTTAGGCTATTTTACATCATAGCTAAGAAGTCATGGTGGTAGGTGCAAATGCTAGCAGGAGCAGAAGATTTGTACAGCTAATCTGTAGTGGTAGGTGACAAAGAATGACCAGCCTCCGCATTAAACATTGCAGCTCCCGTCACGGACATTGCAAGTGCCATTAGAAAGAATGTGGTAAGACTTCAGTCCAAAGCTAAGCAAGGAGACTAATCCTGTGTGGCAGGAACCAGCAGTGATGACAGTAGGGCTGACCTTTGTGGTCTTGGATTAGCAAAGCTGTTTCCCAGAACATCTTCTTAAAGAAATCTATCAAAATTCACTCACAGAAAACAAACAGCATTTGTCTGTAGTGAAATAGTTTTATGCTGGAGATTGGGTGTTAACCTTTCTTCACGGAGTGAAGTTTTGCTGCACTGGCAAAACTACCCTCCCTGGAAATAGCTTTTTCCAGCTTTTTCTAATTACATATAAATTTCAGTGTGTATTTTGTATTGTGAAATCTAGCATCTGAATATTGGGGAAGGAGCATACATAAAGTATGGGATATGTGTGCCTATGCAGACAGAGGTACATATCTTTGCATGTGTGACATATTCTCCGTAGGACACCTTCTGCTAAGGGGCAAGTTCTCCATGAAGTCATGCTGCTCTGCAGCTCTGACTGGGCAACTTCTCCAGCAGCTGCAAACAAAAGCAAGCTCACCAAAGGCATTTAAACATCTAATTTTCACGGAAAATTAGTGTTATAATTTCCATAAGTATCTGTGTCTACATAGTTTAAGTGGCTAAAAGCAATGGGAAAATGCAAGCTGTTCTGGAGGCTCCTGCCACTGGAGGGCAGCGAGGCACTGTCCTTTAGGGAGTGAGCACGTTTCTGGGTAAGATGGTCCAACACCACAGTGCTTTTGTAGGGCCCAGAAAGAGGCCTCCACTTCAGCAAATACCTTTAAAAGTAAGCAGAGGTGAAAAAAAAACATATGCAAAAGGGACAGCTACAAACAGCAGGATGGTTGTTTCCATTCCTCACCTGTCTCCTGCCAAGGTCGGAGGATACGTCTCTGCCCAAATGGAGATCAGGAGAAACTCTGGCCCACTTCAGGCATTCATCTTCCCTTGCAGCTCTTCACTCGTTATCACTTAAAGAGGTTATAAACCATGACACCTGATAGCTCTCCCATCTGATATTTGTAAAGGATTTCACTGAAGTATCTTTGAAGAGATAAACTAGGGCTGGCTGCCTCTCTCCTATACGTGTTTCTCTTGTACAAAGACTTATTTGTATTTCTTCTTCCCTGGAAAAAAGAAATTACTAATGCGTGTGAACTCACAAAATGGTGCACTTTTTTCCATGCTATAGTAATGTATTTGTTATTTCTTTAAGCATACTCACTGCACTTTTGAGAAGATTCCTTATGCAAAAAATCCTGGTTTTGCTGAACCCGTCGCATTTCCAACAGTCTGGTAATGGCCATGTCTAGTGCCTTGCCGCAGTGGAGGTGTTTGCAGTGCCATACAGAAACAGCCCTGGCAGCTCTCAGCTAGTGGGGCTGAGGGACCAGCGTGCCGAAACCTGGCTCCCCACACAAGTAAAGTGGTGGTGGACTTAGTGGTGGACTTGGCAGTGCTGGGTTAATGGTTGGACTCGATGATCTTACAGGTCTTTTCCAACCTAAATTATTGTATGATTCTATGATTCTAAGTAGACTCATCTGCCCCTTCAGGACTGACCTGCGGAGACAGGGGAAATATTTCTCTCAGGTCATGAAACTCCTTTGGTAAGGACCTGCTTAGCTGTTTAAAAAATGGTGTCTTCTGAAGCGTGATGAAAAATGATTTAGTTAAATATAATAAGGACAAGCCAAAACATTGATTTCAGAAGAAATGTCATGTTTTGTTTCATCAGTTTTACTTTTTGTTTGTAAGAGCGGAGAAGGACCAACTTCAAATGAACATTTGAGGCCTTCAAGACGTACATGTAAATGAAGGTTCTTTATTTTTTCTACTTTGAAAAACATCTGGAAAAAAACAGGGGAATGAAATGATATGTTGCCAAAGAGCAGCAAGGTGGAAAAGATGCACAAGGAAAAATGAGCAAGCAGAGGAGCCAAAGACTGCCTTTTTTCTACTTTTCCCAGCCCCAATCCCGGCTGCCTCAGGAGCAGCAGAATTACCTGATAACATTGGTCCTTGCTCCTGTGCACGCCTGAGGTTAGCAGGGGGCTGGGTGCAATGTGTGTGCAACAAAGGATGGTGAATAGCTGTTGTACAGCTTTGTGGTATGATTTGCATTTGGAAACGCAATATTCTGCCGAGGTTTGGAGACCCTGGGTATGTGCCTGGTTGCTTGCTCCTATTAAGGCCTGTGGTGTTGTATATTCACTGCTGCTGTTACCCATGACATCTATATGAAGCTGCGTAGTGCCCTAATATTTGTTGCTTAGCTGTCCAGCCATATTCTCAATTATACTTAAAATGCGTATTCTTTCAATGCGTTCTTTTTTCATGTTTTCTCTCTGCCAGCCATCCCACTAAATTCAACCCCGATAAGTTCTGAAAGTATTTTTGCACACTGAAGAATGTATAGAGAAAAGGGCAAAGCCCAGGTGAAGTAAATCACATCGCTGATAACATAACCTTCAAACAGGTTCCCTGCATTTATGCTGAATTTATCGGTAAAGCAAAGTGGAAATTTTACATGTCAAGTCATCTTCAGTGGACAGAACTGAGTATTGAGTGCTGGGTCTGGCTTCCTGGTCCCAGTGGAGAATTACCTTGGGATAAAGATGTCACCATCCAGCCCCTGGAAGCCCCAATCCCCCCCTGTGAATCCTGCGAGGGAAGATCTTTGTCAGAGATGAAGGCTGTGCCAATGTAAATGGGTATTGGTGATCTTGGCTCTGCACACAGTAGGAGAGGTCATTTCATCCTGTTACCCAGCTAAGGCTTTGTGTCAACACAGGCTGCTTATCTTGGTGTGTGCTGCATTCTTGCAGCTCTTCCTGCTTTTCACATTCACGTGGACAATGGTATAGTCTTAATAAAGAGGTATTCTCAGGTTCTAGCAAATGCCTTCGATCTCAGCAGGTACCATGGGTAGGGGTCACACAGACTACCACCGGTGCCGCTGACTGTCTCCAGCACCCTTTAAGCATTTGTTATTACAAAAATGGAAGTGGCCATCTAGTGCATTGGAGGTGCCAGGGAGTGAGGTGTGACTAATACTGCCTTTAAATTTCTTCTAAGCAGATTTTGATAGTAAAAAATAAATGCAATAAGAAATGGGGATCAAAGCACACAGTCTAACCAAACGCTAACTCTGTAAAAGTCTGATTCCTTCAAGAAATAAGATCCATTTATGAAGCTACATTTCTATTTAGAGCTTTATCTCCTGAGAGTTTGGGGAGACTGTAACAATTTCTCAGGATTTTGATTCAGAGACATCTTTACATAAGAATAATCAATACATTACTGATTAAAAAGTGCACAGAGACAACACAAAACCCAGCATATAAATGGCCAAACCCCAAACCAATCAACTCCCAAATTAAAGTCATCAAAGCCCAAATCACAGAAGAGGAGACAAGCGTGCCCTGAGCCAATGTTTCCACTGATTTTGATTAATTGACTCCTTCTGATACTCCTTCTCATGTGTAGTGTTCAATTAAGGAAAAAAATTGATTAGGGAAATTCAAAAATGCTTCTCTGGAGAAAACACTGGGAGTTGTGCCTGCATAAAACTCAAGGATTTTTTAAAGCAATATTAGAGTCCTAATAGAGGACTTCAGCAGGGCCCTTGCATGGTTCCTGCCATCCCTCAGCCTCAGTGGCACCTCTGAGAGAGCAAAGAGAGTGGGTCTGGCCCTTTGATTTTCCCCGGGAAATTAATGTAGCAATGCTCTGGGTCTTGATTCATAAGGTAGCTGAATATACTAGATGTAAGTGCAAAGCTGCATCAAATTTTGATACATATTTACTGGAAATAATAATGATAAATAGAACTGATGCTGACCTAGCTTTGGTTTATTAGTTACTAATGAAAGATGATGAAAAGAGTAATTAACAAAATAGGGAAGATGAATTAGTAGAGAAAATAAACAACAAGAAACAATCAGGCTAACTACATCAATTAATTAGGAAAACTTTCTTCCCTGCATGAGCCCTCAGTGGCTCAGATAAAAGAGGAAAAAGGTGCATGTAAAGAGATGTGTAGATCTTTTTTGTCTGTACACTGATATTTTCCGCAGTGCAGGCTTGCACATGGAAGGCTGTGCAAACACACAGTCATAAAAATGTTTCTGCTGGATCAATCTGCTTGTAATCAGGCTTATTGTAAGAACGACGGAAGTGGCCATTTGCTCTGTGCAGGTTCAGTGAATCTTTGGAGTAGCACAGCACTTTAGGGAAGGCTGTGTTCCCTGAGAACAACCTCCAGAGAGTCAAAGCAGGCATGTGTGAGGGATGCTTTGCTCTTCTGTGATGCATTTCTGAAAGTATGTCCAAGATTTTCATCTGCTTGCAACGTGATTTGCTAAGCAGTGAGATAGGCTAAGGGAGTCTGATTTTCATTGATAAGTTCTGAAGCGCACACCTTACACTCTTTTTCAAGATGGTTTTCCAACATTTGAGTCAACTACATCATTTGATGAAGTATAGCACGGCATTTTTCCATCCTCTTTGAATAAATGTTATCTTTTTCCCTTTGCATGAAACAAAAGCAAAATATATTTACCAGTAAATACCCAATTCTTAGAATGATCAGTTAAAGAAATGATAAAACTCATCATATGTCCTGCCTCCTCTAGAAGCTGTGGATTAGAAATATGAAAATATGAACAACATGAAAATTGTTATCTTAGCAGCTTCGGTTGTATTTCAGAAGAAATTAATTAATTAATTGCCAGCAGCAGAGCAAACACAACAGACCTTTGTGGTACCTGGTGGCAACTGGTGAGAACTTTGTACCTCTGTCTGCTCTCTGCAAGTGGTGAGGAGCCTCTTTCTTATATTGTCTATTGTGTTCTAAAACTAAACTAAAACTAAATCAGAGTTTTTGTAAAATTAACTATATTTTTAGAATGGGTTCTTCACTGAGAGGGTGGTTGGTCACTGGCACAGGCTCCCCAGGGAAGCCGTCATGGCACCAAGCCTGTCAGAGCTCAAGGAGCATCTGGACGACGCCCTTAGTCCTATGGTTTAGTTTTAGGTAGTCCTGCGAGGAGCAGGGAGTTGGACTCGATGATACTTATGAGGCCCTTCCAACTCAAGAAATTCTATGATGTTGTGATAATACTTCATCCTTCTTTGCAAAACTATTTTTGTTTCAGATAGTGTTCAACAACTAGTTAATTAAGCTCTTTGTAACACGTGTGTTCTGAAGATGACAAAATTGATGAGAGATGAGATTATGAGCTGACTTTCCTTGCTAGCAACTTGAAAATCAGTGGGGAACAGGATAAGACTTTGCAACTTTTTTACCATCTGACAGATATTAAAAAAAGTTGCCAGGGTTAAATTTGAGTAAGGACCTGGAACTGCCAGAAGTCTGAGCATGGCATGTCCTTCTTCAGAGGGATCTGACAGAGCCCTGGCTCCTTCTTGTTGCTCCCTGCCCCTGGGCTACAAAAGAGTTGTGACTCTAAGCCTTTGGATTTGTTTTATCCTGATTATCTCACTCAAATGAATAGTCCACAGGCATTCAATAGGAGCTTTGTCAAGGTGAGGCATGTGGGATTAGGACCTTATGTTCATGAAAAGTCTCCTATGTGAAAGCTTGTTGGTTCTGTAAGGACAGAATGTGCCTTGGGATTGCTTTTTGGTGCTCCTCCCTAATCTCGGTAATAAGCAAATAGAATTGGTTAATACAGATTACAGATGATTAAAGTAATGTGGTATCAAAAAAGTATTGGATGGACTCCGAGTGGTACTGATTAAAACGCTCTAAAAGTTTTTGTGTCTTAGCTGGATGGAAGTTTGCAATGACAAATATTGATTAAAAAAAAAGAGGGAAATTCTCTGTGTAGGATAGAGCCTTGTTACGGGCAAGAGAGCCATAATGCTGTTGAGAAAAGAGTTCTTCTAGTTCATGGGAGCACTTTTGAATTTGACAAAATTAAAAATTAATCGTGACTCTTCTTGATAAAGCAAAGATATTAGTGTGTACACAAGCAGATGACACTGGCATCCCACTTCTCTCTATACCACCCCCTGCAAGAACGTTCCCACAGGTATTTCTCATTCCCTCTGCACTGCACATCATCCTTGACAATATTTCTTGGGCTGTGAGTAAAGGTGACATCACCTGAAGATGATGATACAACATGCCCACATGCCTTCTGGTTACAGACAACTTCTGCAGCACTTATATCCCAGAAATCATCAAAAATGGCCCCCCAGTGAGAGTCAGAAAGTTCGCGTTTTTAACAACTTGCACTAAACAAAATGAACAGAAATTATCTATTTACCCACGCTGCTAGGAAAAACCCCACAAACCAACTCTCAGTACATTGAAATTTTGTCTTTATAAGGTTATTTATATTTTAAATGCATAGTAGCGTGTATTTCGCAAATACAGTAATACATTGCATGAAAGATGCTTTTCTACAACACATAAGAAAATCGCTGGTTAGTTTCTCTGGGGTTCTTATGAACGATCCGTTGAATTCATTCCTTAGTTAGGAAGCAATGGGAATGGGAAGATGGGTAAGCCTCCGAATGGCATCCTACTCGGCCAAAAAAAAGGAAATGTAACTGTCCTGCTCCTTAGATTTTACTAGTTAAAGATTTTGAGCGTGGAGGCTAACATGTGGGTTATAGATCTCTCTTAAGTAGTATTTGCTGAAATGCAGGAGGATAGTTTGGGGATGTCCTGAAGAGCTTAAGAATGATGTTCCCTTTCGCTGCGCATCAGAATCTCGGTCCAGCAGATGTGTATAACATGCTATTGATCGCTGACGTCAATACATCAGAAGTCACCTGCGCAGGTGACACCGGCATCTTCCTGATGAAAACAGTGATTGACGAATCATCCATTATGGGAGCACTGCCAGAAGAGAGCTTCACCTCCTCGGCACTGTAGGAGGATTTCCCCTGTGCCCTCACCAAAATGAGCTTCTCCCAGAGGTGCAGAACATCTGCTCTACCCGTTCACTAGCCTCGGGGATGACACTTTGGAAGACAAAAGGAAATTAGATCAACTATTAGAGTGACTGATGTGTTTTCAATGACCCACGCAGTCCCAGGCTATTGGAGGAAAAGTTTACAACAGCTTTCTAAGGACCCCATCAGCAGTGAAAGTGTGCTCTAACCCGTGCTGCTCACCAGGCTTGTGATCCTGTGGTTTTGGGCCTGATTTTAAAGTGTCTTCCAAGGGTAAGGTATCTGAGTGTTCTTGTGGCCGTTGCATAAAGTTAGAGTTACACTGACACAATGCCATCATCATCTAGTGGGGACTCCAGCATGCGATATTGTGTTTTATCGGACCAGCAATGGGCTAGGCAAGGAAGCCGGTGCTCAGAATAGAACAGCAGCAGGTCACTGCCTTCAGCGTTTCACTTATTGGGGTAAAAACTGAATGCATTAGGTATTACGTTTGCACTGGCTGCACGTATGCTGAGTGGCTTCCAGCTGAAGATCTGCCCAGTGGAGACCACTGTGCTACCCCTTGGCTCTGAACTACTTCCAGTTTATTACCCACATCATTGATTAATGTTATTCCCAAAGCTCCCAGAAACCATACCACAGACAAACACCTCGCTGTAAGGAACAGCTCTGCTGACACTGGTATATCCAAAGCAGTAATTCAGACCTCGGCTGTGTCTAACCTCTAGGCTGTGACTAACCTGCTACACATACGCGGCTCACCATGCTTTTACCAAATGCTCTTACCTGCTTGCTAGGGTTCCCTTTCAGTGTGTCATTATATTTTTGCCTAAGCCCCTCCAAGGCACTAAAGAAAATTAATTACTTATCATTATGTATTTTTTCCTACAATGCATTAAAATACAATACAATATATGTGTTTTCTACATTACATTAAAAAAAATAATTAAAATATTTGGTGGCATCTTCAGTCCTCAAGCCTACTAAACACCCATGATGTCTACCAGCTTGAGTGGTCTTTGATACAGGTTACAAAATTTGCTAATATTGATTTTAGAGGAAAACACAGGGGAGAGGGAGGTAGCACTGAATAGCATAAGGCATAGTACCTGACCCCTACAGACATCCTCCACGCAGCGGTCAGCATGGGACTCATGTTAACTGCGTTCCCTATAATGCTGATAAAACATGTTTCAGAATTTGTAAGCATGTGGATTTAAAGGAGTACGCTCTGCAGTTTGACCAGCCTTACTTTTTTATTAAGTTAGTAATTTCATACAATAGAGATACTTTTAACTTTTAAAAATATTCTCTTACCTTTTTTTGCCAAGGGTTTGTTTGTAATACCTTGATTTTTTTGTTACCCTAATTATTGTTTGCAGCCCTTCTCTTTTATAGGACCAGTGGTTAAACCCTCCCCTTGCCACATCCAGTAGCAGCCACTGGCCCAAGAGGAACCAGCTGCATGCAGCCAGGGAGAAAATTAGTGATGCAAAGCAAAAAATGATGGCAGACTTTTTCCGCCTCTCGGTTTCTCCACTGTCCTGATGTGGAGCTGGGGGCGGTTGTGTTCCTCAGTCCCCTTGCAGACCAGAGCCCCCAGCCCACGTCTGTGGTGGTGGCTATGCCCGGGGTCCGTCTGTGGGCTCTGTGGGCTGAGAGGTTTGCAGGGACTTGCAGCACCTCCTGCCCTGGGCCACTTGTGCTGTCCAGGAGCCCAGACAGAGTGAGCCCCAGCAAGGAAAGCCCCACCTGGGGAACATCTCAGGGCAGGGGTACCACGAGCCAGCTGAGGTCTTAGCCCCATGCTCCCGTGGCTCACACAGCCAGGCCCTGGGCACCAGAGCGCCTGCAGCTGTAAGCATTACCGGGGCAATGGACTGCCTTATCTGCTAGGAAACAAGATGCTTTTTTTTAAAATGCAATGCCAGAAACCCCTCAAGACTGTACAAATTCTAGTCTGTATTTCAAACAATTAATTTTCAGCTTGATCTGTAAGTGTCATCCGAGCTGTCATACTTCACAGCCTTCGGGAAGCATCTCATGTGACGCCTGGATTAATCCTTGCAGTGTTGGCAGAGAGTAGTCCACTTGTCTTCCTCAACAATGCATTCCTTAGAGAAGTCCAGTGAAATGTTATGAAACAAAGAAGGCTTGTTTCGTGCTGGCAAGGCTCAGATCAAGTGTTTACTCTACATGCACAGTGTGCAGCTTTCAGATGCACTCTGTCCAAGCTGCCCAGGAGCTTGAAAAGAAACTGAAGTAACAGGTTTTGGCCACCCTCCTGTAACTGGGGCTTCACAGTAGCCTTTCTGAGCCTATGACTAGGGACAGCAGGATCCAGCATTTTGGAAAGAAGGCCAGGCTTCGCTACATTAATATTAAATCATGCTCCCTGCCACCTCTTTGCGTGGGAGAACAGAGCCTTCACATCAGCGTAACTCAATTTTCATTATATCTCATGGAAAAAAGCTCTGCTCAAATCCAGGCTTAGCAATGGAAGGTGGTGGTAACTAATGCCAAATGCTTCAGAAAAACCTCAACATCCCCAGCTGAACCTGTGTATAAACCTTTTATAACCAGATACCCTCATCAAATGAGGAGCCCTCAAGTCAGGTTCCTTTTTTGCTAGCAACTGGTCAGGCACAGAAGAAAATTCAGCCTTTTTAGTGAGTGCCTAATTTTACTCAGCACCTAAATTATAAAGCAATAAGCAGAAGGGATGAGGGAGATAAGGCAAGGGGTAATAAGGTCTTGACATGCACTGGGAAGTTGTCTGCACGGTAGGAGCAGGGATGAGAGGGGAGGAAAAAGAAGCAATAAAGGGAAAAGTCATATAAAAAAAACATAACAAACTTCATCCCCATCACCACTAGATGGGTTTCTACTGGACTTTCATCCCCATCCTAGTAGATGGATTTCAGCCTCCAAGGCTACCAGGCCACACTCATCTGACTGCAACTGTTCAAAACCCACATTTTATCCGTTCTATTGAGACACTCAGACACCCACAGAGAACTTCCTTAGACTCAACAGGTTTGCCTGACTATGAGGACAAAATACAGCCCTGACAGTCTTCATATAGAAAGAGGAGGAAAGAGAAAGGCCAACTCTCTGAAACTATAGTTTCTGAAAACTGAAAAAAAAAAAAAAACAAACAAAAAAAGAAGACGACAGTCATTCAAACTTGACTGGCTCTTTACAACAGCAGCAGTCCAATTAATTTCTACATTATAGCCTGTGTCTAATTCACTTATTTCAGAAAGAAGAAGGAAAAATCTGCTTGGATGGACACCAGGTGATTCAGGGAAAAAGAGGTGATCCAAATGTTATTCTAGGAAATGAAAACAAATCTCACTCCCAGTGACTCAGCTGGGTCACTGATGAGTTTCCTCAGCTAGGCGTGATTTCGTTACAATATGCTTTTTGTGTCTTAGTTCTTGAGCCTGAGATAGAAAATCTCCTAAAATACACAAGCTGCTGTGAGAATTTTAATATCTCCTGAGTTTTTCCCAGCTAGATATAAACTGCCAAAACACATAAAAATTAAATTTAAAAACCCCATGAAAAGAAATCCAAACTACCAAACTGAAGAAAAAAACCCCAGGAAAATCTCTTCTCCTTGAAACATAAGGCATTTAACAGAAATCGTGTGAAAAATTGTGCTTGGGTTCAGGGATGCCGGACAGCAAAGGACTGCAATCCTTTTTATCTTGACCTTGTCACACACAGAAGGGCAGTGGTGGGTCAGTCTCAAGCAATGCCTTTGCTCTTTCCTCTGAGTTTATTAAGCGTGGTGGACAATTCAGCAACCCAGCTGCAGTGGCTGCCTACCTGATTTCCCATTCAAGGTAGATTCTAGTGCAATCCTGTTAATGAACCTTGCCCATGGTTGCTGAGTCTGATGGAATTACTAAAAAAAAATAAAATAAAATTATCAGTCAAGTGAAAGTGATCTCCAGAATATATTCATTTAGTTATTTAATTGGAATTTGGTGCAAGTGTTCAGTCTCAGGCATTAAAGGACACCTGAGTCAGAAGTGTGAGCAGAGGGTTATGCTTAGCTGCTTAATTTGGCTTGATGTCAATGAATATCTGTGGGCTTCTATGGCAAGGCATGGGGAGAAAGTAATAAAAACCAGAAAAATTGTGTTTCTTACCCATAGCCTGCAAACCCAAAGTAGCTGTTTTTTCAGACTCCTCAATCTACAAAATATGGGGATTTGTTATTAACAATTGGAAAACGAATCTACTTGAGAGCTATGGGATCCAGAAACAAAACAATATTTATTTATACCCAGTTATAAATATTTTTATAGTATGTTCCTGGGAAGGAGGACTACAGATTTGAATTATCTGCTTTGTCCTCTGAAATTAGAATAGAAGGATAAACAGGACACCAAAGCACAGGAAATTCAGCATACAAACAAGCAAACAAGAATTTTGTTTCTGAGCTTGCTTTAACCCCGATGCTGGCCAAATAGGTTGCATGATAACACTGGAAAGAGCGTAATGGCAGGAACCCATAGAGTCTGTACAATTTTTTTTTTTACCAGAAAAAGTGTACATATTTAAAACCAAATTGCTGTGGAACCATTCTCTTTCCATGAAAGAACCTTCTCAAGTGCCACTTCAGGGGAGTTCTTCAGGGATATGCAGTTATGAACACTTGCACCTACGCGGTCTGGATATACGTGGTGTAATTCAGTCACTGTCCTCTCCCAACACAACTCACACTACACAGGGTGACACTGGCAAGGGATTTTAGCATGATGTTGTAAACAACAGGTTTAGTTGGTGCTGAAATTGTTGGTTGAGTACATACTACTGAGTGAACAAGTACGTACTACATAGTTGAGTAGTGACAGACACACTAGGAAGAAATTAAATAATTTAATACCAAAGTCAAACAGTTATTCAAACCAAAAACCTACCAAGTGATAGCTGGTGTGTCTTCTCTGAGGGTGGAGGAGGTGACAACCACAAGCCTATCTGCAGCCTCCAGAAAGCTCATTTAAAAAGAGCAAAGGCAATGGCCTCCATGCGCTCCTGGTTCTTGACATACTTGTGTTTGCAGGCACCAGCCTTCACTATGGGGTTGGCATAACACTGATCCCACACAAAATGAATAAACAGGACAACAAAACAAAAGGCCAAATCAACAACTTTAGTTTACATTTTGACTTTAATTCTCTGTATTTTCAACTAAGACATGAAAGGCAAAAATCCCAGACCTTGCTTTTCATGTTTTTACGCACCATTGGTAAATATTTATGTGCGATTTGGCTGTTTGCATTTCCAGCATATTTCAGCCTGATTTATGAATGTGCACAACACACTCTGAAAGGCTGGGTAAGTCCTGAGAAGCCAAACTCCTCACAACCACAAAGCATACAACCACAAAGAAAAAAGTAACTCAATAATTTTATTGTGATCAGCAACCAGAAGTATTAAAAATTGAACAAAACTCTTCCTTCTCAAAAGGAGATGTGAAATGTCTTTCAACATGTAAATGACATTTTGGTGAGACGTGAAATGTCTCCTGAATGAGATTCAATCTGTTGTATAAGAGTTACAGTTTTGCCTGGTTTAGGATGTACATCAATGGGAAGGCTTCCAATTGATTTGACAAACCTTTAGATCACATTGTGTGGTTCAGCCTTAAATATTGCAAAAAAACCCAAAACCTTTAACAGCTCAGTATCTATTGAATTTGGATTTATTTAATCTAGAGAAGTGAAAACTTAATGGAAAAACCATCAATCTTCAACTAGGTAAAATGCACCTAAAGAAAAAGGGGAGAAGATGACTCCCCATGGCCAGGAGGGACAGGGCAAGAACTAATGGGCTTGAATGGCAACAGTGAAAATTGAGGGCAGGCGTTGTGAAAAGCCTTTTAAACGGTGATGCTAATTTCAATAGTGAGTCTCATTAAGCATGAGAAGAGATTGCCTAGGCAAGTTAGGGAAACATCTGTTGCGAAGATGTTGGGCTGAGGTGGTGGTGCTGAGGGTGCAGAGGAAGCTCCAGCTGATGTGTTTTTGGATGCCCTGGGTGAGCAGTGGTGCCCATGGCCAAGGAGGAGGTGGCACGGGGGTGGATGGCATGGAGGCTGGAGGCAGAAGCAGGGACCTAACGGCGGTGTAAGAAACAGGTTGCGGCATTCATGGGGACAAGTGCCACAATGTGGAGTGAGAAGGAGACCAGGGCTATAGTAGGGACCTCGGGAGCAGGAGGCGTGTGTCATGAGGAGATAACAGAAATGACAGGAGAGAAAAGAGCAACAGTAGTTGCACTAAAATGGTTAGGGAACTTTTTCTAGACCTCTCAAGGCATGATGATTTCTGTGCTCTGTTGCTCCTTATCTTTGCAAATACATCTATCATCAATGAGGAACTAAGGAGTCTCTCAAGGCCTTCCCCGTGAGATTTGGACATTGTTTTACCTTTGCTGCTAGATTGTTATTTTTTTTTTACCCACCCTTTACAGTTTAACTCCATTAAAATACCTTGCTGTGGCCACACAGACAGAGGTGTGCCCAACACTCATACAAAACAGAGATACCTCACACCTCTTCACAGCAGGATGTAGAAGTGTTGCAAAATACAACTGATGGGCAGAAAGTCAAAGACTGGAGGGAAAGCTTTCTCTGCAATAACATGGGGAAACACACTGGTGGTAGAAGACACTTATTCCTCACTGGCACATAGGGGAAGATCCTGTCACGTTTCCTGAGGTCCTCACCTTTGGTGATGCTGTGGAAACAGCAGCAGATGTGGGGCCTGCTTGGATGGGAGAGGTTGCTCAGGGACTCAACCAGCCATCTGCTTTGGAGGGAACACAGGGATGGGGGAAATGCGGATAGACAGGTCCTTAGGTCCTGGAACAATGTGGGTCATTTTGCTTTTGTGTGGGACACCCAGGAGAAAGTAATGGAAGCCAAAGAAAAGGCATTTCTAAATCAAGAGTCAGCAATCTGGCTTTCCAGTCCCAGATATTTTCTGTAAATTTGCATGTGCAGAAAGAAGAAGAATTAGCTCATTCATTTTGAAGCCTACATTAAGATATTTAGACATTCCCTATGTAGTATTTCAGAAGCAGGGGCTCAGTCCATTGCTTGGTGAATTTTTAATCCAACAGACCACACTCTTCAACACAGTACAGCATTCATTTGTATTTTAATCACAGAGAGATTAATTTGAAAGACAAAATAGAATTATTGCTTTGTAAACATTCCTTCCTTTGACTTTAAATTACACTCCTCACATAACAGATTACTTTAGCTTGGAAATCTCTGCATTTTATAAATAAGCACAGATCCATTATTGTTTCAATGAGAAACTTAGCATTAAAAACAATACTCAAAATAATTAGAATATTGTATAGTCGCAATTCCAGATGCCATGGTAAGATAAATTTTTACATTTCCTTTCCAGACATGACTATTACTTCTCCCCAGATTAAATCTTCCTCCCTTTTAATAAACCTTGACATATTTATTGATGCCTCACTTGTATTTTCTCTCCAGCTCACAAAGTTTTGAGGCATTAGATAGATGGTCTTAGAAGGATGTGACAAGAGAATTAAAGAGGAGAAAAATGATATAATGATTATACCAAACAACTCGTGACATGAATGTTGAAATTATTTCTTAATCGTTTAAGAGGTGTTCGGATTACAAAGTTATTCTAAAGCATTGTAACAGGCTAGGATTCATTGTGGATAAAGATATCACAGCTTCTTGCAAACGGCACATATGTGACTGTCATCAGTGAAGCATTTTGGCAGCTCATAATATGTGGTGTTTGCCCTGTAGTCATTTAGTGGATGATGCTGACCTTTGATCTCACATTATCCCGTGCGAAAACGGTTTCTTCAGTGCAGGTCTCACAAGAAAACCGGCAAGAACAAAAACAACAACTGCCAGAATAACGACAGCAACAACGACGGGTGCGAGGGGATTATCAGCAGCAGCAACTGCCTGGGGAGGAAGCACAGAAGAGTCCAGCCCTGCGAGTAAAGGCAAAGAGGGTTTGGTCTCAATATATTAAAGATCAGGGCACAAAGAGCTGCTGCGTTAAAAGGGGTGGTTCCCAGACCAGAGTCAGAAATATGCTAACTTCTTACAGATTCATTGGTTTAAACTCAGACATATGGTGTGAATTTTGGGGTTGTCCTATGCAGGGACAGGAGTGGGACTTGACGATCCTTGTGGGTCCCTTCCAACTCAGGACATTCTGTGATTCTATGAGACTGTTTGAACAGGCTTTATATTAGCAGGGATGACAACTTAACTAAGCAAACTTCATAAGTAGAAGACAACTGAGGGAATGAAATGTTTCTCAAGAAGGCTGGAAATTGGCTCCCAGCTGACCATCATGTTACACAATCAGACTGGAGCTAATTAGTTAGAGTTATAGCACTGCAATGGGTTACACTCTACCTCTCCTTTGGGACAGCCAAAGCAGTTATACTTTTTATACATGCAGGTGAAAACAGGGGGTTTGCAAGGTGTTGAAAGAAGAAGAGATTTGTAGACATTTGGGTCAGCCAAACAATCCCTTCATTTTTATGGCAAAGGTAGCAACAGCAGATTTCAGTGATAGATATCAGAAAAGCAGAGCTATGGCTTTTCTTGAAGCTCAAAGTAGTCTTAGAGTAAATATGAGAGAGATTTATTTGACTTTACCAGTATTCCTACTCTGAGCACCTCCTTCTCGAAGCTGAAGTGGTCCGACAACCACATTCACATTTTCCTTGGCAGAACTTGTGTCTCTCTTGGACCTATGAATACAGCCCTGGTAGCAGCGGGAGGAATAGTCACCGAGCCTGCACACCACCAGCTCACACTGCAGGTAGACTAACGTATGGCGGCTAATGAACTCAAAGGCATTAAATTTGAACCGAGCAAAGTGGTTGTAGGGGGAGTAGTATGTGATATAGGAGGAATCTTTAGCACATCTAGAAAGAAATGAAACAGAGAATTAGTCTTCATGGATACACACATGTACCTTCCTGCAAAAATACAATAGATTAAAAGAAAATTATATTGTAGCCAGGTACTAAGAACACAATCGGATAAAAATGCAACTTTTATAGCATAGTATAAACTTTTTAAATATAGACTTAAGTCCTATGAAGCAGCTAGAGCATTGGCAACTCTTTTTTTTTCCAAGAGAAGGAGACTATAAGTGCTGAAGAGGGGAGAACAGACTCTTACTAATGTCTGTGCTATATGAGGCATTAAAAAATGAGTCTAATGCTTGACCTAGTTTTGCTAAAATATTTAACACCTTAACGATAGATTCCTGCTGCCAGTTTTCACTCTCTCATCTCATCTACCTCACTCCCACTACTTTGAATTTTGCATATAGGGCAAGGATGAAGTGAAATGAAATGTTAGTAAGGTCTAAATGTCATTTCTTATTTCCAGACTCATGCTGTAAAAATAAAAAAATCAAAGACCCCTTTTAACAGTCTGTTGATAATGAGATCTAAACCAATTCAGACTGGCTCTATTCTTTTAAATAAATACAGAAAGTGTATTACAGCTATGCTTCTAACGACTTGAGAAAGTTCTTACCCATTCCTGATTATATCATAGGCCAGAGTGTTAAAATCATGAGGATCAGGTGATGCCACACATGTGTCCACAAACACAATCAGATTTGGGTCAGAGCTGTGAAGATAAGCTTGAAGGTACAAATTTTGGTTCAAATCAATGTAGTATGGAGAGTCGTGCACTTGCCGCAAGAATGATGAGGAATCATAAAAAGTGATGTTCACGTCATATCTTCCAAACTGATTTTCATTCACGTCTATAGTATCCTCAGCAACATACATTATTTGCATCCATGTGTTCTGTAGCATTTTGCAACTGATGTGTAAGTGAATATTCTTTTTCCTCTTGATAATGTACCCAGAAGATGTAACTTTGATCATGTTGGAATAGTTGATTGTATCATTGTTCTCCTGTTTAACATGTAATTTAAAATGAGGAATTGCATTTTTGTCATTTTCTGTGTTCTAAGTTTTGATAGAGTAATAAACAATTTAAAAATGTAGATTTATCTTAAGCTCTTTAAACCAAGAAGCTTGATGTTGGTCTTTTCTGCTCACAAGTTGTAAATAAACTTGCTGAAGTATGTAATTAAACAGAAATCAGTGGAGAAAAACTCTTTGTTAAATCCAAGGCAGAGTCAACTCATTTAACATCTGTACAAAACACCAATCGTGTAGTACACAGTCATCCCAAACCTGCATGGCACTTACAAGACTATGTCTACTTTAAATCATGGAAAGTTCATATAACTTCCTCCCATGCTTTCCTCCCTAGAAGCTCATTTCTAATAAGCATGGGGATTCCCTAAGGCATGGAAAGCCAAAGCACTAAAAACCTCCGAGCCTTGTTGGTTCACTTCTTAGCACTGTGGACCACAGTGGCCCTTTCATGACTTTTCAGAGCGAGTCCTGCAATTCAAGCATGCACAACGGTGAGCGTACCTCTCGTATCGTCCCACAGCCGTTGTAGGGAATGTTGAATACAACCTCGTGTGATGTGATTGTTGGTTTACAGCGACGGTCGTTCAGAGTGACCATTTCTGCCGAGTAGCCTTGAGACTGAAGATAGTCTCTGCTAACCACTGCATGCATGTAGTCTGGTAAGCACAGAAGGGCTGGTAGAAGAAGAAGATACAATATATTAGTGACTTCAGGAATTTGTTAATGATTAAAGGTTGTAATTGAACCAAAAGTTGTTTTTTTCTTAATTTACAAGGTAGGCAGTTCACACACCAACTCATCATATTTCACACACATCATTTCATTTCCCTAATCTCTTTAAATATACACAAATATTTATTTTGCAAACAAAAGCAATAAACAGGCTTGTTCATTGAGAAACACCGACCGGGAACTTACTAGTGTTGTGATCTGCTGGAATGGAGGAGTAGTGAGCCTGAAACCCTCTGAAGGTGTATCTAGAATCACTGTGAAAGTGAACGGTCATCATGTTTGAAGAGGATATGTACGTGGGAAAGGAACCAGAACAAAGTCTCCCAAGAAGCGGGGAAGAGTGTGGAGGCCCGTCGTAGACTTCAACATAGTCATACTGGCATCTGCCGCTTTGCATCCTGGCGAACAAACGTCAGCACCTTGTCAAATGCATTTCAGAAACTCTGATTTGACTGCCTAACACATCAGAAAATCTTTCAGCACTCTAAAGTTTTCATGGCAGAGGTTTTATTCATTTTGTCTGTAACTGTAGCAGAAAATTGTGAGCAGAAAATACTACAGTAACCCAGATTTTGTTCTGGTCTTCCAACTGTTGGATGTTATTGAAAGTATCTTTAAAATTGGGAAGGTTGCCTCTTTCAAATAAGTTTTCAAACTTCTCAAGAAAGTTTTGACTTTGTTTTACTTACGCAGTATCTCTAAATGTGAGCATAACACGGAAATTGTTCTCTACTTGTATTTCCCACACACAGTCAGCATTGTTTGGATAACTTCCAGGGTAGAACGGACTCTGCAGCATCCCAGAAGAATTTGAGATTGAGCCACCACAAAAATAAGGTGCTGCAGAAAGAAATGGAAGAGAATTTACTTACAGTAGCCTCTACAAAATTGTACTTGAGCTGTACGTGTCTCATCCACAGCTGCTGAAAAGCAGGTCTCCCGCTGACTGCAGGTGATATTCTGTATGACCCAAATCAAAACAAATATTTGTTTTTGCTTTAGGTTTACTTTCATATCAGATTCGGGACTCCCTGTCACACCCATAGTGTCAGCCCACCCTCTTCAGGGAGGGCTGGTAACATCTTGACGCTTTCTGCTCTGGTGTCTCCTTTCTGCAGTCAAGGTCTGATTCTAGGAGGTGTCATGACTGTCAAAATGGAAGAACCTTCCTGAACAGACAGCATCCCCTCAGTTACTCTGCTGCTTCTCTTTATTGCCCTAAGGACTCTGGAAGACAAATAAGTTGCAAGTCTTCTAGGAAACTCTGTAGTTTTATGGTCTCAGACTGAAATAAGCACTCCAGGCTGCTGGGCCAAGTCTTAAATATATCTCATTTCTCCTACAAGTGTAGCTGCAAAAAGCTTTCCTGTTCCTGCCAGCAAGAATGGCATATAAGTCTTATATTAAACACACAGATAATCCCCAAAGTTTCCTTATAGGAAGGTGAACACAAGCTCAGAATTTAATTCCTACAAGATGTGACACGTAAAGGCAACAACCCCCCATTTTATATTCCTGCACAGGGATACCCCGCCAAGTGCAGCACACTCCTCCCTGCCTCAGGATTTTGGGATTCTCAGGATATTCCAAGCTTGGGAGCATCAGCTGTACCCAGACACTGCCCCTTCCTCTGATCAGCCTGGACAGGCTCTCAAGCACCTTCGCTTTTGTACTATTTTGTACTGTGAATGGTCAAGCTCTAAATTTAAAATCTGTTTTCTAAGACAAAAATAACAGGCTGAAGACCATAACAGCTCTAGTAAGCAGAAAAGCCAAAAATTCCACACTGCAATACTTGAACACCACCCTGCCAATATTGATATATATGGTTAAAAGCTAGAGATTTAGGTGACAATTCCTAAGCCTTGACCCAGCTGAAGAGCCCAGCAAGGAAATGGCTTGCATAGAGACAACGAGCATAACTGCAAAATAAGCATCACTGAAATGCAAGGCGATATCACAGCCTGTCTGAATACGATCATGATAGTTTGAAGTGATATTGCCATAGAAACAAAAATAAAATCTTAAAAAACCCAACAGGGAGACAGCTCAAAAATAAAAAGGGTGAGAAGAGCGACAGAAGAACATGACCTGTTGGAGGTGTCGTCGTGGCCAGAGCAGATGTGGGTGTAGAGGAAGAAGAGCAAAAAGTAAGACATGTCGTTCAGGAGAAAGGTGCTGGGGCACAGACACGGCCCCACCTTGGGGCACAGGGTACCATGAGGGGGACCGTGGCGATAAGGGGAAGGGGAAACATGGCACCAGGACAAAAAAGCCTTCTAGCATGCAGGCACCTTCTCTCGTTTCAGACCTCGAGGACTGTCACCTTCTGCTGAGTTAGGCTGTGCGTTTTCCTGGCTCTGCTCGCCCATGGAGAAGACCAGACCCCACCCTGGGACCCACTACCTGCTCCCGCCAAAAGCATTGCCCAAAAAACCCATGAGAAATTCAGACCCACCTGGAGGAACGGATGCCATGAAGCTGGCCTCGGTCGTGGCGGTGGCATCTGTTAGGGGAGGAAGAGAAAGAAGGCAGTGAAGACCCTGTGGATGGAGGAGCATGACGGGGTTTTCTCCTCCAGGCACTGGGGCTGTTGGTGCCACCCTGTCACGTGGGCGCTGGAGAGCTTGGGGGTCTCAGCAGGGTGGTCTTCCATGGTGGGAGCAACAAAACCCACAATCTTTGAACACGTCTCCAACACATACCGAGTGGCGGCCAACAAGGGCCACTTTTGGACAGCAGACTGGAATTCAGGAAGGAAAAGCAACGGTACCTGAGCACACAACACCAACATCTTCCTGGTGGCCACAGTTGTGGACGCCCCAACCACTGTGGCTGCACTGAAAGAGGGAGGACTCCCTCCCTGTGCAGCGCACATCGTCCATGTAGATGTTGCCAGTGCCTTGGCCAAAGTGGGCACTTGATGGTGCAGAAACAGCGAAGCCGCATCCCAGCTGCCTGCACACGACCTCGGCATCGTTCAGGTCCCAGCCGTCATCACAGACAGTGCCCCGGCTCCCGTACCGGTAAATCTCCACGCGCCCCTCGCACCGGTTCCTGCCGTTCACCAGGCTCAGGGAGGCACCTTGGAAAGGAGGAGACGGGGAAAACATGGGAAAACCCTCTGGCACGCAGGCACCTTCGCTCGCCGGGGCATTGGCAATGCTCTACGAGTTTCAGACCTCGAGGACTGTCACCTTCCGCTGAGTTAGGCTGTGCGTTTCCCTGGCTCTGCTCACCCATGGAGAAGACCAGACCCCACCCTGGGACCCACTACCTGCTCCCGCCAAAAGCATTGCCCATAAAGACCATGAGAAATTCAGACCCACCTGGAGGAACGGATGCCGTGAAGCTGGCCTCGGTCGTGGCGGTGGCATCTGTTAGGGGAGGAAGAGAAAGAAGGCAGTGAAGACCCTGTGGATGGAGGAGCACGACGGGGTTTTCTCCTCCAGGCACTGGGGCTGTTGGTGCCACCCTGTCACGTGGGCGCTGGAGAGCTTGGGGGTCTCAGCAGGGTGGTCTTTCATGGTGGGAGCAACAAAACCCACAATCTTTGAACACGTCTCCAACACATACCGAGTGGCGGCCAACAAGGGCCACTTTTGGACAGCGGACTGGAATGTAGGAAGGAAAAGCAACGGTACCTGAGCACACAACACCAGCATCTTCATGGTGGCCACAGTTGTGGACGCCCCAACCACTGTGGCTGCACTGAAAGAGGGAGGACTCCCTCCCTGTGCAGCGCACATCGTCCATGTAGATGTTGCCAGTGCCTTGGCCAAAGTGGGCACTTGATGGTGCAGAAACAGCGAAGCCGCATCCCAGCTGCCTGCACACGACCTCGGCATCGTTCAGGTCCCAGCCGTCATCACAGACAGTGCCCCGGCTCCCGTACCGGTAAATCTCCACGCGCCCCTCGCACCGGTTCCTGCCGTTCACCAGGCTCAGGGAGGCACCTTGGGAAGGAGGAGACGGGGAAAACATGGGAAAACCCTCTGGCACGCAGGCACCTTCGCTCGCCGGGGCATTGGCAATGCTCTACGAGTTTCAGACCTCGAGGACTGTCACCTTCTGCTGAGTTAGGCTGTGCGTTTCCCTGGCTCTGCTCACCCATGGAGAAGACCAGACCCCACCCTGGGAGCCACTACCTGCTCCCGCCAAAAGCATTGCCCAAAAAACCCATGAGAAATTCAGACCCACCTGGAGGAACGGATGCCGTGAAGCTGGCCTCGGTCGTGGCGGTGGCATCTGTTAGGGGAGGAAGAGAAAGAAGGCAGTGAAGACCCTGTGGATGGAGGAGCACGACGGGGTTTTCTCCTCCAGGCACTGGGGCTGTTGGTGCCACCCTGTCATGTGGGCGCTGGAGAGCTTGGGGGTCTCAGCAGGGTGGTCTTCCATGGTGGGAGCAACAAAACCCACAATCTTTGAACACGTCTCCAACACATACCGAGTGGCGGCCAACAAGGGCCACTTTTGGACAGCAGACTGGAATTCAGGAAGGAAAAGCAACGGTACCTGAGCACACAACACCAGCATCTTCCTGGTGGCCACAGTTGTGGACGCCCCAACCACGGTGGCTGCACTGAAAGAGGGAGGACTCCCTCCCTGTGCAGCGCACATCGTCCATGTAGATGTTGCCAGTGCCTTGGCCAAAGTGGGCACTTGATGGTGCAGAAACAGCGAAGCCGCATCCCAGCTGCCTGCACACGACCTCGGCATCGTTCAGGTCCCAGCCGTCATCACAGACAGTGCCCCGGCTCCCGTACCGGTAAATCTCCACGCGCCCCTCGCACCGGTTCCTGCCGTTCACCAGGCTCAGGGAGGCACCTTGGGAAGGAGGAGACGGGGAAAACATGGGAAAACCCTCTGGCACGCAGGCACCTTCGCTCGCCGGGGCATTGGCAATGCTCTACGAGTTTCAGACCTCGAGGACTGTCACCTTCTGCTGAGTTAGGCTGTGCGTTTCCCTGGCTCTGCTCGCCCATGGAGAAGACCAGACCCCACCCTGGGAGCCACTACCTGCTCCCGCCAAAAGCATTGCCCAAAAAACCCATGAGAAATTCAGACCCACCTGGAGGAACGGATGCCGTGAAGCTGGCCTCGGTCGTGGCGGTGGCATCTGTTAGGGGAGGAAGAGAAAGAAGGCAGTGAAGACCCTGTGGATGGAGGAGCACGACGGGGTTTTCTCCTCCAGGCACTGGGGCTGTTGGTGCCACCCTGTCACGTGGGCGCTGGAGAGCTTGGGGGTCTCAGCAGGGTGGTCTTCCATGGTGGGAGCAACAAAACCCACAATCTTTGAACACGTCTCCAACACATACCGAGTGGCGGCCAACAAGGGCCACTTTTGGACAGCAGACTGGAATTCAGGAAGGAAAAGCAACGGTACCTGAGCACACAACACCAGCATCTTCCTGGTGGCCACAGTTGTGGACGCCCCAACCACTGTGGCTGCACTGAAAGAGGGAGGACTCCCTCCCTGTGCAGCGCACATCGTCCATGTAGATGTTGCCAGTGCCTTGGCCAAAGTGGGCACTTGATGGTGCAGAAACAGCGAAGCCGCATCCCAGCTGCCTGCACACGACCTCGGCATCGTTCAGGTCCCAGCCATCATCACAGACAGTGCCCCGGCTCCCGTACCGGTAAATCTCCACGCGCCCCTCGCACCGGTTCCTGCCGTTCACCAGGCTCAGGGAGGCACCTTGGAAAGGAGGAGACGGGGAAAACATGGGAAAACCCTCTGGCACGCAGGCACCTTCGCTCGCCGGGGCATTGGCAATGCTCTACGAGTTTCAGACCTCGAGGACTGTCACCTTCTGCTGAGTTAGGCTGTGCGTTTCCCTGGCTCTGCTCGCCCATGGAGAAGACCAGACCCCACCCTGGGACCCACTACCTGCTCCCGCCAAAAGCATTGCCCATAAAGACCATGAGAAATTCAGACCCACCTGGAGGAACGGATGCCGTGAAGCTGGCCTCGGTCGTGGCGGTGGCATCTGTTAGGGGAGGAAGAGAAAGAAGGCAGTGAAGACCCTGTGGATGGAGGAGCACGACCAGGTTTTCTCCTCCAGGCACTGGGGCTGTTGGTGCCACCCTGTCACGTGGGTGCTGGAGAGCTTGGGGGTCTCAGCAGGGTGGTCTTTCATGGTGGGAGCAACAAAACCCACAATCTTTGAACACATCTCCAACACATACCGAGTGGCGGCCAACAAGGGCCACTTTTGGACAGCGGACTGGAATGTAGGAAGGAAAAGCAACGGTACCTGAGCACACAACACCAGCATCTTCATGGTGGCCACAGTTGTGGACGCCCCAACCACTGTGGCTGCACTGAAAGAGGGAGGACTCCCTCCCTGTGCAGCGCACATCGTCCATGTAGATGTTGCCAGTGCCTTGGCCAAAGTGGGCACTTGATGGTGCAGAAACAGCGAAGCCGCATCCCAGCTGCCTGCACACGACCTCGGCATCGTTCAGGTCCCAGCCGTCATCACAGACAGTGCCCCGGCTCCCGTACTGGTAAATCTCCACGCGCCCCTCGCACCGGTTCCTGCCGTTCACCAGGCTCAGGGAGGCACCTTGGGAAGGATGAGACGGGGAAAACATGGGAAAACCCTCTGGCACGCAGGCACCTTCGCTCGCCGGGGCATTGGCAATGCTCTACGAGTTTCAGACCTCGAGGACTGTCACCTTCTGCTGAGTTAGGCTGTGCATTTCCCTGGCTCTGCTCGCCCATGGAGAAGACCAGACCCCACCCTGGGACCCACTACCTGCTCCCGCCAAAAGCATTGCCCATAAAGACCATGAGAAATTCAGACCCACCTGGAGGAACGGATGCCGTGAAGCTGGCCTCGGTCGTGGCAGTGGCATCTGTTAGGGGAGGAAGAGAAAGAAGGCAGTGAAGACCCTGTGGATGGAGGAGCACGACCAGGTTTTCTCCTCCAGGCACTGGGGCTGTTGGTGCCACCCTGTCATGTGGGCGCTGGAGAGCTTGGGGGTCTCAGCAGGGTGGTCTTCCATGGTGGGAGCAACAAAACCCACAATCTTTGAACACGTCTCCAACACATACCGAGTGGCGGCCAACAAGGGCCACTTTTGGACAGCAGACTGGAATTCAGGAAGGAAAAGCAACGGTACCTGAGCACACAACACCAGCATCTTCCTGGTGGCCACAGTTGTGGACGCCCCAACCACGGTGGCTGCACTGAAAGAGGGAGGACTCCCTCCCTGTGCAGTGCACATCGTCCATGTAGATGTTGCCAGTGCCTTGGCCAAAGTGGGCACTTGATGGTGCAGAAAGAGCGAAGCCGCATCCCAGCTGCCTGCACACGACCTCGGCATCGTTCAGGTCCCAGCCGTCATCACAGACAGTGCCCCGGCTCCCGTACCGGTAAATCTCCACGCGCCCCTCGCACCGGTTCCTGCCGTTCACCAGGCTCAGGGAGGCACCTTGGAAAGGAGGAGACGGGGAAAACATGGGAAAACCCTCTGGCACGCAGGCACCTTCTCTCGCCGGGGCATTGGCAATGCTCTACGAGTTTCAGGCCAGCAGGACTGTCACCTTCTGCTGAGTTAGGCGGTGCGTTTCCCTGGCTCTGCTCGCCCATGGAGAAGACCAGACCCCACCCTGGGAGCCACTACCTGCTCCCGCCAAAAGCATTGCCCAAAAAACCCATGAGAAATTCAGACCCACCTGGAGGAACGGATGCCGTGAAGCTGGCCTCGGTCGTGGCGGTGGCATCTGTTAGGGGAGGAAGAGAAAGAAGGCAGTGAAGACCCTGTGGATGGAGGAGCACGACGGGGTTTTCTCCTCCAGGCACTGGGGCTGTTGGTGCCACCCTGTCACGTGGGCGCTGGAGAGCTTGGGGGTCTCAGCAGGGTGGTCTTCCATGGTGGGAGCAACAAAACCCACAATCTTTGAACACGTCTCCAACACATACCGAGTGGCGGCCAACAAGGGCCACTTTTGGACAGCGGACTGGAATGTAGGAAGGAAAAGCAACGGTACCTGAGCACACAACACCAGCATCTTCATGGTGGCCACAGTTGTGGATGCCCCAACCACGGTGGCTGCACTGAAAGAGGGAGGACTCATTCCCTGTGCAGCGCACATCGTCCATGTAGATGTTGCCAGTGCCTTGGCCAAAGTGGGCACTTGATGGTGCAGAAACAGCGAAGCCGCATCCCAGCTGCCTGCACACGACCTCGGCATCGTTCAGGTCCCAGCCGTCATCACAGACAGTGCCCCGGCTCCCGTACTGGTAAATCTCCACGCGCCCCTCGCACTGGTTCCTGCCGTTCACCAGGCTCAGGGAGGCACCTTGGGAAGGAGGAGACGGGGAAAACATGGGAAAACCCTCTGGCATGCAGGCACCTTCTCTCGCCGGGGCATTGGCAATGCTCTACGAGTTTCAGACCTCGAGGACTGTCACCTTCCGCTGAGTTAGGCTGTGCGTTTCCCTGGCTCTGCTCGCCCATGGAGAAGACCAGACCCCATCCTGTGCTTAATTAGGCTGTGCACCAGGTCAGGGTCCCTGCAGCCCAGTCCCCACAGTCCCCTCTTCCCCGGCTGTTTTGGGGATTTGGCTGCGGTGACCGTGGGATGGGGCAGTGCAGACCCGAATATAGCAAGGGAGGTCAGAGGCTGAGGAAAGACTCCAGCTGGGTGGAGGGCAGATGCACCACGTGTAGGGACCTGTTAGGGTGTCTGTGGGCGCTGCCTGGGGGCAGAGATGCTTGGGGCATGGGGGCATTTGCAGAAAAACCTTTTGTACACCGTGTGTTTGGCCCGTCCCCTGAGGGGGCCACTCATGTACCCTGGATATGTTATGGGCAGAGGGGAGCAGCAGTCCCGCACTAGGTAGGCACAGGCCAGCATGTCCCCCGCCTCTTCTCTCATGTTTGGCTGGGGCTTGCTGCAAGGCTGTGAATGAGCTGGGTGGCCATGAATTACTTGTTGTGTATGGCGATTCAGCAAGAGAGGTTGAATGTGCAGCTGCAAGGAAGAAGATGGAGTGAATAAAAGGGCAGTAAATGCAGCAGGCTTGTGGTAATGGACGTGGCAATGTCAACAGCAATGGCAATAGCTATGGCAACGGGCATGGAAATGCAAGGCTGGAGCACTAATGGGTGAAGAGACCTTTCCTCCTGGCTCTTTCCTGCCATTCCTCCTCCAGACACCAGCCTGATGTGTTCCCAGTGCTGTCCCTTCTTCCCCATGCTGCAATCCCGCAAGCCTGTTCTTTGCCAATGCACCGAGCACCCATACCTATGATCATGGACAGCCTGCTGTGCCCTCTGTGTGCAAAAACGGGGCTTTTGCACGACACGTGCTTCCAGCACCAGGCTGCAAAAGCCCCCAACCTCGCTGCTCCGCTCCAGCTCTACCGAGGGAGGTAAGCATGGCTGCTCCCAAGGGAGGGCACCAAAACCCGCCTGGTGTCATCTGTGGGAAAGCCGATGGCCTCTGGTGGCCATGCAGGTGCACAGATGACACTAGTTTCCTCTACGTGTCACGTCCTGCCATGTCCTGCAGTTGTGCATGCCCCAGATGTTGTGCTTGCACGTCTGGAGGGAGGGCTCATCACCGTGGCACTGCTTGTTGTCCAGGAAGATGGGCCCAGAGCCGAGGCCAAAGTGCGCACTGCCCAGGGTGGCCATGGGCTGGCCACAGCCCAGATGCCGACACACCATCTGGGCATCACTCAGGTCCCATGAGTCGTCGCACACTGTCCCTCAGCTGCTGCTGTTATACAACTCCACGAGGCCCTCACAGTCTTTCCTCCCACCAGACAGCCACAGGTGGGCGCGTGGGGTGAGGCACACGGGTTAGGGTCCCTCCAGCCTGGCACCCTACGGTCCCCAGATGGGCTCCTACAGCAGGGAGCCTGCACGGTTGCTGCAAGGCCAAGGATGGGTCTGGTGGGCGCAAATTATCTGTTGAATACAGCCAGTCTATGGTGGGCACTGAACATACGGATGCAAGAAAGAATTTGGCGTCAATGAAAAAGGCTCTGAATACAATCAGTGCATGTCATGCACCCCAAATTAGCCTGTCTTCAAGGAGCCCCTGTCCTATGGCACTTCACATCATGCAGAGGTCTTTCATTCAATTGAAATGACCATCGTGACTTCTCTGTTTCACACAGCCATCTGCTCCCCGGGCAGAAGCCACGTGCCTGTGGAGGTCTAACTTGCATTACAAAATATTTGATGCAGCATCTCTCTCTTTTTCCAGTCACATCCCAAATCCCAGAGCACGTCTAGGAAATAGCTATGTTACTACCTGTGCAGGAACTGGAGGGGTGAAGGCAGAACGATCCCCTGTCACAATTCCCCCAGTTGCAATGAGAGGAAATCCCAACCTGAACAGTTTCCTTCACCAGCAATGGCTACAGAGGTCCTGGCCCCAAGCCTCAGCCCCCACAGCTTACCACCTCTTCTCCATGCTCTGTTTGAATCCTCACTGTGGACTTGGGTGCTAGGAATGGCATAAGTGGAGTGGCCCAAGGATAGGAGACTCCCTCCAGTGCAATCAGGTCTGGGAAGGGAGATCAGAGGCACTAAGGAGATCAGTGAGTGACAGTGGAGTGGGTTACCTGGTGTGCTCCCCTCTGCTGTGGTAGTCATTGTTGCTGTGGTGGCTGTCTCTGATAGGGTGGTCGTCTCCGCTGTGGAGGTCATTGGCACTTTGGTGGTCGTCTCCGCTGTGGAGGTCATTGGCACTTTGGTGGTCGTCTCCGCTGTGGAGGTCATTGGCACTTTGGTGGTCATCTCCAGTAGGGAGGTTGTCTCCTCTAAGGATGTTGCTGGCACTGTGCTGGTTGTATCTACCGGGGTCATCGTCTCCGCTGTGGGGTTTGTTAATGCTGTGGTGGTCATATCTGCTAGAGAGGTCATTGGTGTTGTGGCAGTTGTCTCCTCTATGGAGGTCGTCTCCACTATGGAGGTTGTCGCTGGTGCTGAGTTTGTTGGCACTGTGGAGGTCTTTCCTGTGAATACAGAAGAAAAACAGCACACACATGAGTACCGTGCTTGTGCAATAGGTACATCTGTATGTTAGCTACAAACCCAGTTCCTCAAAAATGAAGTGAAATCATGACAAATTACTCTGATGGCATACTCCATCTTGACTGGGGTCAACAGAGAGAATGGAGGTGGGTAACAGCTAGTTGAAAATTTTTCTTGAAAGTGGTATTTCCAGATGGTGACAGCAGAGAAAGGTACTGATGTGGCACTTGTTCCCAGCCACAGGACACCATGGCCCAGGCATGGCCGGAGGTTGGCCTCTACAGGCTCCTGCCATGGACCCAGGAACCATAAGGTTGCTGGCCACAGCAGGGCTTGGACATATCACCATCATGGACACCCTTCTGCAGAGGCTCCGGTCATCCCTGGGAGCAGCCCGGGCAGTGGTCTTGGGGTGGTGCTCAGTGCAAGGCCAGGAGTGGATCAGGCCAGCATCAATTACCTGTTGAATATGGCCAGTCTGTCGTAGGCACTGGAGCTACAAAGGCAAGCAAGAAATAAATGGCACTTAAAAAGACACTGAACACAGCACGCATATGGTAATAAAGGTATCGGAGCAAGTTTTGTTCTTTTCTTCCAAGTGCAAAGCACTGATGTAGCTAGCATTTTCTGCTAGCATGAATTCAGCTCTCTATGCTCTTCCTCTGAGGGAAAGTGGAAAACTGCAATATATATAAAACACCTGAACAATCTGTTGTCAATCATGTCTCAGTTCATAACGATCTGTTGTTAATACAGGAGAAAATAACATACAAATGAACTACCTTTTCTTAAAAAGTAAGGGGAAAGTTAAATCAGAAAACAGCAAGGCAACAGAGTACTCAAAATGGATGGATATTTGTAAAGGAAAATAATATTAATGGACCTAAACTTGAAGGAAAACTTGAAAAATACAGAAAAAATGCAAAATGAGTTGTCAGCTATGGCAGTTTGGGTTGTGACTGTGAAATTATTATTGCCCATAATGAACGCATTAAGGTTGGAGATAAGAGGATGAGTTTCACCTAGCCCCCTTCCTCCCTGATGAACATTGCCTACCAGACATAGCTTTGCCTCTAATTTCTACTTGTTTCCTTGCTCTCTTTGTCACTGCTGAGTTATTAGACAGAAGGAAAGTTCTGCATATTGCAATGCATATCTGATCCTTGGGGTTTTTAGTTGCTTTGCAGGGAGTGAGCAATCACAGTTTGTATACTACCCTAGTGAGAAAAACATGAGTCCATGCTGGCTCTGCAGGGTCAGCGGAGTGAAAAGAAAGGGCTGTTGGAAGATCAGACTCCGCTTCCTGAGAACAGGCCTTTTCAAAGGGAGTGTGTCCTTCCACAGGTAGATAGAAAACTCTTCATAATAAAGCAGAAAGAAAGATTAGACATATATCTGGTATAACTTTCCACCATATGTCTTGAATGAATGAAATGTTATCTCAGGAGGAGAATACCTGCATACTCCTATGCTGACACAAGTATGTTGAGTGCAGTTTATAGCAAAAGTATTTAGAAAAGAAAAATGTGACAGCACCTGAACAGACAGCACCAGCATCTTCATAGTGGGCACAGTTGTGTGTCTTCCATCCACGGTGATTACAATGCGACAAGGAGACCTCATTTCCACTGCACTTCACATCATCCAGCAGGATGTCCCCTGAGCCTTGCCCAAAGAAAGCGCTTCCTACAGCTGCCACGGCCTGGCCACATCCCAGCTGCCTGCACACAACCTGGACATCGGAAATGTCCCAGAGATCATCACAAACTGTCCCCCACCGTCCTTCGTAATAGAGCTCAACGCGACCTTCACATCTGTGCCTTCCATTCACCAGCTGGAGACGGGTCGCTTTGGGAGAGATGGAATTGAGCACACAGTCAGAAAAATAAACTGGAAGTGACCTTAAGAAATCATCTATTCTGTCCTCTTGCCGCCTCGTTCCTAGTAGGTGCTTGCCTAGCCCAATATTAAATGCCTGTGAGGACAGAGGTGATACATACGTGTCTTCTTCCTCTCCTCCAGATGTCAAAATCAGTTGCATATATTTTATGCAAAATTTCAGAAAATTTAGACAGCAGGCTGAGCACAAACACTTTCAGCAAGAAAGGAAATTCTTTAATAATAAGAAAAATGTAATAGGAAAGCAAAGGAGAGAAAATAAATTTCAATATCTGAATGAAATCTAAGTAGAACTGTATTAAGAAAATATCACTTCATTAATAGGAAGAATATGGCATGTCTTAAGAACACATTTAATGTTTATGTATTTCTTTTATTCATTAAAGAACAAGGAGACCTCGCAATTTGCATAGAATCCTACTGGAATTTAGGATGTACAGCACAGCTTTCCTGCCATCAACCTGTGTCTTACCAGAAACATATATGTGTAGCATTTCTACGTGATGTACAAAGCCTCTGCTGACCTGGGTGCAGGGGGGAAAGCAGAGCAGTGGCTCAAGCAGAGCACCAAGGCTTCAAGGACACAGTAAGATGCAGCTTGGACAGTCAAGACCATGGCTTTTTCCTAAACATGCTCATGGGGCTGCTACAGTGCTGCCATATAAAAATTACCAGGCAGATAAATTGCAATTCATGAGATATTATACACTACTGAAGGACAACAAGCAGTGCATTACTTTGTGTAAAATGATGTCAGAATTAGGCCAAATGAATCCTTCCCCAAAACTACAGGATTTTACAGAAAACAAAAGCCATTCTTTATATTTTCCCTGGTTTATGCAATTTAACTAGAATTTCTCTTCTTCCTCTAAAATTTTTATGAGAATTTTAAGGACTTAGAGTCTACCCATCACAACAAAATCTTGTAGTTTTTAAGAGTAATTTTAGTGGAAGGATTCCACTAAGTGTTCAACAAAATGGACAATGCTCTCAATGGGATTATAAAAATTTCAATAGGAATCCAGTGGCTTTATTTATTATATGCCAGTAAAATGTTATTAGAGTTTGAAATAAAGAAATACCTAATAACCTATCACATATACATCTGATTACTGCATTCACTCAGGTAAAGCCCATCTGCTTTCCAGTTTGAGTTAGCTTGTTTAGACATTCTGCAGTGAACAGTATGAAAATCCTGATCTTAGAGATCTATTTTTGGTGAAGTTTATTAAAGACTTTACCACTAAGTGTAAGTGAGCAAATAAATGTTGTAACTTAAGATGCACAGTATTTACACTTTGGAAATCAAAACATGCACTCTGCACTTGTTATACTTTGCATTTCTGCCAAATACCTGTTTAGCTTGTTATTAAACGCAGAATAAGTCATCCAAAGCAAAAGAAATCTGAGAAGTTAACAGCTCCAGGATTTCTTCACTGCATCTAATTCTTTGTTGTTGGACTAGAAGAACATCAAGACAGTGTTCAAACTAAATCTGTCCCTATTTGTATGCATTTGACTGGCAGTTCAAAGGGAGAAGCTACAAAAGTGCCTCTTGACTTATATCTGATTTGTTTCTTCAAATATCTACTTGGACACGCACATTTTTGAACCACACTCATAGGACTTTTGAGAGGTGAAACCGCAAACCTGGCAAAAAGTCAGAGTGGGATTAGGAAATGAAAACTGATCTAAACCAGTTTTATTTGCTTTCATTCAGGGTCTGTCATCACTGTGAGAGCAAAACCATCAGCTGGGCATGTAATTAGATAGGTTGTGTCCTGCATCACACTTTGGTGTCAAAAAGACAAGAGCTTGTGATTATACAAATATAGCATTTACTCTGACCCAGGAGGCAGAGGCAGGGGCTGGGGAACGAAGCCAAGAGCAGAGAGAAGAACTGGAGCAGCAAGAGCAAGATGGTTTATCACCAGGCAGGCAGAGGACAGATGAAGAAAAATGGATGAGGTGGATGATCGCAATATAAATTATCATAGTGATGCTTAAATAACTAGTTAGAAAAATAATCTGCAATTATTCTAGGATATACATAGAACTATTTAGCTCAAAGTCACCTAAGTCACTTAGGAGATAGATAGAAAATAACCATGTAAGGAAAAAGACAATGACAAAAAAAAAAGTTGAACTAAAAGCGTTTCATGTCTTTCATTATTTTTAGATGTCCCTCGTTTATCCACAGTGCTAGATTATGAAAACTAACTTCTTGTTATATCTCATTAAATTGTACAGAAGATCAAGAAGAATCAAATAATACAAGAAATATTAAATATATACCATAGGTATGTGTACTTATACTCTGGAATAAATATACATTTAAAAAAAATAAATAAATTCTTCCGTAATTCTTAGATCAAATTTCTGGAACTGGATGAATGGCTCATTCATAACATGCTCACAGACACAATTATCACAATGATACAAAGCACTACCCTGTGAGAGCAAAATGAACTCCACTAAATGGTTTAAATCATTCTTATAATTTACTATGATGATTAGTTCATAATTTTAGTAGAACAAAACTGTGCTATCTCTTTCATCGGATTTCCCCTTTAATCTTTTGCCCAAACCGATACCAGCATGAATGTGATTTCTATTTGCGGAATCAACAGAAAGGACCCGAAACTGTCTTTATATATTTTTTTATGTGCCCTGGAACAAATCTAAATGCTTTACCTGATCTGGCCTCCAGAACTGCTGGACCTAACAAGAGTAGCCATGTCAAAATCATAGTGGTTCCCATCTCATCAAGTGCTGTTGATAGAAAGGACCGTCAGAATATATAGCCTCTATTTCTGAAGGGGAGTGGCTCTATAGGTTTCTCTTTCTACAGGAGAACAATAAAACAATCACAGTCCTATGATCTGAAATAAAAATATGTTTGATTTGTTATTCAAGATTTTGTAACTTCCTGGGTTTTGCAGAAAGATATCTCAAGAAAAACATTTTCCACTGCCTGGAAGGAAATATTTGTGCTACTATAGGTTTCATAATCATCTCATTGTACAAAGAAAATGAGCTCCTATCCAAAGATACCTTTCAATTCTGGCTGATGAATTTCAGGATTTTTCTTTTATGGGGAGATTCCTTGGCAGGTCTGGGGAAGGTAGTGGACTCTTGAATTGTAAAAGGGTTTCCTCCAGTAAAATAATAAAAGAGCTTCATAACTTGATCCCAACTAGTGAGGCGAGTCTCCCTGGGGAGCCATTAATTTCTTACAGGTTTGGCATACTCAGATAAAATAAGGTAAGATGTGGTGGCCCTGTTGAAATATGATTGGAGGGATCTCTGAACATAGCCCACCAGAACTGTGGCTGTTGCTGAATGCAAGATAATTGAGAGACACTTAATCGAGACAGTTGCATCCTATCAAAATTGCTAGCTCCACCACACCATCAATTCCTCTGCCATCAGCAGCAGAGCCAACAACAAGAAGGTTAAGGTAGGAGGTGGCTGCAACCTCTTGGTGGGTGCAGGAACCACTGGAGAGGCAATGTGGTGGAGAGGTGAGGAAAGGAAAGGAGGCAATCAGTGAAAATCTGATAAATTTGTAAAAAAAAATCTGTAAATCTGAGGAAAGAGAGTTGGAGTGGCAGCAAGAGGACCTGACTCAAGAGAGGTGTGAAATACTGCTTGCTAGTTTCCTTGCTTGAGGGCCACAGCCATAAGCGGAGGGGAGCTTGTACCATACTGTGTAAGTGATAACTTTGCCTCAACATGCAGGTAATTTGCTCCAGATAATTAAGGAGAGAGACTGAGCCAAGCCTTGTAAGCAAATCACTATGAGATACCTGAAGAACCTTGCGGCTGAAGTCAACACCTCCATTCCTTTTTAGTACTTTTAAGTTCAAGTGAAAACTCTATTCACTTAGAGACAGTTTGATTGCAAGAAAGTGTCAAGAGAATTAGGGCCAGCTGATAACTTTTTGTGAAAACTGTGCAGAAAAAACAGTGGATTTCATGCATAGTTAAGTAAATTACATAGTTGTCGTGGTTTAACCCCAGCCAGCAACTGAGCCCCACACAGCCGCTCGCTCACTCACTCCCCACCAGTGGGATGGGGGAGAGAATCAGAAGGGTAAAAGGGAGAAAACTCATGGGTTGAGATAAGAACAGTTTAATAATTGAAGTAAAATAAATTAGAACAGTTAAATAGGCAAAGCAAAAACGGTGCACGCAAACAAAGCAAGGCAAGGAATTCATTCACTACTTCCCATCGGCAGGCAGGTGTTCAGCCATCCCCAGGAAAGCAGGGCTCCATCACGCGTAACAGCTACTTGGGAAGACAAACGCCATCATGCCCAACGTCCCCCCTTCCTTCTTCTTCCCCCAGCTTATATACTGGGCATGACGCCATACGGTATGGGATAGCCCTGTGGCCAGTCTGGGTCAGCCCCCCTGGCTGTGCCCCCTCCCAGCTTCTTGTGCACCCGGCAGAGCAGGGGAAGCTGAAAAGTCCTTGACCAGCGTGAGCGCCACTTAGCACCTATTTAGCAACAGCTTAGCACTACTTAGCAAGAGCCAAAGCATCAGTGTATCCTCGACATTGTTCTCATCCTAAACCCAAAACACAGCCCCACACCGGCTACCAAGACGAAAGTTAACTCTATCCCAGCTGAAACCAGGACAGAAGTTAAGTTTATTCTAAATTTTCCTTTGATCCTTTGAACCACCAAATGGGGAGAAGAATGTTCAGATTTTATTAAGAATCTTTCTTAATATATTTCTTGTTTAATTTTGCATAGTGACAATTACAGCTGCGTCATACTTCGAAGAATGAATCCAAAGCTTTTCCACAACATGAAATAATGCTTAATTCTCATTCATTACTCTCAAAGTGGTTACTCTCCTGTGTTTCTGTGTTTTAACCACTTAATGAGAAAAGGCTGATAACCATCCCAGCACTGAAGAGCCAGGATATTGTTCTTCATCTGATTCATGGCTTGGATGGCATTATCAGGAGTTAACATTTGTGGCACAATTGTTGCCATATACAAATTTATTGTCTCTAGGAGCAGTCATCAAGGATGAAGACTGAAGTCCAGGAGCCCAAGGGAAAAATTACTTAGAAGGTCTTTCCACAAAGGCCAGCATTATTGGAATGGAAGAAGGAAGTGCAAAGCAGAAGAGGCCAAAGATAATGTTGGAAGCCTTGAAAGTGAACATTGAGAAGGGTAAATATGTTTCTGCTTTATACAAACAACCACATTCACACATGAATGAGGAAATGTACGCAACACCTGGTATTCACTTTTCATATTCTTCTGATTTTGACATCTTGGCAAGAAGCAGAAAAAATTCAGTATAGTTGACTGACGAATCAAACACTGCAACCAGTGACGCAAGAGTAAGTGATGGATAGCAATTCTTCTCCAAACTCTTGTAATAACTGAAAAGGGTGGGGAGGTAGGGGAACACGGAAGTGATTCCCAGATAGTTCAAGTGAAAAAAAACATATCCAACTGTCCAGGTAAATGAACAACACTGATTAATTAATTCTTCACTACATTCTTTACTAATTAATTCTTTACTACAAACTTCAAAGACCTAGGTATTTCTAGAGATCTTGATCATCAGACAATCTCTGCAGAGTAAGAATAGGTAAATGTTATGTCCTGATTAATTTGAATTAATTAATTAATACAAATAACATACAGCACGTGTTTTCATCCTTCCCATTGGCTAGGCAAGTCTCTTGCAGTAATACATTTTTGCTCTCTAGGACTTCTTCTGGCAGCTTGAAGTGTTTCTCTGCACATTACTCTGCGAAAGAAGCTCCACTGAGCTTTGAAAACACTTTTTCTTCTGCTGATTATTGTTAGGAGACATTTCCAGACATACTGGCTTTTGTGAGGTCCAAATGACAACCACTGAAAGGACATAGAAGATTAATCAGCTTTCATCCATAACTGTAAGAAAGTATCTAGACTGGAATGAGGGTATCCACAGACTTCTGGACAAAGAAACGATAGTCTGAATCCATGCATTAAGATGCAATGAGGAAGCTTAGTCTAATTTATTGGGTTCCTTGATGGCCTCTTGGGCTCTGTTGCATGTGTCATGTGAAGAACGTCATTGTAAATCAATTTGCATTTGTTTAATGGTGAGGATGCAAGTGGATCAGAACTGTCTGCCACTGAGTCAAATCCACTGGATTTATTGGCAGAAGCTTTACTGAATGTAGTGGGGCAGGAGGTGGGAAGGAAGGTTCTTGGCAGAGACACCATTCACCAGGCATACGTACTTTAGAGCATGGTCTTTTCCTCATCACCAAATCCAGTTTTCTCGAATCCTGCATTTCTATAATACTTGAGGATCAAGAAAGGTGGCAGGAACCAAGGAGGATGATTCTGAGACACCAACTACTTGAAGAGTTTAACAGTGTTTTCTACAGCAACATTTAATATGGAAACCACTGAACTAGGTACTTCACCCCATGCAAAGCTACAGGCTTGGGGAGGAGTGGTTTAAGAGCTGCCTGGCAGAAAAGGACCTGGGGGTGCTGGTTGACAGCCACCTGAATGTGAGCCAGCAGTGTGCCCAGGTGGCCAAGAGGGCCAATGGCATCCTGGCTTGTATCAGCAATGGTGTGGCCAGCAGGACCAGGGAGGTGATGGTGCCCCTGTACTCGGCACTGGTGAGGCTGCACCTCGAATCCTGTGTTCAGCTTTGGGCCCCTCACTCCAAGAAGGACATCGAGGTGCTGGAGCGTGTCCAAAGAAGGGCAACGAAGCTGGTGAAGGGTCTAGAGAACAAGTCTTATGAGGAGTGGCTGAGGGAGCTGGGGTTGTTTAGTTTGGAGAAGAGGAGGCTGAGGGGAGACCTTATCGCTCTCTAAAACTGCCTGAAAGGGGGCTGGAGCCAGGTGGGGGTTGGTCTCTTCTCCCCAGTAACAAGTGATGGGATGAGAGGAAACGGCCTCAAGTTGCGCCAGGGGAAGTTTAGGTTGGATATTAGGAAAAACTTCTTCACTGAAAGGGTTGTCAGGCCCTGGCCCAGGCTGCCCAGGGAAGTGGTGGAGTCCCCATCCCTGGAGGTATTTAAAAGACGGGTAGACGTGGTTCTTGAGGACATGGTTTAGGGGTGGACTTGGCAGTGATAGGTTAATGGTTGGGCTTGATGATCTTAAGGGTCTTTTCCAACCTTAATGATTCTATGATTCTACCTTGCATTCTGATGCAACCTTGGTATACGTCCATCTGGGATTCCTGACAGATACAGCATGGGAAGACTCAGGTCTGAACAGTACAGGCATGTTACAGATTGGAGGTACCAACATCCTAGGTTTAGGATCCTTCTGCTTGTCTCATCACAATAATATTCAGAGGCTAGGAGAAGTAGAAAAAGCTATGCTCTGAAAAATGTTGGGGTAGACACACTGCAGCAGCAAGGCCACAGCAGGAGCAGGGGCAGGAGAGAAAACAGCAGGCCTGGGAAGAGCAGAGGGGAAGGTCCTCTTCTAGAGAGGTAGGAAAACTCAGGTCCAGGAAAGTCTTCACTGCGCTGAGCAGGTCGCTGGATTCCTCCAAACCTGGGCAATCTCTCATCCACACAACAGGACTAGATGAAAGGCAGGTCGGCCTCCTGGATTGCTCTGCCCTTCAAAGGTGGGCAGAGAGGAGGGGAGGACCCTCCTCAATCCTCGTTCCTCATGTGTGGGCAACAAAATTGACTTCCACATTCTGTGGAATGTGGCCAGTGCCTCCTTGTGCGGTCCCTTCTCCACAGCACGGAGACTTGATGAGAGGCCTGCTGGAGTCACCAGTGAAAGTCACCTGCAGCTTGTAGGAAGAAATGGTACAGGCTGTAACGATGATTCCCACCAGAGCTACCTCCGTCCTTCTTGTAAGGTCAGGATGTCGCCCTAGAGTACAGCTCACCTTCCTTGCACGTCACTACGTCTCTGGCTCACCCCATAGTACATTATACTCTTCCTAACAAACGTTCCTCTTTCACAGCTGGCTAGAAAACAGGAAGGTCTGAAGAGGAGCATTTCTCAATCAAACACCAGTGACCTTTCCACCTGTAGTAAGTGGCTTCTTCGAAACAGATTCTTCCTTTATTGTTTTTATTTTGTTTTCATGTGGGGACAGGAGACAGGTCACACTTCCTTATGGCAACTTACGTGCATTCTCTCTACCCGCCCCATTACCAGGCTAGAAATGCGTAAGAACAAGAACACAAGCATTGCTTGGTTAAGTCACTTTGTCAGAAACCACGTTATCCAACCTGATAATGCGTTAGCTGGGAGTTCAGACACATAGGCAGTATGTTTGCAAGTACACAAAAAGAAGTATTGCTCAAAAAACATTTTCTTTCCTGTTTTTTTTAATTGCACATTTACATAACAGATTTGATTATATTTGTCCTCTATTCAAAATCTTATAAATGGACTACATTTTCTCAGACTAACATGTAACTGTGAAGAACCATACCCCCCAAAATAAGGAACACTGTACAGGAGCAATTCCTATGTGCAGCTCCTGTGCATTTTTGCTTATGGCTCATTACCGAGATATTTTTAATGCAAAGAAATGTATTTCTTGGACTACTTTCCAGAGTATCTCATGGTGCCACACAGCTGTTTTATCTGCATATCAGCAATGGCAAAATAAGTCAGTTCTTCTTTCTCAAGTCACCTAAATCAGTCTTCTCAGACAGACACTCAACCAGGAGCTCAACTGAGATGCTCTGACATGTCCAGCATTGAAGATGGTAGCTTATTTGGATGTTGGGATGGAAGAATCAACCTTTTTTTAGACCTTAGGTGTATGTGGATGTGAGGATTTTAAAGCCAGGCTCCTTTATAAGTTCAGTTTATGGTAACACCAGGTTTTACCTTTAGTACAGTACATTTTTCAAACAAGATCTGAATGGTGGCATAGTCAAGTAAGAGTTACTCTCTACACAGATTACAAAACCAAATCATGAAGCAGATGGCTAGTGAAAATATCCGTCCACCTGCAAGTCTTGGGTTGCCTCTCACATTATCTGGTATGGGATGGGTTCCTGCAGTTTACGCTTCAAAAGAAATCCTCCCACAGTAAGAACAGCAGCCACCAGCACCACGACGGTCACAGCCAGAGGAACGTGGGAGCTGGCAGCAAGCGCTGAGCTCTGAGAGTCCCCTTTCGCCTGGATGTCAGAGACCAGCTCTGTGCATAAAACAGAAAGAGAGAGGCTTATGTTTGTTTTCCTGAGCTAATTAATCTCAAAGGTAATTAGGCAAAGAGGACTTGAATTAAAATGTTGCAATCTGGATCTGATCAGAAACCAAATTGCTTTACTGAACATTGTTTCACAAATGATCCTATGGCCATGCCAAACAAGTAAAGATTATGGCAAGAAATTAAAGAGCAATTAAGGATTTGCAGTGATTACACTCTAAGACCATAAGATGCTGTTTTCTGACAGTGGAAACAGCAGCTACAGGACACTGGGAAACATTTCCAAGGGGACCTGGAGATTGGATGCTAATAAATAAGAGACATGCCAATCAGGCACAGACAGCTTTGAAAAATTAACATAAATCCTGCAGGGAGATGAGTTGCATCTCATCCCGCTTCCCACAGAACTTAATCAATTGCCATTTGATGTGTGCAGAACAAACAATGGGTCTAAACTATGATAGAAAGGAAATAGCTTGTAAGCATTATAAAACAATTTTATAAAAATTTATTAAAAAAAGATCCCCATAAGAATTATAGCAGAGTTATGAATGAACCAGCAAAGGCATATTTCAGAGCTGGATTTCATGTCTGAACTGACATGCAAACATACAGTAATACAGACAATCTTATGTTATTTAAACTCACCAGCGTTCCTGTTCTCAGCGTGAGCTTCCCGAAGTTGAATAGGTCCAACAACAACATTCACTTTTTCCTGGGAAGAACCTGCTTCCCTCTTGAACCTACTAACGCAGCCTTGATAGCAGCGGGAAAAGTAGTCGTTTTGCCTGCACACCACCAGCTCACACTGCAGGTAAACTGACGGGTATCGATTAACAAATGAAAATGCATTAAATGCAAACCGAGCAACATCGTGGTATGGTGAATAGTAAGGAGAGTAAGTAGGATCCTTAACACACCTGGAAAGACATAAAATTAACAGATTAGCTATTGTGAATAGAAACACTATTACTCTATCTCTGTGCAACATGTTTTGAGTTTAAATATAAAACCAGAAGGTAAGAGTATAAGAGAACTCAAAAGGATAAAAAACAGTGTGTTTTTAGCGAGAAGACAAATTAAGAGACAAAAATAAGTAAGAGTGGCAGAAATTTCTTCCACAATAATGTGTACAGCACAGAAATTTCATAGCTCAACAAGGTTCCTGTAAACAGGAATAGCTGAAAAATGACTAGTGGCTCTGCTGGTTTTTGTGTTTCAGCTGAGGACCTGTTTTGCAAAGAGGCCCCTGCAAGTTGTTGCGGAAGCAGAAAGGGACCTTCCTACTCCAGAAGGACAACACTAATTCTAATATACATCTTTTCTGGGCAATAAATATGCTCTTTAGTCCTTTGATGTTTGTAGAGTACTTTGCTTGAGGAATCTTGACACCTGACAGGGATCGCCAGATGTTTCACAGAGCCAGATGCCACATTAACTTTCCTGTCAATGAGTTTCACTTCCTGACAATTACTAGCCTTAGAAGTTACCTGGCTTAGATCCTTGTCCTTCTGGTTTAATTTAACCACCATGAAAAAAGATCACAATAATTCGCCCACAATTGTTACCCCAGAATATTTCAAAGTTGTCATCAATTATCTTTGTATCTCAAAAAAATTCCGTTGTGCTCATTTCCGTAATAAAGACCTCAAGGATTTTAAGTCCTCTCATTCTTAGTTTATTTTATACTGCAGTGATATCCCAACACACCTGATATTTATAGATGGATGTTATTGATTTCAGATTCAGTAAATATGTTTGCTTTTGACACAGTTCCTTGCCACATGAATAAAACTTAACTGGAAAATGACCAGAATCTATTTGCCCCATCTCCATGGTGAGTGTCCTGCTCACAAAGGTAGACAGTCCTTCTGTGTCCTGCTTAATGAATATGTATTTTTATAGATAAAATAAAAAGAAACTGCAACAGGAGGAAAACCTCCTTAAGATTCACATAAAGTATAAGAGGGAGGACATTCACCCAGCAGGCAGGAGGCACTGTGTCACTTCATTAGCCTGTCACAAGTCTGACTTCCAGCTTAGCGGAAGGTTAATACACTGCTAAAGTTACTGTTGCGAACTCTCTCCCGGGAGGCATTGACAACCCTACATTCATGAATCTATTTCAGAAACAAATTCAGACCTGAGTTTCACTGCATCCTTGAGTGAAATCTCAGTGCTTGACTGCAACTTCTGAATGGCATTTCTTTGTCATATTATATTTTATCCTTCGGCTGGGGCTGCACGGCTAGAAGGAGCGTCCCCTGGGTGGTGGATAGGGGATCCCTCTCTGGAGGGTGCACCGGATAAAATTGAAGAAGGTGCCACGAACCAACGCAGCCTAAGGGAAGGCCACCCTGACAGAAAAAGCACTGGCCCTCCAAGTCATGAGGGTTGGGCAGGAGGCCAACTACCTCCTCCCGGGAAAAAAAAAAAAAAAAAAAAAAAGTTGCAGAAATGACGAACATCAGAAATGGCGGGGATGGAGAAAATCGGTAACGAAGTGAGGAGGAGGAGATGGAGCCGGATCGGTCATGTCCTGAGGGGGAAACCGACGGAAGACTGCGCTGTGGCCCTTGACTCCAGAGCACGCAGCCGCGGACCGATCGAAGTGGAAGAACGATGTTCGCGCCTTGTGTGCCTCCTGGCACTGAGAGAATTCAGATTCAGATTATATTTTATTCAAGCTTTGCCAAAAAGTCTTTCTTAGAAGTATGCTTGTATTAAGAATTGCAACCAATGTACACTGGCCCTAAATCACCTGTTTCATAAGTGAAGCTCTTTCAGAACTATGCATAGAGATATAGCTTTTAAATAATCCTTTAGAAATTTCTTACCCACTTCTGATCAATTCATAGGTCAGTGTTCTAAAATTTCTAGGATCAGGTGATGCCACGCATGTGTCCACAAAGACCACCAGATTTGGGTCAGAGCTGTAAAGAGAAGCTTGAAGGAACAAATTCTGATTCAGGTCAACATAGTATGGGAAGTCATGCACTGGCCATAGGAAAGACGAGGAATTGTAGAATGTCAAGTTCACATCGTATCTGCCATACTGGGTTTCACTGATATTAATGATGTCATCAGCAATGTACATTACTTGCACCCAGGTGTTCTGGAGCATTTTGCAGTTGATGTGCAAGTGAAGGTCCTTTTGCCTCTTGATGACGGAACCAGGTGCAGGCACTTTTATCACATTGGAGTAGGTGATCGTTTCATTGTTTCCCTATTTGACACATTAGATGAGTACAAAATTATCACATGTAGTCATGTTCACAACTTATACTATAAACTTCTGTATGTGCCGGGTCCTAGTATTAGTCAGAAAGAACACGTCATACTCAAAAGTCCCAAGCATCCCGGATGGGACTTAAGTCTCTTCTATATTTTGTTCTCTAGACCTGATCTAGCATTCTGAAATAGATACAGGGATTACCTAAAGCCTGGAAGGATAAGTAGGAATGTTTAACAAACCTTAGCCTCCAGAAACACATGCTTCTTTTTTGCATTTTGAATACCTGTGGGCTACAACATCCTTTGCGATTCATGACAATTTTCCAAATGTCTATTTAGTTTCCATGCCCAGACTTAGAGGGTTCTCCAAAATATGTTGACACCAACCTGTCTGCGTGTACCACAGCCATTGTATGGAACGTTGAATATAACCTCAGTTGATGTAATTGTTGGTCTACAATAAGAGTCAGACAAGATGATGTTCCACACTGAGTAGCCTTGTGACTGGAGATAGTGTCTGTTTACGGCTGCGCGCATGTAGGTTGGCAAGCATGTAAGGGCTAGGGAAGAAAATATGAATTATTACTGAATTCAGGCACTTGATAATGCTTGCATGTTACATCTTCAACAAATGCAATAGCTGCTACCATTTAGCAGAGAGAATTCATAAGCCAAACCACTTATTTTTACACCTTAGACTTAAATATGAATAAACAATAGTCTCTGACAAACTTCAGCTGACCTTCAGTTACTCTCCTGACAAAAATATGTAGCTTACAACAGGCTTTTGCTGAGACCTTGAGCCTGTATCACCACTCACAGAAATGTTAAGAAGTGAGAGTTTTTCCTGCATAAGAATCCAAAAGCTATCGTGGAAGGTGTAGAGCTAAACGCGCACCCTGGCTTGCAGAAACACTGCTTGGGTGGGAGGGGATCCTGAAACCATCTCCATGATGGTTCACTGAGTCCGTGACATGAAAAGCAATGATACCAGGGAGAGTTTGGCCTTTGGTAGAGAGAGATAACTGATGACAGGGACCTACGAGCAACACACAGCCTCTCGAAAGGCAGTTAAGAAGACAATAGAGCCAAATGTGATGGCCATTGTTTGTGCTTGGGGAGGTTGTGAGTGCACATTAGATAAACTTTCCCACTGGGACTGCAGGACAGTACTGGAACAGGTCACCCAGAGAAGTTGTGGCTTTGAAGATTTCATCCTTTGAACATTTCTAGAGGCTCAGCTGGACAAATGCATAATGGACCTGACCTGGTGTGGGCAATAGCTCTGCTTTGAATAGCTGAACTAGGAAGCCTCCAAAGGTCCTTTCTAACCAATATTTCTACGATTCTACGAAAATCTGTCCACAAAGGTAGAAAAATATATATGAATAATGATGTGAGAAAAAGAAATATGGATTTAGACTGGCCATCATAGAAAACATCTAAAGACAATTAATTTGGTACTTGAAGATTTTTTTTAAATGAAAAAATAATTATTGTCTGAAAGTGATGGGTCAATAACCAGTTATGAAATACAAGTAGGAATGTCATCTATGTAGGATTTCTTCAACAACATTAGCAAATACTTATTTAGCACATAAAATCAGGGTATAAAAGCTTCTGAGCAAAGAAAACATTACAAAGAGAATGGAAACTTACTGGTGTTCTGGTCTGCTGGGAAGGACTGATACTCAGCATGAAACCCTCTACTGGAATATCTGGAGTCACTGTGAAATCTGACAGTCATAAAGTTTGAGGATGATGTGTACATGAGATCAGAACTAGAACAAATTCTTCCAAGCACAGGAGAAGTATTGGGTGGCCCATCATAGATCTCAATATAGTCATTCTGGCATCCGCCTTGCAACCTGAGGAAGAAACATGAGTATATAATAAAATGCATTTGGTAAACTTCAGTTTTTAAGTTCTGAACAAAAAATAAACTAAGATACTGCACTCACACAATTCCCATGTAATATTTATAATTCACTTATAAGCATGGGAAACGCGCTTGGGAACTGTGGTTGCAGTTGAGATTATGGACCCATTTATTGCCCAAGCAGGGAGCGGTTTACTTACTGAATGCTTCCAAATGTGAGCGCAATGCGGAAATTATTCATTACTTGTATTTGCCACAAACAATCTGCATTATCTGGATAATTTAAAGGATACGAAGGACTCTGAATTGTTCCAGAGGAATTAAAAAGTAAGCCACCACAAATATATTTTCTAGCTGGAAAAAAAATAAAATAAAATAAGATATAGATGTGATTCATTTAGATTTACTGCTGATCAAATGAAAATACATTTTGTCTGTCCAAGCCATAGCAACAGGAGATTAAATCTCCAGAGAAACCAAAAGGTTGAGCTCTTCTCACTCAGGCTACAATTATGATGATATCTTCAGAGAAATCTGACTTTGCCTTGCTATTTTGCATTTGGTAGGCTTAAGGCAAACATATGTATGAGAGAAAGCAAGAGGTGCTGGCCCAAATAAAATAAAATCTAGAGAAGAAAGAAAAGAACATTTCCCACAAAATCAATACAGTCTAAAATCCACTGCAAGCGAAGAATCTGACAGAGGAGCAGTATGTAGGATTTGAACAGTAAGCAAAAATAATGACGTTTTACAAAAGTATTACACCGTGCAAGTGACAAAACTCCAACTTACAAACTAGTAACTAATACACCTCCAAAGTAATGCATTGCAAGATGAAAAAAGCAGACACACCTGGAGTAGTCGATGGTGGAGTGGGAAAACTGGTCGTGTTTGTGGCACCTGTTAGGGGAGGAAGAGAAAGAAGGCAGTGAGGACCCTGTGGACGGAGGAGCACGACCAGGTTTTCTCCTCCAGGCACTGGGGCTGTTGGTGCCACCCTGTCACGTGGGTGCCGGAGAACTTGGGGGTCTCAGCAGGGTGGTCTTCCATGGTGGGAGCAACAAAACCCACAATCTTTGAACACGTCTCCAACACATACCGAGTGGCGGCCAACAAGGGCCACTTTTGGGCAGCGGACTGGAATTCAGGAAGGAAAACCAACAGTACCTGAGCACACAACACCAGCATCTTCATGGTGGCCACAGTTGTGGACGCCCCAACCACTGTGGCTGCACTGAAAGAGGGAGGACTCATTCCCTGTGCAGCGCACATCATCCATGTAGATGTTGCCAGTGCCTTGGCCAAAGTGGGCACTTGATGGTGCAGAAACAGCAAAGCCGCATCCCAGCTGCCTGCACACGACCTCGGCATCGTTCAGGTCCCAGCCGTCATCACAGACAGTGCCCCGGCTCCCGTACTGGTAAATCTCCACGCGCCCCTCGCACCGGTTCCTGCCGTTCACCAGGCTCAGGGAGGCACCTTGGGAAGGAGGAGACGGGGAAAACATGGGAAAACCCTCTGGCACGCAGGCACCTTCTCTCTCCGGGGCATTGGCAATGCTCTACGAGTTTCAGGCCAGCAGGACTGTCACCTTCTGCTGAGTTAGGCTGTGCATTTCCCTGGCTCTGCTCGCCCATGGAGAAGACCAGACCCCACCCTGGGAGCCACTACCTGCTCCCGCCAAAAGCATTGCCCAAAAAACCCATGAGAAATTCAGACCCACCTGGAGGAATGGATGCCGTGAAGCTGGCCTCGGTCGTGGCGGTGGCATCTGTTAGGGGAGGAAGAGAAAGAAGGCAGTGAAGACCCTGTGGATGGAGGAGCACGACCAGGTTTTCTCCTCCAGGCACTGGGGCTGTTGGTGCCACCCTGTCACGTGGGCGCTGGAGAGCTTGGGGGTCTCAGCAGGGTGATCTTCCATGGTGGGAGCAACAAAACCCACAATCTTTGAACACATCTCCAACACATACCGAGTGGCGGCCAACAAGGGCCACTTTTGGACAGCGGACTGGAATTTAGGAAGGAAAAGCAACGGTACCTGAGCACACAACACCAGCATCTTCCTGGTGGCCACAGTTGTGGACGCCCCAACCACTGTGGCTGCAGTGAAAGAGGGAGGACTCATTCCCTGTGCAGCGCACATCGTCCATGTAGATGTTGCCAGTGCCTTGGCCAAAGTAGGCACTTGATGGTGCAGAAACAGCAAAGCCGCATCCCAGCTGCCTGCACACGACCTCGGCATCGTTCAGGTCCCAGCCGTCATCACAGACAGTGCCCCGGCTCCCGTACTGGTAAATCTCCACGCGCCCCTCGCACCGGTTAGTGCCGTTCACCAGGCTCAGGGAGGCACCTTGGGAAGGAGGAGACGGGGAAAACATGGGAAAACCCTCTGGCACGCAGGCACCTTCGCTCGCCGGGGCATTGGCAATGCTCTACGAGTTTCAGGCCAGCAGGACTGTCACCTTCTGCTGAGTTAGGCTGTGCGTTTCCCTGGCTCTGCTCGCCCATGGAGAAGACCAGACCCCACCCTGGGAGCCACTACCTGCTCCCGCCAAAAGCATTGCCCAAAAAACCCATGAGAAATTCAGACCCACCTGGAGGAATGGATGCCGTGAAGCTGGCCTCGGTCGTGGCGGTGGCATCTGTTAGGGGAGGAAGAGAAAGAAGGCAGTGAAGACCCTGTGGATGGAGGAGCACGACCGGGTTTTCTCCTCCAGGCACTGGGGCTGTTGGTGCCACCCTGTCACGTGGGCGCTGGAGAGCTTGGGGGTCTCAGCAGGGTGGTCTTCCATGGTGGGAGCAACAAAACCCACAATCTTTGAACACGTCTCCAACACATACCGAGTGGCGGCCAACAAGGGCCACTTTTGGACAGCGGACTGGAATTCAGGAAGGAAAAGCAACGGTACCTGAGCACACAACACCAGCATCTTCCTGGTGGCCACAGTTGTGGACGCCCCAACCACTGTGGCTGCACTGAAAGAGGGAGGACTCATTCCCTGTGCAGCGCACATCGTCCATGTAGATGTTGCCAGTGCCTTGGCCAAAGTAGGCACTTGATGGTGCAGAAAGAGCGAAACCGCATCCCAGCTGCCTGCACACGACCTCGGCATCGTTCAGGTCCCAGCCGTCATCACAGACAGTGCCCCGGCTCCCGTACTGGTAAATCTCCACGCGCCCCTCGCACCGGTTCCTGCCGTTCACCAGGCTCAGGGAGGCACCTTGGGAAGGAGGAGACGGGGAAAACATGGGAAAACCCTCTGGCACGCAGGCACCTTCTCTCGCCGGGGCATTGGCAATGCTCTACGAGTTTCAGGCCAGCAGGACTGTCACCTTCTGCTGAGTTAGGCTGTGCGTTTCCCTGGCTCTGCTCGCCCATGGAGAAGACCAGACCCCACCCTGGGAGCCACTACCTGCTCCCGCCAAAAGCATTGCCCAAAAAACCCATGAGAAATTCAGACCCACCTGGAGGAATGGATGCCGTGAAGCTGGCCTCGGTCGTGGCGGTGGCATCTGTTAGGGGAGGAAGAGAAAGAAGGCAGTGAAGACCCTGTGGATGGAGGAGCACGACCAGGTTTTCTCCTCCAGGCACTGGGGCTGTTGGTGCCACCCTGTCACGTGGGCGCTGGAGAGCTTGGGGGTCTCAGCAGGGTGATCTTCCATGGTGGGAGCAACAAAACCCACAATCTTTGAACACGTCTCCAACACATACCGAGTGGCGGCCAACAAGGGCCACTTTTGGACAGCGGACTGGAATGTAGGAAGGAAAAGCAACGGTACCTGAGCACACAACACCAGCATCTTCCTGGTGGCCACAGTTGTGGACGCCCCAACCACGGTGGCTGCACTGAAAGAGGGAGGACTCATTCCCTGTGCAGCGCACATCGTCCATGTAGATGTTGCCAGTGCCTTGGCCAAAGTAGGCACTTGATGGTGCAGAAACAGCGAAGCCGCATCCCAGCTGCCTGCACACGACCTCGGCATCGTTCAGGTCCCAGCCGTCATCACAGACAGTGCCCCGGCTCCCGTACCGGTAAATCTCCACGCGCCCCTCGCACCGGTTAGTGCCGTTCACCAGGCTCAGGGAGGCACCTTGGGAAGGAGGAGACGGGGAAAACATGGGAAAACCCTCTGGCACGCAGGCACCTTCGCTCGCCGGGGCATTGGCAATGCTCTACGAGTTTCAGGCCAGCAGGACTGTCACCTTCTGCTGAGTTAGTCTGTGCGTTTCCCTGGCTCTGCTCGCCCATGGAGAAGACCAGACCCCACCCTGGGAGCCACTACCTGCTCCCGCCAAAAGCATTGCCCAAAAAACCCATGAGAAATTCAGACCCACCTGGAGGAATGGATGCCGTGAAGCTGGCCTCGGTCGTGGCGGTGGCATCTGTTAGGGGAGGAAGAGAAAGAAGGCAGTGAAGACCCTGTGGATGGAGGAGCACGACGGGGTTTTCTCCTCCAGGCACTGGGGCTGTTGGTGCCACCCTGTCACGTGGGTGCTGGAGGGCTTGGGGGTCTCAGCAGGGTGGTCTTCCATGGTGGGAGCAACAAAACCCACAATCTTTGAACACGTCTCCAACACATACCAAGTGGCGGCCAACAAGGGCCACTTTTGGACAGCGGACTGGAATTCAGGAAGGAAAAGCAACGGTACCTGAGCACACAACACCAGCATCTTCCTGGTGGCCACAGTTGTGGACGCCCCAACCACTGTGGCTGCACTGAAAGAGGGAGGACTCCCTCCCTGTGCAGCGCACATCGTCCATGTAGATGTTGCCAGTGCCTTGGCCAAAGTAGGCACTTGATGGTGCAGAAAGAGCGAAACCGCATCCCAGCTGCCTGCACACGACCTCGGCATCGTTCAGGTCCCAGCCGTCATCACAGACAGTGCCCCGCCTCCCGTACTGGTAAATCTCCACGCGCCCCTCGCACCGGTTCCTGCCGTTCACCAGGCTCAGGGAGGCACCTTGGGAAGGAGGAGACGGGGAAAACATGGGAAAACCCTCTGGCACGCAGGCACCTTCGCTCGCCGGGGCATTGGCAATGCTCTACGAGTTTCAGACCTCGAGGACTGTCACCTTCTGCTGAGTTAGTCTGTGCGTTTCCCTGGCTCTGCTCGCCCATGGAGAAGACCAGACCCCACCCTGGGACCCACTACCTGCTCCCGCCAAAAGCATTGCCCATAAAGACCATGAGAAATTCAGACCCACCTGGAGGAACGGATGCCGTGAAGCTGGCCTCGGTCGTGGCAGTGGCATCTGTTAGGGGAGGAAGAGAAAGAAGGCAGTGAAGACCCTGTGGATGGAGGAGCACGACGGGGTTTTCTCCTCCAGGCACTGGGGCTGTTGGTGCCACCCTGTCACGTGGGCGCTGGAGAGCTTGGGGGTCTCAGCAGGGTGGTCTTCCATGGTGGGAGCAACAAAACCCACAATCTTTGAACACGTCTCCAACACATACCGAGTGGCGGCCAACAAGGGCCACTTTTGGACAGCGGACTGGAATTCAGGAAGGAAAAGCAACGGTACCTGAGCACACAACACCAGCATCTTCCTGGTGGCCACAGTTGTGGACGCCCCAACCACTGTGGCTGCACTGAAAGAGGGAGGACTCATTCCCTGTGCAGCGCACATCGTCCATGTAGATGTTGCCAGTGCCTTGGCCAAAGTAGGCACTTGATGGTGCAGAAACAGCGAAGCCGCATCCCAGCTGCCTGCACACGACCTCGGCATCGTTCAGGTCCCAGCCGTCATCACAGACAGTGCCCCGGCTCCCGTACTGGTAAATCTCCACGCGCCCCTCGCACCGGTTAGTGCCGTTCACCAGGCTCAGGGAGGCACCTTGGGAAGGAGGAGACGGGGAAAACATGGGAAAACCCTCTGGCACGCAGGCACCTTCGCTCGCCGGGGCATTGGCAATGCTCTACGAGTTTCAGGCCAGCAGGACTGTCACCTTCTGCTGAGTTAGGCTGTGCGTTTCCCTGGCTCTGCTCGCCCATGGAGAAGACCAGACCCCACCCTGGGAGCCACTACCTGCTCCCGCCAAAAGCATTGCCCAAAAAACCCATGAGAAATTCAGACCCACCTGGAGGAACGGATGCCGTGAAGCTGGCCTCGGTCGTGGCAGTGGCACCTGTTAGGGGAGGAAGAGAAAGAAGGCAGTGAAGACCCTGTGGATGGAGGAGCACGACCGGGTTTTCTCCTCCAGGCACTGGGGCTGTTGGTGCCACCCTGTCACGTGGGCGCTGGAGAGCTTGGGGGTCTCAGCAGGGTGGTCTTCCATGGTGGGAGCATCAAAACCCACAATCTTTGAACACATCTCCAACACATACCGAGTGGCGGCCAACAAGGGCCACTTTTGGACAGCGGACTGGAATTCAGGAAGGAAAAGCAACGGTACCTGAGCACACAACACCAGCATCTTCCTGGTGGCCACAGTTGTGGACGCCCCAACCACGGTGGCTGCACTGAAAGAGGGAGGACTCCCTCCCTGTGCAGTGCACATCATCCATGTAGATGTTGCCAGTGCCTTGGCCAAAGTGGGCACTTGATGGTGCAGAAACAGCGAAGCCGCATCCCAGCTGCCTGCACACGACCTCGGCATCGTTCAGGTCCCAGCCGTCATCACAGACAGTGCCCCGGCTCCCGTACCGGTAAATCTCCACGCGCCCCTCGCACTGGTTAGTGCCGTTCACCAGGCTCAGGGAGGCACCTTGGGAAGGAGGAGACGGGGAAAACATGGGAAAACCCTCTGGCACGCAGGCACCTTCTCTCTCCGGGGCATTGGCAATGCTCTACGAGTTTCAGGCCAGCAGGACTGTCACCTTCTGCTGAGTTAGGCTGTGCGTTTCCCTGGCTCTGCTCACCCATGGAGAAGACCAGACCCCACCCTGGGAGCCACTACCTGCTCCCGCCAAAAGCATTGCCCAAAAAACCCATGAGAAATTCAGACCCACCTGGAGGAATGGATGCCGTGAAGCTGGCCTCGGTCGTGGCGGTGGCACCTGGTAGGGGAGGAAGAGAAAGAAGGCAGTGAAGTCCCTGTGGATTGAGGAGCACGACCAGGTTTTCTCCTCCAGGCACTGGGGCTGTTGGTGCCACCCTGTCACGTGGGCGCTGGAGGGCTTGGGGGTCTCAGCAGGGTGGTCTTCCATGGTGGGAGCAACAAAACCCACAATCTTTGAACACGTCTCCAACACATACCGAGTGGCGGCCAACAAGGGCCACTTTTGGACAGCGGACTGGAATTCAGGAAGGAAAAGCAACGGTACCTGAGCACACAACACCAGCATCTTCCTGGTGGCCACAGTTGTGGACGCCCCAACCACTGTGGCTGCACTGAAAGAGGGAGGACTCCCTCCCTGTGCAGCGCACATCGTCCATGTAGATGTTGCCAGTGCCTTGGCCAAAGTAGGCACTTGATGGTGCAGAAACAGCGAAGCCGCATCCCAGCTGCCTGCACACGACCTCGGCATCGTTCAGGTCCCAGCCGTCATCACAGACAGTGCCCCGGCTCCCGTACTGGTAAATCTCCACGCGCCCCTCGCACCGGTTAGTGCCGTTCACCAGGCTCAGGGAGGCACCTTGGGAAGGAGGAGACGGGGAAAACATGGGAAAACCCTCTGGCACGCAGGCACCTTCGCTCGCCGGGGCATTGGCAATGCTCTACGAGTTTCAGGCCAGCAGGACTGTCACCTTCTGCTGAGTTAGGCTGTGCGTTTCCCTGGCTCTGCTCGCCCATGGAGAAGACCAGACCCCACCCTGGGAGCCACTACCTGCTCCCGCCAAAAGCATTGCCCAAAAAACCCATGAGAAATTCAGACCCACCTGGAGGAACGGATGCCGTGAAGCTGGCCTCGGTCGTGGCAGTGGCACCTGTTAGGGGAGGAAGAGAAAGAAGGCAGTGAAGACCCTGTGGATGGAGGAGCACGACCGGGTTTTCTCCTCCAGGCACTGGGGCTGTTGGTGCCACCCTGTCACGTGGGCGCTGGAGAGCTTGGGGGTCTCAGCAGGGTGGTCTTCCATGGTGGGAGCATCAAAACCCACAATCTTTGAACACATCTCCAACACATACCGAGTGGCGGCCAACAAGGGCCACTTTTGGACAGCGGACTGGAATTCAGGAAGGAAAACCAACAGTACCTGAGCACACAACACCAGCATCTTCATGGTGGCCACAGTTGTGGACGCCCCAACCACTGTGGCTGCACTGAAAGAGGGAGGACTCATTCCCTGTGCAGCGCACATCGTCCATGTAGATGTTGCCAGTGCCTTGGCCAAAGTAGGCACTTGATGGTGCAGAAAGAGCGAAACTGCATCCCAGCTGCCTGCACACGACCTCGGCATCGTTCAGGTCCCAGCCGTCATCACAGACAGTGCCCCGGCTCCCGTACCGGTAAATCTCCACGCGCCCCTCGCACCGGTTAGTGCCGTTCACCAGGCTCAGGGAGGCACCTTGGGAAGGAGGAGACGGGGAAAACATGGGAAAACCCTCTGGCACGCAGGCACCTTCGCTCGCCGGGGCATTGGCAATGCTCTACGAGTTTCAGGCCAGCAGGACTGTCACCTTCTGCTGAGTTAGTCTGTGCGTTTCCCTGGCTCTGCTCGCCCATGGAGAAGACCAGACCCCACCCTGGGAGCCACTACCTGCTCCCGCCAAAAGCATTGCCCAAAAAACCCATGAGAAATTCAGACCCACCTGGAGGAATGGATGCCGTGAAGCTGGCCTCGGTCGTGGCGGTGGCATCTGTTAGGGGAGGAAGAGAAAGAAGGCAGTGAAGACCCTGTGGATGGAGGAGCACGACGGGGTTTTCTCCTCCAGGCACTGGGGCTGTTGGTGCCACCCTGTCACGTGGGCGCTGGAGAGCTTGGGGGTCTCAGCAGGGTGGTCTTCCATGGTGGGAGCATCAAAACCCACAATCTTTGAACACATCTCCAACACATACCGAGTGGCGGCCAACAAGGGCCACTTTTGGACAGCGGACTGGAATTCAGGAAGGAAAAGCAACGGTACCTGAGCACACAACACCAGCATCTTCCTGGTGGCCACAGTTGTGGACGCCCCAACCACTGTGGCTGCACTGAAAGAGGGAGGACTCATTCCCTGTGCAGCGCACATCGTCCATGTAGATGTTGCCAGTGCCTTGGCCAAAGTAGGCACTTGATGGTGCAGAAACAGCGAAGCCGCATCCCAGCTGCCTGCACACGACCTCGGCATCGTTCAGGTCCCAGCCGTCATCACAGACAGTGCCCCGGCTCCCGTACCGGTAAATCTCCACGCGCCCCTCGCACCGGTTAGTGCCGTTCACCAGGCTCAGGGAGGCACCTTGGGAAGGAGGAGATGGGGAAAACATGGGAAAACCCTCTGGCACGCAGGCACCTTCGCTCGCCGGGGCATTGGCAATGCTCTACAAGTTTCAGGCCAGCAGGACTGTCACCTTCTGCTGAGTTAGGCTGTGCGTTTCCCTGGCTCTGCTCGCCCATGGAGAAGACCAGACCCCACCCTGGGACCCACTACCTGCTCCCACCAAAAGCATTGCCCAAAAAACCCATGAGAAATTCAGACCCACCTGGAGGAATGGATGCCGTGAAGCTGGCCTCGGTCGTGGCGGTGGCATCTGTTAGGGGAGGAAGAGAAAGAAGGCAGTGAAGACCCTGTGGATGGAGGAGCACGACGGGGTTTTCTCCTCCAGGCACTGGGGCTGTTGGTGCCACCCTGTCACGTGGGCGCTGGAGGGCTTGGGGGTCTCAGCAGGGTGGTCTTCCATGGTGGGAGCAACAAAACCCACAATCTTTGAACACGTCTCCAACACATACCGAGTGGCGGCCAACAAGGGCCACTTTTGGACAGCGGACTGGAATTTAGGAAGGAAAAGCAACGGTACCTGAGCACACAACACCAGCATCTTCCTGGTGGCCACAGTTGTGGACGCCCCAACCACTGTGGCTGCACTGAAAGAGGGAGGACTCCCTCCCTGTGCAGCGCACATCGTCCATGTAGATGTTGCCAGTGCCTTGGCCAAAGTGGGCACTTGATGGTGCAGAAACAGCAAAGCCGCATCCCAGCTGCCTGCACACGACCTCGGCATCGTTCAGGTCCCAGCCGTCATCACAGACAGTGCCCCGGCTCCCGTACTGGTAAATCTCCACGCGCCCCTCGCACCGGTTCCTGCCGTTCACCAGGCTCAGGGAGGCACCTTGGGAAGGAGGAGACGGGGAAAACATGGGAAAACCCTCTGGCACGCAGGCACCTTCTCTCACCGGGGCATTGGTAATGCTCTACGAGTTTCAGGCCAGCAGGACTGTCACCTTCTGCTGAGTTAGTCTGTGCGTTTCCCTGGCTCTGCTCGCCCATGGAGAAGACCAGACCCCACCCTGGGAGCCACTACCTGCTCCCGCCAAAAGCATTGCCCAAAAAACCCATGAGAAATTCAGACCCACCTGGAGGAATGGATGCCGTGAAGCTGGCCTCGGTCGTGGTGGTGGCACCTGTTAGGGGAGGAAGAGAAAGAAGGCAGTGAGGACCCTGTGGATGGAGGAGCACGACCAGGTTTTCTCCTCCAGGCACTGGGGCTGTTGGTGCCACCCTGTCACGTGGGCGCTGGAGAGCTTGGGGGTCTCAGCAGGGTGGTCTTCCATGGTGGGTGCAACAAAACCCACAATCTTTGAACACGTCTCCAACACATACCGAGTGGCGGCCAACAAGGGCCACTTTTGGACAGCGGACTGGAATTTAGGAAGGAAAAGCAACGGTACCTGAGCACACAACACCAGCATCTTCCTGGTGGCCACAGTTGTGGACGCCCCAACCACGATGGCTGCACTGAAAGAGGGACGACTCCCTCCCTGTGCAGCGCACATCGTCCATGTAGATGTTGCCAGTGCCTTGGCCAAAGTAGGCACTTGATGGTGCAGAAAGAGCGAAGCCGCATCCCAGCTGCCTGCACACGACCTCGGCATCGTTCAGGTCCCAGCCGTCATCACAGACAGTGCCCCGCCTCCCGTACCGGTAAATCTCCACGCGCCCCTCGCACCGGTTCCTGCCGTTCACCAGGCTCAGGGAGGCACCTTGGGAAGGAGGAGACGGGGAAAACATGGGAAAACCCTCTGGCATGCAGGCACCTTCTCTCGCCGGGGCATTGGCAATGCTCTACGAGTTTCAGGCCAGCAGGACTGTCACCTTCCGCTGAGTTAGGCTGTGCGTTTCCCTGGCTCTGCTCGCCCATGGAGAAGACCAGACCCCACCCTGGGAGCCACTACCTGCTCCCGCCAAAAGCATTGCCCAAAAAACCCATGAGAAATTCAGACCCACCTCGCGGAACGAATGCCATGAAGCTGGCCTCGGTCGTGGCGGTGGCATCTGTTAGGGGAGGAAGAGAAAGAAGGCAGTGAAGACCCTGTGGATGGAGGAGCACGACCAGGTTTTCTCCTCCAGGCACTGGGGCTGTTGGTGCCACCCTGTCACGTGGGCACTGGAGAGCTTGGGGGTCTCAGCAGGGTGGTCTTCCATGGTGGGAGCAACAAAACCCACAATCTTTGAACACGTCTCCAACACATACCGAGTGGCGGCCAACAAGGGCCACTTTTGGATAGCGGACTGGAATTTAGGAAGGAAAAGCAACGGTACCTGAGCACACAACACCAGCATCTTCCTGGTGGCCACAGTTGTGGACGCCCCAACCACGATGGCTGCACTGAAAGAGGGACGACTCCCTCCCTGTGCAGCGCACATCGTCCATGTAGATGTTGCCAGTGCCTTGGCCAAAGTGGGCACTTGATGGTGCAGAAACAGCGAAGCCGCATCCCAGCTGCCTGCACACGACCTCGGCATCGTTCAGGTCCCAGCCGTCATCACAGACAGTGCCCCGGCTCCCGTACCGGTAAATCTCCACGCGCCCCTCGCACCGGTTAGTGCCGTTCACCAGGCTCAGGGAGGCACTTTGAAAGGACGAGTCGGGGAAAGCCGTCTGGCACGCAGGCACCTTCTCTCTCCGGGGCATTGGCAATGCTCTACGAGTTTCAGACCTCGAGGACTGTCACCTTCTGCTGAGTTAGGCTGTGCGTTTCCCTGGCTCTGCTCGCCCATGGAGAAGACCAGACCCCACCCTGGGACCCACTACCTGCTCCCACCAAAAGCATTGCCCAAAAAACCCATGAGAAATTCAGACCCACCTGGAGGAATGGATGCCGTGAAGCTGGCCTCGGTCGTGGCGGTGGCATCTGTTAGGGGAGGAAGAGAAAGAAGGCAGTGAAGACCCTGTGGATGAAGGGGCACGACCAGGCTTTCCTGCAGCACTGGGGTGTTGGTGCCACCCTGTCACATGGGCGTTGGAGAGCTCGGGGGTCTCAGCAACAAAAACCACAATCTTTGAACACGTCTCCAAAACATTTTCTCTTCAGGCAAACAAGTGTTAATTTCTTGGTTTCCCAGAGAGGTGGTAGATGTCCTATCTCGGGTAACTTTCAGGGTCAGGTTGGAGAGGTCTCTGAGCCATCTTCTAGCTGAATATATCTCTGCTCATTGCAGGAGGGTTGGACTAGATGACCTTAAAAGTTCCCTTCCAACCGAAACCATTCTAGGATCCTATGATTCTGTGATTTGTGATTTTTGTCGTAAATGGCTGCTTTTAGCGAATGACTAGATTTGACAATGCAAGTGATATAAACAAATTCAGATTAAGTATGTTTTCCCTAGGGAGATATGTCTTCTGGGATGTGGTACAATTCACCTTGGAGCTTTGGTCTCTGCAGGTTTGCTTTCCACATGGCCGATAGCCCCAAGGGCATGAGTGGCAGAGCAGTGCCCTGCCCTGGGGTGTGTGGTTCACAGCATCATGCTCCTATCTGTTTCACCTGCCACCGGGCAGCTTCAGACCCCTGAGCCGGGATATTAACTAGTACAGCCCAAAAGTAACACACAGACAGAAAGCATGAAAAATGCAGACACACCTGAAGATATTGGCGTGGTGTCACTTTGGATGCTCGTGGTTGTAACTGTAAGGGAAGAAGAGAAAGAAGCAAGTAAGCAACTTTTTATCTTAATAAAACTATGAAGATTATCTCTCCCAGATCCATAAATTTTACTTGAGGCAACTGTTTTACAAATGAAAAACAAAACAATGGTCAGGAACTTGTTTCTAAGGAGACATACTCGTTCCACATGGTGACCAGTACAACAGCAGACTGACACTCACAGCTTTGGACAAGATAGACAAGAGAGTTGTGGTGGTGATTTGTTGAAAAAGGAGTTTTAAGCAAAGGGTGTGATGCATATTTTGCCCACTGATATGCATCCACTGAGGATATAGAGGCATCCCTTCCTCTAGGACACATTAGTAATCACTTTTAAAAACTTTTTTATTCATCTGCTAAGCATAAAACTTTGCTACTAATATTTGCCATACTTCCCTGTCTTACCACTTTTAGGATTATGAAACTCAAGGGACAGAGCCTATGTATTGTATGCATGCATAAGTGTGACAGTAATAAATTTGGCTATGGAAAAATATATGTAAATACATATATATTGTGGGGGAACAAGTTGACCTGACTGTCAGAAATGGTCTTTTGCATTTTTTTTCCTCTTTGCTTTGGTGACATACATATTGTTCTTTGCTGTGTGATTTGCCAGATAAATGCAAGACTATTATTTCCAGCACTAGGTCAAGTCAGCTGTGACTTTGTGTAGCCACAGCAAGTCTTGAAAAGCTCCAAGCATGGTGATTCCCCAGCCTCTGTGGTAGACCTAAGTAGAATGTATGTGTAATGTTTAAACATTTAATTAAAGTTTAAGGCAGCTCCCTTCTGTCAAACTCAATTTAATGTGGCTAATATATTCAAAAGACAGAGGGGAGGGCAGTGCCGCACCATAAGGTCAATCTGCGTAACAGAACATCTCACAACAGTGTAGCGTGCTCTTGTATGGTAAAACTGTGGCACAAGGTCTCTGGGAAATGAGAGGTAATTAGTAGTGCACATTCCACAAGGGCTTGGTAGCCTCCCAAAATTATCTTTTCAATTAATAAAAGACTGTAAACAGAGACAACGAAGGGCAAATCTACGATATAGCAGACTGATCCTTCATACATGCATGTTTAGATTAGTGTTCTGTCAGACTAAACAGAATAGTTTGGATTTTTGACTAATATTTGAATTTTCTGTGGTAATTCTTAGTGTGTGTTTGCTAGCAATAATCGACAGAAGGTGCTGGGAGCTAAATAAATGAAGCATTGCACAGACTTATTGTCATCATAATAAAAATAAACAGTAAAAGTTTACAGAAAGACGTGACTGCGTGGGAGTAACATAGAATATTAGTGGTGCTTCCTTAAATCTGAGCTTGTAATTTGAAATATCCACTGTATTTTTCATTGTTGAACACATGATGTTTATCTGCAATTGTTTTTTTTTTTTCTGTAAACTTAAATGTGTATTGAAAAACATGTAAAACGAGTATAAAGAAAACTTGCATAAGGCATTCATTTCATATCTAATAGGAAAAATTTATTCACGATTTTAACACAAAAATAAAGTAATGACATATTTAGCCATGGTTCATGGTCTGATTCAGAATTTTAGAAGTGTTGTGTATTTCTCAAGCCTCTTTTGAGTAGCATACACAAAATACTTGGTAATTCCCACACATTCAAAAAGTGACTTTATACAGTGAGGCAGATATCAGACTTTAGTGTAAAATGAACAGCAAACAGTGACCACTATATAAACTCCTCCTTCACTTCCAGGCTAGGTCATGAAAAATCTATTGGGTTTCATGATTAAAATATATATTCTTGTAGTAGGGGAGACTTTTTGGAAAGCCAGAGTAACTTTCAGTAAGTTCGTGCATTCTTCAAGATAGCACAGCTTGATTTAAAACAAACAAAACCCCCCAATGCTCCCTTCAACCCTCCCCAACGAGCTGCTTTTCTTTAAGAAGTGATGTATAAAGCCATGGGTTTGAGTCACACTGTTATGTTTATATAACATAGAGTTTATTCAAATCATCCCACATCTGAATCATACTCTCTAATTCATTGTGGATGTGAGTCAGGCTGGCTGCAAAAATTTCAAAATCTGCCTTGTTTCAGTACTACTTTTTGGCCTTCTTTGTTCTATTATTTTATTTTCCTAAATATCTCTTATTCTGATTTGGAATCATAGAATCATAGAATCGTTAAGGTTGGAAAAGACCCTTAAGATCATCAAGCCCAACCATTAACCTATCACTGCCAAGTCCACCCCTAAACCATGTCCTCAAGAACCACATCTACATGTCTTTTAAATACCTCCAGGGATGGGGACTCAACCACTTCCCTGGGCAGCCTGTTCCAATGCTTGATGACCCTTTTGGTGAAGAAGTTTTTCCTAATATCCAAGCTAAGCCTCCCCTGGCGCAACTTGAGGCCATTTCCTCTTGTCCTATCGCTTGTTACTGGGGAGAAGAGACCGACCCCCACCTCGCTACAGCCCCCTTTCAGGCAGTTGCAGAGAGCGATAAGGTCTCCCCTCAGCCTCCTCTTCTCCAGACTAAACAACCCCAGCTCCCTCAGCCACTCCTCATAAGACTTGTGCTCCAGACCCTTCACCGACTTCATTGCCCTTCTCTGGCCACGCTCCAGCACCTCGATGTCCTTCTTGGAGTGAGGGGCCCAACACTGAACACAGCACTCGAGGTGCAGCCTCACCAGTGCCGAGCACAGGGGCACCATGACCTCCCTGGTCCTGCTGGCCACACTGTTCCTGATACAAGCCAGGATGCTACTGGCCCTCTTGGCCACCTGGGCACACTGCTGGTTCATATTCAGCTAGCTGTGAACCAACACCCCCAGGTCTTTTTTCTGCCAGACAGCTCTCCAGCCACACTTCCCCAAGCCTGTAGCGTTGCCTGGGGTTGTTGTGACCCAAGTGCAGGACCCAGCCCTGAGCCTTGTTGAACCTCATACAATTGGCCTTGGCCCATCGATCCAGCCTGTCCAGATCCCTCTGTAGGGCCTTCCTACCCTCCAGCAGATCAACACTTCCACCGAACTTGGTGTTGCCTGCAAACTTACTGAGGGTGCACTCGATCCCCTCATCCAGGTCATAAATAAAGATTTAAACAGGACCGGCCTCAACACTGAGCCCTGGGGAACACCACTCATGACCGGCCACCAACTGGATTTAACTCCATTCACCACCACTCTCTGGGCTCGGCCGTCCAGCCAGTTTTTAACCCAGTGTAGAGTGCACCCATCCAAGCTGTGAGCAGCCAGCTTCTCCAGGAGAATGCTGTGGGAGACTGTGTCAAAGGCCTTGCTAAAGTCCAGGTAGATAACATCCACAGCCTTCCCCTCATCCACTAAGCGGGTCACCTTGTCATAGAAGGAGACCAGGTTAGTGAAACAGGACCTCCCTTTCATAAACCCATGCTGGCTGGGCCTGATCCCCTGGTTGTCCCGCATGCGCCACGTGATGGCATTCAGGATGATCTGCTCCATGACCTTCCCTGGCACCGAGGTCAGGCTGACAGGCCTATAGTTCCCCGGATCCTCCTTCCGACCCTTCTTGTAGAGGGGCATCACATTTGCTAGCTTCCAGTCATGTGGGACCTCCCTGGTTGACCAGGACTGCTGATAAATGATGGAAAGTGTCTTGGCAAGCTCCTCTGCCACCTCCCTCAGTATCCTCGGGTGGATCCCATCTGGCCCCATGGACTTGTGGGCATTCAGGTGGAGGAGCAGGTCGGTGACTGCCACCTCTTCAACAACCAGGGCTTCATTATGCATCCTATCTCCATCTCCCAGCTCAGGGGCCTGAATGCCCTGAGGATGACCAGTCTGACTATTAAAGACTGAGGCAAAGAAAGCATTAAGTACCTCAGCCGCCTTCTCATCCTTTGTGACAATGTTTCCTTCTGCATCCAACAAAGGATGGAGATTCTTCCTGGCCTTCCTTTTGTCGCTGATGTATTTGTAAAAACATTTTTTGTTATCCTTCACTGCAGTGGCCAGTTTAAGTTATAGCTAGGCCTTTGCCTTTCTAATTTTCTCCCTGCATAACCTCACAACATCCTTGTAGTCCTCCTGGGTTGCCTGCCCCTTCTTCCAAAGGTGGTAGGCTCTCCTTTTTTTTCCTGAGTTCTAGCCAAAGCTCTCTGTTCAGCCAGGCCGGTCTTCTCCCCTGCTTGCTTGTATTTCGGCACATGGGGACGGCCTGCTGCTGCGCCTTTGAGATTTCCTCCTTGAATAATGTCCAGCCTTCCTGAACTCCTCTGCGCTGCAGGACTGCCTCCCAAGGGACTCTGTTAACCAGACTCCTGAACAGCCCAAAGCCTGTCTTTCTAAAGTCCAGGGTAGCGGTTTTGCTGACCCCCTTCCTTACTTCTCCAAGAATTGAAAACTCTATCATTTCGTGGTCGCTGAGCCCAAGACAGCCTCCGACCACCATATTGCCCACCAGGCCCTCTCTGTTCATAAACAGCAGGTCCAGTGGGGCATCCCCCCTGGTTGGCTCGCTTACCAGCTGTGTCAGGCAGTTATCTCCCACACACTCCAGGAACCTCCGAGACTGTTTCCTCTCTGCTGTGTTGTATTTCCAGCAGATAGCTGGTAAGTTGAAGTCTCCCACGAGAACGAGGGCTAGAGACTGTGAGACTTCAGCCGGCCATCTGTAGAATACTTCATCTGTTTCTTCATCTTGGTTGAGTGGTCTATAACAGACTCCCACCAGGATATCTGCCTTGTTGGCCTTCCCCCTGATCTTCACCCATAAGCACTCAACCTTATCGTTACCTTTGTTGAGCTCAATCAAAACACTGTCTAACGTATAGAGCTACCCCACCACCTCTCCTTCCTTGCCTGTCCCTTTTAAAGAGCTTGTAGCCGTCCATTACAGCACTCCGGATGTGTGAGTCATCCCACCATGTTTCCGTGATGGCGACTACATGGTCAGTTTGGCTTAGTTTTTGTTTCTCTGTTTTCTATTGTTATAATTCAAGCACTTTGTACTGTCTTTTTGAAAGCAGTGGGCAAAATATGCAACACACTCTATATCCTTCATATGACTGGGGATATGATGGATATTGTTTCCTTATTTATACCTGCAAAGAACAGCGAACAGAGAGGTGTCCCTGTCAGAAGAAATTCCTAGCAGGAGCGTAACACTTCAGATCTCTTCTCTGAAAGAGGAGTGGTAATTATGCCTTTTTTTTTTGCCTTGATCTTACAAGTGCTTGTGCCTGAATTAAACCAGGGAAGTCACCATGTCAAAGCAAAGCCAGAGGCTGGCAGGCATGATACAACTCAAGACGTGTTTGCTGGGAATAACAAATCCAAGAATTCATCCCTGTAAAATATCGATAGTATTCAGAAAGTCCTCAGTGATACCAAATATTGGTTTCTAAGTAAATGCAACACTGTTCTGATTTGCATGTGTAAATGCGCAGACTGGATTGTTACAGTCTCCAGGTTTTTATTCCACGTGCATGAAAGTCTCAAAGGTGCAACTGTGAGCAAAATGCACACCTCTGAGACTTCATGATACTGTACAGGATAGCAACTGTGTCGTACTATTGTGCTTCCATTGAATTATATAAAGTCAAATAAGTATTGGGTGGTTCCATGTGCATCTTCAAGGTTGACTTTGAAGTCTTTTAAAGCAAATATGCATTGCAGCCAAAGAAACTATATTCCCTCTTAATTCCATACTGAAATCCACAGATTTATAGGAACAAAGTCTTTCAGTAGTATTTTCATGGTAGTACTTTTTAATTATTTGGTTTAAACTATGCTACAAGACACTACTGCAAAACAGTTAGAGCAAAATTAATTTCATTACACTAAATTTACTTCAACATGAATAATAGTTAATCACAATATCGATTGCTTCATATTTTTGATAAGACAACATGATGCTATCTAATTTCAGTCTGTCTTCTAATCTTTGCACAAAGTTGATGATACTAGCATGTGAGTTACATGTATGGAACCAGTGTAGAGGAGTAAGACATCCCCTTTTTCCTACCTTTTTTGGAAGAATGTTCTTTAAATGTTTTACCTGAAGTGGCAGCCAGGAGTGCTGTATTTAAGAGGAATAACCACAGCAACTTCTTGTTGGCACCCATCTTGTCAAGAAATGCCAGTAAAGCAGAGCATCAGAATTTATACTCTGCACCTGTAAAAGGGTGAGGCTCCCAAGGTCAGTCTGACCCTTCTTATGTCTGCTTTCTTATGCAATATTTTTATGACTACCTGATCTTTACCGAATGATCATATATCAATGGTAAAGTTTCAATTTCCCAGATAATTTTTGCTACTGCCCTTATTATAAATTATCTTAACTGTATGTGCAGGCCCAGTGTTACCTTTGGAACCAGACTGGTGAATCTGCGTATTTCTTTGCCCACACCATCCCAATTTTATTTATTTACTGCTTGTAACAAATTAATTAAGCAGACTGTAACGTGTTGCAAGGTGAGGCAGCAAATTCACAGCAAGCTTTCTGATAAATCCTTCAGCAGAGAGCCCTGGTCTCATAAATGTTCATATTTCTGATGGTTTCAACTTGAAATTACAGGCTTGTTTCCCTGCTGCTTGTACACAAATAGCACAGCATAAATGGGATTATGTCAGGTATCAAAAGTAAATTAACGCCAGCTATTTGTAACATACCCTAAGTGGACCTCATCTGGGGGCTTCTGTTGAGCTTGCTCTGCTTTACCAATGTCTTCCCTCAATCTACTGCTGTGCTCCTTAGCTGAATTTGCCAACAAGACTTCCTTCAATCCTTTGAATCACAAAGTTTAAAAAGGGAAAGCAGTATGGGTTGAAGTAAAATCAAAAGTCCTGTTGAAATGGTTTCCTCGGTTCGTCTGTGTGAAGTCTTAATGGAGTTGTAGATTGCTTAGGGCACAACAGCCCACATTCCTATCCTGCTAGTCTGTTCGCTGGAGTCACTGTCTTGCACTTCTACTGTTTCTCCTCATCTAACGAGGAGAAATACAGGCCAGCTAGAAACAGGCCAACTGTTGGTCTAATATTCTATTCATTATGCTTCATCCAGGCTGTACCTATCTGTTTGTTTTGGCTATGATACAAACGGCAACCAAACCGCAATAGTTGACATAACTCATGATTCCTGCTGGTATATTCCAACCTTCCTCCTGCAGAAAAGCACAGTTTGGGTCTAGAGAGAACGGAAATAGAGTCCTCTTTCTGCAAAGGTTCACAGCACTAGAATAGAGGAAGGAAAGACAAAAGGCAAGAGTCCAGAAACAGAATCAGAAGCTGTCAAAGCGGGTGCTGAGAAGAGCAAACAAACTGGAGGACAATGGTAAATACAACTGATTGTATTCATATGTTAATAAAGAAATGTAAGCCTGAACATTGCTATTCACAGCTCTACTGTTCCTGACTTCCTCACAAAAGCAAAAACAATACCATGTGCTCAGTGGAGTGATCACACACTGTCATTGGGAAGGGGCTATGGGGTCATAATCCTGCCTCTAAATTCTTGAAAAATGAGACCTTTGTGCAGACCAAGGAGCCCAAACAGCTGGAAAGCAGTTTTGCAGAAAAGGACCTGGGGGTCCTGGTGAACGGATTGACCATGAGCCAATAATGTGCCCTTGCAGCAAAGACGGCCAGTGGCATCCTGGTGCTGCGTTCAGAGGAGCGTGGCAGCAGGTCAAGGGAGGTGATCCTCCCCCTCTACTCAGCACTGGTGAGAGACACCTGGGATGCAGGTTCCAGTTCTGGGCTCACCAGTACAAGAGAGACATGGACACACTGGAGCAAGTTTAGGAAAGGGACACTAAGGTGATTAAGGGACTAGAGCATCTCTCATATGAGGAGAGGCCCAGAGAAGAGAAGGCTCAGGAGGATCTCATCAATGTGTACAAATACCTGATGGGACGCAGTAAAAACGGAGCCAGACTCTTCTCAGTGGTGCCTAGTGGCAGGATGAGAAGCAATGGGCGTGAACTGAAGTACAGTAAATTCCATTTAAACATAAGGAAAAAGAATTTCACTGTAAGGGAGATCAAGCACTGGAATAGGTTGCCCAGTAAGGTTATAGATTCCTCCCTTCTTCAAGATATTCAAAACCAGCTGGACACAGTCCTGCTTTCTCTGACACTGCTTTGAGCAAGGGGATGGACTAGATGATCTCCAGAACATCCAGCCTTAGCTGGTTTCTGACACGATGAATAGAAAATTTATGGATGACGTTAAGGAGATTCAAGAACAGAGGAGGACTAAACGTGCTGTGGTTAAATTTATGCACAACACTTAAATCTGCTAGCATGGTTCTTTAATACAAACGTGGCTGTCAGAGTTCTTGCCAGACCAATGCCAGCTTCCTGGTGCATTTCTGACACTTCCAGTAAATGTTCTTTCAGTTATAAGAGGACCTGTGTCATCAGGTTTGATAACAGGCATCTTTGATTTGCAGCTGCTAAAGAGCAGCGTCCTCTGTACTAAACACGGCTCTCCTTTCTATTGTACATACCGACATCAGAGCAGCAGGAAGTTTGTTGCAAAATAAAGTACCATAAAAAAAACTGTAAGTAACCTGATGTATGAGGCTGCATTTGTGATAACATATCAGCAATCCATTGCTGTTCTCACATCATTAAGAAATGGAAACTGTTGCCTCAGCACATATCGCTGAGACAGAATACAAGGGATCGAATTTGTCTTACCGTAATAAAAAAGATGTCAGACACATGAAACCTAAAGAAATTTGTCTAAGAAAATCAGCCTCAGTTAACTCATGATATCTGCTATCAGAGGTCAGCTGTTTGCTGGAACAAGTGTTTGCTGGAACAAGTGCTGCCTGAACATGAGCCCGCAGTGTGCTCAGGTGGCCAAGAGGGCCAATGGCATCCTGGCTTGTATCAGCAATGGTGTGGCCAGCAGGACCAGGGAAGTGAATGTCCCCCGTACTCGGCACTGGTGAGGCTGCACCTCGAATTCTGTGTTCGGTGTTGGGCCCCTCACTCCAAGAAGGACATCGAGGTGCTGGAGCGTGGCCAAAGAAGGGCAATGAAGTTGGTGAAGGGTCTAGAGCACAAGTCCTATGAGGAGTGGCTGAGGGAGCTGGGGTTGTTTAGTTTGGAGAAGAGGAGGCTGAGGGGGGAGACATTATTGCTCTCTACAACTGCCTGAAAGGAGGCTGTAGCAAGGTGGGGGTTGGTCTCTTCTCCCCAGTAACAAGTGATAAGATGAGAGGAAATGGCCTCAAGCTGCACCAGGGGAGGTTTAGGTTGGATATTAGGAAAAACTTCTTCACTGAAAGGGCTGTCAGGCCCTGGCACAGGCTGCCCAGGGAAGTGGTTGAGTCCCCATCCCTGGAGGTATTTAAAAGACATGTAGATGTGGTGCTTGAGGACATGGTTTAATGGTGGACTTGGCAGTGATAGGTTAATGGTTGGACTTGATGATCTTAAGGGTCTTTTCCAACCTTAACGATTCTATGATTCACTAAATTATACTGTTACATGTGGATTAAAGAAATAAGTTATCTTTTCTATGCAATTTCAATAAAAAATGCAGGTCCAAACTACCAAAGGTTGGATTTTTCAAACACAGTTGTCATTTTTAGTGGCACTTAAAGATGTTAAGTACTATAGAAAGCTCTGCCATCTCCCTTGATCAATCATTTTCTTTCAGTTTGAGAAAGAAAAAATTAAAAGATTTTACTTATTATAGCACTCTGTGTTCTAGATCCACAGACTGTTTTTCTGCCATGTGCTTCTTGCAGGAGGGAGCTCGAACACATCAGTCTTCACATTGATCCTTTGTATCTGGCCAGGAATGCTCTGCAGGACTTAAGTTCTTAGATATGTTCCCATTCATTTCATGTTGTACACAGATGGGTAATACCCCATCAGGAGAGCACCAGGTACTTCTCAGACTTTTACTGTTAGCCTGCTTTGCTCTGTCCCTACAACAGGAGAAAGTTCATAGAATCATAGAATGGTTTGGGTTGGAAGGGACCTTAAAGATCATCTGGTTCCAACTCCTCTGCCATAGGCAGGGACACCTTCCACTAGACCAGGTTGCTCAAAGCCCCATCCAGCCTGGCCTTGAACACTTCCAGGGATGGGGCATCCACAATGTCTCTGGGCAACCTCTTCCAGTGCCTCACCACCCTCACGGTGAAGAATTTCTTCCCTAATCTAATCTAAATGTACCTTCTTTCAGTTTAAAGCCATTACCCATTGTCCTATCACTACACACCCTTGTAAAAAGTCCCTCTCCAACTTTCTTGTACGTCCTCTTCAGGTACTGGAAGGCTGCTATAAGGTCTCCCTGGAGCCTTCTCTTCTTGAAAAACCCCAACTCTCTCAGCCTGTCCTCAAAGGAGAGGTGCTCCAGCCCTCTGATCATCTTCATGGCCCTCCTCTGGACTCACTCCAACAGGTCCATGTCCTTCTTATGTTGGGGGCCCCCGAGTTGGACGCAGTGCTCCAGGTGGGGTCTCATGAGAGCAGAGTAGAGGGGAAGAATCACCTCCCTCGACCTGCTGGCCACGCTGCGGGTGATGCAGCCCAGGATACGGTTGGCTTTCTGGGCTGCGAGTGCACGTTGCTGGCTCATGTCGAGCTTCTCATCAACCAACACCCCCAAGTCCTTCTCCTCAGGGCTGCTCTCAATCCATTCTCTGCCCAGCCTGTATTTGTGCTTGGGATTGCCCTGACCCATGTGCAGGACCTTGCGCTTGGCCTTATTGAACTTCATGAGGTTCGCACGGGCCCACCTCTCAAACCTGCAAGGTCCCTCTGGATGGCATCCCTTCCCTCCAGCTTGTTGACTGCACCACACAGCTTGGTGTTGTCGGCAAACTTGCTGAGGGTGCACTCAATACCACTGTCCATGTCGCCGACAAAGATGTTAAACAGCACCAGTCCCGATACCGACCTAGCACTTCACCGTCACTCCCTGGGCCAGGGACAGGCGGTAGGCCTGCTTTCTCATTGTCCAGTCCCCTATTTGATTTACATTCTTCTGTAGATCTCTAGTCTGCTCATCTCTAATTTCTGTGCACTGCTTAACTTGTACCTCCCACGTTGGGCCTGGCAGTGCCCAGTAAGATTGCAAGACCTCTGGCAAAAACAGGATAAAGCATGGAAGAGATGGTTGGCAACACCTAGCCAATGGCTGAGAAGAATTTCACAGTGCTAACAGTTAATTTCTGGTACATAATTCATACATTTTTGGACACTCATGTTCTGTGAGCTTCTCTGCACCATCTGACAGTTTCAAGGAACTTCCTACATTTGCAGACCCTGGACAGCCAGGGGCCAACAGAGATGATTTGGGAACATGTAGCACAGCTGCCTTCCAGTGATATGCCTGGGATGTGGGACGTACAAGCAGTCTTCAAGGACGCAAGCCAACCTGCAAGTCACTCTCCCATTGTATGACCAGGCCCGCACTTCTCATGACCTGTGCATTTTGATGACATCATGAATGAAGGTCTTCAACAGTCAGAACAGCCTACACTTGAAGGGTTTCTGGAAAAGAAAGTGAGTACAACCTCAGTGAATGCTTTTTATGGGCCATATCTGCTCCTGTCTTACACTACCCTGCAGCTGCAATCTTTCCTACTGCTTTATATCTGATCCTCAAGCCTGGCTTTTGCCTTCCAGACTCTTTATACTCCTCTATTCAAACCATCCTTAGTTCTTTGAAACATTTTTAGTTGAGTGATTTTTAGTCTTCAAGTAATGCCAGTTTCCTTTCTAAGCTTTACTGAGGTAAAATATACCAGATGTGGGGGAGCTGGAGGCAGCTTCTACTGAAAGAGAAGATGTGAACCAAGGCAACTTGGCTCCAAGACTTCCAGCTCTCTTCAGCATTACCATCTGTTCACCTTCATTCCCTGACTGTGTCTTCAAACCAGAAGAAGGACCAGCAGGAAGGAAATGATGCTGCTGGTTGCCAAAGGGAATTGCTCAAGGAAAGTCATTGCTTCATGTGCAAAAATACCTAGACGCATGAAAAGCCCCATGCACTCAAAACAGAAGGAGTCAGTCGGAGGTGTTGTGCTGCAGGTGTGTGGTAGGTGATTTCCATATAAACCCAAGGAAAGTATATAGAGAAGTAATACGCATTTCTTTCTGTGTGAAAGATTATTTCAACATAAGACACAGAAGTCAGTCATTTAGCAGTTTCATGGTGATTACTGTTAGCACCAATCCACCTATAATGTGTTGCTCAACTTTTATGCTACTTTACAGCTGATACAAATCAATAAACAGCAAAGTCCTCCTACAGAAAGCTAAAAGTGACCTGTATATCCCATTTTATCTAAATGCTTTTAACCATGCCAGCTCCTTTTAAGAATGTGTTTCTGTGTCTGGTTTTAGCTAGTCTCCATATTTTTCCCATTGTTCTCACAATTTGACAACAATAGCATATTTCTCAAGCCTTTTAATGACCCTGTAAGCTTTGAAAATGTATTTGAAGTTAATTCTCTGGCCACAATACGATATTTTTATCAAGGACTTTGTTCATCCTGTATCCCTGCCAGAACTTGTCACCATCCAAAAAATTATCTTAAAGCAACTTTTCTTCTGGTTAAACATAGAAATGCAAAGAAAAAGCTGAACTAAGCTACTTAAAAATTAATACATTTTACTTACTTGGACTGTTATTGGATAAAAAAAAGTGTCGCTAAATTTTTTATATGTATGGTGTTTAAGGAAATTCAAAAGCTAATAGAGTAAGAATTCCTTTTTGTGATGTAACTGTGGTACTGGATTCCAGTCTCATGTCTCATCGTGTTTGTGTTTCAAGTATGCGTATGTGCAGAGAAACACCTCTGGTTCTAAGGGAGAGAAAAAACATATTAAAGTTACTTAAAGATTTTAATCCTAAAAAAGCCAACCAAACTAAAGGTCTTGATTCCCAAAGTTGTTAGTCTATAGCATTAGCCAGTGCTGGTTTTGATGATTTCCCCACTCAGCCCAGCTCATGCAAGGTCTTCCCAAAGATTCCCAAACTGGTAGTCTGGACAGCAGATGTCTACATTGCGTTGCTCAGTCCTGTGTCTCTTTCAGTCAATGAAGATGAAGTCAATTTTACACATATATTGCGGTATTAGGTATTGCACTATGTATTGACATTTAGCTGGGATCCAAGGTATGTTGTTAAAATTAAATATGAGAATGAGCAACAAAACTTTGCAAATGTTTAACTAAGCTATGTGCATAACTTTTTTGCTATGAATAGTCTCTCAAAATCTTTGGAAATTATCGAGGTAGTTAAACATTTGCCTTAACCTCTGCAAGATCAGGCCTCCAATACATTTCTCAAAATCCATTCTGAAGATATTTGCTGAAATGCTCAGTACTCAACTGATGCACTCAGTTCACAAATTTCACAACAAGTGTATTGAGGGCAACATACCTCAACCTCCACATTGGAAAACTCCCAAAGGCCAAACCAGACTGTGCTATGCCTTTGTACACAGCCTGGCACAACTGGGGCACGACCATACCAACACCAAGCAGTAGGTTTTGTTCTTTAGCATGAAGAGAAAAGACAGCAATGCTCTCGGGAGGTCTGAGCAAGAGATGAGGTCTCCAGGCAGTGCTTGCCATTACATAAATAACAGCTAAGTGTTAGTATAAAGAAGAAAGCCTAGAAGTTGGCCATAGCATAATGCAGGCACTGGTGACATCAACTGACCATCCAAGTCCTCACAGCCTGCTGAAAAGTCTAGGCAAGGCTTAGCTGCCTAACCCAGTCACTTCAGACCTCGCAAACATATCTTTGTTAGATAAGAGGAATTTTGTATTGGTCTATTTGTCTAAAGAAAACAGAAGGAAAAAAAAAAAGGGGGGAAAGGTGATAGAGATGCCTTAAAGTGATGTGATATGAAATATCTTCTTATGGCTTCTGCTGACATTCAGTTTTATTAGATTGATTGTAAGCTCAACAAATATGGTCCAAGAACAGTGTGGATCTATAAAAATGTTTAAAATACTCTCAAAAGATTCTGCATTGTGTTTGCAAGTTATATCTGTTACAAGAATCTTATACATCTCATCCCTGTATGACCAATATTATTTTCCTGAGGATTTCACTGTGCTGCAACTGCCTTTGGCTTTGGCATTCCCTGGTTCACATGAATACAATAATACAATGAATCTACTCTGTCTTGTCATAAAGATGCATGAGTCATCCCTTTAAGAAGAAAAAGACAATAGCCATTGACTTGTTCCATTGTGCCCTTTGTAGCTGCCACCCGACAGTGTAGGAAGATTGGTGTAGTTTTGAACCAAGAACCTGAGCTAAGAGTAGTAATAATGTAGGCCTTTACTGAACTGACAAAAAGCTTTGAAAGAGAAATAAATACTGACACAAGCCTTTTCAAATGAGAATTAGCAGAGCACTTAAGGAAAGAATGATTTAAAAAAGAAAATGTACGAGTAGATGTTAGTTATTAACAATCATTATCCGTATTTACTAAGAGCACTTCAATGACCACACCATTTGACCTAAAATTTGAGATTTGATATATAGATGGAGGAGACTCACTGTACATAACCAAGGAATGGTGGGGAAAACTTCAGACCTTAGTGCAAATAAGACAGTGTAAATATCGCTATAGGGGTGCTTATATCTTTTCTATTAATTCACCAGTATTTAGTAGAGGAGGAAATTATGGAGACATTTGGGGTTTTGCTGCAATTATGTAGGTTGTAGTTTCATGATAACAGAAATTTTTTATAGCCCTTTAGCTACTCCACATACTTTGGTCTTAAACATTAAGTACTTGTGAATCGTTAAACTTTCACCCAGTTCAGTCCTCAATCTATGTTATCTTTTAGCCCCCTTCTTCTTCAGAAACCTTCCACAGAAAAATTTCCTCTGGCTGTATGCAGTTACATTACCACAGTGGTAACGTGGCAAGTCAAAAGGCACTGAAGTCTGATGTAGATTTTTTCCCTTGGGAAGTTTTGAACATGTTCTAAAACAAGAAGCTCTACCAGTAGCTCAGTTTGCCCATTCACAGCTCCAATTACACCTAAGCAGGTTAGCCTTGCTTTCTCCAGTATCCTAAGCTTTTAAATGTTGCAATAAAGGTACCAAAGGTCTGTTGACTCAGGTGGAGCTGCTATGATTTCCACCTGCCTTGGCCACAGTCCAGGGCCAGCCTTGATCACACATAATCCAGGGCTAAGGCTGAAAAAACACTTCCCAGAGACATCAAAGCAAAGCTGCTCTGCAGTGAGGGCTCCGACGAGGTGTGCTCCATTGCCACCAGCGTCGTGCTCTGCCTCTGCTGTGCCCCATCTCACAGCGTCGTCACCAGAGGCGCAGCAGGAGAACAGCCCGGCTCATGCGGGCAGCCACAGGCAGGGGACAAGGAAGCACAGCACTTGTTCAAGGCACCAACTTCTTCAAAGATCTTTCTAGAAGCTGCCTGCTGATGGATCGGCAGATGAGGATCTCCCAGTATCTCAGTCCAGCATGTACCATCCGCAATATTTATTGCTGTTTGGGAAAACAGGAGGAGAAGACTTGCAGCTGGCTGATGGCTCTGATGGGATTTGGTTTCTGGAAGCTGCAGTCGGATAGTCAAGACTGATGCCGTGTCAGTTTATACAGCAGTTTGTTCTTCTCAGAGCCCAGTGACGAGCAGATGCAACGGTTGCCTGATGGGACAAATCGTGCTCGGTCACCTCTGCAACCCCTACGGCACTGACCCAGCAGAGCTGTGCCATGCCCTGAGGAGGAGTCAGGGATGCTGCAGCCTGGAGCAGGAGGGTTGCAGACAGGCATTCTTGGAACAGCATCCTTTTTGCCGTCCTGCAATCGGCAAGATATTTGTGCCACACAGCACTCCAGGAAGGCGCTATTACCCCCGATGATGTTCACTTGTTGCTGCTAGTTGTCTTTTTTTTTCTGCAGAAATGCAAGCAGATAAATTGGCACCATTGCCTGATATGAAGCAGAGCTATGATATTGCCTAAAAAAGTTATACTGACTTCATTGGACCTTATTTGTTGATGAAGAAAAAAAAAAAACAAAAAAAACCCAAAAAAACAAAACTAGACATGGGACTTTTGTTTTCCAGAATTGCTTTTGGCTGACGGTGAAGTGCTAGGTTAGGCTGTAGCAGTAATTATACTATCACGGTAATAGTATAATAAGGATTTGTATGAATTTCACAGAGGTGCTTGGCTTAGGCAGTAAGTCATAGACATAAGCTGTTATGCAGGGCTGATCTCACAGCAGATCTGGACCACAAATGAGATCTTCCTGGATTTTTCCAGAACCCAGGTATGTGATGTACCTGTGTTCCTGCAGGAGAACCCCACCTATGACCAACATGTTGCTTGGAAAAATTTCTTTATTACCGATGATGCTCTTCAAGACAGCAAAACTTTGAGTTCAAATGCAGAGACACTTTCAGGAATCAAGACAGAAATATCGCACTAGAAACACTGTCTTCCTGATTTTGTAATTGTATAATTTATATTGGAAATCAGCCATAATTGAAAATAGCTCAAGTAGCTTATTTTCTCAACAAGAAGGACCTCCCTAAAGAACTAGTCACAAAATATTCAGACATTATGTATGAGGATCCATATGCAATCGGAAGAATAATTTTTCTCTTTCAAAAATGTGTGATTGTCTAGGTATTTTTAGTTGCGTAAAATCTTCTCCATCTGAAACATTTCATTATGCCGTGCAATTTTTATGCAAAATTTAATCTCCATCTTAGAAAATTGGAATGGATAGAAAACAAGACTTAAAAGAAGGTTTAGCAGAGTACAACAGTAGTACTTGCATTCAAGTATTTTGCCTGCTAGCACTGATTGCAGTGGAAACAGGAAACATTACAGAGCAGTTTCACCAGTGCCTTGCCTGAAGGGTAAATTGAAATACATACATTGCATCGCATTGAGATTTATTGAAGTGCCTTTCAGAGGTACGCAGATGGGCTTCGTTACCAGTTGTCATGCAGCACACGTTGTGTGATGCACTCACACCTGCTTTATGGAAAGGAAGGACTCTTGGTCTTAATTTACATCTGAGGAAGCGGGAAACAGACTCATGTTTGGTGTGGAGCAGGAACTGGCTACCCAGGTTCCCCAAAATCCAGGCTGTATTTTTCACTAGCAGAGTCAAGATCTCCATCTTGAGCGGAGGAAGCTGATGATTCAGGTACTGTGTTAAGATTTGAGAGCCTAATATTGCAGGTGGCAACTAATTTAAGGGTTGCTATTGGGCTGCAAAGTTTCCCTGGTCTTCTGGCTTCCTTCAATGCTGAGTTGTTATGTCAAGCCCACCTCTTCTCATGAGGTGAGCCATCACCTCTTGCTTAGATTTCATGCTTGGATTTTAATCTTGAATTGTCAATGAAATTACTCAATGCAAGAACATTACTCAATCCATCAAATTACTCAACCAATGTGATCAGCTGCAGGTGTTTACTAAGGCTTACATGATCTGATATGGAGTTGGTTTCTTCACTTTATGTTTCAAAAGAAATACAACAAGAGTAAAAAGCAAAACTGCCAGGGGCCTGACAATAAATGGTGGATGAGAAACATCAGCTGGAGGAGGAGCTGAATTCATGTTCTCCTGGATGACAAAAGGGTTCAGCTCTGGGAAGGATGAGAGGATCTGGTTACATTTGATCCCTCATCCTGTTATTTCCCAAACATTAAAAAAGAAAAAAAAATGGCATTCTAGATCAGGTTTAAAGATCAATCCATTTCTTGCACTCTGATACATCCAGAGTACTCTAGAAATACATCAAACAAGGCTTATATTAGAGTAGAGCTTGTTTATAGAACTTAAACTGCAACTTAAGCATTTCAGTTTTACCATTAAGAAAGCAAACAACAAACAAAAAGCTTAGAGATTGCAAGTTTGTCTGGGAAGCTTTCAAACTGGCTTTTCAGGCACGGCAGCTACAAGTTGCAGGCAGCTTGGGAACAGGTGAGTTCCACAGAGCTGCCTGTGCCCTGTCTCATCAGACTCCTCGCAGCGCTGCCGAATTGGCAATTTTATGATGTGCAGATGAAGACAACTGATGTGAAGTGAGATTAATAGGCAAAAGTCAGTAAGCACATTCCTAACGTTTATTGTAGAGCTGCATAGTTTCATGAAGAATTAAACTGGCATTTAAAGATGCTATCTGATAAAGGCGTCAAAGTTTTATTTAAAACCACATGCATTCTTATTCTCAGGATTATCTTTCTGAAGCTGTATTGGGCCAGCAACAACAGTCACACTTTCTTGACTGGAGCTTGCCTGTCTCTTGGACCTAGTAATACAACCTTGGTAGCATCTGGAAGAATAGTCGTAGGCCCTGCACACCACTAGTTCACACTGCAGGTAAACCGATGGATTGCTACAAATAAACTGGAAAGCATTGAATTTAAACCGGACCATGTGTCTGTAGGGTGAATAATATGTAGCATAGGTAGAATCTCGAGCACACCTAAAAAGAAACAAAAAATCTCTCATGAACACACACTGCAATCAGTCATTTACAAGCAATATAACACATAACATGAAAAGTGATTTTTAAACACGATGCAGGTTCAGAAACCTGCAATTAGGAAAAGCCAGATGCCCTTCTTTGGCAGCATTGAGCCATGGTACCTCCCTTCAGCCTGTCGTGTCTAGATACCTGGTGCTTGTACGTTTTTCTGAAGGTGAATTAGCCTTACCCGAGATATGTCACTGTTACCTCTCCGACAATGACAATCCATGATGAACTGGCCATAGCCATTTAGTCTATTTGTCATTTTAAGCTGAGGGGGGCTGTGTGTTATATTTTGGGTCAATCCATCCGCTTTCCCCCAATAACCCTCAAGTGCCTATGTTCATTAATTAGTTAGAAGCTGACATTAATGTATGCTATATTCACACTACTCCATTAAAAAAAAAAAATTAAAAAGTAAAAAAAAGAAGAGATACAGGAGTTCAAAGGCAGTTCTATTTGTAATTGTAATGCATAAGAGCTTACCCGTTCCTGATTATATCATAGGTTACTGTTGTAAAATTGTAGGGGGTGGGAGATGCCACACATGTGTCCACAAACAACACCAGGTTTGAATCAGAGTTGTGCAGGTAAGCTTCAAGGAACAAATTCTGGTTGACATCAACGTAGTATGGTGAGTCATTCACCGGCCGCGAGAATGATGCAGAATGATAAAATGTAAGGTTTACATCATATCTGCCATACTGAGTTTCATTGACTTCAAAATTGTCCTCCGCAACATACATTGTTTGTGTCCATGTGTTCTGGAGCATTTTGCAGTTGATATGCAAGTAAAGCTTTTTATTTCTTGTGATTACAGTACCAGAAGAGGATCCTCTAATAATGTTGGAATAAGTTATTGTGTTGTTGTTTCCCTGTTTGACGTATAAAATAAAATGCAGAATTAATTCATATAGTCAGGTTTCCTATTATGCATTCTAAATTTTACTGTACCCTTAGGGCAATGTGCACTGTAAATGCATTATTTCCCAGAAAGTCTGCTGTGGAGAAGTCTGAACCTAGTAATTTCTGTTCTCAGGATAAGAATCTGTAATCTACATGTAATATTCAGTGACTACAATGTGGACGTAGAAATCTACTCACACTACATGCAGACATAACTAGTTAAATAGAAATTGTACAATTCTTTGAACATCAAATGCCTGAAGGATCTGGTCCAGCACAGTATTTAAACGCAAATCTGACCTAAGCTACAAGTGATCATATCTAGTAAAGGCTTTGAGAGCTTTTTAACCACCACACTCAGCTTGGGACCTTGAAAATGCCAAATATTTGCTTCCTCCCACACTTTATTCTTTAGAAGATCCATAACAGGCTATTAGTGAATGCTCTGGCAGCAGATGCAGGAAATATGAGTGTTAATAAACCTTATCCCTCAGGAGAGGGAGAGGCAGCCCGTAATCACCAGGACACTTCCAGTCCCTGCAGGCCTCTGTATAGCTTTCAACTTCTGCTGGTTTTCAAAATTAATTTTTCAGTTTGAATTTTTACACACTCACAATATTTGCATATTCTGTTGAAACATTGAAAGTCATACCTCTCTCACTGTGCCGCAGCCAGTGTATGGTATGTCGAATATAACATACTCCGATGTAATGTTGGGTTTGCAATAGGGGTCATTCAAGGAGAGCTTCCAGACAGAGTAGCCTTGTGACTCAAGGTAGTATCTGCTCACAGCTGCACGCATGTAGTCTGGCAAACACAACAGCGCTAGCAGATGGCAAAGAAAATATGTTACAAGCTCATTGAAGTGACTGAAAAAGGTTATACCTAAATAAACAATATCTTTTGCAGAGGCAGCTGATATTGCAGAAGGAGTTCAGAATCCCAACCATATACTTGCATCTCTATGAAATGCTACAGATTTAATTTAAAATAACATGAAATGGGTGATTCATTGAAGTGGTACAACAAGATTAACAATCAGTGAATTAGCAAATAATTGAGAGGCAGGTTTCCGCTTTAAACATGAACTTACTAGTGCTCTGATCTGCTGGAGTGGAATAATAGTCAGCCTGAAACCCTCTGTATGTGTATCGAGAGTTACTGTAAAATCGGACAGTCATCAGGTTTGAGGAAGACATATATGTGCGAAAAGAACCAGAACAAAATTTCCCAAGGAGAGGAGAGGTATGGAGTGGCCCATCATAGACTTCCACATAGTCAGACAGGCATCTGCCACCTTCCATCCTGGAGAGCAAACATGACTATTTAGTTAAATGCTTAATTTTTTTTAAATTTCTTTTTCTTCATTTTTTTTAAACTCAGATTAACTGTTCATAGCAAAAGAGTACATTTTAGTGATATAACTATCAAGTCTTTGGAACAAAAATTACAGCCTCCAATTTCTGTCTCATTAGATGCCAGCCACATTATTGACTAAATAAACAAAAATGAATACATTTTTCATCTCAGATGTACTAAAAGCTTCAAAAAACATCCTTGAAATCAAGCAGCTATCAGCTTAGTAAATCCAAGGTGTCGATCCCATACATCATCTTCCCAAGTAGTAAATTTTTACTTACTGAACATCTCTAAATGTGAGTGTGACACGAAAGTTGTTCTTTACTTCTATTTCCCAAACACAGTTGGCGTTGTTCGGATAATTTCTGGGATAAAATGGACTCTGTAATGTCCCAGATGGAGAGGAAAGCAAGCCACCACAAGAATAATCTTCTGCAGAGAAAAATAGGAGAAGAAAAATATACATATACATCATTTAAGGTTGCTTTTGGAATATGTCTGTGTAGAATTTATAAGTCTAAAATTTAGAGGCAGTGACTTCTACCAGCTTTAATGGTCTTTCTATTAGGTTCATATATCATCTGAATGCAGATTAGGAGATGCTAAGCACACTAAATAGCTTTCATAATGCTGATCTTCAGTGACTGCACTAGCAGGATATGAATATTTGTCACAGAACTGGACAGTCATTGAGGCTGGACCTCTGGAGGTCAGCTGTTCCTTGAAAGAGAAAAAGTCACAGCTGATCTTGGTTTGCCTCTATTACAATTGCTAATGACCAAAGGGAAGGAAAACAAAGATCAAAATTATTTTGTTTCTGAATAAGAATGCTCACAAATATCCAATTCATAAGCATGAAGACATTATGTCACAGTCAAAAAACTGTATGAAATGTATACATAGATCAGTTGCGGCCTAATCAAATAACAGGGGAGTCAAGATGTAAGAAAGCTTAGAAGAAAAATAAAGTCATGGGTTTCTAAGATACTTTTCAGTACAAGGTCAAACTATTCCAAGAAAAGAGAAATGTGTAAAAGGACATCATCTTTTAATTATATTCTAAATTAGAAAAAATACACATTTACTTCTTTTATCCTAAAGAAGGAACGAGAGACCTACAGAGGTCTAAGAGATTTTCAATTTTTATTTTCAGCTTCTAGCAAACATGAAAAAACCTTCTCTCACTAACTGACTAACATTTACTACGTGAACAATTAAACTTTCAAAATATGCACTGTCCTCAAATGATCTTTAATGTTCTTCAACAAACAGCTGAAATAATAGGAATTAGTGGAATATCAATATTTATGAAGAAGTGGTCGAAAAGAATGCTTCCTAAGCACTTGTGAAATTACGGCTTGACAGCAAAGAAATACGTGACTACCCTGGGTGTGAACTCACCTGCACTGCTATTTTGGGATAATTTGAGGCATTGGTTTTTTTGGTATTAAATGAAGAGGAATATGCCCCAAAATTATGAACAGTAACATTCCTCTCATTGGCTACAACCATGACCAAGTAGTTCCTCTGCGTGCACTTGCACACACACAGCTCCAACACAAACACATGAACCTTTCCAACTGGTGACCCCACCTTAGATGCTCCATATCTATTCTGCTTGAAGATCGGGACACACTTTTGTACTGTGAGGGTGACTGAGCGCGAGCAAAAGTTGTCCACACAGGTGGTGGATTCTCCATCCTTGGAGATAGCCAAGAGCCATCTGGACATAGTCTTGGGCAGCCAGCTGCAGGTGACCCTGCTGTAGCCAGGGGGTAGGACCAGATGTCCTCCAGAGGTCCCTTCCAACCTCAGCCATCCTGTGACTCTGTGATCCATAACTGGGGGCAGGAGCTGGTCAGACCCCTCAACCCCTCCGGACATACCTGTGGTTGCTGACATGGTGGGCATCAAGCTGGAGCTATCTGGTGCTGCAGGGAGAGAGCAGCAGGGGAGTGAGCAGTGTTTTGCCTAAAAGAGGAACATGCTGCTGGGAATCAGCCCTCTCCAAAGGGAGCCCTGGGACACTGAAACCCAAAACCTGCAGTGGGCACTGTAATGTGGCAGTACCAGCCGCCCCCACACTTGCTCAAAGGTGTCACCCAGCAAGGATGCACACTGCTGGGGGGCAGAGCCATCCCCAAAATCCTGGATCCCAAATAACTTTCTTCTTGCACACAGCCCCACTCCAGCATAAAGCAAACACGGGAGCTTTTTCATCATGCACATTTCTTCCCAACAATAAGCATGATGGTAAAACTATAAAGCTGTCACTGTCACATGAAGTAGAAAATCTGACAAATTCTACTTACAAGTAGTGATCTCAGGTGCTGTTGAGGGAGCTGTGCTTGTTTCTTCTAGAGAGGAAAAAAACACACATGATAGCATACGGGGCGGTCAGCATGGGAAATATACTTTGACACTTCCCCCAGACACCGTTTCAGCCTCCAGCAATTTGTGGTTGAGCAACTTTAGATCCAGGAGGTTTCTTTCCACTTTAGTAGACCCCACTTGCTCAAGGGCATCACCACTGTGGCACCATGAAGACCAGCACCAAACCTCTCCCACAGAAGAAGACGCTGCTCAAGCCCAAAGGATTCCAAGCAATCCCGCATCTCCCTGAGCATCAGGGACGTTACCCAGGGTCTGGAAGTGCAGCCCATGTTTGGGTCTTGTGCTTGGAGGGAGACAGAGCATCCCGGAGGCAGAGGACCCCAAGGAGAAGAAGGATGGAAACAGAAATCTCTGGTTACCTGTTGGTGGAGGCACCGTCAGTCCTGAGTCTGGAAAGAGAAAACCAGAGGGCGTGAGGCACTCGCACCCCTTGGCTCCCCTCGGAGCACGCGCTATAAGCTCACGCAGAGCTACGCAGGGACCCGTGGCGGGGATGGCCTGGCTCAAAACCGACCCCCTCCTCGCACCCTGCTCTGCGCGCGAGCCATCGCCCAAATCCCAGATGTCCCTTGTGCAGTCTGCAAGTGCAGGCACGGTGTTCCCTCTGAAACACGGGCCCCTGCGTCAGGGACACGGACCCACGACCCGCTGCTGCCCTGCAGAGCACGGAGGAAGGGCTGGCCAGCCTTTGCCCAGCCTCACACAAACTCCAGATGTGTTTTCTTCAGGCAAAGGACACCAAAAGGCAAAAACCCACCTGAGCATATGACAGAAGCGTCCCCGTGATAACAGCCGCCGTACCCTTCCTTGAAAGGGCAATACCACAGATAGTCTTCAGAGCCCTGACAATTCACCTCCGTCATCACGTACGGGGACCAGTTGCTCGAAGGGAAATAGTGCATCACGCCAAGAGGCGAGCCGCAGCCAAGCTGCCTGCACACAACCTGGGCGTCTTGCATGTCCCACAGGTACCCACACACTTTAGCCCAGTCTCCAAAATAGAAGACTTCCACGTTGCCTGCACATCTGTTTGGCCCGTTGGTCAGCCGCACCAACAGCTCTGTGAGAGACACAAACCCCTTGGTCAGGCCAGCAGTGCTCTGCTTTCAGGCAATGATAACTGCTGACGGATGCACGAGAAAGCGGGCAGTGGCGGTGGTCGAGCGAGGCCCACGGCTCTTTGCAAAGCAGCCCCGGCTTGCGTGAGCCCTGGGAAAGCCACGGGGGCCAGGCCCTTACCCTTGGGATGGCGAGCCTGTGCTCTCAGGTCTAGCCCCCCGCTTCCCAGCAGAGCGACGGGAGAGCACGGGCTGCCCCGTCCTCCCCGGGCACGGCTGCCCCCTGACACCCCGCGGCATCCACCCGCAGCACAGCGCAGGGCCGGCAGCCCCTGCTCGGGCTCCCACGCTGGGGGATGCAGAGGCTGGGGCAGCAGCGGGCACGCACGTCCCTGGGGCCACGATGCCCAGGCAGACGAACTCACCATCAGCTATGATCGGAACTGCGGAGGAGAAGAAGGAGGAAAAAAAACAGACAGAGAGCAAGCGAATTAGGACACGTCCTTTGGGAGCCGTCAGCGCGCTTTACCCTTTCCCCAGTGAGTCAAGTCAAGTCCCCAGTGATGGGCACGAGCGACAGAAGATCGCTTTCTTCCTAGCAAGGATGCACGCTGCTGGGGGGCAGAGCCATCCCCCAAATCCTGGATCCCAAATAACTTTCTTCTTGCACACAGCCCCGCCCCAGCATAAAGCAAACACGGGAGCTTTTTCATCATGCACATTTCTTCCCAACAATAAGCATGATGGTAAAACTATAAAGCTGTCACTGTCACATGAAGTAGAAAATCTGGCAAATTCTACTTACAAGTAGTGATCTCAGGTGCTGTTGAGGGAGCTGTGCTTGTTTCTTCTAGAGAGGAAAAAAACACACATGATAGCATACGGGGCGGTCAGCATGGGAAATATACTTTGACACTTCCCCCAGACACCTTCCCAGCCTCCAGCAATTTGTGGCTGAGCAATTTTAGATCCAGGAGGTTTCTTTCTACTTTCGTGGACCTCCGCAGTGTTTTCAGAAGGCCCTTAAGGACGAGTTTGTGCTTCTGCCCTGGCAAAGAGTAAAGGACAGACGTGACCTTACCCGTGGTGCTGCCGTAAGCAGGAAAGGAGTAGTAGTAGGCCTGGAAACCTCTGCGGGTGACGCTGCTGTCACTGCGAAACAGGATGGTCAGCTGGTGCCCGGATGACTTGAAGACACGATGGTCGTTCTTGCACACGATCCCGAGCGGCGGGCCCCCGGGGGAGCCGCCGTCGAACACCTCAATGGAGTCGTACTGGCAGCTGCTGCCTTCCAGCCTGCGGAGGGAGAGGAGGCTCTGTCTGCACCGTAGGCTGTGGCACCTCCGAGCACGAGCGCCGGCAGGAGCTGCAGGGCTCAAGCAACCCGACCCCATTCCCAGCCTGGCCCCCGCGCTCGGCCAGAGGCGGCCAAGGCCCCGCACTGGGGACGGAGCCGGCCCTGAGCCCGCGGCCAGCACTGGGCACCCTGCCCGCACCAGAGCTGCCGCCCCGACGGACTCACTCGACATCTGAAAACTGGAGCTCGATCCTGTGATCCAGCTCCCGCAGCTGTATGCGCCACAGGCACTGGGCGTTGTCGGGGTAGGAGCTGGGGTAGCCGGGGCTCTGGATTGAGCCGGACAAACCCTGAAGCAAGCCACCGCAGGAGCTGGCCCCTGCGGAAAGGAGCAGAGCCCGGGGATGGGCAGAGAGCTCTTGAAACCCCATTGCCAGAAGCCCTCAGGGAAGGGCACAGCCCCCTGCAAGGAGGCTCTGCCACAGCCCCACAGGGATCCTCCCTCCCGGGCTCACGGCTGCATCCCAAAGCCTCATCCCTGCGTCCCCCAGCCCAGAGCACAGGTTGGGCTCGGCACGGGCAGTGACCCCCATCGGCGGGGTCTGGCCATCCAGCCGGACACCTGGGGCAGGAGATAACCAGAGCCCTTAACCCTTCTGGACCTGAAGGTGGTCAATGGCACGGGGGGAGTCGAGCTGGAGCTACCTGGTGCTGCTGGCAGAAATCAGGAGGTGAGCGAGCAGCATTTTGCCTAAGAGGAACAACCTGCTGGGAGTCAATGTTCTCCAAAGGGAACCCCGGGACACTAAAACCCCAAACCCGCAGTGGGCACTGTAATGTAGCAGGACCGAGCAAGACGGCTGCAGTACCAGCCGCCCCAGCACTTGCTCAAGGGCATCACCACTGTGGCACCATGAAGACCAGCACCAAACCTCTCCCACAGAAGAAGACGCTGCTCAAGCCCAAAGGATTCCAAGCGATCCCACATCTCCCTGAGCATCAGGGACGTTACCCAGGGTCTGGAAGTGCAGCCCATGTTTGGGTCTTGTGCTCGGAGGGAGACAGAGCATCCCAGAGGCAGAGCACCCCAAGGAGAAGAAGGATGGAAGCAGAAATCTCTGGTTACCTGTTGGTGGAGGCACCGTCAGTCCTGAGTCTGGAAAGAGAAAACCAGAGGGCGTGAGGCACTCGCACCCCTTGGCTCCCCTCGGAGCACGCGCTATAAGCTCACGCAGAGCTACGCAGGGACCCGTGGCGGGGATGGCCTGGCTCAAAACCGACCCCCTCCTCGCACCCTGCTCTGCGCACGAGCCATCGCCCAAATCCCAGATGTCCCTTGTGCAGTCTGCAATTGCAGGCACGGTGTTCCCTCTGAAACACGGGCCCCTGCGTCAGGGACACGGACCCACGACCCGCTGCTGCCCTGCAGAGCACGGAGGAAGGGCTGGCCAGCCTTTGCCCAGCCTCACACAAACTCCAGATGGGTTTTCTTCAGGCAAAGGACACCAAAAGGCAAAAACCCACCTGAGCATATGACAGAAGCGTCCCCGTGATAACAGCCGCCGTACCCTTCCTTGAAAGGGCAATACCACAGATAGTCTTCAGAGCCCTGACAATTCACCTCCGTCATCACGTACGGGGACCAGTTGCTCGAAGGGAAATAGTGCATCACGCCAAGAGGCGAGCCGCAGCCAAGCTGCCTGCACACAACCTGGGCGTCTTGCATGTCCCACAGGTACCCACACACTTTAGCCCAGTCTCCAAAATAGAAGACTTCCACGTTGCCTGCACATCTGTTTGGCCCGTTGGTCAGCCGCACCAACAGCTCTGTGAGAGACACAAACCCCTTGGTCAGGCCAGCAGTGCTCTGCTTTCAGGCAATGATAACTGCTGACGGATGCACGAGAAAGCGGGCAGTGGCGGTGGTCGAGCGAGGCCCACGGCTCTTTGCAAAGCAGCCCCGGCTTGCGTGAGCCCTGGGAAAGCCACGGGGGCCAGGCCCTTACCCTTGGGATGGCGAGCCTGTGCTCTCAGGTCTAGCCCCCCGCTTCCCAGCAGAGCGACGGGAGAGCACGGGCTGCCCCGTCCTCCCCGGGCACGGCTGCCCCCTGACACCCCGCGGCATCCACCCGCAGCACAGCGCAGGGCCGGCAGCCCCTGCTCGGGCTCCCACGCTGGGGGATGCAGAGGCTGGGGCAGCAGCGGGCACGCACGTCCCTGGGGCCACGATGCCCAGGCAGACGAACTCACCATCAGCTATGATCGGAACTGCGGAGGAGAAGAAGGAGGAAAAAAAACAGACAGAGAGCAAGCGAATTAGGACACGTCCTTTGGGAGCCGTCAGCGCGCTTTACCCTTTCCCCAGTGAGTCAAGTCAAGTCCCCAGTGACGGGCACGAGCGACAGAAGATCGCTTTCTTCCTAGCAAGGATGCACGCTGCTGGGGGGCAGAGCCATCCCCAAAATCCTGGATCCCAAATAACTTTCTTCTTGCACACAGCCCCGCCCCAGCATAAAGCAAACACGGGAGCTTTTTCATCATGCACATTTCTTCCCAACAATAAGCATGATGGTAAAACTATAAAGCTGTCACTGTCACATGAAGTAGAAAATCTGGCAAATTCTACTTACAAGTAGTGATCTCAGGTGCTGTTGAGGGAGCTGTGCTTGTTTCTTCTAGAGAGGAAAAAAACACACATGATAGCATACGGGGCGGTCAGCATGGGAAATATACTTTGACACTTCCCCCAAACACCTTCCCAGCCTCCAGCAATTTGTGGCTGAGCAATTTTAGATCCAGGAGGTTTCTTTCTACTTTCGTGGACCTCCGCAGTGTTTTCAGAAGGCCCTTAAGGACGAGTTTGTGCTTCTGCCCTGGCAAAGAGTAAAGGACAGACGTGACCTTACCCGTGGTGCTGCCGTAAGCAGGAAAGGAGTAGTAGTAGGCCTGGAAACCTCTGCGGGTGACGCTGCTGTCACTGCGAAACAGGATGGTCAGCTGGTGCCCGGATGACTTGAAGACACGATGGTCGTTCTTGCACACGATCCCGAGCGGCGGGCCCCCGGGGGAGCCGCCGTCGAACACCTCAATGGAGTCGTACTGGCAGCTGCTGCCTTCCAGCCTGCGGAGGGAGAGGAGGCTCTGTCTGCACCGTAGGCTGTGGCACCTCCGAGCACGAGCGCCGGCAGGAGCTGCAGGGCTCAAGCAACCCGACCCCATTCCCAGCCTGGCCCCCGCGCTCGGCCAGAGGCGGCCAAGGCCCCGCACTGGGGACGGAGCCGGCCCTGAGCCCGCGGCCAGCACTGGGCACCCTGCCCGCACCAGAGCTGCCGCCCCGACGGACTCACTCGACATCTGAAAACTGGAGCTCGATCCTGCGATCCAGCTCCCGCAGCTGTATGCGCCACAGGCACTGGGCGTTGTCGGGGTAGGAGCTGGGGTAGCCGGGGCTCTGGATTGAGCCGGACAAACCCTGAAGCAAGCCACCGCAGGAGCTGGCCCCTGCGGAAAGGAGCAGAGCCCGGGGATGGGCAGAGAGCTCTTGAAACCCCATTGCCAGAAGCCCTCAGGGAAGGGCACAGCCCCCTGCAAGGAGGCTCTGCCACAGCCCCACAGGGATCCTCCCTCCCGGGCTCACGGCTGCATCCCAAAGCCTCATCCCTGCGTCCCCCAGCCCAGAGCACAGGTTGGGCTCGGCACGGGCAGTGACCCCCATCGGCGGGGTCTGGCCGTCCAGCCGGACACCTGGGGCAGGAGATAACCAGAGCCCTTAACCCTTCTGGACCTGAAGGTGGTCAATGGCACGGGGGGAGTCGAGCTGGAGCTACCTGGTGCTGCTGGCAGAAATCAGGAGGTGAGCGAGCAGCATTTTGCCTAAGAGGAACAACCTGCTGGGAGTCAATGCTCTCCAAAGGGAACCCCGGGACACTAAAACCCCAAACCCGCAGTGGGCACTGTAATGTAGCAGGACCGAGCAAGACGGCTGCAGTACCAGCCGCCCCAGCACTTGCTCAAGGGCATCACCACTGTGGCACCATGAAGACCAGCACCAAACCTCTCCCACAGAAGAAGACGCTGCTCAAGCCCAAAGGATTCCAAGCGATCCCACATCTCCCTGAGCATCAGGGACGTTACCCAGGGTCTGGAAGTGCAGCCCATGTTTGGGTCTTGTGCTCGGAGGGAGACAGAGCATCCCAGAGGCAGAGCACCCCAAGGAGAAGAAGAAGGATGTAAAGAGAAATCTCTGGTTACCTATTGGTGGAGGCACCGTCAGTCCCGATTCTGGAAAGAGAAAACCAGAGGGCGTGAGGCACTCGCACCCCTTGGCTCCCCTCGGAGCACGCGCTATAAGCTCACGCAGAGCTACACAGGGACCTGTGGCGGGGATGGCCTGGCTCAAAACCGACCCCCTCCTTGCACCCTGCTCTGCACGCGAGCCATCGCCTGAATCCGAGAGGTTTTTTTTCTATTTTAGTAGACCTCAGCAGTTTTTTCCTCCATCAGTCATCAAATCTCTTTGTGAAGCCACCAAAATGTGCAACTGGCTCAGAGAGTGCCAGGTGCCCTCGAACTGAGAATTATCTCTCTCTGTTTGCTTTGAACAAGGTATCTGCTGGTTTCACCTGATTCGATCAGAAGTTGATGGCTCTGCTTCTTGCATGAGACTAGGCTGTGAACAACTCTCTCCTCCTCCCTTTCTCCACACCAAAACCAACAAAGCCACCCAAAAAATATTAACAGAAATGAAGATGACAGAAAACTATCCGGGGAGCTGCTCAGAGCAAGGCCAGTGAGGAAGGGAGGCTGCAGATCCCATTATCTTCCTTCATTTTGCACAGCTGCAGACAAAAAGGGATCTCCAAAACCTACCTGTGACAGGTTTTGCTCACATTCCCACTACATTTAAGCTACTCTCGTTCCCTTCCCCTTCCAGCACCACTGATTTCATCCATACCTCATTGCTAAGCCCAGCTGGTGGCATAAACTCTGTGTCAGAGAAGAGTTTTCCCTGCTAAGGCTCCTGAACAGGACACTTGATGGAAAGCCCTCCAGGTGGCACCAACAGACTGAAGGTGTCCCGTGCGACAGGACTGCGGCAGGCAGAGAAAGGTGATCTCCTTCTAGTTTTTCATCTAACCTAGAGAGTTACGTTTTCTGAGATAGGGCTTTATGGGGTTATTCAAACCCCGGGGGAAGGACAGCATATAGACCACCATTACCCTTCTGCATCAGGGCTGACAACTCTCCAGATGTCCTCTCAAAGAAATCTTTAAAACGATTTAAAACAGCTGAGTTTGGCTGTTTAAAAACTGGTTTCGAAACATAAACAGAGTTGTTCCAGTGTTTGATTTATTTTAATAATTGCAGTTACTGAAATGAAACTGGTTTCCATATTGCCTTAAACACAGTGTCACTATATTTGTAAGAACTGCAGTTTTGAAAAAGATGAGCTGATGGGTCTGGTAAGACAAGAGCGAGCACAGTAGAGCATGGAAAATTAGGCCACAGGACCAGGTGACAGCACCAATCCTATAATCAAAATGAATAAGGGCATTTCATGGAGCCAGTGAGGTCCTGCTCTGGCTTTATATAGGTCACCGGAAAACAGTCTACAAACCTGTATTCGGTTAAAATTTTGTCTGTTCAAACCATGGATAACTTTCCTCTGTGCTTTCAGATACTCAGAAACAGCCGCATTTATGCAGCCTCTGTTTTTCACATGGCATTATCCTAAGGTTTTAGCCCAAGCACTGGTTTGTTTAAGCTCTTTGTTGCAGCAATGACTTGCGTTCTTTCTTGGAGAAGAGTGACATATACATACAATTATATGCTGCATTTTAAGTGCATGCATATGCTGTCATATAGAGCCTGCATGGGTACATTTCAGCATCTGGGAGCCCAGTCTGAGGACACTGAACCCCTGACTCTGCAGGTAGGTTTGCTATATTGGCTACAACTGGATTAGAAAAGTTTTCAAATGCAAGCGTCAGCTTGGAGAGAATATTTAGCAATGCCAAGTCTATAAACAGTGTACATTTTTGTATAACTTTGAAGTTACCTGTTATTGGAAGTGGCGTTTCTCTAGAAGCTGCTGATGTCCAAATTGCAGACCCTGTCATCAGAAGTAACAAAAAAAAAAAAAAAAAAAAAGTTGAAAGAACATTACATGAATTAAGTAATGTGGATGGAAAGTTTGCATACACAGGATCCCCTTGTGACGCTGGCAAAGGGAAGCCTGCTGATTTACAAGGGAGTGGATTAGGTCCAACTACTGTTGGTGATAAAAATCCTGCTCCATGGACAGTCTGAGAGGTGGGAATATGCCTTCACTGACTAATATCATGTATGACAAGACCTCTAACATTGACCCTTAAACACAAAGTTTATGCATTTAAACTGATTTCTCGATTTAGACAAAGATCCTAACAGGGAGACCTTCCATTTATTCAGCGAGTAGGGAACTTGCTGCCACGTCCCACCACACTGCTCCTCACATGTGCAAGGCTTTAAATCTAAATTCATTAGATAGTAATGAAAGAATCAAACAATAACTCAGTATTTTCCAGCTCAATATCAACATTCCAGCTTAGTTTTTGATATCACAAACTGTACCTCAAGTATTTATGGAAGGAGCAAATAATAAAAGCATTAAAAACCTGAGTCTGGGAAAAGCTCTGAATGGTTATTTGTTTCCATTGTGTAGGTAGATGTGTGTGGGAACACAGAAAGGGAAAGCAGGTTTTTGCTTTTGGTTCATTAGTCCAAGTCAAGCTAATGTCAAAACTTTACATCGGAAAGAGGGAGGGATGGAAAGACAGCAGCTATGGCAAACACTTGGGATCTTTTCCCCTTCCTCCCTCCTGCACAAAGAATGCAAGAGCAGTTGCTTAAAAAGAACAGCCTTGGTTCTCACAGCACCATGCTGGCACTCTGCTCGGCCAGGGAAGCCTCACCTGAAAAAGGGGAAAGTGTTTTTTGAACACAAGGCGACCATTTTACCCTCTTTGAAGCATCGTCCCTCCCATCAGACCCACTGATATTTGTATCGGTCCCCAAAGAGATGAAAGTGGCTGGGCAGATCACTGCCTCTGCAACCAAATCAAATTACTCTCGTAACAGGAATTAGACTATGGGAAATTAGAATAATATAAAATTACAGTAATTCCTATTATATTCTAACAATTACAATAATAATAGGAAGAGGGACATATGCCCTACTTCTTTTACCTAGGGCACTCTGTTATTAAACACCAATGTGTTAGTCATGACAATATACTTAATCAAATACAAAACACATAGCTCAAAGAGCACCTCACGCTCTTTAAAATAAACATGCATTTCATCCAGAAAATACATATAAGTCTTTAAATTCATTATCCCAATACAAAGATTCAGAAAATTATATCATTGGCTTTACAGTATATTCATTTGAATTTCCTTTACTAGCCTCTTTACGAAAAATGCTAAGAACAAAAATTTAAATTCATTAAGCGGTTTCAATAAAAGCTTTTGAATTAATGGGTATAACGATCGATTTGCTCAGCTCATAGGTTTGACCTGCTCATGGTTTTTGAAAGAGCTAATCCATGCTGCTAAATCCTCTTTTACCCTTAAATCTCAACATTAGCCTGATGTGAAATACAGCCATGAAGGTGATCAGAAGTGAGACACTTTACCTGCAGCCACCTGAAAATGAAGACTTATCATTACCATCCAAGACAAGATCATGGTGGCAGCCATCTCCTTGGAGCTCCTGATACAGGAGCGCACCAGAATTTATAGGCAGAGACGCAAAAGGGTGTAGCTCAGCAGCCTTCAGTAAGTCAATACCCGCACTGCTCTTACTTCTCTTGATTTCCATAACTTTTGTTTGATTTGTTACCCAACATTTATAGCTTCCTGGTTCTACAAGAAGACAACACCTGACATCTTCCTCAGAGAAGGTAGAGATCAAAAGTGGTTGCAATGGCTGCTGGTTTTCCATCCTGTCCCTCTTTCAGCTGTGCAGTTCTGTTGCTGTCACAAATGTAACATGTCCCTTTCTCGGGTTTGAGTCGTATCTGAGCCAAAGTTGCTTTTTAAGTCTGTGTAGCAGAGCCTTCCTTTTTGTGACTGCAGATGTGGAAGGGTAAGAGCGTGGTGGGAAACAACCGAGGGGCTCATGGAGACCCTTCTGTCGGTCCTGGACTCCCTTGGGGAGATGCACCCACCATGTGCTGAGAGGACATCACCTAGAGACAACCGTCATGTCGCCAGTCCCTTAAAGTTGTTGTTGAATATACAGTTTCATGGACCATCAAATATCACACATAACTTACCGTTATGTATTTCTTAAATATTAGTTACACATTAGTTAACTTTGTGGAGGTAGAAGAGTTTAGAACTAGGATACTGCACTGCCTTGAATTCTCCTAGACTATTTTTGTGAGTATTTCTGTCCTAATAGATGTCACATAAAAGTGCAGCAGAAAGTGAGTACATTCATCTCTTTCTCATCTCCCTTGTTCATCCTTCAGCGTGCTGTGTCTTCACCAGGGTAGCAAGACTGACAGTACATTTAAGTTCTGCAAGTCATGTACTGCAAAACTGAAACCACCAAAGTCATCTTCTGAATTTTGTTACAAACTCAACTCAAAATTCAGTGGTCATACACTGGTCATCGTTAAACTGTGCAAACCTTCCCAGAGAACAAGGAGCTTAAGTCCGGGGATAGGGGCAAGTGTAGAATATAAGGGAAAATTCATCCCGAATTCTCTGTTTCTGAAGTTCTTGAGTGCTTTACAGATCCCTTGACACAGTCCTCTCACTGGGATTTACAACATATTTAAGATAACAGATAAATAAAGGGATCTAATGGAAGTCTACACTGGATTTTTTACAAAGAGAAACTACATTTCAGATCACGGTCAAGTTTCAGTGGATCTGAGTGCCCATCAAAGAAACTGCATTTGCACAGCACTGCTAAATTTGGCAATGTTTGAACAGTATATAAAACCCTGGCATCACAGAAAGATTTAGCCCAGAAGGGGCCTCTGGAGACTATCTGGTCCAACCCCCAAGTCAAAGAAGGGTTATCTTCAAAGTTCGATCAAGAGGCTCATGGTCTCAGTTATTCTTGTAACGCAGAATTCCACAGGTTTTTTTCTTAGACAAAGTGTGCAAAAACTTTTACTAGATAAAAGATTTGACATGTTGGTTGTTCCTGCTGCTAGTTTTAGGTGGCTTTGGATTCATTACCGATTGGTAAACATATTCCTTCTCAGGAACTCAGAAATGTATTTCTTGTGCCTCATGACACACGCAACACAATTGTCCTGGCCCAGAACAGCCAGCACCTAAACTCAACCCGATACAGCAGAGTCAAGTCAGAAGACGATCAAAGGGAGAAAGGAAGAACAAACTCCATAGTGAGAAGGGAAAAAAAGAAAGGGTTACTTTGTTAGACATGCAAACAGTTCATTGACTCTATAAATACAGGTAGTCTTCTCTTATCATGGTTTTGCAAGCCAGATGGAAGAATTGGTCATTCAGAGGAACTGCAGGAAGTAAGGGAGGTGGCTTGGTAAACAGGTTGGGGCAGCTGTTGTGTACCCAGAGAGATGAAAGTAAAGCAAAAACAGATTACAAACATTGAAAATTCAACAAAAGCTGTTAATATTTGAATGGAAAAGAAGAACACGTGAGACAACTCCAAAGATTAAGTCTGAGGCAAGCTCAGGGTGGCTGGTCCACAGAGGCCCCAAGAGTTGCAACAGCAAGCATCACTGCATGGCCATCCTGCTTGAGAGCTGACTGGCATTCACTGCTTGGAGCCCAGCGTCTCAGTTCTTCTGTCCCTAGATAAAAAGACAACAAGTGTGGTGGATTGAGCTTGGCTGGCTGCAAGACAGCCACTCAGCCACTCTCTCATTCCACTTTCTCAACAGTGCAGGAAGAGAAAATAAGGTGAAAAAGCTCATGGGTAGACATAAGGACAGGAAAATCACTTACTGATTATTGTCACAGGGAAAACAGACTCAACTTGGGGAAATAGAATTTAATTTATTGCTAATTAAAATAGATATGGATAGTGAGAAACACATACAAACTACAACAACACCTCCCCATTTTCCCAGGCTCAGCTTCTTTCCTTCATTGCTGACTCCTCTACCTCCCCTCTCCCCAAGTGGTGCAGAGGGGATAAGGGGAATGGGGGAGCTGCAGTCAATCCATAGCAGTTTTTTCCTGCTGCTCTGTCCTCCTCATTCTTTTCCCCTGCTCCAGTGTGGGTCCTTCCCATGGGCTGCAGTCCTTCAGGAGCAGCCTTCTCCAGCGTGGGCTCTCCATGGCCACAGCTCCTTCAGGAAATGTCCCCTTGCTGCAGCACAGAGCCCTCCATTGGCTGCGGGGCAATCTCGGCTCTGGCACCTGGAGCACCTCTTCCCCCTCCATCTTCTTTGTGTTCGCTATGGATGTCTGAGAGCCCATGCACAGCTAGAACAGAACTGGTTAAAGATCTCACTTGATTGCAATGCACCAGCAATAGAGAAGTCACAGCTGTGGACAACTGCATAGACACTACAGTTCCCACCGCATGGCTGTATGGGGCTACCACTCCTCTTATTCACCCTCTTTCACTTGGCTTGCTGTTCCTTTCCCAGCCCTTTCCTCTCTGCTCCATTGCTGGCTCCTTCCCCAAGAGGAATGGCATTTAGATCTACACTAACAGCTCATAAGAGGACACCATGCAGGAAAGCAGCAAGTGTTTGGCCAAGACCTGTGCCTCGTGTCTTACAGCTGAGAGTATCCAAGTAAGCAGGTGAGGACAGCATTTTGTGAGAGCCAAGAGCTGCATAAGGAAATAACTGCATTGATCCTATGATAGTCAGGATCTATGACACATTCCTGAACAGTAACCCTATCCCTGCCTGGAGTGAATATTTTTGAAAAATGGGGAGAAAAAAGGCTCATCACAAAATCAGGTCAAATTCAGCAAAAAATTTCATTTGAGCAAAATGCTGAAGTGTAAAAAATGTCTGTTCTGTACCTGTCATAATGAAATGTTTCAAATAAAGTTGTTGGAAATTGACCCAATCTATTTTTTAAAGCTTGAAGAACCTGAGAGCAAAACTACACTCGTCCTTTGAGACAGTGTAAGATTGCAACTGAAAAATTTATTATTCACCAGCTCTGCTATTATTGAACTGCTTGCCCATGACTGAAAGAGCTGTTGAACTCTTGAGGAAGAGAGGGGACTTGGGATTATCTGGGAAAGGTACTAGGCAGATGGTCATGAAAGACACAAATCTTGTGCCTAGTCTCATTTTATGTTCCTGTTGGTTGCCCCTCATCTGCTTCCAGCTCCTCTCCCTCTCCCAGACCTCCGCTGACTCCAGCCCACCCCAGATAATGAACACCAACCTCTTCTTCACATCCAAGTGAGGTACACAAGCTCATTACCACATCTGAAGGCAACAAGACCTGTTTACCAAAGGTCTGTATAAGATAACAGAAATCAAATGCTTTTACCTTACAATGAAAGGACATCTTGCAGACCAGGACCTGTTTGATCCCTGTTTACTTTCTGGTAATAGGCACCCCAATATATTACATAGCATATCAGAACATGAGTTACTCCTTGTATGAACATACACTCTTCACTCCTTAAACCAACACACTCAGACCTGCAGCTGGTAAAGACAGATAGAGGCTCAATGGCAAAGGAAAAATCAATGAAAAATATGATCTCAGAAAATATACTTGTTGCTATGAAGTGAAAACACCTAAAGTTTACATTAAAAGTTATTGGAACAGAGACAATAACAAGACCCAGAGCAGGGACGAGGACTGGGGCTTGCACACTTTTAAGCAGCCTTTAGCCACTGCTAAAAAGCTGCTCCTTACCCTGCAATTCTTTGGCACCATGCAGGTAGAAGCACGGAGACTTCTCCTACCCTGGCCAACTGATAGTCAAGCATTTAGATTGGTTTTCTGGGATGAGATAGATGGATTTGACCCCTTCTCACCTTGGGCATTTCTTTGCTGAACAGATTAACTCTTAAGCCATTTTAAGATGGGAACCACCCATGCTCAGAAGGAAAATGGCTTCTACCTTCCCTTCTGCAAGTAGCCTCATCCAGTCATAGTGCTTATGGCACTCGCTGAGATCACTCATCATGTCAGACCTTTTAGGCAGGTGCTAAATGTCTGATTACCGATCACTAAATTTAAGTGCCTCCAAGGCTGGTGGCAGCTGATGCCAGCAAGAGATAGGGAAGGGCATTTCAGCTTCTGTCCATCCAAGATCTCCCTTGAATCTTGCCTTATGCTTGTTGAAGAAACTTGATCTAATACCTGACAAAACAGCAGAAGTTGGAAAGGGCAAGCACTAGCTTGCAGAAGGAGGATGGATCTCCTATTGCTCGCTGAACACAGAAAGGAAAATAATTAATAGAATGATCCATTAAACCACAAACCCATAAAATTTCACTGAAAGGTAAAAATGTTGCCAAAAACTTAAGGGTAACCGGAAGCATTTGACAGATGTCATAGCTTGAAAATTTACATTTTCTTGTAACCAAGAACTCCAAAACCAAAGTTGGTGCTAAAGTCCACAACCTGTCATGAATTGCTTCACCCCCCAAAAATAACAAAACATTTTGTTTTGTCATTAAATAAAGCTTAACACTGCTTTTACACAAATATTGACAATGTTCCCACATTGTTTATGCAGTGGGAGAGAAACTAACAATGCTATGTCTTATTAATGCATACTTTTGCCTATACAGTTTGGCCAACTTCCTAAACAATCCATCCCACCTAGTTTTGAATTTAGGTCAACAGTTTCATGAAGTCAGCTGGGCCAGGCTGGTCACTGCTAGTTCTAAACTGAGCAGTTACGCTTCCTTTTCTCAGTATGACTTGTATCAAATACTTCCGCCATCCTGACAAAATAAATAAGTGCACAGCCAGACAAAAAGTCAAAGCCAAGGGCATTTCTATTAAAAAAGAGACAGACTGTGCCCATAAAGACATTTAAAAGAAAAAAGGAAACCACAAAAGTATGCTTCATGAGGGGAACAACTGCTTGACCAGCACAAACACGTGACTGAATTCTGCAGTTCTGTCCTTCTTCGTGATTGTAACATGTTTTCCAAAACACTGCATAGAACTTGCCAAGTGTCCGCCAGCCTCCTGAGTACTCAGAGCAATATTTGGAGGCAAAATGGACTTCCAACACCAGAGGCCAGAAACTCAGACATTTAAGGCTGCACCCTGGGAGTCTCCCCCTCAGAGAAGCCCAAGCACTTACCAAAGCCAGGAATGGAAGCCATGACCAACAGCACCCAAATACAGGTCCCTGCTCTGAAGGACCAGACCCTGGCCATGGCTCCAGCCTGGCACCGATGCTCTCGGTGGAGACAGCCCCAGCTCTCCTTACCCCTGCACTACCCTTCCACAGAAGGTCTGGGATCAGATTAAGGCACTTTTCTCTGCCTTGGGTTTCTGTGCCACCTCCCATTCCTTGTTCTTCAGAGTCACTGCACAGTGTCTGGGAATAATTTTCTATGGCCTTTGTTTTAAATAAATTTATTATACTTCTTTGCTGAAGAAGACTCTCCTGGAAGCACAATTTCCCTGCTGTGGCTAAGGGTTGGCAAGGGTCCGGTTCAGAAACAGAAAATCCCCTAAAGCAGATCCCAACCCGATTCCCTGCCGGGCAGCAGCTATGAGAATCGCAAACACCATTTTATAAAAAACGTACAGGGAGCATATCACAACAGTGAGGTGCTGGGCAAAACTCAGAGACAAAATCCTCCCAGAAAACCATGTTTCTTTCCAACACCCAGCCCTGCCTGACCCTTCGAATAGGACTTTGAGTCCCAGGGGAACTCCAGGGTGGTGCCACCCCACTCGTTGCACCAGCCCTCTGCCCAGTATCATGCTGATCTACTTCACTTTCAACGACACCTTCAACAACAGGGCACCTTCGCCAAGTTTCCATTCAAGATCTACCCCAGAATGGCTCAAACAACATAAAAAAGAAAAAAAAAAATGTCATAATATGATGCATTTTGGTAAATACAAGACTGTCCGACTCCTGCAAAGCCCACCCCAGACTGTATGTCTTGCTGCTTTTCTGAGCAATGCCCACTTCCATAGAAGAACCTATATACACTTGACTTGGCCATCAGTTCGTCTTGGAAAGACTGTATTAACCCTTCTGAGTTCTTGTTGCCTGGGAGAAATGCAGACAAAGAAAACAGACTTAAGAAAATTAATTGCCATAAAACAAATTGTAATGTAGGCGCCCTGATATCCAGAGGCTAACTTCATGTTTGGTAGGTTGTTTGAATTGTTTTCGTGTAATGAGTGCAAATTTCAGGTCTTAGTAGTAGCAGCATAGTTGGCATAATCTAATGTGTGGATGTAATTTTGACCAAAGGGGTTTGCACAGGCAATTATCATATTTGAACATAATAATTAATGGTTGATGCTAAATAACAGGATTACAATTACATTAAACAAATATTTAATAGCATGTTATAGTTATTTAATGGTTATATGAAAGTTACATAAAGATTTCCCTACAGTAACATCTGGATATTGTGACATCTAGATCAAGATAGGTAAAATAAAGAACCCCTTCAATTTTAGCAATAACGCTTCTACCACTTGCTTTCTGTTTAAGCAAGTCTAGCACTTCTGTGATAAAGATGAGAAAGCACATGTTGCCTTGTTCAATCTTCAGTTTATCTGATGGCCAACAACTGTGTGGTATAGCTGCAGCTGCAGGGGAAAGCACGTTATCTATGAAGGTTTTCTAACATGGGAGATTATGTGTGATGCCCAACTTGTGAGGGAAACAGCTGAAGAAAAAGTGAGTCAGAGCTACAAGAAACCAGTTCAATCAGCACAGACAGCCTGCAGAAGTACCTAAGAGCAGATAGACTACCAAGAAAGAAAACCATCCCACCAGAAAACATGTTATTTGCAGTAATATGGATAGTATATCTTTATATATATGTATGTATCTTAGTATACTGTATGTAATTTAATACAGAAGCTAGGTAGAACTGACCAGTAAACATAAGATTCTTTGATAATGTTTTACTGCTGAGATGATGTGAACAACAAGAAATGAGACACAAAGGCCTCCCTGTTCTCATGAAATCACACATAAAGCATCCAATATCTCTTCCTGAAAATGGATTAATAATTTACTGAAAAAATAATTGTAAATTGTATTATGCATTCATCAACTTATTACTACATATCCACATTGCATCAAAGCAATATCACTAAGTATTTAACATAAACAAGATAAGTCCAGTTGGATGGTGCTAACGACCAGTGGACGTGGTGCCACAGATCCATGGGGTACACGAGCGCTGTGAGCCAGAGCAGCTCCTGGAGAAGGGAACCAGGCGCCAAAACCAGGCTGGAATTTCAAACCCTCACAGACTGAAGCCAGAGTTAAAGAATAAATATTATCCTATATAAAATCACTCCTCTGCTAGCCACAGATAAATGAATTTTCAGTCTCTCCTGAGTTGCTAGAAGGTGCAGCTGGACCATTGCTTGTGGCAGCACTTTATCCATACGGCTGCAAGTGATGCTCTCTGGCCAGGCACTTCCCTTCAAGGATTTGATCAACTGAAAAGAGCCCAGTAATGAGGACAGGTATAGAAAATGTGACCTGAGATAAAAAGAGATTAAAATAATTGCTGAGGAAAATTGTCCTTTGTCTTCAGAGGAAAAAAAAGCCCAAAGTAGGGATGTGATGGCAGTCTTCAAACATACAATAAGTTGCTGAAAAGAGGAAGCAGGCAACACGTGATGTCCATGCTTACAGCAGACAGGGTAAGTAAGCAGTAAAGCTTTTCAGTAACCTCAAAGATTATTTGGTGTCAGGAAAAAACCTAACTGTACAGCTGATGGGAATCAGCAAATTTCTAGAAACCTCAGACAGGATTGATTCAAGTGTAAAAGCCGGGAGCGTGCACAGGAGCTGCACCACCTCTCCAGCCATGTATGCCACGGAGATATTACGTGTGGATGGAGGAATAGCCCTAGTGACTTGTCAGGCAACAGTCCTGAAGTTGTTTGTTCTGCTGTACACCGAGGACTGAGCTGGCGACATGAGGCTCCAAATGAGATGGAATGGCAAGGTATTTAAAGCTGCTCCCACTTCCTATCTTGAGTTGTAGCAAGAGTGGAGCTGTAGTATCTAGCATTTCTAGTAACAAATCAAATGACATTATGAACATCTGTGGCATAGGATTTGATTTGATCTTACTCTGTTTCTTCTTCCAGGACAGAAACAGTGTTGAGCAGAGAGCTTTGGCAGACTAGCTTTTAATAAAATTAAAAAAAAAAAAAAAAAAAAAAAAAAGACTCTGTTCTTCAGGCAATAAAGAAGTTTGAGCAGACGAAGCCCTTGCGCATAGTGGCAAGGTTTGCAATGGCCCTCAGGGCTTGCAGGAAGCCATTGCACAGGCTGGAACCCATCCCAACAGAGCTCTTCCTTCTGCACAGCTCTCCTGCCTTCTCTTGGGAAGTGCTTTTTCATTAAACAACCCAAAAAACCCCACTTAACCGAGGATGAATAAAAGCAAAACTAATAGATTGCAAGAAAGAAATAAGATGCATTTCATAGCTTCAGTATAGTATTATCCTTTACATAAGTCTGTATATGTAATGGCAACATTTACATGGTTGTAAACCCTTTTCTGTTACATCAATAAAATATTCGTCTCCCGCTAACCATGCTGGTGAAACGCAGCGTTCCTTTGCCAATGACTAGACTGTTCCCCTCTTCAAAACGAAGGTTTCCTTTCAAGATCCCAGCCTCCAATTCGAATGAGATGTACCCCCTCGACCACAGATGATGCCTAACCCTGCCGCTTACCTTCACGAGCCCCATCTGGGCAGCGGGAGGAGCAACGCTGCGGTTGTGCTGCCACAACGCACCCAGCAGTTCACATTGCAGTTGAGCTCTCGGCCTCCCCTGGCCTCACTGGTACCCTTCTTTTCAAGCAAGATACTGTCTCTAACCATGCTTTCTGATTCAGATATAAGCAAATGTACTCTTATTCTCCAGCTAATTACAGGTGTGGTTTATTACAGGTTTGTTTTGCACCAGAGGTGACAGCTAGAGCTTCTTTTCTGTTATATTTGCCTGTTTCTGGTTGACTTTCTGGTTTGGTTTTTTTTTTCCTATAGGAGCAAAGCTATACAGGATTTTAAACGAGCCACAGCATCCTGAAACTTTCTAGGTTTCCAATCCAGACTGTCAACTCTCCTTCCTTGCCAGACACATGAACATACCCGAGATGCAGACAAAACCTACTCTTTCCTTGCCAGATCTGCCCGGTCCCTCAGAAAGTTGGAATCAGCTCTGTTACGAGAACAACTTGCAGCTCTTCTTTCCGAACAGACACTCAGTTCAGGCTTCCATGGACATCTGCTTTTCCTACATCACCCTCCTCCTGCGAGTGCTCACCCCGACTCAGCACCGCCGTACACAGCACCCATGGAAAGTGTTCGATAACCACAGTGCGACGCCCAGACACGGTGTGTGCAGCTTCCCCAGAGGATGGTGTTGAGTTTTTAGCTTCAATTCGCCCCCTCGTGGACTTACCTGACCAGAGGTCCTTATAAACACCTATTTCTCCTGGAGATGAGCCCCATGGGCTGCTGCTCCTCTCTCAGCTTTCGGGAGTGTCGTGGTTTAACCCCAGCCGGCGGCTAAGCCCCGCAGCTCACTCCCCCGCAGTGGGATGGGGGAGAGAATCAGAAGAGTCAAGGTGAGAAAACTTGCAAAGCAAAGCAAGGAATTGATTCCCTACTTCCCATGGGCAGCCAGGTGCTCAGCCATCTCCAGGAAAGCAGGGCTCCATCACACATAACAGTGACTTGGGAAGACAAACGCCATCACTCCGAACATCCTGTCCTTCTTCTCCCCCCAGCTTTATGTGCTGGGCATGAGGTCGTATGGTGTGGGATGGCCCTTTGGTCAGCTGGGGTCAGCTGTCCCGGCCGTGTCCCCCCCCAGCTCCTTGTGCCCCCCCAGCCTGCTCGCTGCTGGGGTGGGGGGAGAGGCAGAAAAGGCCTTGACTCTGTGTAAGCACTGCTCAGCAGTAATGAAAACACCCCTGTGTTATCAGCACTGTTTTCAGCACAAATCCAAAACATAGCCTCCTACTAGCTACTGGGAAGAAAATTAACTCTATCCTAGCCAAAACCAGTACAGAAGGCTTTGGGAAATGGGAGCAACCAGGCAGCCACAGCAAGACCCCACAGCTACCACACAGACACAGCCTAAATCACAGCCTTCTCAATCAAGAACACCTCACACCTGTACTTTCCTCTGCAGAGCAGTGATCTGCACCATTAGCTCCATGCCAGAGGGGAAAGGAAAGCTATTCTTCCACTGCAAGCAGCCATAGCCCATGAACAGGAGACCCCATGCGTGCCATCTGCCCCAAAAACTCAACAGGGGCAAGCAGGATGATGCAAAACTTCGCTTCTCATGCAAGTGCTGCAAAAGAATTGTTAGCTGGAAAAGGTCTGAGTTTGCAAGGTTACCCTGGAGTTCAAAAAAGAAGATGGGATTAATTAGTCCTAAGTAATGGTGCTTAAACTCTGCACGCTATGGGGCTTCAAATGAAAGCAAGGGAGCACGTAAGAAAAATGCAAAGTCCAGGATCAGATCCAGTGCTATAATAAGCCTATTTGTTTTAATAGCAGTTAAAAGGATAAACCTAAGAAAAAAGCAGTGAATGTGAATTAAACTTATGAAAGGAATGGAATGGAGGAAGAGAAGGAAGACTGGTTTGGTTTTATTAGTAAGAGGGACCAATCGCTTTAATTATATAAGGGCACATAGCAATAGGACAAGGGGTAATGGCTTTAAACTGAAAGAGGGCCGATTTAGATGAGATAGAAGGAAGAAGTTCTTCATGGTGAGGGTGCTGAGGCACTGGAAGAGGCTGCCCAGAGAAGCTGTGGATGCCCCATCCCTGGAAGTGTCCAAGGCCAGGCTGGATGGGGCTTTGAGCAACCTGGTCTAGTGGAAGGTGTCCCTGGCCATGGGAGGGGGGTTGGAACCAGATGATCTTCAAGGTCCCTTCCAACCCAAACCATCCTATGGTTCTGTGACTCTATTCAGGGAAGGTAGTTTCATGTGTTTGTACACAGTCTTTGAACAGAAAATCCTTTCTGTACTAAAAGAAAAAAAAAAAGAAAAAATTAACGGACAATGTTTTCCATACCCATTTTTCATCTCAATCTGCTTCAAAAAATTTCTATTTATCATAGATATTCATAGGAAATTGCTGCGTGGAAGAGCCAGACCATTTCAGCCACGTCTGCGCAGCGAGTCCAGCAACAACAAGTCCAGATAAACCAAGCAGCTGCCACCGCACAGTGCCCTGAGCCCACGGGCGGCTGTCACACAGTCCATTCCCTCAGATATTCACACTGCAAACTTTCTGAACATCACTGTGTTGTCTCTGCATAAACACTGAACAGAAAAGGAATGAACAGAACAAATATTTAATTTTCCTCTCCAGCGTGTTATGCAGTATTTCCAAGCTACTAAAGTTAATTCTTTACCAAATTCAGTAAATTTGACTCTCATGCTTTAGCTCTGATTCATTTTCTCTCTAATCAATTCCTAATTTTTATCCACTTCCTCAGAGAGTTTATGGGGACAAATACTGCAGTACCATGACTACTACTAAACGAAACCATGAAAATTGGAGGAAAACTTTCCAGAAAATGCAGATTAAATCGATGAGCTGCTCTGGTAGCTTTCTTCCTCACTTGCTCTGTCCAATTAGTCAAATTACATATGCACTGGGTTTAGCAGTAATTTTGTGCAATAAATAACACTTAACAAATCAAGTTATTGCATAGTCACAGAGTAACAGTGCAAAGAAGCTAAACTGGATTCATTCCTGTGGGTCCAGCCCTGACGTCCCAGCATCTTGCACAAGAGAATGGGGTTTGGGGGTTGAGAGGAACAAAACAGATGGAGTGTGTCAGACACCTGTACAGCACAGCTGGACACACAGCGCAGGATGTACAGACGTACAGCGTATACACACTAACAATGTAAAATCAGCAAAGCTTTCTGCTACGCATTTCTATACAGTCGAGAATGACGATGCCCTTCACATTATGGCTGATGCTACCAATCCCTTCGCTTCCAGATAACTTTATCTGATGCTGGTTGAATTTTGGGATCTGGATGGGAGGTTGCCAGGCTGAGGTTTGCATCCTAAAGTCGAGGGTACAGCCAGATGAGGCAGACCTTTAGCCATCACTTCTCTGCCTGGCTCCTTCCTGTCTCTTCGGGACGTTTCTGCCTCTCGGTGTGAAGAAAGCCTCACAACAGCTTGCTGACATTTAACTTCAAAGTCTGACTTAACGTCAGCCCAGGGTGTGATTTCGGTTTCCTTTCAGTGACTGTCATCAGCAGTGCTAACAGGGAGGGAGTTAGAGCAAAGGGAGGGGGAAACTGAGTAAAGGATGCCAAGCCAGATCCTTATTTTCTGGCTGTAAGAGGAAACAGTGCAAAATAATATGGGAATTTAGGAACAGCAGGAATAATCTCAAATATAATTCAATCAAGGAGATCCCTGGAACCTCCGATGAACATTTCTTTCTTCTCACTCCAAGGACGAAAAGGACTCCTGCAGTGACCTACCATGGCATGCAAATAAATACTCGGTGGCCCTCATCAGTCACTGCTCTGGACGGAGACTGCTGCCTTCTTGACCACCACCAGTTCTCCTGCGTATTTGCAACTGCAGTTTTCATCACCTCTACACTATTTTTCTCATATACGATAAGAACATGTATATAATCCAATGCCCTACTAGATGTCTCTCTCTCTGTAATTTGGAAAGATGTAGTTTTAAAAATATCCTCAGGTTCCTTAACATAAATACAAAATACTTCTGGGGAGGGAGGGGGGGGGGGGGGGGAAGACAAAAAAAAGTCCTCTGGTATTGAAACCACAGGACCTTACTGCTTGGCACATAAGCCACAGAAACCAGACAATTGTTAGTCATGATCATTTCTTTTACGGCTCGAGACATTTCCCTCATGGAATAAGTGAACTAGCTTTTCAAAACTACCCCTGAGCGTAGCCACACATAGCCATCTACTCGGCATCACATACGCAGCAACTCCAGTTTCCATTTCAGACATTCCAAAATACTGAAAATCAAGCCAGAACGTTCAATTTCCCTGATTTAGCGTCCAGCGCTTGCTAAAATTTCCAGGAAACTGATATTTATACAAACTGTGCCAAAGCTATTCTGTACAAAGTATTTTCAATTGCACTTTGGAAAGCACTGTGCGTTGAAGCAACAAAGAACAAAAACCATTCCAAATCTATAACCCAATAATACATCAAAAATACATGTTAATTAATTGTATTAAAGACAAACTTTGCTTCTGTGCCTCTGCTTGTCAGTAATCTTATTTTAAATACTTAAAAAACGTTTAGAGACAATTTTGATTGTAAGAAACCATCTGGGTAGCTGCAAACATGGTTGGATACTAGAAGAGTAATTTCTAAATATTTTTCAGGATAAGCATGTGGTTCTGGATATCTGACGCAAAGAAATTAATTATAAATAATTAAAAAAAAGATAAATCAGAAAACTACTTTCAAATATATGATGGAAAATGACTGGCTGCAATAAGAAACCATCTTGCATCCCACTAGATGGAGCTACGGGCCTTGACTACTCAGCCTAGAAATCTGGTCAAATATTTCACTAAGCCAGTGGTGAAGGAAAACCATTTACAGAAGTCAAGTTCATTTGCCCCGTTCCTATTGCACATGCAAACCTGAGCCGTTGTCCTGCGGCATTTATGCCTCCCAGCAGCAGCTATGTAACGCACAGGCATAAGGACGTGCTGTGCTAGGGACACCACCGGTAAGCCCAAAGTGGCTAGCTAGAAACTAAGCAAAAAAAATCAAAATAATCTCATATTAAGAGACCACAACAACAAACAATAGGAACAAAGAGAATCAACCAGCTCTGTAAATTATGCAACTACTTGTTTTGAAATACAAAGGCAGATCAAAAATAACTTCTTTTTAAAGTTTTTAAACACAATTTCCTGACTTTGGGCCTTTAGTTTAATTTTTGTTATTTGGGTTAGGTGCAGAAGCGGAAAAGGTGGGTGGGATTTTTTAATTCATTTTTGCCAAGAGCTGTATGTCACCACACCATGCACTACACAGGGCGCGGATGGTCTGCAAAATATCATACCACTTCAACAGGAAGCTGAAACATTAACCAACATCGGTAAGATGAACTCGCAGTGCAAATATACTACAAGGCAACTCCACAAGATCATTCTACTTTGCATCTTTCATGCTAGAAAGTAGCATAGACCTTCAGCTCTTGGCACCATAATATCTTGGCAGATTTTCAGACGTGTGATTTACCACAGCGACGGAACAGGTAAATCAGTAATGAGGCGTTCAGTCACGTCAAGTGTCAACGCACTGCCTGACTGTGTAAATTTATAGTGATTCCAGGTGAATAAGGGGCAGACACTGGTGCCTGGGGATACAGAGGCTCCCCAAACTGGGATAACCTGCCTGAAACAGAACTGAAATACAGCTGGTGGGAGAAGGAGCACTGTCAGGGATCCGGGTCTAGAGGATTTCTTGCTGTAATTGCGTGGAATACAGCCCTGTCTTTAAAAATCATAAACTGCCAGTTTCCCAGTTGAAGAACTTTACTTTAAGAAGCAGTTTACTTTCAAGAAGCACTTTACTTTAAGAAGCAGTTTTGCGAAAGAGCATGTTTAGGAATGACAGTCACAAAAATTGTCCACAGCCCTCGGATTTATTCTCCGAGATACCTACTTCAACAGAGGACAGGAAAAGCTGCTTAGCCTATTGTTCACCCAATGAGTAATTACACTGGAATTAAATTTGGTTGATTGTTCTCCCTCACAGTAAGACAATCCCATTCACTATCCAAGCTTCAAGGGCATCCATAAATATATGTATAAAGACTAGTCTCTATGTTAGAGGAATGCTCAATATCCTAGGCAAAACCAGGTCCTATTATACACACACCAGCACTCAAGATTGTGAATAAAACAACCTGTTTGAAAGAGCTTAAGGCCAGATCTACAACGGTTACAAACATCCTAATATCTGAACTAGAATGGTGTGGGATCTGTGATCCACCATATGACAATTTCTATAGCGGACAGATTTCAGGCATTGGTGACATTGTAATTAAAACAATAAGGAAAATGTATTAACATCTGGAAGACAGGCAATCTGCGACAGCCAATATGACAAATTCGAGCCAGCCATGCTAAGAAAAGCAGATGCACAAAAGCGCAAATATAAGCACATACTGAAAAATAAGTGTTTTGGTTTATGGTGATAAAAAGGAGACCATCGGGACATCCTTTCAGGCAGATGTGCTGTTCAAAGAAAAACACTCCACAAGGGGAAGCCAAATGAATCACTCACAAAAAGAAGTGTTGAATTCTTTTAATAACACTAGGAAAATATCATAGTATTAAAATCCTGCGTGGGATCCTCAAAAGGTTATTTTGGCTGGGATTTCTTCGTGTTTATAAACCAAACTCTTTTTCCAAATTGTGTTTTCTTTTAAACCAACTGCTCCTTTACAATGGTATTTCCAGTTAAAACACAGCTAACCTATAAATACCTGAATACCACAACACACATTGTGTGCGTGGGTTTTGTTTAAATCTTAGCGGAAATAATGGTAACTCTATTCAACACAGGGAAGCAAACGTCGAGATTTGTTAAGCGGGGAATGTAACAGCCGGTAAAGAATACATTGCATACATAATACAGAAGGAAAAAAATTATCATCTGGAGTATGTGAAATTACACTGATTTTGCATCTTAAACCTATTAGAAGTTACTCTGTTGGCCAATACTAATCCACTGAACAAGCAGAATGTTGGTCAGAAGTCTAACGTTTCCTGTACCAGCACAGAGAGAATAGAAGCAGTCCAACGCTGTTAAAAGAAAACATGAAATCCAGCTCATGTTTCTAGTTAGGGATCGATTTCTTCAGGAACTACTGTTAACATAACATCTTCGTTGCCCCTGCGTACAACCATGTTCAACGTACTGTCCTTTTTAATAATGTCACTGACATCACTGGCTGAACTTATCGACTGTCCATTGATGCTTATAATCACATCGTTGTCCTTCAGGCCACCACTGAAAACACAAAGCAGCAATGTGTTATTATAATTGCCATTTTATCGTCATTACAATATTGTTTAAAAAAAAAAAAGATTGCTGGATTTTTCCTATGTCCCACCCAAAGGCAGTTGCACAGAGACACAGCGGGCATGCAAAAAGCAATCAGAATTTATGAAGCGGTGAAGATTACAATACAATGCAGAAACCTCAGAAATTGGATGGAGGTACAAGTTTGATGAATCCCATATTTCACTGTCTCTGAAGGAATTCACTATTGCAAATAGCGCAGTAATTCTGCAATAAGGATCCTAGATGCTGGTTTGGTAGAAGAGACAGAGGCATATTTTTCTTTTAAAATAACTGCAACAAGGCATTCATTTTAGAGGGGAAATTTTCCAAGCTTTTATTCATGTATACATAGCAAAGCAATCTGAGTGGCACCGTGTGTTAACACATGAGGAGTTTCAGTCCCAGACCCATGCTGTTCTCCACGCATAGCTTATTGGCAGCCACTTCACCTTACCTTTGCATTTTAACCTTAAGCAGGATAACACACACAGTGATCTAGCCCCGTCACCAAAAATGCATGCGTGTCCGTCCCCTTGCCCACCTGCCCGTAAGCCCTCAGAATCCCTTCTCCTGACCTCAGCACCATACGCAAACCAAAAACAAAACCCTCCCGACTCAAAGCAAGATGGGGCCTGGGTCTCTTGCCCAGCTGCCTGAGACTGCTGCCGGGACGGAGAAATGGGGTGGTGAGGGATACCATCGACCACAACATCTTGCCCGGTCTTGCACAACGATCTGGCTCCAAGTTATGGAAATGTTAACCAAGTAACCAGATCAGACATGATTCAGCCCTTCAGCATAATCCTTCTTCACAAAACCACAGAGCAGTCATCAGCCTCTTCCGCCCGCAGAAAACGTCTTACATGAGTGTCTCCTGCAAGCAGCATGCCTTGCCAACGTTTGCAACAAATCTGGTTGCCTACTGAAGGCATGGCTTAAAACATTTCTATGGGACAAACTATTCTGGATTATCTTGGTCTCTCATGCAGCCTGTCCTCTCGACTCATACCCAGGATGGGTCACTGCAGAACTGCTCTCATCCCCTGCCCAGCAGGGCTACACAACGTGCACTGGAGAGGAAAGCAGCAGAATGGGCAAATCCATAGGCCAGGGGACTAGGAGTGGGGGAGACAGAGCAAACATGGGCTGCAAGTTAATGGCCAGGCCAGCCTTCGGATGAAGTGTCCTGATTTGAGTTTGCCTTCAAGTTACGAGGCTACATTGCCTCACATTTCTTCTGCCTCTCTCTAATGTCCTTCTCCCACTCTCTGCTATTATCTGTATTCCTATAATGATTTTTCTGCACCTTCAGACTGGACCTGCATGCCAAGGCAGTAAGTTCAGTGCCACAATGGAGCAGCCCCATTATTCCTATGCTAACTGCAGTTTAATTTCACATTGCAGACTTACACCAGTATTCTGCACGAACAGCGCTGCCAATAAGAATTTTCTACACAAAGCAGAGATAATTTAGAAAGCAAGCCAGACAGCTAACGCTGTACGCCTTACATTGGCATCCAAACTGTAACAAAAAAATAACATCCAACCATCCTCGCAGTCTCCCTAAGAGATAACATATGCCTGCTCCAAGAAGCTTTCTGCCTACATGCCTTTGGTGCTACACACGCCTCTTCCTTGCCACAAAGATTTACTCTTCTCTTAAATAACCTCTAGTTTCAGAAAATGAATAAAGTTTCCTATTTCCTACCCTGGATTACTAAGCAGTTTTGTATTAACCAAACTCTGAAGGGAAAGTGTCTCCAGCAAGAGCCAGCCAGACCAGTGCCAGTGACCACAGACCAGATGCTGTACTTCAGCCAGGCATCTCGTGAAGCATGGTACCAGGCGAGGTTCTGAGCAAATACTGAATAACACGAAGAAAAAGACCAGTAGGCCAAAACCAAAAGCCCTTCCCCGTAATGTGACTCCTGACAAAGCTCTCACGTGGAACAGTATCTCGTGCCAAGAGAGGATTTCTCCCCCAGTGGAGGCATGCCAGGAGAGCTGGTGGGTTTGCCCAACACTGAGGTGCTTGGGCCGAGATGGACATGTCCATCCAAGCAAAGCTTCTGCCTCGCTGTCCTACAGGAGTGACCAGCAGGGCCGTGGGGAGTGTGCACAAGCAAACATCTTTATTCAGCACTGGCATCGGTACAACAGATGTCTTGGAAGCAATCGCTGAGAAAAATAAAAATTGAGTTTTCACACCCACTGAATCCTTGCCCTTTCAGCCGGGAACGCTGACAGTGCTTCGCTGCAATACACTGATACATTCACAATATTGCCCATCGGGGACTGGACTGAAACCACAAACCAATTTCCAGCAGACAACCTAATAGCTATCAGATGGTTGTAATTTTGTTAATTTAGCATAATCAAGATAGCCAGTTAAGCAGGGAACATACTCCATCCTTACCCCCTTAAGTCAGTGGCAGTGGTTTTGAGAAAAAAGTAGTTCAACTTACGCTTCAGCTGGTGTTTCTGGAATTACTTCAATAACATAGGCCCCAGAGACAACATCAGGAAAGTCTTTATGGCGATCCTTCAGCTCTCTAGCTTTGCTGGAAAATGAACAAACAGCAACAAAAATATTTTGACAAGATGGAAAAAAAAAAAAAAATCATGCATTTTTACTTAGTTAACTCACTTAACATTCACTAGCTGAGGTATTTTACACATGTGGATGTGACCCTTTACAATTCAAATTAACCCTTAAAAGTATTTCAAGAATTATGACCCTTTTTGCATGCATACAGCTTTTTATGCCTATTTCTGGTAAAGACAATCATTTCAATAGATACAGAGGATCTGAGAAAACGTTTCAAAACTTGGTCGTTATTTTAGAACCAGAAGATCCTGAGCTCCTAAAAAAACCCCTTCAGTTTTCAATGCTTGGTTATACCTCTGATCCAGCACCTGCACACCTAAAAACTTCTAGTTATTTCCACAGGACGCAATATCACCTGCTCATGAGCCTCTTCTGGTTTGAGTATGAATAAGCAAGTCCACACAAAAGCTTCATTTTACATTAAGTGAATTGTTTAATGAATATAATTTTGTATAAACGGAAATATGCATGTAGCGGCTGTAAGTCTTGAAAACATACTGTCCTGTTTTCTCCTCGACCCTCATGACAGCACGGGACTGATGGTAACAATGCTAATAGAGCCCTGGGACAAATTCCCGATCACTAACTACTCTCTTCTGAAGCATTAAGGAGAAGAAAAAGCCAGGGAGTTGTTTATAAACTAGCTCGTAGAGTCTACAGGAGAGTTCAACCATGCAGCAGATGCAGAGAAAAAGGCAGCAAAAATTGGCTGCGACGTTGTCACCAGCACCTAGAGAAGTACACGCTGCTGGTTCGAACCTCCTGGTTGTTTCTGCTGATCATGAGCTTGGTCCAAATGCATGCAGTGCCCACACTTCGGGAAGGTGAGGATCCACCACTTTTACTTACCTAGGAGTTAGAGACATCATTCGAATGCCAATGTATTTCTTTTTGGTTATAGCTTTTCCTACAAAAAGGAAAACAGGTCTTGATCAATTGCTTGATCAATTCCAAAAAGAGAGCCTCAACGGCTGTTGACTTTCTGTTTTATTACTATTTTCATATTTTTCTCTTCCAAAGTGGTGAAGTACAGTACCTTTAGCTTGTCTGTCATGGGATTCAGTCAGGAACTTTTTGATTTTATCCGATGGGATAGCAAACGAGATCCCTGCTGTAACTTTTAATGTGTTAATTCCAATGACTTCACCATCCTGGAGAAATAAGAAATTTTTATTAGCAAATGTGAAACATCTTGAAGAGAAATGGATTATTTCTTCCAAGCAATCACAAAGGCAAATTCACACACCATACTCCGTAGCTGTTTTTCAGTTTTCTAAATGGTTTCTTTAAGTCTAATTTCTCTGAATCATCTATAGATAAAAAAACTGTTCTACAATTTTGGAAAACAATGTCGATGTTCGTATCGCCATTAGCAGAAGAGAGGTCAGAATTGGGCAGCTCTCCAGCTTGCAGCATATTCTACAGCCAATTTCAGCCTGTTTATTTCGGCAGGCACCTCGCGAAGCATGGCACCAACCGGCAGGCCAGGTGCTGAGCAAATCTCGCATAATAATATAAAGAAAAATGACAGTTCACCAAAATCAAAAGCTCTTCCCAGTAATGTGACTCCAAGTGAGAATTTCAGATTAAACATCTCTGCTGACACCTGATGATTCTGAAATCTCAGCAGCTTCCTTCCCTGATCTATCCCAAATAAAAACTATCTAACTACAAATTTTAAAATAGAAGTTACTGGCACTGAAATTGTACTGCAAGTTGGGTGAAAAAAAAAATTGCCAGATGTCCAAGACAGAAACTCTGACTAGCTCTTTCTTCTAACTTGTGCCATCCCTCGTTGAGGACCACTGCCTCTCCTCCGTTCGACCCCGCGTACCCGCACCTGAGAGCTCTCACGCAGCAGTTGGGTTTTGCAGCCTGCTTCAGTTGTTCTCTCTTGGGCTTATCCGCAGCTGCAAGGTCAGCTCTGGCTATGCTCTACAGTATCAGCAAATAAACCCTAGTATCCTGAGAAATACAGGGGTTTTTCAACTGCCTCACTGTGATTCAAAATAAAGGGGTAGATATGTTTTTGAATTGATAACCTGAGTTTCAGTAGGCAAAAAAAAAAAGTGCCAGCTGCATGGTATACAGTGAGTGCAAATGCCTCAACTTTAAAAATGTGCTTTTTACTTTTTGCAAGGCATGGGCAAAAAAAAAACCTGTGCATTACACTTGCTCGAAACTATGCAAACCGTAAACACCTTAAATATTGAAATCCAAGCGTATCTTGTGATTTGCCAGCATAAACACAGACAAGTGATTAGTAAGAACCATGTGAATTTGGTGTAGTCAGCCAGATATCAAATGCTCTGAATCACATTTCTGGTGCGGCGTTTTGTTTGTTTGTTTGGGTTTTTTTTGTTTTGTTTTTAAACTAAAAAGTAAAAATTAAAAAGCTTAACACTAAGCAAACAAACTTAAAGAAACTCTTACCAGATTTACTAGGGGTCCTCCGGAGTTTCCATACTGAAAATAAACATATGGCAAGAACATGTTTTAGTATCTACCTCTTAATTCATGGCAAGCAAAACATGAAAGAAATTTTTGAGATATTTCTGTAGTAATTTTTTCATTGTCTACTAAATATGTGCAATAGAACAGTCTTAACATCATCCCTTTTAGCTGAGCTTTGCAAACACTTAGTCCTTCTTCTCTTGCCAGAGTAAGTTAAGAAAGCCAAGGTTTTTCTTTTGTTTTAATAGTACCACACTAGCAACTTAAGATTTCAGGACAGCTCTGGGAACTGTTAGTGAAGATTTCTTACAAGGCCAACAGTAGAAATACAAGAACTATTGTTTTGCCTTAATGCAGAAACAAACTTGAGTCCTTAAACTAAGCTTGGCTTCTTTTTTAGAAAACATGAGGGATTTCGAAAAGATACTCATTTGCCAGAGAATATTGCCTCCTCCCTTGTAATCTGTAAAAATTCTGAAGTGAAGGCAGATATTGTACTTGGTGTGGTTCCTTGGGGGATTTTTAAATAACAATCAAGTGCTGCTGCAGCGCAGATGTCCATATTTACATGGATAAAAGAAAAGCCAACTACGCTCACTGTTCTTAAGAACTATATCACTGGTGAAATTTTCAAAGCAACTATTCAAGAAATTTAAGGGCTGCAGGGGATGAGGCTCAGAGCAGGACATACGTTGATGATGGCGTCGGTCTGAATATAGTCCATATCAGAGTTGCGGAGCCCCAGCTCCTTCCCTCCACGCTGAGTGGTACTGACGATCCCCGTAGTCACTGTGTTTTGAAGAGAAAATGGACTTCCAATCGCGACCACAAATTCTCCTGGCCTCAAGTCTGCAGACTGACCAAGCAGAAGAACTGGCAATTTACCCTACAAATAAAAATAAAATAAAAAAAAAATTTCAAATGTTGTTAGGACACTACTAGAACAAATTCTACAGAAACAAGAATACATTAATAGAGCAGAGTAAAAAAAGTTAGAAGACCAAAGGAATATTTATGCTCTGCTGTACAAAGCAAACATCTGATGATACTAGGAAGGAGTTGTTTCCAACAGCTTCTTGAAATAATCAGCCAACAGCTGCTGAAGTAAAAAAATATATTGTTTAAGAGCGAACACTAAAGAGTCATGAAAGCAACAGATGAAGTGTATCAAACATGCATATGTATAGTTAAAAGCATTTTATATTCTCATAAGACACCAGCTAATGTTTCACCTTCTTTTTTTTTTCAATGGATTATCTCTTCTAAATAATTACATTGCCTACATACACTAATGTCGTCTTCTGAAGATGTTAGGATTTAAAGACTTTATGGAATTTTTCTGTTATAACAGTAGGGGTTACCATTATATTTTCTTTTCAAGATCTTATCTCTAAACATATTAACTATCACGTTATCGAAGACGTTCCCACTAAGACACAAAACATTCTTAAAATCCATCATCAATAGAGACCACTGCAATTTACAGCAATTAGAAAAAAAGGGGGGGAGGGAAGGTTGGATCCACACACCCTTGCTAATGCAACGCATCAAGGGAACTGAGTATGGTTTCTCCATGACATGTTGTATCTGCACAGGAACTCAACTGGCTGGATAACAGATGATTCAAACTGGAAAACAAATGATTCAAACTGGACCAATAACCCCCCTGCAGCAATCAGAAAACAGCTGGGAAGCTCTTAAGGCCTCCTACTCACCAAGTAATTAAGAAGGGTGTTCTGAAACATTATATTTCAAATAAATACTTTGCCTTTATTTATCACCTGCCTGTAAAACACACGTTGAGCTCCATTTCTACTTTGCTTTGCATTTTTAAAAACCAGTCTTTACCCCTTCAGTGATGCTACATGCTTTTTTTTACTCCTTTTATGTTTAATCTGTTGTCCAAATGATCCTGACCCTTCCCAGGTATTTAACTACATGTTTAATCGTGTCATTAGACTACCTCTATTAGCATCAATGGACCTCGACATGTACAAATTCAGGTTTCGACTTAAGGATTTGGAGGATTAGGAAGCTACTGAACCTGAAATCAAAACAGAGAAAGTCTGAAGGGATGCATCTTTTGCTTGGCAAACCTAACTTTAACATAGCTTTCCTCTAAGCTGCCCCACTTCAAAATTCTTTCCTTTGCTCAGCAAACCCGTCCCCAAAAGGAAAAAGGCGTTAGTATAAACTTTCAAAACAAGCCAGTGATTCTAGACGCAGTGGAAGCCCCACCTAGAGATTAACTTAAACCAGTTTCCAAGGAGCGGGTAACATAGTCACTTTATTAAAAACCAGGGTATCTTCGAGGTATTCTTAAGCTGTGTACCTAAAATGGAGGTACCTATTGGCTTAATACCCCTTCTTGTAATTCATCACTTCCAGAAAACTTCCATAAGGTGCCTTTTTCATCCCATACCTGTTCCAAAGCACACAGATTTATGCACCTATACTTGATGGGATCCCAAGAGGTACATGCTGTGTGCTCACATAGCAAAGAAACAAAGTAATATTTAGTATACCCTGGTTATTCATACAGATTCCCAAGTTAGTGATAATTTTATTTCAGAAGTTAATAGAGCTGAATCATTAGTAAATTTTGGCAAAAAGGGAGAATATTATGTGTTTAAATTGGAAATTGAAAGCTAGCTCTTTAGACGTCTTTTGTCACAGTAGTTTGAAAGTCTGTATTGGTAAGTCACCCTTAGGGACAAAAAAAACACTAACCCAAATGCCCATCACTTTGTGTTTTTCACCTACAGTTTTATTTCAAATGTCCTAGGAGATACACAATGTCTGTAAAGTAGAAAGTAAAAAATAAAGGCATCAGTCATCACTATATGCTGCTGCAAATACAGAAGTTATGGTTTTAATATTTAACAAGCCTGGCCCTGTGTATCCTTTATCCAACTTTGTTACAATTCCACCACCAAAATTTTACTCAGATGAACAGATTGCTTCAATAAAACTCATTGCCAAATCCCAGACAGGATAAGATGCTCGATGGAAACTTATCATTCAGTGTCCAGACAGCAAGAAAATAATTAACCAACTGCTTGTTAAAAAGAATCAGTTGGAAGAGCAACAGAAGAGGCAACACAGTGAGGAGAAAAACATTTCCCTTTCTATCTTTCGGAGGAAAGTGTTCACAACCAGCAATGCCCCACTATTAAATAATAATTACCCATGGTCCCTACCAGTGCCACAGCCATAGATAAACTCAACTAAGGCTGTGGTTCAATTCTGAAAAGGATTCAACGGCGATACCCAGTCTCCCCATCGTGTTTGCAGCACGGCAGACAAGCAGCGACATCCCAAGGCAACACTGCTGAGTAGTTCATAATCTCAGACCACAGCCCTGACTCCAAGGGACCTCTCTGGGACAGCGGGGAAGAGGCAGCTACGATTAGCTGTGCTGGGAAGCACGCAGTATATGCAACACAAACAGCCCCATATGGGTATTGTTTGGATAGAGGGAGCACCCTGGCCCTTCCTTCTCTTGCCAGATGCTATTAAGCTTACGTAACACGTGTTTGCAAGATGTCGTTGGTCAAGAAGAGCATCTCTTTTTGGTACTGCTTTTCCTTATTCAAAAAAAAAAAACAAAACCAACACAAAAAGTGGGTTTTGTTTGTATCCCAGTGCACCGAAAACAGATACTTTCTAGAGAAAGAGGACATTTATCAGCATACGAAACACAGACAAGCAAAAGAAAACAGAAATCTTTTTTTTCTTCGTTAATAGCAAAAAAAAAAAGATTTGTTGTGTACAAAGTTAAAGATTTATACAACGTTCCTGAGTTATAAAAACAGTCATGAAGCCAAAATCGCATTTGGCAGCAAAAAGAAAAAACATGAACAATCTCTGACTAATACAATTACTTTTGATTGTGCTGAGTTTTCAAGCCTGTGCCTATACTAGCTAGGCTTCAGTTCAAAGTCTAACGCTGTATGGATTGGCTGTGGGTCACCCGTGTGATTCAACACGCCTTCTGGAAAGAGTTTGGCTAACCTTTCCTTTGCTAGGAACAAAAATCAGTTGCAAAAATCGCCTTGCTCTGCACATATTATGAAACAGAGCTTTGGAAAATGTGTTCTGTATGCAGTACATTTCTAGAAGAGATATAGCCTTATGTAAAAATACACTATCTCAAGATAACTACAAATGTACCTAATGCATTTGATTTGTCATATTCTGTTAACCCAGAGAATTAATTTTCACCTGTTACATAGCCCCATGCCATGAGGAGGGGATGGGAGGACCACCCACATGGGCATCTATCACACTTAAAGAACGAGAAGGATGCTGAGCACAGTTGAAAAAGAGCTCCAAGGTCTGGGAGTCTACATGGTAAATGAAAATCAGCAGGTCTGCGTACTACTTGAAATGGTATTCCTTATGATTTCGCAGTGTGGTGCAGAGCACACTAACAGCACTGCACGTAAATACTCCCATTAGTGCCTCTACAAGTAAATGCCATGAAGAATTGGTTATGATGAATATATGCATTGTATTGGCTTTAAATTTTGGGTTTTCTCTATAGAAAAGCTTAAAAATAACATCGCTACATTCAGAACTAAACTTTCCACTGTCAAAAACCCCCCAGTATTTATTTAAATTGTAGAGGTGGTTTTGAAGGGAAATCAATATAAAACCAATCAAAAGCCCTGGGCATCAAGTGCTTGAGTGGGACATATGTCCTTCTGCAGTCCGCAAGAGAAGCGCTGGAAATGCAGGGCAAGCACGTACAGCAGCGGTTGTAACCAGAATCGTATCAGGACACCCTACCTGTGCCCTCGCACCCTTCCACTGGCAAGCTCTTGCCTAGGATGTTAAGGCAGTCCTTGTAAACCAAGTTTAAGTGCTTGGGTCTAGGGCCCTTTGTAACTATACGAAATAAAGGGGCACTCTTCAATTTCTACATAACATTGATGGTCATCAGGATGACGTAACTACTGTTGCAACTCGTGATTCTCTTTGGTTAACTATAGATTTGCCACAACAGTTAATTAAAACCCCAGGCAAACGAGCATGCCTTGCAGCACAATAAACAGGGAGCCAGAAACACCCAGCACCTAACCAGCTTTCCCAGTGACTCACTGCATGACCTTGGGCAACACATAACGTCTTTTCTTTCCCTCCTCCCTCCGTTTTTCATTTGATGAAGCCTCGGGGCTTTGCTGGGATCCATGTTTACTCGATAAAACAAATCTGCAAGCAGGCATTCCGCAAGTACACAGAAATAGGACTAAACATGCAAAACCATAAGTGGCACATGACTCACTGTTTACACCCAGCCAGAGAAGGAGACATTAATTAGTGTTAATATTTTAAGCCTTTCTCATCCCAAAGGGCTTCAGACATTTTTATATATGGATTTGACTCAAAGCCTGGATAAACATAACTCCCACGAGATGGAGAGCTGCACACCACCACAAGAAAAGGCTTCATCCAACAGTAAGACGCAGCTATCGTGGCACAAGAGATTAGGACAAGTATAGAAGAACAGCACCATCAGCCAGGAGCCAGATGTTCACCTGATGCACATTAGCAATGTAGCTCGGGTCGGGTAAAATAAGCGGAGCCTTGACACATCAGCTCTGAAGCTAAAAGAAGAGGCAGCATGTAACCACCACCGGGCACAACCAGTGCCACAGAGGAATAAAAACCAAGAGGCAGACGACCATAACCAGTAGGTGTTTTGGTTGGAACTTTTTCATCCATGAAATAAGTGAAGCTGTCTCTATGTTGGCACTGAAAGCAAGTAAATCCCTTCTCTGCTCTGTAATCCCCTTCACTTGCAGAAGGAAGATCACAAATTTGCAGGAAGGAGTTCAACAAACTGTTGAAGAGGAGACAAACGTTCAAATTGTTTTTGTCCTTCATGCTTTTTATTTTTAGGTGGAAAAGAAAGACAGATTTCCTTCATGCTTTTTATTTTTAGGTGGAAAAGAAACAGATGCTTGTATGGCACGCTAATTCAGCTGTAAGTAACTCTGGCAAAACATGTAACTTCCCTGGGAATTGCATTTCTGTTCTCATTAATGAAACTATTTGACTTTCAGAATACGTTATGGCAAAATAAAAACACAGGCCGTGAGCATATAAAAAATGTAGAGTATCATCTATAATCTAGAAACTGCTTGACTAAACGCCAAAGAAAATGAAAAACCCAAGCTGAATGCATTACAAGGCTCCAAAAGTATTTCATCTATAGTTAGAAAAACAAAACTGAGTCTCCTTATCTAAATATGGAGCATGGGAAGCTTACAGGAAAAAAAAAAAATAGAAAAAAGGATGAAGCGTTGTTTTGCTATGTCACCAGGATTTCAATTACCTGGCAAGATATTGCTGTTCTCCCTTAAAATAAAATAAAACACGCTGGTGCTGGCAGACCCATGCTGGAGGTGCGGGAGCATTTTGCCATGCGGGGAGCTGGACCGGCACATCATCCCCGCAGCGAGGGCTACTAGGAGCTGAAGATGGCAGGAAACCACTGCTGCCTAAACTGATGAGTAAACAGGAGTTAACATGCAAGCTTTTTACAAGCTATTTCATTTCTGTGAGTCCTGAAGACTTCTGGAACCAATATGTGGGCTTCCTCAGGCTCTCGAGAGGAAGCGACAGATTTCAAAGTCAAATAGCATTTTAGAAAAGCCACTTACATCTGGTATTCAAGTAGTTTGGTTTTTCAAAATGCAGGCTATTAAAATATTGATACACAAACAGGAAAGTTTGCTTTCCTGCTTCCTCCAGTTTGTACACACAGGGGAAAAAAAGCAAATCCCCTCTGACCACAAAGATACAGGCGCTGCATTGCCTCACAAAACCACCGAAGGAATGAGGGCAGAAAGCCTTGTTGTTTTAGAAGTGTCAGACTAAGTGGTTATTAGTAAAAAGCAGGGAAAACCTTAAGCAAATGGGCTGAAGTACCACCGCAAATTAGAGATCGGTCACAAACCCACTACTGCTGTATCACTTAGATGCCAAATCCTGCCTGGGATACAGAAGCCCGTAACTGGTCACATTGAGGAACAAAAATCTTCAGGCCCTGGCATGTTTTCCCTGACATAGGTGCTACTTCAGAGTCAGTGGCAAGTGTCTCACGGCTGGTTTTTAAGTGTGTAGGAAAAAGATACACCGCAAAACAAAGTTCTTCACCATGCTCACCCCCTTCTGTACTCGCTGCCAAACCATAGGCACCTGCCACCGAGAGAAATTTCTGCAGGGCAGAGTCCAATTTCCAGGGATGAAAGGGGTCTCCAGGCAGACATCTACCTCCACCTTCCACTACTTTCGGCTTCCAGCTTCGATTTGGGTGAGGACACAGGGCTCTTTCATACCTCTACCCTCCATTAACCCTGACGTTGCCCATTAAACCACCCCTAAAATTTTCTTTCCTCCTTCTGGTGTTTACAGTTTTCAGCAGCTGTCTCACACATTCTCATTTAACAAGGTAGTTATTTGTCTTGAGATGAATTTCATAATCAAGCTTTGCCAGCTCAAAAGCATCTGCTAGCTTTGGAGTGTTGTGCAATATTTTTGATGGGTTTCAGGCTCACTGCAGTATCACACGTGCCACACAGGATGGATTATTTCATCAGCCTCTGCCTACGCCGCCGAAGTCCAAATTTTTCTAGGGAAGTTTTATAAGTTTTACATGTTCATACCCAAACTGCCTGCAACCATTTCTTTCTAGTATTGCCGTCTCCTCAAAGCTGTTTGCCTTTGGAAGGATGGTTATATTGCCTTTGCATTCACCACGTGACTCCGATCTTACATCCTACTTTCAACACTTCAGCAAACTGCTGTGTCTCACTATGGACACAAGAAACACAGCTTCTCTCTTTTACAGACTGTAAAAATAAGCGTGTTTTAGGATGAGAAGAACAACTCCAAGATTTCTGTTCCTCATTGACTGCAAGATGTTTTTCCATGGAGAAGAATTTAATCAGGGAAATGGTTCGTTCTTACTGGTGCCCAGATTTTACCACCCTCTTTCATTTCCTATTGCACTCAGCAAAGCTAAATTAGTTCTAGTAATGCCTTTGGCCAGATGTTCACAGCTTAAAGAAAAACAGCATGCAGGCTGCTGCAAAATCTTAACAGTTTTAGGAATACCAGCTGACAGTCTAAACTCATACTTCAAGCCCAGCTCTGTTCCTAACCACAGAGGCATTCTTCATCCTTCAGATCCTGCCTTAACGTGCCACAGAAAAACAGAAGAAAAAACAATTTCTGCATCTTTGATGTCACCTTCAAATAATTTATTCAAAAGGAAGAACTTCACCTCTTACTTCAGAAAAATTCTTAGGGATGGTTTTCATGCTATATCCAGATTTTTCAAGGGTTATTTGTACCGTTACATTGACTGCTTTAGTCAAACACATTTCAACTTCCAACAAATTATTACCTCTGTGATTTTGAAAAGCCTTTTATGAATCTGAATGATTGCAAGGCATTTCAGTACAAAAAGGAAAGCTCAAACACTGAACCTGAATGGTTATATAAAAATGTCACATGAAAGTTCAGCCTGCAAATCAACTTCTCAGCTGACCGCGGTTTCATTTTAACTTTCCGTGAACACTTAAAATTTTGTGTTTCTAATTCTCCAAGTGCAAAGCATCACCTGTCCTGCAAACAGAAGTGCCTCAGGCCTCACCTTGGATTGGGATTTCCCAGTACCATGTCACTAGAGCTAGCTGGAAAACTGGTCTCTCATCCCAGAAAAAAAAACAAGCAACACAAGAAGTTTTCCCCAAGTCTTCTCAAAATTAGCCTGAGGTGCAACAGGTAGGGGCCAGGGGGAACAACACATGAGGCACTGGATTGTACAGCCGACAGGACACTTAGCAAGGATGTCAGACCCAAGTTTATATCCATATCTTATCTAATTTAAAGCAGAGACCTGAAAGTTGATCTCCTGCTACCCAGATGGATGTGCTAAGCCGACATTGTGCAAGGAAGACAGCAGGGGCCCACTCGCCTTCTGCAAGAGCTCAGCCTCCAGGCACTGAGACACTACCCAAAGTTTCATTAAAACCAACCCTTTTTCTCATAGACAACTGAATATTAACGGATCAATTCCTCCCCTCTCCACCCCCAAAAAGAAAAACGTAGCTGATTTGGCTCTAGATAGCTCTAAGACAGGAAAAGTTCCTGCCTTAAAGAATTTGCAAATATATATATATATATATATATAAAAATGAATTAGGTTGCAATGCTGCAAAACAATTAGGTTTGCAAAACAGGATCACAATGACATTCAAAAATTAAACTGATGGAAGACGACAGTGACTATCATTTAATCACACAGCAGTAATTTTTAAAAAAGAAGAGTATCTGCCATCTTTCAGGTCATAACTAGAATCACCAATTCCACTCCTGTGTAGCAGCAGTTTTCACTAGAGGCAACTCATCTGGCTGCATTCTCTTTTTTCCAAGCTGCTTCCAGTCTTCCCGGTTCTCCCTTCCCGCAAGCAGCTTACCAGGGGAATTTTGGAGCCACTTCTTTAGGCTCCAAAAATAAAACTCTATGTCTGCTCTCTTCTTAAGTCCTCAAAACAATCTGTCACATCAGTTCAATGTCTCCTCTCATCGACTTACCAGCTTCTTCCTTCCCTGAAGCTCACCTTCCTATCTCCTCAAGTCCTTTCCTTCTCACCAGCATTTTCTGGTCTAGTTTCCCCACCACGCTGTCCTTCCAATTTTAAATCACTTTTCCAGCTGCCCCTCACTCCCTGCCATATCCTACTCGGCCTAACGCTGCCAGTTCTCATCCTAGGGATCTTTCCCTTTGCTTTGTTACTGCAGATTGGCTTCTGCTTATTTTAATATAAAAATGAGAAAATAAATGATTGGTAAATGTGTAAATAGGTTACCTCGGGAAAACAGGAAAAAACAACATGGCAAAAACCCATTCTTGGTATTGTTAAGGTTTTCTGCCATGCTGCTGTTAAGAAGCTTTTCAATAAGAAAAAAGAAGGAGCCTTTAAATGACAAAGGTGGCAAGGGAGCAGCAGGAGCACTTCATATCTTGGGTCATCCAAGAGTTCTGCATTAGACGTCTGATTTAGTCATGAACTCTGGCACAAACACTTTTGACCTCACCGGGGAATAGGTCTGAACTAAAACAACACTGCAAGATCTACACATTTTTGAGTCATGTGTTTCAAATGAAACATTCTTGCCCATTAAATTTGGAAGTCGTTAACTAACGGTCCAAATAAGGGAAACCAATATGAGCAACACCCCAAGCAATCACATGGATCTAATTGCATGTACATCACACAGTAGTATTTCAACACAATATTCCACTTGCGCTACGCTGTCAATGTGTGCAGAACCGCATGACAGCTTTTCTGCTCTTGCAGGAGAAGGAATAACGCTGACAGCCTCATGCTTGAGGTGGAGGAAGACTATGGATGGGAAGCTGCATTCCCGTTTGTTCAGATAACCACTTGCAGTGTAAGAGCATCTTTCCAAGCTGGATTTAATTTGCATGTTCAGGATGGTTCCTGAGATATTTTCCCATTTTAATACCTACATCAGTGTGGCACAGCCCTTCACAGGCACAAATGGATCTTCTAAAAGCAATCTGTGACTTCAGTATAGGCACACAAGAAAGACTAATACATCCCTCCACCAACTACAAGGGAACAACCCCCATTTCTTCTCAGAGGGAGAAAGTTATATTTGTGTGTAAACCAGCCAGGAAATAGCGTTGGTTTTTGTTTTGAGGATGCATACAAAAGTGCGATGTACTTGCTTGCACTGCACTGAGAGGTGATAAAATTAACCACTACCAACCACAAACTTGGCTTTTAAAAATGTGTATCCACCTAGCTCAAAGATTCTCTATACCTCAGACCACTAAACTACTAGCCTTTCCTTCGGACATGAAAATTAGCAATAGCTGTTGGAAAGGAGGATACTAAATTAAGAGGAATAAAATGTGTCTTGCTTGAACAACTCACCTGAGAATCTATTTTAATTAGTGCAATGTCAGCTTTTTCATCAACATCTTTAATTTTAGCTTCATACGTTTCACCGTTCTTCAGTTCCACCTTCACTCGGTTTTTGTTGGTGACGACATGGGCATTTGTCACTATCAGTCCGTCTTCCGAGACGATGAACCCTGAACCACTGGCAACAGGAATCTCCCTCTTTGAATAAGGAAGTCTAAAAGACATGGGAAATAAACATTTACCGCTGCAAAAAGTTGCAAGATCACAAATCATTCTAAATGATACACAGCCAAAAAGGCTTTGGTGGTTTTTAACACTTTAGGATACCTGCTGTTACTTGCTATCATTGAGAAGATAACACACATGCATTAATTTTAACTTCCCCCCCTCCCCGACTCTCAAATTATCTTTAATGCTTAAGCATGACAAACATTTATCATCTCAAAAACCTCTTTGCTATTACATAGCATCAATCAACACTTCTGGCATACTGGCAGCTGTTTTCAAGAATACAAAAATCAAAACTGGGCATCTTGTTTACTTGCGAAATAATTCAATGTGAACCACAGCAGGAGCTATCTTCTCCACCACATCTGCAATAAAGTTGTATTTGTGCCGCAGGCTATTAGGATGTTCTTGGCCTGAAATAGAAACAGAAAATATGTCATGAATTCTTCAAGTGACAGGAGAAGGGTCATTGCAAAACACCTGAATTAAAAAAAGCTCCGAGTGGATATCTTTCCCCTCCTTAAAAGTCATCTGCAGCATAACCCTTGCCCCCAGATTTCCTTTCTGCCTCTTTGCACAGAAGAGACAGCATGCTTTATCATTAGGACAAAGGGATCCATGAAACCTTCTTGTTTCACATGCACGTAATTGGGCCGTGGGGCAGCAGATCTGCTGCTCCAAGCGTGGCCGTAGCCGCAGACCCTGGCTCAGCTTGCCCCACCGCTGGCGGCTCCCGGGGATCGGGCACTGGAGGAGCGCAGGGTTTAGTCCACGTCTGCACTGCCCCGCTCTTCCTTTGCGAAAGGGATTTTGTACTCAGATGCCTCCATTTCTGCTCTCACCTCTTTTCTCAGTGGTCTATTTAGCTTGTATGATCTTCTCAGATTAAACAAATGGGCTCTGTTCCTCTGCCAAAATACGCCGCCTTAGTGGTTTTTGAAGTCTCATGCTGCTGCATTTGTAAAATGCCGAGGACAACAAGGTCCTAACCCCAATGTAAGCCTACAGCAGCTGCTGTGGAAGTTTAACTCGGGTACGAGGCTCGTCCTGTCTCTCCCACCGGTGTCCCCACACAGCTTGAGCCACCAGCCTCCGCCTGGCACCTAAACGTGGATGCACGTTACATACGCCCTATACAACCATACTCAAGGCATCCTTTCCACTGCAACCACCTGTGGTCCATCAGCTCCACAGAGGAGTGGACCCCACGTACTCTGGAGTTACTGAACCACCCTCAAGGCTATAAAATAGATACGGACATGAAAACAATGGGACCACAAAGCTCTGCATTCCTGGGCAGTGCTGTAACACAAAAGCTCATGGTCACTGAGTATTCAAGAGAGGTCACTGGGATTTTCAAAAGCAACTGGATACCAAACTCCTATTGTGGCCATCAGAAAACCTGTCTGCACCATCAGATGTCTGAAAATCACTGGAAAAAACTCACAGTTCTGACACAGCTTCCCCTTCTCAAGTAGCTCGGTGACAAAAGGGTTTTTATTTTAAATTGGGAGCAACTAAGCAATTGGAACACCCCAAAGAATTATTTTGTATTTCCCTAGAGGCAAGAAACACCCTTTGTTTTCATTAGTCTTCCCATGTTATCTGATGCATCCATCTCATGTTCTGAAGGCACAAGCCAAATCTGCAACTGACTTTCAGATGAGTATTAATGTGCTGTGCTGCTCCTATCCATCCTTGCCATTTGGCTTCTAAATCCGTCCAGAGATTAAAGCAGTAAGCAGCTTGTGTACGTGCCTGTGATGGTGTAACGGGATGATTTATTTGCAGAATTGCAGAAGGAGACACAGGACTGTCCCATAAAATCATCCCAATACCTGAACGACCTTCATGATCTGAACACCAGACTGGAAAAGTATGCAAATTTTTAAGTACATACTGGAGGCAAAAAACACACGGCAGGAGATTCAGAGGAATGATTTCAGAACAAAACGTTGCTGCTTTTAATACTAACCAGATACTGCCTTGATTCAGGGGTGAACAATGGGTTTCAGGTGACTTACCAATGCCAACTAGCATACACTGCCCTCATGAGAGGGGTGGATGCTCACCCCAAACACTATGCAATCGCTCAAGAACATGTTTTTTCCCATTTATACCCTGTGAAACATCTCAAGGGCTTTTAAATGCAATTAATCACGAACAGCAGCCACAGCAGTAACCACATAATCCGCTATGCAGTTTCAGATCACAGTTCAGAGATGTTAATCTGCTTTACGAAGCAGGAACGTTGATCAGGAAACTTGTGTCCTCACCTACTGTTTTCTTCACAAGTATTCTGTGCTTTCCCTGATTTACGTATAAGCTGCTTTCCTTGGACCTTAATGCCAGAAAGGCATAAGGGCTTGCTGAATGACAAACATCAATTTACCAAAGGATTTATGTTCTCTTTATTAGAAATATTTGGTATCAAATGAACCCATCATCATAAAGCTGACAACTATAATGGGAGTGTTTTGGAAAACTGGTAGAAGAATGAGAACTGCAGTTTGGGAGTATTCACTCGCATTAAATAGGAGCTTTGACAGATTATCAGATTGGATTCATGCGATGTTGGGATAAAACGCCGCAGGGCACTACTGTATCCATCAATATGCTTTTTGATCCCTGCTTATAAAATGATTTCATCTCAGTTACAATGCCATAGACGCTCAAAGGTCACATCCTGCCCTTGAAAAAGAGAGCTCCCATGGATGAGGGAACTGCACAGGAAACACACAGCTTTTTTTATGCCTTCAATCTTTTTTGCATTTAGCTATTCAAGAGGAGAAAGGACGCCTAAGCTGTACATGGTGAGACTACTAATACTTCACCTCAGAGCTGCCTTCACTTTGAGTCAGAGGCTACAAACGCCAAGATTTCAGAAGCGACAGTATTTTGCGTATAATCCACCTCCTTGCACGGTCCCAAACTAAGCTGCGCTGTTAAAAGGTCAAAATTTCATACTCCGAAGAAGTTAGATAATAAATACTGATTCATGGCATACTGACCTAAAAAGCTTACAGCAGCTTGCCACACCTGCCTGTTGCTTATGTATTAGGAATTCTTGCATTGTGTAACACAGTTTTGCAACAGCTCTTGAACAAGTGCCCATTTAAATGGAAAACATACCTTTTTAAAGCAAATAAACAAAATTCAGAGTACAATTCAGATGAATTCATTGATGAATGCTAACAAAAAAAATTCCTATCAACTGGTCTTCACCAGCATGCGACAACATAAAATCTGAAGGCTATAGTAAAAGTATTAATATGTTGAAATTTTCTTCTATCACTGAGAAAAAGTATCATGGGGGAAAAAAGATGAGACGAACATGGACACGTGTGCACGCATACCATGTGCCCATTATATACTTAACGCTCACCATAGCTAATTGCTCTTTGGCATTACTGAGCAATGCATGTGAGAGCCGAGAGGTGCGTTTATCTTTCCTATAAACAAGCACCACCATGTAAAATTTTATCTTAGATTTGAATCACCAGTAGGCATAGGCTACTACGTGGAAGCCTAAATTGGCATAAACACGCCAATAATACAAACCTAATATGAGCAGATGCTCATTCCTCAACCACCATACAGCAGTTTCGAGCCATCATCAGCCACTGTAGAAGACAGCAGGGAAATTCAGAACTTCTCAGGAGATACGTTCCTCTTCTCTCTAACACACACACACATTTTTCCAGCTGTACTGATAGTGCAGGGTTTTAGTAGAAAATACAGTTTTCAAAGTGGAATGGGTATCATGCAACATCCTCCAAGTTTACAGACTCTGTAGTGGTTTAGCAGACTGTGCTTGACTATTAAGCAATAAAAAAAGTGGTAGCTTTAAGTTTGGATGGATGATATGGCTTTGACTATTTAATCCCCACTGCCTGTGTATGATGATACATACATCTAACCGCAACATCCATCCTGACTTATAGGTACCCTACAAGCAGGTGGGCAGCTCTTTAATTCCATACAGATTTCTCTGTTAAAAACTGCTCCTTTGGTATAACCAGTGTTGAATGCTTGAGAATAAAGTTACCCCAATTTGCTGGCCTTTTTCTTTTATCTTTAAACCATACCCTTCTGGAGGTCTGTTCCTACTAAAGTATTTTCTTTTTTTGTTTGTTTTGTGTTTGGGGTTGGGTTTTTTGGTTTTGTATTTTTTTAAGCATTGAAAGGTAGGCTTGAATAAAGCTCTAATTCCTAAATTCCTTCAGGCTTTGATGTTCAGCTCTTTGCAGACTGTCCCTCTTTCTATTTATATGCTGTGATTATTTGTGTTTTGTAACGTGTTTATTGAAATATTGCACAATGCCCTAAGTGCCCATGAGCATGGTTAAGAAACCTTTACTAATGACATTAAGAAGATGATTGTTGTGAATTCAGTTAATGATCAAAAACTGACTTTAAAAAAAACATAAATAGGTTACAGTACGAAAAATTCCCAAGGCAACTAAGTCTTCAAGGACTTCAAAGGTGTGCTGGCTGTCAGCCCTCAAACGAAAAGGAAAATCTCTGCCAACTGACATTAATAGGGCCAACACCAGTAAACAAACTGCCAGGAGGCAGGACAGAATACCAAGGCATGGGAAAAAAGCACACCCGGCTGTAAACAACTGAAATAATTTGGTTTCATAAAGATGAGCCAAAAATCATATTAAGATCTAGGTTCTGATTAGGTTATTACTCAAAGTGGCATTGATGCTTTAAGGCTTACATCTCATACACGCTGCTTTTGGTAATATTTTGAGCTAAACTGAAAGGATGCTTTGGAGATAGGAATCTCATAAGAAAGTAACCTCTCCCCTTCAGTTGTGAGAACTGTATCTGCTGTCTGGAAGGTCTTCTCTCAGCGTAGGTCCACTCTCACGAGAGCAGCTGCTCACATAAAGCTTTAGGTACATCACAGTCAGAAACAGATCTTTTTCCCATCCAGTTTTCATGTGGTTTTCCCCCCTTTCAAACAAGGGGGTTCTGCTCTCATCCATCAGGACCAGCTCAGCTCGCTGCCCATTCTCTTCTGCATCCTCTGCAGCTAGCCAGTGCTAAGGCATCCCCAACACCCCCGTGTCTCCTTTCCACTGTCTGAAGCTACAACCAATACAGTTATCTCATTCAATGGGACTTTTTATCCTAGATACAGGGAGGGGTAGAAAAGGCACACCCCAGCAAACACCAGCAAGTCTCTCCCTCCCACCCTCACTTGATGTGACCACATCAGATATCCTCATGTCCTAAGTCAAAAAGCCCAGATTCAGTCTGGAATCAAGCCTTCGATTTCTTTAAAAACAGCATGAAACTTTCATTCCCGTTAAGATGAAAAAACCCAACAACTTCCCATGAAACAGTAACCAGCCGAGACAGCTGCAACTATCAGTATTTCTAATTTTATAACTGTTAAAGAGGATGCTCATATGCAAATTGCAGGGAGGGTGGGGCACCGTCTCCAGGTTCATCATTGAAGATGCTTCATATGGGAAAAGTGCAACACCCCTGTCCTTCCAGGGGAACCAGACTAAAATATCCTTTGGGTTTGCTTCACGCTTGCACCTGAGCAGCGGCATGCTCAGCTGGGAGGGCTGTTTCGCCCATCAGACCCAGTGCTCCCATCTCAACTGGGGAGTGCGTGGTCTGGTGGTGCCAGTGGAAGAAAATGGGGGTTGGATCCAAGGATCTGTGGTTAATCTGTCTTTCCCTGTTAACTCCATAATGTTCATAAGCGATTCTATGAAATCCTTGCCCAGTAAGACAGAGTACGAGCAAAGCCACAACCACCTGCTGAAGTTTATGGGCTAACTAAATGTATTAAGCTACCCAGGTTGCTAAAAATAGATGATTACTTCCTCCTGTCCTCACTGCTTGCTTAACATTGCTTAACATTATATTCAGATACACAATCCCAGGTGCATACGCACACTTGGGTTTGGGTTTCTCTGCAGAACGAAACCAGAAGGGCTTAAGCACTCGCAAAACCTCTGGGCTGGCAGAATCGGTGACTACTAACACAAACCACAAGACCGTAAAGTTTTACTTGGAGAACTTCCACCCTCCCAAATAAAACTCCAACCGCCGGTGTTTGTACAAACTCCCATTCATGTCGTATAGGAAAACGTTAAAACCTCTGACGCTACTATGGAAACAAAAACTCCAGCAAATGTGCTTAGCTCACACTGAAAACGGTGGTATCGGCAAGCTCCGCTGGAGAGACACAAGGAAAAAGTGATGTATGGGAATCTGCTGCTGCTCTTTTTTTTTTTTAATTACATAAAACTGCAAGCCTAAATATTCCACTTCCTATTCAAGGATAAATTGTGTAATACACCAAAAAAGGATATTACGCAATGAAAACACTAAGAAAATAAGAAACAACATTCTACGTACCGTAGATGATTTGCTTAAGAACAACTTTCAGATCAATGGAGGGAATTTTGAGAGGTCTAAACCACAGCACCTTGCTAATAAAGCTAGTATTACATCAGGTTTTTTTTCCCTGTGTAATCCAAGGAGAAACTAAAGACACTTCACAGATTTCTGAGAATAACATCTGTATTACTGTGACATCCCTAAAAGCAAAAATATTTTCATAGTGCTAAATAATGGAGAGATTTCAAGCATTTTATTCTACCAAATAGTAAACTGCACAAATCTGGTACTCACTTAAAATATTTCCTGCAGCAAGAACCACTGCAAGACTAAAGTGAGGATTTAAAGCAAAATTGCTTTTTGGCACAAATGCAAACTTGCAAAGGGAAAATAAAGTCCATTTTCATCATCGTAATATTTAGATGACCAATTCTTTCTTGGCAACCTTTAACAAGGACTCTGTCAAATGCACAAGAGATCTTGCAAGTAATAGGCTTTGAAATTTGTATTTTCCCTGTTAATCCGAAAGCCTGAAATCATTAATTTTAATCACTGATTTTAAACAAATCAAAAAAAAAGCTGTCAAGCTAAACAAAACAGGGAATCTATACAAAGTCTGTAGAACAAAACAGCTCTGAAACTAATGATAACACAAAACAGTATTCAGACCAGCGTGTGGTCGGCTCACATAACATAGCACTTTTGAGTGCAAAAAAGAAGGTGAATGAATTGCATGTTTTAATTGATATTAAGCCTATTTAATTGATATCGAGCCGCTGGTGCAGAGGCTGCGGCGATGCACTGGATGGCTTGGTCTCCGCGTGCATCCTATTCCCAGCTACTGGCCACAAATCAATGCTTACCCTGATCAGAGTTTAAGAGGGTAAGTTATTGAAAATGCAAATGTATGAATAAGTGAAAGCAGATCTTGCTAACACATGAATGACCAGGCTACATGAAGAGAACAGCACATACAGAGCTCTTCTGCATTTATAAAACAAGAAAACAAAAAAAACCAAGTATTTGAAGATAATGAAATCGTAAAGCACAGAGTCTTCAGGGAACTTTGGTCCAACCTCTTTGGTCTAGCTTCTTTCTTAGGACAAAACAGACCTCTTTGGCATCCAGTCCCAATGTAATTCCAGATTTTCTTGCCACTGAAGACAGTCAATGGGCAATGTCCTTGGGCACCGTGCCAACAGCTTTCTTGCAGGACGTTCCTATATAACTTCAGATATAGAACTTAAAATTTTAGCTGAACAGGAACTGTTCCTACCACTTGTCTACAAGGCAGAATAAGTAGTAAATGAATCTATACAGAGTATCTTCTGTTGCAACGCAGCTACTGAATTGATAGGTAATATCAAATCATTGGAATGTTGTGCAGGACGAGAAACACCCAGGACGCGTGCATCTTGGTCTAAGCTGTTTTACTGAGTCTCTATGCAACTTGTGAAAAGTAATTTGAATCCTCAGTGTCTTAGATTTATCTTTAAAATGGGCGTAACCCCTATTTTATCTCACAAGAATAGCCTCAGGCTTTAGCAACCCTTGCAGAACCTCACAGGGAGAAAATATGTGTATAAACACTCTCAGAAATGCCAGAAATTCTTCTACAAACCAAGTGCACTGGCTGCCCCTGCAAAAAGTCAGTCTCACGATTATAGCAGTAGTGAGCAAAACCAGCAGACTTTCAAGCTGATGAGGCTAAAAAGCAATTCGGCGTAAGCAGGGAGGGCAGGCACCCAGAGCGGAGCGACAGCTCCATCAACACAACAGGAAACTGCGATTCCTTCTGTAAACACCAGCGGTGAGGTGGGAGGAAACCCAACTTCTGCACAAACAGCCGGGCTGGAGCCCCGGGCCGGAGGAACGCAGCCCGGCGAGGAGGAACACGCCGTTCCCGGAGCAGCATTGCCATATTAATACAATGCCGAGCCTGGGCTCATCGGAGGAGATGACAAACGAATCGCAACTCAGCAGCCCTCTGACAAAGATGCACGGCTCCGGGTGGTCACGCCAGCAACGCTCCCTGCCCTTGCAATGGGCTGCACGGGGGCACCGGTCTGGTCGGAGGATGAGGAGGGAAGGCAGGGTGCAGGCAGATGCTCAGACGCACAAAAAAAAAGGTGAAGAGCAATTCAGGACAAGGGCAAAGAGTGCTGAGCTCGAAAACATCATTAACGTAGTCCTGTCTGAACTGGAACCATTAAGAAATGTAAGTCAGGTAGTTATGGAAAAGAGTCTGCCTGATTTCCTGCAGACAGATGAAAAGAATATTTCAGTCAACAGGTTAAAGCAGACGTGGTATTCTCTTCTCTGCAGAAGGCTGAAAATATAACAGATGAGTCAGGAATAATTCCTCCTCTCCTTTTTCCAGCCCTGCTCAGTTTACGTCCCTTCCAACTCGGGTCATCACCCTGCTCTGCCTCCCAGCTCCACTCATCATCGCAGGCAGAGAACCAGCAAAACATCCCCTAAACGCCTATTAGGTAACAACGACGTGGTAATTCCTATATCACACGTGTAACCAACCGCTGTCTGATCTTGAAAATTCCTCTTAACATTACAAAAACATTAAGATCTCATTTTTAGTATGTGAGAAACTTTCACACTGAATCTTTAGAAGAAATCCCTGCTTAAGAGAGACTTAGTTTCAACTTCCAGGAACCCTGGTATGAGGACACCAGGGAATAAAAACAAATTCTTGTTTTCATGCTTTTCAAACACTTTTTTCTCTAACGAGAAAGCTAAAAAAAGCCTCTTGAGATGCAAACCTAAAAAAACCCTCCTCAGATGCTGCTTCTCTGTAGTGGGAGAAGGCATTGATTTCACCACTTTGCTGTGGCAGGACCTACAGTGACACAGAGATGATACACGGAAGGATCAGATCTCTAGAAGAAACCTCAAAACAGTAATAAAACACACCCCCCTCCTACTCCGGGGCTTCCTAATTGTACAATACATAAATCCCGCATAACTATATTGCAAAAGCCACAATATCTACATGTTGAACAAATCCCTCAGCCTCTGGCAGTATTTTCTGCACGTGTCTTAAGAATCACTCTAAGAGCGCCCAGATTTGTTTTAATGTAGACATCGGGAACCAATGGGGGTTTGGGAAACGAACACGGAGTAAGGCAGACGGTACTTCAGCCATCCTATTTTAAGCATTACGGAAAGGAGGTGGCACTGCCACTGGTGAGACAGCCACTGTCACACAGTGCCCTGCTCCACTGCACGTAGCGGGTCTCCTTAGAGGTTAAAAGAAGAGCAGGTTTCTATTTCACTCTCTCAAAGATGCATATTTTTACGACATTTAGAGTTCTAATTATTATATTCACTGCTCCTCTATCAACATTAACTATTTACATAGTGGCTTTTTTATCCACACGTCTATTCTGCTTTACCTTATGGATCATCTGAATATTTTTCGTATTTTATTTATAAGTGGTTTCTGCTTGCCCACTTTTACTGTTTGAATAGAAAAGAAAAAAAGGGTTAGCCAAGCTTTACCTTTATAGATAGAGGTCTACATACAGATCTCTGATACAGAATGGGCAGACATGCCAAACAGTGCATACGCTGGTCTGGAAAAAGGAATGAATCATCCCTTTACCACCACAAATGTTGAAGTATGAGATTCCTGGGGGGTTGTGTTTATTTTGGGGGTGGGATGGTGGGAGGGGAGGGAGTTTGGGTTTCTCTTCCTTATTAGTGCTTGGTCCACCCGCTTCTTTCCTTCTCCAAAATGACTTTCTGCAGATGCAGATTGACAGATCATCGATGCTGTTTGCAGAATGAAGCCAAAGCTGCAGTCTGCAAGTTTAAGAAATAGAGTAATGGAAAAGCAAAGTAATGGAAAATGGAGCGGCAATGCTGGCAAGGGGCAGAAGAACGAGCAGGGACTCATAAAACCTCAGTGTGCTCTCAGCTCTGCTACTGGCTGACCTGGAGCAAAGCTCTTTATCTTCCCCTGCCCCGGATTCACTATCTGTAAAATGGTGTAACGACATTGGCCTCTGGAAAAACATTGTGAGCTTCTCCTGATGCTTTGCTATATAAACTATTTCAAATTTTAGACCATTGGATAACTTCTATGCACGGTTACCGGATTTGATGTGCAATATTTTATCCGTCAGTTGTTTGTCAGGAAAAATATGTCCAAATCCAACTGCTATCAGAAACATGAAGTGTTTTTTTTTAATTTAGTGAGCTCCATCTCATCAATATTTCTGGTAACAAGGCTGTAAAACTGGATATAGGAACGATTCACTGCATATCCATCTCTCCCATCTCACCAAAAAGGCAGCTTTACAAGAGCAGGGAAATGGAAAGACTGAAAAACCCCGATAGAATTTGATGGGAAAAAATGATGGACGCAAGAACAAGGTTTGGTTAACTAGTAACACAGAAACTTGTAACGGGGAGCCTATGGCATAGCTATGCCCTGACACTCAGCACGGCCCCAGCAGTGGTGCCATTAACACGCCGCTGCTCGCACCGACAGGACCAGCTACTGTCCCGGTGCCAGCCTGCAGAGTTAGCATGCAACGGAGGCTAATGGATCTACTCACACGTTACACACACATATGTATTTTGTGCAGTACATGTGCACACACACACACACACACACACTTTTGTCTCCAGAAACGAGCTCCTGGCAGAGCACTTGCAACAAATCACACAACCCAGCCGGCTTCCAGCCTTGCACTTCATCTTATCAGCGCACCGGGGTATCTGCTATTAACCCAGAAATTCAAGAGCTATTCTGTCTGGCTGCCTAATTCATCTCCAGTCGCTAAAATAGGGTAGCCAAGATCTTCTCAATTCACTAAACTGTAAAATAAAATAACTAGTCACCTGTGTCCTGTGTTGCAAGTTTAAGATATTCTAAGTCTCCTGTTACCTACAGATATGAGGTCAAGATCATCAGTTCATATAAGACCAACACATTATTTTATAGCCCTTCAATATAGGGGAGTTGAGACTTATTTTTTAGTTATATTCTTCTCTTTGAGGCAGGCGAACCAATTTGGGAATCACAATGACCTGTATCCAGAAGGCAAAATAAAGTCTTTCTTTTTTTCTACATCCTGAACACACCCTCCAAAATAATACTAGATATTCACTTGGGCCCAGTTACAAACGCTGTGGGACTTACTGCCAAGCCCAGCCAGGGATCCTAGAGGCCCCAGCAGTTTATGGGAGTGAGGAATGACTTTATTTACAACAAAAGTTAAGTTCCACAGTACCCCAGTTTCTATTTCTAACATTGCTTTCTTTCACTCCAAGCACACATAAATTCACAGTTGAAAAATATTTTCCAGCTTCTCCTATTTCTTGGACGGCAGAGTCTTTCCTTTAACTGCTCAGGATACGCTGCCTCCATCACATCCAAACTCTACTTAATAAGATTCCTGCTGCTTACTCATGGCTTTAAGTATTCCTGTCCAGTCCACAGGTACCTTTAAATTTCAAAGCCCAGAAGATGAAAGGATTGAATCTTTCCTTGTTCCAAATCTGTATTTACCGACTTGACTGTTTGAAGTCTAGAGACTACAGAATTACCGCCGGCTCCCCGGGAAGGAAATCTAGATGTGGAGAGGGGAAAAGGTGAGCTTCTTCAGACAAACCACTTCTTACAGTTCCCTCCTCTCAGAGCTGAATACTTGGCTTTGGAAAAGCTTTTTAATCCCACACTTGGGAATTGGTTCTCTTCTGGAAATATGTTGCTATTTATTTCCATTGCCTTCAGCTGCCTCTTCCCTCCCTCCCCTTCTCCTGCTGCTGCAAAAGAGACTGAGGAAAGTCAGAAGATAATGACTCTCAGACCACCCAAACACAGCAGCTGAGGGAGATGAAGGCAGCTAAAAAAATTAACGGCAGTGGAGCACTCCTTTGTGCGGCCAGTTCCTCAACACCTGGTCCTCCCAGGTCCTTCTTAACCAACTCGACATGTGCCAAGTAACCTGCGAAGGTCTCCCAACATTTCTTCAGCGCGCTAACCGCCATGTGCCTGTTGTTATCTTTTGGGAAACAGCTGAAAGCCTAGTTCATAACAACAATATCGACTTTCCTCTTGATAAATATCTGGCTTAGTTCCTGACCTTCCCAGATTTCTCAGCTGAGTTTCTCTTCCTGCCCTGATTATTTATTCCTGCAAGGCTTAGCGCTGCCAGCCCCTCAGCCCTGTCCATACTACAGGCAAAAGAATTCAGGCAGGTCCATCTACTGCTCTTTCCCATCCTCTGCTCATGGACCTCATTCATACGCTGTTTTTAAAGGACTCAATTAATGACAAATGGTTTATTGACCGCAGAGGTCCTTTTCTTCTGCCAGATAATTACACAGAGTCACTTGGATGCAATTTCGCCTGATGCATTTCAAAATACAAAGTCAGCCACTTTGCAGGAAACTGAGTTTGAGTGATGGATTTTTTTTCTCCCCCCCCCCCACCCAGGTCTCTGGAGCCATGAAATGATAACGTGATGAAGAGAAACAGCAAAGCCTGTATCTGCTAGCGATACACACCTTTCTACAACTGAGAGTTACCCCTAAACTCCCCTCCGCCTTCCCCCAAAGCAAGACCTGCTTAATCTAAACCAGAAGAGCTCACATCAAACTCCAGATATGACATCATGGTGCGCGCACGCCGGTGACAGAGAACTGTGAACCGCCAGTGAGAGATGCTAGCGTGCCGAGGGCTGCTGAGGTTACTGGGACACCACATTAGACATAGTAAGCCTAGTCAAAACATGAAAACTTAAAAATCTGCTTCAAAAGGGGGCAGAGGAAAGTTAGGAGCTGAGAGCAACCATGAGGAACTTTTTTCTTCTTACTCTGGTGAAAGGTGAAAGGACAAATCCAGGTTAGTTTGTATTTTACAGTGTGAAGACCACAACATGGAGGGAAGGGCACGCTGCCCTAAAACGCCTGCCAGCATTTGCTGGGAGAAGCAAGGAGGGGAAGGAAGACTGGTTTAAGTTGTGTGTTGAACATCCCAAGCCATCCTCCCTTGGTCAGCAGGAGATATTTAAGAACACCAAAAACATATTTGCAGAAGAAAAAGAAAACATCCTCCCAGCACGTTGAACCTCATCACACAGAGCATTGAGGTCTCGTCGCGCTGACCTCACTGCGTGGCGTGGGATGGTCTTTACACAGCCATGGTTTCTGCTCAGAGGACCTTCACCTTCTTTCTGCCCCTTTGTATTTTCATCGGTACCAAGCCAAACTGCACCGCACCAGCATGTGCTTTGCAGGACCGAACGCCCTCTACGACATCTCTTGTGTCCTTCGTGGCAAGTGAAGGTTTCTTGTGTGGAAGCTGCAGCTCAGCAGCCCTGCCCAGGCTGGTGCAGAAGCGGCTTGCTGGTGCTGCAAGCGCTCCCCTGCCAGCGGTTTCGATATGAAAAGCAGGGCTCCATCACCTGCCGGAGGCAGAGGGAAGCTGTGCCCAGGGCGCCCTGGGAGGCTTCCCACCACCGGCAGGACGGGTACCGCCGGTTACGCTGCTGGAAAGGACGCACCGCCCCAGACAGGGACACAGCAGTAATGAAAGGGGTCTGTCCGCCAGCGCAGCGTGTCACCCTGCTCATCACCTGCCTCCGCCTGACTTTAACAGAGGTGAGCCCAGGCAGGGCAGGCTTCAGCCCTGCTCCCATCCCGGGCGCTCACCCATACTAGTTTACCAATGCATGTCTTGGCTAAAAGCCACAGCTGGGCTTTACCTCCTCTCCTCGCTGCTCCTGGGATTTCTCCAGATAGAGCCTGCTTTGCCCTTTCTGCATGTCTGGCTCTGCGGGCTGATCCTGCACCCCGGAGCACATCACCGTGGTGCAGGAGACCTGCTCAGCACCCTGATGCCACAGGGCTGCACCCTGCCACCGCCCATCCCGGCATTCAGGGCCGAGGCTAGAGTCAGCTCCAAGGCCTGTGAAATTTTTCCTGAGGTTTTTTAAGACTCACGATTCCAGTTTTGCATAGGAAAAGATCCCCCTTCTGCACACAGACCCAGAACAACCCGCCCCTGCCTCTCCCGCAGCCCGGTATTTGAACAGATGCACTGAGCATCACTGAAGGACAAAAGCAGCGCCGGGAGTGGACTGTAGTAGATGAAAATTGAAAAAGACAAAAAGTTTTACTTTATTTTATGCAATATACACAATATTGTACTTGACCGGCTACTAAAGTGATGCGAAACTTAAAAACAACAAAAAAAAGTGCTTTCCAAACACTACATCTCCATTCCCTCGTTTCCCTGGGCCATTGCACTGTATTCACCAAATTATTTATATAGATATGTTACTGTGAAAGCATAAAAATATTTTACCAAAGATAACTCCACCTCTAGGTGGAAAAAGCGCTCTTGAAAATGAACTCAAAATAAAATTAAAAATCAACAGCTCTAAGGAGTCACATATTAGGCAATGGCTTTTCAAGCCAGTGGTTCGATCTGCCTCCAGGGAAGAGCGCTTTGCAGCCTACTCCCCATTTCTTTTTATTTTAGGTTCTTTACATATGAAAAAAGCTTTGCTTGCAGCAACGTTTGCTCTGGACCAGGGACAAACATGTGGCCCTGGTCAGCTTCTCTAGCCCCTTCCTTTTGTCCCCAGTGATACAGAAAATAAGCATCGCTCCAACCAGAGATGCAACAGGGCAAAATGATTGTCTGGGCGTACGCATGACCTGTCTCCTGCAGTCATTTTCCTATACGAGGTCTATATGCACCCTATGCATTTTCTATACGACCTACCGGAGGCACGTATTACTCTCCAGCTCAAACACAGCCCAAATTCTGCAAACATTCAGCAGAAAAGATCAAGAAAACAATCTTGGTTTCACGAATTGAGAACAAAAATCACAAGGCATTATATTATACTGGAGATCAGGAAACAGCAGCGTGAAAGCGTTAATTGTCTCCAGTGTCAGTAAATGCCAGCAATGTTCCCCAGAGCACAACGCAGCTTTGAAACCGAGGGGAAAACCAGTGGTACAAAAAATTGATTGTATTGATACCAAAGTTGTAAGTTTGATCTGTAATGCAGGATCAGTGTTTTGCCCAAGCTGAGCATATAGTCACTATACATTGGAATATTCTTCTGCTGGAGAGGTGATGGCTAAATCTAGAAAAAGATTTGTTTTTCAAGGAAGAAGTGCAGAAATGGTATGAGCTGTACCAAAAGAATCAATCCCCAGCGAAACAGCACTGACTTGCTAAAAGGGGACTCCCACTTCAGAAATACAGGCTTAATTCATGCTGATTTTTACATATTACCCCCTAAACGTGCTGAACGGCTTGGAAGGAATACACAGCCTTAGCTTACAAGGTTTAAGCCAGCCGGTATTAGGGGTTGCATCTCATAAAGATCATCCCATGCTTATCCCCAGCACGGTTTTGCCTCGCTGGGTCCCATCCTGCACCCATCGTTCCTGCAAGGCTGAGCACTTCTCCAGGCGCTTCAGGCCCGCAGCCCCATCTGCGGAGCCGCAGTTCCCTAACCCAGCCATGGGTCTTTACACGGTTTACAAATAATTAGCATCCATCCCGCAACTCCGAGTACTCAAGTTACATCCAACTAAAATAACAACTAAATAATAATAATAATGCTGAAGGAAATATACTCCTAGTTATATTGTTACTTCTTGACAGCACTCCCATCTTCCCCCCCCCAAAAATCCCCAAACCCGAACCAACCAAACCCTAAAGCCAGCTTAACACGCTGTTTAGTTACAAGCATCCCCCTCTCTAGCAATTTATTATTAATAATCAGAGCGGATCTGCCGAAAGGGGCAAAGGCAGCCAGCTGCCTGCTCTGCCCACACCGACACGCCGCACTCGTCCGCTGCGAACGGATTTTAACAGCTTCTACATTCTTGGCTTTATTTCCCAGGGCATTTCGTTGTGACAAAGCGCCTGGACGGGAGCGCACTCAAGTATTTCTGCAAGCTTTGTTGAAGCTGCACAGTGGGACTCGGGTCCCCCCATCCGCGCCGGCTTCTGGGGTTTTGCAACCAGTTTCCCCCAGTTTTGAGCCCGGCATCACTTCTCTGGGGGGAGGGAACGGGGAAGCAGGAGATGTTTGAAGTTGGATATAGGGTTCTTCCCCCCCCCCCCCCCCCCCCCCGACGCTTGGCAGATGAAGACAAACACTGCATTCTTGCTCTAGTTTCTCACTGAACTTGAATACCGAACTCGAGCCAAGGCCAGTCCTTTTCTTTGGTGCTCTCCTCGTGATGCCAGCCACCGGCCGGGCCGGGATGGGCCGGGACACGATGGGATGGGATACCAGCCCAGCCACCGGCCGGGTGGGACGGGACGGGACGGGACGGGATGGGATGCCAGCCACCGGCCGGGATAGGACGGGATGGGACGGGATGCCAGCCCAGCCACCGGCCGGGATAGGACGGGACGGGACGGGAGGCCAGCCACCGGCCGGGATGGGACGGGACGGGACGGGATGGGATGCCAGCCACCGGCCGGGATAGGACGGGACGGGACGGGATGGGATGGGATGCCAGCCACCGGCCGGGATGGGACGGGACGGGATGCCAGCCACCGGCCGGGATGGGACGGGACGCCTTTCTGCTGCGGAGCTGTTTGCACCGGCGCGGCGCGATCCCTCCTCCCTGGAGGGGGGCAGCGGCTGCAGCAGCAGGGCCGAGAGCCCCCGGCCAGGCGGCGGGGGCAGGGGACGGCGGGGTCCCGGCCCCGCAGCGCCCAGCGGGGCGCGCCCAGCCCAGCCCGTCCCGGCCCCGGCCCCGGCCCCGGCCCCGGCGGGGCCGCCCTTACCCTGCCCGCAGGCTCCGCGCTGGATGGCGATGACGGGCGGCTGGCGGAGGCGCTCGGCGCGGCGGCTGGCGGCCCGCAGCTGGCAGGGGCTGGCGTAGGTGACGGCGTCGCTGCCGCAGACGGGCTCGCTGCTGGAGCAGAGGCAGCGCCCGGCGGCCGCCCGCTTCCTGACGGTGGCCGAGGCGGGGACCCCGCCGCCGGCCGGCACCACGCACTGCAGCCCCTCGCCGCAGGGCGGCCCCCCGCCGCCGGGCCCGCCGCAGGGCTCGCCCTCCTCCGCCCCGCAGACGCGGCAGCAGCCGCAGGCGTCCAGCACGGCTCCGCCGGGGCAGGCGGCGGGCAGCGGCGGGCAGCGCGACCGGTCGCAGCGCTCCGGGCAGGCGGGCGGCGGCGAGGCGGCGGCGGGCAGCAGCGCTGCCAGCAGCAGGCTCCAGCCCCACAGCAGCATCGCGGCGGCGAGGACAGGCGAGGACGGGCGAGGGGAGGCGAGGCGAGCCCAGGCGCGGCCCGGCGGGCGGGCGGCTTTAAGCGGCGGCGCGGCCGGGGAGGGCGGCGGGGCGGGGCGGCGGCGGCGGGCACGGCCCCCCCGGCTGCAGCCCCCCTCCTCCCCCGCTTTTGGGGGGAAACTTCAACGCTGCGCTGCCGCCCGGAGCTGTTCAACTTGGCGTTGAAAAGCGCGGCCGCACCGAAAACCCGACAGCCGGATTAAGAGCGGCGCAAATGCCGATAACGCGGCCCTGCCAGGCGGGGGGTGGAGCTGAGCGCTCTTCCCCACTTAAGGAATTACGGGAAACCAAGCTCAAGTCAGCGCCGATAACATTTCTATCTGATAAGGAGGTGGGTGGAAGAGCAGATGCGGAGGGCAGGCCCGCCAGCCTGGCAGAAAGAGTAAAGCCGTAATGCAAATGTCAGGCATCCCGCCGGGAATGCCAGGTTCTCCCGCCGGCGGCGACCTGAGGAATTCCCGGCTTTGGGAGGCGGCGGCCGGCGCTGAGCGGCGCCTAAAGGCAGCGGGGATGGGCGGCAGGCGGCTCCCGGGCCGCCCCTGCTCGCCCCCTCGGAGGCTCTCGGAGCCTCAGGGCGAGGTGGCTTCTAGCAATTAGCAGGAGGTTAATCAACCGAAAGAAAAAAAACCTCCCCCCCCTCCCGGTCTTCCATCATCCCACAAACGGGCTGATCCAGTTTATCTGCAACGCCAGGACCGACGGCCAGAGGCCCGGTGGCCATGTGCCCATGCAAGGTGGTTTGGAAGGCGATTTAACCACAGGCAAGTACCTTCCAAGGGAAAAGACATCGTTTCCAAAGCAAGCAGGGGAAGGTATAACAAGAACTAATAGCTGGAAATTGAGCACGGCCAATTTTTTAATTACGAGCTGATTAAACTTTAGAACTACCAATCTGTAGTTATTTAAGTGTATCTTTATCAGGCACCCAGTAACCGAGGACCTAAGGAACTTCACAAACCATTAGGCAAGATGAAATGCTGTTAACTGTTAGATGAGCTGCGACTCAGAAATTGAGGATGCCGGCAACTACGTTAATACAGAAGAATACAAAATCTTTTCTCCTATGAAAAGTGGAATAATCTTTAACAAACCAGCCACCCGAGCGGGTGGGAGCAGCATCCCAAGTGTCAGAATTCAAACCTAATTGTTCCAGGGAGCATCATAAAATCTTATCAAACTGTGACCACAAAACCACAAATGTGCAAAACTTACTTAACTCCTTGGTTAGTAGCTGAAGGTGGGAAACCCCGTAGGCTCCAACGGTCCCAGTAAAAGCTCCAATACGAACCCCTTACGTCTGCTGTTTCCCAGTAACTTCTACGCTGTGCAAGGCGAGAGATTGCAGGAGAATGACTTGATTTCAGAAGTGACCAGGTAGCAAGGTAGTCATCTGGAACACGTCACAGCAAAACTTCCTCAGTATTAAAATCATTACAGTGTTAAAAAGTCTAAGAAAAAGTTTGAAAATGTTTATAAGTATTTTTAAATGTATGTATATATATATAAACATATATATATTATATGGATAGATATCATGGTAAAGTGTTTCCAAATTATTTGTTTTCCATTACTTATTGGCTACTTTTAATAAGCTTCGGGGCTTGTTTTGGTTTTTGTTTTGTTTTGTTTTGTTCTGTTTTTCCCTTTATTTTTAAAGAGAGACTTTTAAATAAAGTCTTTAAGGAAAGATGAACAGTGTTGAATTTAAAAAAAAAAAAAAAAAAAAGAAAGAGAGGTTCAGAAAAGATCTTATAAGCTCCTATTTGGAAGCAGGAGCAAAATATTCAAAGACCAGTGAATTACCCTGGGGTTTAGTCCTGCCTTGCCCAGAAAGGCTATCTACTTTTCTATCACATTGCCTTTGTCGGATAAGTTACTGTTTGAAGCCATTGGAGCCCTATCTCTGTAGGTAGGAAAAAATTACATGCAGTGGGAAAACTCCTTGTTCAGACATCCTCTCTCCATGGAGGGTTGTTTGTTTGTTTGTTTGTTTGGGGGTTTTTTTGAGTCTTTTTTAGCTTGGTATCCTTTGATATCGGTCATTGTAGGGAGCAAAGGCAAGGCATGAAGAGAGGCTCAAAACAGATTAACAACAGCCCTGTTGACAGAAGCCCACTTGGAATGGTTATAGTTCAGTAAATCAATGCCCTAGTTCAAAACCGAAGTAAAGTGAATGCATCCTTACCTCAAGAGAGGATTAATTAATCAATGAAAGTATGAAGTGTTGACTTAACTGTTCATCTTACAAAGTTTGCAAATCTTAAGCTAAATATTTAACTACTTCAAGAACTACTGCAAGTTTATAGTGTTCTCACATGAAAGTTTGAAACACCAGTTGAGTGTATTTATCTTATCCGTGATGTATGATTCTTTTTTTTGCACAATTCAGCCAGCACTACCAGCTTCAAGCTCTTTTACAGACTACTAAATACACTAGCCAATATTTTTTCTTAAATGAATAGCACAGAAAAGGGAAGTACATTTGTTGATAGACAATCAAGGGTTAAACACCGCAAAGGAAATAAAATATATCCCAAGGTCTTATGTGAAAACCATTAATTAGCAGTTCGCTTTCAAAGAAGTGGACTTGTATTGAGGGCCTTCTGCTGTTATGCTTTTTGTTTCTTAAACCAGGTAAGGATGTGAATCTTAATCTGAGTATTAAAATATACATTTTTTGTAGTATGAATGTTATAGGTTTCACATGGGTGCACACAAAACTGAAAAAAAAAAAAGAAATCTCACTTTCCAAAATAACTGAGGTTAGTCTTTGGGGGGTTTAATAACTCAGTTTACTGACAAATATATTTGCTAATTACTTGTCTAGTCTGTGCCGAAGTGCCTCACACCTGAAAGGTGCTATAAAGCCAGAAATGATTATTTCTCCCCCATCATAACGTTTTCACACAAAATGGCTATTCAAGCCAGAAGACATTTATCAGTGCCCATAGAGGCTGAAAATGTGGTCTGAAAAATACTTACACTTGAGAGGCTTCACTAGTGAAGTATTTCATCTCCTGCTTCTCGAATGGAACTCAATGACAGGAGGCTCCATCTACAGATGACACACTACAAATTCTTCTCAAGGAATGGAGGTTTTGATGTTGCTGGCAGGGATCCGGAGTTTGCCCCGATGTCCAGCCTGGGCCCTGCTCACACCAGGGGTCAGGACAGAGGCGGTCGGCCTTTCCTGCAATATAACGGTGTGCTTTATATTACTTATTATGAAAGTAAGTTTTCCTGGATGCCCGTGAAGATGTCGCCACATTAGCCAAGACGTATCCTTTACTGCCTTTGAAATCTCGGGTTCGGAAGGCAGCAAAACGCGCCGTGGTAAGAGCTGCTACCTCCAGCGGCCTCCTGGGCAAAGGCGGGAGCGAGGGAAGGCAGCAGCGTCTGCTGCAGGGTTCTTGCGTTGCTCCTGCACGTGGGGGCCGAGGAGGTGGCTTTGGAAGCATCTGGGCACGCGTGGGAAGCAAGAAGCAAGTAAAGGATGAAAAAAAGAGTACACTTGGGAGGAGAGAAAGAGGTTAACCTTATAGTGTGGGGCTAGAAGGATCCTGGCCAGAAAAGGGGATGGGGGAAGTTGGGGATGGCCAGAACGCCTATATTCTGAGCAAACTTAAACAGCTTGGACTTCGCAGAAAGCTTTTCTAGGTTTATTATGACTGCGTTATCATTTTGCTTCATTCATTAATGGCTTTCTCCCAGATTTTCTGTGGGGAAAAAAAGTATGCTGTCCTGCGTACTTTTGGCCAGGAGGCAACCCCCCCACTCCCCAAAAAACCCAGGCACTACGCTACAGGCAGGGGCTGTAAAACAGGCATACAAACTTCATAATTAACTTAGTCTTGACTTACAGAAAACAAGTGCACTGCTTTGAAAACCCGCAGCTGGCACCCACCTATTGAGAACAGACATTGCTTAGGTGTCCTGCTGGGCTCGGTTACCATTAGGAGAATGGGGGTACTAGGAATGGCGTGCAAGAGTGGTTTAAATTCTTAAAAGATGTGTTCACTGTACATATTGATATGCAAAATTACAGTGCCGACAGTCGTTTTAAATGCAAACCCCTAATTACAGTGTCAAAGGTACCACTTTGAAGAGCAATATTCAACTACAACTACACCATGACATAGTGCCTTTACAAGTGAGCACCAGTTGCTTTTTCTCGGAGAGGTTGCGGAGAAAATCTGAAGGGAAAAACCGAGGCAGACGTGTGGGACATGGTTCGGTTACAGAGTAGGACTCACACTTACCTTTTCCAGAAAGCAGCTTTCATTCCTTCAGTGGAAGGTCTCAGTACTACTTCAGCAGCTTACTGGCTTGGAGCATCAAATAATTATATAGGTTGTGCTCCAAAATACAGATGAATATTAAGACTTTAAATAACACTGATAAAAGGTAAAACTATACATAGCACAGAGGGCTTCAATTTTTTTAATTTCATTTTAACTTTTAGACTAAAAATGCCCTGTCCAAATTTCCCCTTCTTTCATTTCTTCCCTCTCTCCCACCTCAAATTAATATGGAATCTTTATAAGACCAGTGATATTTCTGTCCCACACCTTCAGAGCGCACCTTTTTGCTGTGCACACTAACTTCTCCATCCATTATAACATAGACTTCCTATAAATCCTAAAAAAATCAGCCTTTGAATATCAACATTTTCTACTAATACAGCCATTTCTATGACAGGAGATAATCAGTGATGCAGTATGCACTTTTAACTCCTTTCTATATAGAATTTTGACTTCTGAACCTATATATGCAATTACAAAACCTCAAAGTCAAAAATTAAAATTATTAAAATGGCAGCTCAGTTAGTAAAGAATGACGTTTCAGACTGGTTAGGTCCCCTCCTTGCGTCGTAGCCCCGATGACTCTGGTCTGCCTCCAAGCCCATCTCTCTGTCTCGCCTTACTTTGCTTGCTGGAGAAGCAGAGATGCTTCCTTTCCAGTCCAGTAGTTGAAGAGCTTGTACTCGGACGAGGCGTTTTAAAGGTCCTTCTGGCCAGCTGCATCGCTCTGGATAACCAGTTCCCCAGGTACATTCCAGGGTTTTTAAACTGCAATAATTGAAAGTCAACTAGCTCAGCTCAACATCTCTTACTACAGAAGAAAGGTACTGCCTTGCACTGCTAGACATCCGCATGTCCTTCAAGTGATAATTAATGTTTTGAGCATGCACATTTCATACAATCATCTAACACATACTTGCTTTTCATTCAAAACAGGCTGCTCTTACCAGAGTGAATATCTAGCTATTAGCAATAGGTTTCTCTCGTACTGGTTTATCATAGGAAAACATCAGTTCTTTAGGACTGATTTATTTCATTAGTGCTGTGGTTTGAGTTTTGCTACTTTGAAGTATGAAAAAGCAGATTCTCCGAAGTGTCAGTTCTTCAATAAATTCTTTTTCAGCTATTTTTTACTACACTCTGATTGCCTGTAATCGCTTTCCACAGTCAGTCGCACCATGAGAAGCCTCACACTGTCATTATTGACTGGACAGGTTAACAGGTTGTTCACTTTTTTCCTGTAGCACCGTAGCTTCCGCAGGAGTAAACTGGTATCATAAACAAGAACAGCAGGGAGAAAAGGTCATTTTGTTTCATCGCCAGCCAATTTGCCGCCATTGGTAGTCAAAGCTTGCAAGGGCCAAGAGTTTTAAAAAACTTTGAGTAGTCCAGTGGCTTAACAACTGGAGTTTCAAAATTATTTTTTTAAGATTCAGAAATATACTTAAAAAGGACCACTTCCAAAGCTAGAGCCTGACCTCTAGGTGGTGCTGCCATCCTGTTATTCCAGGAGATTGAGGTATACGCCAGTTTACGAAACTATATTCTGGACCTTTACCCTTTGGCAGTTACCTTCAGGCACGTGGATTGCAGGTTTAGCAGTTAAACTTCTGCAAATTTCTTATTGCAATATGGTGGGTTTAAATCTATAACCATAAAGAATAACTCAATTCCCTCTTCAGTACAGGGGCAACGGCAAGTACACGGCAAATGAAAACGTGCAAGACAGCACGTAGTAAGACAGAGCATCCAAGTCATTCCAGGGACGACAGTTCAGGTCTCAATGGGCTGTGAAAAATAACTTAATTTTTATGAAAATAATTAGAGGGTAAAGAAGTTGAAAGCTAAACAGCAGAGATGCATGCGATATGATAGATGAACAATAAATGGTATTTTCAGTGCCTTGAAATGAGCTTGAGTTGCAGCCAGTAATTACATTTTATTCTGACATTTATTACTAGGAAGAATAAACTGTATTGCTGTATATGGATTAGAATGATAGAATAGTTTGGGATGGAAAGGACCTTTAAAGGTCACCTAGTCCAACCCCCCTGCAATGGGCAGGGACATCTACAACCAGATCAGGTTGCTCAGAGCCCCATCCAATCTGACCTGGAAGGTTTCCAGGGATGGGGCATCTACCACCTCTCTGGGCAACCCCTTCCAGTGTTTCACCACCCCCGTTGTAAAACATTTCTTCCTTATATCTAGTCTGAATCTCCCCTCTTTTAGTTTAAAACCATTCCCTCTTGTCCTATCGCTACAGGCCCTGCTGAAAAGTCCGTCCCCATCTTTCTTATAAGCCCCCTGTAAGTACTGAAAGGCCGTAATAAGGTCTCCCCGCAGCCCTCTCTTCTCCAGGCTGAACAACCCCAGCTCTTTCAGCCTTTCCTCACAGCAGAGGTGCTCCATCCCTCTGACCGTTTTGGTGTCCTCCTCTGGCCCCGCTCCAACAGGTCCATGTCCTTGTACTGAGGACCCCAGAGCTGGACACAGGGCTCCAGGTGAGGTCTCACCAGAGCGGAGCAGAGGGGCAGGATCACCTCCCTCTCCCTGCTGGCCACGCTGCGGGGGATGCAGCCCAGGGTACAGTTGGCCGCCTGGGCTGCAAGCACACATTGGCAGCTCACGTCCAGCTTTTCATCCCCCAGCACCCCCAAGTCCTCGGCAGGGCTGCTCTCAGTCCCAGCCTGTATTGATACTGAGGACTGGGTAGTGAAACACTGGAAGGGGTTGCCCAGAGAGGTGGTAGATGCCCCATCCTTGGAAACATTCAAGGCCAGGTTGGACGGGGCTCTGAGCAACCTGATCTGGTTGTAGATGTCCCTGCCAGTTGCAGGGGGGTTGGACTAGATGGCCTTTAAAGGTCCCTTCCATCCCAAACCATTCTATGATTGCCCTGACCCAGGTGCAGGACCTTGCACTTGGCCTTGTTCAGCCTCATGAGGTTCACACAGGCCCACCTCTCCAGCCTGTCCAGGTCCCCCTGGATGGCATCCCGTCCCTCAGGCGTGTCAACTGCACCACTCAGCTTGGTGTCATCTGCAAACTTGCTGAGGGTGCACTTGATCCACTGTGTTATTGATGAAGATATTAAAAAGTACTGGTCCCAGTACAGAACCCAGAGGGACTCCACTTGTCACTGATCTCCATCTTGACATTGAGCCATTGACCACTGCCCTCTGGATGCAACTATCCAACCAATTCTTCATCCACCAAACAGTCCGCCCATCAAATCCATATCCTTCCAATTTAGAGAGAAGGATGTTGTGGGGGACCGTGTCAAAGGCCTTACAGCAGTCCAGATGACATCCATAGCTCTTCCCTTGTTCACTGATGCAGTCACTCCATCACAGAAGGCCACTAGGTTGGTCAGGCAGGACTTGCCCTTGGTGAAGCCATGCTGGCTGTCTCAAATCACCTCCCTGTCCTCCATGTGCCTTAGCACAGCTTCTAGGAGGATCTGTTCCATGCTTTTCCCAGGCACAGAGGTGAGGCTGACGGGTTGGTAGTTCTCAGGGTCCTCCTTTTTACCCTTTTTAAAAATGGCTGCAATATTTCCCTTTTCTGAGTCACCAGGGACTCACCTGACTGCCATGACTTTCCAACTGTCATGGACAGTGGCTTGGCAACTACATCAGCCAATTCCTTCAGGACTCTGGGATGCATCTTGTCGGGTCCCATAGACTTATGTATGTTCAGGTTCCTCAGGTGGTCACGAACCTGATCTCTTCCAGTGGGAGGGACTTTGCTCCCCCAGTCCCTGTCTTGCGGTCCATCCACTCGAGAGGTGTGGGAAGAGAGGCTGCCAGTGAAGACTGAGGCAAAGAAGCTGTTGAGTACCACCACAGCCTTCTCCTCGTCCATCGTTACCATTTTGCCAGCCGTGTTCATCGGAGGGGTACGCTTTCTTTGGCCTTCCCTTTCTGGCTGACATACCTGTAGAAGCCCTTATTATTATTATTTGCATCCCTTGCCAAGTTCAGCTCCAGCTGTGCATTGGCCTTGCTGACCACATCCCTACACAATTGGGCAGCGTCCCTATACTCTTCCCAGGATACCTGTCCCTATTTCCACTGCCTGTGCATTTGCTTCTTGCCCTTTAGTTTGACCAGCAGGTCTCAACTCATCCATGCCAGTCTCTTGCCTTCCTTTCCCGATTTCTTACATCTGGGGATTGAGAGCTCTTGCATTCTATTGAAAGCGTCCTTAAAGACCTGCCAGCTCTGTTCTGCTCCCTTGTCCCTGAGGGCAGTTTCCCAGGGGGTCCTATTGACTAACTCCTTGAAGAGCTGGAAGTTTGCTTTCCTCAAATTCAGGGTCCTGACTTTACTCTTCACCTGACCCGTGTCCCTCAGGACTGCAAACTGCACCAGTCCATGATCACCAGCCCAGGCTGCCTCCAATCTTGACATCACTGATTAGCTCACTTGCGTTGCTCCAGTACCGCATCCCCTCTGTAAGGCTGTCTGTTACCTGGCTTAAGAAGTTATCCTCAATGCACACCAGGAGTCTACTCCTCATCGCCGTGCTACTTTTCCAGTAGATATCGGGGTGGTTGAAGTCCCCCAGCGGGACGAGAGCCTGTGAGCACGAGCACGATGCTTCCTGTAGCTGGAGTAAGACGACTTCGTCAATAGGCTCCCCTTGATCAGGCAGCCTGTAGTAGACACCAACCACAAGGTTCCCTTTGTTGCCTCAGTCTCCAATTCTTACCCATAAGCTTTCAGCCTGCTCATGGCTATTCTTCAGAGACAGCTCTTCATGCTCTATCCATTTCTTGATGTAGAGGGCAACCACTCCACCCCTCCTTCCTCATCTGTCCCTTCCCAACAGCTGGTAGCCGTCGATAGCCACACACCAGTCATGGGATTTATCCCACCAAGTTTCAGTAATGGCAACTAGGTTGTAGCTTTCTAGCAGCACGGGGGCTTCCAGCTCCTCCTGTTTGTTGCCTGTGCTGCGCACAGTGGTGTAGAGGCACTTCAGCTGGGCTGTCGGCCATGTCACCTTCTTAGAGGAACACCCCTTAATTCCTTTGAGGTATTTCACCAGTGTTCCCCTGTTGGCTCCTATTGCCTCAGGAGCCCCTGGCTCATCTCCGTAAGACTTCAAGTGTGCTCCAGTGTACCCAGCAAGTCTCAGAGCAACAGGCTGAGGGCCCTCACTAGCACCCCGACCCTCTAACCTTGGTGCGTGATCCCACAGCTTGTCACGGGCAAGCCTGATATTATCCCCTTCCCCCTTCAAGTCTAGTTTAAAGCTCTGCCAATGAGCCCTGCTAGCAAAGACCCTCTTTCCCTCTTTGAGAAAGGTGAATCCCATCTGATGCCAGCAAGCCTGGTGCTGTGTAGGCCTTCCCATTATCCGAAAACCCAAAATTGTGGCAGTGACACCAGCCACGGAGCCATGTATTAATAGGCTGGGTCCGTCTGTTTAGTATCTCACTTGGTATACCAACGACCATCAACTCCACGCTGCTGCAATCAAGCCGCTTTTGGAACTTCGCGATGTTATGATAAAGCTGCAACTGTCAAGTTTAAATGTAGCTGGGCTAACCAAAGGTACAATTGTATACACATTTCATACCAACTCTGGCCTGTGGTGCAACTGGTTAGAAGGAAAGCTTCAAGACAGTGCAGTGACTCCTCTAGAAGTCGTATGTTACGGAGTAAAATGTTGGAGGCAATAGCATGCATATTTTGACATTAGTGTAACTGCAGATGTGTACATACCTGGAATAATTCACAGTCGGAAGATGTCACGGTCAAACCGGAATTTGGGTAACTGTACAGCGTATATGAAAGATCTTATTCAATTACCGTTCTTTATCTGAAGCTTGCATACTGTTGAGGCAGACCGATTAACTGTGCTGCATTACAAAAGGGAAAAACGGACTCGAGAAATGCGGTCACTCAAGTGTGATCACACTGTCTGCTGTACAGCTAGTGAGGTGCTTCCAGATGTCTCGTAAGTGCCCTTATTTCAGGAAAGCATTTTTGAGAGAGAAACTTTGTTATGCAACAGTATAATGCCAGAAAAATGCAAGTTACTTTTGTTGTGGGCTTTTTTTTCCTCTTTCAGACAGTGCCCGAGTGCTTCCAAATGGTTTACTTGACATTATTATGCATCGTCTCTTCCCTTCTATTGATTAAAAAGAAACCTGATTGACTTCCCTGGCATAACATGTAAAAAAGTCACGGCGGAAACTGAGAACAGTAAAAGAAAAACAGCTCATTCTGTTCGATTTCTTTCTTAGGCTACAGGACCTGATCAGATTTGAAGAATTAAAAAGACATTATAGCTGAATAAGAGAGAATCTGACCTCTTATATGCTAAAAACGAATATATCTGATAAAATAGTTAACATGGTGCGAGGAAACTCAGTCAGATGTTATTTTAAGTTACCCAAACTGATTTATTGACAATTTCAATGTGACATATTTACAGTACTGTTTCTAAAATAATTTAACAATTTTCATAGATTTATAAAAGCACTGATAAATAGGAGACCCTGACAATTACTAACCACAAATATTTCCCTATGCTACTGAACTACAATAGTAGTTCTTTCTTTTTGCTTCCCCTCCTCCTCTAAGTCCCATAATGGAGCTGCTTTACCTCCACCCAATGTGTAAAATTGCCAATACCAAAATATAATAAAATGAACATGCAGTGTGAAAGCTGTACCAGAGAAGCAATTTCAGATGTTAGACTACAGTAAAAATATGTCAATGCAAAGTGTCTTCCACACAGAATGTACTTGTGAAAAAATAAGCTTTTAAAGAGCTATTGTTTTATCTTTATAGAAGTTAAAACCTACAACACTAATTCAGACATTTACAGTAAATTCCAATTCTGTGCTAGTTTTCACATATATGTAAAGAGTCAAAAAAACCTAGTAATTTACAAACACCACTGCCTTAAGACAGTGGTTAGTTAGCTTATGGATAAAAAAAAAAAAGAAGGTGCTGATATAATTTAAGGTTTTGAAATTAGATTGTATCTCATTCTTATCCGACACTAATTATTCTAGCCTTGGATCAACAAATTATTGTGGCAAAGCCATCCATATCTCTCAAGCAGGAAGTCAGTTTGGAAGTTGGAGAGAAGATGGACTTGTATGATATGTATCTTAGGTTACAGTAGACAAAAAAAAAGTATCACAAAGCTCCACAATCCGAATCACAATAAGCAGCAGCATGAGATATTTGTGGGGTTTTGATTAAAGCAAACGTTTTTCAAAACCGATGAAAAGTACACACTCAATCAAATCCAATACTTGAAATGTAAAGGTTCTTCTCATTTGCATCACTGAAGCCCCATAACACAGTGTACGCAAACAACAAATATTCATTTTTTTAAAAACATATATTGCACAGCTAGTGGGTGCAATACCAGAACACTGGTATCCCTAGCATAAGTTTTCTATTTTAAATAGCTGTTTTGAAATATGCTATTCAGAGCAACTCCAAGCCAACGTTCAAGACCAAAAAGAACGGTTTATGTACATAATTAATCCAAAATTGTTTCAACAATGTGAGAAAAAACACAGGCACTTAAGATTATTAGTGCACCAAAAGTTATAGGCCACAATTGCATGACTATGAACAGTTCAGTACCAATAATGACAAAACGAAACGAGGAGGATCCATATAGAAACAAGAACTGTTCACAAAGCACTGCTAAGAAAACCGTTCTCAAAACAGTAATCAAATGATACGTTCAAGACACTTAAGAAAAATAATTGCTGCAAAGCCTAATGTAACACAATATAAACCCTACTTAGTTCAAAAGATCTAAAGTGTCCAAATTCAAAAGTCCAATTTCTCTTCTCCCCCCTCCAAAACACCATTACATGCATTCCATCAAAATCCAAATGTGCAAAAAGTTATAACCCACCTTTAGGAGTGCATCAAAAATAGGCTGACTAGTCAAAACATTATTTTAGTGGAAATTTTACAGCACCATAATTAGAATTTCAAGGGTGTTGAGAATTCTTTTTCTGATAACAAATCAGTTGACGCTGTTGATCCTAAAGAACAGAAGAAACATTTTGTGCATTTCCTGGTATCTGAAAGTCACGGAGAGAAACAATTCTCATCTATGCCTAAAATCTTACTGTAGTTCAAAATGAAATGAATCAATCACATTTGTTGGCAATAAGTTCCCCACAATATAGCATTAGTTGTAAATTTAGTAAATTTGCCAGATTAGGAATGAAAAGTTGCTGGTACCTTGCTTACTTGCAGAAGTACTTTTTTGGTTTTGTCTTTTGTTTTCTTTTCTTCTAAATGGTGCAGTTTGGCCCCTCCCTGGTAAGGGATTTACTATCAGACTTTAAGAAAATGCATAAGGTCCATTTCTGACCCTCAGCTGAAAGGCAATATACAAACACATTATATATAGACGTGTGCACAGAACCACACACATACATATATATATATATATATAGAAATCAGTGTTCCGGTTTTTTGTTCTCATTTCCTATAATTTTCTTTGGTTAAAAGTCCAAAACAAGGAAATTAGAGGACCGAACAAATGGATCATTCTCCAAACACTTCCATCACTACACATCACTAACTGGAAGGCTTGCATCATCCAGATCCACAAGGCCAGGATCCTGTTCCTGAGTGCCATTTTTACTTCGGGGTTCCGAGAGGCCCCGTTCAGTCACTTTGGAAGCTGATTCTCTTGGAGTGACAGCCTGGATCTTGTAGCTCCCTGGCTTGCCCTTGGTAAAAGATTCGTGAAATCCTCGCTTCTCCAAGGCAGGGTATTTGGCGTGAGGGTTTGGGACCAGAGGGCTGCTGTGAGCGGCTGTGGAATGTGAGGCGGCTGGGGCTGGGACGGCAGAACGGAGAGCATGGTTGGGTTCGGAAGAAGACTCGGTATGCTCCTGGAAAAGAAGAGCAGGGGTCAGATGAAGTCACTGACATCATGTTGGAAAGATGCGGTTTCAGATTTCACTCTTGGGGGGGAGGGGGGAAAAAAAAAAAAATCAAGACAGAAAATACACAAAGCGAAGCATCAGCCACAGCAGCAGGAGGCAGGCGCTTTCTCGAGGCAGCGTAGTATTAAATGTGAGCTTACAGCAGGATGTGACAGCAACATCAGTTTCTTCATTTGAGGAAATTAAATTTCTCAAATCAAGCGCAGCAGCTCTTTAGACTTTATAATATAGTCCAGCAAATTGAAGCTTCTCATTTTACTAAGATGTTAAGTAACCTTTTGAAGATACACACTTTAAAGGCCACTGAGAATGACATCTTTCCAAGAGAAAAATGTATTCAAACATATTCATATACATCAGGCACTTATATGCTAAATCCTGAAGTAATGCACGTTTTACTGTTCCCTTTTTTGGGGTACAAATCTCCCCAGTTTGTTCCAGGGACCAAACAAAAACAGTAACTGTTTTGTGCTATCAAGACTGTATAACAATTTCCAAAGTTAATGGACCTAGAAAAGCAACTGATCTTCAGGCTATTCCTTCTGATTATCAAGTTATTTTCTTGTGTTTATTCTTGTTAACTGCCACTCTGTTGACCTTTATGTAACTCTATTAGACTGATACTGTGAAAATCATCTTCCACCATTTACTTACTGACAGAAGCAAGTTCCCAGACTACCTAGGAATGATTTGGATATCTAAAGCATAGGCACAGAGTGCCATTTTAGATGTCCTAGGATATCCTGCCTGACCTACAGCTGTATCTCCAGAACAAAAAATTCCTCGGGTCCTGCATCGTATCTATCAGTTCTGTAAGGATGTCTCAGATACCGAGGGATGTCTAAAAGAGCGCTGGATACAGTGTTAAGTGATATGATCAAAATGATGTGCGACGATGCAGTGAATACTTCACCCTGCATGCATTAGGAGCTGCAGCTGCTGCCACTTCTGCCATCACCAATGTTAGTACATGAACTGAAGACACCTGCAAACCCATCTGTGTACACAAACCAAGTCACTTCTCAAGCACATTTGTTAGCAAAAAACCATCACAGATGTGTGTCCAAGATGCAAAATATACATCCTAAACGAAATACTTCTTTTTTCACCGCAGTTTTCCAAGTTTCTTTTAGAATGCTATGACATGAATTCATAAGTTTACTCATAATGGATTCTGCCAAGTACTACTGTATTTCTTTTCATAAATTAACTAATATTATTGGGTGAAGGAGCTGTGCAACTTTTTTTTGGACTTCAGTTTTGTGTTCAATTTCAGTGAAGTATTTCACATTATTCACATTGCCATATTTCATACCTGACTTGATACTCCACTTAATGAAAAACATTTACTTTAGCAGAACATATGATTCAGTGATTTACCTACTATTATTCTTATAATTAATAATTTTAGTTCGACAAATAGGACAAGATCTCTATAATAAACATTTTGCTAAATTGAACTGAAGGATACTCAGATTTTACTACCCACACTGACGGTAATTTCACAGTTAAAAGGCTATGCTGCTGTATTACTCCTAAGGTGTACTGCTCTGAACAGTGTACCGATTATACACTGTAATGCTTCTACATTTGAACTAATAATTTCATGCAGAGACTTACAAGCCATGCAAATCAGGCTACAATATTACCCTTCCAATTACTAGAGTTACGACGTGCATTTTTTGGGTGCACGCATCTGTATTAGTTTGTGGGTAGCTTAAATTTAATTTTGTTTTTGCGCAGTTTCAAAAAAATGTAAAGTAAAATGGAAATATGAACTCTCATGCAAATTAGTTTTAATACTTTCCTATTAAAATGACATCACATAACTTACATTTAAATACATAGTATGCTTTGAAGTACAAATACATGTTTTTGCCATTTTTAATTTCCAATTATTTTAAAAGTAAGAAAAAACAGTGCAAACCTGTAAGTGAATGATATAATTTATGAGTTAGTTTTCAGTAATGGTAACGACAACAGGTAGCATTATTTTTAGTTTTTTATAGTGCAAATTAGTCTCTAGTCCTAGCCCTCTGTTAAGAAGGCAAGTTTACATGAGAGCCCACATACGTGCTGCATTCACCAGTTCTTGATGTATACCTCTGTATACAAGGATTCGACAGCCTTCTGGCCTGCCGCATCTGGAACACAGTGCAAAGCTAAGATTAGAGTAACCTATACTTGGGGAAAGAAGAGAAGAGAGGGAAAAAGAAGAGTGATGCAGACAGTAATAGCTAGATTGCTCAGCTAGCCCCACGAAATAAAAAGCATACACAAAGGAAAAAGTTATCTGCATATTTTCATTCCCCCCAAACGAAACAAAATTTATGATAGGAAGTTCTATTTAAAAGCATGAAGCGGCTCCCAGCTTCAAAAAATAGAGAGCTTAGATTGAGTTAACAGAAACACAATATCAATGCAAATCTGTAGTCAAAAGCCAGAATTAAATTATTAGATTTCAGATTATGGGGGTAATGATATATTCAGCTTATTACAAAACATTCCGTAGCCAGAAAGTGAAAACCATAGCTTGCAACATCTGAACTGTAAAGTATTCCATTTGTTGAATCTGGACACACTTGGAGACAGCGTGATGCTACAGTAACCTTCGCTAGTCACAAGTTAATGCACTTTGTACTGAACATCTAATGCAGTTTAAATGCACGTAGGTATGAAATGTTAGCATCCACATGGCTTCCCAAATATTAAGATTTCTCACCGTGCCCCAGTTCAGTAGTGCTAGATGGTATTCACACTACGTTTCCACCAGCAAAAAAACTAATTCATGCGAGCAGAGATCTCAGAGAAGTTACTTTAAATTTGAATCTGTACCTGCATATACAATAAATTATCAACAACAGAGAATGACAATTTAGTAGTGAGAATTGTTAAAAACAAATTCGGATATTGTAATTTGATTGCAAAATTCAGCAATTAGCAGAAACACCTCGCAGGAATTAGAAAGTTTCTATTTTACTTCCAAACTAGTAGCAGCAGAGTGACAAAGATCATACTGAACTCAGAAGAATTTTTCTAGGTTAGCACTTGCATTATCTACGTGTTCAAGACAATACAATGCACATAAAGTTACATACATGTAAGACTAAGATAAATGCTCAATTAAAAATGCAAAATATTTTATGCCAGTCTGTACGAAAGTTCATGCAAAGATGCCACGTTACTACAGGACAGGATAGAGGACAGGCAAAAAGGAAAAAACAACTAGACTTTCATGTGCACAAGTGAACAACAAATCACATTTTCTCTGAGGTTCAGAATAACATACGGAAGCCGCTGATCTTCCAGGTCCCCGCTGTGCTACAATGGCCCCAGAAATTGCTTTTATCCAACTGTGCATGTCTTCTGGACTGTCCGCCTGGATCAGACAATATGCGTTATATTTAGCATAATCAGCTCTCAACTTTCCCAGTGTCCTGACCATCTGCATTAAAATGACAGCCTTACCCTACTTTAGTAGTTTGTTATTTAAAGCCACAGGGACTTCCATTTCTTAACCCAGACATTTCTTCAAATCTTACCCTGAATTTACTAATATATATATATATATAAAAAGTTATAACTTTATATATATATAACTATATATAGTTATATAAAATAATAAGGAAGAAATAAGTATTTTTATACTATTTGCATACTCTAGACTCAATTTTTTTTACTTTCAGCAAACAAAAAATTAAAGCACCCGAAGAAATTCTTACAGGAGATCTGTTGACCCTTCTTAGCAGACTTTGGCCAACAACCTAACTTCTGTACTTTTCAGTCACTGTTGCACTTTACTTCTATGAGGTATTTACCAAAGAGTTACAGTAAAATAAAAATCAGTCTCTGTCGGGGGTCAGCTGTACATTTACTTAGAACAACAATCTAACAAAGATGCAATAGATTAACAGCGAATACCAAGGGTGTACATATCTGGGATAAAGACAGCTAAAAAGCTAAAGCTATCTCCTAATTAGGTTGCAACTTTATTAAACTAGCACATCCACCCAGCAAGAAACATCTGCAACATGTCACTTAATTATTTTCAGCTATAGGACAGCTCATAACTCGGCATCTGGCACCACTGCCTGTATTAGACTATACAGGCCTTTCTGATCCTACAAGAGAAACTCAAAAATTATTTCCAGTACTATAAGCATCGCGTTCCCACAGAACTAGGAGAACAAGTCTTTGTGATTTGCATTACATCCAAACATTTAAAAGATAACATGGTAAGGATGCAGCGAATAAAGCGCATATTACCAAATCAGTACTGAAATCTAAACACTGCTGTGCTTTAGTAGATGTTTTAATGTGGAAACCAACTTGAATCTGAGAACTCAATACATAAAAATTCAGTACTTCAAAATAAAACATTTAAAATACTGAGTTGATCCTACAGAATTTGAAGACCTGAATGCCAACAAAATCACATTAGGATTTATTGTTTATTGCTTTCATACACTACCGACATAACAGTTGCTGTTACGTGGAATATTTCTTATATGCATCTTTCTGGGACATAATGAAGATCACATTGCCTCTGAAACCCATGGCATAGTTAAATACAATGTAAAAGCAAAACGGCGCTACTGCTTTGCTTTGACTATGGCAGTCTCCTGGTTTTGCCCAAAGTTTAAAAAAGAAATTACCTGTACATAAAAGGTTCGGGAAGTTGTTACAATTTCAAATAGGTTGTCTCTCATCATTATATCACTGTAAATGAAACACACAAAAATACTTCAACAGTAAGTACAACTTCCTATTTTAAAAAGCCTCTAGGATGTGCAGAGAACCAGACCATTTGTTGTCTGAAGACCTTTGCATTTCTTTATCCCTCTACTGTGTTGTTTTTTTTTTTTTGTAAATACCAAGTAGAAAAAGAAAACCAGCATCTCTTACTCATTTTAGTCCTAAGACTCTTTATCAGTGACATGTGTGCTACTATATATACTTTTAATTGGAACATTCTAAACTATATCATGTTAAGTTTAAAAATATTTCTTGTTCTAGTCAGATTTCTGTAAAATTTCACATTTATATTTCGTTATGTCTTCGCAAAGTATTTGTCCTAAGCAGTGGCCTGCTAAAAAAACCCTACCGCCAAGGCAATTAATTCCTTAGTATATTGCCATTTAGTGGGAGGGAAACAGTAGGAGGAAGAGTGTTCTCATCTAAATTCAGACATTTAACATAAGGTAATGTCCTCCAAAGGTTTAGAGATTCTATAAGCAGAATAGAGACTCCTAAAATTGCCGCCTCAAATCAGACAGCACCCATGCATCTCTAACTCATGACTGCATGATACTGCCGTGTCCCACCCTTGTCCAATGCATTTACATTCTACTGAATGTTGCAAGTTTGAAACACACACTAATGCAGAACCTCAAAACCAGTTTTATGCACAAAACTTAGAGGACAGCAAGTAGTTAAGAGTATCACACATGCATACATCAGCTGAAGTTATTAAAAAGTTCTCCACTGTTTGCAGTAAGCAGTCTAGCCATGACAGAGCAACGTACTACATCCCATGTAACCACATCAGTGCTTCTCTCCTCACCTTTGTTTGCATTCCTGAACTTTATGGACCTCCTTAAGTGGTATAACCCTGAGAGGTTCCTTTTCCTGGAAAAAAAAGGCAAAAACATTTCAGTAGAGTATATCTAACAACTAGGATACAGTTAAAAAGCCAGAGGTCAGGACAGTTGACAGCAGCAGACTTATGGAAATGAGACTTTCAAGGCAGTCACTTATGCAAAAGGTGACGTCAACCAAAATTTAATTTGCTTTTGTAAGTATTAAACCTACCATGGCGCTTGCAACGAAGAGGAGGTGAAATGAAGAAGTAAAAAAAACCCCAAAACATTCATTCACCCTACCATAATGGGGACAACCTCTCCTGTCCCCTTCCCCTAACTAGATCAGAAAATTGAATCTGGCCTCAGGCAGCTTATTTCAGTAAAACCATGATTATGTTCGTTTGCTATGAAATGCTACAATACAACATGCTTTGTTAATGGTACTGCATGACATGACTTTAAATAAGATTAACTGTATCCTATACTCAATACAATGAAAAATAATAGAAAGAAGTCAATCATACCAAAACCAGCAAAAGAGAAAGTATTCTTAAAACATACGAAAATTCTGTTACCATAACAAAAATAAGCGTTACAATTCTGTTAAAGCTTCACACAGCAGGGAAAGTACGTGAGAACATCCAAACAGAAATACTTTCACTTTTGCCATGACAAGGTAATGCCGTACATACTATTATTTTCCTGCGGTTGTTGCAGTAAAACACAAACAAACCACAACTTATTTTACCTCCTAATATGTTTTCTTTAAGCAATGTTACAATGGAGTGCTTCAGTTGGCTTCAGCTTATAGACAAAACAAAAGCTGTCAGCTCTGGAATGACTACTTCCTCTACAATTTCTATTATGTATACCTAAGAGATTTATGCTGTTACAGCAAACAGCAAGTGTCACCCAAGTATAACCATCCTCAGATGCCAGTTTACACTAGATCACTTGGCTCTATAGCAGATCAAATGTACAGAGTTTAAAACTCAATGTTTTCTGTTATTTTGCCACTCTTCCCCCCCTCTCCCCTCCTTGCTCTTCCTAGGTTCACTCATCCATTGAAAACTCTGTTGTAAAGTAATACATCAAATGTGAACTGCAAGATCATCCCTGGCATACAGACACCTGTTGCAGGGAACAGCTCGCCTCAGAAATTATAATTTTCCAAGTCTGATATTGCCTGTATTCCACTATGCTCCAGCTGAAGACTGGCATGAGCTCTTCCTCAAACTGAAAAGAGGAGATCATTTAGGGACAGGGGGAGACGACACCAAGCAGCCACAAGAAAAAAATCCCCAGAATCTACAAGTTTTTCAATTAAACAAACAAACAAACAAAAACCCCTCAACATTTTTTTACATTTTTGAGAACAGCGAACTCAGATATATATTTCTACAGATGCAAAACAACAGCACCTCAAGATATCCAGTGAGAGTCACTGGAAGTACTGGTGAGCAGGCTGGCTGTCAAGACAAGCTAACTTCAAGAGAGAGCCATACTTGACTGCAGACTGCAGCTATTGGGAACTGAAGTCCAACAGAAAGAGTTTTTCCAGAATTAGAAGTCTGATGCCACACTAGCTGAATACGACCTCCATGCCATAGCCTTCTTAACCACAAAGGCATGACAAACAATCGCTATTGAACTTTTTTCCTCTCTTTCCACTACTCTCATTAGGAACAGGAGATTATTAGGGAAATGGAGATCCCACACATTGCTGAAAGAAATCATTCACCACTTGAAATCTTCAGAAAAGAGCACTTTACCCTTTTTGTGTTTGTAGGAGAAAAACAAAAGTCTGATGGACATATTGGTTAAGTTGTTGCAGGTATTTTCTTCTTGGTGGGCTGCTCTCTGTGAAAGTTTTGCTTTTTCCAGTACAGATTAAATGTCTCTCCAACATGTATGTTGCAGACAAGGGAGATCCTAATTGTTTAAAAAACTATAAGAAACGTGACTCTCATAATTAGGTTCCATGACCATGGAATTCTTTGATTAACCACTGCAGTCCAATAAAAGGACACTATATTCTCCATCTATTCAGCACTTACTTCCCTGAAAAGAGAGATGACTCTCTTAAAAAGGAAAAAAAACCTAATTTCAGTAAAAATTGTTAAGCAAGATCTGCTTCCCTGTTGTCTGACAGCTGGTGAGTCCAGTACCTTCTTCAAACCGCAGCAAGGGGATAGAGGACACTACAAGATTTTATATTGTTCAAAATAGTTAAACTGGAAAGGAGCATGATGAAACACTAAACGCGTATGCATTTCTACCATCTTTCTAGTATACTCTCACATAGTACAATTCTTCACTGAGTTAGAATTTGCTTGTGAGCAGCATGCACTCAGATTTTTTTTTTTTTTTTAAATAAAAATAGTGGGTTTATTATAGGCAATGAGTCAGAATTGTGTTATGCTGACAGTTTAACAAAGACAACGATGCAAGATCAAACTCCTGCTATTAAACTCCTGCTCATTTAAAGTAAAGCAAAAGTTCTCTTCAGGAACCGCCTGAAATTTGGGTTCTTGACATTTTACATCTTACAGTTGGCCTGTAAACTCAATTTTCCTTAATTTATAATACTCTACAATTCAGACTTCGTTCCTTAGGTACAGATTTTCTCATGTTTAGTAAGCCTGGGGCTCCTTTTTGGGGAAAACAGACTGTCTCTGGTACCAGCCACTTCATTTTTAAATGAAGCCTGAAGGCACTTAACATTTGGTCAAAATTGGTCAAAAGGTTGAAGAGCGATGAGTGGGCATGAAAGATCATGAAACCAAAACAAACTCTGTAAGTGTTGCTTCTGAACAGTAAAGTTCTCTGCCTGTCTTGGCTGCTGGCGAAACAAGTCTGTGGGAAAGATCCCATCATTTGTATGATAAAACACCCTATAATTCTAACTTTTAATTAAGAATGGCAAGATTACAGTTTTGTCTCTCCACATAATGATCATCTGTTTCAAGAACACAATTAATTATGTGAGTACAAAGTGACATAAGATACTAATACAAGATTCAGGGTGATTGTAGAATATATCTTATTACTGTTCCTCAGTGCCCTACAGACAGGTTCCCAAACAGATTGAAGTCCAAGTTAACCACCACCCTATTAATTTTTTGTTCTTCCTGATCATGAGAAGTTATTACAGAAGAGAGTTAAGAGTTGCGGGAGCAGCACAGCACATTTTTCAAATACAAGCGTATTTGTTCAGGTTTTCTTGCAACTATCACTGGAAAGTCACACACATTTGGAAACTTACCAGTTCAGACTTGAAATATCCTATTGTGTTTTCATCTAACTGAAAGTATCTTCTCTTCCAGTTCTTCATCTGTTACAGGAAAATAAATATTTATGTATTTTATAAATAAAATAGAAATACACTTACATGTTACATATTATTCATATATATTTATTTACTTTTATAATTCTACTTTATATTTATAATATATGATATTCTATAATTCATATTTCTTTATAATTATTAACCTATAATATTTAGAATTTATACATTATATTTATTTACATATTATATATAATATATATATTTATATATTATATATATTTGTTTATATGTGTGCTGTATATAAAGTGCCCCCAAAATAATTCTGCAACTCTGCCCAATTAATTTTTTTTTTTTTTTTTTGAAGACTGCAAAAATTAAAAATTCTGGAAGCTATTATTTTCTATTATAAGAATTTTTCAACAAATCTCCACTGAAAGTGTAGCAACTCAGCAACATAAATACGCTGTAAAAAATGTTAAAAGACAGTACACTAAAAGTTTCTAGTTTATTTTTAACTAAAAAAGGAATATTACAAAAAGAAGCTTCATAATCCAAGATAAAATGAGTCTGAGAACTCACGAAGCATGCATATCTTGCTTAATCTGAACTATTTGTTCCTTCTTTTAGCAAGGCATTAGGTGAGTAGTTCCACTTGTGTTAATCAGTCTGATAAGTTGTACAGTTCTTCCTCTGAACTGAAAAATTAGCTTTTTCTAAACATTTTAGTGATTTAAAAAGCATGCAGACATTGAACTTCTGCCTTAATTTAGATGCTTCTAGTAAGTGAAATAAGGATCTCTACATAACTGTAGAACAGAAGAATTCCTAGCTGCATGCACTAAATATGTGACAGTCTCTGCGCGCACAACTTTTCCTCTCCAAAACATCTCCAACAACATAACACTGAAGAAAGTCATGAAAAGAAGTAATATAGACATAAATTACATGCTACTGGAGGGTAAGTTTTATCTTTAGCCATCCTTAATATTGTTAGTAGTGCTAAAGTTCCTGGTAATTGTGTCGTCTTTTTTTTTTTTTTTTTCAAATCATCTACTTGATAAATACAACTACCACCATTGTTCTTCATTAATGAAACACACTGATCCCAAATACTTACCACTGCTCCTTGTTTTACACAGTAGCCAGCTTTGATAATAGCATTATCTGGGGGATGCTTAGCAGTAAAATAAGGAAAGTGACTTTGTGACCGTTTCAAATAATTCCTATCAGCCCCTTCACTGCACTCACTGGTTTCTTCTTTCTAGAAAAAAGCAGAAAAGTTCAGAATACTCTCATGTTTTTCTAAAGGTCAAAGAAGAACTATGCTAGTGATAATAGGAAATAATTGTATCATCCCATGCTCGTAAATCCCATTTCCAATTTGATTGAAAGGATAAAATATTTCAACTGATTTCTAGAGACAACTAATGAGACCCTCCCAGGGCTCTGGTTGAGTACTTGCAAGCTCCATTTAGAAATTAAACTAAGAAAGTGCCGAGTACCCTCAAACAATATTGACGGACACTCAGTGAAGAATGTTACAGACCTGGAAACAAGATGCATGTATTTAGGGCAAACTCATAACATGACTTTAAGGGCAAAACGCTAGAGGTGGCTACAGCAAAGAACAAGCTATTTCTAGGACCATAAGACGCGTCAGAATTCACCAACTTTTTAAATGCAATTCAGGTGTATATATGTCGTTTACGTGACATTAATCCAATCTGTAACTATTTTCAGCTCAGGAAACTTCCAGAAACAGACACAGGTCTATCTTTAACACTGCATAAATTCTTTTTCCATCAGCTTGTGCAGCCGCTCAAACTCAGGAAAGTTTCTTGCATCCATGCCATCTTTTGCAAAGGAGTACTTTATGTTTTATTACCCACTGAAAGAACTCCTTCCCTTCGTGTCACCTGGTTACACCATTAGCTTTATTTAAAAGCCCATAGTTCTCGTACTGGAAAAGACAGTTTACACCTTCCACTCCTGCCAATTGTGATTTTGTAGAGCTCTTACATCCTCCTTTAGTTACTTCTTTTGCACACAGAAGAGTACTAGCCTACTCAATTGTTCCTCATATGGAGATCATTCCACATGGACCAATCGTCCTTGAAATCTTTCTCCGAACCTTTCCGGTTCTAGTTTATAAGATGAGAACAAAACTGGACACAGTAATCAAGGTCTGGTCAGAGACAGGATTTATACAGCAACAAAGATGTTTTCTCTTTTGCTCCTTATTCTTTTTCCTCCACTGTTTTTTTTTTTTTTTTTAGTGGGTTTTTTCCCGCACTGTTACTGAACACTAAGATGATGTTTTCATCGTGTGACTGTAACTCTTACCTCTCACTCAAGTGGAAATGGTTATTTCACAATCTAGTATTTTCTATAAAAGCTAGGATTGCTTTTCCCAGAATCCCTCACCTCGCATTCATTTTCACTGAATTTCACTTGCTATCTTATTTGTCCGCACATGCCATTTCAGAAGGCCGTTCTGCAATAGTTTAATCTGCTGTCATCCTTACTACCTCTAACAACGCAGTGTATACCTAATCAGCTAACTTAATCACTTCCTTTTTTGCCTGCTTTTCCTGGCAGTTAAAAAGACAGAACTTTGGATTGTCAACACCAACAATTCATCTCACACACACAAAAAGATGTTTTCAGCATACTAAATGATATCTGTGAGCAAAAAATCAATACTCAAGTAATTCTTTAGTCTCTTGTATAATTCTCTAATCTTGTATAAAGGGAACAAAATACTAAAAAAACCCCAGTCAGCATCAATAAAAGGTGCACATCAAAGTATAAGTCCTCTGCGCAAGGCGAGAAGCTGACAGCTGTATCATGATACATAACCTATTCTCACCTGTCAAACAACAAAGCTTCCTCTGTCAAATAATAGCCCACTTGTTTTCAGGGTATTACCTGGGTGGGTGTAATGATAGGAACACCGCCAACAATTTCTGTCCTGTAAGAGACTTGCTTCTTTCCACCTGGGCTTTCAGCTTGACGATTTGCATTATCCATTTGACAGAGAGGATCAGACTGCTTTGGTACCTGAAAGTGGAATATGATAATTAACATAGAAGTTTTACGAAGACCTAAAAAAGGCCTAATCATTACTCAAAAATTTTTAATTTGTCTTCAGCAGGATTTAACAATGTTCTCTAACTGGAAAAGGCTAGAAATAGCTTACATGAAAATTTGTTACAATGGCTATGCTTTAGTTCCCGGAAGAAAACTGGTACCAATAAAGACATTTCACCAGGTGTCCTGAAATCTAAAAATCAATTCCCAGTTTTGCCATGCTGGGATGCTTGGCATGAAGACTGTATGTACTGCCTCCACAAATCCTACATATATTGCTAAATTCTGTCCAAAATGACCTTAACTACCTATTTCTAACTGCCATTAAGTATGAGACAATCCTCTCAAATGTGGAACTAAAGCAATCAAAACAGCACAGGAATTTAATTTCCCCAATAAGTGTTTTGATCTTAAATGTTTACTCAAATTTCTGAGTTTGTGCAAGAAGTAAACATCTGTAACCTAAGAAATGCACTGACTGGCTACCTACGACATTTTCATTTATAATCTCCTTTCACCCCTAATATTAATATAGTAAATTTGAAGTGACTTCAACACGAAGAGATCAAGAGTCTCACACTAAAAGATCTTAGCCAGCAACCTACTGGCTATTTACATAGGACATCCAAATTCCTTCAGAAAGGACATGCAAATTCTCTTTACACAGTGAATTACCGTGCAAGACTGCGGCACATTCAAAACTTGAAATTGAACTGATCTAGACAAAAACCAAAGCTACTTCATAGTCTGCTGTGACTCTCAGTTCCTATGCCCAGGACTGCTTATTTTACCAAAAAAAATAAAACAAACCCCATCCTGCAAAGAAGTGCAAAGAGTCCCAAGAGCCCAAATGTCAGCCTAGGAGGGCTCCCCCCGGCCAGGCGAAGGTGGCACTCAGCAGCTTGCTCAGCTGTGGCGTCAGGCTCATTCTCTCATTCGCCTTGCACAGGGCCCAGCTCTGCTGGCCCAGGTAAAAGGTGACTCCATTCACATTACAATCTACAGCAAGTAATGCTCATCTGAAAATTAATAATTGAATGACCTTAATTATTTGATTAAATATTTGATTAAATTTGATTATTTGATTAAATAATTGGCCATACTAATGGCCAATCACTACTCTGAACAGATTAACAGTTCAAAGGCTTGTTCCTTCAAAGGCAAAAAATAATAATGATTTCACCAGCTATTTAGAATGCAAGTTAAACATCTGATAAACAGCTTTCAGACTAAATTCTCATTTGATGCGATTTATTCTTTATTCACTCTATTTCTTGAACTGGAAACAATTCAAGCCTGGTTGTGGTGTGTCCTCCTTATGAAAAATCCAAGTGAGAAGGCTTTGTGTTCCTGTTTTTTTTAATTTATTATTAGTAGTAATGTTTTTATAACGCCAAAGAAAGGGCTGCATCATTAAAACAATGCAAACAACTCATGGAAACATCCTTAGATAACCTAAAAATGAGAAAGTTACTGACAACAAATATGAATGTGTGCACCCACGGTCAGAATCCCTTCTTTGTAAGGGTATGCTCTCAAAACAGTTCATGTCATCACTTCCCCGAAACTGGAGAGAAAACAAAACCAGAACTTCTGCCTCCTGAAAAGACCGAGGTAATACATGGGTTTTCCTATCATGTGATAACAAGCTGTCCTGGTACAAACCAGAAAAGTAATTTAACACTTATCAGAAGAAGGCACGTTTCTTTGCATGGATGTTACTTGAAATCAGGAGAGCGCCTTTGGAACATGGCATGATGTGTTTGCTCATTATTTTAGTGATACTTTTAAGAAATACGAACTTTTGACACCAGGCCAAATGCATGTGTATCTTCTCATTGCTTGCAAGTGTCTTCTGGATATTTCAATTAATATTAAATGTGTATGGTTAATTTTAAATTATTAGAAACCATCATATGCTGTAATGAAAAAGATAATCACATTTTTGTCCAATTTTTAAAGCAAAAACAAACTCAAGTTTAGGGGGAGTACTGTACAGTTTCTCCAAGTCTTGGAAAGCCAAGCCAAGACTTGACTGTAGAGATAAAAAGACTACTCTAGCATAAAAACTGGAGCCAAAGGTTACATTTAAGCACCTTGAGACAGTAATCATTTGAAAGCATTGCTAAATATCAACTAAACCACTTACTGTGATTTTGGTAGCTTTGTTCAGAACATTTACCCATTCAACTAGGTCCTGCTGATCATTGGCTTGTAGAAAGTATTTTCTCATCCCTGCATTCATAACTGTTAAAAACCATTATGAGAGGTTAAACATACTGAAATTTAAGAGCGAACTTAACACCATCATAAAAAGATTTGATCTCGGATGGAAAATCCAGTTGAAGTATTTAAGCTCTCTGCTGCATTTCTTTTTGGAAAGTCATCTTAAGATACATACATCCACTTGACAGGCTTGCTTTATTCTAAAAAAACCAAAACCCTATTTTTCTTTTCTTTTTTTAAGCTCTCCACTTAAATGGCACCATACAGAATGTTAAATGATTTTTATTACATAGAAATAAAGCCTTGAATTTTACCAGAATTTTCTACAGCTCCATTTCCCTTTTCTCAGTTTCCCTAAGCAACAAAATTTTATACGTGGGGCCTTCTACAGTTTCTCCTTTTAATCCTCTGACCAGTATCTGTTGTCCTTTGCAACAAACTCATTAACATGACTATGATCACTGATTTTTTTTTTTTTTTTTAATTTGTGGAAAAAAATCAGTATTGATTACTAACTATATGATACTCAGGACCAAACAACTTTAAAATAGCCAGAACATAAAACTTTATTTTACTTTAGTGACTTGGCAGAGAAAGCATATCTTTAGTAAGCTTATATATCTACTTGGCAACAGCTAGCATACCTTTATCCAAAAAGGACAAACATATTTCTGTGTAACAATAAAAAAAAAAGGTCACAGCTAGTTTTCTCAGAAATTCTAACAACTTATCTTGAAATTAGTTTTAAGGTGAACAGTGACAAAAATCTTCCCAGAATTTTGAAGCACCTCAGCTAAAGTCTGAACAGATTTCACTGCTCTACCGATAGCATAACAGTTCTTCAGGTCATTGCTAACAGCAAACACATGCCAGAAACAGATACTTTTTACTCTTCTATCATCTTTCTCTCCAAAGTGGATGGTTTGAAGCAAACATTATTAGATGCAAACATAAATTGAAAATACAGAACTGTATAATGAGTTGACTGAACCAACAACTCCAGGTATTTAAATAAAAAGACAATAAATGCAAATTTTTCCTCTAAAAAGTATCAAAAATGCTTTCATAAATCAGAAATATTAAAAGCTTTCAGCCAGCACCCTAGATCATTAAGGCTTTTTAGAGCTGGCCCACTGACAAGAGCAACTTTACACTTGATGAAGAAAACACCTCTAGACATGCATGTGCAGAGGAATCTGTAGATGGCACTGAATTGACGTGCCAGATACCAGTCTAGAATCTCCGGAGCCTTACACACAGGGGTGATTTACCAAGCGTTTCATGAGCTCCAACACAGAGATGACACAAGTCTGGTGGAGCTGCCTTCCCTGGGCCTGTACAACACTGCACATGGCAAAGGACACCTTAACTCATGGTCATAAAACCTTCAGGCATTTTCAGTACCTTATCTGAGCCAAAACGCTTACATGAATGCAGCATAAAGAATGGTTATTCATAAACAGAGCAGAGGCTGATTCCAGTCTCTACTCATATTTTTGTGAATACCAATTGCTTGTCAAAACAATCTGGAATTATGGTAAATTCCGGACAAATTACTTATAAGAAAAATCTAAAAAAAGACCATAAGGGGCTTTTATGATTAAAGCTTTACTCGAGTTTAAACAAGTTTAAGTATCAATAAACCTAGAAGGTACCCCAAGCAAATTCTTTTGTCTTCGGTGCAGCAACAGAGGCTGAAATTTAACAAAAGAGCATTGGCTGACAGCATTTTTAGATCAATTAAATCAACTCTTTTATCAGTAATACAGATTAAAATAGTTAAATTACTTGTCTTCATAGCTGACAGGCATGCCATGTTTCTGAAAACACCCATCATTTTTGATTAGCTTATTAATGCCTCAAAAATTTCAAACATCTGAAAACCAGCTCTCACCTACTCCTCATTGAGCTGCAGTATGAAAAGCCACAAAACCACCTTATGACGAAGCCAACATTTCCCTCATACTAAAGAAACAGTCAATACAAACTGTTTTTAAAAAATACACTACCAGCTGTTCTGCAATTCTGTTGCTAGATACATTATCTTTGTTTCAAATTTCTGAAGAATGTACTTGACACACATGCCATATGCAAGAACTTACCAAAACAGAATTCTGCCTTTGGCCTGAGCTTAGTTGCATCGCTAACCTAGTAGGGAAATTAAGATTATAAATATCACTGTGCATACAAAATATACATCAGATATCACAATTTTTTTTTTCCTCTTTCAAGTGGCTAAATTTGAAAATTAGCAGCATAGCAAGCTTGTTAGGTAGAAAGACATATAGATATAACAAAAAAATACTATATAAAATTCAGTTCACAATGTGCAACCGATAGTAAGACGACAGCTTAAGCCATATGTTTCTATTCCTTAAGTTTAAGGATTCATTACCAGACAAGTGTTGAAATCTGAAAACATAACACTTCTACTTGCATTTTGAAGTTCTGCATCTCAACTGAACAAAAAATTCAAGGGCATTTCATACTGTCAAGGATATTGGTTATATTTTGGTTCATTAACATAAAAAGAATAATAGCTACTTTTCTTCAGGAGTCTCTAAAATGTTGCAGCGCTGGGGGAGGAGAGAAGCGGGTGTCCTGTTTTGAGGGAGACATTGACATTTTTACATTATAGAGCACTTCTATCAAGAGTGCGGGAGAAGGCAAAGCAGTCTTACATCAAAACCTTTTTTTGGCCAGAAACAAAAACCATGTACTACGTAACTAGAAGAACTATGGAAAGTTACACAGAGCATCTGCATAGGAGGCACGCTTGAGCTGCCTTCAAAGGTGCACACCGGTGCAAAGGCACAGGTGACCACCCCTGCTCCCATTAAATGTGAGATACAAGATTTCAGATTTCTTAAGATGACAACTGTGAGGCCTAGAGCAGAGTAAGCATAGAAGGAGGAAACCAGGAAGGACATAGAATCATAGAATTGTTAAGGTTGGAAAAGACCCTTAAGATCGAGTCCAACCGTTAACCCAGCACTGCCAAGTCCATCTATACCATGTCCTCGAGCACCACATCTATCCGTTCTTTAAATATCTCCAGGGATGGAGGCTCAACCACTTCCCTGGGCAGCCTGTGCCAGTGCCTGACTACCCTTTCGGTGAAGAAGTTTTTCCTAATATCCAACCTAAACCTGCCCTGGCGCAGCTTGAGGCCGTTTCCTCTCATCCTATCGCTTGTTACTGGGGAGAAGAGACCGACCCCCACCTTGCTACAACCTCCTTTCAGGGAATTGTAGAGAGCAATAAGGTCTCCCCTCAGCCTCCTCTTCTCCAAACTAAACCACCCCAGCTCCCTCAGCCGCTCCTCATAGGACTTGTGCTCTAGACCCTATAGACATAAGCAGCTCTCCACAGACATTTCTATACTCCTGATATAAGCAGCAGCAATGATACTTTTTTACAAGAATAAAAAAAAACAGAACAAGGAAGGTGGAAAGATGCAGTATCACACCATGAAAAGCAAAGGAAGAATGAGAAATGAGCAGAAAGACAAGAGAAAGTAAATTGTTTTTCTCCAGTTATTTGTTCATGCATTATCTGCTACAAATTTAACCATGGAGACTTTCTTACTTCAGTTTTCTTTCAGACATATTTGGAAGTGAGTGTATACAGAGTGTAATGAACTAAGTATTTTCCAGAAATTTTTCTGTTCCACCTGTTAAAGATCATTATTACTTGCAGACTATCACACCCAAAGACTTATCTTCCACTTCATAAATGGTCTGTCTTTTCTCCAAGACTAATTGGAATTAAAATACTCATAAAGAACTGGAACACACAGTTCATAAATATTATTTGAATTATATTAATATTAATTATTTGAAATCACAAAACAAACCTAGACAACACAGTAATTAGTCTGTTCTTATTTTAACCTGATACTATTGACACTTCTCTAAAATTCAGGAGTAGCACACAAGCAAAAAGCTTCCCATGCACTACATAAGAGGCTTTTAAAATTGTCTAAAGTTGAGGCCTTCAGAAGCGGCCCTTGGTAGCTATCACCAAAATTTAGCAACAAGTGTCTTACATATTATCTTACCTTTGAAATATAGGTAAGTTTAATGACTCCAACAGGTGGAGATCCAGAGGGAAGATTCTGAAACAAATCATATATTACAAAGTGAAACTAGTTTATTCTCGTATCACAGTCAGTGTTTACGTATAAAAAGCAAATAATTCAATTCCACAAACAAAAAGAAAATCCTACGTGTTTTTATAGACAATACACAATGTATACTTGAAACAGGATCTAAACTACTTGTTTATTATACACACATCTGTTAACCAACTAAAAACAGAAAGACTGCTAGAAACAATACAAATAGTAATTGTTTCAGAGGTTTATGTATTTTACTAGAGGAAAAAGGATTCTTGCAGGTCTGCATCCAGGAAATCCGGAAAGAGTACTTTTTCCTTAACAGATGTTGGTGCCCTATGCATTTTGACCAGGGCAGGCGGAAGGGACAAGAAGTGACATTCATCTATTACGTCAGATACTTCAAAGGCCGTCCCATGTATTTTCCAAAATGGGTTGAAAAAAAAAAATCAGTTTTAACATTTAATATTAAAGTCATTGCAGGGAAAGACCATGATACTTCCTGAAGTTGCAGTTAAGCCTAAGTATACATACAATCCAAAAAGGAGCTGTCCGTTTTACTCCTTGCTTAGCACAGTCTTAGCATTTACATTACTATTCACAATCAGCTAGTAGCCTAGAAATACAACAGTTAAAGAACTGAGCATCACAAACCATGGTTAACCTTTTTATTAACTGTTTCTTATGAAACAGTCTTCCTGATTTCATTCCTTTAAACAGAGCATTGTTTTCCATACACTTTTTTCCATTACAGTTTTTACTTTCAAACTGGCCCTTTACGTTACAATATCATTCTTCCCACTACAGGCCTCCCTGGGGGCCACAAGAACGGTACTGCATCTGCTCGCTGATCCTTTCCCCAGCTAAAGTGCTCTTCATTACTCCGTTGTGCCTTATGAGCTTCGACATTGCAAAGGGGAGCCTAATGCCACCCACAGAGTCAGAAAGACAGACAAATAATTGGTTTATACTCCGTTCATATTTCAAAGGTAAGAAGTAGGTTAGGTTTACTATAGACTGGTAACACTGAAATTTAAAAAAAATCTTCCCATTCTGCCCAAATAAATAAATTTAAGTTTTACTTTATTAGAATGATTTTCATCCAAGCATACACCAGTTTTATAATCTTTTTATCAGGATAATAATGTGTGGTTAACGGTGGACTTAAAAACATTATTTCTTTGAACAGCTGCACTGATTTTCACAGACACAAATAGAGCACTTCTGTCAGCAACAAAGGGCCCGGTGAAGTTCTGCACACACCGTAGGCTCATCCTATAGGAAGAGTTTCATCGCTTCAAGGATTAAGAACGGTCTCCACACAGTGGCTCTATAAACGCTCTGTAGTTCTTCAAAACTAAAGCAGCAGTGGAAGAAAATCAAGAAGCTTCAGCTTGCCCCTTGCAAGGCACCCTTTCATTTGTGCATGAACTCTAACATTAAAAAAAAAGATAAAGTTTTTAGCTTAGGCTTTCTGAAGAGTTATGCACTGTGAATATCATTAGTCTCGAAACTTCCGATGAACTGCAATTTCTATGGCATTTCAAGGTTCTGCCCACATGTCCTGGTTATATCACAGGAGAAACTGAGGAAAAGAACTGCTTCATATCACTCCTTGAGATCAAACGTTTGAAGTCTCTTATTTCCAGAAATTATTTCTTCTTTCTCCTCAGTAAGAACTTCTGAATGCTTCAGTCACAAGTCACATTCCTTGAACTACACATTGTTTAATTATTTTTTTTCGTTGGTTCCTTTGAACAGTAGACTTCTACTGCATTTTAACTGTAGTCTTCCTGGCAGAACGGTACATGAATATTCTTCTGGCTGACAGTTGTCAGCTGACCTAGATCCTACGCTTTCACTGCCTCTGCACCCAAACCCAAAGCAATTATCTATCTGTTCTCCCCTATACTAGAAAACTGATGCCTGCACACTGTCAAAGTAGCTTTTATATAAAGGATGCTCTCCATCATGACGGATACAAGCTTCTCGCATTCACATACCATTCGTGCTGTATTGAAACTGCAAGCATCATTAGAAATTGCTTTTCAGTGACTGATTCAGTTGAAGTAACATAAAACTGCTAACTGACCCATGCAATGCAAGGAAAACTCCATACTTCCACACAGGCTTAAAGGTGAATTAAAAAGAGCTGAAATAATGAAGCTAGTATGTGGTTCAGCTCATCTGGTTATATTATATAGCACTATCTAGGGCCTGCGAGAACCTGCAATGCACGTTCAAGACACTTGATAGAAAACAAAATAAATATAGCACATCATGATTCAAAACAGATAACTGATTTACTACGGTATTAAATTCAGATTCCTATCTGATCCGCAGTTCTCCTGTCGGCAATTCACTGATGCTGGAGTCGTTTTTAATGTTTTACTGCAATTTAGCTGCAATTGGTAATGTTTTAAACAGAAATATGAATTCTATCTTTTCTGACACTGCTTTACAATGATTTCACTTATGTATCTCCCCACCACCAGCTTCCAGGTCCGTAAAGTAATATTAAACCCCATTTTTCTTAAGTCAATTTGTTAGGAATCTAAAAAAGTTTGAATTGATAGAAGCCAGATAACTATGGCCAAGAACATCTCACCTGTGGGTTATCCATGTACCATACCAGACTGTCTTCTCGTGTGTCCAGAATGAAGTACCGCCGCAGAAATTTCCCACTATTCTCATTTTCTTCAATATCTAGGAAACCACAAATGCGATTCTGACGATCCACATAAGGCATTTCTGACCCTGAACATCACACTGCAGAACAAAAAGCATAGAAGTTAAGCAAAGTTCCTCGTTACTAATTTTAAGACTGTTCTGTGCCTACCCATGACATTTTGAGCAGTTTCAACTAGTAGCTTAAAGAAGTTTCTACAGAAGAATAAGTGAAGCGTAGCCGTTTCCCCCCCACTACTACCACTGAATTTTTAGATAGGTCTTTCTTACTTCTTTGAAGCGTATACTTAGGATATCTAATACCCCAAGTGCAAAGATACAAGTGGTAAATAGCAGATGAGCATCAAGACTAGCTTTTACAAGATCACTAAAGAATAATTAAAGATTCTCCTTCACAACTTGCATGAAGTTGAGATAATGCTAGGTTTACGCTTCCTTCTTTGACATTGCCTTTCATGGTCAAGAGAGGATCTTTGTCAGCAGCTCTACCGTCCAATGTGATTTTTCATATTTTGCTTAAGTAAATTCAACAAAAAGGCTTTTAAAAACATTGTTCATATTTTCTTTTCTCCTACAAGGAGAACTTCATGTCTAACAATGTCTAAGAACAGACATCTTTTCATCCTTACGCATTAAATAGTCAAAATGAAGTTGTACGTGCAGAAACAGAGATGTGAACACACTTCTTAGTCCAAAACTGAAATCCTCAAAATCCATGTGGTACTCAGTTTGAGGGTGGTAGGCTTTTTTTTTTATTTTGTTTGGGTTTTTTTCTTCCTTTTTTTGTTTTGCTTTTAAAAAAATAAATAAATAAAGATCTGTACTGCTGACCACCTATTCCCATTTTGCCTGCTTCACCTTTTATGGCTCTGTCTTAGTGCAGGGTATTGCATCATTTTTTTTGCTTCCTTTTATTTTACGGGACAGTCATTTTACCTTAAGAGCCAGCCTTGTAAGACCAAAGATAAATTTGCGTACTCATCTAAAAATGGCAATAAACCAACATTTAAATATCATAAAAATCACATCAATGTCAGTGTTTCCCAGAGCAGGAAAGAAAGAATTCAGTCTTCTTTACATTTTGTTACAAAACTCAGAAATAGTACATATCCAATAATATTAACATGAGACATAGAAGGTTTAAGCACTTCACACTTTTCACACCATCTTCCAGCTTTCACTCTGTAATATGCAAGATTCTTTTTAATATTTCTTGAAATTGTTTTCCTTCGCTATTCCCTTGCTTAGAGTTATTTGATTTAAATATAGTTATATACACACACAATGAGGCAGACACCTGATAACTATCTGTAGCTAGCTATTGATACACCACAGTAAAACATGATATATGGTTAAGCACATTTTAAAGTGTTTTGGGGAATCAGATATACAGATAAGCATATATTTATTCTGGTGGATCAGATATACAGACCTGTAGATATATGCTTGTATTTACAGCTGTCCTTTTATATGACTAATTAGAATACTAGTCAAGTTTTGCTTCAACCACTTTGAGAAACAATTTTTAAAAACGCTATTATCATGATTTTGATACCATACTAGAATAATCTCTGGTAAACAGTTTTAAGTCATTTAACTCAGTCTGTAAAATAACTAACCTCTTTTGTGCTCAACACCAAACTAATCCTCTGGTGCGAACTCAAGTCTGCTAGATCAAGTTGGGCATCAGGGACCAGATCTAACAATCTCAGTTCAGCAGTATTTGCAAAAAGCTGAAGAGACTGCAGTATCATAGTCATGATGGACTATTAAAAATATTAGTGGTTTGGGTTTTTTTAGTATAAGCTATTAATTCTAAAGTTAAATGCATTTTTGTGTATAACAAAGTTAACGCACTTTTGTTTGAGATGCAAGACATTTTCTATGTAGCTACAAGGACATTAAATGTATATAAACCTCCCAATAAGCACTTGACTGATTTGTTTTTCTTTCCACCTCCAAAAGGTAAATGACTCTCCATATTTAAGGTATGCAATGATGGTTTAAATCTTCAAAGGCATAGGTTTGTTCTTCAATAAAGTAACAAAATTTACTAAGGTAATCTAAATTTTATTGGTATGTTCCTCAATTTAAATATCACAGGTCTAAGACAAGGTCTGTAACTGAGTTATAGTCCTAAGTAACAGCAAAAACAAACACTTGAGCACTCTTAAGACAGTGTCATAATCATAACAAACATCATCAGTAATTCACATGCCAGCTCTTGGGATCACTTTACACTGAAGTAGCATCTCACTATAAACACATCTGTAGCTAGGGACAAGCTTAAGGGTAGCTATCCTCTAAATTATACCTCTAAGCAGGCAGAACTTGGCATCACACGTTGTTTTCATTTAAATGAATTAAAAAATTTGTCATTTACCAGTATTGTCCTCAATTGTGCCAGGTGGTCCCTCAACAAAATACACAGCAGTTCCGGGACACAACTGCAGCTTAATATCAACAGTTTATGAAGCCCAGAAAAGCCTTGTGCCTAAAAAAAGCAAATATTGGTGGCTGGTTTCCTGTTTGAGCAGGCTTAAGCTGCCTTCTCTGCAGATGTGAAGAAAACGAAACAAGGAAAACTTGTTTTTGAAACAAGATACAAATTGATTAAGATTCCTTGAATAAAACCAACTGAATGTTAGAGCATCTATATTTCAATAAAATTTTATGAGAAGTGAAAGGAGGATACTCATAATGCTCCATTATCAGCATACGATTAGCTAAAGTTGAACTACTCCAATACTACCTTTTTCCCCCCAGGGCAAAAGACAAAATTCAGAAGCTTTGTCTTATTTGTCAATAAACCAATTTTCACAGGAAAAAAAAAAAAAACCTAAACTCATACAGATTCTCTATTTCAGATTACTACTAGCTAATTTCTAGCCTACAAAATAATACTACTTGCAGTTCCTTCGTCCTCTGATGAAAATACAGGATAACTATAATTAATTTAAAAACTTAAGGTGTATAACTGCTGTTTTCTTCAGACTAGTTCAAAATTCCTCACAGGATTACTGACATCTACCAGACAGATGCTCTTAAAGAACAAGAGAGAAAAAAACGCCTCTAACTTTATTATAAAAGTGAAATCAAACATGAAATCATGCAATTATTTTCCAGTTTTAGAAGTCTGCTTCCATCATATTACACCTTGGCAAGATTCCATTATAAATTAATACCAGTTCTATTCAGCATTCATTAACGAACCACAATTTGTAGTGCACACAAAAAAAAAATAAAATCAATTTGTGCCTTTCTTCTAGTTACTGAAGCAACTGAACGTACATGACAAAAGCACCACTACGACACCCTTCCTGGCAATGCTAGACTGACCAAAAAAGCAACAACGACAGAATTACTACATTACTTCTCAAGATTCATAAAAGGAATTGTAGAACTCCAACATTAATCCTTCCGAGTAGGAAATCTGGCTGGAAGACCACCAGCCTAACAATTCACCAGAACTTCAACTTAAAAGTGTCTTCAGAATATGGATCCTGTCTTATATAGATATGATTTATTTTTCATGAAATTATTATTTTGGGCAATTATAAAACAAAAAACTCCAAGTCTGTAGATTTTACAGCTCTTATTACATGCACACTTAATTATTTTCTGCAGCAGAATCCGCAGCACAGAACAGTGTAATAACTCTTCTGCCCACTTTTAGAATCAAATACTATAAAAAGATTACGAGTTCTTAGAGAGAAAAGCTGAAGGCATCAAGCCTATAACAGATTACATACAACTTCATTTTATTTTGCCTTCCCTGGCTGGAGGCAGGGGGGCAGGGGGGGAGGAGATAGGAGTCAACGACAGTGCTACTGCAGGGGAAAGAAAAAAAAAAAAAAAAAAAATATATATATATATATATATATATATATATATAATATCTCTGTGGCCCATTTCCTCTTGGTTCTTGCCATAATCCAGCAAAAGCTAAAGAATTTTTGAAAACCCATTTTGTGGTCTATATTGACTTTCATTTGTAAGAATTCAGAAAACCCTCGTCTCCTGAAAATTCCTTCTTGGAGGGTTGTGTTATAATCCAAACAGGAGGTCTTGCTTATTTTTGAAGTCTTACATCCCTCTTTCCAGTAGCGGTGTACTAATTTAAGCAGGTACATACCTCATCAGCCCAGCTTCTCTCAGATTTCCCCTCTCACCACTGTTTTCCTCTCGGGTGAGAGAGGAACCAACATTCCTCAACATTTATATCACAAACTGAAGGCTGCCTGGCCTCCTGGGCACTGCTATAAATAAAAATCACAGATCACCTTCTCCCAGTCCACAACTGTAAATGCATGACTGCACAACTAGAACCTGCAGAGGCACACAAGCATCTCGTTTTCACCATTTATAACACACTGCTTAAACTCTCCTACATGAATTTCTATTTTTAGTTTCACACCAGCACCTGCTCTTGAGTTCACCTCCTTTACAGTTTGGTTGCAGCCTCCACATCTTCAAGTACAAAGTCTATACGAGACTATTAAAGTGGCACGCAAAGTAATGTTTCTATGGCCCAGTCTCGCCTTTGACAGCTAATGCTTGATTTCCACACGCAGGCATAAACCACGGATGCTGGCTCACTAGATAAAGTGGAACTCCGTATGAATAAATGACCATGCAATAGGCTTTGTGCTATCCACATGAAAGCTTGACTAAGAAATACAGCAAGATGAGCACTGCTCCTTAATACCGTTCAGCTTTATTTTACATGTGTTTCCCCCAAGCTTTGTATATAATTTTATTATTATTTTTATTTGTTTAGAGTAACACTTCTACTTCCTGCTCTATTAGCATATGGACATTTTGAACTTTAGATTTAACTTACCACAGGACATAACTTTGGGGTTCTTTTTCTATTAGCTAAGAAGATTAAGAAACATACATTAATACTTACTCATCTCTATGAAATGATGAACAACATTCATGGCATCATTTTATATTTATCAAGTGTAGTTTTATGAGTCATACCCATCCCTCCTCCCCACTCCCCTTTTTAAGCTCTGCTGTTTAACCTAGCTCCATCGCCGCCAAGGGAAGGTAAGCAGTATCCCCAGCAACCTCCAGTCTTTCCCGCAGTTCCAGGAACAGCTTAATTGAATGCTCTTGGCTTTTGCCTAGGCAATTACTATCAGCTTCCTGCTGTAAATCAGCTACTCTCCAGTTGGTCATCTCTTTTACTGGCCATTTACTCCATTTACTGGCTCCCAAGGGTAAGGGATGAGTTCAGACTGTCCTGCTTAAACCTTGAAGAACACAGCAATGAAAGCTGTCCTTCTTGCATACATCCAGGACACCAAAGGCGGGGGGGGGAACCCCAACCCTGAGACAACCAGCTCAGAATGGCCTCTGAAAACAAGTCACATAAATCTTCCAGGACAGTTGTTCAATCTTCTTTATTTTCAACCCCTTGACAACCTTCCAGTAGAGGCAGAACACCATATAGATAATTTAAGCCGAAAGACGACATCTCTGCTCATCTTTCACAAACCAGTTAAAGCCACAATTTTTTAAGTACCCAAAACATGACAGAAAAACACTAATCCAGGAGCTGGAGAGATGACTTGGGTACGATTCTGACAACAACTGAAGATAATTTAGGATTGACTGTTTTAAAATGACATGCTGAACTTTTCTATTTCCCAAAGATCCTTCACTGATTCTTTTTTGTTCTGGAGGGCACAACAGACCTTGTATGCTTCTGTTAAACAGAGAAGACATGACTTTGATAAGCTAGAAGCATATGAAACTATTAGCAACATTTTAACTATATCTACAAACGAGAACGGGAAGTCTCCAGGGTATGCTGACCCCTAAATTTAGATTCCTTCTCTAAAGTGGCTAAGAAGAAGGAAAAACACAGCTGCAAAAGGCCAGCATTCACCTGGAAGAGAATTCCTAGGCATAAGAAGTCAATCTTCAAACTTAAAAAACCTGAAATAAGTACCAGTAGCACTGACAATATATCCCTCCCTCAGCATCTAATCCAACTTCCAACCAGGCCACAAAATAGAAGAATCACTATTTGCACTGATGAATCATCTAACAAAAACAGCAGTCTTATCTTGCACTGAAGTCTTGCTCAGTCATCACTTTGTCTTCAAAACACATCTGATCTGCTATTTTCTGGGAAGACTTGTTAAATCAGGGTAGAGCCAACTATTCCCTTCTTTCCAGCGTACCTCAGCAAGTCCAAACTATTCTATGATTCTAAGTCAAATGACGATAATTTTATTTCATACTACCTACTACTTAAATGCTACAGCATTAATCCTGGGTGCTTTCAACATCCACATATAACCAACGTTTATTAACGTATACATTTTACAACAGAAATGCATCAAATCATACAGTTTGATATACCTTCTTTCAGTACAGATTGAATCCAGTAAAACCTGCAACACTCCAAGACCCTTGGTACAATAATATGCCAATGAGAAACAGTTGGCTCAAACTGAAGCAAGACACAACTGAGATGAAGTTAACCACAAAAGATGCATGCAATTAATTAACACGGCCCACCGCAGTTAAGGTTTTTCACAGCCATTTCGGTCTGTTCTCCAACTCCAGGCACACTGCTCGCCAGAAAGCTGCAATCCTTCACCATGGGCACCGACATCAATCCACGCACAAGCTCTTCATCTTTAGGCTAAACTGCAGTAATGTTGCCTTTCTCTAGGTCAGAAGTTCAGTATGTTTTGGGGGAAGATTGGAGTTCTAAGGAAAATGTTCTCAAGTTACCTGAATCCACCATCTGCTGGCCTATTTCAAATACTGATCTACAAGTTCCACGCTGGAACAGGCTGGTACTTCCTCGAAAACTTTTGCAGGAATTTCTGCAAGTGATGTTCCATGCTCTTATTTTAACCCCTTTCCTCCATTTTAAGGTATTTGCAATAGCAGCCTAAAGCTTTGGGATACAATGAAATGAGGAAATGCACTGCACAGGATGCAAAATTCCTCTCTATCACTGATCTCTTAAGACAGCCAAAACAGAAAAACCTCACCGATTAATGGTTTTTGCCTAGCTAAAACAAGTATTTTAATTGTCCCTCTAAATGCACCAAGGTAACGCAGATAAAAGGAAGCTTCCTGTGCAATGAGGCCATTATAAACACACTCTTGAAATTTATCTTTTAATAACTTATGAGTGACGACTAGCCTAGAAAGCAATAAAGTAAAATAACAAAGTTAAAAGACAGTGAAGGAATATGTTCAATAACGCAGTTTTTACAACAGTCAGAAGTACAGTTTTCATCACTTCATATTAAGTCTAGGTAATACAAAGTTACTCAAAATGAGATATAACCAGAGAGATGAGTACAACAGAGGAAAATAAAATATAGTTACATTAATTTGCTTTGACTTATCTCATACAATCTCAAAAAAAGTTTTTAAAAGCTTACTAATTTCAGTTAGAGACTAGTTAAAATGCTTAATAATGCAGGTTCAGAGTTAATTATTATTTACAATTATTTTTAATGTAGTTATGGGCCTTTTCAAAATTTTAAATAAGTGCTATATGTAAAACTCCAAATATGACAAATTAGGTCCTTGTTCTTGAAAACGCTTACAGGCATTAGTCTATAGAAATTGTTCCATTCATGACAACTAAAGCAAATTAAAATTAAGCAGGGAATAAGCACATTCCGTATTAGGATTACTTATTATTACTAGTTACTCATTAGTAAAAAACCTGTTTAATTTCGATTACTAATAACTGTTTCATCTACGCCAACTGCTCTGAGAACTCAGATTCCACACGCTGCCAGCTATTTCAAATTCCACCCAAACTTGTCTTCAAATATGAAAGGGCAAGAGTGCCAAAAAGCATCCCAATGACTCTGAAGCACTAAGGCTATCTCCATCAAACTACAAATCCTGGTGAAGCTCATTTGACCTGAGGAATTTCAATAGAAAAAGGTGAGGCTGGTTAAAAAAAAAAAAAAAGTTTGCCATTTTTGAGCCAGTGTTGCCGATTTTCACTCTGAACCCTGGGTACAAGCTCACCAGCACAAACCTACACCTCCTTCCTGTGAAGTATGAAAAAAAAAAATAATCAGAAGGCCAGCTGGTTAGGAAGTTAACAAGTTGAAAATATCTTCTTCAGTTTTCACAGAGTACTCTTACATTGTTAAAGAAATAGCAGCATGTACATAAGTGCGTGTTAAATTAATTTTGAAAGTACTACTTAAAAAAAAAAATCATCTGCCTTAGTAGCACCAAAACGTTGTGCTGAAAACATTGGGTAGAAGCCAAACAGAGGGAAACTTAAAGAGCATTGCAGTAGTAAAAAGATTACCTTTTACATACAGATCCAAGGGCAAGTTCCAAATTTAAATGCATGAATATCACATTCAGGCTAATTCCACTAAACCGGACATTTAAGACACTCTAAAGCCAGCTCAGAGCAGCTGAATACCTGCAAACTGTGATTTCACATTTCATGTCTGCTAGTAGCACAGCATATTACAGGCCATCTGAACACAAGTTTAAGACAACATTTAATAATTTTATCTACAGTGAGCTCAGAACAAAGCAAGCAAGCATATTTTTTTAAACACTCATAACCAACTGTGGAGTCTAACGAGGACTGTAAATAACTGATTTTTCAGTTCATTTAAAGTATCAAATAATGAAAAGAATACTATTAGGTGAGTATTTGGTTTTACCTTTTTTAAAAATGTAAAAAGATTTAATGAAACAAAGGCACACAATGCAAGTCACTCATTATCAAATTTGATTTTATAGCACTAATTTAGCAAATTCAATGTAGAATAAAAAAATGCGATGGTTCATCTACATTAATACTTTGGGAAGGAAAAATTATTGCCATTGAGATTTCACCTCACTGTTATTTTAATACCGTGGGACTTCACAGTACCGACGACGTTCAGTTCATTGCATAAGCCACTGTGCGGGCCAAAATTCCCGGTACTGCAAGGACTAGATGTCTCCTCCAGAATCTAGCTTACTTCTCAGCCATGTTCGTACTGCACAAGGATTCACAGCGATTAGGACTAATCTCCAAGCTCTTCAGTAAGCGCAAGTTAGTGAAAGTTTTTTAGGAAGAATAAGGCTTCGTCTGTCTCCTGTAAGTGCACCAATACTCATTTACAGAACACGTGGCAGCTCCTGTTTACCGTGGTGGGAGAGGAAAATTAAGCTCCCACCAAACGGCAAGGTTTTCAGGTCACTACCTTCCCTCCCCTGCTTTTTTATACTTCTTAAATTCAGAAAATGAAATCCCACTCTAATATATTTATTAAAAGTCTCACCTGACACAGAGAGAAACCCCATAAAATAAAAGCTTATCTGCAACGATAGGTTTTGTAGCATAGTGCCAGCACGCTAACACTTCACTTGAAGCACACACTTCCCTGCAACTTCTCACACAACTCATTTCCAGCAGCCTTCCTCCTTGGAAGCAAGCCGTGAGCCCACGGAATTGTCCTCACATCAGCCCATGTCTGGTTGCTGACCTTCTTCCTTACCTTTCTTCTTATTTATGCAACGACACAAATACCAGTTTACTGCACAGCTGTTGTTCTGCACTGACACTGGGGTTTCTCAAAGCGTAAATTACGATGCAGATGGAGAATAACAATGCTCCACCTACAGAGTAATCCCAATACTACCAGGAAGTCATCAGGCTCCTGGCACTTTGCAGGATTCCTGCCTGACCTATACACAGCGAGACGGAAATACTCTAGAAGAATTGCAAGTCCTGTGTATGTGCAACAACATGCCTGGAAATCCTGAACTTACCATGAGTATGCAACAGACCGGTTTTCCACATACGGTACTGCAGCCTTCCCCCAAGAAGGGAACAAATGGATCTCCCAAAGAAATCCTGCTTCTCCACTCGAAAAAATCAGGGCACCAGCACAAATTAGGAAGACAGTATAAATAAATTACAGCACCTACAGTGAACTTGATTTAAGGAAACAAAAAAAAAAGGTCAATGAGGAAAAAAAAATATAATCAAATCCTGAAGTCCTGAATAAGCAGGAACAATTCTGAAGCAAGAACATCCTTTAAGCACTGCTACCTAACTTTGCAGCACTAGTGCGCATACGGGCACTGAGTCTACTAGCTATAGAAATAACTTGCCAGAAGAATTATTAGTACAGCCTAAGTTTCCCTTTGTTATTATAAGCCTCCCTAAAGAGTTAACCAATATATTTAACAACATCTTTTGAAATGCAGTTTTAAGAGGACTGCTCACTCTTCTAACAAACCCGACATGTAACTGTTCTAGCGCTTAACAGAACACTTAATTAAGTCACGAGTCTGAACAAGTTCAAACATTTTTCTTGGACATGGGATGTAAACGTGGTGGGTACCAAAGCACTCACGGAGAGCATACACATCCAAATAATTACTTATTAAACTAACGAATTAATCACTTGTCAGTATAGAGAGACTGTTCCTGGGAGTGTTGACTCTCAAAAATGAAAACGCATTTGCAAAGCTTGATAATTGCTGTCTAGTCTACATTTTCAGTTTATAGCAATGCCAATACCATCTTATATTTCCCACCAGAAGGATTTTAAATCCAAAATACTTTTAGCTCTATGAAGTTACTAAAGACACTGCTGTTTAGAGGTGGCTGCAAATTCTTTTCCCCCTCGGGGAGTGGGGAGGTAGAAAAGCTGATCTTTTCTCATCCTCTTTCACATGAAAAGACAATAAATCTGTCTGAATTTAAGAGATTCTGATTATTGTGCCAGCAGAACAAATGAACAAAATTGATAGCTAAAAACATTTGGATGTAATGATTAGCTAGAATTAAAAGCGTTTTCCAAAGAAGAGAACAGTCGATAAAGGAACAGAGGCAGCTTTGTTATTGTTCCTTGCGTGGCAGAATCATAATAGAAAAATTTTGCCTGGTTCATTCAAGTTTTTTAAGCATTGTTTTTATACTTTCTTAAACAAACAAAGCAATGCAGTGCTCCTTAAAGTTTTAAGTACTCGCTTTCTCTCTTTTTAACTGATCCGAGAGATTTCCAGTCAAAACTTCCCCCCGCCCGCGATTTTTCTGCTTTTACTCCTTCTGCCTGGAACTTACCCCGAGCGTTGAACTTGGGCAGTCTCTTAGACCTCTCCCTCCTAGCATAAGGGAGCTATATGCCCCATGTTACTACCACACCTGAACACATCAAAACCTGACCGATATATCCTTGTAACACTTCTGCGACGCAGACAGCTGCGACTCCTCTGCAGTTTCAGTATGAGAACAGAGGGACAGAGCAGCAGCTCGTCCCAGGCCACACAGGAAGCTTTTGGCAACGCAGTGAGCTGAACCTGTTTCCCAAGTCCCAGAGCAGCAACCTCACCATCGAACCACCTTTCTTCTACATAAAATACCTGAAACTATTCAGATTTTCAAGGCAAAGGCATATGTTCAAACCTGAAAACTGTTTAAACTGTTGAATGCCACGATGTCTACCAGACCTGCAACTCCCTCTTCGTGCAGATAACATCTGTTAAAAGTGGCTCATATAGTTCTGCACCAGAAAGCTTAATAAGTTCCTTCTCCAAGATTAAAGAAACACCTACACATTCTAGATGCTTCTGCAAGTCCCTGGAGGGAGAAAATGCTGCTTAGCGCTGAGACAATGAACCAAGCTTCCTTCCTCAACAGTAACAAAACCCTACTGCTTTACCTAGCACTAACAGGAAAGTGTTATTTATAAAATTGAGCCATATACAAACACATACCTAAATGTTTCTCAAAGTCTACAGCATGTGTCAAGACGACCTTAGACTTACAAATTTTCAAAGTCCTAATTTCAGAGATCAGTGTAAGAGCAGAAAAAATTTTGGAACAGCTCAGCCATAGCTCCCGTTCCAATTCATTTCAGCCATTCTGTGCATTAAAGTGTAACATCAAATCCTGAACTTGACCCATACTTGTTACTCTGACCTCTTCGGCCGGTAATTTTTTAAAAGCAGCTACGTTATTTCTATATGTCAGATAAGCTCACTAGAATTTTGATATTTATGTTTCTTATATAATTTTATAAAGCATTGAGAGCAACGCTTCTAGCCACGTCTTGTTGCATTTAGGCTCAAAACCAAAAGAATACACGTACTGACTGTTGTATTTCTTTTATCATTTGTTTCCTAGTGACATCTACAGCACTTGCTCCACTTTGTAAAAATGTTTTATGCTAAAGCCAGTTACCTAAATTCCCATATTTTGGCACTGAAGTAAGTTACTATTCTGTATTTTCATGCAATTATGCAACTGCACAAAGGTTTATTTGGCTCCAAACCCCATTAAGTATTTTCTAAGAATGCTTCTATTGTTCGTAATTATCACGAGGGGAAAAAAAAAAGCCCACACCATCTTGCAAGAAACATCCATGCTCTTGTATCACAAGCTGTTGTTTAGACAAACACTGAGGTACAGCTGGATACAAGAAAGTGCACACTCCTGCATGCAGGGAAACTTCCCAGTCACAACATGCACTGACTTCCCAATGCTGCTGGTTTGCTGCATTTTGACGGAAATATATTAACTATGATAACTGTCAGCTTAAATAACCAGGAACATTTAGTAATAAAGACATTGATGGAATTCTAAATCTACTAAAATAGATTAAGAATTTTGCAGGCCTGGCAGCTTGGGCTACGTCCAACACTACACTGGAGACTGTATTACAAGTAGGGATCTGTTCACATTTCAGTAATGTCCTCAAGTTCTTTCTAATCTGTCACAGGCAATAAAAACTGACTTTTGCACTTCCTCTCTTCTACATTAACACTCTGACATACAGTCAGCCTTTATAATTCCTGCTGATATAGCTTCCTTGTCTTCTGAAATAAGCTGCAGCTACCTGGAAAAACCAAGGCCTTTTCCTGCATTCAGGTCTTTTTCTCAAATACACACCTTCCTCATTCCCTGTGTGTGTGTGTGTGTCTTCTCTGTCACTCAGTTACTACTCCTGAGGAAGAATAAGTACAGGGGGAAAGGAGGAGAAGGAAAAGCATTAAGATGCTTCCTACTTTATTTGTACACTGGTTCTTATTTTGTCTATTCTCTAATTTATATGAAAGCACCTGCTCCTCTGAAACGTTTAAACATTGCAATATACCTGTCAGTGACCTACTGTGCATCTTTATTTCCACCCTTGAAATACATAGCTATACAATGGAACATAAGGCCAACTGTAGTCATAAAACACAGAAATAGCTTAAGAAAATAAATTTCATTTTTACAATTTACTAACTCGAAGTTAAATTTTCCACACTAACAGGATAAAATCACAATGTTTAATAACTGCAAAAAGAACACAAGGTAGTCACGCAAAGTTTTGCTTTTTATGCAAAGCTGTCTCCAGCAGTCTAGTATTCAGTGATATCCAGGATACACAAAAATCCCGTGTATTATCTCTTGAATTATCATGTTCTGCAGCATCAGTGCTTATTTATCGCTGAAGTAAAAGGCTCTCCTGCAAATATCAACAGGCTAAGAATCTCCCTCTACCATGAGAGATTTCAGCCCACTTTTAACACTTACTCATGTGACAAACAGGAAAACAGCACTTCCACACTTCTCTGCTTTACACAACTGACAGTTTTATGTATTGTTACTTGCATGACTCTCTCAAGTAAAAATAACAACCAGTAGCAGGAGGCAAGACTGCAGGGACCTAAAAGGCAAGGCCCCTCTGCCAAACCCACTGTTAAAACTTACTAGAACGCAGCGAGTGTCCTGTGAATTTATCCAACATGGAGCCTCATGGGAACAAGTGATAAAACTTAAAGAAGTCCTCCTATACATAATTGGATGTATAGACCTTCTCAAGGACTACCGAATTTGCTTTAAAGTTGCACCTCTAACTCAGTTGTGAAATAAACTGATACAAGATTTCATCATACTTCACAACTACTTTCAAATCAAAAGTATTAAAAAACCCCATCCTTAAAAGCGTATAGTAAATTCATTAAGACAGAGTAACTCATCGTAGAGCAACCAGGCAAAGTTGCCATGCACAGCTCCAACTCAGTAAAGATTGTGTTTGTGCTGCATCATAATGAACACAGCCCAAATATAAAAAGGAAGTGGACAAATCAAAGAGAAAAACAAACAAACAAACCCACCCAAACCCTGCTGGATTCAACAGTGAGAAGCTTTTCGTGGCACCTCATAGGCCCAAACTGTATGATCAAATATGGCTCTGTCTTCCAGTGTCATGTGTGGGACTGGGTAATGGGAAGAGAACAGAAAATGTATCTTTACAGACATCATGGCCTCTTTTAGTAAAGTAAGCAATTTGCCAGAAGGCAACAAAAAAGCTGATGCCATTCAGCTTAGTATATACAGGGAGGTCTAGTAGTCTCTTTAAAAGTACTATGCTTCTGTGAGAAGGTGAAGCATGGAGAGATCTAGCTCGTAAGAATCTTAAAAAAAAAAAAAAGTAATTCTCCCTCTAGGCTTTACTCAGATAAGCAACGCCAATTTGCTCATGCCGAATTCATACTGCTCAGCCTAACAAATTAATAACTGTTTCCTCACTTGAAGATGAACTGTTCTTTTTGCTTGTTTATAAACTAACATAGTACCTTGGGTTAGTGAAAATTAGATTTTTTTTTTTTTTTTAAAAAGGCCTCAAAACAGGACCTTGTTCCCCAAAGAGAAATTGTTGTCCTCTTGATGTTACTTTGCAAATGTTTTATGCAATAGTATAATGCCTTTTATGAAGGTTATGCATTAGTTACACCTAAGGGAACTGCACAATACACACAGTATTTAAGTCTGCCTCAAGTCAGTAGCATGTCAAATGCACATCTGGAATTTTACAGGTGCTAAAAACTGCGAGTATAACAATATTAGTTACAGTTTAACATTCATTTATAGTCAAGTTATCCATTTAAAGACACTTTGTTTCAGTAGGTAACCAGCTAGATGAACAACCAGCTAAATAAGACGACCAAGCGAGAACACAACGGGGAGGCGCAGGCTTAGCGTTGCTAGCCCAGGCGACAGCTTTCCAAAAGAGCCCTCTCCAGGGCTAGGGCCTTCGACAGCCACAAGCAGGCTGGACAGCAGGCGCTGGCTGCCCCAGCCGCGCTCAGCTCGCCCGGAGGCTGCAGCCGGAGATTTCAGCAGCAGGAGGGGGAGAGGCCCGGCTGGGCAGGCGGGGTGCCCCGGGAGCCCACACCCTCCCAGGCACCATCACTGCAGGGCTCTGCCCAGATAAGATCGCTCCTTCCCATCATGCTCAAAGACCGAAGTTGAGAAGAAGAGAAGAAGAAGAAAAAAAAAAAAAAAAAATTACGGGTAATGAGATCATCTTCTTACCTCTGGGGATGTGACAGAGCCTTGACTGCTTTACCAGGGCAATTATGGCACGGCCCCCGAGGTGAAAGACGGGGAGATCCCCCACGCCGCGGCGGCGGCTTCGAGGGAAAACGAAGAAAAAGGAGAGGGCGGAGGGAAGGGAAAGGCACGAAGCGGCTCCCACCGAGGAGCGACACAAAGGCAGAGGCGTCGAGGGAACCGGACGGTGCCCTGCCCGCTCAAACACCGGGCAAGCGCGGAAGGGAAACCATCAACCAGCCGCCTTCCCCGCCGGGCCGGGCCGGGCCGGGCCGCCTCAGCCCCCCCTGCCCCGCCTCAGCGCCCCCGCCCCGGGCCGCGGCACTTACTGGAGTCCAGGGCAGTGCGGGAGCCCCCGTGAGGAGAGCCGGGCCGCGCGGGGACCCGCCGCCTCCTGCCGCGCTCCCCTCCCGGCCCGGCCCGGCTCAGCTCGGCGCGGCGGGCGGCCCTTTCTCTTCCCGCCCCTTCTCCCTCCGAAGAAACTTCACCGCCGCCGCCACCGACCGCGGCGACACCGCCGAGGCCCCCGCCCCGCCCCGCCGCGCGCATGCGCCGCAGCCCCGCCTCCCGGGCGGCACCGCCGCCGCGGGTCCTTCTGGGATTTGTAGTTCTGCGCCGGGGGCCGCGGCGAGGCGCGGGGCCTGCGGCGCAAGGCCTGACGGGAGTTGTAGTTCCCCGGCGGCGGCCGCTGAGGCGGCACGGGGGAAAGCATCAGCTGCCAGCCGTGACACGAATACATCTGGCACCGCTTATTTTCTGCAGCTCTGTCTTCAGAACATGCGGTTATTTTGATTTTAATATTAAATTTAACGGGGAGAAGGAATTAGCCGTTTGGATGTGTGGAGACTCTTGCCCTGCACTTCTCACAGAAGGCTTGTCGGTTCGCGGGCTACCTCAAAGCTTTTTGAAGCTATCAGTCACTATGGTTATAGTGGCGAATAACAATTTCCAGTCACGATATTTAACTTATTTTAATAGCAATTATCTCCTAAGCGTATACTATACTTACACTAAAACACCCGGTGTTTTCCGAAATAGTAATAGAGACTTTTTTCCTAGCTTGAAGCTGTGATATCCCTAAAAACAGAAATCATTTGAACTCAGCCGTTGCATGTAAATACATCTTTGTTTCAAGCTGGCATTTAACACCCCTGCTTCAGCGTGAACCGAAAGCTGTAATCAGAGCACAACAATAAAGGCTGAAGTCAGCCGCAAACAGTGCCCCGCCATTCCCATGGCAACTTTTTCCTATCAGGCCCTGGCTGGGTCACACACTCGGCAGCTGCACCGGCCAGCGCCTTTTCAATCTGCACTCCATTCACAATTATTCATACATTTTTTTGATGATTTTCACTTAGCAGTGTTTTACTGGAGTTAATGCAAGACAATTAACAGTAGCCAGCACCATGTCCCTCCCCCGCCTGGGTCCCGATTTGACATTTCTCATGCTGACAGAACTATCATGACTCTGGCAGCTCATGAAACGACTGCAGGATGTGGCCTGCCCTCGCGCTGCGCGTGGAAGAGCCCTTTGCAAAAACGATATGCCCTTTTGGCAATCACAAAGCCGTGCAATCAAAAGCTGCTTCATAACGCAGGTGCAGAAGGTGGCAGAATGAAAACCATGGCAGTCTACTGTCTGATATACCTTAACTTTCAAATGTTTTCTCCAGCCTCCCAAACAAGGTTTGAATAACCTTGCGTTGTGATAATAGGACTCAGGAAAGGAAAAAAAGAATATGACTACATTTAAGAGGGGGGATATATTTTATTGGAATCAGGTAGCAAACCTCATATTGTAGTTTACCATAGTTTCCATCATGGAAGACGATTGCAACCTTCCTTTTGAGATGGCCTGATTCTTCCCATGTTTGCAATTTAGTGAGGAGGCAATCAGGTATATAAAGAACTATCTTTGCTTAAGCTGAGATACAAACTTTTAAAAATAGCCTAATTGTGAAAGTTTCACCGTTCACAAATGTATGTTCACTAACTATGCGTGTGGAGAACGAAAAGATGAGCTCAGCCATTGACCAGCGTGAGACGGAGAAGTCGGCTGCCACCGATGCGGCTTTTCCCCCATGAATTACACAGACAGTGCAGGTGAGCCCGACAGGGTATGTCTCCATGCTAAACCATTTAGGTATCAATCTTTGATGTCCAAGACAACCTTATGTGTATAGAAACACAAATACAGTCATCTCTAATGACTTGATTTAAAGCAAAAATTACTTTCAGTAGGAGGCTGCTCATAGTTCTAGTGTTATGAAATTGTACTTACACACAGGCTACTTAAAGCTCAGCTGAGCCCACTGATTTCAAAGCAATTCAATACTTTCAGTATTCCTATTTGTGGAGTGTGCAAATGTAACAATTGAAAGAAATTGTGGTGACAAACAGGTAAACTTCAGATCTGAAGTGATTAGAACACGCAGATACTTTCCCATTCCTCTGCAATACAAAGTAGGTGTGCAAAGATTACGAAGGACAGAATCTATTTTTTACCTACCCTGCAATGTCTAAAAAATCTTCAAGGATAAAGTCTGCACTGGCTTCTGCCCCATGCAATGCCACTGACTTCAATTTAGAAATTGGCTCGGAGCCCAGTATCTTCCAGCAGAATTATGAGACAGGCACTTATTTCCTCTCCAGTTGTCTCTATTCATAGCTTTCAAAAGCTGGCAGGTATTCTCACAAAAGTCTTCATGCCTGGGAAAAAATATTGGCAGGCCCCTTCTGTACTGATCCTTTACTCCAGAGCTGCTTGTGATTCTCATCACTTAAATGGGTAAGAGAGTTTGGACATCAGTGCCTGCTGAGATTCCAGTTACTCAAAATACAGTCTATAATAAATAACATTTGGTGGGTGACCTGCGGCGATATGCACCTTTAAGAACACGGGTTTATTTCACAAGGTATGGAAACTCCCAGTAGAACATACGTGTATAACAGTAATACCAAAAGGAGTAATACGTATCTATACATATATGTATGTACAGACATACAGGTATAAATATGCATATCACATATATACCCTGTATATATAAAAACACATCTTGCATGTCCTGGTAATGAAGCAGAAATATTAGACGACTGCAAAATATCCCAGTTCTTAACTTTTCTAATTGTATGTTCGTGATGGATAATTTTATCCAGCAGAGGAAGTTCAGCAACTTCATACATACACAGAAATAAGAACTACGAACAAAACCTCACTTCATTGCTCTAAAGAAATTAATTCTGCCTTAGACAAAACGGTTTTGTTAAAACTAACAGTTATGTTACAGTGAAAACCAGGAAAAAGCCTGGCTAGTGAATTACTAAGTGTAGAGCAAAATGCTTTCACTATATTCTTTTTTTATGGGTTCAATATTGCAAATTCCATCCACATGCAGTACGCCTCCTGTGCGCTGTTTTAAGAGGGGTGTTACTGAACTCAGTGGGACTACTTTTCTTAGAGGCGAGGTCGTTACTCTGCTGACACCTTCAGTGTTAGCAAGCAAGGAAAGCTTTTCCATCGTTAAACTGTATCCCAGAGGATGAATGTCTGAGTTTTCTGCAATGACATGGGATTGATTAGGTAATGTTTGTTACCTACTTACATTATTTACCATAATGTAGAGATAGACAAAAGTTCTCCAAGGTTCCTGTCAGTATGGCCTGGGGAGGAACCCCGCCTTCATCCTTCAGGGTTGCCAATCGCTGTGACTTCAAACACATGAGCAAGGTGGACTCCAAGAAACAAGGTTGTCTTCTCCACCTCGGGAGCACGCCCTTGTTCACCTCCAGTTATGGACGGTTTCTGAAGCTTGAGAAGATAACAACACTGATCCCCGAGCTATCATAGCTAACGGGTAGTGCAGGAAAAATATCCCCTGGATCGTTGCAGGCAATTAGCTAAAGCACCGGAGAAGGAGGTTTCCCTACAATCATTGCCTTACAGCAAAACTGCGTGTGTGATGGGCACCTTGAGGGCAACACAGGCAAGCCTCAGCCCTCCATGCCTCCCAGGGAGAGGAGAGGAGCAGAAGCATTAAAATCCCTGTGTGTATAAGCAGAGAGTTTAATCCAGAAGCTGCTTTAAAGCATATTTAAAATATGCATTTTAAAGCCTCTAAGTGAGAGCCCAAACTTCATCTCCTCTGATAAAATTATGTTGACAGAGCTTGGAAATTTAATCTCACGTGGAGGTTGAATTCATTCAGCTTCAGCTTCCAGTCGTTGGATCTTGTTATTAATTTGATACTGAGGTAGCAAAGCACCCTGATGTAACTGCTGTGTATAAGTACTGATACACAGTGATGATGTAATTTCTCAGCTTTTTGCTTTAAGTACCGTATTGCTCTGAAGGTCATAGTTAAACGCTTTGAGCTCATTAGCACTAGGAGTTGAATATTCTTATGTTGCAGTTGTTTTCCTCATTCCTATGTGCATAGTATTATATGAAATTTATATATTTTATATATATATATTTATATATATATTCATTATATTATGAAATATATTTGTGATGATTCTTCAGATTCTATCAAACAGTGCATTTCTAATTTTCTTCCATCATTTTTAGATATAAAGTTTATTACTGAAAAACAAAAAGCCCTTTTTTCCTCCTTATTCTATTTTAGCCCAGAGCCCCTTCACTTAAAAAAAAAAGTGAGTTATTTTTAAAATATAGTGTCTCTGTAATAAAAACGTTGAAATGTTTTTTTCAGTTGAGGACTCTCTCTTTCATTCCAAAGCTTAAAAGACGAGAGCTTAATCTTCTTCAGAAAAGGGCGTATTCTGCACTGAAATACACGCAAACCGCCCGGAGGGCTTTCAGCTCGCACGGTTGTTGCAGTCACTTACTCAGCTCAGGACGGTGCTTTGCTTCTCGCTGTGGCTGGGCTCAGCAGCGGCATACCCTAGAGAAAGGCAGCACACCATGCTCGAATGGTCTTGGGATGACGATTGAAGGTCAAGACGTGCGAGCTCGCTTTCTGGCAGCGTCACGGATGCGATGCTGGGCTGCTCGCAGCCTCCCTGTGCCTTTCCTTCAGCAGATGTCCTTCACCAGGTGCAACATACGCCTTCTCTTGTGAAGGCTTTGAGGTCTACATGTGAAGGCATACAATAATGTGAACACGACTTAGTATTAGAAAAAGCGATACTCTGTGGGAGCACACGCAACGTGAGATGGAGGCGATAAGATATACTATTTTATTTATTTAATTTTTCACTATGCACTATATTCCAGAGATCATTTATATTAGGTCGTATAGTGCAGATCAAGTCAGATGGTTGAAGCTGCTCTCATTTGTACTTTTGCCTGGAACCATAACATTATATTTCACTGGAACAACTTGGAGTCTCGGAGTGACAGTCTAAGTCGCAATCCACGATGGGTGGAAGTATGGAAGCTTTCATTCAGTTATAGCAAGATCCCAAAGTACTTTGCAATGCCCTGCCCCTGGCACACCCTTCTGACTTAGCTGTGGTTAATATTTCCCGTGCTGGGGAATCCCTTGCTGAGGGCACTCTGGGTTTCTCCACCTGGTTGTGCCAGGTGGCAGGTCGAGGCGGTGTGATATTGGCAGCGACTGATATTGGTGGCCATTAAAAAATGTACAAGAATTGACGTGTATGGGGACCCTGGTTAACCACTAACATTGTAACTTTTAAGCTCATAAAATAAAATGCAAGAAGCAAAAGGAGGAGGTAGCGAGGTGGGGGTCGGTCTCTTCTCCCAAGTAACAAGTGATAGGACGGGAGGAAATGGCCTCAAGCTGCACCAGGGAGGTTTAGGTTGGATATTAGGAAAAACTTCTTCACCGAAAGGGCAGTCAGGCCCTGGCCCAGGCTGCCCAGGGAAGTGGTTGAGTCCCCATCCCTGGAGGTATTTAAAAGACATGTAGATGTGGTGCTTGAGGACATGGTTTAGTGGTGGCCTTGGCAGTGCTGGGTTAACGGTTGGACTTGATGATCTTAAGGGTCTTTTCCAATCTTAACAATTCTGTGATTCTATGATTCTATGAAATACTAAAGATCTATTGAAAGGTAAGGATACCTCTATGCAATCCACCGTATTACATTACACAACTTCAAATAGATAACAAAAATTACAACCCTGTGCCTACATTTAAAAAGGAAAATAGAAACATTGGTTACCATTTCAGAGTATCTAGAAAGAACACAAAAATCTTTGAATGTTCAGATTCAGAAAATGTGTGAAATTCTGAGGTTCTGGTGACATTCCCAAATTCCAGCTTTTTAGCCCGTTGGTGTCCCCTTTCTAGGTTGTTCCTTGAGTGCTGTTTTACATCTTCTTTGGAAAAACTCTTTTGTAATGTCTCAGGTTGGTTTCTGAGCAGAAGATGCCAGTCATCCTTCTAGGACAATTCCCATTTTTCCTACCTCATTGCATCTTCCAGTATGATTTGCTTTTTATACCTCCCTTTGTGTCGTCCTGCAATCCCTGCTGCCTTCAGTAATGTCACTTTTTATTTACATTGGAGGAAAGATTAAAATTGACCATTGGGATTAAAGCAGCTAGAAATTTGGTCCCAAACTCGACCAAATTTCAGTGTTTGTAACTTCCAACTGCTCTAATTTTTAATATAGGAAGCCAAAGTCTTTGCACATTGTGCACATCATGCAATGGGTTACTGATGTAAACTATGGACATTTTGTCATCAAAAGCTGCCCAACTCAGGTCTTACCAACTTAAAATACTTGCGTCTTTATTCCATTCTCTCTAGGATTTACGCTTTTATTGAAGTCAGTGCAAGAATAAGGCTTTTTTAATATATTCTTATGGTAACGGATGCAGTTATGGCATTGTCTATAAAATCCCCTGTTGCCAACAGTGTCTACCCAGAAGCCACCCTGAACTGATAACTGCTGAGGGGGCAGACAGCCGGAGCTGGAGCTGGAGCCGGAGCCAGCTCCAGCCAGGCTGAGCAGAGGAATGGGGTTTTGCACCGAGACAGCAGCCCCTGTGGGCACAGCAAGCACTCCCCATGGGGCACAGCTGCAATCATGGCCTCTCCTTCTTGGCCCCCAAGGATACTTTAGGAGATAACAATTTTTCTCTAGATCCCCTTTTCTAAGCCCTGTTGCCATCAATGAGTACACCCAGGGCTGAACATGGATGAAATTGAACCGCTGCCGAAAATTATTTAACTGACAATGCTCCCAGCACCGCTCCAGATATTGCTCTAGCTTGTCTGGCTTTTCAGCATTTTCTTTCTCTCCACAGATTTTCCACTCTTGCTAAAACCAGCTCCACAGGTTGTGGCAATATCTTCAAGGGGTTGTGTAAACAGCAGCATTGCCAGGTCATCTGCGCCTCTGCTCAGCTGGTGACAACGCTGGCGTCTCTGTGCCCTGCAATCTGTCATCCTAAAGTAGACAGATGTTGACAGTTGTTCTCATGCCGAATGCTACCTTTACCGTCAGGCTACCGCGCTCATCCAGCCATAATTTATCAAAGTAAGCCAGGTGGGCTTTATACTTCAAAGGTAGAGAGCCTATTTCTGTGGTGAGTGGATTGGATTTTTGTTTCCCCTGGTATCTGGAAAGGCAACATTTCCAGAAGGTGTATTGCGCTGCTGTGTGACAGTTTAGGATTTTTTTATTATTATTCTGTAGACAGCTGGGCTATGAAATGCGTCAATCTTTTCTTTACGACTGAGTGCAATTCCGATATTAATGATGAAAAGATGACTGGCTCTGTCAATCTTGTTTTGTCTTGGGGAAAAGAAAAAAGAAATGACTTATTCTTTGGATCATTTGGTAGGCTCATCACATCTTAGAAACATGTAAAAGCAACTCTAATGGCATGGGCCATGTGTCTGACTGGGAATGACCTCAGCGCTATGAAAATACCTCTGTAGATGTTAAATAATGTCTTATGAACCACTAACACAAGGATGAATTAAGGTCAGAAAGGAGTAAGGTAGAGCTGATGCAGGGGAAAAAAGAGAAAATAAATATTTGATGGCAATTAAGATGCATATCTTTCTTTTTACAGAGATTAATTGAGTTATAGTTTTGTTAAAAGCATCTTTCAGTTTTGTTAAAAGCAATAAGAACCCAACAGAAGTATCTTATGGTCCAGTTTTGAATTAATTATTAACCAGCAAGACTAATAAAAATCATTGAATAAATTTGGCTCTGTCCGTTAAAAGCGTAGCGGTGTGGTTCGCAGTGGCAGGCCGTGGCCAGATCCGACATTTCTAAGGGAAGAAAAGATGGGCGAAAGAGAGCAGCTGGTTTTTGTGGCACGTGCTGGGAGAGAGCAGAGGTGAACCCATGCTGGGGGCAGCCCCGAGCTGCGCTGGGGCACAAACCTGCCCCTTAGGGCACAGCCCCGCGGGGTTGCCTTATGTGTTGGCAAGTAATGGCATGCGTATCTACCAACCTCCGAGTCCTTAAACTGTTTTACAGTTTGAGGCTGGCGGCTAAAAAAGTGTCCTATTCGCTTAATGGCAAACGGTTCCCTTGTTTGGAGTTACACGGTCATTTATTCCTTTTGCGCCTCTTTCATTTGAGAAATCAGCAACCGTCGCCGCTGGAGGCTGAGGAATTTCAGTGTGGCTTCTCCTGGGTGAAGGCTGGGAGCGCGGTACGGAGCTGGCTCTTTGATCTGCGGGAGCGGAGGTACCAGCGATGGGCACCAGCCTGGACCTGGGGAAGCATCCTCCTCCTTTGAGACTAGGGAGCTGTCTAAGCACCAACCGTCCCTGGCTCCTATGCCCTTAATTCAAGTTGTTTAAATGAAAAGACTCTTGTGAATGCTATAAAACTGCAGTTTACGGAGAAATCAAGGACCAGCAGGCTGTGAGAAGAAGCCAATTTAGTCCACAAAATGCGAGAGCTGTGATAAGGAAGAACAAAGGACAAAATGAAAAAAGGCAGAAATCATGGCTAACAATGATATGACTAACCCACACACTCCTCTGCAACGATTAAACATTAAACTCCCACAAGCTAAGCAAACAAGAAAACCACGCTCTGAATTCCCCCAAGGCTTTGTCTTTGTGGCAAGGTCTGAACGCGAGGGACGGGTGCAGCTGCATCCTCCGCCGAGCTCCCCTCCGCCCTGGAGGTGCTGTCTGTAACGGGGGTGTCTGTCTGTAACGGGGTGTCTCTGGCCGGGCTGGCCTCAGCTTGGGGTGCCGAGTACGCTGTGCCTATAGCTCCCATACCGTCCCTATAGATACAGCAGGGTGTCAGAGGCGCTGTCCTGCTGCAGAGCAAGGCGTTGCTCCTTATCTGCATGGTTTCTAGCCCTAGGAGGCAAAACTGTACCTCTTCTTTTTTTTTCCTGCAAAGGAATAATTTGGGTTTACCTCTCCTTAGCTGCTATACCCCACTAGCTTGTCCTCATTTGGCTTCATTTTATTCATCAAGCAGATCCCAGGCACATGCAGACTGCCTGTGGCCTGAAATTTGGCTTTTGCTACTTATCGCCTCCTCTGTTTGCCAGCACAACTTTAATTATTCTGACTAACTTCAAAAAGCAGAAAAAGATTTAAAGTCATCCCAGATTACAAAGGAAGGAACTGAATTTACGCTTCCAGAGCAGCCTTGCCAAAACAAAGACCGCAAAAGTGGTTCTTTCATAGGTGGACTCAACCACCACTTTATCAAAGAAAGGAGCGCAGCAGCCAGCTTCCCACGCAGCTCCCGTCCCGGCTCCGGCTCCCATCCCTGCAGAAACCCAGCTTCCCTCGGGAATGCAGCACAAGCATGCACAGGCATGCCGGAGCGAGCAGCACACAAACAAATCTTCCTTTCCAGGGTCCTACGATGCACTTGCTTAACAAAAAGCTCAGCTTTCCACCTCCGCTTTGGTCTGCCGCCTGTGTTTGTGTTGCAGGCTGTAAATGGGGTCAGCAGAAGTTGCTGAGATTGTGATTCATTTTTTTCCTATGGACAGCAGTGAGTCACTGCAAGGAGGGTAGGGGATGGATTACTGGCAGGGAAGGCTCTGGGAACACTGGGTACAAGTTGGTGGCGTTATCCCAGAGGTAGGTGTCTGGGGGCAGCTGGAGAAAGGGGACTGAAAGTCCCCGGTTGCTGGCAATGAAGTCTTTCCCACTGGAGCATCTCCACTGCTGTCTGAGCAGCAGTGCAGCAGTCAGGTACCCGGCAGGTCTGGGGCCATGGTGAGACTCTGTGAAAGGGCTACAATACAATTCCAAGTCACCACATTGAGGTGTGTAGAGGAGGTAAACAGAGATGCCCTGGCTGCACACTTGTTCACAAATACACCGACTTTGTTAAATCGCCATGATAAATGGGATCCAGTGCTCCCTCAGCAAGTTTGCCGACGACACCAGGCTGTGTGGTGCAGTCGAAATGCTGGAGGGAAGGGATGCCATCCAGAGGGACCTTGACAGGCTGGAGAGGTGGGCCCGTGCGAATCTCATGAAGTTCAACAAGGCCAAGCGCAAGGTCCTGCACATGGGTCAGGGCAATCCCAAGCACAAATACAGGCTGGGCAGAGAATGGATTGAGAGCAGCCCTGAGGAGAAGGACTTGGGGGTGTTGGTTGATGAGAAGCTCGACATGAGCCAGCAATGTGCACTTGCAGCCCAGAAAGCCAACCGTATCCTGGGCTGCATCACCCGCAGCGTGGCCAGCAGGTCGAGGGAGGTGATTCTCCCCCTCTACTCTGCTCTCATGAGACCCCACCTGGAGCACTGCGTCCAACTCGGGGGCCCCCAACATAAGAAGGACATGGACCTGTTGGAGCAAGTCCAGAGGAGGGCCATGAAGATGATCAGAGGGCTGGAGCACCTCTCCTATGAGGACAGGCTGAGAGAGTTGGGGTTGTTCAAGAAGAGAAGGCTCCAGGGAGACCTTATAGCAGCCTTCCAGTACCTGAAGAGGACGTACAAGAAAGTTGGAGGGGGACTTTTTACAAGGGTGTGTAGTGATAGGACAATGGGTAATGGCTTTAAACTGAAAGAAGGTACATTTAGATTAGATTAGGGAAGAAATTCTTCACCGTGAGGGTGGTGAAGCACTGGAAGAGGCTGCCCAGAGAAGCTGTGGATGCCCCATCCCTGGAAGTGTCCAAGGCCAGGCTGGATGGGGCTTTGAGCAACCTGGTTTAGTGGAAGGTGTCCCTGGCCATGGCAGAGGAGTTGGAACCAGATGATCTTTAAGGTCCCTTCCAACCCAAACCATCCTATGGTTCTGTGACTCTATGAAATACAGATGCACAAAAGGTCAGACATGCAAAAAGGGTTTCTGTTTTCAAAATTTGAAAATATCCCACTCCTGAAGCTCACCTCTGAATGCTATCATTTGTAAGGGAAGTTCGAAATCGAAATCAGAAGTATGTTATCATAAATGTTTATTTCTTCAATGCTGTGGCCAAACCCATGTGACACTTAGCCTATGCCTGGCTGATATAAATGGGGCTGTAGCATAATGGGACTACTCCTCAGCAGAACTAAAGGTAAGGCTAGGCAATTGAAACAGGTCGAGTTATTGTGTCTAACAAGTTAATTCAGCCCCATGAAAGGCTAGCTTAAAATATCTATTTTTTATATTTGCAATAGGCTATGGGCCTGTTTGCAGCTGGGGAATATGATTCAGTGAATGACAAGTGGCATATTAAGCTCAACCGCTTGAACAAATGTCTGCAAATAACAGTGGTGGATTAAGGACTTAGTTTTAAGGAGTAAAAATGTAGAGCTCTAAGGGAGTTAGAGAGCTGAACAGAGGAAAAGTAAATGGAAATGGTAAAATAGGAGGGGAAGGAAAAGAACAGGGAGAAGTAAAAAAAAAAAGAAAGAAAAGGAAATTATGGAGCAGACATAAAAACAGAGGAGATTACCAGGAAGAAACCAAAAACAAATGGGCACTGGATTGTCCCTTTTCAGATGGTGATGGTGAAATAAAAAATCCTCATTAGAACCTAAAGTGGTCACTTCAGTTCAGGTCCCCTGGATAGCCTCATACGTACCCAAAGACACGGAAAACAGCAAGTACTACTGCTGTGTAATTTGTTTTCTTTCATTTGATGGAGGTCATGACTTTGATATTTTCCACCAGACTGGTCCTATTTGGGTGTGGGGCTGTTTGTTTGTTTACAAATAGAGAAATGTCTCTGACATCTGTCTGCATTCTCCTGGCAGCTACCTCATGGTTCTTGCAACTTCCCACCCTTGCCCACGGACCTTTCTTGGAAGGTTAGTTTAGTTTGTGTTCCTTAAAACACCCTTTAGCTGAACTCGCTCAACACAACAACAAAATGACAAAATTGCAAAGGATGAAAACTGTCTTAGCCTTTATGTAATGTTTTGCTAATTTTAACAAACAGGTTGATGGGTAGGAACCGGTGGGGTTGCTGAAGAACCACGAAGAGATTACATAGTCGGATATTTCTGGAAATGTCTAGATTTCTAGAAATACAAATGAAATCATAACGAGATCAGAGTGCAGCTGGGCAGAGAAGAGGCAACTCATTTTTCACCTCCATCGTCAGGCCAAAATTAGTCCAACACCAGTTGGAGAAGTGATGTGGTCGCTTGGCTTTACAGCAGCTAGAGCAGAAACCTGTGAAATGGCCACAAGCTGGGGCTGGGGCTGGGTATTAACGAGTCCCTTGAGCCCTAGGAGCAGCTCCTGGCTCATCCCCGTGTGCAGCCCGCAGCAGGTTCAACCTGCAGCTCATCTCCTGGGGCAGCTCTTGGGGTTACCCGGTGCCGCTGCAGGAAACAAAATTTGGGAAATACGCAGAAACCACAAGGTCAAAGCCTCGAGTGGAAATTTTGCGAAGAAACAAGCTGTTCTCTGCGCAGCCAAGTAATAACCTTACAGATTTGTGTCTGACCCTTATCCCCAGGCTGCGAGGCTCCCAGCTCCTTCCCATGTCCTCCTGGCCGTCCCCTGGGGTGGGCCGGGGCTGTGGGCAGCAGCCCAGCGGGGAGGACCGCAGGCAAGGACCGTGTGTCCTCTCCGCCAGCATCCCGACAGCACACACCTCTCCTCCCTACCCCCTGCCCATTTTTATCATAAGGGCAGGAATGTCATGATCTTTGGGTTTTGTTAGGCTCTTGCAAATCTGATTTTAATTAGCCAGCGGGTTCTGACTTCTGACAAGATGTATTTTAGCCTTAATTCTGCTTTAAAACTGGCTTCTGTGTTAGAACACATGAAAAATGATCTGTGTGAGCTTGGGAGCTTACTGGCTATATGATTTATCTGTTAAAGGCTATCCCTAAATGTTTTACATTTCCTACAATATGTCAATGTTATAATTGTACAGCTAATTGAACAGGGGTTTTATTGAACTGTGTCTAGGAACAGTTTACACTTAAATACTCAGCCAACTGTTAACTGCTAAAGCCCTTACAGAAATGATTGCCTTAAATTTCCCTTCAAAATTGTGATTTAGTGCAAGCACAGTGCCTTTTTTTTCGCAAGCAAAAAATAAACTTTATGCTGTAGAAATGTGCACATGGTCTTTGGCAGACTGTTTTCCTGACCTCAGAATTACTACGAAACATGTATTTTAAATACTGAGAATCTTGAAAGTAAATGTATTTACAAGAATGAAAGCCTGAGCAGAATGATAAATGAATCTGGCTTAATCAGAAACAAACAGCGACCTATTCATAGCTGCTTCAAAAAGGCAAGAATTTTGCAGATGTTGTTAGGTCAAGTTATATAAAAAGACAGTTTATAACAAGCAGAATGTGTGTGCTAAAGTCAAGGGAAGTCTTCACGGACACATGTTTTTCCCATAGCTACATGACTTTATTCCCCAGTGGCGTGGCTTCATTTTGATACATGCTCCTTTTCATCTCTGACCATTGCACCATCCCCTTGGTGGTGGGATTGCTGGAGAGCACAGTGAGAACTTGGTGAGACACAGGAAACTGAAGTTTAGGCTTAAATCCCTTAAGACATCCCAATCCGTATTCACAGGAGAGATGCCCAGTGCCGAGCAAAGCCTGCTCCAGGAACCTGCGCGATGGCCAGCACGGGGGCGATCGCTGCACCGCCCGGATTTTAGGTAAGGTCAAACATTATTCTGACGTGTCCATCAGTGCCCCCACAGTGCCCCTCCCCGTGCGTGGGAAATGCTTGCTCAGAAGGCAGCTCCGGCTCCCACGGGCAAGGCTTTGCCTGTCTGGAAATGTAATTTTGAGAGCCCTGTGTCTGGAGTCCAGCAGGAGTAAAGAACTCATCTAGAGCCGGAGCCCATTTTTCTCCCAACTCAAGTGATGGGAGAGTCGGGCAAAAGGCTGCAATTCAACCAGCAGTAGAGCCAGGGGTAGAGCCAAGATGAGCTTTTAAATGTTCATGAGTTGACCCTGATTTTCGTTTGAAAACTCTCATTATAGAGTGTCTACATTGAAGCCCAGAACACCAGAACCCGCTCACTGGCTTGGAGCCCAACACATGCTCCATTAAACCACGTTTCATTTATTCTAAATAAATAACCGGCATCCTTTATGGGACCATAGAATATCTCAGGTAATATGTCTGCTGTTTTTAAAGTAGAAGAGGCAAAAGAGATTGATAGCCGATGTTTCATGCGCTGAAAGGCAGAATTAATCATAGCCCAGGTACAGGATGGCACTGCTGCATCAGTTCTGGCCTGGGCCTGCCTCTCCGTCTATAACCGTGTTGCACAATATTTCAGCTGTAACACAGAAATTTTGGAACAGAGTCATCCTGGAAAGAACAATTTATACCCAAGGTGTGGATCTAATGGCATTAAACAAGATCCCTTGCTCTGAAACAGGCTGTATTTTGTCCCCTCTGGAGGCAGCAGGGTTGCATCAGCGGCTGCAGAAGAAGTCAGACCTGCAGGGAGCAGAGGCTGCCAAGAGTCGTGCACTAAAATTCAAAGTGTAGAAGTGAGGTAGGAGGAAGGGACGTAGGATGAAGGGTCATAACCAGTGTGTAAACTCATAAGGATTTACAAAAACAGTTGCACAAGTAATCTAGATTAGGCTCATTCATGGTTTTGGTAAAGTTAGAGCCCCCTTGAAAAATATTATTCAATCAAAAAGAAATTAGAAAACATGTGCGGAACTGTGGGAAAGCTGAGACACGAACACCCCCAAACCTTCTCTTCCTATAATCTAGAACCAGGTTTTGTCATCTGAGCCCATGCCTAATACAGAGGAAATTGCCAATTTTCAGCAAGAACCTATGGGTAATGGAAACGGGCTGTTCGAATTTACCCTTCAAATGAGCGGAACATGAGGAGAGGCTGCAGTTGCTTATTTTCACTTGATGACAAACATGATTAGTGGGCTAAACTGATTCCTACTGCTTTACCAACGCCTCAGGTGCTAAAATCAGTTCTTCATGAGAGGAAACACTAGGAGTCAAGGAGGTGGAAGAAGATGAGCATGTGTCTCATGGCTTGGAACAGATAGTGCTTCAGCACCTACACCCAAACCCAAAGCAGGACCCATATTGGAAGAACTGATCTAATTTATTAGTAATTTAAAATTCTAAGATGACTTCTGGCCAAGTGTTTGGTTTGGTAAAATAGCTGCAATCTCATTGCTTTGAACTTTTAGCAAAAAGACCGTTTCTTTTTAAATGAGGAAGGGGTAAGTTTAGGCACTTTGTTTTCCTGCCATGAAGCAGACAGGGTATAATCTATACCTGAAATCTGAGTTTTGCAGACAAGGTGAAAAGAAACACGTTTGACTTCTGAGTAACTATTCAAAAGTCCTGACACAGATGCACACAGAAGAACCACAGATGGTGTCTCTTAAAAAACTTTTTGCAAAAGCTATGCAGGCTGTTCACTGGTCTTCACAGGAACTTGGTATTTTGCTAGGGAGCATAATCTTTTCTAACACTGTTAATTTTAATAAGCTCTTTCTTGTCTGGTGGTTAGACCACAGGTCTGCAAGTCGTAACACAGGGGTACCGTTCCTGCTCTTTGTTAGCCTTGTGTCTCACCTCAAGCAAGACACTTATGTCGTTACTTTTGTCTGAACCTTCAGCTCTAAAACTATAAAATATTTGCCCATCTCTATTGCTCAACCACTATAACATTTGCAGGGCACTTTGTGTTGTCAGAGGAGAGACATTATTTATTAGTGCAATTTCTGATTTCGGTTACGCCCACACAACCTGCTTGTTCATGTGGAACAGCGTCATTTCTCTGACTTCCTTTCTGTGCAAAGGCTTGGTGTTATCTGCGTTAGGAAGTGTGACTAAGGAAAGAAGTATGCTTCTTTTTAAAGTTTTTTTTTACGGATATCTACTTAGTATGTGCTTTTTCTTTCACAGAAATCATTTTACTTTTTTCTAAGCTGAAAACTTTGCTTCAGTGCGTGATGGTCCTGAGATAACCAATTAGCATTTTCCATGAGGGCTTGAGTCCATATGCCACCAACATTTTCTGTAAAGTGCTAAGTATCTCCTTTTGACACCAATTTCAGTAAAAATTAAGGGAACTCAAATACTCCAGAATCGAACCTTGGGTGGAACGATTCTGGTGGAGGCTGTACATGCTTGGCCGTCCCTTGCAGAACGCACTGGCATTGATGCATAAAGTATTTTACTTACAGAATCTCTGCTTATCAACCCTCTAGCTAACCACAACCCTTGAAACACTCTGCAGCTTCTAGAAAGAGCCAAGTTAGTTAATGGTCATATGTAGACGTGACGATCAATGGGGAAAGGCTGAAGAAGTAAAAGTCTAGCAAAAAACCACACCAGCAGCATGTTGAATCAGCTCTTTAAACAAACTGCTGGGTGTCGATGTCAGATTTTGAAGTCTTACGTGCTGACAGGCCCTTGTATATGCCTACTAATGGCAAAGGCATTGTATTTGTCATCAACTGAACAACAGTAATTGAAGCCAGCATTTTTGTCGTTGACTCAAGAGGTGTTGCAACAAGCCTGATGTTTCTGGTACTTCGTGTCTGCCACCATATTTTAAAAGTCATGGACTATGCCTTTTTCATTTTTATTTTTTATGTGTCGTATCAGAGTCCAAGATCTTTTACGTGCAGTAAGCATTTACTTGCCACAAATAATACCACATCAGTGTTTAGACATAGCAAGAATAACTGCGGTAGAGTTCATCCTTTTCCAAATGCCTTTTGCAAGAGGATCGTGTCACTCCGGATTTTGGGTGAGCTGATCAGGACCGGTCTGTGTGTCTGACTCTCTGAAGCGGCGATGAATAAAATTCAGGCAAAAATCTGTAATGCATATGGGAAAACCAACTGCTAGACATTGTTTGTGTCAACTGGTAATTGCAATTTAGGTTGGGAGACTGTAACCCCTGGTTACATGTGGCTTTTTTCAGGTATAAACAGAGATAAAGTTCTCCAAGGTGTGTTCAGAAGGAGTAAAAATACTGAATCCCATGCCAAGGTTTGCATAATGCGTTTGATTTCCCTACCATTTTTTCTCTTAGTTCACATTCATGGGATGCTGTAGAGTTTTGACTCCGGATCATGGGGTTCTGCAAAATTGCTACATGCAGGTTAAACGAGAATGAGTTTCTGTAAAAAGTAAAGGGATTCCTTGGTAGGGATGGCCATTCCTGCCAGCAACGCTGGGAAACACGTCGGAGAGGACCAGGCAAACACTTTCTTTGCCGTCCCGAATGACTGATGCACGTTCCAAACCCGGACACCTCGCCGGTGCTTCCAGTGCTCGTACCACACCCAGACTTGGTCCTGCAAATGCAAATTATTAAATGGTTGGGTAAGGAGGAAGATCCGTTTTGGTTCAAAACGTCATCTCCTCCACGCTGCTTTGGTGTTCAGTTCTGAAGGCACCTTTTGAACTCCTCCTGTGCCAGCCCAGCCCTGCAAGCACGTTTGTCTCGGTGAGGGTTAAGACGGAGCTTGGTAAGTACCAGCAGCTCTGGAAAGCCCCGAGGAGCAGCAGCAGGCTGGCAGCACAACCTGTGTGCTGCAAAAAACCCTGTTCACCACCATCACCAATATTATTAATCGGCCCACGGTTTGCTCAGACAGGAAATTGTTACTGACCACTTTAATTTTACTAAACAAATGAAACCACCCCATTACTCATTCAAATCTAATAAACCGCAGAACACAGAGGAGGAAGTGAGCACTTTAAAATGGCTTGGAGAAAAGTTCTCACTTTGTTTTGCCATTTAATTAAAGCCAGGCTCTTTACAGGAAAGGGAATAATTAAATGGCAACAACACACACTATGATAATCTTCTCCATCGGCATCTCAATGTGCAACTTGCTACCAAAGGCAGAGGGACTTTTCGTGCTGCTCTTTACATTCCCAGAGCATTACCCACTCCTCAGGAAGAAAAGAATTAGAAAATACATTGAATACCAGGATGGATCTCTTCTGTCATGCCCTGTCAGGTGATACGGGGCTTCGTTAGGAAGGGGCCGATGAAATAAATTTCCTGACACTGAATGTCTGCAGACGTTCAGAAGGTGACTTCCTGAAGATGAGCCCTGCAAAACACCTGACAACCATCTGTTTTATCAACGCCTTGGCATTTCCTCATCATCAAGTGTCTAAAATATCAACAAAATATCATTGCAATTTTCCTATTTGCAGTTCTAGCACTAGTTAAATAAGCGATATGATTTGTATGCATATGTAAATATTGTCTTTGCAGTCAGACGGCAGAAAAAGCATGAACGTACTTACACCACAGAGAGCAATTGCTGTAACTGTTTGCCTTTCTTCTCAACGTCAAATTACTACTTTAAATGAAGGTAATTTCACAAACAGGCAGAAACACCATTTTTGCTATGGGAATGCTTACTCCAGCATAAAAGCTGTATGATGAAGCTTCACATTTAACTGCTTCTACCTGAAAGAAGAGTTCATAAATGGGAATTATTCCTTTGTTGTGATTTGGCTCCTGAAAGACGATTAAAGAAGAAAAACACCAGTACCAGATAATCTCAATAATAAGGGCAAATATCACAAAGCAACTAACACGCAACATGTTTTTGTAGCGCTGCGAAGGCCATGAAGGCTTTTTCAAGTACATGCGAGTTTGTTCCTGTCTGTACAACACGTGCTGTTTGGGACTGTTGGCGTTCGGCTCCTTCACGCTCAGGGGGATGGAGAGTGTTTGCTGGAAGGTCCTTGCCAACTTGGAGCTGGACTGAAACAGCTCTCACCTGGTTTGCTGTAGACACTTGATCTACTGCAGCCTTAATCCAACCCACACAGGAGGAAAGTCAACAGGAAGATGTATTAATTGTATTGCATATCAAAGAAACCGGCAGACAGTAAAATCCCCTTTCAGTCACCACCAGAATGAACCTGTGTCTGATAAGATAAATCATTTTTGTTACCATGCATCACTCCCATGCATGCACCATGTTATCTGCATGGTGCTGGCGTGGAGCCGGCCCCTCTTCCCTTCCCCATCACAGATGCGCTGCAAAACGGGATGCAATCTGCTCCACTTTCCATTCTTCAAAATATTCTCCTTACCAGTTTAGCTAGTCTTACTTAATTTGTTTTGCTATTTGGAAGGAGTTACAGATTTGACATCCTAGAAAACAGCTGTCATTTTTTACAGGAAGAAAGTACGTGATTCATAATTTTCCAGAAATATGCACATTACACATGTAACATATTTCAGCACCTTCCGAAAAACACGCTTAATCTTGAAATTTGTAGTGTATTGTTTCAGTTTCTCAGCTTTACGTACCTGTTCAAACACCACACCAACTCTCACAAGTCACAAGGAAAAATCTTTGTGGCCTCTCATGCCATCACCGTTCTCCGGCTGGAGGGAAAGTAATCACACCTTACAAAGAAAATTATTCAAAACGGTGCCATTTTGTAATGGCATGTTCCAGTGGCATAGAGGACTACGGAAGATCCAAGGAGGTGGAGTATCGGGAGCTGTAGGACAGACCTTTTTGCTAAGCCAGAGCATGCAAAAGAAATTCATAATGCAATTCTGATTCAGTGTTTAATTTCAGTAATCACTTTCTACTTGTTTTTGCTTTTTCTTTCCTTTTTAAAAGCAGCATCCTCAGCTTGCCTCATCAGGAGCCATGGGGTAAAACGCCGTGATGAAACCAGACTGTCATGACAAGGGTCCGGAGGGAGGTCGCCAAGAAATGCAATGGAAAGGTGTCATGGTGAAGATGACCCTCAGCTCCATCTTCCTTCTTATCATTTTGAGAGGTGAACTTGCACATGTTGTACAGAGTGGAAAAAACTCACAGATACTTGAAAAAATATTAATAATTAAATACAGTGAGCATTTCGTAAGATGCCAGGGAACACACTCAGTCTCAGAAGGAATAGCTGGATGTTTTGAATAATGCATTCTTCAGAAACCTCCAGAAAGTGAAAAAATTATTTATGAAGTGCATGTAAGGATAACAGTAGTCTATCCACTAAGCTAAAAATGTCTTTCTTTCTGTCCTCATCTACTTTTTAGCATCATTTATAGGGTTCCTTATATCGCAAGGTGTACCACCAAAGCTATTTTATACATGCAAGAGGAAAGTAAAAGCTTTGCAGTTCAGAGGTTGTTTCCGACACCCTTCTTCTGACACAACGCAGCGCAAATCTTACCAGGGCTTCGAGGCGCTTTGTAAGGATGCAAAACAAAAAGCAGTAATCTGAGTTTCAAGGAATAACCTCCAACATTTTCTATTTCTGTTCTGCAAAGGGATCCTCCATCTCAGTGCATGGTGGTGCTTGGCTGGGACCCCGCCACCCGAGGCACCGGGAAGAAGTCAATCTCCTGCAAGCCTCCAGCCGCAAGAGTGCCAGGGGGAGAGTTTGGCTTCAACGGCCGCCTGTCCAGCCCAGTGCCACCCTAACACCCTGTGTTCCTACCTTATTAAGACAGTGGTATTTCCTGCTCTGAAACTGTACATTCCCATCGCTTCCTCTGAAAGAATAACTTTGGCATAAGTAAACAGAAGCCTTCAAAGGGAGATTCCACTGCGTTGCCGTTTAACCTGGCTTGCCGCAGCTCTGGCAGTCTTCGAGCACTCAGTGCCACCAAAGCAGTTTCTCACCAGTTTTCCCTACGGATCCCCACCCAGCAAAGGGGGATGATGGGGAGCCCTGGCCAGGGCTATTTTCCCCCTGTGCATGCTTTTTTGCCACCCCCGGACTGCAGGGACTGGGCTGCAGGAGGCTTTAGGAGTACAAGTTCCCTGCGAGGGCTCCCCAGCAGCGCAGGTAGCAGGCTTGCCAGCAAAAAAGCCTCATTATACAAGTGCTGAGGGTCCTCTTCCTCTCCCATCACCTCCCCGGCGGTTATAAGAAGTGATGGTATAGCTTTGTTAAACAAAAAAACCCCACCAAGCCCCCAACTTTCAGAGCGTTTTTAGAATCCTTTCCAGTGTACCTCATTCTTCATGTTTGCTTAAACAACTGTTTAAACAGTTTGTGTTTGCTTAAGCAACAAGATTTATATCCTGGATCAGTAAATAAACCTGTAACTGTATGCTTTCCTACAGTTCTTTCTACCCTGATTATTGCAAAATAAAACAAGTAGGAAAAAATGACATGTACACAAAGAAAGCTGGTGTCTTCAATGAAAAAGATCAGAAGTTATAGGTCTGGTTTGATGTATGCAAACAGACACGCAGCCAGTTGTGGCTGCTTAGCTCCAGGATTTAGGTTTAGAAACATCTCTCTAAGCAAAATGACGCCGAAGCAAAAATGTTAGGGTAGATGATAAAATATTGAATCCAGAAAGTCTGCGGGTTAGATTTTACTGAACTTTGGCTGGAGTTGCTGGATCGAGGAGCTCTGTCTCCTCTGGCTTAGACATTACATAGCAGAGCTCGTAATTTTTCATCTGTTCTGGAATGTAATTTTGCAATAAATACTGATTCTAACTACTAGGTGCGACGGAATTTTTTTAAAATAAACTTTTACATTGTCCTCCTGTGTTCAGAGCAGGTAAGAGTTGGGCAGAAAGGTGCCCCCCTGCCCAGGAGAGAGGTACGGAGAGGAGCTGTGCTGCACCCAGACCTGGTACTGGCACTTCAAACCTTTCCATCTGAAAATAGGAGCCAGTAAGGTTTAAATCACAAACACACGATAAAACGTACTTGAAATGAGTCCATGTAAACGAAGGGATTGAAAAACAGCTATGTATCTCTGTCCTATTTCCCTTTCCAGGAAGGAACATCTCTTGGGTAATCTAAAAACAAAACAAAGTAGCAGAAAACTTTACTTAACCTCAAGCTAATTTCCTATCCGGACTAAATTTAGCTGTTTAGATTTTGTTTGGTGTATGTGCCTCCCAACGTACTGACTTTCAGAGAGATATTTGCCATTTGCCTAAAGCAACTGTTGTAGCACTCTGGTTAAAACTGGCTGATTGAATTTCGCATCTTAGCGTTAATTTTTAATATGAAATGTCACTTTATGTTTGGCGACGGCAGTGCTGGAGTGGCAGCCGGAGTCTGGTAGAGCTGATCACTGAATTTTGCTAGCTGGAAAAGCCCAACCACCCACATAGCGAACAGCTGCTGGGAACTGCCAGTGACTTCTGCCGCTCAAAGAGCAGGCGAGGGAGAGAGCAAGAGGATAAAAACATTATCATAAAAGCTTCTCCACGCTTATTTTGAAACAGACAGTCATTAATTCAAGGAAGATCAAGTCAGGGACCAGCCCAAAACACTTAGATTATTTTTCCATGAGTCAAGAGTTATACTCAAAACAAAAATTAGCCTACAAATACCAAGGCCACGCTGGTGCACTAAGCATTTCCCAGCACAGGTCACTGCTGCCAGCCTCCTGCTACAGAAAAAAAAAGATCTGACAAATGGTTTGGAAAGTTTTTAAAACTTTATTCATTCCGTCTGTTGCTGTCTTTTTTAAACCTTTAATTTTAAGGCCAGAAATTATTTGTACTGCTGTCAGCTCAAGGTGTATAAATTCTGGAAGAAGCATAAAGGAGTAACAAGTACACGTAGAAACTCTCTAAAATTGTGGGCAACTAGTTCTGGATATAAGGATTTAGGGAAGCTGAAGACCACAACAAAGTGCTGCTTCTCATACATAACTGAGAATCGTATCGTTTTCGTGGTGTGGGTCTTTCCATGGTAAGGAGATACCAGGTTACCAAACTACCACCGAAACTATGACTAAGTAGTATCTGCTGCTCACCTCAGTCCAGCAATATCAGAGGAAGAAGAGGAAGGGAAGAAAAGAAACAATTTTTAAGCAAGTGCATTTTTAAAAAAATCACAGAAATTTGTACACGTGAAAAATAATGCCTTTATTAAGGTGTTCTAATGTTAGAACAAACCCTGCCAGATGGGGTCTTTGATCCCATGCAAGTCAAATGATTGAAAGGGAATGACAAATGTGCCAACAGACGGGCTAGAAAAGGTAATTTCAGGCTAGGTTCCTGCACCATGTCCCCCCCCGGACCCACGGGGCCCCCCTGCCCCAGCCCCCTGCCCGGGCTCAGCCCTGCCGCACGGGCAGCTCCCGCGGCTGCTCGGCTTTCCAGCCTGGCATCCAAGGTCCCTGTTTTGTTACAAACCAGAATTTGAAGTCTTGGAATGACATAAAAAGCTTTGTGTGCTTATAAATCCAGCGGCACAGGCTGCAGCCATCATTTTCTGTTGCGCTGGAAAGAGCAGCAACCGTGATAGTGGGCATCCCGCTCTTGCTAGATCAGTGGGTTTTTCTTGTTTTTTCTTTTCTTGTTTGTGGGCAGAAAAAATTAAAATTTAAAACTAAACTGCATAAACCATTCTTGTTAAATTGGACCTTTATTTTCTTCATGAACTGAAAGGTACATTTCAGATTTTGCCATTCGCACTAATGAATTGTAGCAGCCTGGGATGTAAATGAAAAGCAAGCTGTGCTATGTGTAATACCGGCAATTTAGCCTACTGTAATCATTAACACTCACTCCTAAGTCCATAGTTAATTCACTTTTTGATTTTTTTGTTGGTGTGAGAAGGTAGGGCCCTGTCTGATTTACAAACCCATATAGCCTCCGTTAGGTGAATGGGATGGCTGAGAGATGCGAGCCAGGGCTGAAGATGATTTAAGATTGTTTCCACTCTTACAGTGGTAGCTTCTCTTTCTGTCTCTGGCATTAACAAATAAACACAATCACAGGCAGGGCAAGAAGGACCAGCTGGTTACTAGTAGGAAACAAAATGGTAAATAATTAAAACAATTAGCTCTAGGAAGGAAAAAAGTAAAAAATTGTTTTACTGTAATAGTTATATTTTTCATCTGGTGACACCCAAATCTGGCAGAGATCTGTGAAAGCTGATTCAGGACTGGTTTTCAGAGTTAAGTGCAGGTGGTGTCAACGACTTCAAAAAAAGCTATGAATAATACATAACTAAACTTTTGTTGAGTAATTATTAATAGGAAGCATGTGATTCAAGATAAAGAAGTCTCTCAGCTGGCAGAACATGGTAGAGATCACAGCAATGTTGAAGTTATCAATCCACGAGACTCAGATGGCGCTCAGCAAAAAAACAAATGTATTTTCCCTGCTATTTCCCCAAATAGTTGTGAGTGGAGCAAATCAACAGCCGCAGAAGGCAAGAGAAAAACGTCTCTCTTTCTGATGCAACTTCCCATATGTTTTCAATCAGAATTTTCCATGTGCTGCCTTTTAAAGCCATCTAAATGCTTTGATTGCAAAGAATATATATATATACACACACACACATATATATATGGGTCAGCTGAACACTGCCACAGCTTCTGAAGGAAATTAAAGAGAAAGATTAATCATTTGCTTCTCTGAGTAGCTGTGCATTTGCGGGTCCTGGAAACACAGGTACTATTTTGCAAAGGGATCATTACAACTGAGAAACGAGCTGTAACTCCATCGTATCTCCTCCCCCACGTTGTGAAAGGTCATGGCTGGCTGGGCCCCTTTGTAGCTCAGCTCAGAAAGTGCTAAAGGAACTTAGAAGTTGTTTTTCCCACCCGAAAAAAAAAAAAAAAAAGAAAGAAAAAAGAACAATTGTACACCACTTCCATTTTCTGAAGAGGAAATGGTGATTTGTCTCAGCCATGCTATTGCCTGGGAATTCAGCAGCCTTTGGTAACAAAGGAGTTAAACAGCAAGTTTATCTTAACTCTGGAAGAAAGCATGTTGTTTGAATTGCTTCTTTCCAGGGTAAATAACCATTAGTGCTTCCTAGCACCTTTTCTCTTTGAGGTGCACTGTGTGTCTGGCTTGGCTGGTTTTTATTGAATCCCACCTCAAGCCTAGCACAAATAATGTGCCACACCTGAAAGATGCGGCCACGCTGGAAAATCTCAGCCTAAGAAAAACAAGCAAGAAATGCACTGAAAAGCTCTGAAATTCAGTCTCCTGAGCAGACGTGAATTCCAAGGCACAAATTAATTACATTATGTGGGCTAGATCATCCAGAGAGTCGTGGCAGAAACCCAGATCAGTATCCAGCAAATGGATTTTTCACTATGACCTTTTAAAATATTGCAACAGCAGCAGTGTCACTGGAAAAGCCCCAGATCCTCTTTCTCTTTTGTTCTGAACCAGCCCCTCCAAACCATACCGCTAAATTTCACTCCAGGTCTCACATCCCAACAGAAATCTCTCTCCTCAGCATGAAATCCCATATAATAGCTGTGCTTTTGATGACTCTTTCCCATATTTACTCTTTTCAACCTGGAACGTGCGCTCTTGTACCTCTGTCGGTGGGCGATGGCACACGTGCTAAAGATGACCCCGTCCCTCTGGATAGCATCGGCTCTCCTCATGTGCTTATCACAACTAGACATAAGGGAAGTTATCCACAAAGGCACATTAAAACATGAAAGTGAGTTAAAAATACCCCCAAAGGGCACTTGTTCAGCCTTAGATCAGCCTCACATCAATCAGCCCAATGAACAGTAGTGCCACGATACTACTTTTTCCTACGTGACACCTGCCTGTTTCCCTGCAGAGGATGGACCTGTTCCGGGCCTGAATCAGGCTTGTTTAGGAAAAGAGGCTGGGTTGCCTGTAACACCTGGTGCCTTCATCAGTTCCCCACATAGTCAGTAGTTATTCGTGGTTTATTTTCTAGAGACCTCTGATTCAGAGCGCCAGAGCTGTCAATAACTCGTTGTAACTGGGGTCACCTAAAGCTGCAAGTCAAATAAATGAAATTCTGCATACCTCGAAATCCTCTGAAAGAACCCCAAGTCCGTTGCAGCAGCTGAGCAGAGAAGGTGGACGCTTCTGATGTTCATTTACGTCTGTCCTTGTTCCCCAAGGACGGAATTTAGAGGAGTTGAATCTTCACACCTCAAATTGGTCCAAAAGTACATCATTAATAAACATCTGCGATGTTCACTGGGCAAGACTGAGATGAGAACCATGATAAACTTGATGGTGACATTAACGATCATGATTTCAAAAAAGTGATTAAATGGCATATTGCAAGATGCAGGAGGCAACAAGAAGACAGAACATGCAGACCCCTCATTTTTTGAATGCTTTTCCACTCTGAAACAGGGATGCGATGACAAAAAAGGTTCTTTAATCATTAATTATAAGGCTTTATTATAATGCAAAAGGGCTGTGGATTAAGGTTGCATAGGAAGCTTCAATCATGTCATTTCATCGGTTTTGTGGGCCTGACTTTGTCAGTCCAGCAGCATTCTTCCCTGTAATGTGCACCCTGTGCTTACAGAGCATTTGTTTGCAGCCAACTGTTGGCTTTACAAAGAAAACCGTGTGAAAAGTCTGTATTTTTCACTGCATTAACAATGAACAAAACCCCAGCTCGCATTAGCAATATATATACCGTTCTACACATTGTTCGTGTTCTGAAAAGGAAGAGGAACGGGGCCGGGCTCCTTCAGAAATGAGACAGAAATGCCATTGAGATCTCGTTTCCTGTGCAGGAGCTTGCGAGAGCTTCAGTCGCTGCAGTCCTACGTTGGGTTTTGAGTAATGTTATGGTTTGTAAGATCTGCTACATCTTCCTGAAATCACTCATTCAAGATGAAAAAGACTAAAAATGGACCTGCTTTTAATTTAAAGAACCTTAACAGCTCAAGCAGATTGAGCTGAGGACAACCCCTTTGAATGGGGAGCAGAGATGCCATCACCTCTACTTCTGATGAAGAGTGGGAGGGAAGCCTCAGGACATCTCTGCAGCTAGAACAGCCTGGCCGTGTCTGGTCATTAAGAGATTGTCCCTGATGGGACCAATGATGGTCAACAGGCCCGTGGTCTCCTTGCCACAAGCAGCAGAGCATATGCCCAGTTGGACGGCAAACCCTTCTGAAGTAACTGTTTAAAGTAGTCGCAGCCAAGCAGAAACAGGGAAATGTTAGATGCTGTTTGTGTGCTGGTGGTACCCGCTGCCATTCAGACTCATTAATCAGACTCCAAAATGGTGGCATGGCTTAAAACGTTGTTGTTGTTGTTTGTAAGTTATAGTTTAGGGGCTCTGCTTGTTTAACTCTGGCTTTCTGTGATTCAAGATATTTTAGGGTGATATATGCCGATTTAGCTGCTTCCAGGGTGTGGGACTTTTAAACCCATTCTGCCTCCCAACTAAAAATCATGGGACTTGTGAAAAAATTACAAGTTGGAAACACTGTGCATATATTGGGTAGCTTTTATGGGAGAAGAGGTCACGTAGAAAGTAGAAAGTCTTCTACTTTTCTCCGTCTTCTTGCATGGAGCATCTCTCATTGCCACGCAATCTTATCACTACATGGTTGCAAGAGTATTAGTCAAATCGGAACAGCCAGCTGCACTTTAAAAACCCATCTTCAAATCCAGAAGCTATCCTGGGAGAGCTGAACGGGTAATGTTCACTTCAACTGAGAGAAACCAGTCTGAACCATATTTTAGTTTATATATTTTTTTAAATATGTCGTGGCCTTTTCTGGGAAATTAATTTCCTCATCTCCTCTTCCTCCTCCTCCCCTCCCACCTGAAGAGATGGCCACCATAAAAGAGACTTCTTGATCCCAGATGTGTTCCATTTCCTGCAGTAAAAATTAAAATCATTGCCTTTTTCATAAATATCTGCCAAGGATGGAGATGCACTACTTAAGAACTTTCTGCAACTGCTTTAGTTCGAAATGAATAAATCAGTAGGATTTGATGAGCTAGCCAGCATTTTCTAATTTGTTTCTACTGGCAAAAGTGCTGCAGTGAGTTACATCCAAACAAATTTGGTGGCAGCATCTGCTTTATAATGACCTAAATGTCTAAATCTAACTTTAGAAAGTGACTTGCAATGGGTTCAAACAAGGCTTTCAGAGCTCGGTCCGGATTTTATTTTCACTCCTTTAAGCGAAGAGCTGATTCATGGCATTTACGTAGTCGCTGTTGATTTACAGACCCATGGTGGGGTCCCAGGCCGAGCAGAGCTGTGACCCATACGCAGCCGTGCGTGGGGCAAGACCCCTGCCTGTTCAGAGAAGCACATCAGCGCTTTTTTGTGATGGAGATGGAGGAAGGTCAACCCCTCAAAGCCACAAATGGTTTGACGTACTGAGAGGCAAGCCTGTAGGCAGAGAGAATGTTTCAATACCCCACCTGACAGCGTTGAAGAAAAATGGGTAAACCTTGGTGTTTAGCAAACCTTCAGCAGTTGTATGGTTCACGAAATCCTGTCTCGGGGCAGTCTGATTACCTTTGATCCCAGGACCAACCTTTCCAGGCACATTGCAAATATCCCTGCTACAGGCAGCAGTGGTTAGGTGCCACCTTCTTGGCTTCCAGGAGGATTTTGGTGGCTTGGGCTGGGCTGCCTGCGGGGTCTGCCCGTTCGGCTGGAGCTCAGGCAAACAGCACTGCTGGAATTGTCTGGCAACTGGAAACGGTTATAATCCACCTGGAGTTAATATTAAAATACCCTTACAAATCCCGCTAATGAGAAGGCCTCCGTGTGCTCCTCCAGTTCTTGACCTTTTTGCTGGGACCGTTCCAACCATCCCTGATGGAAGGGGCTTCTGGGGCTCTGCCTCTGGCTATTGCATTGGATTTTAGTTGCCAGGTTTTGGTCTGATTTGCTGTTTTATCATCTGGAATTCTGTTTTATTCCAAATTTAGGTTTCTGAGCTTAGACAGGCTTCAGTGCCCCGGACTGCTCTGTTTATATATATCTGTATGATTTTTATATCCAGGCTATATAGGTGTTTAAAAAGTGCCTTATTATGGTGTATCATACACGCATAAAAGAATATAAATACATAAACAATATCATGTTTCTGAGCCATATGAGAAAATATATTCTTGAAGGCTATTTTAAATAACTAAGATACCATTCTGGAATAAAATGAATCACATTAATAATCCTGATAAAGTGTAAAATCCACATCAAAAGATATAAGGGGTTATTACTGTATGTGACGTAAAGAAACCATTAAAGAGCATGTTTAGTGTCCTGAGTCACACGTAGTTTTGGCCTTGTGTTTTAGGGATTTTATTGTATGATTTTCTTTTCTTTTAAAGCTAGTGGTAAAAACACGTCTCAGGCCAAAATAGTAAACAACGAATCACCCACAAATTCAGCTCATTTCCTACCTCTCACTGAAAAAATGTTGATTCCAGGCATGGGAGCAGAACTTTGAGCCAAACAGTAATTTCTTTATGGTGTGCATGACTCATAGGAAAGAATGCCTCATGGGGATAGCAGGAGAAAAAACTAACTAAAAAACCCCCATAAGTAAATTCGCTTTAAAGAAACAGGCAATCAAGTAAAGGGCAAAAGGTCAGAAAAGGCCCTCAGCCCTTTTTGCACCGCTCCCATGGTCTTTGCAGCGTCCTCCAGCTCCTCTGCCTTGAAATGCCGTAGCTCTTCCCCAGGAGCCGCCCAGGCGGCTGCCAAGGCAGGGGGTGTCCGAGGGGCAGCAGCCCAGAGGGGAAAGGTGTGCGGCACCCTGGGCCAGCTCAAGGGCCAGCTCAAGCCTGAATAAAGAAGCCAAAATCAGAATTATGAATTAATTTCACACCGTCTTACAAGACACTGGGAATAGATGTTTTCCTTTCAGTGCATGCCCATAGGTTGCCCATGCTGCGAATGAAGCCTCTGCATCCCCTACCCCGCGAGCTGACCCCGCAAGTAATGTGGCAGTGATCCGTGGTAGGAGGTACGGTGCAGAGTCAGCAGATACCCTCCATTCTTCTTTTTTTAATGCCCAATACCTTATTAATAACTTTACTTAAGTGCCTCTTTTGCATTACGCTTTCCTTATTCACAAATGTGAATAAAAGCAGTTCACCCTCCTCCATAAGTTACTTTGAGATCTCTTGATGAGCCTTTAATTATTACAAATATTACCTGCCCTCTCTGGAAAGTGTCTCCTCCCTTAGGCAGATTTATTCGGCGGGGTGAATCGATATTCATCGGGCGTATTTCATGAACACTGATTGTGAAATGAAACAGAATTTCAACTCAGCTTTCAGCAGCAATATCTCATCTGATTTCCATTTCTTTTTTTTTTTTTCCAGAGTGCTAATGGATGATTAATTTCAACAAGCATCGCTATGTACATTTACATAATTATTTATGAGTAATTAAAACATCTTGCCTCCTGTTCCAGAGTCAATATCACGTGGCCAGGAATACAAAACTAGACAATGATGCAACATTAAAATGTAGGGTAGCTTATTCCTGTAGGGTGACTATGCGCTTCTTTAATGGCACACATTGAAAGCCGTGCTCAGGACCAGTTAATTTCAGTCTGTGAAGACTAAGAAAATTATTTGTATTATCTCAGTACAGATCATTGCTGTCGCCCACGCATTTCAGAAGCTTTCAAAAAAATGCAATTCAGGTTCCAGCAAGATATAATTTGAGACCTGAGGGTAATTTCCTGCTCCACACCTCTCCTTCATAGGGATGCTACAGCAAATGAACTGTACATTTATGTACTATGATTGCTATAATAAATAAAACAGCTTTCTCTGCTTCTCCATGAACACTTCAAAGGTGAAATAAAAATGTGCGCTTTGGAACAGTTTCTTATTTAAGAGTTAATTCCTGATGATGTAGGAAAACCCATTGCAAAATTAAAATTTGCATTTCAAAAAAAGCTTAAATTGGAATTGAGTTCATTTCTTTCCACTCAAATTCACATCCTTACCTGCTAAAATACAGTAGAACTGTTTCATCAGCTGTAATTATCTGGACAGTTGGATTTATCCATAGGAAAATCCACCGGAGAGTCGTTTTCAGTAGGTGAAATTCATGGAGTGTAAATAACCTGCAGGAAGAAAAGATTTGTTAATAACAGACTGGCATAAATTATTTATTCCCTTACCATGCCAGGGAGAGATCAGCCCTAAGCCGCCGTTTCCAACCGTGATGCATTCGGAAGCACTAGGAGGGGAGTCATAGACGGGACTTCTACAAATATTTGGGAAATTGTAAGACTGTACATCCAGAGTGGCTTTTGCTCTGGAAGATGTGACACAGATCAAAGGACTGATCTCTCACCGCACGTCTGCTGCTGAAGGCTCCAGGGTAAGGGCTAAACCACCTAAAATTCCCTTGCTGTGGGACACCAAGCTCCCCAGTCCCAAGGAACTTCTTACAGACCACAGGTGAGAGCCAAGTGCTCTCCTGATTTTGGGTTGTCTCATTTTTACTTGGCTTCAGGGATGAAAATTCCTTCCAGAAGACACTGAAAGAGCAAGGACAACGAACCTTTAACTTCAGAAAGCGCTGCAGCAGTGTCACTGGTGCCACCCCCTTGGTGCCCATGGCGGCACTGGCAACTCACTGACCGCTCTCGGGCATGAGAGCTTATACGGGGTAAAATACTTCAGTCTTGAGCCCAGAAGCCTGTTTCATCAAATGTCCTCATCAAAATGATAAACACAATAGATTTCTACCGTAGCTTTGCAACTACTAGAGTTGTATTGGCCTTCCTAGATTATTAATTTGTGTTTTCCTTCAACATTATGAATAATTTCTATTTCATATAATGGCCACCTGATTAATAGGGAGAAGAAGAGTGGCTGATGATTTACGCATTAGAATGCAAAGGAAAACAGCTGGAGTAGTCAGACCTACACCATGACTTGCCGTAGGGCGTGAGGATTTCAGATCGGCTGGGCAGCACCAACAGCCTGGAGGAAGAGTGGAGGCTGTGGGTGATGCATTTTGGCATCAGAGGGATACAGGGAACTGCAGAAGAGAGGTTCTGAAACAAGCCCAGGCTGCAGGAGGTGAAATGCTAGGAACCCTGCAGTCCATATCCAGCCCTAACTCGAGAGGCAGAAACCAGGGAACTCATCCGAGCCTGAGCGAGCAGATTTTCTGAGTGGACAGTTTCAAGCCAGAAGAAGACAGAAAGTATCCCTGGCTGACCATAAGGAAACCAAGCCTTGCCAGAGAAAACGTACGTGTCAAGGAGAGCGCTCGAAAGGTGAGCGTGGAGGAATCCAGTGGCCACGGGTGTTTGTGGTGACAGCTGGTGTAAAGGAAAAAGTACAGATTTTTCCAGTGGAAAAGGCGACGTCAGGACGAGTTACATCAGAAGTCGGAAAAGCAGGCTTTGTAGTGGAGGAGCCTAACAGGAACAGCCATGTATTTCTGGTTTTGCTTACCAATTGACATCAAGATCAGAAAACCTGGTTTGGGAAGGAAAAGACCATTAGTGTAACTGGTAACTAACACCTTAAAAGTCTGAAAGAAATGGTAACCTCTGCAAAGGAAGGCTCAGGTGGTGCACAGCGAGTTATAGATAGCAACAGAGACGTTGGGTCCTTCTGAATTAAACGTCTGTACTGTATTTGCCTGTGATTACGGTAACCCACGCCTGGTGCCTCCGGCGGAGCGCAGGACTGCAGGAGACCCACACCCCTAATTACGGTGAAGAAACGCAGCGGCTGCTACATGACAAACGTGGATGAATAAAGGAGCTAACTTTGCTTTAGCGTCCGTCTTCGCTCGGGTATCACCGCAAGATCAGCGAGGATGATATATTACATTTTTGATAAAGTTTTACGACCTACTCTTTCGTTTCAAATCAATTAACATTAATGAGGATTTTACATGGATTAGGGGGTGGCTCTTGTTTACCAGAGCATTGGCTATGTTTATCCATCAAGACTGGTCTCATTTTACTGACTTTCAGATCCTCACTAGATATTAAACCCAGGAACCCAAAGGGAAAAAGCCCTTCATCACATTTATCTTAAGTCGGCGTTCGCGATGACTAGGTCATGGCACTCTCTACTCATTGCTAACTTTCTTTAAATTTGAGTTTCTTTCTTATTAGAACAGAATTAACCAGATGGGATTTTTTTAGAGAGAAACTACACTTAATATCAAAAAACTGTCCTGCAGCTGAGGGTGGAAGAGCTTAAAAACAAAAGCCAGGGAGGTTTCGACTGTCAATATTTTGAACCTTCTTACAAATCTACAGACTGTTTCATTTTAAAAGGGCAGCAACAACAAATCTTCCACAAAAATTTGCTTTCATGTTTTCATGCCCATCGTCATTTCTTTGCTGTTTGTTTGTTTTAAAATGCTCCACTCCACTGGTGGCCATGGTATGCTATGTTACAACACAGTGTTTCCAGACATGGAAGAATGTTTATAAATCTGTGGGGAAAGATTTAGCTATCTTTTAAAAATAAGCTATTTATGTATCTGGGTGTAAAAGACTGATGTTCAGTTCAGAGCCTCGTCCCATCAGCCTTCCCTCTGCTCCGGGTCACTGTGGTCATGTTTACAGGGTAGACCTGGAACTATTTTTTTATGGTTGCCCTTGTAGCTGGAAGACATGACCATGAACTTCAGAGCCTTCATAAAAAATAAACTCTTAATGATGCCAATATCCCATAGAATAGTTGCAGGAGTTTGAAATAGGTCTGGATAAAACAGCTAAACAGAAAGAGGTTTTTAATTTTCTTTTTAGGTAAGATATTAAATCAGTGCAGTGTAAGAGTTCATACTTTGGGCACAATCCATTACACCTGCCTTACAGATTGATTATTTTTTTTTTTTTTGGCCATTCAACAGCATATTTGCCCGATTCCACTTTACTGCACTGGCATAAAGAAGAAGTCATTCTGTGTAAGTGAAAAACTGGAGCATAACTGGTCCAGACACCAAGCTGGGGTCTCTGCAGAAAGCAGAAATTCTGAAAAGGAGCAGGACAAAGCTCAGAAGCCAGTACTCACCCCATGGGGAAAGGCTGGCGTACGTTCCCAGCTCTGCTCCAGCGCTCCCCGACTGCGTCCCCGGAGCAATGCCGTCCTTTCTGTCCTCCGGCAGGGAGCTGAAGTGGGAATGAATGTCTAGCAGACCTAGTATTTGCACACAGGGAGATCTGGCAAGGGACATGTAATAAAAACAAACCTGCAGGCACCTGCTTTGGGCAACAGGTGATTTAACTTTTGCAAGAGTGCTTGCCAGGTCACCCAAGGACAGAAGGAAATTGGTCGATTTGTGATGTAGCACGTTATTATCATCCTCCTAAAAAAGCCTGGACACCTACAAATGTATTTTAGGATTTTTGTGTAGAAAGGCAACTCGTGGGGAGCTCGCTCCTGAGTTCAGCCCAGGTTCAGACTGGAGACGCAGCCCCATCCTTCGCGTTTGCAGAGGGCCAAGCACGGCGAGGCTTGGCTGCGCCTGGCTCGTCTCCGGCTCGCGATGGCTCCGCTCATCGCAGGGTGCGATGTGTGCTCAGCAGATAATGGCTTTTGCAGGATGCAGTAGAACTGGCCAGTGCAGGAGGTATTTAGCAGGAAGCATTACTTCTGAGGACAGTAAAATAATGTCACACCTAAAGCAGGGGGACCTACCAGGCTGACCTGGGGGATGGAGCACTCAAGGCAGTTCTGTTGGGGAGCTTCCCTGGACGGGTCTGGCAGGGGAGCTGAGGAAAAAGGTTCACTTCAAGCCGTCTTTTGAGGTCTGCTGTGTTTGCTGGTTAAATAACGAGGGGAGAGCCCAAGCCCTCGGGAAGACATTTATTTGTGAGCCCCGGGTCCCATCTGCTGGCGGGCGCGGGGAGTGCGGCGCGACGAATACCCTTGCGGTGTCAAGGGGATTTCGGCCCCTTGTTCATGCTCATAAAATTCAAAGTCTGTGGAAAAAAAAATTCAGCAACTGAAAAGATCTCACCTCAGATAGACGTAAATTGATGGGCGAATTAGTCAGCGTCTTAAATTTGGGTAGATGCCATAGTTAACAGATTTCAAGCCCAATTTTTGTCCCGTAACGTAATACAAAGCTGTGTGCGGTGATGTTATCTGCAAGTCAATGCATGCGAAAGGATTTCCCCAAGAGCTTCGAGGTGTCTAAGAGCAGCTCGATGGTTCCCGAGCCAGTCCCGAGCTTTGTCACCTCGAGACCTCCCACCCCGAGCGCGTTCCCAGACCTCAGCCATGTCCCTGTCTCACCTGGCTGGCGGCTACGGACGCAGCTGAGCAAACTCCACACTTCGTGATGGACTGACACCTGCGATAGAGAGGGAAAAAATACTTTTAAAACTTCATATAAAAAGAAATGTTTTTGTTTTGTAATCAGAAGTCAAGAGATGCGAGTTAAAAAGGTAATTTTAATAGTTAAATTGGAAAGGGGTGAGGAATCTGGTTACTAACAGCTGTTTGCCAATAAAACATTCTCTGGCATTTTCTTGGAGGAAACCTCAAAAGACCTTTTCACATTAACGGTCTCCAGAATGGGTGTTAAGTTTCCTATTATTGTAAGCAAAGCCTGGGAAGCCTGACGCCCTGCGTGGGAGCGCGAGGCCAGGCCAAGCACGGGCAGCAGCTGAGGAACTGTTGAGAAGCGACCAAGCACTGTTGCCAACTGGAAGAAAGAAGGAATTCCTGAGAAAAAGGAGTTTTGAGAAGGAATTTGAAGATGATTTGGGGAGACCAGAGCATGAATAAGCGATGGCCTGATTATTTTAGTATATGGAGGAAAAAGAAAAAGGGAAAAAAATGTTTTAGTGCTTCTAAAGAGACCGGAGCGACCAGGGGTAAGAAGGGAGGAGCTGAGGAGCTGAGACACAGCGCTCCAGAACAAGACGGCTGCTAACCCCCTCCATAACGCCATGGTAAAGAGAGACAGAGGGAAGAGAAGTTGTTTGAGAAGTTCTGAGCTGGAAGCGAGGTGCTTGTTGGAAGGGTTTCCAAATCCTCAGCTGAAAGGTGCTTTAGCTGCTGTATAACCTTGTTTCTAAAAAATAATATTACATTCCCAGGATCAAGTATATGACCCCTTGTAAAAAATCTGATTTCCATATCATCAGAATTTATTTCATCAATTTAATTTTCCTCAGGATGAAAAGGTAATGCAGATATTTCGGTTCTTCACCCTGTTAGGTGGTATCAGTGGATATCTGTATTCAGACATATATTCCTTACCTTTTATATATGTTCCTCCAGAAGGACTAATTTCTTTTTACTTGACTTGAGCATGAAAGCTCCTCTAATACTCCTCTTGTTTGGAGAACATCAGGCAGCTGATTTAATGAACCAAAAAGAAGTGATTGCTAATCAGTCAGTTCTCTATTGCTGTTTGATATCTTGCTCCATCAAAGGAACAAATCGTGAATGCGCAAATTAAGTGCGATTGAAGGACACTTAAATATTAACAGAATGGGACTGCAGATGAAATTGTAGTGGCTTTGATTCTTGTTTTTCAAAATTCCTGTCAACCGTTGTCATTGCTGTCATTATTTTGGATGTGCAAAAATGAGGTTTCCAAACCAGGCAGCTGAATAAATCAAATAAGGCGAATACAGATATGTGAAAGAGAGACACTAATAATCTCTGTCTGTAAAAGAAGTTTATATCTGGTTGCTGCTTGCCAAGAGGTTTGTGTACTCCGATAATTCAAGAAAAGTACTAAAATTTTAAACATTTATGTGTTACTTCTAGTTTAAATACCAAACCAAGAGGACTTGTTTCATGCCTGTGATCAATATTTGTTTTCGTGTGCTGCAGCAAGGTAATAGAGACATTAACTTTTTGCCATTCTCTTCCTCTGGAGATGCTGTGGGTGAGGCTCTCCTGCCGTGAGACACAGAAAATAAACCCCTGAAGAGGAAAGCAAAGTAAAATCTGGGCTATGGGTCAAAATGCCATTCGGTCACCAAGGTCACTACTGCAAGCAAGCAGCAGCACGGAGGTGCAAGCGCCATTCAAGTAGCAGCAGCTGCGTGCGTCTTAGGGATAGCAATGTCTAAAAAGTACCATGTGCGTGATGGCGACCAAATTTGCAGCCTCCCGGCTGCACGTCAGTTGGAAGAACCGTTGTCAACTCAAATATTGGATAAATACCATTGATACTCAGCTGGATTTAGCGAGGTTGTGTTGAAGAGCGCTCCCGGGAAGGAGGGTGCCCCCACGAGTGCGATAGACACCTCCTTCCTCGGCAGCGGCGCTGCAAATGGCCTAACTGTTCTTCAGCCCAGCAAGCCATTTTGCAGATGGTCCAATGGTAAGCTGTGCAAAAATAGGTTCATTCTCTAGCTAATTCAGGCGTGACGATACGCTGAAATTCTGAAGCTTTATCTGAAGCTGATGACGGGCTTCAGAGTGCACAGGGGCGTTTCCACTGACACCTTCACACTACAGATCAGCTCATCCCCTTCCTCGTGCTGAGATAACTGCTGTAGATCGAGAGAGTTTGACAATATGCAGAGTTTCCCTCTGCTGCTGCTTATTATTTTTTTTTTTTTAATTCAAAAATTTTTTAATTCTAAAGATCCCCAGCTTTCAGAAACAAGGCATTGCATCCCTGTTATTCCGGGCATGAGATGCTGAGAGGAGCACACGCCGTGGCAGGGATTGCTTCTGCCGGGGATGTAGTTTTGTAGACTGCTTTTGTTCCTGGGCTAGCTTTACCAACGTAACAGAGCTATACTATATGTCGTGTATATAAAATAATATGTCTCAGCTATCCTGGGAGCACAGCTTGGCTGCAGAATTGGAGCTATCGCTAGGGAACCGGTCCAGCAAAAAGCGTTTCACGGATGCTGAGCAGCAAATGAACGGCTGGCACAGCTCCTGCTGCGGGCCAGCCCCGTCACGGTGATGGGTAACTGAAAACTGGTTATCGCTGCCATAAGTGTCCCTCCGTGGCATTTTTTTTGTGTGCACTGTTCCCTTGCCATCAGTGAGATCATTTGACTTTTCATGGGTTAACACACTGCTTTGTGTGTACTGCTATTTTTAAAAGCAATTAAAAAGCTGAGTGACATCGCACAGCACGCTCCCGTGAGTCTCTAATAATCGAGGTGCTTACCTTCAGCTAACGGCAGCATTTTTGATTCCACTGAGATATGCAATTCTAGTTCAAGTACGCTAACTATATTTTATGGTTAAAGAACGCTACAAAGCAAATAGCTCTTCCTGAGCACTACCTCAAGTCACCAGGGCCCGCGTGGCTGAAAGCTGTTTTCTTTTTGTCCTGTCTTGAAGCCCTGATCATGATCTGTAAGGGCTGCAGCTCCTGTGTCATCCCCCTCCTTCCCAGCCCGAATTCTCCTGGGTTTTGTTGCAGCCCAGTGTTGAGGATTAGCAAATCAAACGTGCAGCTAACGCCGCTGGAGCTTTGTTAATGTACCCTCTCCTTCTGTAGGTGTGAGAAGCAGGGCTGCTCCCATTTCACTTGAAGGTAATGCAGTCCGGTGGGCAACAGCAGTCTTTCTTTGACGTGACTTCCAGCCAATATTCCAGGATAAGACACATCACGACCTGCCACAGCCAAACCTCCACCAAAACCTCGTTCGAATGGGCCTTCCCAGACCACGATGAGCTTTGTTAGTCAAAACACATGGCAATTCCTTCGTATGGACATCTGTGTTCATAGTGGAAATAAGATAGTGTAGGAAAGCCTATGGAGGTACGGCTTTTATCGGTGGTCCTTCCCTCTCTGTCTTCTCCCAGCCCTGCTTTCGTCCCCCTTGAACTGCTTCAGGGGATTAAGCTGCCAGATTTTCTTTCCACTTTTGAGGATTTAGGTTCCTGATGTGTTGCCGCCCGGGTGCAGCGGAGCAGAAGTGCGGCAGCAGCAGCAGGGGTACGGCTGGCGGCCGAGGGAGGCTGGCAGCGGCCAGCCGTTGGGTGACTTGCTCTGCAGTGTCCCGCATTCCCCATCCACTCCCGTCGCTGCCCGAAGAAGCCGAGACTGAGATCAAGCTTGCAGGAGCACGTCTACAAGCAATGCAAAAAGCTCCGGCAGTCTCTGGATTTAAATAATTAGATCCGATGAGGATCCCACAGGAAGCCCAACACTTCAAGAACACTTACAAGGAAAAAGGAAAAACTTGCATTAAAGTTCTGCTACTCGGATCAGGGAAAATAAAGTGCAATTTCCAAGGGACATCCTCTCTCAGGTCACTGTTTCTGACTTGGACCAGCATCTCCTGTAATCTCTTGCATGTGGGCAAAAAGAGTTCCTTCGGATGGGGTTTCTGGGTATATCACCTTAGCGAAGAAAAAAAAAGGAGGAAAACTTAAATATTAAAAGTTTTCAGATCTGCAGAAGGACTTCTGTGCCTGTTTCTTTTTCCAGTTTTCTTAGCTGGCCTCAGTAAAGACTCCCGCCTCCCCCCAAACCTTCCCTCACCCCTGCCTCCAGTCTGTCACCGCTGCAAGAGCATTACCCAACGCTAAGCACATTTGTACCATTTTTTTTTCTATTGTAAATTTCTATTGTTTCTATGTCATTTTTTATATTTTTACACAAATAGCAAAACCATAAGATGTGTTTGTGCTACCTATCCAGCGTGCCAACCTGGTTTTGGAGGCCACGGTGGAGCTGAGCCTGTGTGTCCCAGCCCAGACGCCAGGCCTGCTGTACTGCCCGCAGCCACCGGCGCGCCTCCGCCGAGGGCTTGAAGGCAAGTTTTCTGCTGACTGAGTGGAAGTATGTTGATTAAATGTCACCTTAAGCAGTTTCTCATCAATTGTGCAGCAAGGCAACGAAGGTGATTTTTTACCGCAGAAATAATAAAGAAGGAGCGCACTGATGCTCAAGAAAAACTCCATAAACGAGGCCCGGATTTGGCACCGCAGCCCCTTTAGGCTTTTCATGCAGAACTAGCGGAGTCTAATCCGATTTAAAATGCATCCAAATTCCCAGCAGCAACCGGCAGGAAAGCGGGACAAGGCTGACAGCCAGACGGCCAGCTCGGAGAGGGGACCTGGAGCTGAGACAGGGCTGAGACACCTGAGGGTCGGCGTCTGTCTGCAGGCACCGCGCTTCAACCAGGGCAAGCTTCCAAGGGCAGCAGCACCGCTAAACCGTGCCCTAATTCCAGCCACCGGCTCCAGTCCCAATTCCTCTGCCTGACTGGGGCTTGGGGCCACCTTGACCTCGGTTTCCCAGTTATGAAAATAATACGAATGAAAACGCTTCTGTAGTTGCTGGGCAAATCTCGAGCAAAATTGTTTAAGAAAAAAAAAAGAAAAAAAAAAAAGAGAGACAACTAGTTTAGAACTATTTTAAGAACTATTTTAAGCGCTGCAGCTGACTCTGTATTTCCCAAGACCAAAGCAGCCCACAGGCCATCTGTCTCCTGGAGAACTGGTCTCTGAGACTGGGCACAGAAACATCCTCAAGCACACCACGGCTCAGAAATCAGCTCCAAGACGGGGAGGACTGTTAGATTTGCTGGCTCGGGACACCCTTTCCATGGGCTGGTAATCCTCTGTTCATCCTCCTCTGGGAGCAAGCAGAAAGAGAGGTCACCAGGATTTGCCCCAAATAGCTCGGGTTCACAGTGTGGGCTGGAGCCAAAGTTTGGATAAGCATAAAAAGCTTTGGATAAGCCATGTTAAAGTAAAGGTCGGATGAGATCACTAGACTGCTGATCATTTATGAGCAAAGTATTTTCAGTTTCCACAAGGGATCCTGATTTTTGAGCGGGTGGAGGATGGCTTTTTCAGGGACTGCTTCTCTCTAAAGTTAACAGGAGGTGTCATCAAGGTTTTCTTTTTTTTCCCCTACCTGTCATCATCCTCAGAAGAGTCTCATCGAGGCCAGCTCCGAAAGCCTTATTGGCTTGCCCCGTTCCTAAAATACCACAGCTGAAATTGCCAGCCATCGGTGACACCCGCTCGACTGCAAAACCGCCCGCATTTCAAGAGCACTGCCCCCTGAACACGCAGATTTTTTTCCACGCACGCATCCGACTCTGGGCTGGGGTTTTGACCCCACGACTGCGCTGGGGTTCAGCAGGAAGATCTACTAAATCTAGAAGTAAACGACAGAGCGGAGCTGCACGGAGAAGATGCTTTAGCAGAAGCTCCTCCCTGTCCTAAACCTCAGGGAGATCGAACCAACCCAACCCAGGGACAAACCACCCGTTTTCATCTGCTGCCCAGGCCTCACCAAACGCAAAGCAGGCTGGTGGAGCTCTCCTCTCCACGAGCTCCTCCTACGCTTGATTACAGGAATGCTAATAAACCCGCTGCCAATGCCCACGGGCACGGCCCTGCTCGGATGACTTCCCCATGAACATTTTTCCTGGCTCAGTTAACTGCCCCACTCATGGATTTGCTTCATCCTGGTAACTGATTTGCTCTTTCCAGAGTCATATTCATTGAAACTGAATATTTAACAAAACCAGACGTGTTTATCCAATACGAGGAGTCATAGCTGGCTGGGAGAATGTGGAAACTGAAGTGATGGAGACTGCCAAATACTCATAAGCGCTGTTAACGGTACAGTGCAAGAGAAATGTCCAAAAAGACGGCTCCCAAAAGCAAAGCTTAACCCTTAGAAGGACTAAACGAGGGGAGAGATGAAGACAGGGGTTGTCACTGACTGCCCTTACCTGCCCACGTACAGCTGGTGGTGGCGGCTTTCACAGATGCAGTGAAATAGAGGTGAGACTGAAACCAGCACCGAGGCCATTTGATACTGCAAAGGTGCTTATTTCTCTTCTGTGACAGTGGATTGCTTTAAAAGCGTGTCTTAAGCCCCAGCTCTGCAGCCCCAGCAAGGCTCGATGCTCACAACTGACTGGGATTTAAATGGATCCTGCTTTAAATGCAGCTTCTGGGTGTCTGGCATGCCTGCTTGCCGGCGGGGCAGGAGTTTTTCTCCAGAGCTGACTTTTACAGCCCTTAGCCATGAAGTCTTCATACACTCAGCATAAAATAAAGTAGGGTGAAACCTACCGTGCTGATAAAGACCGAAACTAGTAGTCATCATAGAGCTGAGAGAGGCAATTTCGAGATTATTATGCTATTAGAAATGTCATTCCAGTAACACATATATATGAGAACTTGAAATTAATAAATACCCATTTTGGTATATCTTCTCTTCGTTTGATGAAAGTCCTCCAAAAGCTGCAAAAGGGGTTAAGCCCAAGTTGCTAAAGGGAGATGAACGTCCCCAGGATCTCAAGAACACATCGCAAGAGCTCTGTGAAGGGGGGAGAGCCCAGGAACAAACCCATGCATTAAAAATTTGTCTTTGAGCAAAACCAGGCCGTGAGCTGGCTGAGGAGCTGCCGGCCGGTCCCTCTGAGCCGCAGGCCGCTTCTGCAGACAGCGACCTTTTTGCACTGAAAATCAGAAACTGAGGGTTACCGGCAGTGCTAAAAATAAGATTACAGCCATCTCGGATGAAGGCGGTAGGAATCAGTGACTGCGTTTGAACACCAGCCTTAATTTTTTGGCCATGTCTCTGGCGATGTTCAAACACCTCCCCCCTTGAGTGTTTAAAGCAAAAAATGAAAAACATTTTGGTGAGGAGGAAGGGCAGGAAACCTTCAGAAAAGGGAAACAACTTCAAGTGAGAAATTCCCCTTCACCTTTCAAACATTATCTCATACTTACAAGCCTTTTGAGCTAGCAGCTAAAAGGGTAGTTTTTGAAAGAAATATTGCCCGCGGGGCTAAATCAGGCAGCTAGAAAAGGGGTAAGCAATTTAATAGCGTACTTCACGGATTGCTGGTGCTGCGTGCGGCGCGGAGGAGGGTTGGCTGGCTACAAAGCGCTCAGCATCTCCTCCCACTCGCATCCCTCTGCTTCAGTTTTGTCCCAGGGACGCGCGTTACCTGCCGCCCGCGGCAGCCCGCCCCTACGGCAACACGCAGGGCCGTGGCGGTGCAGACGTGCCAGTGCTTTGGCAGCCCCTTCTTTTTGCGACGCTTCTCACGGCAACATCCTGAGATTGTCAGAAAGATGACGAGAGCCCGCCGGTGTCCAAGATACCAGTTGGATGATTTTCTACTGAGAACTTGTTTTTGCAGTCTTTCACTCTTCCAGCTCTTGAACTCTCAGTCTGTATATCACGACTGCAATTTTATCTGAAATGTGTTGCAAAATCTATGTATTTGCCTTTATCAGCAAAAATCCGTAACCTCAAATGAGATGCTTTTGACAAGACCTACTTTCCATAAAGCCACGCTGCCAAGTATCACATGCTGCTTCTGTGGTTCCTTCTGAACTGAACCCCACATTGGCTTTTCCCTTGTTTGGTTCAGATGCGAACAAAATTTACTTGTACCAACACCACCAACACGATGAACTCCTAGCTACGCTCTTTATACACACTCTTACTTGGATTAAGTTATCATTTTTTTCCACTCTGCAGTGAGTGAATATGCGACATCTAAGCACGCCGTAAATTTCCCAATTAAAACCACCCCGTGCGCTGCTGGCTTTGGATGATAAGAGGGAATGTCTGTGTATGCAGGGTGATAACCTTCAGCTCCATGACTTGCAGTCAGGACTTCTGATTTCAAAAGCATAAAACTCCTGCCCAAGGGCAGTCACTGGCAACAGCCAACAGCTCCGGGCTACGTCCTAAACATCTACAGGGTCCAGAAAGGTTGAGACCCTTTGGAGTGATGCTCACAGCGAAATCTGTCACAGCTGGGCTTTCGTTGCACACAAAGACACGATAGCACGAGGTACAAGGGCGTTCTTTGTTTCAATCCCTACTCAACAGAGCCACACGACTAACATTTCACGTGAAAAAAAGGTTAAAAAAGAAACTGTGGTCTGTGACACCAAGATGTATTTAAAACTTCTTTCATTAAATAGCACAGCTGGTATCGAGCTAATCTTCTCTGATCCAGATGTTAAAGCTCACAAGCTTCCAGAATTGCTTATTCCTTACCAAGAGCAAGAGACAGCTTGGGACCTTACTCTCACTGCGGGAAACGTCAGGTGTGGGTGAATATCGGCACAAATGAAATCGTACGTTTGCACGTATGCTCTTTGAGAAGGTGCTCAGATGTGCCCTCCTGGTAGGGCCCAGAGGCTCTCGTTGTCTTTGAGAGGACTGGGAAAATAAGGAAACGCTATCTGTACTGCCAAAACCAGAGGATATAAAGAAATCATGGAAATAATTATGATTTGGGACTAGCTGTAAGTCCTACAGGTTACAGTGGTAATTGAGAGTTTCACTTAGAAATTGCGAATCTCTTTCTTTGAAGATTCTTTCTTGAAGGTGAGAGGGTAGCATGAAACTCAGACCCCGTGCCATGTACCAGTACTTAACGGGGAGCTACAAAGAAGACGGAGGCTCCCTTTTTACAAGGAGTCACACGGTGAGGACAAGGGGTAACGGGTACAAGTTACTGCCAGGGAGATTCCGATTGGACACAAGAGGTAAATTTTTCACCATGAGAACAGTCAATCATTGGAATAATCTCCCCAGGGAAGTGGTTGACTCCGCTACGCTGAACACGTGTAAGACTCAGCTGGACAGGGTGCTGGGCCATCTCGTCTGGATTGTGCTGGAAAGGTTGGACCAGATGATCCTCGAGGTCCCTTCCAACCTGGCATTCTATGATTCTACGATTGATTCTACAGAGCCAGCCGATCCACTGCATAGATCCACCTACTACAACAGACGAAAAAGAAGTCCTATCATTTTCAGTTGCAGCAGAAGGCATTTCATTAGCAGTTTCTGCTCCTTTTGTCCCAGCTGTCTGTCAACATTAAGGAAGACAGAAAGAGTACGCCACGCGCCGGGAACGATTAGCCTTCAGAGCAACCAAACTAAAGACAATTACTTTCTGTTTTACATGTGACTGGGAATAGCTCTGCACAGTCATGGCAATGGAAACTTCAAAATATTTTCTGTATTTTTAATGGAGTTTAAAAAATATTCCTTCTATTTTTTTCCATTTTCTCTGTGCTTGTCTTCCTGTTACTGTTTATGCCAAGAACCACTGTGAAACCCCGCTGATACCATCAATCCATGAATACGGTTTATCATTTCTAGATGTATACAGGCATGCACACTTCAGTCTCGTAATTAGGCAGGGAAAATGTCAGACCCGTAAAAAGCAAAACACAGCCCGTTTCGTGCTGGGTGGCAGAATCAAACGGAGGCGGTGGGAGGCTGTGAGCTGCCTGAAGATCTGAGTCCTGGCCGTAGTCAGGAACGACAGATGGTGTTTGTCAGGAGGATAGAGCCTTACCTTCTTATTTTATCATGGAAATATCACAGTAAGAAAATATCAACATTCACTATTTTATCTAACAGATTTAAGAAATAAATCCCACAGGAAAAAAAGCCAGAATTCCTGCTGGAAATCAGACCGCCAGATGCAACTGGAAATCCCAATTAAAAGATGCACTTCTGTTTATCAAGAGACATTGTCAGCCATCGCATGTATTTTATTTTCTTATTAGGGAAATGCACTGAGCATATACAGAGATTACATTCAGTACAGATTTATCATTACAGAACAATCAGAAAATAAAGATACAATCGATACATATTTTTTGTAGCAGAACAGATTGAACGAACTGATTCAAGCTGAGAATGAAATGAAAAATACTTAAACCAACTTAAGCGATCTTTACACAGATGAGATACTTAACTCTAAATTAACATTCTCAGCCAAAATCTGTTGCATTGTTGCAATCTTTGTATTCAACAGCTTTATCAGACTTGTGCCTAAGCGTAGACCAGAACCACCTTGTCTGAGAGCCCATTCGAACAAAACCCCAGAAGAACCGTCCCACTCTGAAGCCACAATCTACACGAGATGACGAAAGGATCCATACAGAGGAGAGTAGAATAAAATAAGGAGACAGTTTGGTCCATGTGACAGGCAACAGCTACAAGGCAGGCTAGGGTTGTACTCTACGTGGACGTTTCACTGATTTCACTTGAAGAAGCTCTCTAGAGTTTGCAGACTTAATAAAGTTTTTGTGAATGCGCAGAATTCTACGACACACTGCCTGGAATTGATTTTTTGAAGAATTACACTGAAAAAAAGTCACAACACAAAGCAAGTGGAAAAACTACTTTGCCACGTATTTTGTGAATTCCATAAACCTGACGACCAAATCTTTTTCAAATGAGCAACTAAAACTAGAACTCAAAAGACCACCTCTACTTCAATTACGCCAGCTGGACTTTAAGCCAGTCCTGGGCATTTTGTGCACCAGAGATTAGACCAGATCATCACAGTTGGACATGAAAACCTACAAGTATCACTCATCTGCTTGTCTGTCCCTCTGAGGTTTGAATCAAAGGAGGCAGCACCCTGCTCTCCAATATCACAGACCTAAGACCCCGCTTAGCGCTATCGCATCGTGCATCATGCCACTTCTCGTCTTGCCTAGTTTCAACACAACCACTTCAAAGGACCGTCTGCCTACTAGCTAGTGATGCACAACGCCTTCTACAATGTGGCCCATTCTGGATCATTTACTTGGTAAGACTGCAATGAATGGGATTATTAAAAATCTTGATTTAGTTCCTTACATCTCTAAAGATCTCCAAGTAATTTCATTCACTTTGCAAAATGAAAAGGTTATATAGACCACCACAGATCAACTCAATCACATCATTGAAGGGGGAGGTAGATACTCTTACTCTGACAGAGTGAAGTTTAGGACAGTGAAGAATTAACTACATAGTTGAAATTGCAAGAAGAATTTGGGATAAACAAAATTGTTATGACTCAAGTTATAATTTGCCTACAAGACAGGGATTAATCACTTGTTTTCAAAACCAGCAGTAGAGATAGAACGAGCTGATCTTTGGAGGGAGCTTGCCGGTTCAAAACAACTTCCAAACTCTTTTTTTTTTTCTTCTTCCTCCAATGTTGTGGCAAGGTTCTCAAAGGATTAGGAAAGAGAAGACTGGAAGGGTTTTTTTTCCAGGAAATATAGATAATATAACATACCTCCATGCATTGTTCTCTTAATGACCTTCTCTTATCAGTTTGTATTAATACTAAATCATCTTTATTTCAAGTTTTCTGGCTTTGTCCAGTTGGCAAGTGTTCTCTGAAAGACTAATTTGCTTGCTAGAATTTTCAGTCACTTTGTGCTTGAAAATTTTAGCTTGCTTTTGAACGTCTGCCAACAGTAAACAGCATTTGGAAGATATTGGTCCTTTACCCTACTACAAGGCTACTTGCAGCAAAGATTTCTCCTTCTCTTTATATAGACTAACTAAATTGTAGGAAAATGTTACATATTCGCACAATCAATCAACCCCGTATGATAAACAAGAATAGGGCAGCGTTTCTTACATATGGGTTAAGACATATTTAGCAGATGAAACAATTTTTATCTGATCATCTGTCAGGTCTGCCTACTGCTTTTTGCCTACCGAGAAACACGGTACATGGAGCAACATGGTTAGGAGATATAATCATCCCTTTCTAAGAAGGCAGACTTGTTGCTTCGGGATACTCTTTTTTTTTCCCCCCTCATGTCAGCTTCAACAACGGGTGCCACAGCAACGTAAAGACGAGGAGAGAGAAGTAGCTCACGGAGGTGGTGACTCTTGAAGCCAGGCTTTTTGCATTGCAGTTGTTTGAGTAGCAGCAGTGAACGCTCACTCCAGGCGCCCTGGATCCGTCCCTCCTTGCCCGCTCGCAGAAGGACCTGAACGAACAGGACTTCATCACGCCACCTAAAACAGAGCCACATTGAACCACACGGCCCTGCCTCTTCGTGGTCACCCGCTCCTCCCCGCATCCCCTCCGCGTGAACCTGAGCATCCCATACCGAGCAACAGCACTAGGTTTGGCCGTTCCTTACAAGCGAGTACGACTGCATCAGATTACAGCACACTAACAAGCTCCCACTTAAGTTAAATAATTGTAATTTATCTTCGATGCAACTGATGCAGCTTGAATATCTCTGAATGTGCTCAAGTGCAGTACCCCATTAGCTTCTTTTGCTCCCGAATTTCCAGGCAAGTCATTTAGCTTAAAAGTGACAGATTTAAGTAAGGAGCAGGCAATACTTAAAATGATTTTTTTACAGCTTTCACATAGCGTGGATACGGCTCATGATGGCATACTGACAAATCATACTCAGAGGGATTCTGTATCAGATTGATGCTAAACCAATAAAATTAAGGATTGAGATTTATTAATAGGGTTTGAGAGGAAGCATTTACCTTTCTTTTTCTCCTTAGCTTACTATATACTCTTCTCTTTCCAACACCTGATAACTTATTTCTATTATTAAAAATTTAATGAGTCTGAACTGTTTGTGACTACTTACTCGCTTGTCCTCTAATGATGGCACATGCATCTGAATGCCCTGGACATTGCTGAGCTCCTTGCCTGTTACAGTCTTCATCGCTAGAACCTACACAGGTGTAACACTGCAGCGCTTCGCCTGGCATCGAGGGGAAAAAAAACACTTGTAATAGTAGGGTTTAGAGTTTACAAAAAATATTTGAAACTGTCAATCAGCTACGCAGGCTTTCTAATTTTGTTTGAAGCGGAAGCAAAAAATTGCAAAAAGGTTTAAAAAAACATCTAAAGATTCTGCAAATCTTATCAATTTTTCTTTTTTAGAAGTGGTCCAGATACTGATTTTACAGATTAAAAAAAAAAAATCAGCCGTATATTATTTAGTTGTTACAACTTGCACTTAAAATAATCCAAGAACATCTGATGTTCTGTCATTGCATCCACACCTTCTTGTAACATTTTCAGAGCACAGTCCATTGTAACAAGTTGCCGTATCATTGTTTTTCCCCCTCCGTCATGATCTTTGGTCCACAGTACCGTGAAAAAGCGCATGGTAAACACATAAAATCTTATTATGATCCATATTTCATTTTCTCCTAAAGTATCACTTCAGCTGGAAGGCGCAACGGTATATCTTGAGAGTTCTGCGTTTGTTTAAACATTACAACCATAACTCGATCCTCTTTCTTTTCCTTGGTTCAAACCATATGGTATTTTCAAAGGCAAGCATGAATTGGAAATATATTTAAAATACCATACTCCAGACTTGCAGAGCAGGAGGCACACTTGCTGTCCACAGGGACATGTGCATTTAAATTTGTTAGCATACATATTTATGTTTACATTCCACAGCAGAGATGAAATTCTGTGCTGCTATCCACATACCCAAAATAATCTGAAACCAAACAAAGCCAGGAGAGCCCAGAAGAGCAAAGAGGCTCAGCCATGCCTGAAGTAGGAAATGAAAAAGAAATAAGAAAGGAAAGAAAAGGGAGTTGACTTACTTTTGGGTACAAAAAGGGAGCTGACGAGAACCAGGCTGAAGACTGTCCACATCATGGAGATACAAGAGATGCACCATTAGCCAAAGAAAGCAGTTTGTTTGCTATTAAAGCCTTAATACTTATCTTACATACCTAATCCTCTGCAGAGGATAACTTAGAGGATAAAGAGGTGTGCGAGAATGCTACTTATCTAGCTTATTCTGGTTGTGCTTCTAATCACACGTACTTCATCTCCACAAACCCTGCAGGCAACGTCTTCCAGTAGCAGGAAGAAGAAAATGTATTCACCTTTCAGTGATCGCTGTGCTTAAGGACCACCAGCCCGTCGTCGCATGTCACAGCCTCCACCTCGTGCAAAGAGCCTCATTACCTTTGCCTAGGGGATTTGCTGGATCAGGGTCAGAGTATTAAACATTTTGGAGGATTAAGCCTATGCTTGGGACATGAATAGTCCAAATCTAGCATAAATATATATATATACACATATATATTTATAGAGAGAGCAAGACATAGACATAGATATGTGCACATAAGTAGTATATTCTTGTGACCCATGGTGTGCTCCAAGCAGTGACCCACAAAGTGCTTTCTGTGAAGGAATTCATTAATGAGAGCTGCTGTATCTGGCGCTGCACATGAAGCAAGCAAGTGAAGTGCATCAAATAAAGCCATACTTATCTTCAACTTTCAACGAAAAAATTTATTTACAATAGAGAATTTCATTTAAGTGACATGCATTTTCATTTTTTTTCATTTTTAATTTTATTTTACAAATCAGCAAATGCGGATAAAGTTTACACTCCTTAAGGCAAGAGTCCCCATGCAAGTAATACATGTTTATATTAAATCCAAAAGACATCCAACATGGGAACTCATGTACAAAGGGAAGGCTAGGATCAGCAATTTGTAATTTCTTAGAGAACTTGACAATCTCCCTGATACAGGAACTTTGAGATCAACTTGCTATGAATTATACTATGAAAATGCAAACAATAGCAAGAAATTCTGATAGTCATCTTAGTACTGCATACAATTAAATCAACTTTATTTAGAAAGAAAATACAGTAGTGCATACGAAAAAGTGAAAATATAACCTGTCCACATAAATGTATGGACATCAGTGTGCCAATGGTCATATTGCACTCAATATCGAAGTCCAGAAATTTGGTTAAAAGTTAGCTTTTCCCCATTTTGGCAATCAGTTCATCACAAATCTTTGTTAATTCTTCTATCTCTTTATTCTGGAAAATAAAAGGCAATATTAAGTATTATGAAACATATTGTTGCATTAAGCTGAGGGTTTTTTTTTCAATTATCCAACCTTCAGGAGAAGTGTGGGACAATTAAGTTTTCTCCAATACTGAGAACAGAATATCTCTATATGTCTATATAGATATATATATGCATACATAGTACAGCTACGTATAGTTCATTCAAACAATATGCGTACACATTTCCACATACAGCTCCTCCGACTTCAATAAATACAATTTAGCACTAAAGCAGACAGCTTTATAGCAGTCATTGCTAGCACACGATAATAATACATAGCGTAAATTTGTTTCTAGGCTGCACTTTTATAGCATCATTTTCGCTGCTTTCCAGGGGCTCTAAGCAAGCACAAGCTGTACTATTCTGAAAGCAGGCTCCTCTGCTGAGCTAGAGGACATTAAATATAAATAGTGATTTCCTACAGTGACTTTTGCCCTAAGCCGTACAGATCTGGATCTGATCATTTTGTCTACGCTAACAGTGGAGGCATGTAAGCTAGCATTGGAATTTCAGTTAAAACTAAAAATGGAAACAAAAACTGAAAGAAGAACTAAAACAGAGATATCTTAAACCTGAGAACCAAAGCAAACCAAGGGCCCTGCTTGGTACCTAGGTGCCTGCTGAGCTTTGACCGAGTCTGAATCAGCCCCGAGCACTGGCCGGTGGCTGCGATCAAAGCCTGGCAGGTGGGTCCCTTTGCCCGAACTGCCCTTTGCATGCTGCTGGTTTTGTTATAAGGCTTGGGCAGCGCTGCTCTCCCTGGGGCCGGGGAGCTGCCGGGCCAGCTGGACGTGAGGAGCAAGACAGGTCCCTGGGCAGACCTTGGCTGTGGTCTGAGCTCCAGAGGAGAGCTGGACGCAGCCACTCCGGGGACGTTTCACTTCACTTTGGTCATCCATTGACTTCTGCGTTAACAGAGCTGAATTGCTCTTTACCTTTTGTTCCAGTGTTCTTTCCAATGCATCCACTTTCAGCTGCTCTTTACGAAGGCTGGCCTGATACGCTGCTTGCTCTTGCTGAGCCTTGCCTCTCACTTGTGCAATTTCAGCATTGGCTCTAGAAAAACACAGATTTTTGTCACGTCAGGCTCTCTACAGGAAAGGACAGCAGGTACTGAAGGACGGACTGCATCTGAACACATGGGTGGTGAGGGCAGGGCTACTTTCTGCATGTCTTTGAAACTATTCTGAGACTTGTCCCTAGAGACTTCTCACGACTCACTCTCTTGCTCAGCAGAGTCTTTTCTTAATGCCTATGTCACTCCCTTCATGCTTCTCTCAGATATCTGTGCTGGGGTCACAAATATCACTTAGGTAGAAGCGTTTTATGGCAGTTTCTAAACCTGATCTCCAGTTCTTACAGACTGGACTCACAGCTGGGACAACAGCTGGAAAGCGAATCTAAGTCTTACTTTGTTTTAGGCACTGATCAATCCTAGTGACATTTTGGAAACATCTCTTGGGTCTAGGGGACTGAGTGTATGAGTCCTGAATGTAATGAGTCCTGAATATAATGCCTAGGAATGCTTAATCAGTCATCACATGGAAGCATTAAAAAAAAAAAATCAACCAGAGCTGCCTCTCTTCAGCCACAATTTGATGTTTGCTCCTTAACAGTGGCTTAAGGAGTTCCTATCTGTGCACATCTGGCACGATCTTTTGTGCAACTGTTCCTCGCTGCCCTCAGCACAAGTTGGGCTGATCCAGCTTAGGTAACCGGTGTTACTAGGGACAGACCGCCTGACTGATTCTGCACTGAAACAGCCGAACAGCACTTACATGTTCTGTTCTGCTGACTGACATGGGGCAATGACACCGCACAGGGGCAATATCAAATCTCTGGGGGCAGGAATGCTGGCTGCAGGTGCAAATACCTGAGCACAGCCCTCCATAGCTGCATAAACCTAGCTAATGGCTTCTTTCTTGATCTCCCCTGGAAAATACATTATAGAAACATGAAGACATTTGATAAAGATAGAAGTTGAAGGTGTTCCGTACGGTCAGTAGCTGGAAGAAACACCAGCACATTACAGAAATTCTCATTACAGCATTTCATTCCACCTCCACCACAGAGCAGCCTGTGCTCTGCGTGTTGATGGAGCAGGGTTGGGACGCAAGGTCCAGCCACAGGAATCCTCCTGCAGCATGAACTCCTGAAAAGCAATGTGTACAATCAATTACCTGTCCAGTTTTTCCTCGGCGTGAATTTTGAGTGCTTGATACCTCTGCTCTTCCTTCTTCACTCGTGATAAATATTCCTGTGCACATTTCTTTAACACTTCTTCATTCTTAAATGAGAAGATTACATTAAATTTAATCCAAGAGGCTGCAGTGTAGGACAGGCACCTATTTGCAGGAGTCACATTCAGGATTTTTTAAGGGCTGCAGTCTAACACAGAGGCCATCTGAAGCAATATCACACAATGCAAAAAGCTTTACAATTCTTCTGTTTGCATTTCATACATGGCTGCAATCCTTCATCTGAGGATGACGTTATGTCGCAGACTTTTGACATAACCTCTGGCCCGAGGAATTCACGTCCTGGGTTTTAACAGAATGCTCAGGCCAGAGGCCAGCCCTGACATGTGCTCAAGTCCCGCAGTTACGTGACATTTATTGAAATCGCAGCGTCACGTATGTTACAAGTTACTCTTGTGCAAAATCTTCATCTTTTTAAAGCTATTCCAAAACGAAAGCCCAAGTGAGCATTCACGTTCTCCCTGCCCCCAGCATGCTGCAGTCTAATGCAGTACATCAGATTCGACTGGAAACAAAGAGGCGCCTTCTGCTAAGCAGCACTGGCATACATGACAGCCTGCTCAGCTTTGCTCTTTAAAGGAGGGGACTTGACTCACCTTCCGAAACCCCTCCAATACTTCTTTCATTTTTTCGTATCTCCTGAAAAGATCGGCCAGCGATTTCTCCACTGAGTTCAGATCTGCCAAAGCTTGTTCCTTCTCCACTATCAGCTGCTGAACAGTGTGATGGGAGACAGATTTCTCTCTCTGTTCATCCTCTGTTAGAAAGAAGAGAGGGTGAGGGAAAAAAAGCGATTTTCAGAAGGGTAATAGTAGTAAGAACATGATTTCACTATCATCTATAGTTCTACTATACTGTGCTCTACACTGTGCCTTAGTTAAGTTTGCAGGATCCAGAAAAGTCATTTTTATATGAAGACACAATCCTGTTTTGGAAAAAGGTTGCTAAACACAGTGACATTTAAATATGTTGATGTTGGGGAAAAATGTGAATATATCTCTGTCCTGATGACTTCTTTCACTCTGAACTCAGCTGTTCCCATGAAAAAGGCAGGTGTTGGATTTCCCTTGTTTGCCTGAAGATGCACTAGCTGAAGGAAAGGACATTTATGCATATTACTAGCACTGGCAATAAATTATTTGCCATTGCTGATATATGCTTGTCATCTCCTGGCATCTCTTCTAATCCTGTACAAACAAAGCACTTTGTTTAATGGAATTCAAATCCAATTCTTCTCTCGGAAAAACAACGCTTTGCAAACTCTCATTCTTAGGATTACTGTAGCAAGCGCCAGAAAGGAAATCTAACATTAGACAGGCTTTCTAAGCTCTGGTCTGCAGAAAACATCTTCCAAGCTTCTCCTGTGTAGAGTTAAATTTGAGGCAGGGATGGTGGCAAGAACAAGAGGAATCCAAATCCATATGGAAGAGAACTTTTCAAAGGAATTGACGTAGTAATAAATTGGAATACCCGTACAACACCAGAAGAAAAGGTCTGGCATTGTCTTCCAAAATGCTTCATTGTTTGCTTCATATCCTAAAACATGATTCTTGTGTCCATGTTTTAAGGGCTACTTTGAATGATACTGAAATGAAAACCAACCCACAAAACATAGCAGTTTTATATTACCGTTTTCCTTTGTCTATGATGGAAACTAAAATAAGGTAAGAAGCTCTCCCATGTAAAAACCACGAGGCATTTCAGAATCTACAACTTTTCATTCAGGCCTTTGTATTTTGAAATACAAAGAACTAAACAAGAGTTTATCTTGTTATTTGAATAGAAGTCTTCACCTGTATTAACTATTTCATAGCGCTGGTCAGCTCTGAAACGTCGAAGTTGATACTGTCAATTCCCAAACTGAGATTAATCTCTTCCTTTTGCATATTCAATCCTTGCATACATTTTTGCTAGCCTAACTAAGCCCAGAGCAGTGACGATGCCACGTCGTGCATCAGCCCACGTTGGCTCTGTTCTGCGCTCCCCTGCACGCCCCCTGACAGCATCTGGCTGGGGCAGAGCCTGACCTGAGGTTATTTTGCTCTATGGGATGCAGAAGATCAAAAGCCCCAGAGAAACTCTCAGGACCTGCACTGAGTTTGCAGCGCTGGAAGTTGTAACACCTTTATTTTACTGGTGAACAAATACCTTTGATATGGCAGAACTGAGAAACCCAGAGCCCTGTAATGCCACAGTTTGCTAACATTTAACGTTTCATAAAAAATAAACATTCTTTTTTATTTTGCCTTCTTAAAGACACTCTGATCATCTGTAACGTCAAAATGACTGCAGTCTCAAGGAAAATGAGGAAACCATTTGTCATCCTTCATTTATTTTTCTAAATCTGAGAAGCTGTCACCTTGTGTTCCAGCACAAGATTTGTTTAATCGTGCTGGAGATTACACACTGTCTAGCTTAATTCCAAAACACTTACTGGCAGGATCCTGTTCTTTGGCAAAACCTCTGTCGTCGCAACTCCGTGCAGGGGGAGGGATCCATTTGCATGATCACGTAAGGTGCTTAAATGCATTTAATGTCACAACTTTACTTTTTCCGAGACTGCTGTCTGCGGTATTTTAGCAACTTCCTTCTTATTTGTTTCTAGGGCAATCTAGAGAGTTAGTAACTCATGACTCACTCCCTCGCAACTACTGAGCCCTTCCTGCTCCCCCCAGGGCAGCGCGGTGCCCTCCTCTCTCCTCCGTGCCCTCCTCTCTCCTCGCTGCCTTCCTCTCTCCTCCGTGCCCTCCTCTCTCCTCGGTGCCCTCCTCTCTCCTCCGTGCCCTCCTCTCTCCTCGCTGCCTTCCTCTCTCCTCCGTGCCCTCCTCTCTCCTCGGTGCCCTCCTCTCTCCTCCGTGCCCTCCTCTCTCCTCGGCTGGACCAGCTCCTCAGATGCTCATCCCCAGCCCCACTTCAACGTGCACACGGGAATTAGGGGCAAGTGATAGCCAGCGCTCCCTTTCTCCTCGCCCGTCCACTACGTGCTAGAGGTGTCCACGGACCGGGGAGCGAGCTGAGGCCTCACTAGACTGCAAGGGGACAACGGGAATTTATACTGGGGAAGGGAGTGACATGTAAATTGGAAAGAGGGAAAGTTTCCAGTGAGCTTTAGGAAAGGGGCACCTAATAATCTCAGATAACAGTTAAGATAGATTTAAAACCAAAGTGGTGAAATACTACAGAAAACAGAAACTGGCCTCTGGCTGGAGGGGGACTGGAAGATCTGTGTGATATTTTCTAAGACTATGATTTCGCTTTAATGAAAAAGCTGCTTAGTGGAACTGCGCTGATAATAGTCTGCCAGTCAAATCTTAATCAAGCAGTTACACTTATTTCTAAGGATATTTATGAGGGTATGCGATTAAAATATTTTAATTAAATGGCTTCCATGTCTGCAACACACACTGTCCATGGCTCACCGACAATAACAACAGTAGGCTCAGGACTAACACTATCCAAATTGACAGAATCAGAGCACCACCACAGCAGATCCGCTTTCAGGCTCAGCTCAGTATTACTTACGTTACTTAATGGGAATGCAGCAAACGGAGAACAAAAGCAAAAGAAACTAAAAATGCAAAATGCTGGTGTGAAAGTTGGTGAAAAGCTTTACTTACCAGGCTTGCCTGTTTTGTTTTTGCAAGCAAATAGCAAGAAGCAACAAAAACGGAAGCAAAATAGAAAATCAGGAATTGTTAGGAAAGCAGAAAATAAGTAATGCAACAACCTGTAATGCACAAAGCATAACATCTCTTTGTTTTTCATAATGAGAATTGAATTACGTATTTAAATGTACAAGTATAAGGATACATTTTTAACAGAAAAACACCCAACATTATAGATCCATCAATAAAAAGACATCCACGAGAGGGATTTTGGAAGGGAACTGTGGATGGCTGTGATCACGGTGTGTGTAGGGTGGGGTGCAGCAAACACAGGGTTACGCAGGCTCCGTTCCATACGGCTGCCAGTGCCACGCAGTCGTGAGCTGCAAAACTTGGGCAACAGTCAGCAAAGCAGCAGCACAAGCAGCAGGCTAGCTTGGAGTGCCTGGTCTTTTTTCTCCCCCCTCCTCAATATAAACAAGAATGGGCTAGGGGCTGAGGCAAGTGTAAGAAAAAAGGAAAAAAAGAGTTAAAGCACCGGTAAAAAAATATGCAAAGAGACACTAACAGGGATCTGTATGCTGACAGCTTGCAAGCTCTGGCTGTACAGAGTGTGGCATGAAACTAAGTGCATAAGCTACGTCAGGTAATATCGGGTTCTATATGTATATGACAGCAAATCCTAGACATTCCACAGCCCTTGAAATCAAAGGCAATTACTGCTCGCAATGCATGTTTTCAGTGCCTTTATAGGCAAACATACACAATCATATATTGTTAATATGGAATATTTTCCATATTCATTATACATTCACATGACAACCTATAAAAAGCTGAGCAGGACCTACCAACCACACTGCATATTCATTAAAGGGAATTGTGAAATTGGTTCACTTGTAATGCCCTCCTAGCAGGGCTGTATAAATAGCTCAGAAGGGTTAAATCATAAACGGAAACAGCACAGGCATTTCTTTTGTTAAAATGCGTATTTCGCTTTAGCAGTAAGGCATTATTGTGATAAGAGTTCAGTGAAGTATACGCAAATAGCACACAGACAATCATTTTCCTCCACAACGTGGCATCTGAATGAGCGAATTCCTTTATCAGAAGGGACAGTAATTAACGACAAATGACAGGAGAAAGTGGGACAATTAGATCAAAAATTTACATTAAATGCAGGGAGAGGAAGCCTCCCATTTAACGTATTACCATGCTGCAGAATTTGCACGCTGCTCTAATTAACACATGCTTTCTGTGTCAGTGTTGTTTTGGTTCCTTTGCAAATGGAGAGCAAATTACATTATTGATAGCCATAGCTCTTAAAAACTTGCCATAGATCACTTGAAAAACTCTGACTGATACTCTGAATTTGAAGTTTAAAAATCTTTCTGTTTCCTCAGTGGTCAATGGCCCGATGCTTTAATTATCCTTGACTTCGTTGCAACAAGAGCAAATGGCAATTGCAGAATTTACTATGTATGTGTGGCTGTGCCTTTGCCTTAGGACCCCTAGTCTATACCTTCTTGTTGCACTGGAGTCTCACAATTTGATATTTTTTTTTAAAATCTGTTTCTCAAGAACAGAATTTGAATTTGTTATCAAAAAGAAACTTCTGTTGCTAACTATATGCATATGCTTGGGAAAAAAGGACAGGTCCTGTTTGTCCATATGAATGACCAGGTTGAGGGATGAAGCCATACCAGAGTATATTCAGTGTAAACCAAAATGAATTAAGTTCTTTGCATACTCTGTTTCGCTCCTATTTTAACACTTGCATGATGAGAATGACAGACATTATGTCAGAAGACAGGCAAATTTGCTCAGTTGTACATACAAAAGGCAACAGAGGCATAACACCATAGAGAAGAAGCCAGGCATATTATTATGATAATATATTATTAATTATTGTTGTTGTTGTTGTAATTATTATTAAATTATTAATTTATTAATTTATTTATAGGCCCATTTTTCCCTTCACTTGAAAGGAGACTGGGGTGTCTCCCAACAGCTGAGAAATGCGGGAAGGCAGCAAAAGCACCAGACATTGAACTACTTCCCCCCACTCTCTTTGGGTAAAAATAAGCAAATTTACTACAAACGTACGTAAACACAACTCAACCATTAATTAAAAAAACCCCAACAATTTAAAAGAAATAAAAAAATTTGGGGGGGGTCACACAATACTGACTGCAGATGAGGGGACTGCCAATTTTAAAAGGGGCAAAACAATATGATATGTTGATAGCTGTAATAAAAATCCTTCCCTGTTAAAAAGACGCAGGTATGCCTGTTGTGCTCCTGGCACGCTGTACTCTGTGACAGTTCTCTCAGGGGAGTTAGAGGAATATATTTTTCTTTTTATTTTTCAATAAACAGTGCAAACAGGCTGGATTCATAACCCTCCCTGCTCGCAGACATCATTAGCTAGGCTAGCCTTTCTCCTGCATCTCACAGCCCAGATTTAACTCTTAGGCCACTCCTAATGGCTTTTAACAATATTTCACAGTTCTCTGCTGCTTTACTCGAGCTTGTCCAGATGAGCTTGGTCCTGATTTCTCATCAGCCACTGCTTCTTTTCCTGCTCTTCCCAACAATTTTGGCCATAGAGACCCACGATGCCGCTCAGCCGTTCGCCTTTCTGGGAGACAGCTTGAGCTGAAGCAGGACAGGGCAGCACAAGCCACTGGCGCTTTCTATAGCCAGACTAAGAAAAAGAGCTTTGGAAATCTTATGAGGAGGCTTTAAAATCACATCCCAGGGGCCAGACCTCCCACGCCAAGGAAGCACATGAGTCCTGCAACCTTTGGGTTTGAAATGCTACTGCACATAGTGGTTTTCATTTGTGGGGCACGCTGTTAACAAAGGCTTTTTCTAATTATTGTGAGGCAAAACATGACATAATTTAGACCTTAAAGGAGACCCCTATGTCAGTAAATAACTGGGGAGGTGGATTGGCCACTCATAATCTCTCAGCTGGGATTGGAGTTAATCTAGGTTTTGGTCTGACCAATGCACTTAGCACAGCTAATCCTTGTTGTTGTAACGAGCTAAGTTTGGTATCTCCCATTAAACAGCTGGGAGTGGATGACTGAAGGGTTTTTAGGTCATTGAAAGTCTCTCCCAGAGATACCCATGAATTCTGGGCAAAGCATTTCAGTGTTTCCTATGGGACAATTTGCTTTGACGCAGAAGAAAGGGCCCTGACCTTTCTGTATTACCTGGACTGCCTCGGGGGCTGCTTTCTGTAAAATGAAGCCTAGCTTTTCATCACAAACTGGCAGCACACGCTGGTGTCCTCAGATGCATTCACAATTCCCAGCAGCGTCAGCAGATGTAGCTAGCATCAAAATGAAGCCCACAGACTTCAACCATGTTTCTAGGCTCTCTTCAGAAAATCAGAGTGGAGGATAGCATCTTTCAGAGTAGAAACACCTACCTATCATCTGAGCAATCGTCTTCTCATATTCTGAAACTATTTTCCTATAAGAGGGAAAAAAAAAAAAAGAAAAGCTTTTGGCAAACATCACAATTGCTAATGCTTACTTAGAAAATAATGCTACTCAAGAACTGAATTATGGTATTTTAAAAGAGATACAGCACCCCTTCACACTTTTATATGCTCTTTATTACCTGAGTAACAAAGAAAACTGACAGTTTAAACATTGCACGTGATTTTTATTTCTCCATGTAAATCAATATAGGTGTGGGGAGGGAAAAGGGATTGCTTTGAAACAAATTCTGTTATTTGAAACACGCCCAAAGTACATTACCAATCATTATTTAAATATAAACATAATCACATTGGTCTAATTCAAGAGTTACAAAGACTCTGATTTTTCCATTACTTTCTCCCCTCTTCTCCATGTTTGTGTTTGCTTATTTTTAATGTAACCGTTAAGTAAAATTCTAATTGGTAGCAAGTAAACCTAACGGGGGTATAGTTGGCCCTCATCCAAAATATATCTCGTCTTCCACTCTCCAAATGTGACTAAATGATCCATTAGCACTTAAGAGAACAAGACCAAAATATTCAATTCTGTAGCACAAAATCCATCGTGTCCTATTTCCCAAATCTGGTTTTGAAACAGAGGTGGCACAATGTTACTTTTAAGACTATTTTATTTCATATACTTACAGTAGGCTTTGAATTTCCTTATTGAAAAGAGGTTAGCCAAAATAAGCAGATTAAATGTGATTTAGAAAGATGATCCATCCCTTCCCAGAGCCAAATAAAGCTAATGAAATGAGACTAGCTTGATCTGTGCTTTGATTCATGAGCCACGTAGGACTGTCGACGAAAAACAAAATTACCCCACACTTCATCTGAAGTGGATATTCCAAATAGCTCACTGGTATTTGAATACATCTCTTTTGAAGTCTTAGCTCGCTTTCACTTGCTCCGTTTTGGAGAAGTCTGCTGCAGTTGGTGAGGTTACAGAAAGGATGTGGGAAATCCTGAGATGAAAGTCGGTAAGGAAAGGAAACCCGCGGAGCTCCCAAAAAACTCATGTAGTAACTCCAGTACCGCCTGTCTCAAATCTGAACCACAAAAAGAGCCCCGAAACCTCTGAGAAGGCCACTTGCCCCAAAGGTCAGTAGCGTCTCACTTGCCCTGGTGCTGCAGAGAACTCGGCAGAGCAGGGGGTTTACAGCTGCGCACCCCGCTGACCTCGCGCGGGCTTCGGGTAGAAAAAAATCTTCGGTCCTGGGGCCAGAGCCCGTCTCTGCACGGCTCGCCGTGCCTCCAGCTGCTGCCTCCACTGGGATCTGCTCAGATGCTGCTTTCCCTGCTCTCAGTCCTCTTGTTTTAATTGGCTTTTTTCTTTTTCTTTAACCATAAATGACACTTTTGAGAGCAAAGATAGCCACAAGGATTTTCCCCTAAAAGGAAGGGATTGGTTTCATGTCCAAAGAAGATTACCTCAACAGCCTGGTGTAAGCAATAAGGATTTTAAAGCCATGTCATGTCCTTGTAACACCAGGCACCTTTAGGAAGTTTTATCATCCTAGAAAATGAAGCCTAGGACCCAGGGCAACGAACATGACATTAAACACTGTTACAACACTTCCCAGCCTAGGCTGCACCACAGAAGTTGGCAGCAAAGTAGAATTACATTATCTATTTCTTTTTTACCAGCTTAGACTAGTTCAAGTAGGTACCACATTCTCTGCATTATCCAGCCTTATGAATCATGTGGCAGCTGTTCAATAGGAGTGGATACTGCAATGGCACATTGATTTTAATAATATTCAATTTAGAAAGCAAGGCAGTCAAGTGAAGTCTTGTTCCAGATTCATGTCAAAGGCCTCTTTCAGTGAAGCAGCCTACATAATGGTCATTGTGGCTGGAGAACCAAAGGATGCTGGCCACATCATTCCTCCCTGTGATGGCACATCTCAACCCTAGCTTGACATGCTGCATAGGCTTAACTTTTGTTATTTTAGATATTCGATCTATTTATTGACTTCCTGCAATTTCATAAGTTATAACACCAAAATCCAGGGCTACAAAGGATCTCAGAGGTCATCTGCTTGACTTCCCTTACTGAGGCCCAATCAATTAGACCTCCAAATAACCATATTTAAATATTTCTTGCCTGCCTCTGGTTGTACCCTTGGATTATGGTATGGCCCACCCTGGTTTAGCTCTTCAATAGTTATTACAACTTCTCGTCTTGGCTACTGTTCTCTGGAGGGGAATTTTGCCTGGTCTGACATTTTTCTGGAAACTTAGCTGAACTCGGGATATTCCAGGTAGAGTATGCAGGACTTGGGTAAAGGAGCACTGCTTCTCCTTCTGTGGAAAGTGATGCTTTTGTGCTTGCAACTCTAGATAATCCCTTCACTCCTTGCTTATCATCATGTCATATCTAAAACTGCTGCATCTCTAATTTACCACACATGGACTGTTTCAACATTTAATCTTCCAAGAGAAATCTTTCTTTGTGCACACATGCATATTTTATCATTTTGTGACAATATTAGTCAGATTTTTTTTTTTCACCCATGTGTTCTAGGGATGTGCCTGTGGAAAATTTGGCTTAGATAATGTGTTTTTTTCAAATCGAGTTTTATTGAGGGTGCAGACACACAAGTAAATTACTGTGAGGAAGAATGAAGGTACAGATCTACAGTGTGCCAGCTGCTCTGTGTCACCTCCTGCTCTCCTTTCATTAAGGAATAAGCAACCTCTGTCCGTGCCCATTTGCAGCCAGCAGGCGCGTGCACCCAGGCAGTTTCGAGAGAACAGACCGAGTGCCACACTTGAGCGTGTGCTGAACGCTGAGACGCTCCTTACACAATTCCTAACTTTGTTCATTCCTTGTTTTGCTTCCTCGGCTTGACTGCTTGCAGCAGCTCCTTTCTGTTTTGCCTCATTATGCATTTGAGGGCTATGCCAGGGTTTTGTCTCCTTTCCAAGCAGAGCGCAAGAGAGGTGAGAGAACTCAGCTGGGCACTGGGAGATGGTTTTCTGAAAGAAATAAAGCGGCTGCCCTTGCCTTTTGCAGATGCTTCTCTTAAGATGCTTTGGCTCAAAGCCCTGCGCTGCCGCTATTCCAATCTGCCATGTGCGACTCCTGGCACCCATGCTAGCGTTTTCTGAGTTCTGCACCGCAGTTCCCTTTTACCCTTTCTCCCCTAAGTACAGTTTTCCTGGATATAGTCAGGAATTGCATATGCAGGTCACCACTTGATGCAGCTCATTGGCTTTAGCTTTAAACCACTGAGACATTTAATTTTGGGAAGAAGCTGGTGCTAGAACAGAAGTGATTTTGAAGAAAATTCAGCCTCAGAAGCGACAGCAGAAATTATTACTTAAAAGGATGCTAAAATAATCTGACAGTTTCCTTTTATTTACGAGTTAAGGAGGGGGGTTGGTTTTTCTGTCTGTTTGAAGGTAGAAAATAATAGGCTTTAAAGACTCCATGAAATATTTTTATACATTCTCTTTTGCAATTGATGACTTTCTCAGATTCAGATCAATGAGCAGGTCAAGCTCATTGTATGTCGTTCTTATGGTATTACCACTGTAAAAAAAGAAAGGCTGAAACTTTCAACTGATTAAATGGGAAGCAATAGCAATTCTTTGAGCAACACCGCTCACCTCATCCACTACAGTGATTTTGTTGTCACCCTTGCATGTGGCAGGACCTGGGCTGGGAAGGAAGGTCAAACCAGTCATGTTCCAGTATACAGATGTTTAATGTAATAGAGGCAGGTTTGCAAGGAGAAATAGAATAGAACAGATACAACTAGAATAAACTGAAAAGCTCAGGATCCTTCTGTCAGCTCTCAAACGGAGCAGCAAAATCCAAGAAAACTATTGCTTAACTGAAATCAAGCTTAGTGTGTGCAGTAATTAGAAAATCATCAGCTCAGTTCAAAGAAAAGGGTGTAGAATCTCCTTGAAAGTCAACACTCAAGAGGCCAGAGTAGTTCCTCTGCAAGAAATATTTTGCTACCGGCAACTGGGTTTTTGCTTTCTATTGTTAAAGAAACTTTTTACGCTAATGTCCTGGAGGGAGCCTGTACTGCTCATACCTATCTGCACACCTTCACGTTCTTTCTTCTGTTGGCAAAACTATTTGTGGAGAGGGAATTTTAAATTAGCACATGCCTACCTCTGCCAGCTCTGCAGGCAGACTCATTCAGGCAGGCAACAGAAACATCACTATGCAATCCAAGTGAGAATTCGCAGCACAAACTGGAGGAAATTCTCCCCTTACATTAACCTAGATTGAGACCTCTCTTATCTCAGTATTTTGAGGATGCAAATGAGAGTAGCAACACAGAAGTTTTCAATGATTACCCAGAACAGGGGTGCCCACCACACAGAGCAAAGACAAAGTATCAGTTTAGGATCAATCCAAAGCCTGCAGTTAAAAATAACAAAACAAATTCAGCTAACCAAAACAGTTGTACAATCATAGTGCTCTGTGTACTGTCCACAGGCTGAAATGAGACTCTCTGTCAGTGTGATTAGTGACAAGTTCATAACCTACCTCATTTCCATCACTTCCCTTCTGCTTTCTTCATATTTCTCTTTCCATTCAGATACTTCTCTTTCCTTGGCCACAATCTGAAACAAAGCAAGTGAATGGAAAAAAAAAAAGTAAACCCAAGTGATTCATTAAAGAGGAAAATAAATAACTGTACAATATTTGATTTAATATCAAATCCTAATTAGCAGAGGTATAATTTTCAAATGCATAATGGGTTCAAATATAAGCATCCTCTGTGAATTTTTTCTTTTTCAGACTGCAAGGTGCAATTAAAAAAGTTTGGATGTGAAATCATACTCAAGTTTTGAAAAACTAACTTAGGAAAGTAGACGCAATGTTCTTGTTTCATGTTTCATTCCTGATTATAACAAGGACACTTTTCAAGAAATACTGTATTCCACTACACCATGTCTGATTTGACCGGGTGCCAAACCTGAAATACTTCTGTACATGGGTTTGGAACATGGTCCCCTGGTTGGTGCTTTAAGGGGGTTCTACTGCTTCTGCACGCATATTTAGGGCTGACTGTCCATGAAATTTTATACCCAAAGGACTGTGTTCCCTTGTGCTACCTTCCTTCACACAACCTATCATAAAGTTTGGAATACTCTAGCACTAGACTGTACCCATTTTTATTTGTTATTATTAGCCAGACTGATCTTATATGTAGCTTTGTAAAATACATAATTTTATTCCTATTTCTAGCATCTTACAATTTTTACATAATTATATAGCACTGTCATGATGCACAGAGTACACTCGAGGTTAAAAACAATAAAGATTTATTTTCATATAACATCTGCTTTTCACCTATGTCAAAAAAAGTAAAACTTACAGTGTAGCGCCTTTTGCTTTGGTAGCCTCTAGTGTGGCTTTAGCATGGCAGGGGATGGTTTCAAGAATAGAACAAGTGTTCATAACATGAATCATTTGGGAGAAAACAGGAAAGAAGGAAACCACAAGGGGCAGGTATTTCCTTTTCCAAATTCTGAAGAAAATTACCTCTGCTCTGGCGAGTCGTAGCGCAGAGTCTAAGTCTTGCTGGGGGTAGAGAAGACCCGTGGTGCTTTCTGCATCCGAGGTGCCGATCCGGGAGTACAGTGCACTTTTAGAGATGGAAACATCTGCCGGGATAGCAGGTTCTCTCTGTGTGTTTGTTTTTTTAAATACAAAGAAATGAACCATTAAATATGTGTTTAGCTTATATGTTTTCTGGGTGTAGTGCTAGGCACCAGGGTCCTGCGCTAGGACGAGAATCCTGTGCACTACTAAATTATAACAGCAATAACACTGACAAGGAACTTTGAATTTAGCAATCATAAAATATACATTTAAGATCCATAGTAAGCACAAAGAGAGCTATATTACACTTACAGAGAGAAAATAAAGACAGCACTTTGCCATCGATATTTTAAGGTCCTAGATTAGAAAATTTACTACTTTCTGATGCAGAAATTTCATCAAAACATCCACAAGAAATGCACGTCAGCAGAGGAAATTAGAATTGGAGGCAGAGAGCTTGTTAAGGGGAATTCTGCTTCCATAAAAATAGTTCAAGAAACCAGAAGCAAGAGGACAGCTCACTTTCTTAGGTCTGACCTGCCAATATACTGTATCTATCATAAACGGTATTACATAAAAAGTGTGAATATACAAGTGACGTTGCTGCCCCACTGGTATTTAGCATGCGATTAGTAAGTTAAGTGAGGTTTTATCTGCAGCTGCCAATTTTGCTCCTGCCAGTGGCCCAGATTAACGCAGGAGGAGAGCAGCATGTGAAATGAGGAAGAGAGCAAAAAAGAGGTGGGTAACACTGGGATGCATGAGATGTCTGGCAAACAACTCTAGATACAAACAACCCAAGTTACGGCACATTAAAACCAAGGAGATTATAAAAGACAGTTAGGAAGATACTAAATAAACGCCACATTTTTAGACACCATCCGTAGCAACCCCGAGCCTGCTCTGCAGCAGATGCACCACCACAGCTATATGTCCCTGTGTCTCCTACCTATGCTTTGCACCTCGCCGGCACGTGCTGGCCGCCTGGCTGGGTACTGCCTCTGGCCCTCTGGGAAACAAAATGTTCCTTCTCTCAGCTGCTGGTGGGTCACAAAATAATTTTGGGGGTGGAGGTGACCGCGTCCCTGCTGCTGGGGTTTAATGTTCCACTCCTCTGTTAGATATGCAGGGAACTGGCCGAGGGAATCAGGATTACTGGGGACGGGGAGGAGAGGGGCAGACAGTACAGAAACCACAGCTATCACCAAAACACTGCTTCCTTACAACTCGGGACTAAAACAGGGTGGAGAATCAAAATGTCACAAAAAAGTAAAATAAACTTTTTTTTTAAAACAGGAAACATTCATAGAAACCAAACAGGGGAGCAAGTTAGCGGTAGGAGGCATCTCTATGAGCTCTGTTATGCTTCCAGGCTCCAGAGCGGAGAAAGGGGACCCCCTCCAGCCCTGCAGTGCTGGGACCCTCACGACTACGCTGCACAGGCGCAGGCCACATCGTCCTCGGGAAAATTCTGCAAGACAGAGCCAGAGCAGCTCCCCTCCCCGGGCTGAGGACCCGCTCTGGCCCCCGCATTGCCCAGAGCACTCTCAGGGGAGCCCCACCTCGGGAGCACCAGGGGGGAAGACGGGCTTAGCCCTGACCAGGGATGGGCTCTCGCACTTATTAAGTGTTTTCCTTTCTCCTTCTCTTTATATGAAATCCTACCACCAAAAGAAGTTTCATAGGAAAGATCTTGTATCTGAGTATGGCTGAAACTCCTGAATTTCTGTGACCTAAGAAGATTCTTCACGTGGTGCGGATCATTCAAACACACTGACTTCAGTGGTGAGGACAGAAATGCCCAGAAATCCCTCTCTCACCGTGTATGTATACACATGACACTTGCTAATCAAAACTGCATTTTAAAATACGGAATGAATTTTTTTTTTTTAAATTTAACCTGCAGATTCAGCAGCAGAGTTTTTCAGTGGGCTCTCATGACAATTAAAATTGTCTCTAAGACGATGCCACACGTAGCCACAGAGAGGGCTGGACCATGGCCCGCAGTTTGTACAGGTGGGGAGGGAAGTCAGGTTGAGCGATGCCTTTTTCCATCCGCTGATGGAAGTGGATATTCACGTACAGCTTTTCTGGTACAGCCCTTCCTTGCTGCTGAAAAGGGGATAACATATTTTTCCAGTTTACTTGTTACCTTTGTGCATAAAGTGATATATTCTGTTCCTTCAAATTCACTAATGCAGCACCTTAGTCTTTAGGCTTTACCTACAATAATTACGAGTAGTAATCAAGATTTTTTTAATGAGCTTTTCACACAAAAGAGAGGAAAAGATTTTGGTTTATTCTATTTTAAAAGAGGGTTGGGTTCTTTTAGTTGTCTTTGTTGCTTTTTTTAAGTAAAATAGCAGAGTCACATTCTATTGCGTGAAGCGCAGGAATGTGAAAGTGAATAGATAAAGTCTGAATCAAGGCTCAGTCCTCCTCTCCGCAACGTGCACACAAACAGACCTCATTAATTGCAACACCACATGCTCTTGTTTCAACACAGTTAAAGGAAACTTTGTCAGATGCTATCCCATACATTGTTCACTTGCTCACAGTTCTTCTCACATAGCCTAGACTAATAGAAAGAATCCAAACGCACTGTTAATTTTGTTGCAATCCCTTCTGAGTTCTCACATCACTCCTTATTGAAGAAGCTGTATTAAAAATTACATACAATGCTCACTTGAGATAAACATAGGACTAGATGTTCTGGGTATCACATCTGTAGACAACATGAAGAAACCACACCGGCAACATTAAAAGACTAGGCAAGAAATTTTAATTAGAGCAAGAATAAGCTAAACAGTACTTACAAAACACTATACTGCATCTTTATTTTTATAAGAGACTCTCACTAATTTCCTCTGTATTTTCTGTTTATTTTTAAACATGGGAGTCAATTGACTATTATTTCATTTATGGAGCAGGCCATCCCTTCTCTTTTTTGCTACATTTAACCATGAACACACAAAATAATGATCAGTTCCCACATAATTAGGAGGTGCAACCTCAAATTCAGCGGATTCTCCTACCTGAGCAAAAAGCATCACAAGATCTATCAAAATTACACAGCCTATATTCTTGAAAGTATCTCCCAATATACAACAACTCTGCAGGGAAAAATACATCTGGGACACAAGTTCAGACATCTATGTAAATGTATAAATACAAAAACACATGGTGCTGTCCACAGATCTCAGTAAAGGTAAAACATCCAATAAATAAGACTACTGCTGGCTCGACTCAGTATCCTCACTTCAAAAAAATGTACTTTAGTTCCTCCTCAAACACAAGGCAAGAAAAATCGAGAGATAAAAAAGAGCCATTAGATCATCAAAGCTGCCCTCAAAAGAAAGACCATCCTGAAGATCAATCTGGTGAACTGTATGTATCATATTTCAAAAGCCTCCTGCAGCTTAATTTGCTGGATCTCATACAGAGATTGCTGGAAAATATTAATTGTGGCAAGAGAAACAGAAATTTCCTCAAGCTCATATAAAAACGTGCCCAAGTAACTGCTGGGATGATGAAAATTTTTAATGAAAAAAGAACATTTAAAGCATTTAATACATACTTATGCATATTTTTTTATATAGTGCTCAACACCTCACTAGTATAATTATGTTTTCTCTGGTTCTCTCTTGCATTTGAGTAAATTGTACAAAAGAATAGTAATAATGACATGCAAAACAACTTAAAATTTCCAAAAACTGTTGTAAAAACTCTTGGAATTTAACCATTGAGCAGAAATGCTTGCAGGAGTGGTCCAACCAGTATTGTCCTAACTCTGGAAACACTTCACACGAGTCCCCGCCGGGCTGCTGGGTTCTCTCTTTGGCAGCAGCAACCAGTAAAAGTCCTCGTGGTTTTATTTCAAAAGCCAATTTTACACATCTCCAAACTGACGTACAATTCAGTAACTCTCATTTGCTGCCTCCAAATATTCCTATTCTAAGAAAATAATATAGCCTGACCAACAGCATGGTGGTATTACCCAAAATAACTCTGTCAATGCTTTAAGTTCAACACCTAACTGCTGAGAAGGTAAGCAGTTAATTGGGGTAATAATAAGCGTAGGGATTTATAAGTCACTGAACCTCGCACAGAAAGATTAGTCTGCAGGGGAATTACTACTAAATGTAGGTCACTGCAATCTTAGTGTAAATATTTGAGAGCCCAGGGCACTTCCTCTTCTCTTCCCAGCATCTTTCACAGAAACCAGATATCTGACCAGAAAGGGAATAAATGCACATTGATTAACCAGCTGCAGTTACCTCGCTTCAAGAAGGTCAAAGTGGAAGAAAACAGAGAAAGGCACTGCAATGAAAATGAAAACTAGTTTTTATCGTACTGTTTAGGGGAATAGGTATTTGGCCCTGCTGAAAATCAGCTTGCCCTTTACAAGCATTCAAATACTGCTTGGGTGCGTATCAAATGATCTACTCTTTTAACTAATTGAGGTGTGTGCAGACAGGTCAATGGAGGCAAAACAAGACCTATTTGTGCTTGCAAATATATTGAAAAGCAAGTAAAATCCAAGCATAAGTTCTCTGCTTGTAAAGTTTTACTAGAAAAAAAGGTATGCCTGTTTGAAGGAAATATTCCTCCTTCGCTACCAGGAGAGCCCCCAAAGCTGCGATGCACTAATCCCATCTGTGCCGATGCCTTTCCTTACAGTTTCTCTCCTTTCCATGAATCTTATTTCAACTCTCAACTCTACATCGCCTCAGCATCTGTAGGGTGGTGGACACAAACCCTATTGGCTTTCCGTTCAAGTTGCACCTATAAAAAAATGGCCACAGGAGATCCTAATGGAGACTGTTTAATAGAGAAGAACTAATTCATCTCAACGCTGGAAGATAGAAATTTTGGAAAGGTAAAAATAGATGACTAGTCCTGCTGTTGTTGAAGTCTGTGACAAGAAGCCTGGGAGTGGCCAAATAACTTCCCTCTGTCTGAGAACAACAAACTGCACATCCTTATTTGCAGTCCTAGTACTAGCAGAAAATGCTTGTATTTAATCTTTATTTTACGTGACCTAGCTTGCCATAACAAGTGCTTGTGTTTTTATTTAGCAGCCTATTCTTGTTACCTCATCCTGTAATGGTTTAGCAAATGTTAAATGTAATTATACAACATTAAGAAAAGAACTGAGGCCAGCCAACCAGAAAGGAATTCTGCCAGTTAGCATCCGAATTTAAGTCACTGCAGTCGTCTGGCGGATCCTATTATACTTAATCCAGGCCACCAGTCACTGTAGGTCACAAGGGTTGTCATCACAGGCTAATTTAACATCAGCAACCTCCCACTGAAATAGTGAAGTCATGCAAGGACAAAAGTCCTTCCCAGCCTAACGTGACACCCACAGTATTGAGCTAAAAGCATTCCTATGACTGGACCAACATGGGGCTTTGTGAATGTCAAAATGCTACCGGTTCTCTGTCAGAGGGCAGAGTTTTGCTTTTCTTTCTCTCCTCGTCTCCGCTTATCGTTTTTGCTATCTTTGTTATACATATTAATGGCATTATCTAAAAATTCACATGAAAACCATTCCCCATTTCTAAGGAGTTCATAAACTTGTTCTATATAAAAGAAAATGCTGTAATGATGTTAAAAAGCATCTTTAAAATATAACTCCATGTAATCAAGTACATACTATAACATTCTTGCAGCTCAGAATCTTCCCTGGGTAGTACACAAGAATTCACCAACATACCAACCTATTCTCTGACGTCTGAAATAGTCCAATTTGTGAGTTTCTGAATTGCTGGCCAGTAGCAAAAATGCAGATGTCTAAGAGAAGTTTTTTGTATAACCTGTGAAGAGCATCTAGGTACTATTACGCATTTCATCTCGAGTGTTTCCAGGTGCTGGAGAGCCTGCCTGCTGCATGTTGCAGCAAAGCGCTGGGAGGACAAGGAGGTAGAGAGAGAACAAGGAGGTAGAGAGGATCTAGAGAGGATCCCACCTCACCCTCTTCTGCCACTCAGGGCACCGGAGCAAGGGGACACAGTCACACACAGGCTAGTACTCAAGCAGGAAAATGCTATTTATTTTTTCACTCCTTTAATTAGAAGGTTAATCTTGGTTTCTAATGAAGACAACGGCACGTTTCTCTTGATTAAATGAAAGATTCTAGCCACATACTTTAAAATACCCATAAATCTGCACAGAATGAGTTGACTTCGATAAGTTTATGTGCACTATGGAAACAGCTGGCTTGTGGGCTATTTAAGGTAAGCAAATATGATCAAATATGATCATTATCTTTTTAAAAAAGTACAGTTAATCTAAAAAAAAAATCTTTACTTTTATGAACTAGCTACTCTATGACTGATCTTCAGAGCATCGAGAAATTCTACCCTATAACCAGCTCAAATGGTTCGCACCGCATCGTAATTGAATTGTGCTTACAGGTATAATTGTTATAAAACTTGTAAACTGTGCATGTTTCGCATGCGATTCAGTTACGATGCGGTGAACTCAAGATGATACAGAACGAGGCAAAAGACTTTGCACTGACTTATTAATGAACGGTATAAGAAGAGAAAGATCACCAGAGAAGAAAGTCAGAGGCACATTCTCCTCATCTGGAATAAAATGTCTCACTGCAGCAAGACACTGCCATCCCATCGGCATCCCCTTCAGCTGATACCACCTCCCAAGAAAGCCACTAACATTTTTGCCTTGACTTTTTTGTTAAAAGCGCCACGAAGGGCATCATAAACTGGCTGCACAACTGGCTAACCACCAAACCCAGTGCATCAGAGTGAGCTTTTCTGTCCCGTTCCAAACACAGCAAGGACCACGTGCATCCCTAGAGCAGTGCAAAGCATCACTCCGAGGAGGCACTAGCCAGCACAACATAGAAGTAGCAATAAAAAAAAAGCTTTAGATCTTCATGAATAAACACACATTGTGTTGGGAGGCCTTTTTTACTTGGGAGCTCTACAGCCCTTCCAAGCCTGCTGTAGTCCCTTTTTACAGAAGCCTGAAGGCAGGGTTGATTGAACTTCTCAACTCTGAACTTTCAGGGTCAAGGTGTCTGATTTCAAGCTGAAAATACCGACAAAAGGCAAAATGCCCCTACAGTCAGAATCTATAGCATCTTTATAAGAAGCAGGTTTGGTATTGTTTTGCCATCAAACATTTTAGGACAAATCTTGCTGTAGACAGAAGACAAATGGCCACCTGATTGCAGAATTTGTCTCCTGGGAAAAGTATGTGCCTGCTTCTAGCCTTCAAATTTGCCTTTTGTTACTTTGGATGTAGCGGTACTCTGTAAGTGGAGCGGGCGACAGCATTTCCGTGTGCGGTACTGCTTTCAGCATGCTCTTCCGTGTCACACTGAGGTAGGCGCGCACAGCTTAGCACTGCACTCTGAGAGCCTTAGTTACCTTGTTAAAGAAAAAGCAGCACTCGGTTTCTTAGTCTGTGCACACTCACACACACATGGCAGGCACAAAACGGATACCTCGGAGCAGAAAGAAGACAGGGTAATCTGCCTGGCTAACTTCAGTGCTTCTATCCTCATTGCAGCAAACTCTAACTCCTCCTGTCAAGTGTTTGGTTGTGAGCAATCCACAGAAAGAAATGTATTAAGAACATAGCAAAAATGTTTAACACATTCAAAAATGGAATGTTATGTTTTAATGTATAACTCTGACCATTCCTGGGTGACAAACACATCCCATATTCCTTTCATGACTAGAACATTGGTACAAAACTCCCGTTTTTGGTTAGTTTTGAGGTAGCTGTATAGACAAACAATTTTTATTAGGCAGTAAGTATGAACAACACTTTGGGTAAAATAAATGTTTTCCGAAGCTAAAGCTGTTTTTCACAGACTCCTCTCCTTTTGTTTTCATTTTATGTGAATTTATGCCAGCTGCTGCTTTCAATTCAACTTTTGCTGTTTTAAAGTTTCACTATAAATATTCTAGAAAATATATCCTGACATACAGAACTGCTGTGCAGATAAATTTGCTTTTCCTAGAAGAAGCCATGCCAAATTACACATTAGATAGATTACCAGAAAAACAAAGCCTAATTTTCATTTCAGCAGAATTAGGGCCGAAATCTCCAAAAATAAATCTATGCATACAGACCTACTAAGGCCAGGTGTCAAGACAACTCTCCACACATCAAGTCCTGTGGTCAAGCTTAAAAGATTTGCTTTATAAAGACTTCTGAAAAATATATACATCAGTGGTATAGGATAGCTGAAAGTGTTGAAGAAATTTAAGTTTATCTTTATGTACTATAAGAATTAAATTAAAATATCTCTGTTCCTTAAGTTCCTGAAAGGCCAAAGTTACTTTGGAAAGAATCAAATCATTATTTTGCTTCTTTCCCACCACCCCTCCAAGCCTTCCCCCACCCCTTTCAGATGAGGCAAAGCATTCCTCTATCTGTGTATAGACAAACTTAAAGAAAAGCGACATTTATATTTCTGCTACAAACCTGAAGTTTCTGAGCAAATACTGGGGGGTTCTTTTCTGCTAAGTCAGGATCTAGATATTCAGGTTGATCACATATTGAGGTTTTCTTAGATATCCTATTGAGAAGAGCATCAGCAGAGACAAAGGAGTCTTCAGGAGAAGTCTGAAGGGTAAGGAGGATATAGAATAAGCAACAGAGATTTTGTCCAGGTAGTTCAGGCCAAAAGCAACATACCTGTCTGCAAATCACAGAATCATAGAACGGTTTGGGTTGGAAGGGACCTTAAAGATCATCTGGTTCCAACCCCCCTCCCATGGGCAGGGACACCTTCCACTAGACCAGGTTGCTCAAAGCCCCATCCAGCCTGGCCTTGGACACCTCCAGCGAAGGGGCATCCACAGCTTCTCTGGGCAGCCTCTTCCAGTGCCTCAGCACCCTCTTAGCGAAGAATTTCTTCCTTATATCTAATCTAAATCTCCCATCTTTCAGTTCAAAGCCATTACCCCTTGTCTTTCTTTGATTCCTAGTAATTCCATGCCCCCCTGAAGATTACTTTTGAATACATGATTCATGAAACAGACAAACACCAAGAACAATTCTTCCTAATTTAAAAGCTGAGTAAATTTTCCAAGACTAACAGGAAGTAAGTAATATTAGGACCTCTAAAGCAACGGCTTTCAAACCATGGACCACAGCCCACTCTTGATACTTCCACAATAGTTTTCAAACAGTTACCATACGTTTTGTTCATACAATAGCTTATGTTCTGTTCAGGCATCAATAAGGCAGTCCAAAAGCTTTGAAGATCACAAAAAATGAGGGGAACATCAGCAAGACTCTTTTTGCAGTCTTTACAAAGTCTTTTGCTGCTTACTGGGGATAAACTAAGTGATGTTCACAATTATAATACGCTCAGGATAAATACACAATATGAGGATGGACAGAATTAGAATGACAAAAACAAGACCTCTGGGATTTGAGTACCCAAGACTCCCTGCAGTGAGAACAGTATTCAAGCTCATAAAAAATGTTTTGTGAGATGGTATCAACAGCATTATTAATATAAATTAAGCATCGTATTAAAGTGAGCTGCTTCTTATTTTGACTCCTCAGTAAATGTATTGTCATATAGCTTAGCATGCCTAGTGCTGTAGGCGTTTGTGAAACAAGTTTGCCTCGAAGAGTGGAGGCCTTGAGGGAACCTTTATGAATTTGAGAGCCAATACTCTAAAATCTGTATGCAGCGCAGGCTGGAAGCAAGCAAGGGCTCATCACTAATTCAAATCCAATCCAGAGAAGCCACTGAAAAAAGTGACTTAACTGGAAGCTGGACTGAGTTCTAACGATCAAAAAAGTGAATCTTACATTATCGGTATCAGATGACAACAACACAGTTAACAGTTTATACTAAAATGTGAAAGGGGACCTGTTCTTTACCAACAAAATTTTGAAATTTCACAGCACATGCAACAGAACACATCATGTCTTTATGTTTATATAAACCCCCTTATTTTATATATAAAATATTTCTTCAAATATTGGGTTAAAGCACAGTGTAAAAAGGCCTGTGTGAGAAAAAAAGGACTTCAAAGTATCAACTTGGAATAAGTTATCACAAGAACATGTTAAGCTATGTTAGGAATTCAGAAAATTCCTCTGAATTCCATCAGTTCCATCAATCCACCTCCCTCATTTAGGTCCTACCACACGCTTCTACCAAGATCTTTAAGTTTCAGCGTGAGTTTCACTCTACTTTCAAGATGCACCTTTGCTACCTATGACATGAGAAATTTCTGCAGGAAAATGATTCCTAAACTCTTATTATAGATTACTCACTATTTCAATAGCCTCTGGAGTTGTTCCTAGGGTCATGGGCTCTAGGTCTTTCTGCTTTGATTTGTCAGGTGACTGTAAGTGTGCCTCTTGGCTGGCAGCTAGGACTCGGGCAGCTGGATGTTGTATTTTCATTCCAGAGGATTGCTGGGTTTCAGGGTCTTCAAAACTTGACCTGCAAAAAGATTGTGTACACGCTTTCAGGGTGGAGCACAAGGCCCTTGCAATTCTGCTTCTGGTAACAGCTAAGGAAGTCCTCTTCATTACTTTCATGTATGTGTGCATATATATATATATACAGACACATTGTTTCAAGTCAACTTTATATCATTATATCTCATAACACTTTGCAATAGCCTTTCAAAGCAATGCACCAGAGTCATCTAAATAAAGCCAGTTCTACCAGAAATGTTATGCACATTCCTTAAATATTTCTCACTTGCCTTTTTACCCCTTCCTCATTGTGACCTACATCTCTCCCCAGAAAAAACTTTTACTAACAAGAACAGATGTCCTTAACAAGCAAAATTTTTGGAAGTAAATACAACCCCCACATCCTGTTCTTATGAAATAGATTCCTTGTTCAGAAAATAGATCTAGGAAAGGCCAAGTGAAAAGTTGCAATTAGGAGATTTCCAGATTCACGTGAAAATGACCGCTGTATCTGAGAAAAAAACTGTAAGTAGGAAGCCACAGTCTAGTGAAACAGTTGCCACTGAGACTCTATTTAGTAAGAATATGAAGGAAAAATATATGTCCTTATTCTTTCCCATTATAAAACTTCTGTATCTTTGCCCTCTATTCTCTATCATATGTGTACACAGATGGGAATCTATTTTTAAACAAACAACTCAGCAATGCAGAGGCAGAGAGAGGAAGAATTGCCTGTGTATGTGCTATGATGGTAACCCATTTCCCTGACGTCCTTTTCCATTGCTGAATTTGCTTGCAGTGACATACCCTGAGCATGGTGTTGTGGAATCAGACAGTCTCATGGGAGGTGATTTGACTGGGCTCTCATGCTGTGCATCAAACATTAGGTATAAAGATTGTTTCTTCGGGGTGCTGTCATCCTGCTGGCAACAGGGAAAGAAAGACTCGTTAAGCAACTCAACCGTTCTCCATTAAAGCTAATTCAGGTCACTGAAGCTTTAAGTGACCAAATGACTTGACAGACAACTAATAATACAGGACTGTAATGTAGTCTATGCTAATACCGAGATGATCCCTTTAAGGAAGAAGCCATTAAAGAACAAAACCTATACAGTTCACTCTTTGTAATGGCTCTTCTTCTGCCACTTTGGGGTTAATCAGATTTCTGGTCCTGTCAGGCAGGAGGCATCCCTTGACTTAAAGTGTTACTAAAATATTCATTGAAACCAATGTTATTCTCATCAGTTTAAGCACCTGACATACATGCTTGATTTTTCTAACTTCCCCTGTGGATATACCCCCATTGGATCTTGTCAAGCTATCAAATCCATGAATTAAATAGAAGTAAGGCAAAATGACTGATAATGTATAGTATTGCATTCCATATTTCACATTCATTCTGTATTCTCTCCTGATTCCCTCCATCTTCTTCCAAGTTTTACTCTCAGTTTCTTAAAATCGTTCAATAGTTGATGTAGACAGCTTTGTACTCTACGCTGCTGGAAATGCTGATTTGCTTTTAATCTCCAGAAAGAACTACTATGCCGCTAGCTTAAAAATAAAACAATAAAATGGAACAAGTTCTCCAGGATATAGGAAAACAAAGCGCATGAAATTTACCCCAGTTATGCCAACTTAAAGGAACTGGTTTTGCAAATCTGCTGCAGGTAGATTATAATTAATTTAAGGGGTAGTGAGGCTGATGGCATTACCAGGATAGCATATTATGACAAGGGAATGCAAATGAATGGAAATGGACGTGAGAACTTACAGGCACAGAGGAGCCTATTTTCTCCATATATTCTATTTCATATGAGTTGCCATATTCCAATTCTGCAACAGAATCAAAAAAAAAGCCATTAAATACATGCCATGAAATGATTTTTGCATAAGTAAATGAGATCTCTTCTCATTTACAAGGGCCACTCCCATTCTGCTCAATACTTTTCTATGAGGTATTAATAGAATATACAGAGAGAAAGCAGAAGGTGCACTAATTTTCACTGATTTTCCACAATGAGCCTATGACACATTTCAGGCAAATTCATTTGCCTGAAATACTTCAGCCTTATCAATTTGCTGAAGATTCTGCCCCAGGGGCCAGAATATTAACAAAGTTTCAGAGCGCTTTCAGAGCACAGATGACTTTCCTCTATCATGTTATCTTACCACAGAAAATGCATTTTTCAACAGTGGGTAATGCTGATACCAGTTTCCTTTAATGTACACAAATAGATTTTAACAGCTGTTGAGAAATGAAGTAATTTCTATTTCTTAGTGTTTATCACACCGTTCTTAATTAAGAAGGACTACCATGGCATCACTTAAGATAAAAAGATACATAAACCCCCTCTATGCTCATGAACAAGGGGTGACACAACAGCCCAGCTTACTGGGCTGTTTGCACATTTTAGTTACAGAGGAAAAGCCTAAGGCAGGAAGATTTATGAAGAACCCTAAATCTAAACCCTAATAAAAATGCAAATCTTCACTGCTTCTCTACTTCTAATCTCCTAATTACACTGGAGGGAACAACCCGTATTTCTTTCCAATCCATGGTCACCCAGTAGTGAGCAGATACAGAGGCAGACAGATAAAACACAGCAAAATGGAAAAGAGAGCATACCTTCCTGCACCCAAATATAAGCAAAGACTTTGTTCACCGACACCTTAATTTAAAAATTAAAAACATCATTAATTTGTCCTAGTGCTGCATTTTACTCTGCTTCCATGAGTTAATTCATTAAGCCACTTGTACAATTTCATTTCCTTTATAGATAAGTAAGTCCTAATGAATGGCACACTAGCATTTACATTACAATAAAAGTATGTGCTAAAATTCTTCTGGATTTGGGCAGCTTCTCAAAAGTAGAGGTTGTAGCAGGAAGATGGTAACCATCATTAAAATGTTTGTTCTTTAAAAACAAACCGACCCTAACAGTAATCTCTTACCTGTTCTGTTAAAAAAAAAAGTTTCAAAGAGTGCAGTGTGAGTTTACAATGCTCCAAATTTTTTTATAATAAAAAATAGCACCATAGAGTACAAGCACTGTAATTCCACAAGTCTATGTATTTTGTCAAACAACCACTGAAGAGGAACAGCCACAAACTCTCAGTACCTGACACGTGGGAGGTATTAATAGCAAAACATCTAAGTGAAGAGAATGCTACAATAGCAGGCTTCTCACATTTAAATTCCTAGCACCATATGTTTTAATGGTAATAGGGAGCCAAGGAAGATAGACAACCTCCTGATATCAGCTACAAACTTCTTCCTAGTGAAAGCAGAAACAAAACTGAAACGACGAGATTCAAACCACCTCCTGGATGCAGCATTGCAGGAAAAAGCACAAAATACCAGACAACAGCATCCAGTGTTTAGCAGCTGCCTTTCTGTACTTCATTTATCTCCACGTAGCCCAGTGAGGTGCATCACGAATGTTTATGGGGCAGCTTTACGACCCCAGAGAGCGATCAGTGAGCGAGCGTGCAAGCATGCTCCTGGGCAGGAGACGGGCAGGAGACGTACCGGCACTGTCCTCTGCTGGCACAGCCGGCAGGGATCTTCCATCCGCCTTGCAGGGCTAGCAGCGGCTTTGCAATTGCAATCCAAACTGACTTTTGGGACAACACGTATTTAACCTTACTGATTTAAGGCAGAACACACATGGGAATACTTCAACTAGAAACAAAAGGAATAACATGGCTTGCTAAATGCAGTTTATTTCGTCTCATTGCTCTCAGGAGTTTCCAGCATAATTAGATACTCTCTCCTCTGCTAGGTATCTCCTCTAAGACACTATCTCCCCTCCAAAATCTTAGGCTCTGGTTATCTCTATATATTCAAAATCTCCAAATGCCCAGGATATCCCATGAAGTAAGATAATTATCTTTTATAAAGACATACGGCAGACTTACTAAGTGATGTCCTCCAACTCCTCCTACAAATAGCTGCAAGATTACATCAGAATTTTCTGCTAATAATTACTGCTTATTTCTGGTCTGTGCAACACGAAAATGGCAGCAGTTACAAGCAGCGCATGCAACAGATGAGAGCTGGATGTATCGGCTGACTCAGTAGTTGGGCTGTATCTGTACAAAAGCAGTGTTAGGTTACAGGATAACACTCATAGTAGTATCTGGGAGGGGTAAAAATATTCGCACTGAGAAACAGCCCTGGAATCACTCAAAAATTTCTCAATGCCACAGGAGCACGAATGTCAAGGGAAAAAAATTATTATTTTTAAGAGATCTGAAAAGCGGAAGCATTGTTGATTATAATTAGCATGTAATCTGAAACTCCAACTATACCATGCAGCACACATGAGACAAGACAATTAGCATTTAATTAGAAGCTTTGCTCACTTTCTTCTACCCACTTTGATAGCTAAAGTGATTGCCTTAGAGTATCTCTCACTATTCTTTTGTTCCATTTCCTTCCGTATAATTTCCATTTTCTCAGATTTGGGGGGCTTATTTTCTAAAAAATATTTCTTTAAATTATTTTTTTTTTAATACAAATGAAGTCAAGCCAATGTCTAAAATTTATAATTTGACAATGAAGTCAAATGGATTTATCCAGACTGAAATACTTATCTGAATGGAAGACTCAACAGATTTCCAAAAAGCCCAGGCCACACAAACATATAAGCATGTGCATATGAACATGTGCAATCCCATTAAAACCACTGTGATTATTCATGCCTTTTAATGTCAAACACATTTGACCTAAAAGCTTAGCAGTTCTTAATTAGGCAAAAACTCCTCAGACCCAGTCTAATACGGCATAAAGTAGCTTTAATGGTAGACTGGGACACGGGTTGAAAGCTTAGGGGAAAAAAATAAATTCTGACCAATACGAAAAAGTTTAAGCCAAGTTAAACTCATAAATTCTTCCCACCCACGACACTGAAAATCTGCCCGCGGAGCAGATGTTGCAAGGCAGTATTCCCTCTGGTAACCCCAAGGAAGGCCACACACAAAATTTTCTAAATTCTGTCTCTTCCACATTCCACAGACCTGGAATGATAGTTCTCAACAGAAACTTCCAGCTTTAGCTCACAACTGCTTACAGGAAGGTACGACAGGAAAAATCTTAATAAGCTTATCTAGAAGGAAATTTTGTCTGGCATGTGAACGGTAACTATCTCATGCAGGGAATATCCTGGACATTTTTATGCATAACGATACCTGGATCCTAGGAACCTGGAGGAGAGGTGGCATGTTAAGGATCTTAATGCAATACACAAACTTTGAGAAGAATTTTAACCTGGGACCTTCTCCCATTCAGGTTAGAGGAACAGGCTCAGGCAAAATCAGTAGTTCAGTGACTCTGGATCCAAGAGCACTAACCGAGAGCGGTATCAGACCCCCGTCTCCCGTGAAGGCACAGAGAGAACAGGTAGCACGCACAGAAGACGAGAGCCTGTCCACAATTAACCATACAAAGGAAGCAAAAGCCTTTCTCTGAAGGCCCCTTTCCTTTTCTTTAAGCTTCTTCTCTACTCTTTCTTGAAAACTCAAGGGGGGATTATGGGGGTCATACATTCAGCTCCCCATAATTATCAAGTTCCCCAGACTGGTCCAAAGAGCATCATTTTTTAGGGTTCCCAAATAATATAGTTTGCATTCAGCAAAGTATATGCCAATATTCTCAAACAAACCAAACCCCCTCTCAGTATATATAACATTAGCTGGATGCAGACAGTCCTTTATAAAGCATACCCTCTGTAGGAGAGCTGAATTTAGTCTCATTTACAAACGTAGACAGATCAGACGGTTGTGGGTAATCCTGTTTATCCGTGTTCAGGTCCACAGTCATGCAGGTCCATTTCTGACTGGTCACCGAAGATGCCAATTTCTCCTCATCTGTCGCATGAACCACCGTGGATATGACAGGAGGTGTTTCTGGAGTAGGCAGCGGAGTGGGATCCTGCAGAAAACAAGCGCCAATTAATTCTATTATCGTTCATTAACACATTGAATAGTCAAGTCCCTAAATTCCTCTGCACGATTTTTAATTCCGTACTCTTTACTACAGCTCTGTATAAAAATACTTAATGAAAAATATTAAAGTACTTCATTTAGAACTCTACTAGCAGCAAGTTGTCACAGTGTAACTAAACTCTTTGATGATAAACACTTGCATTGCAAAGCTGCCTTGATAACACGAAAGAAAGAAAATCCAGAGCCGTTTAAATCTCTTAGGCACTTGACATAAGTGGCACACATCACCCACGACTGAAGTCTTTGACTACCAAAACTGACTTTTCACGCTTCCCTCATGGGAGCAAGCCTCCGTAGGTCTGCAAGGTCGTGAACCCTTTCCTCACTTCTAGGCTGTCAGCAGCACAAATAAAAGGGAAGGACGGATAACAGGAAGACGAACAGCAGCATGGAAGGAGCTGTGCCACATCAAAGCGCTCAGGCCTTTGTAGGCAGAACAGCTTTTGTTAACTTCTCTTCCAAGAAAACCACCTGCTGGCAGTTTACAACAAGGAATAAAACCATCCAAGCACATGTTCCTGGTAGATCAGCCCACTTGTTTTATTTCTATTTCCCTTCCAGCCCACCAGTTTGATGCATTTAGTTTCTTACCTTCTAATCTAAAAATTCCATGGTAGCTAGTTACGTCTAGTTTTTCAGACAACTGATTGAAGATATTTATTCATATTGTCGCTCCATTGTAACACAGGACTTTCCAAAATCTAACGCACTAATAGTCTAACTGGAATTCCCAGAGCAAGTACTAGATCTAATATACCTTGTATACATGCTTCTAGAGACCAAAAGTTTAATACCTTATGATTATAGCCCAGTGTGCTATACTTGAACACCAATATGCTTATATCCTTTACAAAACCCTCTTCTATTATTAAATGTACAATTCTACAAATTAATAAATGAAATTTCCCTCTTTTGCCTCTACAAGAACACAAATTACATACATCAAAATCAGGCAGTACTTTACCTGAGAAGGAGGATCAGATAGTGGGGATCTTTTTGGTGATTTTTTCACCCTAAATGTATCACTGAAAATAAAGTTAAAACAGTTAATATGGCAATACCAGCAAGAATCGGGTCATTTCACACTTCACAAGAGACAGCCACAGACAATGCAACCTCTGTAAGCCCTTCTGCTTGAAAATCCCATCCATTAGGCAGCAGCACCACAGAGAAACATGCCATAGGTACACATTCTTGTCATGCACTCGGAACAGGCCTCAATTCCCCAAAAGCTGAGAAAAGCAGGATTGCCATATTTTTCATGCCAACTACCGACACATTTACAGAACGGAGCTGCTGCTTGGTTGCAATTCAAATCCCTGCTCCACCGCAGACATCCTCAGTGGCCTTAAGCAAATTATTTAGCTTCTGTCTGCTTCAATTTCCCATCTGAAAATTAGGTCTAAAACACGTCTTTAAATGAGAATTAAAACTGTGATAAACTTAGGCAGTAAGCTCCAATGACCCCATCATAAATCATTAAGGAAAAAAATGGTACGTTTTGGATGAACTACATAAAAACAGCTGAGACAGATGCTGTACCCAAGACACCAGAACAAAGCTCTATCGTTACAAATGTGCACACCAGACCGCCTCCCTCTTTAAAACAAATACAACAGCATATATGGCAATTCTGCTTCCAGTTCCCCTGACAGCTCACAGTGCAGACTGGGAGCACCGACACTGTAGCCCTTCAAAATCCCAGAGGTTTCAATCAGGCAAAAGGAATGAAGAATAAACATTATGTCCTGGTGTATAATTACGAATGTTGCCTTTATGTTTATTCATAATTGGTTAAAAATATTTTCTGACAAGGAAATAAACCAATTAATTATCCACCTGTTCTTTTGATGCATATTGCCAGAGCTATTCAAACATATTTTTGCTGCTAACTAGAAGAGGGAGAAAAATATCATACCAAACTCAGCAATAAAGAATTAATGTTTGAACTGAGATGCAAAAATTATTGCCCACCAGCTCATCCCTGATCAATGAATGGCAAGATCAACACTAGAAATTATAATGGTGGGTTTCAATCGGTAGAGGGCAAATCAATACCACATCTAGAGGGGAAAATAAATTGGACAGCTGAATATTGGTGTGTTCGACGCTACTAATTACCTAGTTATGATGCTAGAAGTAATTAGAATAACTTATTCCTTTAAGAAGGAGAAACACTTTATGCAGTATTTATGAAAAAATGATTGTACAATGTTGTTTTACAATGGTAGAAATAAAATGTTCACATTTTAGCTCAAGGATACAAAATCTATATAGTTTTTAAAAGAGGATCTTCTTTGATAGGCAAACAGATAACGAGGCAATAGATTCCTCAAACTCATTCACAGCAAGGCATTTTACTTAAAATAGCTTTCATATGTGCCAGTGGAGTGAAATAGTTAACATAAAAGCTTCATGCTGAATCATAACTGATCATGCTGCAAAATAAATGAGTAAAATTAAAAAGCCCATAAATCAAAGAGGAAACGAATTGTTAGCTTAGAATTACTTACAACAGAGAACATACAGACATCACATCTTCTACCATCCTAAGACAAATAAGACAAAGAAAAGAGAGACAGACAGAAGGAACTGACAAAAAAGATAAACCTACAAATACTGTTAATGTTAATGTGTTAAGGCAATCTGATCATGCATATTTTCTACCTGTATAATCTTAACACCTACTTTTTATTGTGAAATACATACGGAGAAAAAAAATATTCATCAAGTCCTTTAATGTTTTCAAATTCAATGTTATACTTTTGACACGCTTTCATCTTACAAAACACATTTTTCAAAGCTGAGGCCTCTGAGTTAAGTCCCTACCAACATACTAAGTGTCTTTGCCTTCCGTGACGGTAGCCACCTGCTTTCTTTTCAAAACACAGTATTCGTTATCATATGGGATGTAAAACTGTTCTTGAATGGCAGCTAGGCTTAAGGAAAGAGCAGAGTTATGCAAGGTTTTTTCATGTCTGCTGATTTGTTACGACAGTACAGAAAAAGATACTTGACCATTTCAAATCATTGACCGAAGTCAAAAAAGAAAATGACATTTCTTTAAATCTCATCTGTTTTGGCTCTCACTGAAACCTAACTTTATATTCTGACAGAACAAATCGATTGCCCCAAAACCAGAAGCAAACCTTGCCAAACAATTAAGGCTAAGAAAAGTTTTCATCGACTTATAAGCTTGGCAGCTTCTGCTCGGCTCTTCTCACGTCCAATGCTCTCGGCAGCTGGCACCTTGCGTTTCTAAACGCAGCCTCAAACCACCTAAGAGTTTCGAGAGCAATGTCTATACAAGCCACCTATTTTTATTCATCACTACAAGCAGGCACTCGGGAGGCATCAGCTGCTCTTTGTTCAGTATCATCGGAGCAAGGTGATCTATCTCAAAGCAGCTCAGCACTTAGGTACACGACCAGAGAGTAACTTGCGTCGAGCTGACGTCTCTTCTAAAAATCTCACCTCTTCACATGGAGGTCAACGCTTAGACTGCTGCTGGTTTCATTCCAGAATAAAAATTGATTATTTTTATTGATTTAACACAGGTGAGTCCTAGCATATGGCACAGATTCAAAGCAGTACAGGCTCAGCAATGGCTTAAACCCATGCCTGGCTTATCACCTCCCACAGATCTAATCTAGAAATTGCTATCTTTCCATATAAGGAACACATTTTCCAACTGGTCCATACAGTTGTATTTCTGCACCGCTCAATAGTGCTAATAAAAACCCCTGACTTCACAAAATTACCCATTATTTCGGATTTACAGGTCCTAGTATATTACAGTATCATTTCCCAACTCAAACACCCTCCTTTCTACCCCTTACAGCTGAAGCATCTTGCACTGCCTTCTCTCTCCTGTCCCACCACGACAGCAGCACCAAGAAGGGTCCCCCACCCCGTCTCCCTGCCTGGCCAGGGGTTCTGCGGCACCGCACCCCCCGGAGGAGTCATGCCAAGGGCCCTTCTTGTGGAGAGGAGAGACCAGGGACAGGCAAACAGAGCCACTGCTTCCCCTGGCATCCCCCAACAGGCCGTAGGCTAATTTTCTTCTAGAAAGTATTATGGCTCCAGGCTGCTCTGTGTATTAATATGCAGATTCTCTTCTTTGTTAGGGCCCACTAGCAAAAGTAGGTTACGGGGCTGGAGCGAGCAGACACAACACAACGCAGCGAAGCAGTCCCAGGCAAGGGCTGGGAATTCCTGCAGACCTCCTGGCCCAGGAACCTCTCAGCCCTGTTTCACTTCTCCCACCGCAATCAAGAGCAGCAGTGAACTCTGTGACTGTAGGACAGGGCCTTCCCGCGATGGATGTTCCCAAGGATGGATGTGGTTTAGCAAACTCTTTGTAAATTCGTGTTGCCCCTGAATTAACATCTTTGGGATTGATTCTAATATTCACAGCAGATGGGTGCACCCACGAGGTTTATACTGGGGGTCTGTCAACTCCACTGCAGCTGCTGGAAGACACAAGGAGACTCTGGCTGGCTGCAAATATCGGACTTAAGGATCCGGTGATATTAAAATTCCCCTTTCTCCCTCTGCACTTCCCCAGTGAAATTCAAATTGTTCCTCTCTCGCAGTCAGACTTTTAAGTCTTCTTGTTTTGGACAAAAACAGTTTGGACTGTAGGCTCGGAAAATGTGTCAGCTTAGCAAGCATCTTAGCTCCCACCTTAATTTCCCCGAAATTTCAGGCATACCTCAAAAAGAAACGACATCAGAACAACTCAAACTCAACTCAACTATACAGTGGTCTATAATTTTTGTAAGTCAGAAATGCCTAAAAAGAAAAAAATGGCACAAGCTTCCTCAAATCTGGCAAGGGACGTGAATTAGACGTCTAGAGGGTAATAGGCTGCTCAGAAAAAAATGAACAATCTCCACCTCACTCCATAAAGGAGGTAATTTTTTGTACTGCTTTACATTAACCATATTATCTCCAAATTGCCAGGCTTTTGTAATTTTAAGTCACATTTTTGTTTGTTAGCTGAAACATTTAAATCATAAAGGGACATGCAGTGAGATACTTTCTTATAGATACACACAGGGTATCAATTTCAGATAAATGGGATATAAACTTACTGATTACCAACTCCAAATAACCATGTCTGAACAGGTAAGATAACATGCACGCCAGCAAGCTAACCACGGAGTCAATGCAACCAGCCATTGAAATCATTAACCAAATATCTAAACACAACAAGCTAGAGAATTTATCCTGCAATTTGTCAACTGTGTCTAAAAGCTGGACATTTCCCTAACATGTAGCAGTCTGGAGATTTTAACCCTTCTGCAGAACTGTAAGCTCCTTCACAGAAAGGAAATTTTTCACATTTTTTAATCTTATATTTAAAAATATATATTTCAGTACTGCACTCTTCTGTTTCAGGTTATTTTCTTTTAAATACTGTAAGTCACTAGATAAAGCCATCTTCCTGCTGTGTGCAACAGGAGATTTGTTGCTGCATTACTATTTCATGTCCCACTCTCAAAACCGATGATTCACAAAATATTCTTTACTGGTGTGAATACTTCGATCAGCTTAAACAGTATCGAATTCCCAAGATGAGGTCACAGAAGATTTGGCACAAAATTGATAAAATTTGGACTTAATCAGATGCAAAGCTACAGCAAGCCCCAAAACTTCAAAAATCCAGTTGCCAGTCCAGTGGCCTTATCTGCCTTGATTTAGCCCTGGTTCTCCCCTTCAGTCTGGAAATATCAAGCTATTGAGGAAACAGGCTGAGGGAGAGCACGTACAGACCCCCGGCATGAGTCCAGTTCTGTGGCTACCAACATTCAACGGCATCTTCCTTTCTCTATTCAAATATAACCCGGGTGTAACTGTGCTAAGGGGTAGGAATGTGCTGCTTCTAATCTAGAAACATCTGTGCCCTTTAACTTACGTTTTTAGTGGCGTCTTCTTCTTTTTTGCAGGTTTATTCAAGTTGTCTCCTTCAGTTCCATTTGTTTCATTGGCAGTGGCTGGTATCTCAAAGGAAGCTGGAGATTTAGAGGGTGAGCTGGCTATCTTAGAAGAAGTCTTGAAAGGGTCGATAGAGTCCTCACACATGTCTGGCTCAAAACTGTATGTTTGTTGAGGCAGTTTGGGTGATTCTTGCATTTTTGTACTAGATGAGAACGGGTTAAAATTGGGATCATCCCACTTGTCAATATCAAAAGTGTAAGAGCCTTTTGTGATAGGGATTTCGTTTGGATCAGTGGGTGACTTGGTCGGTGTGGTTGGAGCATTGTCAAGCTTTTCCACTGACTTTTTAGTCTTTGGCCTCCGTAGTGGCATTTTAGCACCAGGCTTTTTACCTGCTTTTTTGGGAGGAGAAGTACTCTCCTGCTGGTCTTCACTCACCCCCTTTTCTTCGGAATAATCAAACTCCAGCCTCACCGCAATGCCTTTGACCGGAGGGTCTTCTTGACCCCCAGTGTCAGGCGGAGTCACCTCCACAGCCTCTGGTGCCGTTGTAAGAGGTAGTGTTTTCTTATTGGCAGGGGGAGAGTTTTGGACTTTGCTGCCTCCAGTGCTAAATGCACTAATCCCTTCAAAACTGTCTGGATCCAAAGGGTAGGATCCTTCAGGCACAGGCGGGGCCTCCTGTTTCTCAGCAGAGATTTTAGAAGGTTCAGTACATTCAGGCTTTACTGAGTCAGCCTTTGCTTCTGATACTGGTTTATCCTCACCTGGGGCACAAGCTGCTTGGCCAAGGTCAGATGGTTCTTGTGGTGTTTCCTTCACCGGTGGAGCATCCAGAGATTTTTTGGCTGACTGCTTCTTTTTTAAGGAAGCTGGTCTGGATTTCTTTGTTCTCTTAAGGGTACTAGAAGCACTACTTGAACCAGTACCGTACACATCTGCTGCCGGTGCTAATGTCTCACTATTGCCAAGATAAGATGCTCCATCAAAATCACTTGCTTGCAAGCTAAGAGAGCGAGACAATGTAGATTTGGAAACTGGGACTGAATCGGTAGATTTTCTTCGAACATTCGCTTTGGGATCACGATTCTTCGATTCGGGAGAGCTTGGTCCTAAGGCATGGAGAGAATCAACCAACTCAATGTTATCGAAGTCCAAGTTGTAAGTTCCACTGCTGGCTATTGGCTTGTCCTCATCAAAGACGGTGGAAAAAGAATGGGAAGGGGGACGGAAAGGGCTTTCTTCAACTGATTCACTGTGTGACACATCAGTTACAGGCACAGTTTCTGAACATAATCCTGTGGGAACAAACAGAAAACGCTGTGAATTTTAAACACATTTTTAAAACTGGAGCTTAATAAATTTTACTATAGTCTAATATTACTACAAGTAAAAAAAAATAAAGGGTTAAAATCATATAAATGGACTAAGCAATGATTAAAGGACATACAAACCAAAGTGACATTTCCAATATATGAACTAGATTAGAGGAAAAAAAATAGTTCTCCCCAGAAAAGGATTCAAGGCAAGTTTCATGAAAACACAAAATATGCATCTGCAATAGCCTCTAGAGCATCTCTTCTAAACTAATTATCACTTACTTAGAGAGATGGATATTACCATAACATGCTAACTATGCCAAATACCAGAAAAACTGAACATCAAGCACTTTATTACTCCCATTTTCTACTGTTATAAAGAGTTCACAGAATTATGTCAGAGCTCTTATGCAGTAAATTCCCTGTAAATTGACTGGTGCTTCAGCAATTACATGTTGATCTTAAGTTTTGTTTCCCATGTGCTATTTTTACCAATTTCCCAGAGGAACACGGCTTCCTCTCCACAACCCATCAATGCTGCTCCTCCCTCTGCCCCAAGCAGTCAATACACTCCACTTTGACCCTGTAATTCCAAGTTTATAATGAGACATGAATCACTGTGAATTTCATATGAAATCAATTATGGTAAAGGTAAGAAAATTAGTCAATTAGAGTACTGTACAAATATTCTGTGTTGAAAATCTTCCTTAAAAAAGACTGCTAGAAACTCCCTACAAATTATTTAAAAGAGATTTCTCAAAGCATAGCTCTAACTCATCGATGAAAAGAAAATTTCTAGAGAGAATGATATGCTAAAACTGTTAGACCGAGCAGCTTTTCATTGTAATTAATTAGAGATTTGCTTATTGAATGGAATCCTAGAAAGACTTCTAGAAGTCTCTTGACTTGGGATATAACAACTATATTGGACAAAGTCGAAAAAAATAGAAAACATATAGGTAGGAAAGGATTAAGATGATGGTCTTTTCTGCCTTCCAGTTCATAGAAGTTCATTAGTAAAATATTTCACAAATTCTGAGTAATGGTTTGTTCCTGCTGCCACTGTACTGCTCCCTATCTGAAGGTAACATTCCCACCTCTGCCTGTCTGTGCGTGTCCCGGTCAGGGCGTCGGAGACCTGGGAAATCTCTCTCCAGCTCACAGCTCAGGCTGGGGCGAGCCAGCTGCTCGGAGCGCTCCCTCATACCTGCTGGAGCAAAACGCCCCAGCGTTTCCTACTGAAGTATTCTTCACGTTGTCATTTTTAAAACTTATGCAATTATAAAGAAAAACAGTCAAACAAAAATGAATGCTTTGCTCATCCTTAAATGACTTCGAAGAAATTTCTACACATCTTTTTCAATCCAATCCTGACATGTTTTGCAAAACAATTCCCATTTTGCCCAGCTACATTTGTTAACGTTGCTCATAAAAGCACTACAGACAATCAATAATTACTTTTAGTCAGAAGCTATGAATGGATTAAGAACAGAAAAAAAAAAAAAATTCCTTTGTTTCAAAGGAAGTTATATGTCTGCATAGAGATTACATGACTTATTATTTATGGCTGTAGAAGACAGAAAGGATTTAAGGGAATTGGACACATTTCCCAAAGCAGTACCTTAGAGTGGCATCACATATTTCCAGAGATTGTCAAAGGAATGACAACCACACAGTTTCTCCTGTGGAAGTTTACTAAGTTACATCAATTAAAATAATATTTTAATGTGTTTTCCTGCTAAATGAATGCTAATAACATGGCAGTACTTCAGGACAGTTTATTTTTCTCCTTAATCTCCACTGGGTTGGGCTTGGTTTCAGCCTGGCTGAGAGGTCATTAATTAGACTTGATTTGCCAGCCGAGCTGGCGCTCACTTCAGACACACATCACTTTCTGACACTGATGGGACTTCTGATAAGGGGACTCAAAGGGTGCCATAAAACTCCAGCATTAGACTAATCTGTACATTTTACACTGAAACGGGAAGGGAAGACACTTAACGGGAATACATTACAATAAACACTGGCGTAGCTCTAGCATGTCAGCAGAGTACAAATGTAGGTCAGCATGAAATAAAAGGGGGATCTGAGCAAGAAATCGTCTGCAATTATGCATTGTTTTCATTCCAGCGTGCGCCAAAGGCCTCAACAGGATTGAGGCCCCTTGTTCAAAGTCAGCACAAACATGCATTTAAACAAAAAATAAAATCAAATAAACCAATGCCCTGCAGGACTTGGACTGTAAATAACAGGCATGGTAGAGCTGAGGTTAGGGATGCATCACAGCAGCAAAGAGAGCGGACAAAGCTTTCCAGCTACTCAAAGCAAAACAACGTTCAAACTTGGTGTGCTCCACAGAGTGCAGAGCTTTAATCGTCTTTAATTGCTTATTTCACAACTTCCCCCTAATCAAATCCTTCACTTAGGGTATAGATTTCTGCAGAGTGTCGCTCGACTCGCTACTGCGATATTTTTATTGTTTCTTTACGAAACAGTATGTGAAACTGTCTCAGAAAATACGGCTTTTGGTAGAAGTGAAATGCTGCTGTGGACCCTTCTGGCGGTACAACAGAATTGGCTCAGCACTAGTAACAGCAGAAATGCTGGAGAGGAAGATGTGAATGGTACTCACTATGGCAAAACAGCACGGTTTTATTACTACAGAGAGAGATGAAGACCATTCTTTCCTGACATTAACAGCCTATTCAGACAGCGGTGCCATTTGTCCTTTTACATCACAGAATTAAGCAAATCAGTATTACTAATTACAGTATTTTATTAAAATGCAAGTTGATCGCAAAGGAACACGGTACAACACAAGCTCTGAAAATTAAGGCAGGACTTGCCCTGGAGAGAGGCCAGCACAAGGTTTTAAATAAGGTTTACGCCTTTTATTGGTGCTGACAGTCACCCACAATTTATACTGGTAAGAGCTGCCCACAGGTAGCCATTAAGTTTTATAAAGCATTCCAAGAACATGAGTGATAGCAGGGAAACTTACCTTGCCATAAAAAAAAAAGCAAACCCCCAAAAACCCTCTCATTCGATTAATTAAAAGAGAAAGTCCAAGTTCTGCTCCTTCCAGAAGGAAATATCTCTGATTTCAGAGAAATTTTGCCTGGATCAGGTAGGAAAACCAAAAACAATGCCAAAGCCAAAACCAACAAGAAAACCCCAGACTTCTTGCACCCAGGTGATGAGACCTCTAAATGAGAGCTCCACGGCATGTTTAATGCTCGGCATTTTCACCTGTCACCTATTATGGCAGAAGCAAAAGTTGCTAGAAAGATATTCTAAGACTCTTTGCGTTAATAAACAGAACAAATTTCTGCTGTTAGTATCAACAAAGAGGAATAAAAAAAATATCAAAAAACCGTTTCTAATCAACTACAGAAATCTTTTTTTGTACGTTACAAAATACCAAGAGTTTGATGGCACTTAGATGCTAGTAAAGCTTCAATGTCCCCCAAGAACAGCAAGGCAGACACATACCTCACTTAACTCAGCCTTCTTTAAATAGAGATCTATAAATGGTCTGAACAATAACAAATCCCATGCATGTGCTCCAAACCGTCCGCTGATGAGGAAATAAAATTTTTACTACATCGCTACCGGTGCTTTATATTGAATATGAAAGGACAGGAGGCATTCGTAGGTTTAGAGCAGGAGTGGTATGAGGATTTACCTCTGACAGCTTATCTTTTTACAGCCTTAGGAAAGAAATGCAGAAACTCGGTGGCAGTAGTTGCAGAAGGAGCTCCAGAAGCGGCCGAAGCAAGGGCAGGCTTTTGTTTCATTTTGCTGCGGTGTCGCCCTTCTCTCCCTCACCTGCGGAGCTCTCCCTGCTGCGTGCCCTCCCCGGGGCGTCCCCCGCCACAGCGCAGGCAGCGCGCGCTCCCGCCACGTGTTCGCGAAAAGAAACATTTCCAAAAACTTTGGAACTTCAGCTTTGTTTTAAAGAGATTTTAAAGAAGAAAATGAAATATCTGCACCAGCTATGAGCTTATTGAATCTAAATCTGAACTATTTCTTTATGAATAATGAAACTATATTAAGGAGTTAGAATGTATAAAGTACTTCTAGGTATTTTTAAATATTTCTCCCTCTAAATTACAACAAATTCTTCTAGAGGGGGAGCTGCAGTGTGCACTAGGACAGTTGAGCCTTTTTTCTTTGTTGATATATCTCTAAAATAGGGGGAAACCCAACAGGCTGAAAATAGAAGGCCTTAACACTGCTGAGCTGGAAACAAAATGAAACACTATTTTGAAAGGCTTAGAAACAAAACTTAACCAGTTCTAATAAAGCAAATATAGAAGAAATTAAATTCTAGTTGTGTTTTCTTGAGAAAAACAAAGAGAAACCCTTGGAAAATACATACAGCATGCACCCACATCCTCCATTATAATGAAATAACTCAGGAGACAAGTACATTTCACCTATAGCATATAGGCATTGGAATTACCTAATACTAAAAATTTTGAAACACAGTTTATTTCAAGTTCCTGCTTGTTATGAGAAGCCTTTGAAGTTATGGAATCAATTAGTAATGCTATTTTAAAAATTACTGTAAAAATAGTTTTGCCATTTATTCTGAGAGAAAACTTTGGATATAAAGTTTATTTTCAGTTTTTCTGTGTTAGGCTTCAAGAGGAAAAGCACTGAAGAAGAATATTTTCCATCCCAAAAATTCGGTTTGTTTTTGTCTGGGTCATCGTCTCTCTACTGGAAAGCCTGACCCCAGTTTCCCTGGCACAAAAAGGACCTGAATATAGGTCTCCCATATCCTGATCGGCGGGCTGTAATGCATAGAGAAGACTCCAGCTCTCCCACCTCCCCTGTGTATATAATCTGAATTCATCACTTAATTGGGGAAGGCAGCAGGGGGACAGAAGAAATGCCCCTGCCTAGGCAGGAATTCCTGGCCAGAAACAGGGGGTATCTGGGAGAAAGGACCTGGGGCACTCTCTGGTGCTCGGATGGCTGGAACAAGGGGCAAGAGGACACTGCTGTGAGAAGCTGATGAGGCAGGCAACAATAATTTAAAATATGACAAAAATAATAATGATAAAAAATATTAAAAAGCACCCTCAAAGTCATTTGCCTCAAGAGTATAACCCATGTTTCCCACAAAAGACAAAGTATTTACGGAGGAATGGAAGGGCTCATTAGTGGCACTTTCTGGGGTTCAGAGGTACTTTCCATACATGCTCTGTTACTCCTCTTCCCCTCCAGACTCGCCCGCAGACTGACTCCCCTCTTCTGCTCTGCTGCTGATGGACTGGAGCCATGCAGCAGGTTTTACCCCACCAGGAGCTGGCACACACCCAGGATGAGTCTAGCTATATTTCACTTTCATCATGTTTATTAAGCTAGCGTTGAAGTCAACCTAATTAAAAACTCTCCTCTTGGCTTTCCAGCAGTGGGGTCCAGCTGTTGGGCTAATGATATCATGCAGCATAACTGCAACTGTCTGCATAAGTAATTATTGTCAGATATAGATGAAATAATCCTTTAAAAAAACTTACTATGCTTCCTCCTTCCACCCAAGCGCACGGTTCGTCACCAACCTCATGTAGAAGACAAAGCCAGGCAGCTGGTGAACCAAAAACCCAGCTGGATGTCGCTGCCTCTCCCTGCGCGTGTGCCAGGCTCTCCGGTTGCCCATATTCCTTACTCCTCTTTTATTGAAACCTATTTATTTAGCTGTGTGGTACAAACGAGGAACTCTGCTTTAACTGCCCATAACCCCCGAGGAAGGGACTCATTCTTTTTGAGTGCACCACATGCATAACCTATGAGGTAAGTAAACTACAAGATAACTGTTACTCAAGTGGTTTATAAAGCACAAAACATTTATCTGTTCGCATTTCTGAAGAAGCATGCAAACACCTAAGCTGTGGTTTTAGTATTATTAATTTCTTCTAAAGATTTCCAGAACAAATGAACGCTTTGTGTTGCCCTCCTACATTTGAATTTTTTCTGCATTACACATCTTCCTTCCCTCACATAAATTACCCTGTTGTATAACTTCATTTTGCATAATGTTGGAATGCTGAACATAGCTCTGTTAGTTTGCGGTAACTTGCCTCCCATGGACAAATCTTATTTGCAAATGAAATGTTTTCACCTCTGCCATCCAATGGCCTTCAATGTGGTTCACACTGGCTATGAATAGATACATTCAGTTTCCTACCTTTCTTCAGAAATATCTGAAAGAAAGGAGGGGGAGAGCTGGGATGTAGGGAGAAAAGAATCACATGTGCCAGGGAAGCACATGTGTAATCAAGGGTTTGAAGATAATCTACTGCAGTAATTAAAAACACACTACAGTCCTGTTTAGCATATGCGTTCTTTTGTTCTCTCAGCACTTATTTTGTAATCATTAGGTTACAAAAGATTAGAAAAAGGAAAGAAGATGGAGAATGAGTAATGTTGTTTGCTGCAAAGAAGAGGGAACTGTAACAGCAGAAAAGAAAAAGTGTCAGGATGTCTCAGTGCCTCGTTTTTATTTTGTGGAATCAGTTTGATGAACATCTTTCTAGCTTCTTATAAACTCGTATAATAAATCATGATCTTAAAGAGCATTCCTTAATGCATAACTCCCAGAAATGCATTAGGTGGCTCAAGACATTTGCAAGACTTATTGGTTGCTTTCCCGAAGGTTTAAATCAAAGCTGGACAGCCTTTATGATACACACACCAGCCACGGGCATTTCTTTGCCCACTGGTGAACATAGCCACTTCTACAGTGGAAATGGAAGCTTTAAAACACTGTCTGGCAATGCTGTACATCTTTCCAAATGAAATACAAGTGAGCTTTAGTCCGCTTAGAGTAAAATTACCTTTATAAAATTTAGCCAGGTGATCAAGATGACTTGACTTTCAGAGGGGAAAGAAGACAGCATAATGGGGAATTCAATCCTAAACTGTTGAGCTGTCATCTGACAGCCCAAACAAAGCTATTTTGGGCTAATAGAGTGCTTTCTACTCCCTCATATTCCATTACTCAATTTGGAGAACAAAGAACACTTTTATTGGGGAAAGGGCTTCTTTGTTTTTTTAAACAGAATATTCCCTTTTTAAAGGGAATTACTTTGCCAGTGTGTACCAATTTTTATGCATGTATACTATACATACATTCACACATACTCCCATGCTCCTCCTATACTGTACCATAGAGTAATACTATACCATAAAGCTAATATAAATATTTCTATTGTTCTATGAGCTTTTTGTTTACCTTCTGTTTCAGGCGACAACATATTTGAAATGAACATTTAGTTAACTGTCACTGTTAATGGTACTCACCCAGGTACCTGCATCTGTATCTCATACCTCATTTTTTTACTCATCTGACTCTGTAACAACCCTACAATTCTGAGAGGAGGGAATGAAGTTTGATTCAAAAGGAAGAAAGGTTTTTCTAGAAAACTCCTCTTTTCTTTATTATTTGTCAAATGTTATAGACAGATTCTCCAATACTTTATTCCAGGAGGTGACAGGGTTTTTCCTCTCAGCATGGATAAGGCCCAGCACACACTAACTCATCTTCCAGGAAACATTTTATTGGCATCAGTTCCCTGCCTGTGCTAATACAATCACCTCCCTGCAGCTTCACCCTCCTCAGTAACCTGTCCCACTCGTTACATGCTCATTACCTGTGTCTTCCAAGGGCAGCTGGGGTTTTATTTCTTGTTCTGCTATATCTGCTACAACTGCTGCTGCTGCTGCTGCCGCCGCTTCGGGGGGTGGCTGCGGAGGTGAAGGTGGTGCCTTTACCGGTGTAGTGGACTCCGGGGTCTCAAATGCTTCTTCAGAGTCAGAGCTCCTGGTGAAAATCAAATGAGAGACTAGTGAGCAGAGTGAAGATTCATGTTTGCAGGTCGTACTTGGAAACGCGGGGCTTTCTGAACTGATGGCATGGACCCCAGCTATCAGGCTACCTCTGCATTTCCCGAAGGAGGTTTTACATTGCAGTATGGTTTCCAGAGCAGAATATCATAGTTATGGTCTTCTCCACATGTAAGTATTTATGTCACTTGAGACTTCTTTGTGTTACACACACTTGGAAATAAATCCATCCTGCAAAGCCTGCTGTCCAGCGTGAAGGTGGCTCAACCACACAGACACCACCACTGACACCCCTGGGCTAGTTTCTAAAACTCTCCTTGGCACAAGCGTACCTAAATCAACAACAACAACAAAAGAATAGAAAGGATCTTCTCGAGATTCCATAGCTTCATCAAAAAAACCATCTAAAGTAGCATCAAATTTGTGTGTGTGGTCCTACAGGTGAGAAAGCAGACATGGAGATACCCGAGGTGCAGCAAATCCTTGCGCGCCCTGCTCCCACAGAAATAGTGCGTTCTACTTTTAGCAGAATTTTATCATAGCCCTTTTCAAACGGTAAGTGTATGGCTCTGTTACACAAGGTAAGACAACCTGTAAAATGCACAGTCCTGGTATTATCAATAATCCTCTTCCAGCACCATGTGCTCACACAGACACAAAAACCCAGCAAGAAAACAGCAGCCCCCAAAATGGAGGCAGTCAAATGAAGCACAAGCTTGAAAGGCAGCAGCTGTACAAAGGGATGGGTAACCTAAACATTAAGTGAGGATCTAAACCACACAAGGACACACAAGTTGCTTTTATGGCGGTACAGCCTTAGGAGACTGTCCTTCTAGATCTGAAAACTATAGATCTTATTTGTTCTTAAACCAAACGGAGACCAAATTCTGGCTTTTAAACATTTCTTCTCGAAGCCTTTTTTTGGGAGCAAGGAACAATGGTGTCATGTTCAATATGCACTGAACATATGTACAATATACTTTCACTGAGCATTTCTGTTGGTCAGATGCAGGTTTTTACTGCTGGTCTGTAATAAAGTGAATCGAATATGACAGTTTCCTAAAGGACAGGACTGATTTGCCTATTCCCAGCGATTCTTTGCAGGGCTGTAGTCTCCACTGCTCCTCACGGCTGCCCGCACCCCCCACGCCAGTGCAATGGTGACAAAATTTGCCATGAAATGAAAAGCCATTTCATCCCCCAGAAGCACTCTACAAGCTGTCCTGAATCGAGGACTCTTCTCATTTTGTTCAAGTTAAAAGATAAGTCTGAGCTGCCTGATCCTGTTTGGTTTCTCAAAGCTCATGATTATTTTAAGCAGCTCGATGTCAGGAGAAGTACAAGATTTGCATTCGATTACATTTGCCTAAATCTACCACAGCGTGAAGCCCTTGGCGAGCCGGGGAGGAAAGGACCCCGATGCCAGCCCTGGCAGCTTGAGGAGCGCGGCGGACCCGGTTCTGCCCGGCTGCCCCGCAGAATCCCAGCGGGAGCTCCCACCTCCTCGCACGCCGTCAGGGCGCACGCCACGGCCCGACGGCAACCCCCGCCGTCCCTGTCTGACCGCCTCTACTCCTGCGCAGAGCAGAAGGATTTCTACCGGATAATAGCTTCGGATGTTTGCATTGCTCGGGGATTTTTGGAGATTTTTTTTCTCCCCAAACTTAGGTCACTTTCTGGGGAACTGCTCAAAAATATCATGCCTGGCTTTCGATTATATCTATTGCTGCAGCTCCTCAAAATACCTTCTTTGTGTCATTGCTTAAATCATATTCCTTCATCAGGCCACAGAACACACAAACTGGAAGAGGTAGGCCGCAGCATTTTAGATTATAACCCTTCAAAGATGCACCATGTTTTAAGTTCAAAATATTTTAAGCTTAAGAACAGCTGCAAACAAAGAGCTTCTGTAAATAAAGCTGCACAATAGGTATTCAACAAAATAATGCTTTCTCTTCCTTCCACAGAGCTGGTTCAGGAAACTTTTAAGCTGAAGAATCAAAGAGAAACAGAGTTGTGTGATATTTTCCCAGTAGAGAAATGTTTCTTGTGTCATAAAAATAAACCTGGAAAGTTATCATCCAAACCAACAAAATGAAAGGGTAATTCATATCTCTCAGGCTTTCACATCATTCTGCATTGCGCTGTACCTAATAAATGCTTTACTCTCTTCATTTCGAACCCAAAGTGTTGCTCCGTCATACTGAAACAACAGCGGCTGCACATGTACACACCCCTTTTTTCCAAACTGTCTGTATGGCACATGTAACATATGCAGTAAATATACAGACATATGTAATACAACTGAAATTGTAGAAAGTCTCTATTTTCATGTCCTACTCATATTTGTAACTGCTTGGTTAAAACTGGCTCGATGGCACAGTTCTGCGTCCTCCTTTATTTAAACGATGGAAAGACTCTGTGCATGTTTCTCTCCCTTTTAAACCAGCTACCTTTGCCTACGTGGTCTCTTCCTTGGATGATGTGGGCATAGGCATTTGAAGTAAAGAGCAATGTCTGTTCTTTTTTGTTCGCTGTACGAACTTGCCCACTGGAGAACCTCCCGAGGCTGTGGACAGACAGTTGTGGTGCCTGAGCTCCAGCACAAGGCTTTGTTTTGCTGATATTTAATAATCCCCAACAGATTCTGGTGCAATACTCTTAAGTTTCGGCTGCACCCCTCCATAAGCAGCAATGGAATCAAGTAAGAACCCTCTTAACCGTAAACCAAATGCTGCTGAGTTTGTTATGAGAAACAATCGTGCTGGCAAAATATGGTATTAACAAAGAAATATGAAGGGAAGCTGAATACCAGAAAAACCGTTCTTTGTCATAGCCTGGGATCTGTGAGAGAGCATAAAGCCTGGAAGCACATACCAGGACTACGCTCCAAGGTCTACATTACATATATCCTGGAAAAATTAGATCCTGTGTTCAGTTTTCCTTAGTGAAAACACGGATGGTCTCTCTTGCATAGGATATTTTTAAGACTACAGTCCTACTTTCAAACTGTAAGAAAAGAATTTCCCAGAACAACAGGATTTCCTGTGAAAAGGAAATTACATATTTCAGCCAGTTCTATTCATAATGTCTCTTCTCTGAGAACTACATGGAATACACAGAAAGAAAATAATGCTGCCGTGAAGTTCATGGTGGAAAACAGGCTGCCAAATTGTGATATGCCGTGAGAATCTGCACCAATTCAAAGCTGTGCAAGGAGCAGCTACCGCGGATCCAGCTGTGGGCAGGCTCTCCCGAAAGGAAGAGCCCTTCTATCACCTCGAATATCATACTGAAGCTCCAGCCAAGGATGAAGCACGGTGAGATGGGATGCATAGGTTTTAGAGATGGAGGAGTCATTTGCTGGCCCCAGCTCAAAATGTTGTGGAGACGGGGTGTGCAAGTGCAGAGTCCAAGTCTGCAGGACTGGTTTGTGGGGCAGCGATGCGGTAAAAGCCACAGGAAGGAACACACATTCACGTGTCCTTTTAGCCAGCTTGGGAAATGAGTGGGAGCTTGCCTTGATAGCGTGTCATATATTTTCATCTGTATCCTTCGGGTTTTATACATAATGGGCAAAAAAGTATAGATTGTAGAAGCTACAAAATGATTAGATGATAGTAATAGAATACAAAATGACCAGAAATATTCTTCTAGTCCATCTCTTTCACCTCCCTTTTTGAAAGATACCAGTAACCGGTAAATGTAACATATAGAGACAGGGAGAGAAGCAGGGGAGAACTGAGAAATGCAAGAATCATACCAGACCAACACAACTCTGGCAACAACGCATCAACTTGTGGAGCAGGAGCACTCCCACTCTCATCTGGGAACTTTGAGGTCTTGCCCAGCCTGTTAGATAAATCTCTGGAGGAAATACAGAAGGGAGTCACTAGGGTTGATTTTTCTTCACCCTTGGCCTTGCAGAAATCCAGCCTCATAAGTTGCATTGTCTTTTTTTGTAAACCACAGATGCTTATAATTTTAAGTCCTCCTCTATTTCAGAATGAAAAATTGCCTTTTTGTCATTGCAGCTGGAAAGCACTCAGTAAGCAAGAATGAGATTTCTTCATTCCACTGCCTCTCCTCACTGTTTGCCCTCTTTAGGCACAACAGCCACCGCAGTGAGGTCATCCTAGCTGTCACTTGGAAACTCAATTCATTAAAAAGTAGTTTGCAACAGAGCTGTGGCCTTCAGCTGCATCGGGACCCCTGCCATCTGTCTCAGGTTCTTCTAATATTTACACTACAGCAGTATAACCGATGCAAGCGTGCACTCTGGTTTTATTTCACAGGAATGAAAGGGATGTCTGATATTTTATTGAAACCTAAAAGCAGGGCTTTGACCCCAGGACTGTGGTCGGCAGCATCATTTCCTATGGAGGGGCACAAGGGAGCAAATCTGGAACCAGTACGTGCTGAGGGAGCTCCACGGGCTTTTGTAGAGTTACTTCACTTAAAGTCAAATCTATATAGAATTTTTATTTAGCATATAGCCTGCTTCAGAAAAAAACCTCCATGCCTAACTACTTTATGGAGCACTGATCTATTGGTGTGCAATATTACGTTAAATTTGCCTTATTAGTGGAACACGTCCCAGATTGATCTGCTAATTGTTTTGTCTCTATGTACCTTTGTTTTATTGACATCAGACCAGAGGCGACCATTTCATTCTCACGGTGTCTTTGGAAATATGACATATCGGGAGGAAAAAAGTCAGGCAATCTTATAACATGCACACAACAACACCAAAACCAAGCTGTGCTCCGTTACCACTCAAGAGTGCTTGGAGGGTAATGAAACAAAAGCAAGGACTCCAAAGCTTTACCGGGGAGCTGTTGTTTACAGATTGCCCTCTACCTGTAGCGTGCAGGACGTTTGGAAACGTACAGAGAAATCGAGGGCTGTCTCTCACGATGAGCATTTCCTACCTGATCAATTTTAACTGGCAATAACTTCTAAAGTCTTTTCCTGAGCTAGAGCTGTACTCCCTGACAGGGGCGAGGCAGAAATGGATATTTTATCTTTTTTTCCATCTCGTCTTTAGATCCACATGTTCTTTAAAACTGGCTAGAGCTGGAGTTCAAGGGGAAAATGGCTGTCCAAGTACATCCATCACCTCTAGGCCACATAAAAGCACACTAGAATTATCCGCGGATCTGTTTCCCTGGGCCTCAAGAATCATATGAAAACTAAGAGCGCACAAGGCACACGCATCTGTTACCAGAAGGACGTCACGCAATGCTCGGTTCCCGCACTGAGATTCCTGTGCACCAGAGGTACCGGCAGGGCTCCGAGACGAACCGGGAGTCCAAAGCCGTGCGATGGAGGGACCCAAAGGAGCAAACACTGCAGTGCTGATACACAAGCACTACCTGTGGCAGCACCTAAAGGCAACGCACAGATTCCATCAGACCTGGCCCTCCAAAGCATCTGTGGATGTTATATCAGAAAGTTAAGGTATAAACTTCACATGAGTATTTACTGAGCCGTTTATCATACACTGTGAGAGGAATCTAAATCAGAAAAAAAAAAAAAAAAAAGGGCAATTTCTTACAATGTTCAATTTAGTACTGAAGATGAATTTTGGTTTTCATTCTTGTAAATCCCATTGGGAGATGAGCTAGAAATAAAAAGGAGGAATAAGTTTTGTAGTCTCACCTCCATCGATCATTTTCAGAGATGATCCTCATAGAACCTGCATGAATAATTCAGGTCTGGTTTACTAATGAGATCAGAACCAAGGATGCAGGACTGGCTGTATACTTCTGAGGTCCATCTGTTTTGCACATTACTTACGCAGGCACATATACGGCACTGGCAAGAGCCACACAGGCTGACAGATTTGAAAAGACACTCAGTAACTTTAAACTTTAGTTTCTAAAGCCAGAGAGGCAAGGCACTCAGAGAGGCACATTCATTTCAGTCAAAGCTCTTTCACTGTAAACAGTCTGATAAAACCTTTTCAGATTTCCTGGTGCCATTTTCAATGCTTAAACTGATTTTTCCATATAGTTCTTAAAAAAACCCAAACCCAAATAAACAACAACAACAAGAGAACACTGAGGCAGGATGTTTCAGCAATACATCTCTCCAGATGAAGATCGGTCCTACTCTCAACCCTGCCATGGAGCTGCTGCACATACATGGCCTCGGTCAGTTCGCTTCTGCATCCACCTCGAGCCTGCTTTGTCCCCTCAGCCTGGGATCTCTTAACGGCATGAACAGCTTCTTGCTGTGGATGTCAGCAGAGTCCAGAGGGGGGGAAAAAAGACTGCTTGGCACACATTACATTTGAGGGCTTTTTCCTTCTGTTCATATAAAATTCAATAACTGACAATCTCTTATAATTCATCTTGTGGTATCACTCATGTTGCAGTTACGCCACTCTGTAATACAGATACACATATAATCTTTCCTCCTTTTTCTTTTTTTCCTTCAGACTCTTACAAATACAGCTCTGGATCATAATTCAAAATCACCAAGAGAGCCCACATGGTAATTCCTTTCCCGGAGATCAAGTTACCAATTTAGGCCAGCAGCCGTTAGCTGACCCAAGGGCCTACTCACAAGGACCAAGAATATTCTATAGCTACAACAAAAGGTCATTTTTTTCATCCCAGCACTAGGTTAGGATAATATAAAAGATGTGTGAACTTTGTATGCTCTCTTTTTTCTACAGTATTTGCCTACTCAGTAACTTCCAGCTAACGTGACATTCCACAATAATTAGCTTCTTTTAACATGATGCTGTTAGCTATGCCACTGTTCACCTACATGTTTTGAATATGAAACATCCCTACAGATTTTAAATTTTAATATTAAATTTGTACAGCAACACACAGAAAGCATGGTAGATTCATCTGGCTATTTTAGGTATTAACTATTAATATTTGGTGTCTGAGTTAGTCTACCTATCAAACCTAGCATCCAAGGATCTGCTAAACGCGTGGTATTAAAAAACAACACAAACACAAACAGTGATAGGCATAAGCCTCACAAACAATATTTCCCTTCTCTCTAATAAAACACACCATTGAAATGATAGAACTTCTCTAAAGAATTAAACCGTACAGATAGCTCTGAAAACGTTTTGCCCAGAGAAGAGCAAAAGCAGTAACCTCAGCCTAGCCTACCAAAGCTCCAGGGTGGGTGACTTTTCAGGGACCACTGAAAGCCATCTGCCTTCCTGCCTTTCCCCCATGGGGAATGTTCTCAGCGCTGGATCTGACACTTCTACTGAGTCAGGAGCCGGGGAGGCACAAACATGTCACTTACATGTCACCGGTCTCCATTTGCAAGACAATTCCTTTAGGGACACATTTCTGACCATTAACTATTAATGGACTTCTCTCACGCTGTTGTAAAGGTATTCAGTGACAAGATCATCTATCCTACGATTAAATAAATTCACAACAAAGCTATACTGTGAGGAGACAAACCGCAAAACAGGTCACAAGAAGAGGATGCCGAGAGGGAAACAGTCAGATCACCACCCTTGCCTTCAGCTCACATCCTGCTCCTACTGGCATGATGCCGTTGTCCCATCTGGAACATTACTACCGATTTGCACACACAAGATGAGAATGAAGCCTTGCAAATAAAACAAAATAACGTTTGATAGCCACAAGGTAGCCGCAGGAAAACCAGAGTGTATTGGTCTCTGAGGGTCTGCTCCAGCGGCATGCAAAATGCCCCAGACTACACCAGAAGTCAGTGGGAATTCACAGCTTTCTAGCGCTGTCTGTACTAAGCAAGTACCTCACCTTACGGGGGAATACTTTTGTCTGCTATCTGATACGTACGGCATAGGTACAGAATACGTATCATATGCGTACCAGAAAAGGCAATTACGCCTTGTGCTACTCACCTGCATTGCAACATTGGTGCTGTATTTTATAGGTTTCTGACTTGCAAAGTCTGATCATCAAAACAAAACCATAATTTCATCGCAGGATTATTTCAGCTTAAACAGTAATTCTGGAGAATAATCTTAGTCTTATTTTATTGCACTCATCATTGCTGGCCTATAGATCTTCTCTATTTTTACTCTAAAACTGTACATGACTCAATGAAAAATAGGTACAACTCCAGCTTCTTTAATCACAGCAATTTAAAATAATTTTATAGAAGAAATCCCTGAACGGTGATGAAGTTAATTTCCTAGGTATCTTCATTCTTTATCCTGCTATCTTTCTGACGCATTAAAACCCTGATAAAAACAATATTGTAGGACAGAAAAACAGATAGCAAATTTTGTAAAAAGGTTTTTGTGAAAGAACATATCCAATCAAAGTTGGGAGGTTTAAATAGGAATTATGTTTTGCATTTGTGGGTTTCTGCAGCAAAGGTAATATTCCACAAAATCATCCGCAGTTTCTTCCTCAGCAGAGGTATTCTGCCCAACATAAGAGCAGGATAAACGTCACGTGTTCATTTTATGGCCTGAGCTACGACGCAGCAGAGAAGCATCCTTTGCAGTTCTCACTTAAGAATAAAGCTTTTGTCAAATAAATCCCATTCCACTGAAACGACAAAGACCTACTTTAGTGCAATGCAATTACACGAGAACTCATATTGACACCGATGTGCGCAGAAAGCAGGGCAGGCACTCCTCTCCAGAGAAGGATTTTAATATTATTTCAGCATAAATATTCCTACAAGACCCACAGAAAACATGGCTCCCCAGAAAAATAATCACTATTACATCGAAGGTGATATACTTCCCGGCCCACAAGTGATGTGTCATGACAGGCACATGGTTTAATTTAGGGACACAAGGGAGGAAGATCATTCTGCATCATGCTCAGAAGCAGCCAGAGCCGTTCCCCTGCTTTGTGCAGCTTTCTGCTTCTCCTCCACGCCGTGAGCCCAAGGGTTTCGTGTCCTCTGCTGCCCCAGCACATCGCAGACAGTTCAGCTGAAGTGTTAATGATTTACACCAGTGTAAATTTGATGTGAAAGGGTAAATACGGCTCAGTTATATACTGCTGCTGATGTGACTCTACCGAGCGACTTCACTGCTCTTCCGATAACATTCGACCTCCAATGTCAAGCCCTTGGACAACTTAGTGTCTGAGCTGAGATACAAGAATCTGATTTAAAATATTTAAAATAAAATGCTATGGCTTCCATTTTCAAATCATTATGTGGGACTTTAGCAATGGAAAGTAATACCTTGCACATCATCCAAACCACACAGGTCAGTTTGGAAATGTGTCTTCTAGAATAGATGGCAAAGAGAAACTTAAGAATCCCTTAAACATTAATCACTTACTATAAAAAGGCCAATTTTCCCTCATAGGTTGATTACATTTAGAGAACAGGATTAGAACTGCAGTAGAGGAGAATTAGAAGGGCATGCTGACCTTAAAAATAATGTTGATTTTTGGTTTTTAACCTATTGCATGATAAGTAATCTTCCTACCATAACTGATATGGCAAGAAAGAATTATGTTTTCCTGCTTTTTCTGCTTGTTTAGTCGGTGATTTTGAGAGCATTTTGTGCAGAAGCCAAATTCACACTCCCCCAACAAAAGCCGTTTCCTGCTTTCACACAGCAACCAGAAAGAAATGTCTCAAGCTGTGGGAAGCCACATCTGAAGGAAAAAAGACTGAGGAATATAACATGGCATACTTACAGCAGCACTTCAAACTACTTAAATCATTTTTCTAACTGATTAGCAAGAAGTTCCCCGTATTGCTTTAAATCATGTTAAATTTTTCCTTTTTATTGCTTTTCCTGAGATCTAACAGGGTATGTTTTTCAACACTACTGATACAAATGAATAATGAAATGAACCCCCATCCTTTCTGGCCAGCCTGCCTTCCCTTTTACTGGCTTGAGTCTGAATGATGGAAATATCTACGTTACAAAAACAGGACTCGGAATTGAAGATTTTTTTTAATCCCTATGTGCTTTTCAGGCAGATGCTTCATTCTCAGAGGAACAACAGGAAAATCCCATTCAATTAAAGGCACTCATCTTCAGACATCACAACAGCAGATATACTAACGTGTCCCTAAATCACCAGAGGCTGCTAAATATTCAAACACATGAATCTCTTAAGAGATGAGAAGAAACAGTAAAGATGCAGGATACCCCAATATCCAAGGTAGAAAATACTTACCGCATATACAGTTATAACCAGTCAATACATAATAACCCCAGCCAGTGCTGCACTTTGTTCACCCTACCAGGTTAGGGATTGGTATTTGAATCAGTAGTTGATGTTTAAGTATTTAATACCCATGGCCAATACCTCTCCTCTGCCTTTGCTAACAAGCTCTAAAGTTTTAATCCAGGAAACAACATCCTGTTAACTATCTCCTCGGAAAGCATCCGTGTGCCTGTGCTCACTGCTATCCAGCATCATGCGATGGCTTCAAGGGAGGACAATCAATAATTCATTGGGAGCCAGAGCCATAGGTTTGAAATTGCTTTGTTTATTGGAGCTACCTTTTAAATGCAACAAGGCTTTCCAGAGCCACATCTCTGCTCAGCCATGCTGCTCAAAAGCAGGACCCGGGGACAAAACAGCAACCGTGAAGTGCAAAGATGAATATATGACGCCCGTAATCCCTGGGGGACCGGTTTATCTTGAGTGGCGTGGAGATTTGTGAAAATAGTGAGATGTGGAAATAAGACTGTGTTCCTGTAATGCTTATGGTCCTTTCTTTCAGAAAGGAGATGAGGGCTACATGGAGGGTGGAGAAGGGAGGCGGGGAGTCCCTTTGCTAAAAGGGAAGAGAAAAGAGTCCCTCTGCCCCCAACCTGCTCCATATTCTGCCTATTTTACCCCTGCACAGCCTCCGTAAAGCTGAGCAGAGCTTCACACAGATCCTCACTAACCCTTATTCCTCTACTTCAACACGTGAAGCAGCTGCACGGATAGAAACACAGCCAGGAAGCAATAGGAGCAAAGGACAAAAAACATCTCAACCTCTTAACAACAACAAAATCTCTCGTTGGGCTACAATAATTTAATCTCCTGACTTCAGGGTGGGTGTGATCCTTCTGCTGCCGCTCCAGCCCGGTGTAGCCCTGGGAGATTTCTCATTGACTTCAGCTTTACCTCTCCCGTGGGCACGTTCGGTGCTGCTCCAGCTCTCAGCGCAACGAAACCGCCCCTTTCAGTGGGTGCTGGGGGAAGGCCGGGCTGAGGGAAGCGCCTACTCAGCACAGCAGCGTGCTGCAAAAGGCAGTCCCCGCTTTGCAGTGGCACCTCACCAGCTGGCACCCCAGCTGCACTGCCCACAGCTCGGCGAGGTGAGGAACAACGGCACTAAACCTCCTCTTCCCAGGCTCCCGCTTGGGAAGGGGACAGTCCTGCACTTGGGAAGTTAAACAAAGGGATTCAAATTCCTTGCTCATCCTCCTCCTCCTTTAGCAACCAAGCCTTTTCCCAGCACAACACTGGACTCATTTCTAATGAGAGCAATGAACTGTTATTAACAAGACCAATAAATACAGGTTTCTATCCTGATTAAAATCAAAACCCAAAAGCAGGAGTTATTTGATTCTAACTACTACTAGCTTTCAGATACAGTCTGGTCTATATAGAGCCATAGAAACAAGCTGCTTTTGTTTAGGAAAACCCTATCTTGTAAATGTGAACGTAATTCTAAGAATCCCGTTTAATCGGAATCAAAGAAACTTGAAATGGAAAGCCTCAGATTTTCCCAAAGTTTACGCTTCATCCCAACAGAACCAACGGCCCCAGTTCTTCCTCCCAAAAGCAGGAGGCTTCCCAAGCACCCATTCCTCTCGCTAATCAGACCTCACGGCGCAGGAGAGGAGCTGTAGCAAACAGTACCGTGGGGATGCAACAATTAATACAGCCCTACAATTACCCCGAGGCCTGTCTACAAGATATCTACACTTGCTTTAACCCAAATTTTCCCAGTTCACACACTATATTTTTAGACTATTTTATGCTGCAAACTTCACATTGGTTTCTAGAGCTAAGGAGGGATCTTACTATCTTGTCTAGTATCACCATCTATGAAGGTTCTCAGGCCAAAACATGCCTTAAAATAAATCTTCGAAAGCTCAGACTGTGGTGGAAAACAGAAACTAATTCATTTTTTTTCCCATTAAGCTGGCTCTCTGGAGCTAATGGAAGTACAGAACATGATATCCATAGTCTGCTACTAAATTCAGACAGTTGCTTCAGAGCATTTAAGGATCTGATGAGAAATGACACCTTTTTTCCCTTAAAAGTTTTTCCACAGTAAAAAATATAGGTTTTTGTTTGTTTCTTTCTTTTGTTTGTTTCTTCTTTTGTTTGTTCTTACAAACACTCCCAGTTCCTCAAAGAAAATGCAAACTGCATTGAAATTCTAGCTATAATTAAAACTCTGCCTTTTGCCCCAGAAAAGCCTGCTTACCTGGGCTAAATAAGAAGTTTGTTACATAGCTAAATCCTTACAACGCATCAGAGATGGATAAGGAAATGGTACCTAAGACATTAGCAAATACAAAAACTCTCCATAGGTGTAAGGTCTTAAAAGAAAGGAAATGTGTTTATAATAGAACCACTTTTCTATGCACTGTCATCATGTTAGAGAAATATTAAAAGCACCCAGACTATTACCTCTTGAAACACACAGGACTGAGGAGCATCTTTGATTTAAATTTAACAAGCAGTTACTTAAACTGCTGGGTCAAGCAAAGCAAAAAGCAAAAGCAGACAGGGAAACAGTTCTGACTGTGACAGCCACAATGCATGTGCAGGAACGCCTTTTCATTCATGTTTTTACTACCTCACATCAGTTTGTATTTTCCAATTTGCCCGTATGTCATAATACATAATAGATGACAGCAGCTCCATTATGCATGCCACAGGGCACACCATTCACTGTAGAGAGCTTTATAATATACACGTATTTGCCAAATGTGTGGCATGCCTTGCTAATAGAAGGGTGAGTGATTCTGGGGTCTTTTTATTTTGTTTTCAAGTCTAAACGTGACCTGCCTACTTCTAGTGACAGATGTAGCAGCTGATGTAATAACCTCTCATATCAAAGGAAGCGCTGTCATTGACTTCAGAGGTGCGATCCTTTGGACTCAAATAAGGGAGGCTGGAATAAAAGACAGGGGAGCTTGACAGAAGAATTTGCTTGTTACTTCTGGTCCATTTTCTCTGAAGTAAAACACCCCCACGTCTTCCAGCAATTCACCCTATTTAGTAGACAGATCTAGTAGATAGAGTGTGCTCTACTTATTGATGGGGATGCTTACCGATGACCGTCAATAAGAGGAAGAAGAAAACAAATTTAGGTAGAACGCTGACAATAGGCAGAACTACCTGTCAAGGGATTAACTCAGACTAAATACTAATTCAGTAACAGAAGCCTCCCCTCCTCCCAAGACCCAAATTCTTTTCAATACTTTCTATATACATATATATATCTATATATCTATATCTCCCACTCTTCCATGTATATAGTCATTAAGATGATTTTCCTAGGTATGAGCATATAAAACTGTGCAAATATTTTACCAGACTAATTTCTTTCAAACTTTTAAGAACCGTACAGTGGATTCTTTTAAGTTTGGGAAACAGAAAAATAAAAAATGTGGTAGCAAGCAAGGGCTGCATTTTTGTGCATATGCACAGGTAACTTTTATATATATATATATATATATACACACGTACGCACAGAACAGCTGCTCCCATCTCTGATGGGAGCCTCACAAGGCTGAGTCAATCCAGTTTAAATTTTCCTGAGTCTGTCCAGCAACCAACCAACAAATGAAAAGACCAGGCAGCAGAAGAAATATTGCAAAACAACCCACAAGGGCACCAACATTTTGGCCTGCTACCAATGATCAGTAACATTCAATTTCTTTCTTGGAGGCTGATCCAGCTCCCACTGAAGTCAGTGGGCATTTCACCATCAACTTCAGTGGGAGCTGGCTCAGCCTTCAGTCATTTTCCTCTTGGATTGGCAAGGGATGAAAACGTTAGAGACGCAGCACGTAGAGCTCCTGATGGGAGGAAATAACACATCATCAGCCCTTTGGCTGATCAAGAAATGGGCACTGAATGTAAATCCTGCCCAGTTGCTGCAAGGAGTGCAACCATAACGCTCCACAAAAGGAAGGTGTGGTTCGTGCTCAGGAGAAAGAAACCCTTTCCATCGGAGAAAAAAAATGATTCAGAGATGACAATTGGCTAAGAGCTACCAACATGTAAACACCTAGCAACATTTCCAGTTTTCTAATGCTTAAAAAGTATTACCAAGAGATAGAAATACATTACTATTAAAAAGAAAATGACTGATGTATAGGTGATAGCATTTGGCAAGCTGAACTGTGTTCACATCCTCAGCAGGACAAAACTGGCGTCTCAGCGTAGCACAAACGGCGCACACACGGGTACCGTCACAAGCGCGCTAGATCTAAGTGTGTACGCCCCTCAACAAATTCATGTACACTAAACATCATCATACTGTCATTGACTTTCATTTCAACCGAGTCCATTCCTATTATCTGATTGAAACGTGCCCTTGATTTAGCTAAATCTGTGACCACCAGGGTGCCTGCTCCAATTTGCAAAGCACATGACAGTGCTTATAATGTCAATAGCGAGGTCTGAACCACACCACTTTTATCTGCAGTTAACTTTTATTGCCACGGGCTTCCCTTGGGCTTTCCTGTTTTTATCATTCAAAATTGACTTTTTTTTTTCTTTAAATAAAAGGATAATTGTCTACTGCCAGTGACTGAGTCGCTAACAATCCACAATGAACAACGGAATACCCCAGGCTGTCAGTATCAATACTGGTTTTATTACAAATACTTTTAACCTGGCTGAAATAAATTTACATTAAAATTGAAAATTTGGCATACACATGCAAAAAGAGCATATGTAATTATGGATACACTCTAAAAATCCTAACCTAGACCCCTTTTCAGGATCGATTCTACTATCGATTTCTTTCTACGACTTTCCCTACTGTTTAGCGAACAAGTCCGTCATAGGACACTTTGGAGGAATTCCTAAACCGGCAGGTATTTAAGGAATTGTTTGTCTCTGTACTGTTTTGATGGTAACATAACTCTATTTCAGTAATGATTTCTAATTTACACCCCTCTAATCTAATGAACTCAGGGCAGCCAAAGCCAACTCGGCTTTCCCTTTGTTAAGAAGCTGTCTCCACTGAGCAGTCAGCCTCTGCTGATGGCTAAAATGATGACTTCAGGGATGCTGTAACTGCATGGGCAGTTACCCAACTTGCCTGGGACACGGCCAGATGTTTTTGCCTCTGAACTATCACCACCATTAAGGAATTTGCTTGTGTCTGCAAAATAAGTTAAATGTAACCTCATTAAAAAAGTGTTGGTAAAAGTTACAGTTATTAGAGTACAAAGTCGAAACCTCAGACCAGAACTGATTACCATGACATCCTATAAGGAGGTTCTTGTTTTGGGAAAACAGGCTCACACTTTATCAAGGATAAAGAAACATCTTCATACTTATCTTATTTTAAAGCGTATGTAGTTGGAGTGAAGAAAATGGAACACTCTCTTAGTGATTTATTTAATGCAAGATGAGTAATATCTTTCACAAACTCTTCCCAAGGACATCAACAGTTATTGAATGACGCCTGTGCTAAAAGTGTATCTGTTGATTCTGTTGGGCCTTAAAAGATCATATTGAAACCCCACAGGAATGACTAACTGCGGAAGATGAGTATATTTATATATAAAAGAAGTCATTGAAAGAGATGACAATCTAATTTAGTCATGTGCCCCCAAAATATATACATATATATATACACACACACACACACCCCTTGATCAATATGTTCTTCAACAGAATGAATTCTTAAAAGGCTGTGAAAATTGTAGATAAAAACCACTGAACCTTGCTTTAGCCACATCTCTTCTATTGCCCAGTCGTTGGATCACTGTTAAAAATCAGCACCAGTTTGTGCAGATGAAAATGTAATTTACAGTACCTTAAAGATAATGAGGCACCAGCTTATTCCACCATCTCATTAAAGTAGATGCTGTATATAGGAATGCCAGTACTATGTAAGATGGAACTATATAGAAAAAAATCTTAATTGGCGCAGCTGTACATCAAAGGAACAAAGGATGCAGAAATGCTGTTAGGCTTGTATCTTACAAATTTAAGACGACAGTATCAAGCAAAGCTATCTGCTGGTATACTGGAATATGACAATAGGGAGCATATACCTCCTTGGAAGGCCTATTATAGAGGCAAAACTATCAGTTACTGCTCTATCATTCCCCATTGACTCTGAAGCACTTATCTCAAACATACAAATGATGTCTCAACCATAACCAGATCTACCTTAATAAGCAGACATAACATTAAAAAAAAAAAAATTTAAGAGACCTACATGAGGCTGGTTTATAGACTAGCCCTAGTGGATACATACCTAAAACTTACCAAAATACATGATCAGAAATGAACTCGGCGTTCAGACATGTTAGATAAATGTGATTTATGTAACTGAAATGGCAATAGGAGACAAGGCAATTCTTCTAAAATCCATTCAGAGGTAAGGTCCATGCTCTAGCATGCCAGCTTAGTAGTTTGGGGTGGAGGGTTAGGGAGAAAAGACTGTTGGCTAAGTAAACCGATAAATCCTCAACCAATAAATGCCAAAATCCTGTTTACAAATGGGAAATGACTCTGCTATTTCTGCCTGCACATACATATTTGTGCACTTTCATACATGATTTAGCCATCTGAAAAAGTGATAACTTGTTCTGAATAACCGCTAATTGTTTGCTTTTTCCTCCCTCCCCTCAATGAACCTTTCAGAGTTGGCCTTCAGTGAGAAGAGATCTAAGGACCCCTTGCTTATGATTCATCAGAGGATATAATACCATGACAGGGACGGATGCTGACAAGGGTGATGTGACCTGAAAAACAGTATCTGTATAGAGAAAAGCAAAAAGAAGCTCTGAAAAACCAGTGAAATGCAGCTCCATGCTGTGCATTTTAAATAGAAAACACAGAGGTGGTGGGTTTGGGAGGGGGGAAGGGGTGTGTTTTTGTTCACTGGAAATGGTCATTGTGTTTGATTGATTATGCATCCAAAACATAAAAAGACAAAACATATGGTACACAGCTATTGCTCGACACAAATGAACCGAGGTGGTCAGTCCAAGCAAGGTGCCTTCCTACTAGGAAAGCATTATAAAAGAGAAGTCGCAATATTCAGCAAAACCTTAACTATGTCTCCAGCTGAATGCAATTAGCATTAAACAAAGGCCTCAGACACAAAAGTCAGCCCCTTAACGCACCGCACAGGTTAAGTGCAGAAAGGCTGCAGGCCCAACGGTACAGAGAGAAAAGAGGAGAGCAAAGGGAATCCACACTTACATGGCCTCTGACGGTTCCCGGTTCAGGCTACCTGTCTGTGCCTGCTGCAGAGACTGCGACCCTCCCATCCTCAGCGTGCCCTTGGGTTGAAGCTAGATGCGAGCAAGGCCAGCTTCCTCCGTAATTCCACCAGCAAGGAGCCCTGAGAGCTCTGACTGTGTAGAGGCTGCAATACTGCAGTGCAGATGGAAACAGCTGCTTGCATCAGTGGCAGCACAAGCAGAAACACTTCAGCAGCAGCTTCTCTTCTCTGAACTGTTGCCAGTTATTTTTTTCTTTTTTTGTCCAGATGAACACTATTTATAAAATAAAATAAAATCCCAGCCACTGGGACAGGCTAATCATCTGCTAAACATCAGTGGTCCAAGCAGCTACGGTGCAAGCGCCTCTAACACAGGACTATTGGCTATTGAAACTGGTTTCAAAAAGAAAAAAAAAAAAAAAAAAAAAGAAGAAGAAGAAAAGCAGACCCTCCCTTTAAGCACACATTGTCAGCTACTGTGGCTCCCTAAGGACCTACAGGCAGGACCATTATATTGTGTTGACTCAGCTGATTTGAAATGCAAATGCATGTGTGCGCTGGATGCCGTGCATACATTTCCCTTTAATAACAGGCAAGTTGTGCATATCGGGATGATTGCAGAGAGGATTAATAAGCAGAACGGCTGCTTTTTTTTCATTTAAACAAATGAGCTCATCCCTCTTGCAAAAATGGAATCTTCCATGAGGAACGGAGGGAGAATATCATGAGCAGCCAAGGTAAACAAGCCAATGTGGGAGCGGACCCTACCCGGCACAGCTCCATCCAACAGATCGGTGCACTTAACCGTTTTGCTTCTGCCTGCACAGACCCCCTTGCTGGACGATGAGGTGGAGAGCCATGGGGATGCTCATCATCTAATACCGATGCGATTGGTGGTGAGGATCTTTAAGCCCAGAAAGCGCAAGGCCAAGCAAACAGCATTCCAAACCCTACGAATAAGCTTATCCTTTTGCCACCGCGGAGGTACCAGGGTACTGGGAATTCACGTGCGTAACAAGCTGAAAGGGCTGGGCACCATCGCTCTCCACATCACCGTCTTTAGCAAATAACAGATGCTCCACATACAAGTTATGTTTCACATCATTAAAGGAGCAAAAGAAAGAAAATCAGCTGCACTATTGTCTATACTAGGAATTAAACTCTAGGGAGACAAATGGCTTGAAGCTATGTAACAATTCTGGATACATGACAGGGCAGAGAGGTCAAAAGGATCAAATAAATTGAACAGAAATATTAAAACGTACTAACTTCCAAGCACCTACCACAGCATGGCTTTTGTGTTTCAGTGGAGGCCTCACTAGGGTCACACCTTAAACAGCTTCTGGTTTTTTTCTCTGCTTGCAAAAAGGGAAATCCAGTAGGGTTTGCTTACTTTACAAAAAATAAGGGTTGCTGTATACACGTGCAAGGTTCTGTCTCTCTGGATGCACCCACAATAAATTGTTCTTGGGATAAGAAGAAAGAAAGATGCTTAGTGAACACAAAGCACATTTCATTTCCAGAGACTGCCTAAAATGAAATTCTGTTTTATGAACAGCATCAAAATAAATGTATCTTTTTTTCTCTTTTTTTTTTTTTTTTAAACTAAAGGGAAAAGCTAGTGAGCCAGCAATTTGTTTAGCCACAAACTTCCAAGCAAGTTACAATTTTGGGGTTGTTTCGTTTCTGGTGAAAGCCAAACCCTCATTTCTAGTGTCGTTGCTCAACGCTCCTCTCAAGTCCCCCAGAGAAGCAGCAGCACCACCTCGCTCAGGGACCGAGCTTCCGAATTTCTGGTGGCCAGCTGGGTGCCTGAGCCAGGTTTGACCCCGAGCGCTGCAGCAGAGCCCAGCTCTGATGCTCCCTTGTCAAGGTGGTGGCAGCTCACTACGCTTTCCCTGTTTGCCAGCTGCCAGGGGAAGGCTCTCAGTGCTTGGGCAGCCCGACCGGCCCAAACAGCCATTTCCAGTCATCGCCAGGCAAGAGGTGAGGAACCGGACCCGTCCCAGGCACCCTCACAACTCTGCAACTCTCAGAGTCAGAGTTGAAAACACAGGACGGTGTCACTTGACAGGTTTGCACCTCTTCTGTGCTAGAGAATACAGGCTGCTTTTTAGCCCTTTTAAGGCAGTATCTGCTTCACCAGACATTTACCAGGATAAGCATAAAATGCCATGAACTGGACAATTTTGTTAATGACAGCAAATCAGCAGAGCCAAATAAAAACACAACTCAGTGTGCAAAATTTTAACGTAATGTCAGGTAAACACTCGTCGGGAGCATTCCCAAGTAAGTAAAGCACAGAACTTGAAGAAAATGTATGAAAAGCCCCACGTACGCTCTAGCAGTAGATTTGAAATGGTTAATAACTCCAGTATTTCCATCCAATACGGGAAATGAATAGTACCAGCCAACAGACTAAAATTACACGGCTGTGTTCAGAGACCCTATTAGGTTGAGGTTACAGCTCAGCTTCAGTTTTGCATGTGGTAGCTCTACTGAACTACAAAGGACTGGTCTTTTGAATATCGTAAGAGCTCCCTACTGGATTTCATTTGTTACAGAGAAAAGACAGACATTAAAAAAAAAAAATTTTCCTTAGAAAGGCAAACACCGTATTGAGAAAGTAAAGCCCTAGCAGGTACCTGGAAGGCAAGAGGGAGAACACAGGCACTGTTTGTCCTGCCACTGGGGAAAAACAGGAATATTGTGGCATCGTCCTCACAAGTGTAAAGAATACACTTAAAATCATAGAATCACAGAATCACTAAGGTGGGAAAGGACCTCTGAGATCACCGAGTCCAACCGTTAACCTAACTGCCAGGTCCACCTCTAAACCATGTCCCTAAGTCAACTCCCTCAAGTTTCACATGTACATCTATTAAATAAACAAAGGCCCAATAAAAAAAGGCTTGGATTGAATCCTATTCTGCGGCAGCATGGTCCCTTCAGGAGCTGTATAGTAAAGAAAACTTTTATCCCATTCCCCAACACTTCTATGCAACAGATGTTTGAGTTCCACTCGAAATCGCAGGTCTTGGCTAGTATGTTCACTGACAGTCTGCAGGATCAAAGGCTTCAGCCTTTCAAGCCCAAGTACAGCCCTGGTCTCTTTGCACGTACTGTCCGGGTTAGCAGGGGGCTCTGGTCTATCGTGAGGGGTGTCATGACAAGGTATTGCCGCCTCCTCCCCTCGCTCCTGCCCCAGTTTGTGTGCACAGCTCACGGCACGGCTCAGAGAGTCACCACGAGGACAGCTCACCGCCTCTATGCCGCTCCTGCTTATAAAGGGGACAGGATTTAACTCTTCTCTTTGAAAAATAACCATCCAAGCAGCTCAATTACAGCACTGTGAACTGGAGCACTGGTAAATCAAGAACATGGGCTGTAACACTAGTGAGACCTTGATGGATGTGCTTCTGTCAGTTTAGTGTCAATACTTCATTGACTGGCCAGAAGAGAGCTGCTTGGAGCCTCGGGAAAATGTCTCAGACCAAAAACGAAGGAGCTCAGTCCATCACACTCAAAGGCACCTGCACAAAGAGAAGTTACATGCTCGAAAGCAGTGGCAGCTCTGACCAAGTACTACATCAGCAAGACCCAAAGAGAGAAACTAAACTTAGGGGAAAAAAAAAAATCAAATCAACCTTTACATGCAAATTTCTAATAGTGAGTACAGTTACCTCACAGGGAAGCAACATATTTAATAATTTTAAAACTCCAGACTGCAATGGTCTTTCAAAAAAAGATGTGCTGTAACTGAGCCTTGAACTTGAAAATGTCTGTTGACTAAGGGATGCAAGTGTAACAAATAAGAGACGGCAGTCTCTCGCCAACAGCGTGCAAGAAGCCAGGCTGTGGATTTACTTCTGATTTGGCCATAAAATCTTGTTACACTACAAAGCTGTCTGTGGACCAAGCCTATGTTGAGGTTTGGAGAGGATCTGTCATTCTGCTTGTTGCTACGTTCACCTGAACCCACGTATTCTTTAAACTACTCCAGGTGCTCAGAGGATCACGTCACTCATTTCACTTCTTGCACTTCAGAGAGAGGGGACATGTAATTACGCATCATGCAACTACAGCAGTGAGCTTGCAAAGCTGGCTCTGGCCTTTGATTTCTCTGTGGGGCAGAAGCACAAAGTCTGGTAGACCTCGAGTCTGAACAGAAACGCGGTGTGATCAGCAGCATTGGAAGGTTTTCCCTGCAGCGTGCCCTGATCGGTAAGAAAGACCTCGGATGAGAGGGGAGCTCTCCCTCTCCTGCCTGGCCCCGCTCCATCCTCTGGGCCTGCCAAGAAGCATCAGTTTAGTACTAAATTTAGTGCTGCCTTTTAAAAATATAAGAACTGTGTTGACACTATAAGTACATTCTGTAAGAACTTCTCTGGAACCTGAAAAACACACAGATATAGCTAAAAAAGAAAAAAAAAATAAAAAAGAAATCCCACTGTAGCTTCAAAGGACTTAAAGATGCCCCAGGCATTTCAGCCTAGGGATGAACAGCCACATAACAACTTATTGTGATCCCACTGCTGAAAAAGACTATTTAAGTATTCACTACCATCCTTTAAAATTTATCATTTTCTCTTCCTGCCTGGTTCATCCATTTCAGCAAGAGCCATAGTTTGGCCTATGCTAAATTAATGTTTTATTGAAACTTGATGTCTATTGGTTAGTGGTTTAAAATGCTGTACAGGCTCCTAAATATTTGGTCTTATTACAGTTCATGTTTATATATAAATTCAGACTTCTGTCACTTGCACCCAATTTGAAATTTTTGGCTTCCATCAAAAAACAGTGCTGGACAGGACTGTGATAAGGTTTATGAAATACTGAAATTTACGTTCTGTTTCTTTGCTCTTGGCTTCACTGTCCATCACGCTACGCATTTACGCTGGTTATAAACATGACCACGGAAACATCAAAGAGCCTACTGAAAGAAAACCCTCCCTCACACATCTACCCCCCCTGGGAAGGAGTGGGTGAATATTAAGCTATGCCTCCTAGCTGCAATGCATTATTGAGGTACTGTGCAGAAATGAGCACCATATAAAGCAAACTGCACAGAACAGAGCAAAACCAAACATCCCAATAACAAGAAGAGGTATCTCTAGTGTCCTGAAGGCTGCTGCCAAAGCTCTGAGGAACAGTACTGTCTACCAAAAACAAACAAACCAAAAAAAAAGGAAGTGTTAACAAAGGATAGATTATTGTTTAAACAGAGAAACATCCCCCCCCCCCAAAATATATTTTTTTATATTTAGATGATATTGCCTTTGGATCCCAAAGCCTTGAGTGCAGCCTGGGAAGAAGTTTTCACCCCAAGATCTCCCTTATTCTTAGGCTGACAGGTATCAAAGGGCTCATGGCTAGGGCATCCACAACATCAGACTGCTAAGAAACAACATCATCTTTCTTAAAGGACTAAAAGGACCAAACTGCTCAAAAAAATCAACACTCTTCTGTATAGACACAGTTGCAAGGCAAAGCAGTGCCTCTGGGAGGCTGGCTGTACTTTTGAGAACACATTAGCACACAAAAGCATTGACATCTTTTGAAGTGCAGCGGTGACAACCTTTTTAGGACGCCCAAGGCTGGAGACTCCTGTACTCTAAAACCCCTCCAGGAGCACCAGCCCTCCTTGGCCTTTGCTGATAGACCATCTAAGCACAGGCTCCGTCTGCTGAGTCCTTCCCAGAAATAGGGGTCTCCCAGGACCAGTGTTGATCCTTGTGTTACAGAGAAGGTCAAGCATTTCAACCACCTGGGCACTCAAGGTTTGGAGTTCACCTTTCTGAAGGTTATACAGTAAGCAGTTTTACAGGCTTTTAACGAATTCAAGCATTCTTCATTATAGGCTGCACAAAAATACATGGCTCTAGGCACCTTACTCATATTCCTGTGCTAATTTACTCACCATGCATTTTTTCAGGCCTGGGACGCTTAGGATTTCTTTTTTTGTTGTTTATTATCCAAATCACTCTCTCTCACTCCTGCAGACAGATTTTTGCTCCTTAGTCTTACCTCCCTCTCTAAAGTGACCAAGAGTGGATCTATCTTACAATTTCTACTTGCCTTGAGGAGAGTCACTTAAGAGACCTCTTCAAGCACTGAACTGCTGAGGCTGCCGGTTGAACGCTACAAGGCATTTGCTACCCTTCACTTTGGTTCTTCACTTTATCCTATTACCTCTACTCTTACGTTACGCCCAGAGATGTGCCAGCAGGAATCTTTGTGAGACCACATCGATCTTGCATGTGTTTTTCCAGCCAGGTCACTCCAGGAGCCAGCTCACTGCCTGCACTCCTGCACTGCTGTGGGACAGGGACAGCCTCAATACTTCATGCTGGTACAGTCCTCAAATCCTTCAGAAAGTCACACCTAAGCACAGAAAGCAACCCTAATGCCTTCAATCTCTCTCTCCCCAGAGGAGCAATTCTTATTTTTTTTGCTTTAGGGAATAGCCACAGTCTTGCATGTGAATAGACCACCACTTAAAATTAAAAATCTTTGTTATTTTGAAGGATGATATCCCAAAGAGAGAACCTAAGCAAATGCCACCTCCTGGAGAGCCATGCCAATTCTCAGAGAGAGGAATGACCTCTTGCTATCAGGGCACCAAGAGCAGTGGAAGAAAAGCAGATTTCTTTCTTTCTCTCCCTTAGGTTTATGGGGCAACTTTGTGCTACAAATAAAAGAGTAAGTATGAAAAGTAACCTGAAACAGGCAACAAATTTATTCCACTTTGGTTTACTGGCAAAAAAACAGTAAAGCATTAACATAAATTGTAACACTTACGCTTCAGTAGTGCCTAATAAATAGGCATTTAGTGCAGTTCATGTCCACAGTATAATTAAAATATGATTATAGTCTCTAATTAGCAATTTAAAGGCACATTCATCACCATCCTTCAAAGATCCAGTTATCCCTAATTTAATCCCACTCCAGTACAGATAAATCAGAAATTCAGCCCTAAAGTAAGAATGACAGACTGTCAGATTGAAACCACAGTCTTGTTGGGTTTTGTTTTTTTTATAGCTGTTTCTTTTTTTTTTTTTTAATGGGCTTAGCGTGGGGTACAGATTCATGACTAAAGAGTGTAAATGGACTCTGAGGAGTAAAATAATTAAAGACTGTTAAATCAGTGGGATATTTTTCAATATTCTCTTCAAGAAAAATAAAATCAATTCATTCAATTGCCTCTGTACAATACCTGGCATAACACAGCCCTATCTGTGTTGCCATGTTTTAAAATAATAGACCACAGAATAACATGAGGAGACACTAGGTGTAAAGCTTCAGAGATTTAACTTACTCTTATAGATTAAATACTTTGATAAACACATTGTCTGCTCCACCACTTATCTAGATTAACACAGTGTGAGTGCTTTATTTGCATTGATACATTGTTAGTTCACCAAAAAAACCCACTGGCTCAGAATTTTATGCTTGAGCACGCTGACAGAGTATTTCCATCTGACAAGTCAAAGAAGAATGGAGTGACCAGTGATGATGCGCCCAGGATGGACACTGCAACTCACAGGAAACAATCGCTAGAATGGATGTCTTAAAACAATAAAAATAAAAATACAAAAATAAATAACTGTGCCCCCTCCCTCCCCCACTGATCACTGTTTGGTTGCTAAGGTCACTGCTTAATCTAAATTGCAAGTGAGATTAATGGCATTAAGAGTTATGAATAACCAAGATGCCTGCTTAGTTATTGAAATTTCCTGCATGGGAAACCCACTGCAAAGATAACAAAAGGGGCCTCTGCACGGTGCTATTCAGGATGCCAGGGGGGGCTACAGTCTTTCAGAGGTCGGCAGTGAATTATGGTCAGTAACGTGAGAACTAAACACACCAGAAGATTCCGTGTACAAAAGCGTTTTATGAAATTAAGAAGCCATACAAACAGGGAGATTAGGTTTCCGAGAGCTGAGCGCACCCTCGAGTGTGGAAGCCTCCGCGGTGGCCGTGCAGAGATTTCCCCGAAGGACGAGGGGGTCTGTGTACCGCGCGGATCTACGGAGGAGACCCGAGCTAAGGCTCCAGGGCAGCCAAACCCCTGTGGAAAGCTCTTGTCCCGCATCATTCCGTGCAGCCTCTGGCCTGTCATTTGCTCCTTTGCTTTCCCCTTCTGCTGAGGCACAGACACTTCAATTTTGGATTCCATCTGTATCATGCTACTGCTGTATGAACCAGGCCTGAATTCACTGGATCACAAACAAAACTTTAAACCCCTGTTATCCAAATTTCTGGCCCAGCCTTCAGGCTGGGACCACAAGCATAACCACATCAAAGGAGGGAGTTTGTTTTACTGCTGTATATGCCTCTGCAGACCGCATCCCTGGGGCAAACGCCCAAAGCTCTGTTGACATTTCCGTGGACTGGAGTTGCAGAACCACCATCACAGACCATGGGACCTTTTCTTGCTTCTGTGCTTCCTTCTAAGCCTTTCAACATCCCGAGGTAGAAGATCCCCAAGACAGCTGGAGCCAGGCTTGTTAGGAAAGGAGCTGCGTAACGCTGGGAGGGGACTGACATTTTTAAGGGTTTTCATGCACCTGCCCTCAGCCGACAAGATCAGTGTGAATAACATTCTCCAGGGGCACCTTGTTGCAGGAGGTTTCAGGAGGCAGAATCCAAAGGTCTCTTGCCCTCGGGGCCTACGTGAAGAATTAGATTATGAAAATACAGGATGAAGAAATCAGACAAGAAATGTATTCCTGCCTGGTGCAAGTCTTTGCTGTGACTGCCAAGGATGAGTGGTCAAATGATGACTGGGTAACTTCTTTAAGTTAGCTTACAGCTTCAATTTGATTTCAAAAGAGTTAACAGAAAATTGGTTTGAAGTATTTTTGGTATTTTTCAGGGGTTTCTTTTTGCTTTTGTTTTTCAAAGATTTACCATTAGGGGTAGAGTGCTCCAAAACACAGGCCATATTTAAGCATAACGTTGATTATTGAGAAATACAAGATACACCTGACTCAACAGTTTTAACCCACGCGTTACCTGCTCTAGGACAAGAGGTGATCCCCTGCAAGTCCTCCACCCTCCTGGCAGTGCCAGGCTCCTCTGGTGCCCTCAGAGCTGTCACCGTGCGTGCCACAGCGCCAGGGAACAGCAACCCAAGCCAGCTGTATAATCTCTGCCTTGAATCTGTACTGCCGGTTTTGTAGGGTTGATGCAAGATGATTAATGCCATTCTAAAATTCCTTGTGGATGGATTAATTAGTGTAACGACATATTCATTTTCATGCTGCTGAACCTGTTCTAGCAGCAAGGAAATTACCATATATCGCCTGAGGGAACCTGTAAAATACACAGTAATAACAAGCAAACAGAGGGCTACCATCACCCTTTTGTCCACTGCCACATACAGAGAGCAGCTTTACAACACACACAAATAATTGCTCTCTTTGAGCATAAACATGCAGGCAGAACACACCCCAGAGAGCCCAAATTCTGAACAAAGACATGGTTAGAAAACGGGTGAAATTTTCCACTTCTGTCAAGCATCCATTAATGCTTTGCCTTTTAAAAATGCAGTTACTGGAAGCTATTTGTTGAATTGCTGCTGTTTTATGGAAGCTGTCCTCTGCCAGCACACAACATGGGGGTCCCCAGGCACCCCACCCATCACACACAGGACCGTGTCCCCCCCAGTCATGGGTTCACCCAGAGAAGCCTGCAGGATCCAGTCCCTCGTCTGGGGACCCCACCATACCAGTCCCACAATCAGCTACAAGAAAATGCACTTAGTCCACAACATTTTTGGCTAGAAACACAGCAGACATCCCAGGATTTGATGCTATTACTCAGGAATAGTCTGAAGAGATCTACACTGAGCAACACAGAGCATCCTCCTGCCTGGGGCTGAGCGGTTCTGAACACATCGCTCAGGAGACACAAACTCTTTTAAAAACCTGAAATGAAGGAAATGAATGAAGAGCAGGACTGTGGCTCATTCCTGGCCATTTGTTACAGACTGGCTGATTATGTGGAAGGTATCTATTTTTTATGTTGTGCTTCAGAAGATGGTGAATGCTTTTTGGGATATCCGCCACACAGCCTCAAGAAAAATCCTTGGGTTTTAGTTTCCAAGACCTAAGCAACTTCATTTCAATGCCTTCCTTCTGTTGCTATTATAAAAAAACGTCACTTCACTTGTGCACCAGACAGTCCAGACACACATTAAAAGTATACTACCATCCAGTTCATACAATACATGTAAAAAAACCACCCCACCCCACCCTAAAAAATCAAAAACCCTCAAAACCCCACACTTTGGAAATAAGGAGGAGTTGAGATTGCATTTGTATCCCTCACTTGTATTTCCCATCTCTGCCTTGCTCAGTGCACTCGTAAACTCAGTGGAACGACTCATCCCTTTCAAAAGGGTTAAATTCACTCAAGGAAAAAAGCCTTGTGTTTTTGAATCCCATTTAATCCCTTCTTGGTTTTCATTACACCATTAAAAGCAACTCAGTCTAGAGATTATCAGTATTGGTCATAAATGAAGGCAATACATTAATTTTTTACTTAGTTTTACACCAGGTGGGCAAAAGGAGAAAACTTGTTTTCAAGATGCGATCAAGCAAATAAAACCCAGAAGTCATAAAGCTTATCCTGTTTTTCTGCGTGACACCAATAATTCAGCTTTGCTTCCTCCCGGGGAAGTATTATGAAACCACCTTTTGGAAACCAACAACACAGAAAGCGGAGCTTTCTGTAAAGACTGTTGTGACTTTTTGCTTTCAGATAGAAAGATTTGTTGCTGTGCTCCCAATTTGTCCCAGGCTCACTTCAGGAAAACTGGGTAAGACAGAGATGTGTATTTGATTTCAGAGATTCAGAGATCAGCAGAAGTCCCCTGTCCATCCAGAGACTCTCAAAATGAACCGACTCCAGCCTGGTTTAGCTTTTGAAAGAAAACCCACCCTCTATCTGACAAGGAGGACCCACCTTTCCGATCACACCAGTGACATTTAACATCACAGGTGGAGCTTCCCAAGTAGGTAGTGAGGCTACAGAGGAGGACATGCACAGAGCCAGCATTTGCATTTTGCTCTACAGAATGGACTGTGTCTATCTCTCTTCCTCGTAGGACAATCAGAGGGATGGATCAGCTTTTCAGAGCCTTTCCAGCTCTATCCGTAGGGCTTCCATAAAGGACAAGCTACACTCACTAGCAATATTTCAGCACTTCTCCCAAATTATGAAGTGTCTGACAGTTCATAATGTGACCATCATAATCACAGAGGAGACTGAAATGCCTCAAGGATCCATTTTGCAGCAAATTGTGCAGTGGCACAGCATTTGCAGAAGTTTAGCACCTTGCCGTCCAGGCAGTTGCCATAAACATGACAAAGTGAAACATAACCCAATTTTCCATGGCTGATTTGACTTGATACACATGAATCACATAAAAATGCAAGCTAGTCCAAGAAGTATTTACATAAGGAGCTGATTATAACAGCAAAGAGCTATTTGGACAATGATATGTTTGCTTTTCAAGAGGATGCAAAAGTTATCTTTCGTCCCACAGATATTTGTAATTCTCATCTCTGTACTCATCTTAATTTCCATTAAGATCTGTGAAAGTCTGTGTTCACGTTACAAAAAGAGCAAACACACAAGTCCAGCTTTAGAGAAAGAAGGCTGTGGGTGATAGCACTGCTATTCTCAAGGCCTAATGAGGATGCTTGCGAGTGTACATTTTGGTTACTGACATCCTAGGCTGGATTTTGATTCTGCAGTAAGCAGTTCTGCTCACAGTACTTAATTACACCATTGTTTACCCCATCCAAGAGATTCTCACACACACATAGATATTTACATTATTAAACACACTACATCATTATCAAAACCAAACACAAACTTCAGAGGAACAAGCCATTCTAAATACGTGAGAACAGCAGCTCTGCTTGTCTGCAGAGTTCTCAAATTATTTCTCCTCTCTTTGATGCTGAATTCTGGTGAAAAGGACAAAAATAATCACCATGTGTTTTGCCAGTTTCAAATTGGATTTGTAAACGACAGTCATCTGTGACTACACTAAAGCACTCACAGAATGTGAAATTCAGTCCAGGGTATCCATAAAGTTCAAACAATTTTGGATGATTCTCTGGAAAGAGCCAACATCTTGGAGTGAATATTTTCTAACTTACAACCTCACCTGACCATTTCTCTCCATTTTTAGAGAATGACCATGGTATCTACCCTTCATTCAGAAAATTCTCTCCAGATTACAGAACTTGCATACTGGTGCAAACCAGACCTTTGAGCACTTCTGTTCCCCACCAACTATCCACAGGTTAAAAAGTGCGGGTCCAGTACAGTATCATGAAGGAACGTGACACAGGAGGCTTGGCCTAACTAGAGGCAAGCACTAGAGGTGAGGACACCATTTGCTGATCAAAATTATCAGAGCTTTAGAACAAATAGTTAACCAACATGTTTCCTAGATACTATACTGTGGACGATTTTTCGAATAGCATTTGCTGATAGGTATCCATTCACCGTTCCACAGCAGAACATGTCTATTGTGTACGTTTTCATTCCTGATTCAGAGTATCCTCCTGCTGACAGCAGCATCTTTTGACATTTCTGAACAGAGCTTCAGTGGAATAGCTGTATTTCCCATGGTGTCTCCTGTCTTGTACCGTACTTGTCACGAGATGCCGGCCTGTATTTGTGGGGTGGAGAACGCTATTCTCCAGGGAGTGCCCATTTAATATTCTCAGCTGTGCTGTGACCTTTTCCATTAATAGATGTCACAATAAGGGCATGCCTTTATTGCTGAGCCACAACAGCATACTGGTTAATCACCCACAAGACAGGCGTCATCTGAAGCTCTGACATGCATATCCAAGCGCATGTCTCGTCTTGACTATATTTGAGATGGGAGGACTCAGTTTGGGGGTTTTCCAAGCAAAAATTTCCCAGGCATCTATCAAACACTATGGCACCAACCAATGTAAATCTGAAGGAGAGAAACATTTAACTTTGGAATCAAGATAATTCAACATTTCTTCAGCAAGATCAAAAACAAGTTGAACTTCTTCCTTCAGTACTGACAACTGCAATACAAATCACTAGTGTGGGGTGGGGAAGATGCTGGCAGCATCTGAAGGGGAATGAGTAGAACAGTCCTCTTGAATATAACCTGATCTTGCACAGTTTCACACACAAAAAAAAAAGACAAAACAAACCAAAACAAACTTGAACTTCAAGAAGGGAAAATATTTGGAAAAACACCTAAAAATTTATTAACTTAAAAATAGTAGGGAAGAGCAACACAGTGATAACCAGTGTAGTCCAAGCTCCCTCTTCTGGTCTTTTGCAGTAAATATACTGGAGCAAGCAGGTCTTGATAGTCTACCACTTGGTGTCAAAATCTAGCAGCAAAGTGTTCATATAACTTAGACAAAATGCTTGTTAAAGTTATTCAGCCTCTTTCACACTACTTATGTTTTCTTAAGCAAAGGATGTATAGACATGGAAATTTATTGTAACATATGAAATAACAACATTGCACAATACCTCTTTTTTTCCCTTGTGAAACCTTCGGTTTCTTGAGCAGGCAGTTCTACACCATCACCAGGGGCCGCAGCCAAAGGTACATCCCCAGAAACGAGGGTATCAACTTCTTTGCAGCTATCAGACTTGGAAGTGCTGCAAAACAATTATTAAAAATAAGCTGACAAATTTCAGGAGTGGCCATGAAGTTTCAGTGAAGTCTCCTTAAAAGATGAACTTTGGCTGGATCTAAACTAAGGAGCTCTAAGGAGCACATCGTCCCCTCCCCAATACTGTCTCTCTCGCACCTTCCACACATTACTTCTTCCCACCAACCCTATTTCACTGAATTTCTCAGATCACCACATAACCAGTAATATTCCAAAGTTTTGACAGCTCTTATACACCGTAACATTAACTGCCAGAGAAATTTAACTGTATGTGAAATTAGTAAAATAAATAAATCACTAATGACTACTTTGCAGATCCCACACAGCCCTTTCTCCTCACTGTACAATACAAACATTCAATTAAGTGACTTGAGTGACTTGTCTTTTAGAAAAAGCTAAACCCCAGGACTAAAAAATTCTTTTACTTTAAAAGCTCTCCCTATACCGTAAAGCTAAAAGCACAATAATCCCTGAACTCATGACATGAATCTTAAGATTACAGGACTGTAATACTGCTGTATTTGTTAATTCCTACAAGTCTCTCTGCTCGGCAAAGCCCCGCAAGACCCAAGCTCAGAAGCATGACAGCCACGTAATGATTTCCAGAGCACGTAAACACAGATTGGAAAGAGCGAGTTTCTTCACAGCAAGGGAAGGCACCGCGGGGTGCCGTGGGGAGGCGTGCCCTCTCCCGCTCCCCGCAGAAAAGGAGCTCTGGCACACGGACACCAGCCAGAGCACAGGAGGGAACAGCCCTCTGCCCAAACCCCTGGCACGTCGCCGTTCCCCCTCCTCAAGGCAGACCGGAGCAGAACGCACCGTTACAGCTCCATTAACTTGCTGTTTTCTTAAGCAAAACCCAAAGTAGAAAAAACCCTCGACAGCAACACAAATAAAACACTTCTCTCATGAGCCTTCTAATGCTCTTTAAGACGGTACATCACCATGTATCCAAAAGATCACCCCACGAGAAGCTCACTTGCATTCTCCCTCACTTTAAGCAGACTGGTAACCGTACTACTCCCCCTGCTCCTGGCCACACTCATTAAACTCAGGACAGAAAAGGAACTAAATAGCCAATGACTTCATGTCTCAAAAGCAGGAGCGGCGTAGGGTCTTGTCACGCCACGTTGTCCTTTCCAGGGCACCTCCAACATACCAGAGGGACACGGACAGCAGCCACACGCAACAGCCTCCCCTCCTGCCAGCTCCTGCTTCCACAGATCCAGACACAAACGTTTAAGGAAACGGTGGTGGAACCAGGCCTTGGCTGAGAAGTTTCTTTTAGATTTCCTGAACTAAATATAAACAGTTATCTTTGCCATTCCTTTTAAAATTTCCTCTCCCTTCCTCCCCCAGTAATTACACTGTAATTGTAGAAGGTAGATTAAGTTGTGTTACTGAATAAGAGTTGGTGAGGTTCAGGGACAGATTGTTCCTTTCTTTAGAAACGTGTATACAAACAGAGGACAAACATCAATCATAACCCTAACTTTAGTTCCAATACACAGGAGCATGAGAACAGTTATTCCCCGAAGTGTCTATCCACTAACTGACTAAGATCACAAAAGCTCTTTCTGAGAGTGCTTTAGCTTGATTAGCTCATATCCATGAAGTTGCTTTGTGCCACATGGGATATTCAGTTATTTCTTCTAAGGTATTCTCTCTGCTTTACGCTCTCCTTCGTGCCTTCCTAAATTTTCAGTCACATCAAGTTAAAATAAATAAATAAATAAATATTAAAAAGCGAGCTCTTTCCTTTTTCATGCAAAGGACTTTTCCCTTTGCTAAAAATGTCTTTGTCCTAATATAGTAATAGCATCAAATATATACAAAGGCGATGTGACTATATAGGGTCACACGGAGCTTAGAGAAAGTAAGATTTTAAAGCAAAAAGTAAACTGCTAAAAATAAGCGAATGCTGAACATCTGTTTGGAGAGTAAACAAAGAACTGCAAAACCCAAACAATTCACAAGAGGGCCCAGCCAAGCAAGAATACCCAACGCACATAAAATTACGGACCTTATGTTATGCACACATAAAACCCTCCCAGTTAATCGCTCCCAGTAGCACCTGTTCCCCTCGCACCCACACGCTTCGCACAGGCCCCACTGCCCATCTGCAGCCCTCGGCTTCCCCCTTTAAGTCTTTCCACATAAAACGAAACAATTTTCAGAGATATACTTTGACTAATGTCATTTCTAATGCTCTCTGCAAAGCAAAAGTAGCTATCAAAATACAGGCATTTTTAGAAGAGCTCTGCTCCCTGGCCTTCACAAAGCACAGGGCTTACTTTTATGAGCTATAGTATCTGTGTGTGTTAAAATCCACAAAAAATTTCCCTTCATCTTTCCAAGCTTCACCTAAACCATCAAATACCGGGTTCCCATAAAGACTACGCCTGCCAAGGGTCAGCTGCCTACTTGTGCAAGTGAGCTTGTAAAGGAACACGGCCAAAACGCAGCTGGGACTTGCATTTTCTCCGACATCTTGCCCCACCACCAGTACCAGGAGGTACCCACCCCCGTGCCGCGGGACCGTAGGACAGGGTGCCACGGGCAGCCCCCACCCCTCTTCCCCACCGCTGTCGCTCTGACAAGGGGTCCCCAGTACAAACGAGTGTTGAGCAAGGCCACGAAAAGTAGGTTGCAAGGCTAATCACGCCAGGTCCGGGGCTAATATTGCCACATAATAATTCTGGCACTGTTCAGCGTGGTTTGCAGGTAGAATTGCAACAGCGTAGTGCTACTGGTTATTGCCCATCACCAGACGGGCACTGCCTGCAGATGGGTGCTGCCCACTGGTGGCATAATAAGCTCGTGAGGGACAAGGCAGAAGCAGAGCAGCTCAGAAATGGTACAGACTGCACAAACCGAGGCAGGGTAGCACAGCACCGCTGTGTCCAAAACACAGACTTCGTGTCCACTTTAAACAATCCTACCTAACTCTGCATCAGCTCTGGCACATATATCAACTCATGGTACTTGTATCAGCTCAGACACGAAGTGGCTACATTAAAACTTCTGCTTCTCCACAGCTGTTACTAAAACAAGACTTGCCATTAAACTTATTTTCCAACAAGTAATATTCCAATGGTTGTAGCAAGGATACTACCAAAGGGGCCAAGTCTTCCCAGTGCACAATAAACTATACATTGGCCAGTCTTTATCCTGTAGAGTCAAGCTGATTAGAAAACAAACATTTTTCAAGCTCCATCTATTTAAGTAATTCTCAAAAGTCACTTTCTGACCATCTGCATATACAGATAACCCTGGGTACTCCTGCCTGCTTGTGCTGCTGAGGAGCACACCCTGAGAGCATCACAGTTCCCAGGCTGTGAGCTATGCCACCAGGAAAGGCCCGTCTGCAGATAAAGCAACACAGCTTGTACTGCATCCGACATCAAATTGCCTTACGACAGCTTAATGTGCCCTCCGCATAACAGGAGCTGGGAGAGAGGCTGATGCAGGGGAACACAGCATTTTCCAATGCCAGCTCAGGTTTAGAATAGTTTTCACTCCCTAGTATTCACGACAGAGCTGCGACAGCTCTGTCTGGTCTGGACTAAATCCTGTGCTGCAGCTCCACAACCTCAGCTGGAGATTAAATGCAAGAGCAGAAGCTTTCCTTAGCATGTGGAAGGGACCAGATTGGTTTGCCCTGCCTGTTACCTACAGCCTGACCTGAAAGACAACTCATGCAGCAAGTGCTTTCCAAGCTGCCGTTTTTTCCTGGGCACTTGCAGGTTTTTTTGCCCACAAGACAGGCAGCAAGTTGCAGGGAACAGATAGACACTGCTCAGAAAGGTTTAACCCCTCTAACCACGGAGCCCAGCTAAGCTGGGGTCTCGTGCAGCCAGGGCACTTATCTGCCTTCTCTGCCTTTCCAGTGCAAACACTTCTCATCTAAAACAGAAGTCTGGTTGCAGAGCTCTGCACCTGCAGCACAAAGATGTGTCTGGCCAAAACTTCTCCTAGTGCAACGTGTACTGGCAAATCAGAGTGAACTTGGCTTTTCAGTTTCATTGCTAAACAAAAATGCTTGGCAGAACAGCCAGTGAACTTTTTACCTAGTTCTTTTCAGGGCACTCCTCTGCAGATACAGTAAATAAGATCTACTTACTGAGCAGACGATACCATGTTGTCCCTGATCAATATGTAATCAGCAGGGGAGGAGAGAGGCAGACAGTCATCCTCAAGAAGCAAAACAAAGATACAGTTTCTTGACTGGACAGATGGAGGGACAACCTGATCTCTTACTATGCACTGCCATCTGGAAGACATTTAGCACAAACTGACCCCTGCCTTATATGCACCATTATTTTTCCCTGTCAAAGTGCACACCATCTGCATTATATGATACCCCTGATGGGGAAATAAATGGAAACAAAAGGAACTTATTAGTAAATAATGAAATATATTGGGGAAAAACACTTTATAATTGTACTTTACTGCAGACAGACTGGAAGAACACCGTGCCATCTAATAGTCCTGGCGAGATTTCAAAAGTACAGTGCACAGGTATAACCAGAAAGCGTCAACACAGTGACATGGTATGTGTGTGCACTAGAGAATTTTTTTGCAGTCATACTGAAAAGCAGTGGTGCAGTATTTCTACACAAAATGCCAAAAAAGCAGCGGCTTTAATATGATCATCTTATTTATATAGGCAAGAATCTGCTCCATGTCACAGGTGAAGAGAAGATGAGGGATAAGGCAATGCTGTGAAACAACAGACATCACTGAAACTCTTCCCTTGGATAAGAAAAGCCCTGTCCTGCTGTTACGGATCCTCACTGTGAGCGTAATCCCACGCATTTTAACAGTACTACTTTCATTTGCTATTAACATTACGTTGTTATCAGTTTAGGTCTGACCAAACCACCGAGAAGTCAGCAGTGTTTGCTGCTGCTGGAAGAGGGTCATGCCTGTTTCAGACAGGAGCTAAAGCAGGGGTCCAGCTGCACCGATATAAACCCCTCTTCTGCCGATCAGCTGCCTCTGCGGGTGGGCACACGTGGGAGCTACTGCGTTTCTGCCGCAGGGACACCAGGGAACACCTCTGCAAGGCTCACAGAGAAGCTGGCAAGCAACAACAGCCTGGACGGGAAAGACAGGTGCAAGGAGAACAGGTAGGCTTTTATGTCTAAAGCTGAACAAGGATGCAAAATAAAGGAGTAAGAAAAACAAACAATACTGACAAGAGTTAACTTGTGCAGCTTTTTAAAAAAATAAACAAAAAAAATTAAAACCAACAAACATAGGCGAACTACCTGCAGCCAGAGTCACTCCAGTTCTCCACAGCGGATTTCTCTCTCACCTTCCTCTGTTTCAGGAGCTGAAAAACTACCTGCTTCCACCCTGAATACCCCTGGTTTGCAGCTTTTTAGCTCTGAACCCTTGCAAACATCCTCGCACCTTCATCAAGGTCAGGATATGGAAAGAAGAGCCCTGTGCGGGCTGACCACCGCTCAGCACCAACACTCGCAGCCGGCGCAACTGGGATGAAGCAAGGAACCCCGAGGCTAACTTCTGGACGTTAACGGTGAAAATATTTTAAAGACAGAAGTTATCAAGTAGATCAAAAGAAAAGGTATAATATAATTAACTTGAAATTCCAGATCCAGATGAGAATGTGAACAGTGTGAATTCAGGAGGTTTAGCAGAAGCAGTAAATTAGAACACTTTTAAGACTGCTCTTCCTAAATGTTTCCTAAGGTGACATTTCATCATAGACAGCTTGTGTGCCTTTTTCCCTACAAACAACAAACTATCACCCCAAGGGCAACAGAGTCTTCTATTTCAGACTGTAGTCCAGAGAGCATATATAAATCTTCCTGGCACTTTTGGTCTTAGTCTTTTTTCATTCCTCTGCATTCAGAAAGTAGCTCATAGCTCCACCTCAATTACTGCTCACTCTTTTCTAACTGCCTCGCTACTATGGCCAACAATCCATTAGCAAGAAAAAACAGAATCCACAAAACCCCATGTGTAACCCAATTACACTTGTTAAAAACAAAGAAACACAACTCTTTTTGAGTAAAAACTTACAAGAACTGGAAGAAATCCACATCATTAGCTTCCCAAGATCATCTTACCCCGATTGTAGGAAAAAGTTTGTTTCTCACAGATTCACTCAGCCAGCATTAGCGACTAACCAGCCTGGGGACTGACGGAAGACCAGTATAGGCTAAACAGCAAAGTCACCCAGCTTTTAAGGTGGATTCAGCAAAGCACACAAGCTCCTTTCTGCCTTTGATAGCATATTATTGCTATTTCAGCTAACCAATTTAATGCTAGCTTAAATATATTGTGTATGTTTACACTCCGCTGAATTCACAACGATTGAAGGGTAAACACACCCTACAAGGCTTCCTCTGCTGCTGGCTGTTAAGACAAACTCGTACACCCAAAGATCTTGACAACCCAACTGCCACCAGCACAAATAAAGCAACCGTTTCCCTTTTCAGTGCAAGTAAAAGCAGACAAAAAGCCCACTGTCCAACAGAGATAAGATACCTGAATGCTTTATAATCAGCATTATACTGTTAAGGAACTTCTCAAAATTAAAGAAAATCCCCAAAGGATCAGTTACCTTGTACTAATGCAAAAAAAAAGTATAAGCACCTAAAAAAATATAAGGTATACATTGCACCTTCACATGGCATGACGCTCCAAAGTGCCAAAGTGATTCAATCTCAGGGAAAGGTAAACAGCATCTTTCTTTGAAGGTTTTGATAGAGGGAGATTTAAATTCTGGTCAAGATTTCCACTGACAGATGCTCCACTGACTACAGGCAGAGTCAGCAAAGCCATCATACTGGCCATACCAGATATATATCCATCCACGAAGAGCGACAGCAATTCCTTCGCTGGCGCTGACCTCCGCGGTCCTCCACCCGCCCACATCAGTAAGGAGCCTGCAGCTGCTTCCCACCGCTCCAGCTGCACCGGCTCTGTACGATACCTCGCTGCAGTCAGCTCAGCAGCATCCACGGGGTCAACATTTCCATACGCCGCAGAAACAGCTAAGGGTCGCTCAGAAGGGTCAAGGGGAGAAGCCAACTGTATATCATCACCTGGCCCAGGAGGGCTGCGGAGAGAAAAGACATGGAAAAAGGCAGCCTTAGAGGTCTGAGTTATTGCAGAACTATTGCCATTTGGCTGTCTGAACCCCCAGACTTTAGCACGCGTATGCTAACTTGTGTGTTAGGGAACGCAGCGAAAGTTGCTGGCTTTAATATAAGTTGCTTTTGTGCACAGCTCTACTGTTCCCGCTGGCCTGAAGTCACTGCATTTTTGTCTGTGTTACAACTGCAGGAGCAATGAGGTAGTACAATCCAACAGCAAATTAACCCCATTTGGATTCTGATTTTAAAAAGCAAACGAGAAAACGAGCTACTGCTTGAACAAGAGAAATGGCAAGACTTCCTCGCTCAGACACCAGGTAACACACAGGGAGCTCGAGTCCGGCATTCGCCTGCCACGGAGCTGCGCGGGGGCTCACCAGTGGGAGCACAGGGTCAGGCAAAGGTGTCCCAGTGCTGCAGGGAGACAGCCAGCCGTGTCCCCTACCCGGGGAAAGCAGGGCACAGCCAAGTACTACATCGCTAAAAGAAACCAATTTTGTTTGTTTTTTAACAAAGACACCAAACCATGGGAATGCCCTGAAAACAATGTTTTTGTTGCCTGCTTCAACCTGACTTTCTCATGTGGCCACCCAGTGACCAGGGCCCTGGAAGTGTCAGTTTTCCCTGGAACTCACTGAAATTCTCAGGTTTTTGTAAAACATAAAATGGGACTTTTAATTGAGGTTCCAATTTCACACTGCAGGTTCACCCAACTGGCTGGGTTTTGAGGCGCCTCTTTCCTGAGCCCCCTTCTGTCCATGTTGTTGCCAGTACTACCAAGTGAACACAACCCTGCACGCAGACGGATGGTACCGTACACAGATGGATTTCAGCAGAACTGTATAAACTTAAAACTCTCACTCAGCATTTGGAATTTCAGCTTAAAAATAAAAATCCCTAAATCATGGACCTCGGCTTTCACACTAGACAATTACTTCCTTACCTAACTGCAAATCCAGTGGATGGGTATGACTCTCTACTACAGTCTTATTTTTGTTCAAAGAACACAACAAGGCGTTAAACTGCACTATAATAACGTCAGTATTATTCCGGTAACTTCACACTTCACATATTTTATCTAAAGGACTCTGTAAAGTAACACGTTCATATGGGAAAAATGATTTGTCAAAGTTGTTTTCTGATTGTTTTTTTATTTTCTTTTTAATTCATTACACCTGTGATCCTTTGTAAGCCAGCGTTTCTGCTGTTCATTTCCAGTGTTCATAGAATCATAGAATCGTTAAGGTTGGAAAAGACCCTTAAGATCATCAGGTCCAACCGTTAACCCAGCACGGCCAAGGCCACCACTAAACCATGGCCCTAAGCACCACGTCCACCCGTCTTTTAAATACCTCCAGGGATGGGGAGGGACTCAACCACTTCCCTGGGCAGCCTGTGCCAGGGCCTGACTGCCCTTTCGGTGAAGAACCACCCTTTCGGTGAAGAACCACCCTTTCGGTGAAGAACCACCCTTTTGGGTGTTCTCACAGCATCACTCTGCACTCAGTCCACTTCATTTGTCCACAGCATCCCTGGCAAGCCAGGCGGCATTCTCCCCTCCGTTACACCAACGCTAACGAGAGCAGGGTTAAGCCACTGCACTGAGCGCAGTTCTCAGATGACGGCCTAGAACATTTGATTATGTTTTAAACTTACAATATTACTTTTATCTAATTACAATACTTAGCAAGTAACTGTCCACACGTTCTCTGGTTTGACCACACCTGAAGGCTCAGCCCGTTGTAGGAAACTTTGAGCTAAGATGTTTACAAGTTCCGAAGTCCTCTAGCTTATCAGTATAAAAGGATCAGTTTTTACTCATCGCTAAGAGTTTGATATACTTATAGCACAAACCGGGGTGCCCCCTCTGCTTTGCCTTCAAATGAGCGTTTAAAAAGTAGACCTTGACAACAGAACATTGCAACTTCTTTCTCATACACGTAAGGATGAAAACGTAGATGGGCAAGTCTTGTTCTGGCTGCTGACAGAGCATAAGGGTCTTTGCTGTGAACACACGGAAGGTGCAGCACAAGCCAAAACTGCAGCTGAAGCTGTTGTACAGGTGTGCCGCAGCCCGGTGAGAAGCGAAGTGTTTGCCCACCACCACTCACACCTGCTGCAGGACAAACTCCGAGACAGCGATTTTCATCCAGACTACGGACAACGTAACTTGAAACTCGGGCTTGGGGAGGTGATGGCGGCGCTGCTCACTGCCAAGCCACCCGGCTCCGTGCAGGCACAAACAATGAAGCTATCCAAAAGCCGCTCAAACGAGTTCCACCACTGACATTCCCGGGCATCGCATCCGCCTTCGCCTCGCAGGCGCCCGCCACCAGGTCGCTGCTGCAAGTCCTTTCCAGCAACCGGCCTTTTAGACCAGTTTGTTTCAAGAAACGAGCTCTGTAAAAAGTCCATGAGCTTTTTCCATTCCATTGCCTGAGTTCTGGGTCAAGTCTGGAAGAGGAGCTACTTAAAATGACTTCCAAATTCTACTTATGACAAGCATGACTGAAATACTTTTCAAAGGAAAATACCTCACAGTTTAACAAGCAGTTGCTAACTAACAGCTGCAGCGAGCATACTAAATTCGGCCCAAAGACCAAGGGTTTCAGGCTGTTATTAGTGTGTCACAAGTGAAAGACGTTGCCCATCAAGCATCCTTAGGCTCTTGAGTTTCACAATTTCACTTTTAAGGCCTCGACTTACCCTTGAAAAGAGATTTTCCAAGTCACTGTTAGAAGGCAGGTACAAAAATAGCACGTTTCAGACAAAGCTTGACCCACAGTAGTCATTACCATGAATGAATGAGAAATAACTGCACAAACCTATGTAATGTCTTCTGTTTAAACAGAGGAGGTCTGACCTCTGTCTATGTAAGAAGCTTTCGAACCAAGGCAGGAAATGTATTTAAAACACGTAAAAAAGCACGGCTTTACACAGGCGGACACAGAGGCAAGCAGGGTCAGCTCCTCGGCACCAGCCCCGCGAACACAGCGAGGGCTGGGTGCCCTGCTGGTTCCATTTCTTCCTCTCCTACTGGCATCAGTGAGATGCAAACCTTAAAACCCCAATTTCATGCTAAAGTTTTAAAGCGTTTTGACACTGGTGCTGGAGACAGAAGGCAGCTACGGGTCTTGGCATTTTCTCCCTGTCCATGTTTTTCCAATCAGGAGAGCTGGATGTGGCTCCCTTTGAACAGTCAACAACAGCTCCAAGTTTACTCCAAGGGAAACCAATAAGCATTTCAAGCCCTGCTATCTCCTAGTCCCAAACATTTGGTTGCTTTTAATGAGATAAGGGTAAGATTTATAGATCCTGCTCTTACTCCAGAAACCTCTGGAAAATGGCACCAACAACTGCAAGGCAGGAGTGAGCTCTCAGCACTCTCATCACCCGCTATTTCGCTTTCTTCAAGAAACGAGATGTGGCTCACCGGGTACTGCAAGGCTGATAGGCAAAATCCTCTAGATTTCATATTTGGCTTTGTAATAACTTGGGCCTAAGAGTCACTTTTTGAGCCTCAGTTTACACATGCATAAGAAAAAATGTTAATTAATCACAGAAAAATACTGAGAGGATTTGCTCTTTCTGGTAGAGTTCTTACACTGCAATTCTTTGTACGGGAAAGAGATCTAGCAGCATCCACATCAGTTCAAATTCATTCATTCACATGGCACCTTGCAAAATTTCATCCATTTTATTAAGTAGTTCCTTCATAATATTCATTTTTACCTTCTCACACTTTATTTTGTAGCTTATCTCATACATCAGCCACATTCATTGAAATCAACTTCATGTGTAGAAAGTCCGACAATAACCTGGTATAGTAACTCTATGCACCTTTGGTATTTCTGTTCTTCACAAGTATTTTCATGATTATTGGGACGCCTGTCAATATAATTCAGCAGAATAGGAGGTAAGAAGCTATTTCTCAGATTAGAAATCGACATTACTGGTATCAGAAACTAAACCTAATCTTGTTCAGGAAGCAGCTCAGGGCTGCTGCAGAAGCTACCAGCACAGGATTAAAAACAAACCAACCCCTCTTTTTTCCCCATACTACTTCTTGTGAGGTAATTTAAGATCGATTAAAATATTAATAGAATTTTAGGAAAAATATGAGATGCTAAGATTGAAATGGCGAGTTTGGCTTTATTTCCCAGTGAACTAAGGGGACATCCATACAACCAAAGGATGTCCCCACAGGGCAAGTCCATATGCCAGCAATGGCTTTAAAAGCTCAAATACAGCTATGACTGGGGGTCACCGGCTACTTTTGCTGGTCGCTATGCATAGATACAACCAAGGCTTTACTTTTACCAGCTAAACACACACTCACAGTCACAAGTTTAAGTTTTGGGAAACACGCTGCCTTTCGTAAACCCAACAAAGACTTACTTATGCGTTTAAATAGGTGATTTTGGAAAAATCTCTCAAATTCCTTCTGTACTCTGAAGGAGAAACTATGCCTGAAGTGCCTCGCATCAGCACTTTGTATTTACACTGCAGGCCCTCCTGCACGCCTCAGCCAGGCCGAGTCCCGCGGAGCTGGGTGCTGTACAAACACGGTAACGAAGGTATCCAAGAGATGAACTGGCATGTGTTAATTAAACAAGTCAAATCACTCTCATTCAGGGGACATGAGTTTGATGTACAGTACTGTGCACAGCAGCATTTCTGCGCTTACAGAAAAAAGACAGTACCACCAGGATAGCAGAACTGGCTCCTGGGGGACTTACTCCAGTGTCTCAGATATACGTGCTCTTCCTCTGAGCCGGACTTGAGCAATCAGAACAGGCCTGGATGCTGGGTGCCCGTGCTCAGAGTGCCCAGGGAGAGCCAGCCCAGCCCGCCGCGGCTCGGGCAGCACCTGAGTCCCACCTGGCCCCGAGGAAGGGCACTGCCATCGTCCTCGCTGAGCAACAGGGACCAGCCGCACCTCCCCAGGGCTGCGGGCTGCCTGCAGGCCACGGGGGAACGCGCGACCGCCCGGCTCCCGACACGAGACTGTGCTTCCAGCAACAAGGGAGTCTCTTCTCCTACTGCAAATTTCCATACTGATAAAGTAAGAAAGGAAAACAAACGCAGAAACTGCATTCTGGAGAAATGAAAGCATCTTTTAAAAGGCTTCCTGAAGGCAATACCCCACCTACTAAAAGCAACGCCAGAAACCCAGCTGCAGAGCAGCTGGCAATCCCTGCAGGTAACTCCGAATTACCCGGCCGAGCGGGATGATGGTGCTATCGCTGTCAGGCAATCCGCGCACGTGACGATGGCGAGTAGTCCTCAGAAGGGATAATTTTCTGGCAGTGCTTGTGGAAATCCTGACAAGATAGAGAAGTTATCTTGGCAGGGGATGGTGTTTAGTCACACATTACCTGAGGGCCTGGACTTCCTCTCTCACCCAACCCTTCTTGCTTAGAAGTCCCTTAATTTTTGTAAAACACGTGCATCCAGATTGATCATCGATGTGATCAGTCATAACCATAACATAGAAAAATGTAATTTTTTTTTTGCCTGAGTGTTCTACATTACTGTGGTCACATTAAAACCTAAAAGTTATGGTGAGTTATTACATTAGACAAATACAATTATTTTAGATTAAAAGACTTAAGGGGACTGAAACACGCGTTACAGTATTACTTCCTTCGCAAGCTAAAAGAGGGACAACAGAAAGCCACATAAAAGTGTTAGAAGTATAAATCACGCCTGCACAGGATGAATAAGCATATTTGCTGTAATAACTGTCAACCATTACAAAAAGCCCATAACGTCACCACCGTGCAGCTTTTAGAGCCTCCGAAGGGCTCTCAGTCACGTCCTGATGTCATTGCTGCAGAATTTAAAAGTCTCCAAATTCCAGCTAGTAAACCTGAACCAGAAGTTTCTCGGTGTGATCAACTTTCCCCCCAAAAAAGTCTCCTCACCCGCGGACACTCTGCCCGAGCAGAAACCCAACCGCAAGCCATGGCAGGAGCCACAAAACCATCCGGTCTCTGTCTTGGAGGTAAGGAGAGTTAATCCTCTCCCGGAGCTGGAGGCAGCGCTGGGTGAGCAGGAGGGCATTTTTTTACTGGGTAGAAGTGTTACTTTTCAAAAGGTTGTTCAAAGGAAAAAAAGGAGGGGGGAAAAAAAAGTGAGAGAGAAAAGCAGCGGCAAACAAGAGCTAACTTTTAATTTCTGATACAGACTGCAACTGCACGTTGCTTTTGTTATTTCCTTGGCTAACTTTCCCCTCACAAGTGTCTACTTACCAAGGCCAGGAAATAATCACCAGCTTCGCTATTCCCAGTCATCCTCGCTTCCAACACAACACCCCGCAACAGGCCTTCAGTTTAACACCAATTCCCTCCGCTTCCACCATCCCGCGTCGGGAGCGGCGGGCTCCGCCGCACGCCAAAAGCCCGGTCCCGATCGCGGCAGCTTGGGCGAGCTCTGAAGCGTAGAAAAAGGCCTGGAGCTGCTTTTCGGAGGCTCCTCCCCATGAGGCTCCCTGAGGAAAGGCCGGAGCGACCAAGGCTGCCGCGCCCCGCGTCCTCCCCCGACGGGGTCGGATGCTCCGGGGCGGTCGCCCCGGAGCATCCGACCCCGTCGGGGGAGGACGCGGGGCGCGGCCCGGAGCGCTTGCAGCAACCGGAGAGAGCTGGGACACCCCCCCCACACACACAGAGAACCCCCCAAAGCTGCAGAGAGATGAAGCCGTGGCTCCCACGTGGGTTTTGTTCTTTTTTTTTTTTTTTTTTTTTTTATTTGGCGGTGGAATTTTTTCCAGGATTTTTTTGAGTCACGGCAAAACGATGGTTGCTCGGAGTTCCCCCATCTGCTGCGCCCGGTGGGGGATGTGGACAGATTAAATTACGACACTTAAAGCATACACAACGTTTTAAAAACCGCTCCAGCAGAGCCTGGCTTAATTGATGGTGTTTGGCAACTTTTTTAAAGTTTCAGGATGCAGGAGTGGTGTTTGGCCCCGCTTTAAAGATAACTTTTAAAAAGTTTCAGGAGGCGGGAGAAGTTTTTAACAACTTCCACTGAAACTTTGTTTGTTTATAGCTGTAAATCTAAACCAAAACTTTTTATTCCTACTCTAATTCTTCCAGCTCCTAAAGCTACACAGGTTTTCTTATGGGTTTCCTTCCCTACAAGAAAATGGAGCAGTTTAAATTAGTTGCATGCCCTTATTAATCTCTTAGGTTTCCTGTGGGTTTATTACAACACAAAAGAATGGCTTCGCAGGTAAATAACTTTTTGCATTGAGATACACCAAATTGCATATGCAAGCTGCCAGCACCCGAGGGATTAATTGAGTCTCTACCCAGGGAGATCATTATCATCTTTATAACATGTCATACCATAACTGCGCGCTAAATGTCTGTAATATCTATCCCACAGCAAGATAGTTGGTAGAGTCGTTGCTTACCAAATGCCCCATCGAGATATTTCAGATGAAATGCTGGGGCTATAGAGACTTAATTTAGCCGAGTTAGAGTTTCCCAGCTGACTCCGTGTGCGCTCTGCCCAAACCCTGGACACGCAGCTGCGGTGCCAGCTCCGCCTGCCTGGGTGACAAACCCAGCGTTCCCTCTTCCTCAGCACTCGGTCCAGCTCGTAGCAGGACTGTGCAGCTCCTTTTAATGTTAGGGTACAGCAATGATACCAGTCGGACCTCTCAAAGCATCCATTCAGAACCAAGCCTCAGGTGTAAAAAGGTATTAATTTTTTTAAATTTTTTTTTTTTCACTCTTGAACTGTTTCTCCTTCTAGGCCTTGTTTGTTTTTCTATGAGCAAAAGGAGGGAGCAGATTTTTGCCCAGGTAAATTTTGTGTTACAGGAGAACTTTCACATCCATGAGTCTGAAAGCAGATGACAGGGATTTCCCCTGGATGTGCTCATTGCTGCTTTTAACGATTCGGATACCTGTAGAAGAAATAGAAGAATACACCAAATGACCCCCGGAGACCAAGGCAGATACTGCAATGGGTGAAAATGCTGAAAAACGTGTAGACTACCGACACCGCCTGGGCTGCAAGGTATGGCTCATGGAGGGGTAAACATCCCTTACGGAATGATACACTGTGGAGAGTTGGTTTAGTGGCAGCAGCGGGAGCCAGTAGCACCCACTCCGACAGCAAGGATTAAGATCAGGCAGAGAGTTACAGTTTCTGGGGAGAGCAGCTCTCTCAGATCCTGCCTCCCAAGCAGCAGGAAACCAGGCATGGAAAAAGTTACTGTGATCTCTGATACAGGTACAGGCATCCAGCCACCCTCTCGTTTTGGGGGGAACTAAACTCTTTTGTCATCTGGAAACCATTTCACAAATAGCTTCTGCAGGTATAACAGCCCTGAGGAGGAGGGAGACCCTGGAGAGAATAAGATTCATTAAAATAAATTTTTATTTTCTTTGCAAGCAGCGCTTCAGTCTGGCGCAAAGCCATGGACACGGACTAGCTATGCTCCTGCTAACAAAACTAAATTTAGCATTTTTGGAATGAAATGATCATTTTGCTCAAATAACACGCCTCTCCCTGTTTATTTGTTAGCCTCTTGCTGTACCAAACCCCTTTCACCTACTGCTAAGCAATCTCAACCCACCTTTGTCACAAAAATATTTCCACTTTCCTCCCAGCGCCCTCTGCTACTTAAACATAGGAAAACTGATACGCAGTAACTCCAGGAACACGGTGCTAAGGTGCACTTGATTACCTGATTTTCCTGTGAGGATTAATTAATCTGCGTTAATAGGCGGCTTGGGGGAGGAGAGAGGAAACAAGCTGAAAAGCAACAGGAAAACAAGAGATAAGCAACCTCCCCGCAAGGCTGGGGAGACAATTACAGGAGAGGGGCTGACTGTCAGCCTGCAGTGACGGGCTGTCTGGCCCAGGCTGGGAGCCTGCAGATCAAAGAGCTGAGACACAGAAAGTGTTGCAAAAGATTTCTCCGGAGGGCCGGAGCTGGATGGGAGCGGTGAGCGTGCTGCGGAGACGTCCTGCAGGATGGCCCCGCTGGAGCCCGGGCCCTTCCCGCGCTCCCGGGGAACAGCCAGCCTCAAGGAAAGGCCAGAAGGCCTTTGGATGGCTTACGCTGGGGGGAACGGTTGGGGGTTTTTAATGTAGATCCCAAACATTTTTAAAGAACACCAGTATTTTGCGTTTGGGTGAAGGATTTTATCTTTGCTAGATCCCCACTTTTTCCTTTTCTACATATGTGCGCGTCCGTGAAAATAACATTGACCAAGCTACACGTGAGAAGTTAGGTTGCAATCTGAGGGGCGGAGGAAACCCTAAAGAAATCATCTTCTTTTTAGTTTGGCAATGCTAACTAGTTCATGACACAGGTACAATGAAGTTCCTGTGGTGACACTGTAGTTACCTGACATTACATAGGCACATGGTGCTGGAAGGCAGAGCATATACATACATATATATACACACACGCATATAATTCACCCACATCCCACATTGCTCCTAACTGTGGGACTGACACATGAATATTCTCCTCAGGCGCGCAACATTTTTACCCTATGCTCGGGAAGATGGGAAACTGAATTACAGAAAAATTAAAGGTCCTCGAGCTCAGTACCTTCAGACGTAGCGTGATTCCAGAGCAGCAGTTTAGGTTGCATTTTCGGGTCTGGACTATGACTTGAGAAATGCCGTCAGAGACCGCATCGTTCTGGCTGTGCTCCATGGTCAGGGTGATTTTAGACTGTGGCTGGACACCTGGTGAAAGCTGCTGATGGCCACCATGGGGCTAGTGGTGACCCACTCTGCCCAGCTCCTGTGAATTCGATCCGAGGGTTTTTCCCATAAACCATGTCACTTTTGCCAAACCAAAGGACTTGGGGGGGGGGGGTGGGGGGTGGAAAATGAGCTAGCCCTCAAAAGAACTATGAAAACCCCATGAAATTGGCTTGGAAAGAACATTGCATTAAATAAATGTTAAAAAAAAAACCAAACCTCAACCCACACAGTTTTTCTTTTAAATTTGCATTCTGTTTTTTGAGACTACAGGATGAACTCAGATCAGACTGTCAAGTTTTCCCCTGTGAGAATGAAAACAAGGCTCTTTCTTCTCCAGCTCTTTAAACTGACATTAAGATTATCACTGGTCTATAAGCAAATACAAATACTACCATATTTGTGATAAACTTGCAAAAAAGCTGGCAAAACAGCAATGCCTGTGCTTCTTCTGAGCAATAAGGCTGCATCATGCGACTAATCTTTAAGAAAATGTGCCTGTGTGATTTTAAATTGTTCTTTGTGAAAACTTAGCGCCCATTTTTAAGGCCATTTTCGACAAAGAAACATGTATAAATATACTTTAGTTTGTTTAAAATTAAAGAGGAGTTTCTCTTTTGCATTTGCTAATCAGAGGTTCATAGTCATCCACTCTGCAAAACCACAGACCCAATTATCTCAGCCTGGCTGAGATATCCAAGCCGCTTCTGTAACAAACACCTGAACTTTATATTTCCACTACTTTCCACATACAAATGGCCCACAACCATCATTTGCGGTCGTTGAAAATTAGGTTGTGCGATTCTCAGCAATTTTTATTGGCCAGGCTTTGGTATGGCCGTCTCTTTAAACTCCCAGACTTTTACCTTAAGCTTCTGCTTTGGAAAAAAAAAAAAGAAAGTTTAATGTTAGCCACTACATTTTTGAGGATCAAAGTGCCATTTTGAAAATTTCCAAATTACTAAGATCAATTACTAGAAAACCCTAGGCTAGACTCAAATCTTCACAAATTCCAATGGTAACTTCTCTAGCACACCAAGTTTATTTGGAGTTTCTACCAGAAGAACAAGATTTGAAGAACACTGCATGCAACAGAAGTTTCATGTCCCATCACAGCATTCAAAAAAAAAAAAAAGAAAAAAAAGGGAATATGTGGAAAATCTTGAAGACTTTCAAACAGCAAAACTAAGTCTATATTTTGACTTGTTTAATGACATTGTTAAGAAGGGGAGATGGGAGTTTTAAGTGTCCATTTATTTTCATGACAGCTAAAATTTTTTCCTTAGTGGTCAGAAACTGAGCAATGCATACATGCTTTTTGCTTTCATTCCAGGAAACAAATCCAGTCTTCTCTGTCTGCTGCAGAGTTATTCTTAGCTGGCTTTGATATTTCTATCAGCTAGGAGAGCATAACAATGTTATCATGCTAACAAATTCCAAAGATTTTACATAAGCTCTTGAGTGCCTTTAAAAAAAAAAAAAAAAAGCTTTATTGATTACACTGTTTGTGTTTCATTAGCCAAAGGAGCCATGAAAAACAGGCTGAAAGAGAATAAAAAAGCAGTTTGATGAGTTTCAGTTTCATGAAGCAAGTGCTTGGTGTTTTTCAGAGCATCATTTACAAAGAGGAGCCAAGCTTTACAGGTTTGAGGTTGGAAAACACCAGGTAGTGCAGGCCAATGAATCATTTAAATCCTACTTGTCTACATACAGCCTATTTTCCTAATTTGATTTTTTTATCAGTTGAAACAACTAGACACCCCCCTTATTTAAGCAAAGCAGGATAACTGGGAGTATAGTGCTTGCAGGATGGTCTGGGTGAAAAAGGATCACGGGGCTGCACAGCGTTCTCCCTGGCTGATCTGTTAAGAGGCTCAGGGCCAAATTCTTTGCTGATATCACTCCACTGGCGCAGAGATTTTGGCCCAACATTTATTGACTTTAAGGGTAGGCTGCGGCCGTAGCCTTCTCTCACACAGCTGTCTTGAAAGGAATGTACCAAGAGGTAACGAAAGTAAATTAGTGAAATTACTTTGGAAACAACCTTGCAGAGTCTCACAGCACTTTCAGAGGGCTGGTTATTTTACTGAGGAGGATGGATGAATGGGGCAGGTACCGGCTAGGGAGAGCAGGGAAGAGGAAGGATTAAGCCTGGGTGAACAAAGAAGAGTTCATCAGGAAATGCTCAGTCTGGGAGGAGATCCCAAGCACATTTCGGCATGGAGAACAAGATTAACATACCATACTCGGGCTGGTTCTTGACAACAGCACAGAATGGTGGCACTCAGCATTTCACAGGGACCTTAGAATCCAGAACAATTAAGCCTTTGATTGGAGCAATTAACATTTCTACACTTACTGCAATTTGAGATGCAGAGCTTCTTATAGGCCAAAGAGACTCTACTATAAGAATTAACCTGTCAAGGTGAATGTAGATGAACAGGCCCAAACAGATCCATGTAACAATTTTTGACTTTTCCAGAATACCCGAGTGTTAAGGAATAGCAATATCTAAATAAGCCCCACCTGCTACTAGCAATGCACATGTGGGCTTCCACATGCCTCGACCAATATTGATAAGACGGGCTCCAAGGAGATCAACACAAAAGACAGCAGGAGGAAAAACAGAAAGCAAAGGATGAGGCAAGTAGTAGGGAGTTCTGGCTCTTCAGACATGTCTCCAGAGGAGTCTCTACTGAGAAGCACTAGTGCAATGCAAGCATGCCAAGACGCAGAAAAACTGGAAGGAAGCCACATCCAAGTCATGGAGAATATGCCTGTGTCTGTAATTGCTGTTCTCAGAGCTGCCCTCCGCAGGGTTCAAAGCTGGGGCTAATCCTACTTTGCATATTCTATTAGAAACAGGGACGGTGGAACTAGCTCCATGGTATCCAATTTTGCAAGAAGCCAGAAGATACAGCGTTGGAATAGAGAAAATATGGGGATCTGTAGGATACGCGAAAACAATTTTGAGAAAATAGGCAGCTTACTTGGAAGAAGCAAGGCTGAAAAACACATCTGGGGAAAGCTAATCAGAAAAAAAAAGTAATCTGAAAGTAATTTTTAACTTAACGAGAAACGAAGACAAAAATTGATGCTAAAGTGCCTGTCCAGACATTGGACAAAGTATCAGTGTCCTTGCTGGATTTCTTTAGCAAATGCCTATATTTGATTGAATGAATGTAATTTCTTGAGAAACATAAAAGGATGTGTGAAAAAAGTGGCTCATGTATTATCCATCCATGTCAATGCCTACCCTAAAAATATGTGGCTAATGTTCTCAAGAGTGTTACAGAATGTTTTCAATACAGCAAGAAGTAGCAGCAATTTGGCAGGACCAGAGATGATTTACTTCTGTACTTTTGTGTAGCAGAGGCATACGTAAATAAAATAAAAAAATAACCAGCACGGTATCGCATACCTAGTTTTCCATTGGTATGTGCTTTGAGTACAACAGGGCATACCATCAAATCAGCATTTTCTAAATACTTTACACTGACTTAGACGCTGCCTAAAACAGTGGTGAGTTTGGTCAGTGGCATCCATTAAAGTAGATGGCAAAACTCCCTTTCACTTCTTAGAAAGCAATGTGAGATGTCCGCTGGGGAAGAGTGAAGTTATCTTAATTTTGCTCTTCTGCAAATAGAAAAGTACCAAAATTAAATATCACAGACTTCACACAGACAAAATTCCCACAGAACTCCCCGTCCAGTTAATTTAGTTAAGGACTGCAGGCCGAGCTGCTTGTACCTCCAAAAGCACAACTGTACCAACAGCTGCACCTACGGAGGATAACAATGGCAGTAAGATGGGAGGGAAATATAGAGAAAGAATTCAGATGCAAAGGGAGAGGGACAGGAGAGACAAATAGCCTGATTTATTTTGTGCATTTCATTTATGTGTAAATCACCTTCAGCTGTTTTTCCCTGTGATTTGTGATCCTGAGACGCTGCACACCTGAGTTAATTTTGAAGGCAAAAAAAATAGGGAAATAAAGCAAGCTGCATAATCACTGTTTTGATAAATTTCCTTTTAACTCCAAACTCTTGTTTTCAGATGCTAACGACACAAAGCCTTAGCGCTCAAAACCCACTTGACTGATCTGAAAAGCAGTTCTACATTCCATACCTCATCCAGCAGGACTGTTAAAATACTTAATACTGTATTTGTTATGCAGACAAAAAAGACCAAGTCAGTATTTACTAAGGAGCGAACATTCTTTTCGGACTTATTGAACTTGCCAATTTTTGATAGCAAGAACAAAGCATGAAGCAAATCCAAAAGTATGTCTGGACCAACTTTAGAGATCTTGTCTGATCTATGCATAGGACATAAAGAATGTTTTTCAAGTAGCTTTGCTGATGCCAGCTGCTGCAACATACTTCCCATATAAGAATATTGTTTAGATTTGTAAGTGATGGGAGTCAATGCAACAGAACTCTATTCTCTAAAAACCAACGGCAGCGACAGGAGAGCGCCTACGATACCATGCTGTAGCTGGGAAAGGGTTCTGCCAGTGGAGCTTCTTGCAGCGTCAAAACTGTGAGGGAACACTTGTCCCCAAAGCAGCATGGTGCTACAGCCTCCTCGCCCTTTACGGCTAGCTTTATGTGCCGCTCACGTAGTGAGCAGCATGTCGAGGTACAGCCAGCAAGGAAGGTTCAGGCACCACAGAGAAAGAGTGAGCACCTGCATGAGTACAGCTATGAAAGCACTGCGTCTGGTCTATTGATTTGCATAGACAGGCTGGAATAAGGATTGCTTCTGCAGCATAAGCTCCAGGAGTTGGTAGCACCAGAAGCTCTGGAATGCCAAGCCTGCACAGTGCCCTCCTGCATCCGAGGCCCGTGCAGGCACGGGGTGCGTTGCTCAGCACTGCAGCCAGCGCAGCCCACGCCGCTCCGTGCAGCAAACCGGTTCTGCCGAGGGGTGCAGAGGAGAGCCTCACCTTACTACAAAATGAGTGTCATTGCTTGCAGCAGGTTTACGGCTCCTTGTGCTCTTCCCTCACCAGCACACCCAGCCCCAAGCCGAGGCTGTGAGCATCTCCACAACCCTGGGACACCCAAAGGCCTGTTCACAAGCCGAGCGTTTTGCCAAACCAACAAATCAGCAAATGATGCAATCTCTTCCCTGTACCTTACGTATGCACATCTGGGAATGACTTCACAGTCTCCACTTCAAAAAGCTCCCGCGGCCCTTTTTCCAAGAGACAATGGCAGTTTGCACATACCAGCCAGATGAATTACAGGGGGGAAGTTATCAAAAAACTCCACACCGCCTCTAAACACCCCTAAATTTTGCCATCATTTCCAATGTTGTTCCATGCTCTGCTCAACATCTGCCATACCCCACGATGCAAACAGGAGCATTTCAGTGGCATAAGGTATAAGGACTCCCTGTACATATATGAACCTCCTTTCTCCCTCCGTACAAGAATGAAGATGTATGGGTGTAGACATTACAAAAGGAGGAAAAAACCAGACCCTCAAGTCCTGATCTTCCTTTCCAAGTAAAACTCAGACAGCAAAATGGCACGGCTGGACGCCCAGTCGTAAAGTGGGAAGGATGACATTTTGATGCCCAGATGTGGCCACCATGAACACAGGTTTTCAGTCACAGATTCAGCAGAGAGACAGAAATGTCAAAACCATCAAAGAAAGGGTTATTTTTTACTCCTTTTCAGTGCTGACAGACAGGTTTGCCAAAATCCAACCCTTCCCTACTTCTGCTAATAGCACAGCTGTACTTCCACAAGAAAGTGGGGCTAATGCTTCAGCCACTGCCTCCTTTCCAAAAATAATTATCCTTTTTACTGAAGATTTGAAGGGAAGTTATTGATGCTGTACTATTGCCTTCAGACACAAAGGCTCTTCTTATTACCACTGTCCCACTCCTAAAGGAGGTGGGGGCAGGAGTGACTGCAGACAGTTCTTGGACCTACTGTTCATCACAAGACCACCCCCCTCCCGGTGCCATAGCCACGAAGGAAAGAAATTCCTCTCTTTCCTCTAGAGGAGGAAAGCCTAAGAAGGACTTAAGAGTCAAATGACACAACTTTGCCCCCTCACCCGCAGTTCAGTGGGGTTTCAACATCAGAGATCTTATAAGAGATGGAGCTATACAGAAGCAGTGCGGTGGGGAGAAAACTGCTGAAATAATTCAGAACATACCATTTCCTTCTCCTAAATATAATATACTTCTTACTACTATTTATTTTGAGAGCTGGGGAGGATTCTTGCTCCCTGGAGTTCTTTCCACTGGGCCCAAATCCCCTCTTTTAGAAATGCGCACCTTTTTTTGCACGGCTCTAATAGTTTATCCTCTGTAAGGATTATAGGGCAATAAACAACTGGAAACCACTCTGCAGCAACAAGTGGTGTGATCGGAGTACACAGGGTATGGAATACAGCTTGAAATTCAACTGTACAAAACCAGTTTTAAGCTCAGAGGAAAACTGGACTGGTCAGCGTGTTGGATCCACTGAAGACAGACCAGCCAGCTCAACTAATGCTTTCTACTTCTCTTTCGTATTATAAATGCATACTCCTCTAAGAAACAAGCCTGATCAAAAGCAGAGGCTCCTCTCTACCTCTGAGAGTCCCCAGTGTTTAAGTCTACAATACTGCAATCGCATACGGCTCTGCAGGCAGTATCTCCGGCGTGCGTATGCACACTTGGTATGTGTGTGACACCACTTACAGCTGCAGTCCAAAAGTAGCAGCTGCCTGCTGATACAAACCCTCACGCTGGAAAAACAGGTGATAATGAATTCTTAAAGCATATGCAAGTATTAAGCAACTACTCCATGAATTGCCAGCAGCTGTTTCAAGAACCCTGCCCTGCTTGCCACAGGTATTTATTTAAAGTATGATACCCGCCCTGATAGAAAACACATGCGTAGACATATGCATGTACTGCCCCATAGTCCCTTAAGGCTTCTGAACCAGGCCATGCCAGCAATTTGTTTGGTAATTTCAAAGCTACCCACTGTGAAGCTTCCCATCATATCAAGGGAAAAGAAAAGAAAGGAGCCAGGGAGAAGTAACAGGGTCTAATTTCCTTGTCATTTTATAGACAGATCCTTAAAGAGAAAGTCATATAGCTGTTCGGATGTCCAACACTTCTAATATTCTTTTAATGTACATTTTGCTGACACAATCAGACCATATTCAGTCTCCCTCCCAGACTCACATACAACAGGAAGAACTCCCCCACATTTTCACAACAACAGAAACACTTCAGGTATTCTCACTTACAATATGGTTTTATCATTTTACCCTTTAAGGAATGTGGCACTGAAACATTTTCCCTCCTTATTCAGTTAGTATCATCTAATTTTTGGTAACACTTAGACAGATTCCACCTATGCAGACCATTCACTGATGTTGTCTGACATAGTTCAGCTTTTCACTGTACCCTTCTGCTCCGCTGTTGTCCCAGCAGTTACAGCTACAGCTGCCTCCCCCGGTACGGGACGGAGAGGGACAGCGTGGAAGAAAGTTGCTGAGGTTCCAGAGGAAGCAGTGCCATGACTAGATAAAGGGAAAGCATCTCTTCTAAGATCATAATCCTTTTGAATTAACTGCACATCAAACCGAGAATTCAGACAGCAAAGTAGAAACTCACAAAAAAAAAAAAAAAAAAGTCTTAACTTTATTAAAGCAGTTACTGCTTGGTTTGGAAAATAAAAAAAACCCAACAACTCTTAGGCTCCACAAATCCCAGCTAAGAAGAATTCACATCTGAAACAACTCCATGTCATTAGAAGCACTGAATAACACAGTGATCAAAGGCACTGTCAATACAATTCTATTATATGGGAGGATAAGAGGGAGGCCTAGACAGCTAACAGTGTGAGTAATTGGGTTATACTGAAGGCTTGTTTTTAAATACTGCAATCCACCATGTGAATGCCGCAGGTCTCATTTAACTGGGTCACCAAAACTTAGGCAAAAGCCTACTAACTTAAGGCTAGGAAGTGCTATTTGTTTGCCTAACTTTAGGCTACAAGATGTGAACACTGGGAAGAGTAAGCAAATCCACACAGGTAAGGGCAGGAATCTGGACCGGCAGGTGGAACAGGTAAGAATTGTGCTCCTCAGCTTTCAGGACCCCTCTGCCCTTACAAATTATTTTGAATTTCTTCCACACAGTTCACATTTAGAAGCAACAGAAATTTAATAAAAATTTAAGAACAGAGTAAGTGCCGTGCCCTCCCAAACCGCCCAGACAATGGGTATCCGCCTTGAAAATTGTATCCCTATCAAGCCCCAGGGTCCTGACAACCATTTCACATCATAGTAATTTAAAGTAAATACCTTTCAGTAGGTAATCCTGCCACAGCCATGTCTTGAAGTTCATTGAGGTCAAGGTTCTTAGGCTCAGTTAATGCAAGCGGTGATAGCTTTCTTTTGGCATCCTGAAGTGGGCTTTCACATTCTGAATTCATCTTGCTCGGCTGATTTTCAGCAACAGTGAGATCTGTGCACGCAGAATGCTCACCCTGCTCCATCACAGGAACGGTGGGAGAGTGATTTTTGTACAGGTCTGTCTCCTGCTCTTCAGCACTCGTGTTTACAGCTAAGTCGCCTTCACCAGTGACTAACATCCTTGCAGTACCTGTTTCAGGGATGTCTCCGGATTTTTCGTTACCTGTCTTTGCTGTGCTCAACACTGTGTCACTGTTCTCTTTTACATCTCCCTCAGTCATATTGCTAGATTGTAGTTTAGAGTCAGTTTGCAAGCAATCACCCAGGCTTACTTCGTTTTTTAAGTAATCTATTAACCCATGCATGGTCACTTTGTTTTCTTGCTGTGCATCTTGTGAATTTTCCAATGTTTCCAAGCATTTCCTATTTACTGGATCATCCTGTATCATCTGCATGTCATTCTGAGACTTAATGTCATGCGTAAAATTGCTGCAAATGGGTGTCTCCTGATTTTCCCCAGGTGACACATTAAAATTGTCTGGCAATTTTTCATGAGTGTAAGATCCTCCCAGGACAAGTGTTGAAGCTGCCATGTCAGAGATGCTCTTGGCAACATCTGCATCACCGTACTCACTTTTCTCCTGTTCATTTGGCTTAGGATCCTGGCACTGTTCAGTAGGAAGACTTACATCCTCTTCAGATGAAACTGGTTCTGCATTACGCTCTGTAATTAAGTTATTTCCCTCTGCGGCAGCAGCATCTTCCGAGTCCCTCTTCTGCACATCGCCTGTAGAGATAACAGCTACAGTGGGTTGTTGCTTGCTGTCAGAACATGCAGGGAAGTTCTCAGCTGCTGCCCCATCAAATGAAGCTGGTCCTTGCTTCTTTATCTCTAAGCTTATTAGCGATTCAGGATCAACGCCACTAGCACACACGCCTTCCTTTCTTTCCATCTCACTGCTCTCTGGATGCTCAGTGGTTTTGGCTGGCTTTTGCAGATTTTCCGGAGCACATTCAGCAGGTGTAGTGCCATCCAATCTAGGAACCACTTCTAAACAGCTACCGGGCTGCCCATTTTTCTCAGTGTCCTGGAGACTGGCTGGTGGCAGCTCTGCCACTGTGTTTTCTTGTTGCAGAGATTTGCCTTCGGCAGCTTTGCAGGCAGTCTCAGTAGCTAAAGACAACTCTTGCCCCTCTGCTTCTGAGGTGCCCTCGGGAGCTCCTTCGCTCGCCTTGTTTGATTCTGAAAAGTTCTCAGCACCGCACAGTTCTGCTGTATCCTTGGCCACTGGACTCTGCTTGAAGCCTGCATGGTTTTCAGACAGAAGTTGGGGTAATTCAGCACTCAGTGTGCTGTGGACAGTTTTTTTAAATATCTGGCTGATATGCTCCCTGAAGTCTGGGAGGCTGGAGCCAATGTCCAGAGAGCTGCAAGTCAGAGCCTCATGCTCCCTTCCAGAGCTCTCTGCAGGCTGCTCGGAAATACTGATCTCTGCCCTGGTTATGTTATTATTTTCTTTTGAAAGCTCTTCCATTTTTTCTGAATTCCCAGGTTTCTCTAAGATCTTACCGTACTTGTCATCTATGCAGATATTGGTTGCAATTTCCTCATTACAGCCTTCTTGTTTACCAACAGATGAAAGGCTCAGCAGCTTCCCTTCTAGAGCAGGGAGAGCTAACAGAGACTCTGCTGAACTGTCACTTTGCTGTTCTTTGAAGTTTACCTCACTTTTTGTCTCTTTGGATTTAATTGCAGATATCTCTTTCTTCAGCTTCTCAGAATTGAACTGTGATAAGTTTCCAGCACTCTGCCCCACACTTAAAGTCTCTGGCAGGGCTAGACTTCTGTCTCCATCACCCTGAAAACTTTGGTCTGGAGCACCTTTTTCATTCACACGCACACTCCCTGCAGAGCTCTCTTCTGATTTTGCTGGTTTACCTGTATTTACCCTGGGTGAAGGACCTAAGTGCACAGACACCTGAGAACCTGCAGCAATCTGCAAATTAGAGTTACCTTCTAAGGCGCTTTGGCATGCTACAACTTCCAGCTCATTATTTAGTAATTCCCCCCCAGTACCATTGTTCGTATTCTTTCCAGGTTGCTGGCTAGGATGGCTGAGTGCAGAGGGTGGTGTAGAGGGGGCTGTAAAATTTGCTTGACAATAACCAGGCTCCTCTGGTGTCTTTTGAATGCAGCTGGATTCATATGACTTATCAGCGGGAATTACTTCCCCGTGTGCCTGCAATGGTGAGGGAGATCCTCGCGCCCCTGGACTTTTATCACTTTTCATATTGCTTGTTTCTGTGACAGAAGCACTGTCCTCACAACTTATCTCCGTGTTTCCATCTTTGCGGATGATTTCCCCATCAGCAGTCAGACTTTCAATCTTTTCTGAGTTTTTTGCCATTAATGGCATTTCCCCTTGAGTTTCTGGATGAGATATTTGAGGATCATTTTTCTCCGAATTATCAGAAGTATGTGCTATTTCTGTATCACTTGGCAAAGCCTGTGATATGTTAGTGCCACTTGCAGAATTCTGTGTCCCTGGAAGAGCATTTATAGCAGCAGCACGGCTTTCACCAGTATTATCCTTTATCCTGCATACGCTGCCTGGCTGTTCATTCTTGTCAGATTCTTTAGAAAACGTATCGCTATGACATGCTGCTTCATGCTGACTAGCTGAGATCAAAGAATTATTACCCTGCTCGGGCTTGTTTGAGTTTTGCTTACTGCGGCAGTTTTCTTCTGCCTTGAGATCAGTTTTGTTTTGCTCGTTGCAATCTTGCAAATTAAGCATGGTCGCAACAGAAATATTTTGCCCGTGTTCGCTGCTGCACATCTCTGACACCACAGCACCGCTTTTATCCTTGTCCTTTTCTTTTGCTGTGTCAGAGTCGCATTGGATCGGTGCCGGACCTAGCACAGAAGATTCTTTATTGAGGCTGTTTGAAATGTTTAGAGGTATTTCTGGTATGTTGCTGAGATTATTTAGGTCCAATGGCCGTGCAGGTTTTAGAGGCCTTTCGTTGTGTTCCTGATCGTCTGCTCTTGCGACAGTTGTCAGACTGCTTTGCTGCTTCTGTTGTTCGAGTCCTGTATTTGAAACCTCGCTGCTCTCACCAGCAACAGACACCAACTTCTCCATTTGCTTTGCCTGGGGAAGAGCAGTTGGAACACCTGCATTTTCCTGCAGTTCTCTGACACTGCACCGCGGGGCCTCAGAAGCGCTGCAGGTGTCACCCGCGGAGGGGCCGCTCCTTTCACTGATGTGCCTGTCACCCCCTTCCTCCACGGCAGCTTGCTGAGGAGCGAGTCCTGAAGTACCGGCTACAGCTCGGGAGGTTTCTGAACCAGCCATCTCCATCCCTCTGTGACTTTCCGCAGCCACTTGCTCCTGCTGAGCTTGCATCAGCACATCCGCTTTGCATTCACTTTTCAGTGCCAAACCTTTGTCCTCCACAAAACTTTTCACCGCAGTTTGGGGCTTCTCTTGTTGAATACCCTCATTTTCTTTACCATCCAGGGCACTGCTTTGTGCAGCTGCAGGTCCTTGCTCTGGATCGCTGCGAGGCACTTCAGTGATGTGCCCGGTCTGTTCTTTGGTTTCTGAAACCCGCGAGGCCTCCTCAGTTTGTACAGCCACGCGGTCCGTAGTCCCTGCCAACTCATTTAAGCCCTGGAGCTCGAGTTCTGATTTGGACATTTTTGCACTTTCTTCTGACTTGCTATAGTGCTTAGGCTTTTCTTGACTCTCAGTTTTGCATTCAGGTTCTAACACAGTTTCTCTAGCAAAAGCCTCTTCCCAGGAGTCATCCTGCTTACTCTGCTTGGTATTATTGTTCTTGGAGTGGAGGAGCGATGAACTGTGTGCACCAGCTAAACAAACCTTTTCAGTCCCGTTATAGCCTGGCTGGCCCAAAGTTTTGTCTTCTGCTTTGGTGTTAAAACAATCAAAACCCAGTGGGCATTCTTCCCTTGGAAACTGCGGTGAAGCCACGAGCTTATTCTCCAGGTCATCTGTGGCAGCTGTTTTCTCTTTACTCATTTGTTGTTCAGGTTTACAACCAAGAGAATTGTCTTCAGGTGATTTAAAGTTACTGCCTAAATTCAGAGGCTTTTCCCCAGCTTCTTCCCTTAGGTCACCTGCTGGAGTCTTTTCGCAAAGACTGAATTCTTCGGAGTTGTGTCCCAAGTGGGTATTTTCTGTGTCCTGGTGGTGGGTGCTAACAGAGTTCAAGAGTTGTCCTTCTGCCCCACTTGACCCCTCAGGTAATTCCCTGGTGTCTCTCACTTGTGCCTCCTCTGTTCTGATTTTGTTTTTTTCTCCTGTTACGTTCACCTCGATTTCTTTTTGATTCAGCTCTGTGGATCTGCTCAGAGAAGTACTTAATGCATATTCTTCCAGTGATAATCTTTTATCTACCAGGGAATTTTCCTTGGTGGGATTGATAACGCTTTCTGTTTCAGAAAGTGTGGTGCTTTCTCTAGACACATCATCAGCTTTTATAATTTCATTGCTACTGGCTTCATCTTTTGGGCTTTCAGTTGTGACAGCTGATTTTTGTTCTTCCTCGCACTTAAATGATAAAGGCAGACGGAAATGCTCGGCACTAACAAGCTCATCCTCCTTTTGAAGCTCTCTTTGAAAAATGGGTTCGTTTTTTTCCGAGGCTGTTTTCACTGCTTCACTCCTTATTGGATCTTGAGAGTCATTTCCAGGCACATGTTCCCTCAAAGGCTCTTCAGGTTTTGGTACCAGGAAGAGATTGGGAGGGTTAGAAGGCAACTCTGACATTAAAATACAGGCTTCCGATTGCTTCCCTTGGCTTCCAGATAGAGCTGGGTTTGCCTCATCCCTTTTAGCTGTTGTTACAGCCCCCATCCATAGATTACAGACTTCACTGATCTCAGTGAAGCCCTGAGCATTCACAATTGCTCCAAATTTTTCACTGTCTGAGCCTCCTGTTGCTGGATAATTTAGGATTAAGGTTTCCTTTTTCATTAGCAGACCCTCTCTGCCATCTGTGTTCTGTCTACCTTGCTGCATTACAGTCTGCGGCTGACCTACTTCCCAAACTCCTCGCTCCTGCTTGGCCTCCTGAGCAGTAAAATAATCTCCTGCTTCTTTACCCTGGGGAAACGTGCTGACATGTGGTTCCCTCATGCCACCCAGCTGTTCGCTCTGCCAGAGCGATCCTAATTCACTCAAACTCATTTGTGTGACTCCTCGCATTTCTGTAATTGCCACAGGATGGCTGGGCTCCAGGCTGGGGTTCCTGGGATCATTCTCATTGGTTTTGATAGAAGTGGCAGCAATATTGTCACATTTTGGGCCTCTGCCCACAGATAGGGCATGCGCTATTCCTTCTTCTTTGTCATTCGCTGGACCTGGGGATGGCACTGCTTCCTTGCAATTTGAGGTTGGTAACTTGTCATTGTTGCTTGTAAGACCTGCTGTGGCATGTTCTTTGGCACCGCACGCAAAAGGCGCTGAGGTAGGCGGACTTATCTCTCTTGCTTCTGCAGCCTGCTTTAAGAAATCAGAGCCTGTTTGTCCTCCGTGTTCTTGCAAGATACTGTTCTTCTGTCCTGTCACCTCTGAAGACACCGTGCTTGAATTTGGATTGGATAAATCTTCAGCACTGTAGCTACTGATGCCTTCGTTACTGATGCTGCCAACAATGGAAATGTTTATTCGTTTCACATTGATAAAGAAAATAAAGAAAAGAATAACAATAGTTCGTGCCATTGACGGTTCAAAGCCATGCAGCACATGCACTGAGAAGCTGATCATCTGCTTTTAGGAGCTAAACTATCAGACATACATTACAGTGATTTAAACACTCATTACTCTGGAAAACATGTCCCTAGCCTTACCTGACAGCCACTGTGCTCGTGGCATGCATTTAACCATTCCAAAATTTGTCTTAGTTAAGTGTGGGGAGAGCGGATGCACATCTAACGGTCTAAGGGAGCAACATGGGAAAAAGTGACAAGAATACTGGAAAAACCACCAGTACCTCAAAGAAAGGTTTTTAGTTCTGCTTCTATGAGACTACTTTGCAGAAAGCTACAGGCCGTGCAATCCACAGTAATTGCTGTTATCTGGCTATGCTTTTATTGTGTAGCAGAAGATTAAGAAGGGCCCATCTGTTGCATGTTTTCTCCAACTAATCAGCACAGTCGGTTCTCACCAGAAGGTCAAAGGTCTCACCCTGCCGCACGATGATACACACCCTATGAGGTCATTTTATTGCAGTGTTTGATTTCAATGCATATAAGCTATAACTGTTTGTATGATCTCTCTCCCTGCCCATTAAAGATAAGGTAGAATAAATGGAAGCAGAGATGATGTGGGTGCACTAACTGCAGAGAAGGAGAGGCTATTTTTGATATTTTTCACGTGGACTGTGTGGACCTCCGTTTCCATACCTAGGTTTGTAGTGATGGAATGGGTTAACCTCGTTGTCTCCCTCACCTCCCCTGGGAAGCCTGGGCATATTTTCATTGCCTTAGGGAACATGGAGTGAAAGATCAATTCAAAACTGAACCTGGAATTGTACCTAGGAGCAAGGGGCATCATTTACTTAACATGAAATAATAAATGTCCCACCTGCCCGCCCCATGCAAAGGAAGATAGACAGACAACACGGTCTCAGATGCTGGGGGGTCAGTGTGACAGCAGTGCGCTCTAGTTCCGTAACTGCACGCAGAGAGCTCGTTCATGGTGAGCCCGTCACTGGGGCTTTGCCACAGCTCAGCAGTAACAGGCTACATTTCAGAAATTCAAGGTGCCCTACAAACTGGAGTGATAAAAAGATGCTTAAAACACCTTCTGTAAGGCTGAGCATAGATTGGATTTTAAGTAATCTCCAGAAATCTGAGAAGCCTCTCTCTTTTTCTCTGCCCAAGTTTCACACACGTAAGACTTGACCGAAAAGCAAGTCAGTGACCAGCTCTCGGGTCCCTGCAGCTTAGGTCTGTGTTTGTACAAACGCTGCCCCTTCAGTCGAAGCAGCATTGAAGCCCCACGCTTTTGGGCTGTGCTACAGTACACAAAATGCGCTTCCAGGTGGGGTTAAATCCCCTCCTTATACTGAGGACTGCCCAACGCAACAATTTCTTTATGAGAGGGCTGCAGGTAAAACTGAAGGTGAGCCTGTCTTCGACCCTAAAAACCTTCTTCAGAGTCATTATGATGGAAAACGAACTAGTCTTTAAAGAGCTATTGAAATTTGCCTGTATTTAGGGTAAGCTTCAAAACTAAGGTAAAGTATCTGTACCATACAATTAGTTTATAGTTTAACCAAGTTTCAGCAATGCTTGGCATCAGTTTGTACATTTAATTTATAACACTAATACATTTTATTTAAACTTTTAAAAATTCTTTTGCCCAAAAGTTTGTCTTTTCCTAGCATGCTGAAAACACCTATCCATATAAAACTTACTGAGACTGGGAACACCACAGGTGGCAACGCAATATCTGGTGTTTGTTGGATCATTGACAACACGGGGCATGATGGGACGTGAACAAACAACAAGGAGATGCCAGGAGGCTTTCCCTAAGGAAGGAATAGACTTTATCATTTGACATTAATTTTGCACTCAGGGACTCTTAATTAGAAGAGGAGGGGCAGAAACCACAACACTGAATTGGGGAGGGGATGGAAAAGTGGGAGTCAATTGCCATTCCAGCTTTTTGTTCCTGTTGCAGGTTTATCTTTTTACTGATTAAATTGCTCATTAGCAGCTGTGTGCCCAGGGTTCTTCAACCTGGAAGCATGTTCCTGTCAGAGACATGGTCTTCAGGGGAAGAACAAAAGTGGGTGCAGGTTGGGGGGTGGCCCTCTAATCTCTGTGAAACTGAGGGTTGGAAAAAGTAGAAAACACCACCTACAATTACAGATTCTCCTTATCACTTATCTTTAACCTCTGATTCTTTACTTGTTCTTAATCCCACTTGTCAGCTGAGTTAGGAAAAGCATGGTAATAAATCTGGGATTGAAACATTGGTAATGTTTATCATACAGACCATACATCATTATATATTTGCATTTTACAGATTTCAGCTGACTGAAATTTCTCTACGACCTTTACAGATATGACTTCTTTGTTACGTTAGACTTCTATTTGCAACTATTAAATATGGAACAGTTCCAAACACATCCAAAGTGGTTAAGTTTTCTTGAATACAATTGCTAAACCCATGAACTACCTACTGCCATGCTGGTAGCAACTTTGTGAAAGTAAACCTGTGACTTAGCAGGTTCAAGGGCAGATGACAATCCTATGAACTAAGCTATTCAGCACTATGAATCAACTAAAACAGTTTTTCTGGCGTTCGATCATGCTGCAAACTGTTCATTTTACTCAGGAGTAGATGAAGGAATTGGGTCAACTTCGTAATTAACGTATGCTGAACAGAATTACAATGACGGTGTTGGCACATGCTGTGACAGTAACTTAAACTATCACTTTTGGAATGAAGTAGTACACGTTCATCATCTGTGCTACTTCTGCTTCCTTCAATGTTTTATTCAGGACATAACAGAGAACTGAAAGGTTCGATTTTCCAATCGTACCAAGATACGTCCAGACTGACCTGTTTGGATACCTCCATTTATGTTTCTCCTTCTGATGTAGGTAACAAGGAAAACTATATCGGGAACATATCCTACATCTTCCTTTTCATTTTTTTGTGATCTTGCTTTTCTGTCTGCAAGACACTGCTGGGGTTGGACAAACATCTGTTGGGAATGACTTAAGCACAGTTGATCCTGCTTTAGGGCAGAAGGATGGACTAGATAACCTAAGGTCACACCTAGTGCCGTTAGCTTCCACTCTTTTTAAAAGGAATACCACTACAGGGAAATGACACCACATGCTGAAGATAATTCCCCTGCGTAAAACCCAATCTACATGAAAAAGCATTAGCAATCAATAATTACCTGCAGGGAGCATGTATTTTCAGACAACCCATTCAATACGATCAACATAAAGATATGACCCTAAAAGTTGGGGTTTTTTAAATACAGGAAAATAAAATGCGTTCTCTTTTGTGGTTACTTGATCTCTTTTTTTTGAACTCTGAACTAGCTTGGTCTTATTAAGGGAAAATTTCATTCATATTTAAAACAAAGCATGCAAATGACAAAGCATGAAAGAACAGTGGAGTTCCTCATAGTTCGTGTGGAGCTTAGGGCAGAAAGAGTCATTTTGCTAGGAATAATTGCTGCACGTAATTGATGATATGTTAAAAAAAAAAAAGAAAATGCAGTCATGCAAAGACCTAGGTGCATATATAACTTGAAATATGCAAGTCTCCCACTGCACTCAAGAGTGATCAAAGGGAACTTTTCCCTTGTCTTAGAAGTTAAGCACACAATTAAGGATTTGCAAGTTCAAGGCCTTAACATACTGACCATATGAATGCTATCCTTCCAGTTACAACATCGAATAACAATGAGTTAAATCTCTATATGTCTAAAGTGTTTATTTTGCATAAGTAATTACTGAGAAATTGCTTGTTTGGAAGCACATTGCAAATTTACCAATTAATTTTTAATACCTGTAGTTAACCTCTTCCACCTTCAGAATATATTGTGGCAAGTTCGAATTTTCCTGGAACAAATCAAGAGTACTGCCCAGTTACTAAGATGTTTATTAGGACAGTACTGCCTGGTTTGTGTTTAGGGTGTGAATCTATAAAGGATGTTAAGAAATCGATGACTGATGGTGCATCTCCCATAAATACTTCTCGATTAAGAGCCATACCCGATCTACCAGCCATTAACACTTGAAGTCGCAACTTCCATTGCTCTGTGTCGCCATCCATAGCAAAGGCAAGGGGACAGAAGATAAAGCCACACAAAAGCTCTCTCACTGGTGTTTACTGTCTGAGGGGGGGTGGAGGGGTGGGGGGTAGAGATGCCCGAAGATGTTAAGCCTGCTTGATAAACGATAGGAAATGATGATCGAACAACAGAAAATCGGAGATAATCTAAAATTTCCCTTTCTTATTCCTTTGCTTTCCTTCTAAACCATGCAGTAGTTGTTGAAAGGACAGGCAGCCTTTCCAACTCAGTCACACTTGCGAGGGAAAAACACCAAGTGCTGAAGCCTATGAAACCCAGAGGTCACATACGCTTGCTCTCCGTGCTGATGTAACTCAGAGCCTGAGTGGTTCTATTCCCAGGAGTGCAAGAGCCTGAAATCTGAGGATGAATTTAGAAAGCACTGAAGGCGACAAATGCACAGCCAGCTCTGCAACCATGGCACACGCATAGCTGCTTCTCAAATGTTTCTGTTCTGTTTCCCCTGACACACGAGATCAGCATCTACATTTTGAGTTTACACATTTGGACATGCTGTACTGGAGGACTTGAGTTAACTTAAAGAATCCTGCACTTTAATCTGTCCCTAAGAGGTACTGAAAGTTAATTAGGAACATGGAAATAATTTCTACATTCCCTTTAAAAAAAAAGTCAGAGTTTTAGAGGCAGAGCAAGTCACTATTTCAACTTTTCAGTGTAAACAAACACATGAGAAATCCATCATTGCTGCTAACAGCAGCCAGCTTCCCCCACCCTCCCTGTATATCTAAGCTTTCAGGAAAAAGTGAAGCAGGAATAATGATCTATATGATCCTCCTGGGAACTGTCCTCCCCTTCTCCCCCCACCCCCAATCACTTTTCACCTCCTCCTTCCATACACAGAATAAAATGCAGGGCCTGCAATGTTTGAAGTATGACCGAACTAAATTATTCTAACATTTAAAAAGTAAGCTGTACTACTGCTGCAGCAAGCAAACACGGCCAGATCTTCAGTTCCAGTTCCACAACCGGCTCCTGGTCTCCATCCCAGCTATGCGGAGAGTCAGCAGGAAGCACGGCACGGAACGGATGGTCCCGCAGGATGCGTGGCAGCCTCAGCCTGTCGTTCTGCAGCGGCTCTGGGGGTCCCACAGGATCTGTCCGCAGCGCTGGAGGTGGGAAAGCGGCCAAGTTCATCCACAAAGAGTGCTCATTCCCTTGAACTGCTTCTGGGTGTGTACCTTTTAAACTGCTGTATCTGCTTCTTCCTGAACCTGCAGGAAAAAATGCTTCTCGGGGGTAGAGTTGTCCAGCTAAGGATTCCCCAGGCCTTTTCCTCTGTGTGCACCAGGAGAATGGTTACATCTTGTGCAGACACCAATGCTGGCAAGCCTGAGGCTTGCTAGCTATTCTAGTTCTTCAGCATTTTTATTTCGCACGGAAAGTTTACAGATTAATTGCTGATGGCGTTACTTTTCAGCATACAGGACTAGTGAGAAACAGGTAAAAAACTTGGACTGAAACAGAATATTTTAAAATAAGAGTCACAGATGTTTTGAATTCCAAAACATAAGAATTTAAAAGTGACTGAAACAATTTCTGAGAATTTGTGGAGGATGGAAGAAGGCCACCCAGAAGACTGGAAAAAAGCAAACGTGGTAGTTTTCCACACAGAGATCCTCCATCTGAAGATGGCAGGTCATACGCCCTTAAGACTCTAAGAGTTCACTTCAGGGTGGAAAAGATGCGTTCAATGCAGCATACAGGAGCGAGTTAAAAATAAACAACCTGGAATCTGAAACTTCAAAGATTTCTGTTAATTGTCTTTGTTTCTGTTTTGGCAGGATATAACTTAGAAGCCACCCAAAACTGGCATGTGCCAGCACTTTCAGGACTAAGGCTAAATAAAAAGTAATTGCCTGAGCTCCTGCCCATCTAATAAGTTTCCTCAAACAAGAATCTTATGAATCCCTTCAAGCTGACTCATCCATGTAACATTCATCTCATAAGAGTCATAATTTTGCATGCTTAAGTGTAAAGCTGTTTTAGCCAGCTAGAATATAAGTCTAAGTGCTCTCAGTACTCCCATTTTGAAAAGGAACCCCTAAAGAACTGCAGCTATGCCATTTTTGAGCAACGTGTTTTTAAAAATGCAAATTGGTCACAGAACAGTATAGAACTACCTATGCTAATATTAAAAAAAAAAAAAAAAAAAAAAAAAGGCAAGACTGCATTTGCTGCAGCCAAACCACAAATATTCAAAACCCAAGATAAGAGACCCCACCCCACAGTCTCCCTTTCTACTGCTGGCCCGTTCTAACACCAGTTTGGACAGCTTACTGTGCTGGGTGGCTGACAGCGTAGCCTTGTTCTAATTAGCTGTACTCAGTCCATTGTTTCAAACCGCACCAGTGTGTAACTACTTGCTTCTTCAGTTAACCCAGTCTTCCAAAAGGCCACGTTCAAGAATTGCTGACACTAATGTAAACCATCGCGCACCGCACCTCGGCTCCGGTGTTTGTTGTTTTTACATTCGTCCTTAGTGCTCCTCTACCTGCGTACAGCTGGAGCCTGAACTTGTGCCTCCACTAAAATCCAGACCCGCAGAGAGAAAATGATCTGGCCCGCTTCCTCGTTGGACGACTTCAGGCTTCAAATCAGACTCCGTTAACCAGTTATCTCTACCACCACTAGAGCAGGAAGAAGAGAGATACTTGCTACTTTGAGATTAAAAAATAAACACTTTGAAATCCTGCTGTTGCGAGTCCTACGGTATGCTAAAGCATCAGTACAAACAATGGCAGGTTTTGAAAAAGAATAGCATGGATACAATAACTTGAGGGTTAAATTTTGCTCTGTCCCAGTACACCAATGTCAGCATGTAAGTTTTGCAACACATTTAATAGATTTCTGAATTCTCAAGGGAGATTCCACCAGTAAGACAGGCCATTCCTTGTTGTGTTAAAAGCCACGGTAACATCTTCAGCCACGACCTTGTAGCTTTGTTTCCCTTCAATGGCAGGATTGCCCAACCTTGCCCACAGGATGAAGATACAAGGCTGTATGAGTCTCTGAGATGAGAGACTCTCTGTGATGAGTCTCTGAGAAGTTTACCATGTCCTTCCAGTACTGACAGTGATGTAGATCCATCTGCAGGCTGTATTAAATGGTTTCCCACATTTGAGTGGCTAGAGGAACTTGAAGCTGGCACTTCCTTCTTCATGCCACCAAAAAAACGCCAAAATTTTATCCTTTTCTTTCCTAGCTGCGACTGCACACACACTTCATCAAGAATAGTTTTCACCAGATTGGGTGAGAGCGACAGAATCCTGCTGCATGGACGAATACAGTTTCATGCCTGGCTGCTTGATATGACTTACCACCTACTATCATTTTTCTTGAAGACAGAAGTAGAGGAAGATATTGCTGACCAGGGTGAAACAACCTCCCCTGCCCCAAAGCCCCCTCCTTGATTTTATACATTTTGAATTTTAAAAATGAACCAAACATCACAGAAGTCATGGAAAGCTATTTCCTCTGGACTCATATGGGGCCCTCTGATTTGGGGTACCTGAGTTCCTTACATTTCCACAAATGTAAGAGCAAGAATGTCAGAAAGTTTAAATCTCCACATACTTCTTGCTGCTTTCTGGCAACATCTAAGAACTCTTACTCTTTAACATACCACACTGTGAATATTCTATACCCATTTTACAGGTGCAGAAAATGAAATTTAGAAAGATTAATTGCTTTGATAAGGTTCATTCCTGGGAGTTAGTCAGGGAGTTGAAAGCACATTTTCCATTTTGAGTGTTTCACGGTGTTACTGCCCCTGCCAGCTTCCTGGTAGCTAGTTAGAAGGGTCTGTATAGGCAGCCATTGCAGATAGTTGTGTATATATCTTCCTCAAGATGTGGACAAGAAAGTAATTGTAGAGATGCTTTTTGAGAAACAAGAAGAACAAATATAATTTAAGCCCCCCGAGGTGAGTTCTGCTGGTGCTTCATTCACAGGATGGAGGCCGTACATAAGGCAGGTTTTAGTGGTTGGCACAAACGCTGCATTAGGTGGGTGCTGGTACAAATGCTGTCAGTCAGAGGGTGTACGGCTGTTGCAGTTCTAAGTACACAGTCTAAGAACCATCATTTTGCAGTTTCACAAACAAATCTAATTTTTAGGAATGTTACTCATGATAGGCCTACATATAAAATTTAACAGTTGCTAATACTCATCATTTCCCCCAAAACTCTCTTTCCCCCTTTCCATGATATAACCTGCATATTGATAAGAGTACCAGAAAATGACTATTTTATTGTCACAAATCACAATAGGACGTGTTTTAAGCAGCTTACAATAAATTTATATTTTCTTCAGCTACGACAGTATGGTTACTGACCATTACACACACATAGAATACAGTGATCACGCACAATACTGTCGAGAGAGACTAGAAGCTTGAGGATACATGTAGTAATTGTTAACTGTAATAACATACGAACAAAACGTGCATCTAAAATTCTCTTCCTGTCCAAGTTTACATCACAACTGCAAACTCCATTTTTTCTAACTAGTGTGAATGATGTCTGTGGCTTTTCTCATTGACATGAGAGTGGAGAGACCCTCTCAAAGACATAAGGAACTCATCTAAGGAAGAGCTGCTTTATGTATAGACCTGGTGCTAGATAGTACAGAGATGCCACGTTGGAAGAGAAATAGTCATACATCTCTAGGAAAGGTGTGCAGCCTTTCATCACTTTAAACTTCAAGCCTAAATATCTTTATCATTGTAAACTGACTTTGAAGTCTTCGTCTTGCTGAGAATTTATTATTTTCAGTAAATAATTAAGATGTGCTAGTGGCAGTCAGAACAAATAGAACTAATAGTAAATATATTCCTGTGTGTATACTGAAGTATGACAACCGACTGAACTGTAAGAGCTCCGTAGCACAGCCAAACTATCCCTTCCAGAAAGTCACCTGCTTTTTCTTGGTAGGACTTTATAGATTGTGTCATGTCTCTAAGTTTCACTGAAATTTCCCTGACGTGGTCAATTATGGTCTTACTTAATACCTGCATTTGGACTTAAACTGCCACGAACTATTGCATGACACCAATAATTTTAGAATGGAATGGAATGGAATGGAATGGAATGGAATGGAATAGAATAGAATAGAATAGAATAGAATAGAATAGAATAGAATAGAATAGAATAGAATAGAATAGAATATCGGAAGGGACCCGCAATGATCATCTAGTCCAACTGCCTGACCGCTTTGGAGCTGACCAAAAGTTAAAGCATGTTATTAAGGGCATTGTCCAAATGCCTCTTAAACACTGAAAGGCACGGGACATCGACCACCTCTCTAGGAAGCCTGTTCCAGTGTTTGACCACCCTCTCAGTAAAGAAATGCTTAATTTTCATAATTTCTTATTAAAAAAAGCAGAAGAAGAGTTTATTGCCTGGGATAACATTAACAGCATTTGAAATATTTTAATTGACTACTGTTTGTTCTTGATTTTCATTTCTCCAGTTTACATCTTTCAAAGACAGTGGCAATCAGAAATGGCAGCCAGGGTTGGTGGAAACAGGAAAAGGCCCAAATCACACAAACTCCCCTTGAAAAGGATGCAGCCAATCTTTTTGCAGTGAATTCTCCAATCTTAAAGAAAGTTAATGCAAACACTTAAAAAGGTGCCCACAGCCTAAAAATCCTACGCATTTATCAGCAAGTTACTGCTACCCCTTCTAAGCTGTATCTGTCGTTCTATCCCAGGTAACACTGATGATCAGGAAAGTATTCAGCCCTATGGTAGAATCATACTGGCATTAGATAATTTCTTCATTGCAGCAGATGAAAACCCTAGTACCATCGGAAAATTCAAGTATTCAAGGTAAAAGTATTAATGCTTCAGACAAAACATTCCCTTTGGGGTATTTAATAAAATCCAGGTTATGTTACCTTCTGCCATCCTTAATAGCACTGAAGAATACCTTAACTCTTAAAGTGGTACTATTTATTTAATCAGGTGAATTTTAAGACATTTAGAAGAGTACAGTGCTAGTAAATATTAGCTGCGTTGGTACTTTTTAATAGGATTGTTATACAGAGCTGAGCACGGCATTTTGCAATTGTTTACAATTACATCTCGCTTCACAATCATATATGACTACAAAAGACTTCAATATTTCTCTGTCTCAGATAAGAGTTTATTAGTATGAGCAAAAAGCATAGGAAGTTTAGGTCAAGGGTTACTACAACAGCTGGCGTCTTGTTTATAGCTATGCAGTAAGGCGAGAAAGTCAGTTTGGTTAACAGTAAGTAGCCTTGTTTTGTCAGGTTATTTTGAAGACTGCATCATCATCCATCAGGATTTTGAAAATCAGTCACACAAGAACAGAAACTTAACAAACAACCCCCAACTATCAACAGCAGCAGGGCTTCAATTCTATTCACAGGAAGAAACTTCATTTCTTACCTTGTAGGTGCTGGAATTGATGGGGATATGCTCTCAGCCAGTGGCACGGCAGCAGGAAGAAGATCTGAGATGTCCTGACCTCCAGATCTTTCTACGCTGTTTTCCTGAGGGCTCCTTTTTAAACCATGCCCATTACCTGGAGGTTGGCCTAATTCTGAATCTTGTGGAGCGCTCTAGAATGAAAAAAGAATAATTTAAATAGCTACTGCTATTTTAGAGTACAGGAAATTTTGGAGAATACATAAGCTTAAGGAGTTTTGTTCTGACGGACAACTTCTGTGGTAGATTTCACTACTTTGATGGAACGTGCAGGTTCCAAAGCCAAGCTATTTTTTTTTTCTTAATGACAGAAAAACAGAAGGAAGTGGTTGAGCCAAAAATAAATACTAGGAAAAGAACAGGGATAGAAGAACGCAACAATTGTTCTAAAGCAGCCAGGGCCTTTACTGACCCAAGGAGGATATTGTCTTCTCTTATTCCAAGCCTGGGAAATGCTTCCTTGCTAAGCAAGTTGAAAATGAGAAAGGGTGGAAACAAGCTATAAACTTTGACACTCATAATATGAGCAGTATCTTTGGAGTGAAGTTAAGAGATAAAGCCAACGTCAGTCAAGACCCAGCACTTGAATCCAAGTCCAGATTCTTTCCCTCCCACTTCAACAAAGCTCAGAATGCCTCTGAACTGAAATGGAGGGCCTGATTCTCCACCGCGATGCCTTTCTCTAATAACAGCAACACGACATGCTGCAGTTTCTGTAGTAATAGCTACAGAAATGCTATTACACAAATATGGTGATGCTGCACCTTCTCAAAGGTAAATATAAATATAAATTACCTTCTCAAAGGTAAATATTTACCCAGGATCTTCATCCATGGAGACATGCCTTTACATGAGCGGGTTTTTTGTTTTGGTTTGGTTTGTTTTTATTGCAAACTGTTGTTTTTGCTCCAGGGAGGAAGAGAGTCCTGGTCAGGTGCCAGGCTGTGACCCATGGTGTGCCTGCACATCCCTGGGGTTCTACAATACCCCCATGGAGATGCTTACAACAGGTTGTGGCACCTTGCTGCTGAGGGGTTTCTTTTTGGCAGAAGTATCTTTAGAAGGCAAAGAAGAGCTGGTAAAAGCTGCTTTGAACAGTAGCTGAGGATGTTCTTCAAGTATAACAAAAGAACTGGGGAGAAACAATTAAGTGTAAAGCAAAACATTAAAAAATTAAGTGTAAAGCAAAAAAAAAAAAAAAAAAAAAGTCTGAATGAAGAAGCTCCATTTCAAATCCTCTGGTACATCAGGCAATAGTGAAAGAGAAGGAAAACTGCTTAATCAGATCACCCTCAACATACAGTCACTGTTGTTTTAAGAACTGTTAACTGTAATTGTAAACACTTACGGTAAAGACACATAAGCGTATGAACTGACGACGGGAGAACCTCTTCAGAAGAATGTCATAGATGAAAAGCACAGTACACAATTCCGACTAATCTCTTGGGGTTTTTTCTCTCAATTTTTAGGTTTATTTTGCTCTAGAAGTAGTCAATAAATTGCAGAAAGCTATTGTTTACAAAATTACTCTTCTCTGTGTGAACATGGTGTGCTCTCACAAAACCAAAGGCTTCTCGTGATCAGAGCCAGGAATGAGAGACACCCAGTGGACAAGAAAAGCCCGTGTAATGAGCAATGGAAAAGGCCAGGGCATACTGAAAATATAAAAAGACTTCCTTTAGACTTAAGGCAAATTTGATTAACTCACATATCCTCTGCCTTTCCCTGGAGGAATCCCTTCAGTACAGCTTTGTTTGCAGAAGTCTCCTTTATCACACCGCTTTCCGCTGGGATAGACCAAGGGCTCTTGGTTTCATGATTATTAAGCACTTACCCAGCATGTGCTGACATCTGGCATTTGGAGTATTTATCTAAGTATATATGTTGGCCCCAAAACCACAGTATATGGCAAAAAAATACTAGAACATCAAGATTTATACAAGGAAATTTGTTTCTTCCAGCCAGAAAAAAAAATAAAAATAGAGCTTAGTTAGCTTACAGGGTTCTGTTTTGCTTTTGGTGCTATGTTTTGGGCAGTCTTGCTTTTGTTTCAATGAGAAAGTTCGCATGGAGAATTTATTTCAGCATGCATACATGTGTGCAGAGAGAAAGAACTATGAAAAAATGTGTTATTAAATTAATCTTAGGAAAAAACCCCAACCAACCAAAACAGTGACATATTGGGTCATGTCATACGTAATCATGCTGGAGCACATCCATTGCCCACCACACACCACTACCATCTCCGCACCCCAGAGCCTCCCCTGCTCGCCAGTTAGGGTGGGTGGTATTTATATCTTGACAGAAGAGGAACTCCTTCAACTAGGTGGGTCCAACCCCAGGGAGATTCAGTCTTCAGAGCATGCACTGGCCTTGACCCACCAGGGAAGTGGGACAAGAGCAGGGTGATGGGTTGGTAAACGCGCAACCAGCCATGCGAGGCAGCCGTGGTGCCACGCTCTTATTTAGTCACCCTATCGTGTCTGATTGCGACAGCTACAGTTGGGTCAGTCTGGGAGGTGGGCCACAAATGAGTGCCTCACAGTAGCAGCCAAATGAAGTGTAATTTTCAGGCCACTTGCAGACAAAAAAGACCTCCTTTCCCTTCCCAGCAGGGCCAGGAGGGTGGGGGAACCACACGAAGAACCCCAAGAAATTAGGCCAATTTACAAATTTGTCCAGATGCCTCCAGCAGTTGGCAAGAGAAGTGAGAACTAATTCTTTAATTTTCCTCCTTTCTATTACCACCATCTCAAATTTTCTTCAGCTGATTTGGGTGCGAGGCAGGAGGAATACCTCACAGCTCTCTGCAGAAGTTGAAGAGCTGCATGTTTTGTCTCTTTCTAAAGCCTCTGTCATCTTCCATGGCAGATGGGAACACAGCAAAGAATTAAGTCAGTCATTAACCTACTGCACTCTTAGTACCCACACATTGCTTCTAATTAATCTCTCTTTCACAAGATCAGCCACTTAACTCAAAGGGCTCCTTTAGGTTATAATCCTCTGTTCTACTGACCTGCCGTCATCCCACTTTTGGAGCCGCAGCATAACGGGAATGCCTCTGGCACACAAATCTCTAACGTAAAACTCCTTTCTGTGAGAGAAACGTATCCTTTCTGAGAGAACCCGTATCCTTTGGATTGCCACCCAGAGCCACGAATCCCATGAGCCACGTGATAACCCATAGTTAATCAGCAACGTGGGCTCAGTTATGGCATTAGAAAGAAACATCAGCCTGTCATATAATAAATCCAATAGCCCATTGCTATCAAAGGTCAAATAGCACTAACAAATACAAGCAGACCTAACACTGTGGTTGCAGCTGGTAGCTACTTACCGGCCAGAAGTACAATTATTTCAGGACAGTTTGAAACCGTAACATGGAGTCTGGCTAAGTTGTCATTGACTACCTGAGTCTCACACTTCACACAACACTTTGGGGCCACGATAATTTTGGTAGAAATTTGCTGAATTTTACTTTTACTATTCATCTCCATAAATCACAAGTTAACTACATAATATAGCCATTTATCTGCCTGTTATACCTGGACACTCATCTCATCAAAACTAGGATGTTTCCATATTAGACACAGAGAAGGGCCCGTGTCCCAGTGATTTTATCAGCTGTTACACCAAGTCTTAATACCAAAACAAAAACACATTGGGAGGGGCAGACTGAGAAGGCAAGGAGGATGATCACAACAAAAGGTTAGTTATATGCACTATTTTGAAGACTACTTTTAACATTTTCCATAGGTTGTTTGGGGGGGCTGAGGGGGGTTTTTGTTTGGTTGGTTGTTTTTGACTTTTTTTGGTTTTAAACAGTTTTGTGCTTTCAGGGATCTAATGTTTAAGAAGTTATAGTTCATCTCCCAGCTATCCCTAAGCAACTGTCATTGGCCTCAGAAAAATCTGACTCTTGTTCTTCCAGTTCTGAACGTGACCAAATTTTACATATATTAAAACAATCTTTGCAACATAGCTCCTGTTGGGAGCAGAGAGGAGTGTGAATTTTTGACACCCCTCTTTCTTTCTTTCTTTCCAGGGTGTCAGGTGTTTGAATGATCAAAAAGCACAGTTTGATCATTTTACCTTGTCAGGCAAGAGCGCACGTGGCCAGGAAAATGTATTTTCCAAAGAAGCTCAAAGGAGGATTTTAACAATAATCTAAAATAAATCCTAATGTAGATATTTAAATGTAAAAGGAACTACTAATATTCCAAGATATAGGAAAGCTTTATATATTGGTCTTCTACATTTAATGTATTAATTTAATCATCACAAAAGAACCTGCTCTGTGAATCTGTGCCAGCCAGCAGAAAAACATAATTCAATTTCTCTATCAAGTTTTTCAAATTTAAGCTAGTTATGCAAATCAGGCCCTGAACTAGCTTTGCAGAGCATGCTTTTTTATTTTTAATTAACATCTGTGAAAACAATTAGAAAGACTATGTTTTGTTCAAAACTGTCGTTAGAAAGCTGCTGTTAAATTACTTTTGAGGTTTCAACACATACAGGCTCTGAAGTGATTTACTACAGAAGCTTGCAGCTAAATTTGCTCTACATTCGTTTCAGATGTAGCATACTCCTTTTTGAAAAGGATTCTGAGATTATAAAAAGTTACTTAATTGAAAGACTTAAAGAAATAATTATATTAAAAATCAGAATACAGAGGTTCTCAGCAGATTTCTTTTTATGTCTAGGATAATTTAAAAAACCCAACAACAAACAAAGCAAGTTTGTCACAGAGAGTGTACAAACAACAGAAAGAAAACTAAACAGCCTCTACTTCTTTTTCCTTTAAGCCAGCATACTATTTAAATGAATAAAACTGATTCTCCTGAAATAGGCAATGTAATTTGCATTAAACCTTTCCACAACCGTTGGACTCTGCAAGAACACAAAGTAAATTACAGGATCACTTTATTTTCCTGATGACTTTGAACAGGCTTTTAAAAGTTAAAAAAAAAAAAAAAAAAAGAGACCTCCATTAACACTGTAGCCAAAAGGATTATGTGCGCTGCTGTACTCTGGCTAAAGTTATCATACCAGAAAGAAATTCCTTTAAGGCTACATGGGAGCCTGTTCACAGCTCGGCTCCCAAAACACTGACTCTTCCCTCCCGGTTCAAAGCCATAGCAACAGCATTAGGCACTGCCACAGCCTTGTGTTACTGCAGTTCAAGAAGCCTCGTGTTTCTCAACAAGCCACCAGGATCCCGATCACAAAGCACACAACGGGTCTGGTTTTAAAACCTAGCATTCACACTCAAACCCCTCCAAATAAGTGAACTTCCTTTGATTCCCCTTTCTCCTTTCTCTCAATAAAAGTTGTTGCCTTTTACATCTGCCCTCTGCAACATTCCTCCATTAAACACACATCCTTTTATAGCAGTTGCTGGAACATGCCATAGCTCTGACTAGCTGAAAGTAATCTTTGAAGAGTTACATTAAGTTTCCATTCCCACTAACTCCCTCTGGTTACTGGCGGGGAAGCTGGAACAAGCCTTTACAAGTCTCAATCAATAAACCAGAACTTACCTTTTATTTTTCTCCATCTCTTCCATTACAAGTTGGGGTTTTTTTAATAGGGTTTTTTAAAGCCTGCCTGCTAGAAGCGTTGGGTGTTTGCTCCCAGCCACCACCTCCTCCGCGGGGATGGGAGCGGGCAGCAGCAGCGCAGGTGAATGCCGGGACGCGGAGCAAAGGTCGGCCCTGCAGCGCCCGGGCTCCGGTTTCAGGATCAACCGCCAAGCCGACCGCATCGGGAAGACGGACACATGGTCCCCGTTAGGGACAGCGGGCCACACACGTCCTCAGCCAAACGCCTCGCCCGTGTGTGGCTGAGCAGGCTAGCACCGAGCAGAAAAGCGTGCACATGGTGCTCTTTGGAAAGGTTTCACTGCAATGCTTTGCAGCAATTGCTCATTTCGTTGCAGGACTGGCTGCAGAGAAAGGGAGTGAAAAGTTGTTCATCCAAAGCCTTAATCAATAGGCTGTTTCTCGTTATTTTTATTGTACTTCAGCATTAAATCCATTCCTTGAAAATGGAACTGAGACGCCAGAAAATGGCTTGCTGCGATTCTTAAAACAATCAAGTTAACATAACAGTTCATGAGTCTGCCTAATACCCTGGTACCTACTAGAAATCAATACCAATGAAATATGAATAACCCAGTCTATGTCAGAAAAGTGGATAGAAGAAAAGTTTTCAAGGTCACGTTTTTCTAAAAACAGAATTGTAAGGGTCACATGGTTGGGAAATCACATTTTTAAAATGGTTGTTGCAATTTTTTAAGACAGAGCAGGTTTTAGGAGCTACCTTTTTGCTCTTCTGGCTTTTTTTTTGTTTGTTTGTTTTTTGCTGTTCTGCAGGTACAGTAACTGAGTAGTAACTTAGATTTTTCAATCTTTATATCCTTGGAGAACCATTGTTTCTCCATTGTTTAGAGAAATGGTACCAAAACATATAAAAATTAGATAATGAGTGGATATTGCTCTAAAACAACCAGAACTTTTCAATCAAATCAGCAAACACTGGTCAGCAAAACTACTGATCACGGGACAGTATCAAACTGGTACCCGACATACTGGGCCAAGCTTGAACTCCATGTGACAATTCAGATCTGAAGAATTACAGTAAAACTTGGTTTTGTCACATCTCAAGGGAGCTAAAATCTGATTTTAATAAACAACTTGTGCAGCAATCTGCATTATTCAGTGCCTGCCCCTTGTTGAGAGTGGCTGGAGTACAGCAGTTTAGAGATGGGGCTGACCATCGTGACCACTTCTTGAGTTTTTGCCCAAACATCACGACTACTTAATTAGCTGGATGTAACTATGACATGATCAGATGTGAAAAGCAGACTCTTTCCTTAAGGGAGATTCCATATAGACTTTTACCATTGCAGTAGGATTTTTTTCATCAGTAATGGTGTAATTTGCTATTGCTTCTGGCTTGGTTTATTTGTCTCTCGCAGGAGTAGAATTTTAAGTTCATGCCTTTTCTGATTAAAATCCTCAAAGCGACAGGAATGCAAAAATTGGCATTTGGTGGAAGTCTCATTTAATCTGCTCCTTACAAATATAACAAGCAAAGCAAACTGTGATACGGTAACAACGGTATTTGAAAAATTCTGGTTACAACATTCTATTGTAAGTACCTATGACCTTTTCTTAGAGAAAAAGGGTGCTTTCCCTCCTGAGAAATACCTACTGAAATGACTCTGGCTGTGAACATAAAAATAAACTGGGGGGTGTGCGCGCGTGCGTGTGTGTGTGTATTTATATATAGTCACCATCTTCTCCTTGGTTTAGCATTCTTCGCAGAATACACAACTTCCTCGCAGTACAGCAAGAGCAATTCAAACCCTCAGGCTTCCTCGTTCACGTTTACAACCCTTTCAATCCACTGAGGGCACTAAACTGTTTATCTTCAGATCCTTGTAATGTCAACATAAGTGTCTTCTCAACAACTTGCTGCTATGTTTAAGCCTTAGTCTGTTTGAATGTACATAGCATGAGTCTGCGCTGGGCTAAATGAAGCATAGCTGTATAAGTGGCTTCATGGCTCTTGTTAACCTAATCTTTCCATCTGTTTATGTCATCTATGTTCAGTAGGCAAAGGAAAATTCATAGTTATCCTTGTAACTCCACTAGTCTTGCTGCAGCTTCTTATTTTCCTTTGTCCCTTTCCTGACAGTTGGATGAAGGCCTGCTGAGTACCTACATTATTTTCTCAAGGATGGCAGGTGTGTGAGATACAGCAGGCGGGACAGAATAAAGTTGATGATCTTGGGGAAAAAATCTTCATCAAATAACTTGTAATTTCCAGTCACTATAATTTTAACTAAAGCAGCTTTCTGATGCGTGGTTCTTAGCAGCCTAACAATGAAACACTTGAGAAGATGCTGTTAGATTCATATGAAGTACTATTGGGAAAATCGTCTCCAAGCTGAGTTCTAAACTCTGTTGTGCTCCTCAGCCGATAGTGTTTGCTTGCCTAGGTCTAACTACCCATAGCTGTGGAAAACGTAGGTCCAACATTTTCACACTATTTCTAAATGGAGAAATGTAGTAAATAGTTCTAGAGGCTCTTTATAAATATAAAATATTTTTCCTTTTCATCTGTACCCATACATATACATTTCGCATTAGAAATGGTGGTGGCTTTGCAGATGCAAAGGAAGCTTTAACCATTAATTCAGAAGAGAAGGAATAGTCTTCCAACTTCCTTTTCACTATGCTTTCAAGTTAAGAACCCTGTCACAACTTTGGATCTTTATTCTTCTGTCATCCTCCCTCCTTCATTCACAGGGAAGATGAGAACAAGTATAATAATTATTCATGGCAGTGAGAAGTGTCCCAGAATTTGCGGCATTTGCATAAATGGACGTATAATTCTCTGAAAACAGACAATGTTCTTTTTGTGTAAACTCAAACAAATACTTGGCATTACTCACCATAGAATATTGGACCAGTAGTAATTACCCTTGGAAGTAAGCATTAATGAGTATGGTGACTAGAGGTACGCTAGAACTACCTAAGCATCAGTAATGGGCATACTGGCCTGTAGCCAGCTGCCATCGACACCCTGTTGTGGGCAAATGTTGACTGAAAGGGTGTGGAAGAGTTCTGCTGTCCTGCACACTCCTGATGTGCAATGGATGAAGTGGAAAGAAAAATGAAAGAAAAGAACAATTTAGAGAGTAAAACTGGTGAATCATGTGGACACAACAAACAAAAAAAAGCCTGTGTAGGGTAACAACATACCTCATTAAAATGCTATAGGCAAAATGATTATGCAGGAAATTGGGAATGTATTTTTGTTCCAAATTGAATATAAACAATGGAATGTATACAGATGTTATTGCACTATTCAAAAAGTATGTAAACACAGAGTATGAGCACCAGAGCTCAGAGGAATTTGCCCAGTTATCATCTGCGGGAATGGAGACTGAAGGCTGGGAAGCTGCTAACGTGCCCAGTGCTTTCTCTGCTGATCCCCGTAATACTGGGATCTGAAAGAAGAACCATGCCAATCAACTAGATCCATCATTTTGCACCGGCATAAGGAAGTTGAAATATGGGGAAAGTAATAATGCAGAATATTAACTGCAGAATGTGCAGCAGTCAGATTTGTTCACAACAATTAAATGGAGAAACCCTAGCAGGAACACAGCGTGACGCTTCAGACAAACAAACAGACTCTTCAGAAGTTATGGCCCCTCTGGCAAGAATGCATGTCTTGCCTATCTTACACATTTCACAGTAGAAAAAACACAAGAACAAAAAAGATAATCACGCGTTAGAATTTATGTTTAAAGAGAAATGGACAATAACATAGATGTGGAATAACCAGCTTTGTTTGGCTATTTACTTATTCAGAAAACAAAGAAGAAGAAAGGATAAAGCAAAATATATAGAAATAACTTATGTGGTAACTGACTTTGAAATTCCCTCTTCAACTGGGGGGCAAAATATGCGCTGCTAGAATTTCAATTCAGTTTTCACTTTCAAAGAGCTTTACAATTACTTGGTAACTTTGACTTTTCTGTAATCACAAGAAAGGCTGTGAAAGATGACAGCTCTCCTCATCAGAACTCTGAGTGGCAAGAATTAAAAACCTGAGTTAAAATTATTACATATTAGAAAATCCAGCCTGTTCGAGCTTTAGAAAATTTTATGCTCATGTTTCCAATGATAGAGAACTCCTGTTTTTTACATCCTCCACCCACCCCTTTAAAATGAAAGCAAGATGTCCTGGTAACAGCATAATTCTAGTAGATGTGAGACCATGATAAAACCAGTCATGAACGTCAATAATAATCCTGTGATGTACTTTGGGAGCCGGTCCCTGAGTTAACTGCACAAACCCCCGGAGCAGCATGGACAAGGCTGGGCTGCACAGCTGGCATGCTGGGCTCACGCTCCTTCACACAGGCCACGTGCCTCATCCTGCCAAACTGTTTAGATAGCAGATCGTTTCCTTGGTCCTGGTCAGCTTGGGTTTGTTTGTAAGTGGAGCTTTATTAGCTGGCATCTGAGCCCAGGCTACCAAGGCTATCAAGGGCTGAGGGAGTGCACAGATACGTCAGTGTCTACAAAACTATGAGCCTTTTCTTTTTATTACAGCCATGCAGATGATTTTTGAACATTTGGCTGTCCAGAAAAGTCAGGGAAAAGCCTGAGGACAAACCTTGCCGTTCCTCTACACCATCGGATGCATTTGGATGGATGAAGAAGGATGTGTCTAATGGGCAGCACAATGGCTGAGACCTTCTAGAGTTCCATAAACTGTAGTACTTTCCATAGCTTCCCATGAAGGAATACTTCCTTTACTTCCCCTGTATTCTCTCTGCTAAAGGCTGGATCTCAAGGGTCAAAATATCTGTTCTTCTAGATTGTTTCTTTTTCAATTTAAACACATGACTCTTCGTGTGGAGTTTTGCTTTTCAAGGAAAATGCATCTTAAAAATAGCTTACATTTGGTTCAACCTAAGCCCAACAAGCTGTGCCACTGACAGAGACCCTTGTTTGGAAGCAAGCTTTGCCATTCTCATAGAGCAGGGCACAAACCTAAAATCTCTCAGCAGTTTGGACTTCGCGCACTGTTACAGCAAAACAGAATGTGGTTAGTATATGTAAAATCACATTGTTAAATATACTGCTGGCCCCAGCCTCGTTTTATCTATTTATTATTTTTGCTCATTTCTACTAAATTTAGATTATATTTTCTTCAGCGTCTGGTCTTTACAAGACGTATTGGGTATTTACTTTTTCTCTAAGTGCCTACTACATTCTTCATAGTAGCACATTTATTTCACACATCTTCCCTCTCATTAAATGAGTTCTGAACTTAGCACAGGCTCTCCCATCTTTAATGCAAACCATGTGTACGGCTTCCAAATGACTCAGCTGAGAGCTAGAGCTGGGCAATGGTGTTCTCCAATAAATACATAAACAACAACAACAACTCATGTCAATTGGTACCGAGTAGACAAACAACATCCACTGAGCTATTTTAATTGTGTTAGAACTGGAAGGAAAGCCAGCATGCAAAGAGGGTCACATACGGGCCGTTTCTCTAAAGCATAGATTGCTACCAAAGAGAAAAAGTTAAAAGAAACCAGATTTTTTTTTTACAACTTGATGAAAATTTAAGTGTAGCTGCCTTGCAAATTTGCAGTGTCAAAAAAACAAAAGCCAGAAGCAGATGCACAAGAAAACGCACAGCCAAGCCTGATGCTAACATTTCGAAATGCAAACCATGCAAACCAGTTTCATCATCCACTACCTGCTGTGTTCCTTGGCTTGGTGGTATAAGCATGAATTTATTTGCATTGGGAACTTCTGACTAAAAATGAACATATTTAGACATTTCAGTGACAGTATGAATTTTGACTATTCATTAAGCAATACTTTTTCAATACCTGTTCAGCAGATTAAGTGGCTTTCAAGATTTTATTACTACTTCTTGTTTTTTCTCTGTTAAGAGTGACTTTTAAAGTAATTTGGTTTTCTAGCATTTTTTTTTTTTTGCTTTGGGGTTTTGTTTGTTTGTTTGTTTTATTGTTCAGTTGTTTTTTTTACAGTGTGAAATGGAGACCAGAAGCTTACTTTCCTTATTAGAAAAGAAGAGCTTTTTATTCAATTTCTTAATAAATTCAATAACTTTCAAGTAAAGTTTTCTCAGCCTCAGGAGGACTCCTGAAGAAATGTATTTGACTTTCAAAAACTTCCTAAGTGAAAGCTGTACACTTTGGAGAAGAAATTCTCATTAGTTAGTTACAGGAATGAACACATTCCCTCTTCCCAAAGCCTGAAAAAAGCTGGGACCAAATCTTTGGCTAACAATACAACTGGGCCAGAACAACCACGACTTAGAGCAGATTTTTCTTCTAAAGAAACCTTTGTGAAAAAATCTGGCTAACTTGCAATACTGATTCCCTTGAGAGGGTCCACTTTGCAATGGACAAGGCACAGCAGATCTGCTGAGACCTCAAGTGGAAGCAAAATGAACCCTAAAGCATTTTATCATCTACCATAACATATGGAAGAAGAGAAGATGAAACACATTCTGGTATTTTAACTGCTGAAATTCGATGAATTAAAACCTTTATTCAAACTTACATCAACATAGCAACTTCCAATGTAATTGTACACAACTGGCCATAGCATATGGGTTCCCTTCATTTCAAGAATTTAAAAACAAATTACCAAACACCAAGAGGCATTAACAAAGCACCCTTCTAAAACGGGTGTAAATTCCTGGATCAGCACACATATGTTCATTTCCAAACCAGGAGAAGCTACCATGTGTCAGAGCTCTGAGGGCACCTCAGGCATCACCTGGCTCCCAGGGCCTTTCCCACCCTGCCCATGGCCCAGGACCCTGTTTCAGTTTCCCCAGGGACGTCATCCCCAGCGATGCCATAGGATGTTGGTCTGCTGCTCCACCACGGTCCTGCCCTGCCCGGCCATCGGCCCCGCTGAGCTGGGCCGAACCAGGGGCTGACATCCTGGACCCATCTTGGCCTCTCCCTTTCTCCAGGGATGTGCCCAGTGCCCGGAGCTGGGGCTGCCCCTGCCTGCTCCCCAGCTGCCCCCCGGCTGCCCTGCTCCTGGCTGGGGAGGTGGGGTGAGCCAGCCCTGCTCACCCCGTGGGGATCCCGTGGGGATCCTCCATGACTCCTGTCCCGCAGGGAACAACCACCTGCACAGTGCCCTGACGCTATGTAGCAGTGTCACTGCCAAAGAAAAAACCGAACAAAAAATTGCCTTCAATTACCATTAATGACACTTAAATAGGAGTGTAACTGGGAGCAGAAGATAAATGTGGGGTAAGCGGCCCGTGAAAGCAATTTCTGTAGGGTTTGCTCTAGGCTAGCAGGGAAGGGAAATGCAATCACACTGTCACACTCACCGGATTTTCTGCACTACTGTTCTCATTGCCCATTTTGGTGCGGACGTCCAGTATCACACAGCAATTAAAGATCGATCACTGGAAGAAAAGAAAAAGTTCTAAGTCTTCAGTAAGAAAAAAAAGCAGGAGGAGTGTCATCTCAGTCACTCTATCAGCTGCCCCTCCTGGCATTCAGTCTTACAATGATTTTAAGTCATAAATCAGGGGAAGATAACTCCTAATGGCTCTAGTTTCTAATGTCTCTCTGCTGTCCTCCCTACACTGGCTCCACTGATGCTGAAAGACACTCCTTGAAACTCAGCTTTGTTACTCTGTTTCTGGATTATCCCATGTCATTTGAGCAGAAAGGCATTTTCCTTGCCAAAGTTACTTTGGATGGACAGCCCATACGAAAACCTTATTGTTTTAACTGTATTCAAACCACTTGTATTTCTTGGAGATCCTGGACTGAACTGCATGCTCAGATTCTCAGAACCACAATGTTAAACCTGACCGTTACTGTAACAGAAACAATTTTCCATATATGCACTCAGCATTAAGAAAGAGTAAATGGATTTCATATATGCACTCAGCTTTAAGAAAGAGTAAATGGATTTCATATATGCACTCAGCTTTAAGAAAGAGTAAATGGATTTTTTATCCTTAGCACTGGAGTCGTACCCTGGTTTTCTTAGGCATTATTCTGCTTACAATGTTAGGATCTAAGCACATTTTCTTTACACTTAGCAGGACCTGCCCACCTTAATTACTATTGGTTTTGTACTAGTTCAACTCTAATTATTTAATTTCAAAAAAACCCTCAGAGCATTAGAACTGTAACCAGCAGCTCTGTCTCCCCGGGCATTATTAATGTCTGTATTTTTTTGAAAAGGATACTCAATAGTAAATGTACACAATAGAGATTCACTTATAGACATTTCCTTCTTGTTCTAGACATTTTATTTTGGAGCTCAGGAATTTAAATTCACTGTATTTTTTGTATTACTGGATAGGTGAAAATTACACACTCTCTTCAATTTTTTTTTTTCCCAAAGAATGTGAGGTTGGCCTGCGGCATATGTCAAGAAAAACTCCATTAAAATCAGGCTGGAAAAGAAAGATTGCACTTTGTTAGCCAAGGAAACCATATAAGCTTTTAAGGAATGTTATTACTTATTACTACAGTACACTTTTTTAAACTTGAAAGATTATTTTTCTTCACAGGAGGCTTAGAGAGAGAGAGAAGTTTGGTATCGTGCTTTTAAGCTATGCTCTGTTTAAACTTGAGTGTCTTCAGGGGATATATTGGTGCTTGAACTTGCTCCTGTTGAAATCACTGAGGCCAGGATTGCACTTTTAGTGATTAATTAGCAACACTAGGTTTTATCTGCTGAGATTACTGCCAAATCCTCTACTGTTTTAAAATAGTACTGAACTAAATTAAAGACTGTATGTAATATTTTCAAAATCACTATTCCCCAAGTACGAAGTACTCCATCATGAAGCAGTGCGCACACACAAATCTTTTCAGGCCCAGCTCAGTGAAACATTCCAAGACCACAGGTTAAGATTATAATATTTTACGTATGTATTGATACAACAAAATATTCTCACGCTGTTAGAGCAGCTAACTAAGGTTTCAATGCACATGAGAGAAATAATAACTTCGCTATAGCAATATGCTTCTCTCAACAGCCAGCAGATTTCCCTAGGAGTGAATGTACTGGCATTTCTGTGCCACCAACCTAACGAGCTTTCTCTTCCCAGCTCCCCTCCTGTTTCCACAGACATCGCGTGAAAACACCAGGAAATTTAAAGCTCTCAAAACTGTCCCCTCACAAGCACTTGCAGTAATAACATAAGCTGAATGCAATGAATGAAAGTCTCCAAGTTAATGGTTAATTGGGGTTGGGTCTTGTATATCCGTTGTGGAAAATGCAAATTTTGCTTATCAAGTTCTTAAATAGATTAGCCAGTGTATGACATAATGTTACTCTATTTATTTTAAGTTCACTCCAGTGCATAATATACTCCCAGTGCTTCTGCACCAACTCAGCAATACTGACTGTTAAGAACAGCAACTGCTAATAGAGGCCAAATTTGTAATATTCAGTTGAAAGAATAAATACTTTATTTGCAGTTTTTTATTAAAATGTACAGGAATCAAAGTAGAAAATTACAAAAGCATGGCAAAAGTGCCAGCTATCACAAATCTCCACTAACATATCATATCACGCTGTCTGCTTACTCTTTTCTTTCCCTAGAGTATGAAATTTCACAATTGACACATAATTCTCACATTACCATCTGCTTAATAATGAAGATAAATGTCATAAATAGGGAATATAGTCATTATAGATTCTGCCATAATGAGACAAGTGATAATAATAATGCATGAATTACACTGCAGAGTAACTAAGATAATTTTTCAGATTACAATGCCATTGTAATCCTTTTTACATACATGATTTCTAAAACATTTTCTCAGTGCACAAGCATTACTTAGGTTGCAAACTACAAGTGCTTTATCATATGTATAGAATTTCAAATAAACATTAAAAACATGCTAAAAATCCATTCATTAAATAAACATAGGTTAACCAAAAGATAATCTTTCTCATCTTTCTATACTATCATCTTTTACAATTTACATGTCATTATTAAAAGTATTTTAACACTACATATCTCAAAAATTGCTCACTAGTACCAAATTGGTCTGATCAGCCCATAGAGACTTTTGCACTTGTACAGTAAAATAGCTGCTTTCCTGAAAGCGAGCGAGCAAATGTTTAACTTTACACTTACATTCCAGGATTAATCTGGCAGCTTTGGATTCACTGACACTCTTAGAGCATGTCTTCAAACCATTCCTTCCATCTTCTCCTCACAAGTTTTCACCTTATTTTCCTCCTACTTCTCCTCAGACTGACATGAAATGTAGGCTTTCTTTCAGGGACCCACCTTCATAACCTGCTGAACAACCAACTTGCCTCCACCCCAGGCGAAAAAGAAAACAAGTTATACTTCCTCCACCCGGGCCTCCCCCTGCTCCTGGGAGACTGCTATGGCTCTGCATGTCATAAATTGAGTACTAATGTTTTTCACAAAAGCAACCCCAGAGAAAATGGATTTTGGTTAAAATATATTTCACTTCCAGTGTTTCTTGGCCTGTGGTATGAGCCGTGCTTCTGGCACTACAAAAATTGTTCAGTGAAATAGTATCAACAGTACCTTCAAGTTATGTGTGTGTTTTTGAGGCAAAATTAGTATTGGGGGGAGTAGCTGTTCAGCATTTTGTTTTCAAGTTCATTTATGTGTTTAAGTCTGTCTTTCATTTTCTCGTATTACTCTTGAAAGCTCTCAGAAATACCTGCTAACAAATGTTGATGTTCTTGTTCAGCTTATGCTGAAATCATTTCCCATTTAATCATCCTGAAGGGTGGAGACATGACAAAAACCCTTTGAAATGTGATGTTGCAAGAAGTTCTGGTTTATGGGCGAGCTAATTGTTATTATTAATGCTCATTGTCCGTTCCAGCAATGCTTCCACGAAGGGGTGCTCAGAAAGACAGCTGATAACAAAAGACAGCGTATTTATCATTAGTGGCAACTCCAAGCGATTAACAAGTTTCTGTAAACACCCGTGGTGCTTGGTGGTGCCACCAGCAAAGGAACTGCCAACTGTTGGTTTACTGCACCTTGAAGAGCTCCTAGGCAGCATTACTGACTCTAGCATGGAAAATTCATATCTGCCATGAAGAGGCAGGGTTTCATAGGGCAGCTACACGCTGTCTGCTGGCTTTCCTGTGGTTGTTCTCTGTCCCACAAAGTCTTGGTCTACAAACATCTGGCTTGAAAACACTAGGCATGTGAAGAGCTGGAATGAACAGTTGCAGGGTCAGGGACTGCATGAACAGCCCTGTCTTTTTAACCTTTCCTTTTTTATGAAGTCGGTGATCCAGCAATCCAAGCCTCCAGCATTATTATACCACCTTAAGCCACTGTTACTGATCAAAGAACAATTCCACAGATCAGAAATAAATTACCTGTATTCCCTGAGCTTTTTCAGGTTATAAAGTAAGGTACATGTGAGTGGGTTTGGTGGTGTGTGGGTAATAGAACATGTCAAATAAATCTGTGCTATACCTGTAAGAGTTCAAGGTGGAAAAGTCAAGATCTATAGTGAAGCTCAAAAACTAAAAGATATGAAAGCGGCTGTCACATCCCATTTTCTCTGGTCTCCCCAGCCTGCTTCAGAATCCAGAAAAGCTGAAGCTAATCAAATCAAAGTTTTAGTGTGGTCTTCCTTAGAAAACAAAATAGGGCCATTGTAAAATTCATTGCCTATAGACAACAAATTATGCAATGTTTTTGTTTAGGCGCTCTGCCATGAATTTAAGAACAGGGATCCTGTGAGAGCTCAGGAAAACACAAGCCTGGCAATATATCCTCACTTCTGCTAGCTGCATTATTTCCTCATAAACAGAAACTGAACTCGTATTTGCTATTCCATTTCTATAGCCAAGGCCAGAAAATGCCACAAGGTGAAAGTGAAGAAGCTGCCTTGCAAAACAATTGTCTGGCACTAACTGTGGGGAAAATGACCTTCTGGTAGTTGATCATAATTTCTGATTTATATTTTTATGTTTTATCAACACATGTGCAAAGGAGAATCCCTCTGTTTGGCTAACCTTGTGTAAGGTTTGCAAAGCCACGCAGACAACTGCACTACTGCCAGAACTGTGAGTCATGTGAAACGAGGGGAGTGACATACATGTGAATAGAGCAACTGCGCTCTCTGATCTCTGGACCTAGAACAACTCTGTCTGACAACACTGACATTACATCTTTGGGTCAGTTTTCTGGCCCACTCTCGTGTCTAAATTAGGATACGCTCCGGTCCTATCCCAAGCAACACCTATTCACTGCAAGTTGTTCCCACCTATGCAGATGCTACCCTTCTCCTCTGTTCCAGTATGAAGTGAAGTCAGTTTGCATAAACCACTAACTGTGAAAGCATTCCTCATCCTCTGATGTCTCGATTTATTCTCTTTGATTTTATGACAGAACTGGTGGGAGAAGATGTACTCACATCGGGTTGCTTGACTGTTATTTGCTGGAATTCCCCTGCGGTTCCTCATCCACGATTCATGCTCATCCAGGGAGATTGCCTCTTCTTGATCAAAAGAGGATCTAACCCAGGAGGACTGGAAGACTCAAACTAGGGGAAAGTACAGCTCAGACTTAAAGGTAAGCTATGTAGCGGGTTCATGAGTTAGGCATTTCAGTAAGATCCAAGTAATTTGTCATGAGTGATCACATGTAATCCTAGTATATACAGTATTTGGTATACTTACCAACCACACACTACTCAGATACGTTAGCTTCTTATATATTGAATACATGCTACCTTAGGTATTTATATAAGATAATTTAGTTTGAACTCATTTTACTTTATGGTATAAACACTGCCAAAATAAGACAAAATGTTTTTATGTTCCTTACTTTCACATGATTGATACTACACATACATCATTGCAAAGCTCTGCTGAAGCACCGAGCATACCATTATGCACCAGCTATTCTCGAAGGTAAGAGAAGAAAGGGGGGCTGTTCAGACTTTCGCTCTTCTCTGATTGTGATGTAACTGATGCAAAATAATTCTTAGTTTGTGCATATTAGAACAGTATCGTAGAGATCTGCAAGAATGACTGACCTACGACAGTCCTTCAGCCCTTGTTTTCTTACAAATTCTAACAGTGCAAACATCAAGATCTGGGAGGGAAAACATAATCCTATAATGAGAATTAGTAAACATGTAACGATTTAAAAGTGCACAACTTGATGGGAAAGATGTTGCTTAGCAACATCAGCAGCTGGATCTGCTGTAAAATCGTGATGTTGCTTGGCAACAAAAAGCTGAGCTGGCCTTTTGTGAGAGCTGTGAAATGGTATTTTGCTGCCCTCCCCCCAGGATAACCAGAAACTGCCTATCAGGACTGCATCGCTGAATATAGGGTAGGACTGAGGATTTAAAGGACAGCGAATGGGACAGCTCTTTGACACAGCACAGCCTTGGCTGATTTGCTCCACTTAATGTACAAGTATGAAAGAAAAGAAACAGGAGGACTCTGAGCACCTGTTACCAAGAGACAAAAGAATTTTTTTAAAAACAGATTAAGAAAGTTAAAAATTATTCTTCCCATTTCGGGCTAATTTTCAATCAGTATAACCACCTGGCCTGGAAAAATCCGATCTATGGCACACTTGCATTGCTTCTCAGCACGCCAGTGCAGCATTTCATGGCACTCCTGCGCTGCGCCGTCAGCGCACCGTGGGGTCCAGCTGCGGCACCGGAGGGGGTCAGGCTGCAAAGTCTCAGTGCTCGGGGAGGAACTGAACGGGAATTATTTTGCTACAGTGTGAAACCTGGAAAAAACCATTGCGATCCAAAAGTGTTTTGACTGCTGATGGGGTTCAACCTCTTCATATAGCTAAGGTATTTGGAAAAGTTTTATTCACACTCACAGTAAGGAAGTAACCGACAACAGTTATGGAAAGATGTGACTGCCTCATTACGCATAGTATCCTTAGAAATCAGTTTAGAAAGTAGTGAAAGACATCAAGTGCCTGCAAGATTTTACCTCTCATTTTAGTGCCTGTACACATAGTCCCTCCTCCCTCCTTCAGATCTTTTAGTCTAAACATTCATGGCACAAATGGTGCAGAAGACGACGCGTATTTCTTTGGAGAATTGATGATCTCAAGGTAAAAAAACCCACCAAGTGGCAGAACTAGGATGTCAGCACTGGCTTCCTCAGCGTGCTCCGGTTGCCAGACTATGCTGGAATTTGAGCTAATGTCATTTGAATCTCCATCAGGAGGTACCCTTCCTAAAGCAACACGGGGGTGCTAATTAATTTTATTTTACATTCTGTGTAGGAATATTTTCTCAGCTGAAAAAAAACAACCTCTGTCCTCTCAACTTGTAACGGAACTTTCATAATACTGTATAGTTTCACGCAATAATAAATAGAAGTGTTTCTGGAAATCTTAGTTGTGATTCTACTGCCTAAAAGAGACACCTAGTGTCACACTGGACACCTTAGGGTATCCTGCTTATCCTCTCACTGCTTCTCTGGAAGGCACAGGTCTCAGATAAGTTTTGTGGTTTATCTGCCAGTCCCATGAGGATGTCACGGCCACCTCAGGGTGTTTAAAATGGTTCTCAGTGCCTCCATCTGCGGATCTGAATAATCTTTCCCTTGTGCATTGAGCATTAAATGTTTTGAGCACATGTATATTCCCTTTTATTTGCACTGATTGCAGATGTCAAAGTAATGCAGAGGACTTTCAGTCTTTAAAAGTGATGCCAAAAGTATTTCACAAAATAGATATGATCCAGAAAATAACATCCAAGTATTGGAGCATTTCTTTTTCCAAACCACATTTATACCAGCAGTTTTTCACCAGATTCCATATGCAGCACTTAAGTCAGCAGGAAGGCTGGTGATCCAGATAAAACACAGCTCTGTGCGGTGGCACTGACTCTCTCTCTGTCCACATGCAGTATGTGGCTATGGAGAGCTGGATAAAGGCTTCATATTTAAGTTCCTAACGCCACAATCAGCTAGCAGGCCTTGGGAGCTATAGAGGAGGCTGACCTACATAGCTCACCTGGTCAATCTGTGCCTGTCACTGTGCAGGACTGCAAATGATTTCCTTATTATTATTGCCTGCCTTTTAAAAACAGCTGATTATGATTTATGAAAAATATCTCACCCACGCTTGTATGATGTGATATATGACTGTATAATTCAGGTCCATAGCCAGATTGGCAGAGCGCACGTGTGTTGTCACACTCGAAATGCACAGTCATTCACTCAAAGTGAAGGATCCCTGTTCCTAAAGCTCAAAGATGAGGCAGGAAGAATATTGCTCTGACTTGGGGCAAAGTTTTGGAAGGAACGGTGGGAGGTCTGAGGTGACGGGTGGATTTCAGAACCTGCTGGCTCTCTGCTCCCAGAGCTGTCTGCCTGCTGTGGTGTCCCATCACAGCACTGGGGATGGTGGGACTCAACTCAGAGAGACAAAAATCCATGTTATGTTGAGGCAGAAGAGGAGACATAAGCAAGGTGGGGACCAGTTGGAGCAAGGTGGGGACTAGTTGGTTTAACACGTCTCTACAGGCACATATAAAGCATGGGAAGAATGCATCACAAGGCAAATTATTTCTTGCTTCTTTTCAGGTTCTTTCTTCTTCAAACTGTTTTCCTTGCTGTCCCCTCTGTAGTGTTTACCTGTTTCTTCTGTCCATGCATTCCCTTTTTTCTCCTCCCTTTGGCTAAGCCATTCAGTGGATCTACAAGGGAGAGCAAAGGGTTGTCATATGGTCTGGTTTTCTGAGAGCTGAGGAAAATGGCAGAGAAGAGGCAAGGCATAAAGCTGCTCAGAAGGTAAGAGATTCCTTCCTTCTTGTTCTCCTTTAGCTGTGGAGTCCGAACCAGCTGTCAGCAACTGTCTCTCCCTAATTGCGGATGGCAGCAGTATTTCATCTCCTGCTTTCTTGGCCTGAGGTGTGTGTTGACATGTCAGAGTTGGCAGGTTGCAGCTGCTTTCTGGGCTTCGTGCTAACACACCCGTCATGCCCACACAAATATCACAGGAGGGGAGGACTCGTTCTTGGGCTTCTAGAAAGCCTCCAGCACTCAGAGACTTTCCTTGGGCTGAGGGCTGGACACTTACTGACTTTTTGTGCCGGCCCAACACAGGTATGTAATCAGGTATCTGCACACTCAAACACATATATACACATATAAATATTACATATCATGTATATATAAAAGCATATATCCTATACAGGTTACATCCTTCATCCTCAGTTAGAGACAATTTAGCCTGAAGCTGTTTTTCATAATCTCATGATAGTTGTTTGATCACTGGGTGAGAATAAATTTGGTTACAAACTCAGCTACTGAATATTTAGCAGTGAACAATATTCTCACTCCAGATGTGCCATGTTTTATCAGTAGTGAGGGCAGGCTATGAAAATAAGCCTCTCAGTAGACTTGCACCTCAAGACAACTTGTGAATAGCCAGACCAGGGTTGGGTTTCAGACTCTAGTCCAAGGAACTATACTAGATCTTTGCAGGACTAATTCTGGGAACTGAGTTGCTGACCCCTGAAATGATTTTGTAGTCCAGATAGTGTTCATAAAGCCACGAATGATTGTTTACAAAGATGCTGAAGTTGGCTGAAAAAATATTTATTTTGAAATTAAACTGGTTGAGTTCCTTCAATCTTCTGCACCTTGAAAATAGTTATATTAAGTAAGCACAACACTTTTACATTCATGTACTGTAAATATTTAGGTAGGATTACTTATGCAAGTTCTTCACTGATTCACAAAGCAGGATAACACTGCCGATATTTTACAAAAATAGAAATTGAGGCACAGAGGTCTTGAGTGATCAGGCCCTTAATATACTGTGTAATCCTGGACAAAATGGGAAAATAGGGCTAGTGTTCAACCCTCAGAATATCAGTACAGAGTGAAAATAACAACTGATTTGATTTGGCATTGGTGTTCTAAAAGAATAGGTTATATTTTACATGGACTATATACTGAAGAGGGACTCTTCTCAAGGATATTACACTGATCTAGCCCTGCACAAAAAGACCTCATCACAATTCAAGGCTGATCAGGACCAAAATACTTCCTTAGGCTTATTTGTAAGGGCTAGCCAAGAACATTTTTGTGCACAATAACATCACAGAGGTATCATTAAAGATATCATAAATAAAGAAGGAAAGAAAAACAGTAAGGCTAAAATAATTTTCACTTGCTTTTTTCCAAAGGATAATAATTGCATAATAACGAGAATGCTTCCTTACTGTCATTACCATTGTTTCATCACTGTTATAATGTTTACAATGAGTTTAATGAATGACTGTTTAAGATGAATATGAATGTAAATTATAAACCTATGTGCCCCCTTAACTCCTTTGATTCAACTAAGCAGGCATGCAAAACAAGATTGAGAAGTCAGTTAAAGACAGTCCCTAAAGTTTTTATGATAATCTGGTGACAATGACTGGTGCCTAAACTGCATTATCCTACTCTAAATTGGAGCTCTTGACGTTTGCCTTTGTGGGAGTGGCTTTTTTAAAAGGCAATCTAATGACATGTTGGTGGGAAGTGGTCCTGCGGATCCATGGTGGTTGGTGGAAATAAAGTTAACTAGGCTGCTCACTGTTGTTACAGATGGCACAAGTCTTCATCCTTTTGACAGACATAAACCTAATCAGCTTCTCCTAACGACAGATTTAAACTCATATAACGTATTGCCTTGTCCAGCTGGGTCTACACTATTTATATTCATGTTATCATTTTCCACTAATATAAACAATATCCAGTTTCAGAAGTTCACTCTTCATTTACAGGCGTATTTTTCCATTGGCATTTCTTCATCGTTAGTGAATATGTTAGACGCAGGCTTTGCAGTACGTTAGCTCAATCTCAGTTTTGAATTGGGGAAGGTTCCCTGGAGACCAGGCTCACAAAATCATTGTTGTTATACATAATTAGGCATTATATTTACATTTTTAAGCAGGGATTGTAATACTGAATGAAAATTTGGGAAGAAAATCTTCAGAAATCATCTGCAAATGGCAGCAATATTGGCTTCCTGAGTCTGGAAACAGCCTGGTTCTTAAAGATGCGAATTTCCCCTTTCATCTCAGTAAGATTTTAACATCAAAATCTAATTATGTTTTTTGAACGTTGGCTATCATTATTTTGGTTTTGGTTGTTACAACAGACGGAACTTGACAGATGAATAGATGAAATTTGATTTTGCAGTTGGTTTCTATTTATCTACCATTTATCTATTTGTCTACTGTCATTGAGCTGTTCTTTTCATCCCTAAAAAAATAACAAAAGGTAATTAAGTGAATGGAAATAAGCAACATCATTGCCCCAGTTCTCCTCCAGCTGCACCTATGATGTCTATAACCTTAGCACACAGTGCTATCACTGCAATCCAGTGCCTGGATGCATATTTGGATGCGGACTCAAAAGTAAAGATTCATTGGGGTGCAAAATGCTAAGAGTCAGCACCAGTATCTTAGATGATGGCAGAAGACCAGTGCAGTGGGAAAAGTAGCACTGAAATGTTTTAGCTTGGCAGATTTTTTTTGAGATTTCATATTTCAGATAGAAATACTACATGTTTATGCAAGCCTTATGACGGTCTCTTTTGGATATTAAAGATCCATGTGCCTTTTTGTACTGCACATCCTTGACTTGCTGGCAAAGAACCACCTTTTCCTGTTAGAGCAGGAGCTAATATTAAAAAGAATGCCTGGGCTGACGCCATATGCAAGTCCACAGATGGCACTTCTGTCTCCCAGTTACATCAATTGTTTTTAATCACAAAGCACTTTAAGGTATTAGTAAACGGAAAAATACAAAGCTTCTACTTTTAACATGAAACCATGACAGAACATAGGGAACTAAATATCAGTCCCTTTTACACCCAAAAAGTGGATACTAACTGTATTTCAAGTCAATGGAATGAGCACAAAATAAGACCCACAATTTTTTGTTCAGTTTAAAGTTCAGGTACGATTGGAGTATATACAGTACCACCTTCTGTAATTTAAGGGCTAAAGTGAATCAAGATTGGTATCTTCTTATATCCTGTTGTGGTTTAACCCCAGTCAGCAAGTAAGCACCACACAGCCACTCGCTCACCCTCCCCACCCCGGTGGGATGAGGGACGGAATTGGGGAAAAAAAGTAAAACCTGTGGGTTGAGATAAAGACAGTTTAATAGGGCAGCAGAGGAAGAGAAAATAATAATAATGATAAAAGAATATACAAAGCAAGTGGTGCACAATGCAATTGCCCACCACCTGCTGACCGATGCCCAGCCTGTCCCTGAGCAGCAATCGCTGCCCCGCGGCCAACTCCCCCAGTTTATATACTGGGCATGATGTCATACGGTATGGAATAGCCCTGTGGCCAGTCTGGGTCAGCCGTCCTGGCTGTGCCCCCTCCCAGCTTCTTGTGCACCTGGCAGAGCATGGGAAGCTGAAAAGTCCTTGACTGGTATAAACACTCCTTAGCAACAACTAAACCATCAGTGTGTTATCAACATTATCTCATCCTAAATCCAAACCACAGCACTATACCAGCTACTAGGAAGAAAATTAACTCTATCCCAGCCGAAACCAGGACAATCCAGATGTGATTCTTTTTTGTTGCACGAGCAAACTCTTAAGGGTTACTTGGTGAAGTCCTGTACATCTAGAAAAGAATAATATTCTTCTCTGAAAAGTGTGATAGCCTATAGGTTGAATCAAACCTCTTTTAACTTCAGGTGTAAGAACAGAACTTGACATAGAAAGATATGATGAGACTGTAGGATATGCTAATCCAAAAGGCTTAAGCGCAATTTCCAAAACTCTTGAAATCTTTTTACCAATAGAAATGGTTTAATAGTGCCATGATTCGAATATTGGTTTTGGGCTGGCAAGTCTTCATGCAGGGACTAAATATTGCAAGTATGACAATTAAGAAATGTAAGGCTAGTTTATTCGAATGCAAGAATATCTCCATGCTCAATGCTGCCAACACACATCACCTTTTGATGTGAATAATGCAATGAGTTAAGAGTCTACCCCAGAAACTCAAAAAAACCCCCAACTTTATGTAGACCATGAATTTAAACCTCTGCCCCCTTGCATCATGCAGAGATTTTCATATGGGTTCAATAAAACTGCAATGCTCCAAATTTGTGGGTAAAATCAGCTCTTTCTCATAAAGAAAGTGGTTAAGTATAATTTTCAGTTTACAGTTGGAAGTGGCATGGAAACTGTGAGTAATAGACAATGTAACAAGTAGGCATGCAACTTATTCCAACGGTTAATAATAATTACTGTAGTTTCAATTGTATCAATATGCTGTATATATAATACAGAGACACATACAGAAATATAAAACCAAAAATCTTTATAGTCTAATCAAAAGTTTTTTTGTGAGGATGAAAAATAGGTCAACAGCTCACATTATACTAAGGTAATAGTAACAAAAGTGAAAGACAGCTATGTATAATAAATCACACACATATCCCTCGGAAGTGTTGGAGGATTCGCAGTCTCTACCATGCTAAAAACAAAATGGAGCACATTAAAATCTAGGCAGGTAAGGTCCAAAACTGTGCCATAAAAATTAGCATTTTGATACTCATGAACTGTATTTTGTACTTTTGTTCCTTCCTTTACTGCAGCAATCTCTGTGCTTCTGGCTTCAACTAGAAGTTGCTCACGATGTCAGTGTGTTAACATCAAAAATTGCTTTTGCTCCAGAAGATCTAGAAACATCCTCTCTGCCTCTTTTGGAGGATGAGCGAAATCTGACATTGAACCCTAAGTGCACGGAAATGGTGCTGTTTGGCTGACACTTCATAGAATCATAGAAAATAGGGCTGAGGGACATCATAGCCCTCCTCTATTTTAGTGTAGATCTCCCCAAAATAGCTGTATTTTTTACAGGTCTGCTGGAGGAAGCATGTTTGGGGAATGGGGGAAAATGTTCTGAAATCAGATTTCCCAAAGAACTCCTTTGAAAATACATGCCATTTTGTCTAATTTGATCAATTCCTTAGTCAGATCTATTCTGCAGAAACAGCTACAGTGTCGGTTCACTAATAAAGTTTCCTGTTTTCTTTCATTGCCTCTACGGAGATAATCTCATGGTCCTGCTTTCCTACTCACAATTATACTGCTCCTGTTTCCTTCTAAAATATTTCTGTTGCACATATGGCTACCGTTAATACACAAAAAAATTATTAGCATTATATCTATCACATTATGTTTTGATAGCAAGAAAAAGTGTTTACACTACACACCCAGTCAGCTTGCCATGAATCAGTGAAGCTTTTCTGATTACTTATATTCAGAAAAGCACATTTCATCTAGGTAACAAAATAAATCGTTCTTACCTTTTATCTATGTACAGTCCTATTACAGTCCTATAAATTCCCCGCAGCACACTACTGGTTACACATGAAGCAAACAAACATATCCTAATCCATTTGCAAGGACTCAGAGCTGGCGGAGTCTTTGGTTTGACCAAGAACCAAGAGTGCTATCTGGATCATATGCTTGCTGTGAAACCAGAGAAGTAAGTGAGTCTGTCAAGTCTTAACTAGCATTTTATGACAAATTTAATTTGGCAAGAATATATAGTTCAGTATTTTGTCAAACTTGCTGAGCCTTGTATATTCTGTACATGTATCTTGATCAACTGATATATTTTCATAATATCTTGCGTTCAGGAACTTCTAATGAAAACATACAAAAATTAAATCGAACTTGTTTCACCATGTGATTTTTAGAAGCCAGTACTTAAAAAGGTTTATGTCAAGAAAAATGAAAACTATAATCTGTGATGGCACTACTCTTATACTGGCTGTCCAACCATTAGTTGCTACAATTGAATGCAGAATCAACTGAATTTAAGCTATTCATTTAGCTTTAAGCCTGGATCATAGATGTAGGATAAGATTTTACTCTTTTCAGACTTGTTATGGACTTAAGGGGCTTCTATAAATGTTGTTCCACTGGCATCAGAAAACAAAAGCTGATCTGAAAGTCTTCTGCAGCCTGAGTAGTGGCTCCCACCTCCCCCAGAATGAAGGCCCATCTTTCCAGAAAAAAGGTCAGTGATCACTATGAAAGCTTGGTTCCCTCACTGAAAGAAGCAGCACAGCACTGATCAAAAGCTGCCCAGTGTTACAGGTCAATCATTCTCTGATACTCTAACAGTGCCATAAAAGATGATAGATGGAAGAGAATTGTAAAGAAAGCCCCAAGTGACAAGAAAGGAATATCCTCGATATTCTTCAAAAATACCTTCCTCCCATCCACCTGAATGGAAGTTGCCAAAGACAAAAGGGACCCTACCACAGCCTGCAGGAGATTTCACCACCTGAACCTTCACAGAGATGTTTCCCCCTCGGCCCCCCTCCGCTGCCTACTCTGGAAGCTCTCCAAACTATTGCTTCTCTTTCTATTTATATCCTGCTTGCTTTGTATCAAGCCCCACAAAATAACAAGCAAGCAATTTACAATGTAAATTATTTTTTGTATAAGGGAGAAATGGTCTGCAGGCATACCTGTGAATATGAAGTGTAAGGCTGGAACTGGGGGCATTTATTTTATTCCTTTTTTGCAGCCGGCTGTTTGAGTGGCTTTGAGCAGGTGTCCTTTCTAATCAGCCCCACAAACCAGTGCCCGTGTGACAACCCAAGCACATCCAGTCATTGACAACTTGCTTTACTGATAAAATAACCAAGCTATAATATAACTTAGATCAGCTTTTTCCTAGACTAGGTGGCTTTCCACAGCTTGCCCTGGGATTGTCAAAACGCTGACGAAAAATACTAACTAGATAATTCCGGAGCATGTGCAAAGTGATTACGGATCTCCCCAAGGCAGGGTATCCAACCTGTCATTGTCACAGATCTCTGTTTTAAAGATGGAAAAATGCATGGATGTAGGTGCAGATGGCAGGGTACTGAAAACTAAGCCAATGAGGATTAGATCTCCATCCATAGGCCCATCTTTCTTACATTTCTGGCCAACTACCAGCCCTTCTACCTCTCTCCCTTCCAAAATCCCTTTAAAATAAGATTTATGGATATGTGTATTAAGATCTACTTAATTATGATCTAAATCTATAATTAAAAAGCTTTGACATGAAGGGATGGAGATTTTTTTCTCAACTCCTACATGTATGGTGGGTTTCTAACCCATCTCCTGGACTGTGTAAAGGGAAAGAGGTCTACGCCAAGGTAATTAGCAGCTTGGTCCTGAATAGCTGAATCATGAGAAACAAATTCAAGCAATAAGCACTCTGTTTTTTATAGGATCAGGTTTTGTAGGAAATACCAACTTTATAATACAGAAAAAGCATGTCTGCCACTGTCATACTGCGTCTGTCAATATGATTGCTAGTTTCTGCCTGAAGATAAACCTATCTCTTTCAAGGCAGATTACTTAAAAAATAGTTTCCAAAACATACAAAACATACCAAAACATTGTGGTAATATAAACCCTGTTCATTAAAAACATCCAGAAATAGTTGAAGGGGCCATGGACTTACATGTTGAGAACATATTTCAATATAATGCCATCGACGTTCAAAATAATAATATAATCACATTCTTGTTAATCTCAAACTAATAAAGTATTATTTTAATCCGATTAGTTCTCCTAGTGGGAAAGGCTAGGAGTGACTTCAGCTACCCGAAGATCTGTAAAAGGTTTGGCTCACCAGAGGCAATATTCTACCTACAGATGTTCAGTGTAGTGTTTTACAGCCTGAAGCAAACTTCGTTATGCATGAAAGGACAAAACATCGTAGTCAGTTCTCCCTTAAGAACATCGTCAAACATCTGCATATTCTTTCTAGTGACTAGCCAGCTAATTTTATCTCTGCAATTCTGCATGAGAACCACACATTCTTGTCGTTACGTGGCAACTTAAAATCAACAAGCAATCCTTTCTGAAACAAATCCTTAGAACTATTTCTGAAAAAAGAACAACGGTGGAAGAGAGCCATATTGAACAACTCCAGCATTTGCAAATAGCTATTACAATCTGTAATGTTGTAACATGTTTTTAAAACAGCTGTTTTAGGACATGCACACTTAATGATCAGTCTCTTGGTCTTAGAAAGATACTGACTAAATAGACATCATCCTGCAGACTACTTTATAGGTTACGTGGATTTTAAAACAAGTTATACAAGAGATCATGGAAGTATGGAACCTCAAAGGAGCCACTGTTTTTTTCTGGTAAGGAGAAAACTTTCTTTTACTTATAAGACACGTCCTCTGCCTTTTTGTAATGACTAAAACATAATTAGTAAACTGTTTTGAGTCTAAATATTTTTAAATTTAAAGAACTAATAAAAAACTACTTACCCAATTTTCCTCTAGACTAAAAATGAAAAAGGTACCACTCTGTGCCTGATTTTTATAACCTTCTGCACTCCTTCACTCCTAGCTGGTGTATGGATCCCCTTTCTCCCTGGATCACATGAAAGTGTTCTATTAATGTGAATTGGCTTATGTTTGAGAACACTATGCTGGATAGCTATGAAGTGTAAGGAATCTGACCCAGGGAGTTGTAGGGCTATGACACATCAGTTCTTCACAGGAATTCTCAGTTGCTGGATGAGAATAACAGGAGATAGGTCCTGTACACCGGGCGCAGGCTGCTGTCCTTGTTGTTAGTATACTGTTTGCTTAAGGCAGTGAGGCAAGTTCCACGATACACTGATGTAACTGGAATTTTACCCTCTGGCTTTTCACTCCAGGACTGTAACTACTAAGTATCAGGCTGTCAGACTCTCTCTCACCTGACTAACTTAGTAAGCTAAGTTTGGGAAAACTGATCACTTTAGCATATGACAAAGGTATATAACCACAGCATCGCTAAAAGTGATAGCTGCCTTAAGAAAACCATTGCAAGTCAGCACTGCTTGGCATATTTCATGAGGAATGATTTGCTGGAGTTCAGAATAAACATTTAAAGTCTAGGAATGCTAGTAGATTACCTGGCAGGAGGGAGAGAAGGAAAAAGCAGAAGTCGCCTGCCTCCATTCCATTCTTCATCCCTTTGCCTGTGTTCAGTCTTCTCTTGCCCACACGGTCAGAAAAGCGGGAAAGCAGCTTGTCTCCTCGCACGATGGGTAAGATGGATCTTTCAGCCCACTTGTTTGAATGTAGTGGTTGAAGTCAGAGCGTTACATCTGTAAGCCTTTCAGGAAAAAACACATGCCACTTCAGTACAGAATTGTCTTAACTATAAACCCCCAAAGCACGTGTCACTGGAACGGGAAACCCACACCAATCATAGAAATGACTTTTAAGTAGAGCATGTTTTCAGTTACATGGTACTTTTGGAAAATCCTCCCTTGGAATACACTATTTCAGAGAGGAAAAAAATTATTTCTTTCAAAATAGGTTGTGAATTGCAGGCCTTTAAACACATGTAGTAAAAATATATTCACATCATCACAAAGCGTGAAGAAATGATTACTGTGATAGGAATAAACCTATCACAGAAGTGCTTAGGTTTAAGTTAATTGTTTGCATGGTGTTGGCAATGTCTAATAGGTGATAACTTCTAGAGATTGCTATAAAGAAAAGTGAATTCCTGTGAATTTTCTGACAATACAGAAATTATTGGCATATTACAATTTCAATGTCAAAAAACTGCCATGCAGTTATGCAAAATATGGGCACAATTCTACAGAGCACTAATTGGCTTTTTCTTTTGCAAAAATCTGACACTCTTCTGCATTTGCTTTTAATTCCTTTGTTCCTCCATTAGAAATGTACTGGATGGACCACCAAGGCAGCAGCTGTCTGGCTATTCGCCGCTCTGAGGCATCATTGATGTATGTATATATTTCCTGCTCCTTCTTGCAAAGATTTTTTTTTTTTTATTTTCCTAAACTAAATTGCTGTTTGATTGTAGGGAAAAAGTGGAAGGTTTTGAGCATTTTAGTCTCCGCCAGCATGACTTCCACACGTTGTTGTAGCAATCTTGTGTCAATCTTTCACTTAATGAAACCTTCCAAGTCATTAAAAAGAAAGAGTTCCTGGTACCAATGAGGGTTTGATCCTGTCGGGTTTTTTTTCCCTGACATCCCACCAGATTGGGCCCCAGGTTTTTCTCAGACTTCTATTAATGATTGTTCTTTCATATTCCTCTGAAAATACCTTAGACTGGCACAATGTATGCTGTGATTTGACAGGCTGTAACCTAATCCACTCTGCTGAAAGAATATCTGGTGCCAGACTTTTACCTCCCACAGGATTATCTGTAAATATGGAAATAAAAGCTTCTGCAAGAACCAAGTACATGAACTTACACTTCTACATTGCTAAAACATTTTTTTTTAAGTTAGCTGCACTCATTAAAAGAAATTCCCCTCATCTGTGTTTGCTTGCAGAGCTGGCAGCTGAATGGCAAGTATCGCAAGATGTTTTGTTTGTGATGTTTTCAATTAGTCTAGGCCCCATTTCAGATTACCAGGATTATCTTTATGTCAGGAACAGCCATCACTGGGCAACAGGTCCTGTATAGCAACGTTCACAGACAATGAATTTCTTGCTTTATCTCTTCATCCTGAATAGCAGCATTTATTTTGGTGTATTCAAGGGAAATGCAAAAAGTTTATGCTTTAAAATCATATGCAACACTCCTGGGCAGTGACTAAACTGTCTCATTTAAAAACATGTCTTTTTCCATTAAGGCCTAGGAACATCTGCGAGCAGATTGGGGATCTTCAGACCAGGAGACCAATCTTCTAGAATGGGACAAATGATTAGATTTGATATGCGATCGAATGGTGGTAGATCCACAGTTTATTGGCTCTAGATGACAGCACCTGCATGCTGGGCAGCTCCCTAGTTATCTGAGACGCACAGTCAACGCCACTGGTAATTCACTGCTCAGCACCATAAAAAAAACCAAACATTATTTCTCTGTATTTGATGACAATGGAGACTGCCTATTGCTTGCTGAAACACAGTTTCCATTTGAGCTGCTGCGTATCATGGTATATACAAAGTATGCAGAATTAAGAATTAGAATTCAGTTGGAGATCCTCTGCTAAATGCCAGAAACTTTATGTGCGTTTCTGCACTCTGACAGGAGGAAAAAGGGAATGGTGAAATCTGCACACAGTGAATCTCTGCTAATAAATATTAAATATTTATTTTAAGATTCCTCTCTGTGAGTCTTCTCATTTCAATGAGAATAAGGTTTTTCATATGTGCATGTATGAGAACTGAATGGACGTCACACAAAAAAATACTCTCGGTGAGTAAAAACAATTTGAAAATCTCACAATCAACTGATCATGGACCATTTTTTTAAGTTACTGTTGACGATAACTATTGGCATATATACACAATAAGAGTCAGGAAAGTAGAGATCTGATCATCTGGACAAACAGAACTCTCAAAATAAAAATGCAGGGGAGTGTCTGACAATATTGCAAGATGTTGAGTTCATATTAAGCATAGTCAGATGACATTAAAAAAATTGTAACTCACATATACTCACATTTGTTAAGCCTATATTTGCATCCTGACATCTGGACTCACTGGGAGGAGAAAGCCCACATATGTTAAGGGCATATATGGTAGTTTCTTAATAGCACCCCCCTATATTTCCCCTTTTTCTGAAGCTGTGTGTTGTGAGTCAGCTTATAGAAGGCAATGGCATTATTTTAGAAGGTGAGGTCTGGGACACGAGAGGTGATATTGCATGTGTTGTAAATTAATTTTCAGATAAATAATGTAATTCTTAAACAGAGTTAGTGGCATAGGAGGCAGAATCTGCTGGTTGCATGATGCCGCTTCTGGCTTCCAGCAGTTAAACTGTGTTTGAAAATCGGCTTACTGCACAGTCTGCTCATGTTTTCCTACGAAAATAATTGTCAGTGGGATGCCAAGTCACTGTGAATGGGAGGGAAACGCTGCTGCGAATTCTCTTGAATAATGCACGATATGCCCTTGCTATAGCTGAGACTGGTAAGAGTTCCTCACCACCTGTCCTATAGCCCGAAACACTGGTTTTAGCCCTCATTCTTCTGCTCTTCTATGCCTTTCACTGTCTGTATCAGGAACCTGCTGGCCACAATACTGCTACAGCACAGGTCAAAAATCATTCACTTGATTGATAAGATAGTTTATGGACAACTGTTACAGCAAGAGCTGGAAATACAGCATCCAGTTACTGCACAATTTAGGCACTTCTTCCCACTGAAATCAACAGGAGTCGAGAACCTGGACATCTTTGCAGAGCTAAGGCAGGACTGCAAAACATATGTGCCTACCTACATGCAGGACAATCAGTGCTGGCACAACGGCTCTGTGTCACGCTCCAGTCACAAGGGAGCACACTGAGGCTTGGGCTGGCTGACACTTCCACCCCTGAAATTCCGTCCTCCTGCAAAAAGGTGAAGTTATTATACCTTCATGCTTGGTGCTCCCAGATTCAGTTTCTCCAGATGACCCAAGATGACGTGATACTTGGTTAAGCTGTCTGAAACTGCCAGTCTGCTCTCTGCAACAAGAAGATGGAACAGGAATTAGGAGTCTTGATAGCATCCACCTTCTGTCTCACGCAGAGCTGCATGGTGTGTGCTGTGACAGACTGGTCCACACAAAGAGCAGCAGCAGGCTTTTCCGCTCATTCCTACCACTCCCAAGTGACGTGTGTAGCTTCAGTAAAAGAGTTTTTTGTGATGAAACTGAAAACTGAATTCAGATTAAACTCCACTGATCTATGCGGGGTGGTCTTATTTCACATATAAATACAAGCTACTGTAGGAATGAGACAGTAATTGTTCAAATCCTTTTATAGTGCACAACAATCTTGTTAAAAGTGAATTTATATACTGTACAGTATTTGTGGCACTATAGTACTTTTTAGTGTTTCATTTTTGGTTAATGTGGGTTGCCTCTTTAAGAACACTTTTTGCTACTTTGGCGTATATTTGAGACAAAGAGCAGTCTGTGGGATATTTTGCTCTTGTACCCAATGAATAAAAGGCCCTGCTTGTCTAAGCACCAAGAAAGGTCAAACACAGATTTCAAGAAAGCAAGCATCATCTTCAGAAACACAAGATTAGTGTTTTTATGAGACTGGATACAACACGATTTCATCAGCAAGGTACTGAACCTTTCGCCCCATATTGAACCTTTTACTACTTTGCCTCCCACCCAGCTCAGCGTTTTGCATTTTGTACTGTGTTACAAAGGCTTTGGAATAGGAAGTATTTCTTACTGTGTGTTTGTGTACTGCATTGTACAATGGGCCCCAGTCCTGTTTGGATCCTCTCTGGGGACTTTCTGTGTTAGGGTCCAAAAGCACATTACTCATAAGGAATTTGCAACGCAAATTTGACAGCGCTGTACTAGTCGCACAAAGTATAAGAACAGAAAATTGTTCAATAGTCCAAACTATAATTCAATCATTTTGTGCTGAAAACCAAAATATTTTAAACATATATTTTGAAAGATAGCTTATGCGCAGTTGCAGTCTGTAGGCCAGCAGAAGTACTGATTTGGGGAAGACAAGGTAGACCCATGGCTGTATACTGAATCAGTCTGATTTATGAAGGTGTTTTAGAATGCCTGCTAAAAATACTCCAATAAAACACCACAATAATTAGAGCAACACAATAGTATTAATCACATAATGAAATACTAAAAGTGTTACGTATTTATATTTTGCAGGATTAATTTAAACCTGGAAATTAAGCAGAGAAAGCTACAAATAAATTCCTAGATTCCTTGCAATGAAAAGGTATAATTTTTAAAAACTCATTAGGAAAGTTCCTAGAAATCAACTTTTAATGTACTATATTGTAATTCTAATAATGTATTATAATAAGCCCCTTATATTGATAATTTGCAATTATATTGAGTGGCACCCATTGTCTTTGAAACAATGTATTTGGTTAAAATCATCCTTTAGGATAGCTTTGTTGGAGTCAATGGATTCACACAAGGAATTCATTTTGATGAGCAATATTTTTGTATGGATCAGAGATTGTGCAAGCTATGATTCTATGAAAATTTTCATATTAATTGTATCAACCTGCTGTAAGTAGTGCATTTAGATTTTGCCTCAAGTTTCACAAATATGTTAAGTTCTCAGGAGAACCCAACACACCTCTGGGTTAATGCTCAACTGAATTATGAACCTATAAGAAAATATGGAGTTGACTGACATGCACTATGAAGAAAAGAAGATTGTGTTTTGGGACTTCAGGGGGATGGAAATCCCTGCTATTGTACGTGTTCTTTTAAAAAATCTGGGATTCATCAATGCAAGTAACAATATGGTTTTGTTGTTAATGATCTTCCCTCTTAATAAAATGACTGTTATTTTCTGTTAAAATTACAGAATACTTCACCCCAATGCCTTTTCTGTAATACAAAGTGTATTTCATCCTGTCTCAATAACGTGGAAGATTCCCAAATTTGAAAATCTCCTATAATGCTAGTGTTCATTGTACCTAGAATGCCTTCTTGTTCTAGCTTGTTACATGAATATACATTAACAGTGAAAGAAGAGTCAGTTGGAAGATGTAGTCTTGCAACTGTGAATCCTGTGTATGAGAACTTGCTTTAGAACCAGTACAAAATCAGACTTAAATGATCCAAATGATGATGAAGCTACTTCTTTTTGTCTCTCTGGCTGCTTTACCAGTTTCCAGCCTACTGAAGCCCTCAAGGAGTCACTGTGAAAGTCTGAAGGTTCTGATCTCTTGCCTCCTGTTTCACAGTCTACTGAAATTGTAAAAATTTCTAGGCAATCCTGTCACTATGTTTGAACACTACGTAGTACACTGAAGCAGAGAGCATATGCATTACTGTAACATTATGAATTCCATGATTAAGAGGAGTTACATGCCGTAACCAGGAAAGCAGGAATTAAACCTTTAGCATATATGGCTGTTTTAAATTTCTTACCGATTATAGCAACTCGATATTATTACATATTCCTTTAATTCTCTTTTCATCAGAATCTTATGCAAACTCTATACTGACAACTGAAATAGACTGCTAACGATTGTTTTATCTGATTGGTGTGATAACATAAAGCAAAAGTCTATTGCAAGGAACTTTAAAAGTAGGATCATCAGAAATAATCATTCAGCACACTTCTAAACTACTGATATTTATACAAGAGTACTACTACTTATGATGAACTATGAGAAAATAAGGGCAATGAGGGACTTCACACGGCCTCGCTGCTCCAAATTAGAAGCCAGATCCATCATTACGCTAAACTCAACTCTAATGGGACCGGCACTGGGAAAGGAATAGGAAGAGAGGAGAAAGTATATATTAAAGAACTTTTCTTTTAGTCTGTAATATGAAATGCTCATCATTAAATGACAATTTGAATATTGCTGAATTTTCCAGAGTTGTAATGCATGGTTGTGGGTAACTTAAAAATACTGAAGATACATTTCTTCCTGGTAAATTAATAATACATATTCTTACATTTAACCCTGCTTTAATTTTGTTGTCTTTCATATAAACACCACCACCGGTCATGGTTAACTAATTTAGGAGTCTATTCCACTTCAAAGTATACATTTGTGACTTTATTTGCCAGAGCACAGATCCCTGCTTAGTGATTAATCTATACGTATTATATGGAAATATATGTATTGGAGATGCTCAGTCAAGTGTATCATCCCCTTGCCTCTAATTTTCACCTCTTCTGCTCCTCAGATGTTAGAGAAGCTTAAAGTAGATGACAGATTTGTTACCATCGGGTTCATCATTACGTTTTCCCCTCCTTAATTAAAGGTGAAAACTCTAGGACCTTTCTGCTCAACTTTTTTAAAAGCAGAAAACTTGCTTAATCTGCCTCGGACGTCCGTGAGCGGACCTCAGCGGCCGACTTTCGGGGATTTACTCGAAATGACCGACTTCGGCGCAACTTCTCGTGGAACGAGGCAATGACAACTACCTGCGAGGCCCGGCGCCGCCCGGGGGGCTGCCGGCGGCGGTGGGCCCGGCTGCTGCCTTCCCGCCCCGCTACGAGGCCGCCGTTCCCTCAGGGGAGGCCTCCGTTCCCTCAGGGGAGGCCGCCTCCCGCCCGCTGCGCACCGCGGGCGCTGCTGCTTTCCCGCCCCGGCAGCGACCTCACGGGGCGGCGGCGGCGGCGGCGGCGGCGGCGCGCGCTGCGGGGCGGGCTGTGGGGCGGGCTGTGGGGCGGGCTGTGGCGGCCTCGGCCCCGCCCCGCGGGTTTGGCCCTCTCGGGCCGCCGTCGCGACCGGTAACGGCGTCTCCGCGGCCTTGGCGCCTTCCGCGGGGCCGGGCTGCCCGGGCGGCGGCCCGTGAAGGCCCGGGGCGCCCACCAGCCATGTCGGAGGCGAGTGGAAGCGGAGATTCTTCCTCCTCCTCCTCCTCCTCCTCGCGGGGCTCGGGCGCGGACCGCGGCCGCCTCTCGCTGCCGTCCACCTCCCGCAACGGCGCCGTGCCCCAGCACAATCAGCAACGGCGCCCGCCGGCCTCCGGGGAGGAGGGAGAGGAGCCGGAGGCGGCGGGCGAGGAGCCCAGGCGGCCGGGGAGCGCCGAGGGCGCCGGCGATGAGCGCGGCAGGAGGATGATCCGCAACCAGTACCGGGAGCTCATCTACAGCGTGCAGCGTAAGCCCGGGGTGCGGCTCCCCTCAGCAGGGCCCGGAGCGCGGTGGGGGCCGCCGGCCTCTGCGCGGCCCCGGGGCGGGCGCGCCTGTCCTCCGGCGGGGACGCCTCTTTGTCCGTCCGGGGGCTGTGGTTTGTCTGTCTGCCGGGGCAGCCGCTTAGGTGCCAGGCTGGTAGCCTGGCCTCATTGCTTGAGGAACTCTTAAAGCTTTTGTGGGAACTCCCGAGTTCCTCCGCCTGCTGAAATTTTGGGCCTGTAGTTAGATCGACATTTGCCTCCCAGGAAGCACTGGCAGACGGTTCGGTGAATGGCAAACTGGCTGGGTGGTCGCACGCAGAGGGTAGTGGTAATGGCTCGATGTCCAGATGCAGACCAGTGACAAGCAGTGTCCCTCAGGGGTCTGTACTGGGGCCAGTGCTGGTCAACATCTTCATCAGTGACACAGACAGCGGGGTCGAGTGCACCCTCAGCAAGTTTGCAGTTGGCACCAAGCTGAGGGGTGCAGTGACACGCCTGAGGGATGGGATGCCATCCAGGGGGACCTGGACAGGCTGGAGAGGTGGGCCTGTGTGAACCTCATGAGGTTCAACAAGGCCAAGTGCAGGGTCCTGCACCTTGGTCAGGGCAATCCCCGGTGTCAATGCAGACTGGGGGATGAAGGGATTGAGAGCAGCCCTGCCGAGAAGGACTTGGGGGTACTGATAGATGAAAAGCTGGACACGAGCCGGCAATGTGCTCTCACAGCCCAGAAAGCCAACCATATCTTGGGCTGCATCACCTGCAGTGTGGCCAGCAGGTCCAGGGAGGGGATCCTGCCCCTCTGCTCCGCTCTGGTGAGACCCCACCTGGAGCCCTGCGTCCAGCTCTGGGGTCCTCAGCACAGGAAGGACATGGACCTGTTGGAGCAGGGCCAGAAGAGGGCCACAAAAATGACCAGAGGGATGGAACACCTCTGCTGTGAGGAAAGGCTGAGAGAGCTAGGGTTGTTCAGCCTGGAGAAGAGAGGGCTGCGGGGAGACCTTATTACGGCCTTTCAGTACTTAAAGGGGCTCATAAGAAAGATGGAGATAGTCTTTTTAGCAAGGCCTGCTGTGACAGGACAAGGGGTGATGGTTTTAAACTAAAGGAGGGTAGATTTAGACTAAACACAAGGAGAAAAATTTTCATAATGAGGGTGGTGAAACACTGGAAGGGGTTGCCCAGAGGGGTGGGAGATGCCCTGTCCTTGGAAACCTTCAAGGCCAGGCTGGACGGGGCTCTGAGCAACCTGATCTGGTTGTAGATGTCCCTGCCCATTGCAGGGGGGTTGGACTAGATGGCCTTTAAAGGTCCCTTCCATTCCAAAGCTTTCTGTGATTCGCATGCCAAGGGATAGCAAGGTTAGGAGGGATTTACCTGCACGTAACATGTGTGTGACTCTGTTGATGCAGTGGAACTATCAGCTTCAGACCTGGAGATACACTGAAAGCCTTTAATTCTGTGTTCATGGTGTTTGAGCTTTAACTTGAAACTGCAGGTACCAGTATCTGCCCGGACCAGAAAGTCATTCTTAGGCTTTCCAGAAAGTGCTATGGGATTTTTAGCATCTCCGTAGATAGGAGTTGTCAGTACTCCTCCCATGTATGTTTGGAGTGTGCCGCTCTTTTCATGAAAGCATAACAATGGTTGTTTGAGTAAGCACTGCCAAACTTAGCAATATGTGGTGTTGGTTGTTTTCTGCATGCTTACTAAATTTGTAGGGTGGTTTTACAAGAGAATACAATGCAGTTTATGGGTGATGCAGTCTGCGTTTATGCAGAAAAACAACAGTGGTATGTCAGTGCACTGAGTATGGTGTGCGTCCTTAAAAGCAGTGCTGTGAGTAGCTGTTCAGAATTGAACACCTGAAAGCCTCGTTAAATCATATGTATACCAGCACATATAAGTAACTGTGTTTGACTTGGTGATCTTTGGAAATCACCAAGCATGCATTTTTGGGGATTTGTTTGTTTCTTTCATGAAAATCCTTAATAACTTATGGGTAAGATGAATAACATAAATAAAACTAGGGTATCTGGTAGCTGCTTTGGCACAGATATAGATATTTTACTGGAAGCAAGAGGAATCTGGGATCTGCTAACATAAATTCAGCCACGTAAATCTTATTTCCTTGAAGTAAATGGAAAATTACTATTTCAAACTGAGCTAATGCGTAAGCATTAATAAAAATGGAGCCTACATAATCTTGCAATTAATGTACTATAGCTATATTCTGTATTTTTGTGTGTATGATGGGCTATGAACCAGCCAGTTTTGATTAAGGTGTAAGTATGTATTTCTTGATGCTTCTATATTTAAGTAATTTAGGATTTCATTTGTGTCCTTTCCCCCCTGCCAGAAAATCGTGAGGATATGCTGAGCTCAAAAAGCAACAGACTGACAGAAGCTTTGGAAGAAGCCAATAAACTGTTCAGTGGAGGTAAAACAAATTCTGTGGTCCTTACTAGAGGTGTTTGCTTGAGAGTTGGGCAAGTGTGAGGCGATGATGCCTAGTAAACTAAAAAGGGCAAGATAATGAAGTTGAGGTCCAAGTACTTTATCAGAATTATTAAAGTATAACTTGAAATAGATATGTTTAGTTGAAGAGGAATTGTTTGAATAAGTTGATATGAGAAAATAAATATCATTACTTTAGTGTTTATTTGCACTTAGAAATACTCCTTGCTTTATTTTTACTCTGTAGAACAGTATGTGTAAGTAGTACATATAAAAGATATCAGTGTAGAGAGGTTCATTTCACTCGGAGAGATGGAAAATATGTCAAATATGAAAAATGCATTTTATTCTTTAAGATAATGTATTATTTTTCCATGCTTGCCTCTGTCACTGTCATCCTCTCCTTTTCTCTCTCTCTTTTTTTAATGCAAATATTATTATAAGGATTATGTAAGTAATTGTGTTAGAGGCCATTGCAATAAAATGGTTTACAAAGCTCTATACCCAGGATAGTCTGTATGCTAAATTTTATTATTATATTTTTGACAATTTAATATTATTAACATAATTTTTTTTCTGTAACAGTTTTCTGTGCGCGAGAGGCTGCGCTGGATGCCCAATTTCTTGTCTTAGCATCAAATCTAGGAAAGGAGAAGGCCAATGAGTTGCACTCTGAGATGACAGCGTTTGATTCACTAGCATTTGCAGAAGACTTGGTAAGTTCCAGACTCTGAATTTGCCAACAATTTTGCTAGAGGTTTGCCCTGTTTGTTAGAGAATCGTAAAATAAAAGCCTCAGATTGTCAGTCGATACATGACAGTTCTGATGGAATTTAACACTCTTCTCTACGAATTTCTGTGATTAACTTTCAGGTTAATGTTGTTAATTGTTTTAAACTGTGTATTAAGCATTTCCAATATATGTAGGGGAAAACCTAACTTAAAATGCAGACACCCCTCCCCACTGTTGCTTTGCTGCTACTTTATCACAGTCCCGTCAGTTCACGCTCTTAGGGTAGTCTTGTGCACCTTTTTTATGCTCACTGTTTTGTAGTTTCCCAGTAGCTAAGTATTTTCTTTATCCTGTACACTGCTGCATACGTTTTTGGATGGAGTTCTCAAGGCCCTGTGTCACTGACATGAAATGGGACTTTGGATTACTTGCGTGCTTTTAGACTTGACATGTTTGTCTCGTCGTACTGTCATTGAGTGGAAGAGTCAGTTCAGAATAGCAGACTTTTGAAGCAGACTTTCTTTTTTTTTTTCCTCTGACAATTTTCTCTTACAGTAGATGAATAAGGAATTGGTCTTTGGTCAAGTCTAGAGCTCTGCAATATAAAAACCCATCAAGTTCAATTGTTTTATTGAAGTTTTTCCTGGGGAAGTCTGGATTGGTGGATGCAGGGTTGGGCCAAATAAGTTGTTTTATGGTATTGAGGAGCGAGGCTTCCTGGGAGTGTGTGGTGTTCAGAAACTGTGAGACATCTTAGCTGTATAGTGCAATTTAAGTAATGCTTTGCTACTTCATACATCATTGAAACTCTATTGGAATATAGGCAGTTTTATTTACCTATAGCTCTTTTTTTCATTGCTTGCTGATGCATGCTGAACACAACAAATCTGTATGTGAGTGTTTTTCTGTTTTCACGGTATCTTCAGTAAAGTCAAGGTTCTTATGCAGCGATATTAAATATTAATCGAGCAGAACAAACACCATAATACGGTATTTTACCATTAATGTATCTACTGATCTTTCTCTAAGTGAATTTTCATTGCAGCTTTTTTTCTTTTGTAGCTGACCTTCATGGGTATAAATCGCATAGAAGTAGAAGAAAATGATAGTGATTCTGAGGGCGTTTCAGGTGGCTATTTACCTGGCGATGCCTGGCATAAACTGGGAGAAGAAACAGAAAAGTACTTCAGAAAAGCACCTTCTTTTCACTATATGTAAGTTTATTTAAGGAAATAGTATATAACGCAGCACAAGTTAATGGCCTTAATTGATGCTTCTCTTTAATGCCCTGGGCTTGAGTAGAGTTTAATCTCAGGTCACAGAGTGTTAACAAGAAGTTCTGTGTGGTCTCTGTTCTTATGGTACAGTGAACTCCTTGTCTCCGAAATATTTCATAACATTTCTCTCTTTGATTTTGATTTGGCTTGGCTACAAAATAATGGCACTTTTATCTAGCAGAGATAGCAAGGTATTCTTGATTTACCTGTTTCAGACCAAAACCAGTAGAAGTGATCCTCTTTCCTTTAAGAGCTGACTCTTCCCTCATCTTTCACTCTCTGTACAAGCTGCAGCCAGAATCATGAATAGAGGAACTCCCCCTGCCCCCCCAGACAGTTACAGAAGGTCAGTCCATCAGGGTCTATATCTTTTACCTGACGATTGTATTCTCATGAAGAGACCAACAGTTCTTCGTGTATGTCTGTGTTAATGGATTGTCTTTTAGAATCTTGCTTTCTGGCTCTGCCTTCAGAAGAAATCACCTGATTACTGGGAAGTGGCCTTATGTAGAATCATCTCTCCTTATGCTTAGGCAACCCGTTTAGTAGGAGCCTTTTTAGCTGCTGTCAAATGACCCGTAGTCACCTGGCTTATCGACAACGCTCCGATTTAAATCTCTCGTAAAGTCAGCCTACAACAGCAGGATCTAATTCAATTAAATTATCAACAGTAGAGCTGATAGAATATTATTCAGTTGTCTATGCTTTTGTACTTGTTCCACCCCCAATAAGTATCACTGTAATTACAAGGAAGTTGGTGAATACAGTAATTTGATCATACAATATCTGATATTTAAATGTTGGATAGCTAATTGAGATATTTCAGATTTATGTTTACACTTTCAAGCTGTAAGCTCTAAATGATAAGTATATTTTCCAATAATTTTTATGATCTTAAGACAGAACTGACTGCAAGAAAGACATTTTTTCTCATTAGTTGCATTTTGACATCTTAGATAATGATGGGCTTCTTTTGATAGAGGATGTGTGAATATTTGCAAAGTGTTAATTTTAAATAATAAAGTGTAGTTATCAGTTTAGGAAAAGGACTACTTATTTCTGACTCCATCTATTCTTATCTGATGCCTGAGTTATTTTTTTTCATGGTCAGACCGCGACTTCTGAAATTCAGCAGTCGCAACTCGACCAAGATAGCGAAAAATATGTGCTGCGGAATTTTTGGGTACTTGCTGAACTAACTTGAATTGAGTCTCAATTCACACTCTCTCCTTTAGGCATCTAACTTGGTGGAGATGCAAGGCAACCAAAAAGTTAGGAGCCTAAGTTCCTTATATAGTCAATGGAGAGAGGTAAGCACTTCAAGAAAGTGCCTAAATCTAGCACGTATATTACAGTCACGTTGTTTAATGAGAAACTTTGGATCTCTTCTTAGTGTACTGAATGTCCTATTGATTGAGTAGGTTTTAAAAATTTGTGGCTTTTTTTTCTTTAAAAAAAAAAAAGCTTACTGCAAACCTGAACTTACAGAAACTAGGCAATAGATGAAGAAGAGATAAATATTGTATGGAGAGAGTTTTCAGACAGAAAAGTTTGCAATAAATTCAAATGGAGGTATTGGAGGATATGAACCATATACTCTGTGTCATTTCTTAACTAGTTGTAAAAAAAGTAGATTTAAAGTTTTCAGTTTAAAAAGAAAAAAAAGTTGGAATAATTGCATCAAATTTTATACATCTGTTGATAATTCTGGTATGAGGCTGCCAACATATATTGGAAGCAACTTTTGGGCATGGTTGTTTACAGAAATCTCTAAATGCGATGAGGCTTTATTTTTAGATGTCAGTCATTACTTTGCACTTTTATCAGGAGATCAACTGCTCAGTATATAGATTTATTAGCATACAATGTAAAACATATTTCTATATATCCGTTCTTTTTGTTTCGGTTAGGTTGGGATCTTTCAAGTCTGATCCTCCTGTACCAAGGCAACGGATTGAGAGGCAGAGGAAGGCTACAGGAGGAGAAGGAAAACGGGCAATGCCTGCTCAGGTTCGTGAAGTGTTATCTTTATTCATGATTTGTTATGGCATAGTTATTACGAGTGACTTTTAAATCTTTCTGTTCATGTTGTTTCGGGTTTTGTAATTATGAGCCTTGTAGTACTAAAGGATTCAGACTTCATTATCAGGCTTCTTGATTTGTTTTGTGTGGAACTGCAGTATTTCACTGAGTGAAAGGAAACAGGATTTACAGACTGATTTCAAGTTCAGAAATAGGATTTACAGGCTGATTTTTCAAGTTCAAAGTAGCTTATTTGCTCTGATGCTCATTGCTTTCAAAGGAAACAAAAAAGAAAATTCTTTATATTAGTGTGCTTTCAACTTTTATTTAAAAAGTGTCTAACTGTGTGGCATTTGCACAGAAATGTGGTTAACAGCAGCAAACTAGTTAGCTCACTTAACTGCTGTTTTCCCTGCTTTCTGTTTCCCTGTTCTTTCTGCCTGACTCTGGCAGAAATGCAAAAGTCTGAGAATACTTACAGAGAGGCTTGCATTTGACACTTTGAAAAAATAAACCATGTTGTTCTGGGGAACCTCTGGTTGATGACGCCAGTACGTAGAGGCAGAATGTTGAGTGTGTCTTTTTAAATACCGCCTACCTCATAATAATCCAAATAGTGATAGAAATTATTCTGATACAGTTTGTACTGAGAAGAAGAGGAGCTGAAGGGTTTGAGGGAGTTGCTTCCAGAAGTGAGTGACTGCTCTTTGTGGTTTGCTTAGGTAAACACTGCTCATCAGCATTAATCTGTGTTAGATACACGGTTATGTGTGGCAGTTACTGTTGCTTGCTTTGTTGCAAGGTGGCCAAAGGGAAAGCCTTAGCTAAGGGGAACAGCGAAGGGGTTACTGAAGACGGTAGGTGAAAAGGGAATGACAGTACTTGAAGGGTGATTTGGAGTACCCTGCTTTACTGATAATGAACAAATCTGTAAAATCACAATAATCGTGTCCTTTGAGCACATCAAACTTCATGCCATGACATTTCTTACACATAAACTTTGGTGCATTTTCTGAAAAAAAGATCATAATGAGCTGCCCTTCTACGCTTATAAATAAACTTTTTCAGTAACCTCACAGACCGTGTACCACTAGGGGTTATCCAATTCCACAGAGCTATTGGAAAGTAAGCGTAGACCTGCAAATAGGCTCAAAACATACAAACTGTCGCCTTTCAGTTTGATATTATAAGACGGGAATTAATTCCTAAAGCACTTTGTAAGTTGTCTCATGTTTGCATGAGTGTGTCTGTAACTGTGCATGTGTGGTGCAGAGAGATAAATTTGTCTTTTATGTTATGTGTTCATAGCAGGCCCTTTTCATACTCCTGTCTTGCAACAATGGTTATTTGAGGTGAAACTATGTTTCTTTTTTCCAGTTAAAAAAAATGGAGGAGTCTCATCAGGAAGCTACAGAAAAAGAAGTGGAGAGGATCTTGGGATTATTGCAAACTCATTTTAAAAATGATCGTAAGTATGATTCAATTAAGCTTTAAGCTTAATTAAGCATTAATTTGAGAAAATGAATACTCTTCTACAGTTAAGAGTGGTTAAACTATAGAAACAAAATTAGGTGGAGTTTGCAAGTAGAAATCTTGATGTTGAAAGATATATAGTGACTTTGTCTTTTTTTATGAACACAAATCAGTTGCTGTTTGATTGTGAAGTAAATTTAAATCCTACCCTCACCTCTTATTCGAGCATGCCATGTTTTAGAAGGCAAATAGTCACTGCGTCTGTGTATGCGTGTGGCAAAAGATGGAAGAAAATAATATTCTCTGGAAACTTTGTTTTTTCCTGTAGGCAACTGGGAATTCAGCATTGTAACTAAATGGACATAAACATTCAGTTAGCTTTTAGAAGGAGTACTGACTTAAGTTTGTGTTTACATATATTAGCTCTGTGTATACCACCTGTTTGTTTATTTGTTTTTTTAACAAACCCATTTTTGCATCTGTAGCTGATACACCTATTTCCTTCTTTGATCTTGTGATTGATCCAAACTCTTTCGCACGTACTGTGGAAAACATCTTTCACGTGTCCTTCATTATAAGGGTAAGGCATGACATGTTCTTGAAATCTTATTTTAGATATTGGAATTATCTGGAAATACTGATTTGTTGTTTTTATGGCTTTAATATTGACAGATTAGGATTTAAATATTAGGAATCCTAATTTGTTTTCTACAAACAGTCTATGATGTTTTGGTAATTGAATAAAAAAGAAAACAGAGTTGACAGACTGATTTCTTTTACTAGATTTTTCTGCTACAGTCAATTTACCAACAAAACAATAGTGAAATTTTTGCTGTTAATACACTTTTCAAGAAGGGATTCTAGCTCACATTATTTTAGATTATAGGAGAGTAGTCATAGAGTACAGAAGAGTTATTGAGGTTGTAGGACAGTATGTCAGTGCAGCGTTTTACGTTCTTTTCGAATCTGTAGAATTGCACTTCATACTTTACTTAGTTTGTCTAATAAATAAAATGAATTTGGGAAAAGAGAAAAACTTAGAAGTATATTTTGACTAAATTCAAGTTTATAGTGAATAGCGATGTGATTATGAAAGGTTAACTCAAGTACATTTAATGAATAATAATGATTTTAATAAAACAGATTTTTTATAATCCAGCAGTTACCAGCTGTCCCATATTAGCTGCATTCTTTATGAATGAGTGCTATATTTAAATAATTTTTCTTATTTAGTATGCCAATTAAGATTCTTTATCAATATATGTACCTGTTTGTGATTATGTAATATATTAATTAAAAATATGAAATCTCAGTGCATTGTCCTAACTAGATAGCTCTAATTTCTGAAACTTTAAATCCTACTGTCTTTTAGGATGGTTTTGCAAGATTAAAGCTGGATGACGATAAATTGCCGATAATAGGTAAAATCTAGCTTTAAAAGACTGTTTTTTGTTACAGTATTGAAAAGTAGCTACATCTTATGTGTTCACAAAGTTTTAGGTATGTTTTTAGCTGCAGTTGTAGAGATTCGGGGATACGCAGTGAATGTAATTGAAGGCATGAAGAGATTTATGAGAGGAACTGAAAGGATTGAGTCTCTTTAAAATATGGGAAAAGGCTGTTATGCTGATCTAAACAAATTAATTCTATTAATAGAAATAAAAGGTTATTGCCTTTCCTTTTTAAATGATATTTCTGCTAATAAGTATATGAACAGTGTTACTCTTTGCTGAGAAAAGATACTTTTGTGTGCAAGAAGTCTCCTTTGTCTGTCTGAGTTGGGAAGTGGTGCAACTTCAAAACAGTTGAAAAGGAAATGCCATCCTACGTACGAGGTCTCTGGCTTTCATTCACACAGGATATCAATGGGATTAAGACTTTGGTGGGATTTCATAAAGGATTAAATACTTAGGTCCTTCTGAGACTCTGAAAAATGTTAGTTTCTAAATTTTTAGGAGGTAAGACTAAAGAGATGTCTTAAGAAGCAGCCTATGGTACAGGCTATTGATAGACACTAGCTTAGTGGAGCCTGTGTAATTAATTTGCTTTTGGTGAAGCTTTTGTGTTCCTGGAGGAACCTGACTTTACGAGTGTAAAGACGATGCAAATCCTGTATTTTGAACAGAGCCTTCAAAAGACAACGAGGGAATGGATGACCATAGCGCTGGAGCACGGAACCAGGTTGTCATATCTCTGAACCATCAAGAATGGAAGGTATAATAGATAGCACTTGATACTTTTGATTATTTTTTTTTCCTTAAGTGTAAGAATGCATTTGAGAGCTGTGCTGTTACGTGCTCTGATGAGGATAGGTGTTCCTGTATCACTACATTTAATTTTATGGATTCCAGAACAATCACAAATCTAATGAATGCTTTTAACTGCAAGAAAACTGAGACTTGGGAATAGCAATTTCATCTTTGATCCTTGAAGCCTGGTCAGTTTAAGTGCTTTGAAGTTGCGCAGTGACTTGCCTTTACTGTTTTATATGAGGACTGCGTGAGTATGGAGTCTGTTTCTTCCCTTATATAGGGTACTTGCTTCTAGAGGGGAAGTCCTCCATACAATTTCCTCACTGTTTGGTGTTTGTAATAAATCTTAGACAAAAAGTAGTTTTTAGCACATAGGACTCTTCTCCTTTGTCCCTCACTCAGAATGTGCAGAAGAAACTTAGTAATTTGGAATAGTGCTTTAGTATGAGAAACTTTGTTACTGACCTGGTAGTAACTGCAATTAAACTGAAATAGTTCAGCTCTTGTAACTTACAAACTCTTGTCCTCTCTAATCAGGAGATCGTAGAAACGTATGAAATAACAGAACCCATGATTAGCCCTCCTTATCAGAGAAATGAAGATGAAATGGAGATAGCTTAATTCTTCAAGTAAGTTCTTTTAATAAATCTAAACTAAATAAGTGTACAGTGCATGAGTTCCTTATACATGTGGAAGAACGGCAGGGAAACTACCTGTGACTTACGAATGGAGAAAAACTATAAGCAGGGTAGCTGTATAATGTCTGGAACATTTCTGTATTCTTGATCTCTTCATGGAACAAAATGTAATCTGGTCTACTATGCAGTAATTAACTGAAAAAAACCTCTCTATTTTTACATTTGATGGTCAGTTAATTGACATACTTGAGTTAATTTTTGGAACTTTGTACTTGTACTTGAAATGCGATGCTGTCAAGAACCATAGCTTAGTTTTTATCTTTTTTTTTTTAACCTACTGACAGCTGATGTTGTTAATAGAGTAGGCTGAAGAAGGACTTAGGGGAGCAGGAAGGGAAGACAGCCTGGTTCCCTCTAAAATCCTTTAAATAATAGGATTGAATTCTTTTGTTGTCACAGTTGTTTGGAAGTTCTAATTCTGAATGCATGTTGTCTTATTGTCTTCTCTTTTTTCTTTCCCCCTAGGTGCCTTAAAGAAAATATTTTAAAATGTTTCCTTCAGAAAAGATTTTATATGTATATATTGTAAAATTAAATTTATTTTTATTGGAACATCTCGACACTTTATATAAGCTGTCTTGATTATACCTGTCACAGGGTTATTACCGTACAGTTTCTATTTATTATGGCTTAGTTTACTACTTTATATAAAGCTTACTGACACAAGCTTTCATAAAGAGGAAATGCCATCCCCCTTCTTTCGTCCCTTGTCTCTCCCCAGTAGCAGCCTGCAAGTGGAATTTCCATGGTTAACCATCTCTGCTGTGGTAGTCTTGTTATCTAGATGATCTTGGGTGCTGCAGGAGAAATTGATACTGTCTTTCTGTTCTCACTCTTCTGGAAATCAAGGTTAGAGTTTGGAAATTTGGTCTCAATTACAGATAAAAATTCCTCCTTCCTTTTCTTTTTTAAGTCCGTCATGTGTATTTGGTTTTGTAACTTAGGCAGGACAGCCATATTAGGCCATGACATTATTTTTTTCAACATAAATAAAGTCTAGCTCCATCTCCTGAAAATACTCTTCAGAGGACCGCGTTCTCTGGAGTTTTTAGGATTTCTTCCTTCCTTCTGCCGTTAGGCCGGGTTTCTGACCGAGCAGCCGAGGGAGTCGGTGCCAAGTGATCCGCTGTCCTGCTGCCGGCACCGCTGTCGGAGCACGTTCTGGGGGGTGATAAAGTGCGGTCAGGCTATGGGAGTATGCGGAAACGCGGTTTGGCCACCTACAACACGAGGGAGAGCTGTGTGTCCGTGCAAATCCCGCAGCCGGGGGGAGGCCTCCTCCGGCCGGGCCCGCGGAGGGCGGCAGCCGGGCGGGGCGCTGCGGGGCTGGGCCGCCGGGCGCCATGCCTGCCGCCGTGGTGGAGTACAAGGGCTGGAAGGAGGGCTACCGCTGCGGCTACTGCGCCTCGGAGCGGGGCAAGGTCTCCGCCGGTAAGCGGGAGGAGGCGGGACGGGACGGGGCTGCCGGGCTCCGGCGGCGGGGGAGCGCGGCCGCCCTCACTAAAGATGGGGGAGCTCGCCGGGGCCCCGCGGGGAAGGCGCCGCAGCTGCCCGCGCTAAACATGGCGGGGCCGCCGTTTCCTGTGGGCGCTGCCCGTGCCCTGCCCTTAGCAAAGATGGCGGCGGCGGCGGCTGGTTCCGGGCGTCCCGGGCTGCCGTGTGGGGCGGCGGGCGGGCTGCTGTCCTGAGCCGGGCGGCGGGGCCAGGGGGAGATGGCGGCGGCCGGCGGCTCTCCGAGCATCGTCGAGTACTTCGGCGGAGAGGATGGCTACCGCTGCGGCTACTGCAAGAACGAGACCGGCAACCTCTCCCACGGTGCGGCCCCGGGGGCAGGGCGGGCTGCGAGAGGAGCCGGGAGCGGGCCGGGCCGCGCCGCGCCGCTGCTGCCGGAGACGGGGGCGGCTGGAGGCTACCGGGCCGCTCCTGCCTGGTGCCGGCGGAGCCGAGGGAGGCCGGCGGGCTGGCAGCAGCCTCCGCCCGAAGCCCCTCGCCCGGGGCTTCCCGGGGCAGCCGGCGAGGAGGGGCCGGTGTGGGGCCGGGGGCTCTCGGGGAATCCTCTCCTCACGGTCCTGTTTCATAGCAGTAGGGCAAACCATCAAAAATAACGGGAAAGCTTTGTAAAGGATGAAGTGTTTTAATTACCACTATCATAATACGCGCACCCTAACCGGGGATGTAGTTAGGATCGCTCGGGACAGTTTTGCTGCTCAGGTGCAGCTGCCCTGCCCGGCCCTCCGCTCCGGCCCGGCTTAGCCCTGGGTAAGGGCGCCTGCCTGGCAAGGCTCGGTGCCTCTAAAGCTGCGGCTAGACAAGTTTTGCTTAGGCCAGCTCAAGGAGAAGCTATGTTCTTTTGCCTGGTGAAGAGGTGAGGGTCCCTGAGCTCCGCTCGGCTCTGCGGCCGCCTCGGCTGTTGCTCTCCGAGGGGTCCCGGGGAAGGGCCTCTGTCAGCTTCAGCGCCTCTCAGAAGGGTTCTTCTGGCCCGGTGTTTGTGATTGATTTTTAACAAAATTAAGGAGCGATTTAATGTTATTTTGTTGGTGTATCTCTGGGAAAGATAGCAGGTGGAGAGGTAAACTTTTAACTTGATTGCATCCCAAGATTTATGTTGGTTTTGGTTTTTTTTACACTTAACGTGGATGTTGAAATCAGTAATTTATGAGAGTTATGAATACGCCAAATCGTTGAAAGACATCTATTCGAAAGTTGCCATTAGCTACTCAGATTTACAGCAGTATTTCTGTAGAACTTGTTGTATTTTAAAGCATAACTGTGGTCGGTCAGTCAAGTGTGTTACTGTATTATTTATTTCAGGTATGTGGGCACATTCAATGACAGTTCAAGATTACCAGGATCTCATAGACAGAGGATGGAGAAGGTAAATTTAAAAAGAAAATAGAAAGCTGTGTTGGCAGTTTAGATACAATTTAGAATCCAGATTTAAAAGTTAGGTCTGTAAAAAGTTAACTGGTTTCCATAAGTAATTGAAATAGAACTATTTGTCCAACGCTCTGCGACTTTTTGTAACATGACACTGTCAAACAGGAAAATATTGTTATTTTAGAAGGGTAGTATTTTAGTATAGCAGCAAAAAGCTAAGAACTTGCTTCTTGACTTTTGTTACTTGTCGTGTAATATTTTGATGTTATTTTAACAAAAAAGGTTGGTCTTCCGTTTATTTTGTAGCATAAGCAACAAAAAATCAATATGTATTTATTATTATTTGTAGAAGTGGAAAATATGTCTACAAACCTATCATGAATCAAACGTGTTGTCCTCAATACACGATAAGGTAAGAAGCTTAAAATATGCTATTGTAAGTGATTTGGCCGCTTCAAATATGTTCAACCATTTGTGTTTACTGCTTTAAATACATAATACTTGAAAAGTTTATCTACTTTTAATGATACTTTGAACACTAAATATCTGTTGTTGGGTTTGTGCACAAGCACATCAGCGGCTCAGGGATGTTTTCCTGTAAGCACTCTGCTAAGTGTGTACCCTTGCCTTTTGCTTCTGGGTTGCAAGCCAAAGCGAGAGTCCTGCGGTTGCTCTCTTGCTCACTGGCTGCAGATGAACCGCTATGTCTGTATCCCAGTGCTTTAGTGGCCCAAATAAGAGAGGCTGTCAGTTGAATAGGTATGAATAATTCTAGATACACTTTTCCAGCATTAGTAGTTAGTGTCAATGCTGTATCTATGAGATGGATAAGTGAAAAATTCTAGTGTATTGGCCTCCTAGGAAACCTTTTTCATGAATTGCTTGAGGTCATCTTGGCATATTTTAGTGATTATAGTGATATACACACAAAACATGCCATAAAGAAGGATATTATGCAGTACAAGGCAACATGATTTTATTAACTCAAAAGTATTGATAAAATATTTGACCGCTTAATATAGGGAAATGTAAGAAATGATTAGAAAATACATATACAGTGTAATTTTTTGAAGTGATTCCTTAACATTTTTTTCTGAAATAATCTTTCACAAAAGAAATGGTGATAATTTCTTTCTTTTTAAGGTGCCAGGCTTTGTGTTTTCAGACCTCCAAATCTCACAAGAAAGTTCTGAAGAAAATGTTGAAATTTATTTCCAAAGGAGATGTTTCGAAAGTAGTAAGTGAAGGTAAGAAATTCTAATTTAACTAATACTGGTGCTTGAAAGGAGGATCAAGTACCTGCTTGAGTGATCAAATGGCTAATACGCTTTGATTTTTGAATATAGACCCTTTTATAAAGGTCTGGGGAGGTTGTGTCTTTACAGTGTGTTTTGAATCAAGAGCACTATGTAGCTCAGAGACCAGCTTGTGCAGCTGACTTGCTCTATTGAAGAATACATTTCCTTACTTTTTGCATAGACCAGCTTATTTTCTTTTTCATCTCTGGGTACACGCTTACTTTCTAGTTGGGTGCCATAGAGAATTAGACCCTGCTTTTACCTCTGTCATAAAAGTGATAATCTGGAGAGGACTAAGCAGGGCAGTGGGTGGCAGAGAAGAGGAAGAGCAAGCAGGGAAAGGAGCGTTTTTCTTCCACGTGATTGAACAGTCACATCCCATTTATCCGACACCAAAACCATCTGTTCTCAGTTGTGGTGGAACTTGGGTTGGTTCTGAATCGTTACAATTTGCCTCTTTTGTGTGGGTGTGTTAGGTTTTTGGATTTTGTTGTTGTTGTTGTTTGTTTGAAGTTATGGCATGAGATTAGTTGACTGCCCCATTTTAGTGGAGAAAATAAAGCTCATAAATGAGTTGGTGCTAGTAATTCAGGGTCATAAAGGAAGCTTTCTGTTTTCAGACTATTGCAGTCACTTTATCTATGGGAAAACAGTTGTAAAATTGGAAGTGAGTTAATATTAATGTTAATTGTGCAAAGTGTGAGCTGTGGTTATACAGAGAGAAATTCACTCATGCAGTTTTTTAATTATTTGCAGAAGAGCCTATGGATTCCCATATAGAGGATGTGGTCGCCTGCGACTTTGCATACAAAAGTGAATCTCAGGTCAGTCAGTCCGAACTGACTCCCTTGAGTGTGGATCACACAGAGGGGGTGGAGAGTGAAGATAAGGACACAGGAGAAACAAAAGAAGAGGTGAATGTGCAGAAGGTGGAATCGGATTCTCTTCAGATATGTGCAGATAAAGACACACCAGTCCCTGGAGAATCATCACGTCCAGCTAAAACTGTTCATGCACCACCTAAGCCAGGTAGTCAAATTTCTAGTAGTAACTGGAATATACTATCATGATTTCGCAATGTTGTTGAAGTCCTTTTTATCTTGCCTAGTAAATCAATAATTGTTTCTCCCGGAGTTGGAGTCCTTGGTTGTGCAAGACTAAGAGCTGGATACAGCTCTGGCTGGTGCTGCAGGAGTGTTAGTTACTGGGTTAGTTTGAGGCTTGGAGTGCTAGTTACTGAGTTAGCTTAAGGCTTAACCTTGTCTCTTGTGCGGCAAGTGGGAAACCAGTTTAAGCCCCAAGAAAAACACCCTAGGTATTGTTTTTACATGTCTTCATTTCTGCAGGTCATCTTGTTGTAGTAGAAGTTGTGTTGTTTACACCCTGTGAATACACCCCTGTGTTTAACACTATATTTTTTACGCTTTCATAGACCACATTTGCTACAGATCTAACTGGCATTGGAAATACGTTCAGCATATTGTTGTGTTGTTATTTTGTGGGCTTAAAGAAAATTGTATAGCTTTCTGCTGATTTAAAAAAAAAAAGTACAGATTCTTCTGATCCTCTATAAACAATGACATTTTCTAGTTGAGCTTTTTTTAATCTGCTTGGGAGCTTGCCTTGGTTTAGATTTTTGGCTAACTTTAGATTAGAAAAGCAATGTCACTAGAGGATGTGAAATTATGAAAAACTAGTAATTTCTCCTTTTTTTTTTTTCTTGCTGTGAACTTAGTATTACATTTCTGTAAGGAAGTGCAGTAAGTATGTACAAGGAATAAGGTGATCTCCCTCATTTTACTTCTGATGCATTTATACAGAGCTACAGCTCTCACGTGCCAAAAACTGAAGGTAAATGCTTATTCATTTCTACAGTTTTATGTGAAGGTACATGGAATATTGGTGGCAGTTTTAATATAATGATATTAATAATTTTTAGTGTAATACTAGTTTTAATAGTATGGTCACTTTTTTCAATATGGAAGTTATTCCTCAGTCAAGCTTTTGTATCGTAATTGTAAAGATTTCTGAAATGCTGCCTTTGGGCTGAATTCGAACATGAAATCTTTACCCTAAAAAAGGATAATCTCATTGTCAGTCATCTGACTGTAATCTTTTTCGTGTGATAGCTGTTACTGTACCCCTTGCTGTGGCACGAGAGCCTGGAATCTACGTCTGCTTGCAGTGGTGTTAAGCTTTTCACGTAGCTTGTTGTGACAGGGAGGTGTCACGGATGAGTGGGCTTGTGATAACTGGCGTGTCACGTATGTCACAGCTGGTGGGTGATCCTCTGCGTGGGGCGATCAAGCAGAGGAGTCCTTCAGGGTCCTCGGGGTAAAAAGAAATGCTGGGAACTACTGCTACCAGGACGTGCCCGCAGAGTGCTGTGGGTTGCCTCTCCTACGGCTTCTCTTGTGTCCTGGCTGCGTTCCTGTGGGACATGGGTGCTTTCTGGAAGGAAGATGGTAAGGAGTGGATGGATTATTGCCAGAATAATTCATTTGACCAAAAGCCTGCTCTGGAAAAGAAGGTAGAATTGCTGACAGGCTCTTTGTGGCCCAAAGGCTGCAGATGAGGCAGGCTTGTCTTACAGATCACGTTTCCAGTTTTGCATAGCCTCTACAATGGCCTGTTTAGAAAAATAAACGGTATTTTCTGAATTGCAGTTAGCCAGTACGCGGCGAGTAATGTTAGTTAAAATCCTAGGGGGACTGGATACTTCAGAGTTTCTGCATGTGTTGGGACGTCATACTAATTCCTAATTTCACTCACCTGTTACATGTTGTGCCAGTATATATGAGAACTTCAAAGTGCTTTTTCCTTCACAAAAGTTTTTGTCTCCTTCTATAGGGTGGCTAATTTCAAGTAAAATAATGTTGGTTTTTTTCCTTAATGAACACTTATTCCAGTTGGATTGGGTTTTCATCAGCTTAACAAGCAATTTTGCATCTAAACAAAAAGGAAAGTTTTCAGAAATGCTTGACCAGAAAACGAGTAGTGCTGCATGGAAGCAGTACTGTTACACATTCCTGGAAAACTATTCCAGAATTTTTAAGACTGTATTTTATATTTTGATTTTATAAAATGCAGTCAAAACTTTTATAGCTCTTATATAGTTCATAGTTTATATAACTTCTATTTGTTGTGCAAATTTTCAAAACCCTCTTGTTTTTATAATAATTGATGACAAACTTTGGGTTATGTAAACTTCATTTTGGAAGCAAACTAAGTGGATATTGACAGCAGATGGCAGTCTTGGGTAAATTATTAGTGTAAACCTGCCTCACCTTTGAAAAAAGTGAGGTACGGTCTTCAGTTGTGTTAATAGCATTGGGTAAAACTGGAAACACTGGAAATGCAGATAAAGCAAGCCTGAAACATTGTTTGTACTCTATTTCAGAAAAAGAGGATTTACTTTATAGAGGGGAAATATGCATTAGTGTGCTTCTTTCTTTCTGGAGGTTTTAAATGAAATATAAAAGTGAATAATAAATGCATCAGAAAGCTTATTTAATTTGTCCTTTTCTTTTTTTTTTTTTTTTTTTTTTTTTTTTTAAGGGTAGGTGGTGTCCCAGGTCAAATTCAGTTTAAAATTTTCCAGATAGAAAGATGTTTAGTTTTCATCTTGGAAAAGGTAGACTTATTCCATAATAAGATTGTTTAATTGCATTTTTATTCCTTTATAAGCAAAACAGGTCGTTGTCCTATAGGAATAATGGGCTTTCTGCACAGTTTCAGGAAGAAAAGGTTTGCTTATGTCTATATACACATTCATTGTTTTAAAAAGTTTTTCTTGCTAACTTACAGCTTATAGCAGATATGAGACATGAAACAGATACCAATACAGATGAAGTACTCAAACATTCTTCAAATTTATCATGACTATTTTAAATAAACTCTTCCTCTGACTTGTTTGCCCATGGACAGGTCACATAATATTGGTAATTTCCTCATAGTATTTGTCCTTTTCTGGTGTATAATTTTATCTGTATCGATGAAACAAATACTGAAAAACCTTTGCTGAGAGGTGAGAACACTCAATCATAAAATCTACTAGTGCAATTGTAGGCTGTCTGAAGAGTTGTATTAGTGGTATTAGCTGTATTGTTGTATTAGTGGTATTAGCTGTTATTATTATTATTATATTATTATTATTATTATATTATTATTATTAGTTGTATTAGTGGTATAAGCTCCTTCTCCAAGTCCTTGAGATGCTCCCAACATTTCAGCTGTCACGGAGGCTGCATAGCACAACCAGACCGGGACTTTGCTGGGTGAGCCATGAAGAGCTTGCTGCTCACTTGCCCCAGGAGTGCGCTTATAAACGCTGTAAATTCAGTATGGTATGCACATTAAAAAGAATAGTTCACAGCTTTACTGATACTTGAAAATTGATCCCAATATAAAGTATTTTGCCAATTTCTGTGGCGTATCTATTGGTAAAGAAAGATGCAGGCAGTGGCTCTGAGGGCTGCGGTTCTTTGCAGGTGAAGTGACTCCTAAACAGATCAGTGAGCTTTTAAAATATCAGTGCTCTCACCGTTTCCAGTTTGAAGGAGGATATCACTGTTCCCATTGTCCATGGGAAGGTTTGAAGCTGATAGGGGACAAGAAAAATGTCACTTTTGGCTAATAAGTTACTAGTAAGAAGAAAGAGGAGGAAAGAAAGCTCTAACTATGTTTTCACAGGAGTTCTGGAAAAAAACAATTTCCATGTAAGTTCCAGGCCTCCAAGAAAGTGAAGTGGGATAAGCTGTACTTAAGTCTGGGTTTGGATTCTTCTTTATTTCTTATAAATATTAGCAGAGTTGGAAATGTGTCTTCTTCCTAATGCTTCAAATGAAAGCACCTCACCGTTCAGGGTACTTTCCCATTTGAAAAGGCAAGTCTTTCAAAAGTTGCCAATGTGTCTTTTGCAGATACATGGATTTCAGGAGAAAGCGAATGGCACAAAAGACTTCTTCAGCAGTTTGTCATAATATTTGTTACAGTTTTTGTTCTGTGCAAGATGTATGACTGTATTTCCCTATAGGGGAGTAGTTTTTTCCACTCTTCCTCTCCTTTTGAATTTTTTAATATTACAGCTCTTTTTTTGGCCTCTACCCCATCTACCACTGCCTTAAAAAAAAGTAATAAAAACTGGAGAATTAGAGTTACTTTGTATTACATTAGCTGGCTGCTGATGAAATTTTGAGTGCAACTTTCCCTCTCTATGGAACTCACAACAGCAGCTGCCAGGCTGAGACAGGTATTCCTTGAAAATGGATTATTTGTCCCCCCACTGTTTCCAGCGTACAGCTCTTACACAGCTTCTAGGGTGAGGTATCGTGTTCAGTTGCTTGTGTGCGCTACATGGAATAGCCAACAATGACGTACAAAATTTAAGGAAAGATGAAAGGCAGCACTGAGAGTGTTAGGAAAATGTTTCTTGCTTTTTGTAATTTTTACAAATTTGAATTTATGACTTTACAATCAGTATTGATGAAAATAATACTGTCTAGGGAAATTGCTACTTGTAAATAGATCCTTTCAGTGCCTTCAGTGGGTAGCATGGGGACCAGCCATCTTTTTTTTTTTTTTCTTTTAATTGAAGAAAATTCTGTATTTTTCTAGTACTGGCACTCTTATATCTTTACTTTTTATCTTGCATTACTGTCCTAACTATAAAATTAATCTGATCCCTTTGAGGAATTTCAACTGCTTTACATTTTTATTTGTGCATGCCTTTGGAACTACTAAGTTCTTATATTACTAATTACTATTTCCCATGCACATCCATTTGTTTTCTACGTTTGAATTCTCTTTCAAGTAAATAGCATTTCACAAATAGAATGTTATGAACAGTTATCTGTTAAAGATGAAGGTAAATTGATAAAAGTGAATCGATTAGTAAAAACAGACAATCTGAATATAATTTTAAGCAAAGATGTAAGCTTATGTGGCCTTTTACTCTTCTTTTTCCTGGCATTAGTAGCATTGCCAGTAATGGCACTGGCATTGTCATTTCTATATACTGCGTAAGGATTCCAGGTGACAAAAAATAAATGCTTTTTTTTTTTGTGTGTGTGTCTTCTACAGGCGTCTGTTTTGTAGCCACCTGGGTTTTTGATGCAGTAGAACAATTCTCTGTGAATTTGACTGTGACGTTTTGTGGTCGTGTTTTTTTCCTTTCAGTATTTCAAGCTGATCCCGTAGCTGTTTGGAAGTAGTAGACCATCATACCATACATTAAACAGGAGCTTTTCTTTGTTTCTGAGAGGGGGATGTGCCAAAATGATTTAAGGATGGACTTAGCAGGAAGTCTTTTCATTTTAGTTTTTAAATATATTCTTGGCTCTGGAGTGGAATCGTGGTCAAGGTGTTTCCATATTAAAGTGCTGTGTTAAACAGCTGTAGAGGAAAAAATCACTGCAGCTTAGCTTTGTTGGCATCAGGTGTTGTCAGTAGTTGTAAATGGGAAAAACATGTTATGTTCAGACTGTGGTCTGCAATTAATGGAGATTTTAACCATTTATTTTGAGTGATTTTGTAAGAACTACTTGTTTGTTGCAAAATGTGGTGTTTAATTCTTTGCTTGTGCCCTCACAGGCAAAGGGGCTGATCTGAGCAAGCCACCATGTCGAAAAGCAAAGGACATACGGAAAGAAAGAAAACTGCAGAAACTCCTTCAGAACCAGAAGTGCGCATCTGAAGGCTCTCCGCTTCAAGCAGGAGATCAAGTTTTCCTCTTGCAAAACTCTAAATCTAAACCAAACCAACCTAAAACCATAGAAGACTTCGTTTTTGTCTCTTTACCTGATGATGCACCACACAAATTAGAGGTAAAGTCTCATTCACTGTTGTTGGAGGCAAATTAAGGAAAAGTGTAGTTAAGGAGTTTTTGAAATGCTTGAGTGTTTAGTATTTGTGACTTTATGGAATGGTTATAGTTTAAATCTTGGAATATATGTGGTACTGCATGATATATATATGGTGCAGCTGAGCTGTGTGTAGCCACAAGAGGGTACTCTTGCCCTTGCTGTCAGTCGTAGCAGAGGCCACTACAGTTACCAAAATAACTTGTAAATTGATTTCGTACAGCGTGACTTGAAAATGAAAGACTTTGAATTAACTGAGTGTTGAATGATGAGATTCAATATTTAGTTCTGCAGTATATAAATACTTAAACTCTCTATGCTAATGAATCTTGACAAGACAGCAGTAACTGTTCATAAAATTAAGCAGATAAGAATAGAGTTGCTCTTTCTAAATGTCATTGATGTGTGTTGATGTCTTTGAAAGCCGTAAAAGTGATGGTAGAAAAATTTGCTTAATATGCTGGTTGCCATTAAATCTATTAGTAATATGGAGACAGTCATCTGGAAGACTTTTGGACTTTCTAACCCATAAACCCAATTTTTTCTTTTTCCACCCCCCCACCCCCCCCGGAAGCTGGAAAACTATCTGAATATAAGTATTTTCCTGGAGTTACTATGATCAATGATGATATTGGAAGAGAAATTTTTAATATTCTTTTGGTAATTATTCAAAAAGATAGTGATGATGACTTAAAAGATTCACCCTGAATAACTGACAAGAAGCCATGAAATTGATCCATCTCACTAACTCCTCCGGATTTGCTGATGAGTTGTATAACAGAAGTACAATGGCTTTGTCTGAACATCTTCATTTAGAAGATGCAGGGAGAATTAAAAGGAGGATGGTTCCAGCAGTGTTTTCCCAGATTGTCTTTGCTTCTTACTATGACTGTCAAGTGTGGTGGTTTTTTTTTTTTTTTTTTTTTTTATCAGAACCAATGCTATTTGTGAAAATAGAATCATACTGAAAATTAAGTGTTTTTTGAAATGAACGTGTCCTTAAACATGCTTGAAAAGAAATGCACTGTTGCTCATGTGATAGCATTGTTTTGGTTAGGGAGCAATCACTTTTACTAAGAACAATTTTTAATTTGTAGATTTTTTAAAAATAATTATTTTATTTTTGTATGTGTAAGGGTGATGGTGGGGAAGATGGATAACTTCCTATTACATTAACTCATAATTGAATATGGAAACATTGTTTCATCTTCCTCTTTCAATTTGAAAAATATCAAGAAATCCCCTTGGGATTACTGCAAAAAAACATGGTCTTTATCTAAAGAGCACAGATATGAGTCTTCCAAATGCATAGGTCCTTCAAGTATTTTTCAGTCTAGTGTGAAACTACAAGAAAGATTTTTAAAAAGTACAGAAAATCTCTTTAAAATGTCAATCTGCATACCATTTGTTGGTTTTATTTCCTGCAAACTATTTGTGTAGTTATTCTATATGCATTTTAGCCATCTTAATTTGCAGTTTGAAAACCTTGTATGTTATTCAGCGTAAATATAAAAGTCTTCAGTAGCCTAAATTGAGCTGAAGAATTGGAAGGCTATTGGCTAATATTAATTACATTGTTAGGGCCTTTGTGCAGGAATTCAAAATTTCTCTCTGTTATGATATTTGTATATGTATAAATATATAGTTATTGCATGGTATTGTAATAATAAATGTGTTTAACTTCTTCTGAAGGTGAGGGTGGTGAGATCATCTCCACCAAGTTCACAGTTCAAAGCCACATTTCAGGAGTCTTACCAGGTCTATAAACGTTACCAGATGGTTGTTCACAAGGACCCACCTGATAAACCAACTATAAATCAGGTCAGAAAGCCAAATGAATTTTATGCAAAGCTCAGCTTCCCCTCCATTTCACATGTCTTGTTTCTAGGAGAAACAAATGTGGATTTCATATCCATTGTATACTCAGGAGCGTGTAAAATACTGTATCAAATAAAACCAACGTCCTGAAAGTGCAAACTCTTTTGGTATCTCTTTGTGAGTGCCACAAATATTTGGTCTTAACTGCAGACAAAAAAGTTAAGGAAGTTAAGTGGGGATGCTATTGGGTAAGAGTTGGAGAGGATGAGGCTTTTGGAGATAGATATTGTGGGCCTTATAAATACAAATCTCATAAGAACTAAAACCAGCTGGACACTTACCCTGATAACTAGTCTCATTGGCTTTGGTTCGAATGCTTCCATAAGGAGGAACAAGCATGATCAGGGCCAACACGTGAGTGAAGAATTTATCACGCATACAAATTGTTGGTTTAAGGTTCACAGAAGTTTTATAAACCTCTTCAATTTAAGCCCTTCAAGAAGTAATCAGTGCACTCCATCTAAATTACACATCGTTACTGCTTCTTGTAATGAGCAGGCGGTGTGTAATAGTTAACTGTCAGACATATTACCTCTCTGATACTATGAAGAAAAAAATTCAGGCGACTGGAGAAAAAGTATATGTAGCAAGAATATGTAATTGCTAAACTGGGGCAATGAGTGATGTGCCATTAAAAATAATACATTTTAAAAGTCCTTGAGACTGTACAATGAGAATAAAATTTGTGGTTGCTTGCTTAGATAACTTGGTCAAAAAACAGGCTGAATAAACTGATGCTTTGAAGTGTTCTAGTGTTATACAATTTTTATTCTTTAATGAAAGTATCAACAGTCAGTTTAAGCTTAGGGTTAGTTGTCAGACTTTCCCCTGTAGGATTTTCTTGTTACACGTTTAAAGTAGAAAACTGACTTCAGAGGCTTTGAAGTGGTTAGGAGGAGATCTTTCACTAGCCTTACCTTCAGAAGCATGTTATCTGATTATATGGACTCAAAATAGTATGCTTGTATTTTCCTTGCTCTGAAGGTGAGGTTAGTTCCTGTCTCCTTTGAGGACCCCCAGTTCAAATCATCCTTCAACCAATCAGCCACTTTATTTGCCAAGTATCAGATGGCTATACACAAGGATACACCTTCTGACTGTGGCGAAAATGAGGTACAGTTCCCTGCATGCCCCTTTATGAAAACTTTTTTTTTTAATGCACAGTTAAATGATGGGAAATGGTGTCTCTGAGAGGGATTCTAAATACTAAAATATTGCCGTTTCCATTTGGGAGAGAAAGCATTGTGGTTTTTAGCCAGCTTCTGTTGCAGGCTTCAGCCCAAGGGAAACTGAGCTGAAGAGGGAGGGATTATGCATCATCATAACTTAAAAAACTTAGTAATGAGTTAAGTAGAGCTGCTGTGTGTACGTGATGGGACTGAGATCTCCACTGGCAATGGGATAATGGTATGGAAGTGCTTTTTTGATGGCAAAAGCATCTTCTGCTTTAAAGCTGTTTGGTACCTTTTCCACATTTCTCCTTAATTTTTTGTTGTCTTGCTTAATTTAACAGGTGAAAGTTTTTTAAAAAAAAAATCTCAGTTTTATTCACATTTCATTGCTAAGCATAACTCTCAACTAGAAGTCTCCTTTGCAGTAGAAACAGTGCAAAAATATTCCCACCAGCTGATTGTCTGAGATTCAGTGAGAGTACATTGCCTATGAATAAAGCCTGCTTTTAAAATGGTATTTACAGGATGCTAGTCCTAATCTAACAAGTTAAAAAAAACCAAAAAACCCAACCTCATAGGGTTCTAAACAAGCAGCTATTCTGCATTTCACTGGCAGGTGGCACAACATTAGCAGAATTAATAAAACTGCTACCTCCGATCTGTCTTTTCTATCTACTGGAACTGTAAGACTTCCATATTGATCAACTCTCTAGTCAGACTTTTCTGTTTTTGAGAGCAATACTTGCAGAAGTGATACCTAGCAAGCTGTGGCTGCTTTCCAGGTAGAATAATAAAACCACGTAATCATTTTTGGCTTTAGTTCAAAAGAGTGTAAGGAGAGCTTTTTTGTGAGAACTCTGTAATGCTACTGTGGAAAGCCATAAAATTTATTCCACTTTGTTTTGTAAAATAATAGGACTCATAACAATAAGTAGTAGTCTCTGCCCTTTTTATAATTACTGACATAAATTGGGTTAATTACAATAAGGTAAAAATTGGAAACGTGCCAAGAAAGATTGAGCTATTTACTAAATTTGTACCAGGCCTGATTAGGGACTTGATTTTTCTGCTACGGTGAATGTATTTCAGCCCTAATGCTTAGATATAGCCTATATTCCACCATGCTTTTGCTCTGAAAATCTTGTTGCTGCAGAGAGGGTGGTAAGAACTTCATATGCTTACTTACTCTTTGTTTAAAATTATGAATTTTTTTTAATACAATCATTACATCATGAAAAATCAAGAGCAAAATCATGATGGCTGCTTGCAGTTCAGTTCTGAATAGCAGTTAGCTCCCAGTTCATCTAATCTCTGTTTGGGTCAGAGTGCGGGGCTTGGTGTAGACTTGGCTTTGATGGCCTTCATCACTCCTGGAACTTTGTTTTTTTAACTGGGGGAGTCTGGGGAGGAAAGCTGATAAAGATGCATTAAGGACAGTTCTCGTTTCCACCACCTTAAGGTGTAAAGTCTGTCATGGGAATTGCTGTTGAATAGGAAGGAGATGGATTTATATTCATACTGCTAATAGTTTAATGGATTTTTATCCTCTTTTTCCTTGTTACTTGCCATAGGGGTTTGCCTACTCTGCCTTTATCTTCCCTGTCTCGTATTAGGTTTGTTCAGGCTTAGTGTACTATTCCAGAGGAGACACAGGATCTTCTCTGAAGCTTCTAGTAAATGTAAAAACTCAGTCTGATGCTGATGTCTGTTAATTTAGGTCCTGCTTTAGCACTAGTAAATTATCTTGTGTGTTCATGTGACTACCTGGCTAAGAAGGCCTTTCTATTCACAGTTAGTAGGCACTAAAGCTCTGTCACTTCAATCAAAAGCATTTTGTATTTGATCCCTGCAGGAAGTAAACTGAAGAATACTTTACACAAAATATATTTTGATGTAGATTAGAAGACTTTTTTTTTTTTTTAAAATACTGAATTTCTGTGGGAGGAGAATTATCTGAGTCACTTCTAAGAACAGAAGATACCAAGTAGGGTAAAATTGATCCAAGTTATTGAGAGGAAGGGTGGAAAATGCTATTTGAAAGACCTCAAACTTTTTCTTCTTCCTGTTTTTCAGACTTTTTAATGTATCACACAGACATTATGGAGCCAAGCAGTTCTTTAAGTAAAGGTAGAATGAAATTCTGTCCTATACACAGGGCTTTTTATCAGGGTAGTAACAAGTCTGCTTTGGGCTTTAAACTGGCAAACATCCAGGAATTTTTTTTCTCTAAAAATTAAATTTAGCTTTTAATCTGTGCAAGGTAATATATCTGTGTATGGTAGGTGAGCCTCCTTTTCAGGGAGAGTCCTGCACACTTTTGTGTTTGGAAAGTTTCTAGTTTAGGAAAAGTATTTAATTTTATATTTGGCTGAACACTTCATATTTAGAAACCTGCCTATATTTAAATCCAGAATCCAACAAAAATTTTTATGGGACATATTAACAACTTCTTTTTGGAATATATTCTTAGATTGTCGGCATTACAATATACTCTCTGCCTATATTAGCTGCTAGACTAGTTTAATATTAACCTTACTACATTAAAAGGCAATTTTAGGAACAGATTTAGAATTGTGATTATTTGAAAATAACACTAATGCGGAAAGTTATAAAACAGTTCACAATATTAACAAAAGTATGTGAACCGTGAAGCCGACTGTGGCTCAATGAGTGTGAAAGAAGGCCCTCTCTTGGTACCTATGCAATGTCTATACATCTTTTCATCAAGATTTTATGTGAGAAAGGGGAATAGATAACTTCCAGGACAGAGAATCCTTTGAATACTTGACACCAAAGATTTCTTTGAACTTCTAGGCACTCTCTGGTTAGTGCCACTTTGAGACCAGTGATAACTGGTGTTTCAGCGCCCTTCAAGATGGTGGGTTTTTCTGAATTTTGCCTTTCCCTCCTTACTTTCTCCTCCTTCTTCTGCATCTCTGATGGAGACTGCAGTAGCACCAATAACTGTGTCTTCATTAAAAAGAATTTATTTTGAGATTTTGCTGGGGAGAGTTCTGTGATGCATTTTGGTGATGCAGTACTGATTCCTGATTGAGGCAGTTAACTTCTGTTTGTTTTAATAAAAAGCAAGGTAGAAATTTCATAATGGAATAAACTTTTTCCAAGTCCCAGAGTTGGTGTTACCCCTGTGGTGATGAAACTTGCCTTTACTATGGAAGCATCGTCACAGCCTTTGGTGACGCTCTCATCGGCGAGTACAGGATTTGGTAAAGTAGAAGTATATTTGCTATCTATCTGCCAAATAAGTTAATATTCTAGGAACAGTTTTGAGTATCCCCTTGCTCCTGGAATTAAAACCAATTTAGCTTGCAAGTGAAAATGTTTCAAATGTTTTTACCTTGATGTAAAAGCTACAACTCTTCTCTGCATAGGCTTTTAAACTCTTGATTATCACCTTTTCTCTTAGTTTGTCTTGTATAAATTGAATTTCCCTTGGAAATCTTCTCAACCCTCTGAAAAACCTTTGGTCAGTTGCTACAGGATTCAGCTTCAAAACTGCCCTGGTTGTCTGCGCTTCAGAGTGCAGTCGAGTACTGATGTTACGCAAAGTTGTTGGCACCTAAGAATGTTTAAGTCAGCGTGTTTTTGAATTGGTGTCCTGAGGAAAAATATAGCAAATGATTTTCTAATTAAAGGTTGCTTCATAATACTTAAATACTGCTGTGGAAGAACTGATTTTTCAGTTTTTCTCTGTGGGAACACAAAACCTTATTAAGCTGCTATGTAAATGCACTCATCCACTGTTTTAGTGATATATGCACTCTTATCTTAAAAAGAGTTGTTGGAAAAAATCAGAAGAATTAGGGGGAACCTCAACAAATTATTAAGTGGTAAAGTATAGATAGCTTCTGAATGAGGTAAGACACAGTCATGAAAAATAGGTGTATCGCTGCCTATTGGAGAAGTTTATCCAAGGCTACTCTTGAATTAGCCAAGTCTCTGAACTGCTCATTTTTGGAAACTGTGAAAATGAGCAAGGGAAGAATCTGTTTTAGCATTTATCACGTTCTATGAATTTCTTCTGGCCCTTTATGGAAGTACTGTACATGGACCTTTATCTCGGGTCCAAGACGGTAGCTGCCATGTACTGTTCCCAATATAATACAGCTATTATTCAATAGCTTTTTTTTTTATTTCCCCCCCCCCTTAAAGTAGTGGAAGACTATAATCATGTTTAATATGAGAGTCTGTGTCTATAATATACAAAAAGTCACTAATGTAACCCATTGCGAGGATTTATTTAACATGTCTACAAGTTACCTGTTTGGGTTTTTATCTGCTGGGGTGGTGGTTATATCTATTTTGTGAAACAAGTCAAGCTATAATGAAAAAAATTGAAATCATGACAGCTTAGAAAAACTGAAAAAGGGAGACTGCTGTAATGAACAGGAGAGGAGAGAGTAGGCTGAGCATCCCTTCACTGAACAGGCGTTGTTTCCCCTGTATTACCAGTGAAAGATCGGTTGGAACACAAATTATAGAGCTGATCAGCAGATCAAGAGTACCATAATTATGCAAACAAATTGTATGTGTGGAGGTTGGTCCATCTTTTTTTCTTGATTTGTCATAAGAAATATAATAAATCATAATATAGCTTTGTTGTAATAATTCACGCACAGAGAAATGGATGAATATGGGTTTGGAACCTGTTTGTTTGGTTGGTTTTTAAATTGAGTAACTTTTAACAGCATTTGGTTATATTTCTGGGAGAAAATGCGTAGATTAGTGTATAGAAGGATGATCTGAGAATAAGACAGAAGAGTGAACTTTTTATGTGTCTTGTATAATCCCAAGAGGCAGAAATACGCTGATAATTGAATCAAGCGCTGGGGCCAGGCCGTGCTAGTGGAGGCAGCCTTCTCTGCAGATGTACTGCTGTCTGTTAGTCTGGTTTTACCTCAAGGAGCAGGCAAGACTCTGAGAGTGACCAGGTAGTATTTTATGCTGTAGCTTTGTAGAATTACAGTACAAAAATCTGAAAACAAGATAGAAGCAGGACAGAAAGAAACAAGATAGGAACAGTAACTAGCTCTGAGGGCATAGGCTGGCTCTTCAGATGAGAATATTGGATTTAAGGAAGCTTAGTAATAGCTCCGGCTTGTCTTCTGCTTTGCTAAGAGCAATCCATATCTGCAAACGTTTTAACTCTTGCTCAACAGCAAAAATACCTGTGTTTCTGTGTAAGAAATGCAGGGAGGGCTTTGCAGAATACAAGTCACCTGGAAGATGCTATGATCCAACTCTACCCCAGCTTCAGGATGATTAAGAAAGTACGTGGAAATATATATATAAATGTTTCAGAACATTTTGCCACCTGCACGTCTTTTGTGTTTTAGATGAAGTGTCAAAATGTATTCCTTGGTGTTTAAATGATAGATACAGATGTGGAACTGTGTAGCTCTGGAGGCAAAGATTTTAAATGAAATGAATACAGAGAAAACATTTCTTCTTGGCCCTTTAATCTCAAGAAGGAAATTTTTTGATCCCAGTGATGTAATCAATGGCTAATTTGGATGGGATATCTCTAGCAGTTCTTCTTAAGGAAGTATCATCTCGCTAGAGGCATTGCATTTCTGACCCAATGTTGTCCTTTTTAAAATGCTTCTTGAAGTCAATTATAGAAGCCGTCAACGTACTTATAGACACATACACATATATCTCTCTAAAAGCTCTCAGCTACTTTAGTTCTTTAGCTGTATTCAGATCTTGTGCTAAAAAAATAATAGTGCCTATCATTCCAAACTGAGTTTTACATATAACAGATTGTCATGTAAAAATTTGAAATTAAGCATTTTTTTCTTCCTGCCTCTTCTCCACTGAACTTAATGATGGATCTGGGTGGTTTAAACCACTGATACAATACATCTAGTCCATTAATGTGATTTTTAGGCTTTAAGTCTTTTTACAGTAGTCTTTGTCTTTAAGAAACACAGCTGAAGTGTAACTGAAACAAGCTATGTGGCAGCTACACAAGTTAGAAAACATTTCCATAAAAGATCATAAAAATTCTACAGTAGTTTCCAGAAAGAGCAAGAGTGAACAGTTTATTGCTGTTTAGACCTTCTGAAGCAAACGTTTCATTTAACTTTTCATGAGTGTTTTATAATGACGAACTTGTAGAAAAATAGTACGAGTCTCCGTTCCCGCTGCAAAGCTAGCTGGACGCTCTCTTTGCTTTGTGCTTAACTAAATATTTGTCTTGGAAGAAAAGAATTTCACAACACACAAAAGATACACTGTTTGAAAAGGTGCAAAAAATTACTGAAATAGGTATAGTGGGGTTTTTTCTTTCCCAGTTTGTTTTTAATTGCCTCCCAGAAATCCACTTGAACTAATATAGAAAACTGAGCGAATAGTCTGGGAAATGCCAAGGAGCACGTTGCGGTCGGTTTGAAAGCTGCTATCAGCAGCCAGTTGCAAACTTTTAGGTCTCTCTAACCTAGTTTCCTCTTTCTTTTTTTATTTTCTAGTGAGAGAAGGCTTAAAAAATCAATAGCTTTTGTGGTTATTTTTAACCTTCTGTAGCTTGCAGCCATACGTTTCTACAACGCTCTCGAATTAGCTCTTTTAGCATTTCGGTTGGTGGCAGCACTAATCTGATGGCTGGCTCTCCGTGGTCGGCTGCTGCTGCGGCAGAACGTCTCACTGCAGTGAGCTGGCGCTTCAGATCTCTGATAACACCGACTTAAAGACTTACACCTAGCACTTCTGTATCAGCTGGATTCCTTCGGTTTCCTTGTGTGGCCCTTGTGACTGAGGTGCCATGGATTCATGGATTTTGTTCTTGAAATGCCTATAAGAGCCTAAGAATTTAGGCATCCAGACAATTAACCAACTTGTCCATAGTCATATCATTTCAGTTCAGATTCTTTTTGCATAATGTTCTTCCTGATTTTGACAGTTTTCTATATAAATCCATATAAAATAAAAAAAACTCCTCTACTGTAAGACTGACAGATCTCCATTATTTTGAGAGTAAGTTTCTTCTGAGCAGACAAAGCCGCAGTGACTTTTTTCACTCCATAAGGCAACTGAAATTGTAATTCTGAAATGTACGTTCTGTCCCATCAGCAATTATTTCTATTTCATTAGTCCGATTCTTGTACTGAAAACAACATTTGAAGCATGCATTTAAACTTTAAATCCTCTCTTTGCTTAGGTACTATGTTTTGAAGGCTCTTTCTTCACCGTTGGGTCTGTAGATATCTCTGAAACTGTATTTTGTTAGCATTCCTATGTTTTTGTAAGTCACTGTTGAAAATGCTAAATTGAGCCAGCCCTAGACTAAGTCTTTGATTCCTCTGCTAACTTAGCTCTAGTGTATTGACCACTTCAAGGACAGCAGGATAGCTTGGCACCATCTTTCCTTGTAAACATGCTGCGTTTTGTCCCATTTTACCGATTTTTACATGAAGTTACAGAATTTTGTTCATTTTCCAGCCTAATTTCAATCTGTTTTCCTAGATAGCTTCTTTTTATTGTTGTTTTGGGTTTTTTTGGGTGTGTGTGTGGTCATTTAATAGCTTCTTCTAATCTTACTGAAAGTTTTACTTTTTTTTTTATTGTTTATTTTTACAAGGATGCTAGCTCTTTATTTCCCTGCGTATGTAAGATACCTAACAATTGCCCTACTTGAGGAGGAAAAACTCTTCATAAAATGAATATATGGGGAAGGTGCCAGGAGCCCTCTAGACAGAATGCCATCTTTTTATGGCTCGTTTCTGTTAGTGGGTACGCTAAGATTCGTTTGGCCACTCTTAGTTCCAAAGGTGGGGAAGCATTCGTTATGTTGGTCTTGGAAACAGGAGAGGGAAGAGAGGATAAGCTTGCTTGATACACATGAAGGTGATACACTGGAACTGTAGCTTGTTTGATTTGTCTTCTGTACGGAAACTCATTACATTATTTTTTATTTTATTATGAGCCTGGCACCTTTATGAAAAACAAAACCAAAAAACAACGAACGCTTTGGTTTATTTTAATCCCATTCAGAGATTAGATTTAAAAAAAAAAAAACAAAAACCCAAACTTGCCAATTCCCATATCCATTCCTCAGCCCTGCTTTACTCAAAGGAATACTCAGTTTTCCTTTACAGTGAATTGCAAATATGAGCAAACTCTAATACTGTCAAAGGGAAAATTATAAATGAACGCCCTTCTGTGATATCTTCCCACTGAAGATCTGAGATAATTTTACAGTTGCCGGTGATGACAGTTCAAAGCTGTTTTTTCCCGCGAAGGCTATGATGTCATTGTGTGACATCAGTAACCCTCACTTGCAGGAAGTTACTGAGCTACCGGGTGAAACCTGTTCTGATTTAGCATCCAAAGTATCTGAATGTCTTCCCCCCGCTTGGAAAAGGAAGCAGGTGTTAACACTCTAGTTGTATTATAGCTTTTTAAAGCTGTGCATGCACTTTCACTTGACCAAGTGGCTTTGGGTTGAATCAAACCTTCCTTTTATTTTTCTGCCTTTTCCCCCCGCTTTGATTTAATTCTCAGTGATGTATTCCTATCTTAGTTTTATTAATTATGTTTGAACTTATTTCATGTTGTTCTGTTGATTCTTTCTGGCAATTGTAATTAGTTTGCACGAAAGAAAGAATGCTGTGGATTTCACATATATAGTTTTTAAAAGACTAAAGTTTATGTAGTTCAGTTTGAAATTAAAATTAGAAAAACATGACTTTGTGAAAGGAATTTTGATTGTGCTTGTTTGACAGATTGAGTTATTTTACTTGCAATGCCACCTTTTAACTGTATTTCTTTCATGATTTGTTGAATCATTTTTGAATTGTGTTCATAATAATCTTACAGTATTAAATGAGTTTGTTAGTTTAGAAACTGAATCTTACTTTTACTTCAGTTTAGATAAATGTATAGATTAGATATATTCCTGGGTTATGATGAAAGTGCTGTGGATTTGGGGGTGGGAGGGGAGAGTAAGGGTTGAGAAGATAACAGCAGAGGTCAATGGATCTAAAATATTTATTAAATTCTCCATCTCTATGGGTCAATTAAATTCTTCCTTAAAAAACAAACAAACAAACAAAAAAAAACCAACCAAAACACAACAAACCCACAGCAGAAAATTGTTGGGTTTTGGGGTAATTGTTTCTTAATTGACTTCTAGAGAAGATTCACAGTCTTCTGAAATTTTCTAGGACTTGATTAAGAAAATTGTCTAACCTGAGAAATTTAGCAAGTATCAACAGGTGAAATAATATGTAATGAGACCTGCAATGATTTTTTTTTTTTTCCCCATGAGATTGTGATACAAATTCAAGTGCAGTTAAGAATTTTTTTCTAGCCAGCAGTATAGCTGGTTGTAACAGTATATACTCCCTAGCAAGCAGCTACACTCAGGTACACTTAAAAAGTCCCCCCTCACCCCCAAAGCCAAGGGATTGTATGGCAGAGCCTGGAGAATGGATAAAACTATTTGAAAAGTGTCGTTGGCTCGGTTTTCTCACCCATAGGGTTTAACTTGCACTATAAAGCTAAAGTTACAGATTAAGAACTATTGGGGGTCTTCTGACATGAAAATTAATAACACATGGTTTATTTTCTCTGAAGCCTGCACATTCTAAAATCGCTGGCTGTAAGGACTGATGCACTCGGAGTGTAGGAATTTGTAACTCTGTTCTGTTTTTATGGGAACATAATTCAAATTTAGAATTACTTTTTTTTTTTCTCTGTAACTATTACTTGGTTTTTTTTCTCTTGTTCTCTCTCCCTATCCACCAAATCAATAAAAATTCTAGAATTTAATTAAGATACCGCAGTCATTCGTTCTTCCAAACTCTGAGTAATTTAGAGTGGCGGTGACTAGATCTGAAATGGTTAATCATAGGAAATGCACAATCCCCTGTCTTCACCAGCACCTTATAGAAATTCAGTGTTCTTCTGTAAAGTCTGTGTCCAAAGGTTTACCATTCATCCATAGATCAGATACTGCTGGGTGTTTGAGGGGGAAAAGTCTGAAATACGACTTCTGCAAAGTCTTGCTTCTTTTAGCATCAACAGATGCACTCTCTTAGAGACACAGTCTTGGAGAAGGCTAAGGTTGTGTTCACTGTGAGCTACGGTGAGAACGGTCCAATTAATGTTTGCAGATCAAGATACATATACATCTGCCAGAGGCTGTGTTTTTATTTCTAGTGTCTGCTTTATAGCGCCTTCTGAAGAAAAGAGAAAGTTTGAATTACTTAGGCTGTATGTGGAACTCCGTCCTAAGTCAGCAACTTACAATATTGGCACTTTTTATTGTTGCCTGCCTTCCTCTCCTCCCCTTCCCTGGGAAAAATGGGATGAAGTAATCACCCCATTTTTTGTATTCCTCCTTAAATAGAATAATCTTCTTTAATTAATCTCAGAAATTCATAGAATTCTTGACAGCAATCAGGTTTTTGTAGGTGTCTCTATATATTCTTTTTATCAAATTCTTTATTAAAAGTTCCTGTTTACTATTACTTTGCAGTTTGCGAACTGCTGACTTGGTAAATCATCCAGCCATTACAAGAGGGGGAATTAAACTGTGTAACACATACTAGCTTCTTAACAAAGGAGTGTGGGGGGGTTAAATGCATACCAGAACTTTGTAACATGTTTAATGTGGAATCCACCAAGAAGGAAGTATTTGTATCAAATAAGTAAATGATGGTAAATAAATACCTATTATATGTTATTACTCTTAGAATCTTGAACAAGCTCCAGATCATTAAAACCTTGCCTTTTTGATTGATTATCTGCAGCACATAATTTTGTATTGAGTAAAGAATTGAGTTTTGAAAATGCTTGCACTTTCAGGAAGTTGATTTTTTTTTTTTCCTTCTTCCTCTTCTTCAGCCTTAAAACAGGCTTGCTTATGATTTTGAATGTAAATAGACTTAATCAATTTATATGAAGAGGTATGAGGGCCCTAACCCCCTTGCTTTAGTGATGGGGCAAGTACCAATGGAACGGTGGGAAAAGACTCCCTGTTGCAGGCAGTCACAGAGCAGGGTAATGTGTAATTTAGAATTAAAGACACCAGAAGCAGACCTGTATTGCAAGGTGATAATTCTCTTGCATCACAATTTTTAAAAATCTTCTTCTATTTTATAGAAAGGAAGTACTTTGGATGATTGATTATTATATCTATTTGTACTTCTAAACAAAATAGAAAGTGGGAGGTGGTTTATGGAAATTTGGTTTTAACTCTTAGAATCTGATGGTGTTTCTCAAATATATGGTTTTGAAAGAGCATATTTGTCTGACTGTTAATGTATCCTGAAGAATTGCTAATATTTTTCTCGGTTTTCTGCTTTGCATATTTGGACTGTCTTCTTGGGCACATGTTTCTGATGAATCTACCTCGATGCAGTTCACACGATTCCTCTGTGATTCTCCTCTGGAGGTATGTATTTGTTGTAGATGCAAGTTTTGAAAGGAATGTCTTCTTTCCCCTTCGCTCTCTGTAGACAGCAAACCATTATGGTATAGGTGGTATAGATGGGTGTCACAGTACTTGTATCATCACCGACTGGTAAGGAAGATAGCACTGTGCTTTCAAAGGAGTCTGAGGACTCCTTTGCTGGATAATAAGCTACCACTGAATTTCATATCACTACATTAAGAAACAGTAGCAGAAAATGCTGTGTCTTTTCTGTTCTTGATTTATTTCTATGAAAGAAAAAAAACATATTACTAATCTTACTGAACTGGTATTTGACTGCAATCTGAGTTAAAAGTTCAGGAGAGATGCTCTTGCTTCATTTCATGTAAGCAAACTGCTGCAGATTTCTTGCACTGTCTTTCTTGTTAGTCTTAAAGAGTTAAGTACTGCGTGACTGTAATGAAATTGTCAGGTTATAGTAATTACGCTAGTAATTTGATATGTCGCAGTTTGAATGAATCCATGTGTGGAGAGTTTGTTGCTGTTCTCTGCTGAGCCCACTGGCCCTTACATTCCTGAAAGCTGAAGAGTAATAGAGCTCATTAGACTTTATAGGAAAAAGGCTTTTATCACCTCGTCAACTCAGGCAGCAGACTGCCATTATATTCTTAATTTTGTATGGCTACGTAGATGTTGATGCACACTTCCCTGCCAGGTTTATACCAGTATTGTTTCTTACAGACACTTTTTATTGACATTTTGAAGCTTGAATTAAATTTTGTGTGGCACCACTACAGATGTCTTCAATTAGATGAAGTTAAATAAAAGGGGTTATGTATCAGAGGCCAAGGGATTCTTGAAATTCTTTATTCTGAAACAGTTGCCACAAGCAAATCTAGTAGCATGTAGCCTGTTTACTCTTTTGAACAAAAATAATTTAAAATCAAATTTAAACCTTACATGATTTCAATTTGTAATTTTTTGAATTTTTAATATTATTAGCAGCGAATAGCAGGAACCCAAGCTCTTCCTGTATTTTTATTTCCTCATTTTATTATTCTGTTTAGTTTCAGTTTTGGCTTTGGGCTCTGGCACAAAAAATGAATAGTTTAAAAAATGATGCAGACTGTAGTAGCAGAAAACTAGGCAATTTTCTAGCAGTAAACAGGATAATGTATAGAGAACTGTTTGGGGTTTATTATTCATCCTTTTGTCATGGAAGCTGCATTTAAACATTTGCCATTTTATCACTTCGCACGTGCAAATGCCACCTTGTTTGGAGAGGTACGGTTATAACGGTTCAGTATAGGAGAACGGGACGGAGGAGTCGTAACCAAAACCCAGCGTGGCCTGGTACCACGCTGCGGCCCGAGCGAGAGCGTTTAGGGAAGAAGGGCACAGGGAAAACCTGAACTGCTCGGGGCGGGTTCCTAGGTTTGGGTGCTGAGGGAGTTGGGGGGTGTTCTGGGCCAGCGGTTGTATCGGCATCATTAACAGTCATCTCTGCGTTTGCCCTTCCCGAGCTGTTCCACGTCGCCTTGCTACAACCGTTGGAACGAGCCTCAGTACTCGGATGCGCCGTGGCGTTACGCAGTCGCGTGATGATTTGTTTTGGTTTTCTTGTTTTGTTTTCAAATCCTTCTCTAATTGCTCTTTAGTCTTTTTCCATTTTGACTGATGCTAAGCATTAAGTCAATGATTTTATAAAACTGCTCTCAAAAGCATCTTTTTGAGCAAATTGCTAATTTATACCCATTGTTTTAGATGTGTGTATAGCAATATTTTTTTCCTCATGCGTTTACGTTCCATGCGTTTATGAACATTTGATATTTCCTCTGCGTTTTTAATCACTCGGTATTGTGGGATTTTTCTGTAGTTGTTTACACTCAGCTCTTGTTTAACCATCCTGAATACTTTTAAATTTTCAGCTCAGTTTGCTGAACATTGTTCAGTCTTCAATGATTCACATCCCAGTATGGGGAACAGAATAGATCCAGCGCGATGGAAAGTGAGCTGCTTTCCATTATGTAAATGATCATTTCTTACTTCGTTTGCTTTTATCTGTATTGAGATGCTTTTGAATCCTAAAGAACTGAAAGGCGTTTGTGAATCTAGGTCTTTGCTCTTCGAAAAGCACATCAGCTTCTGCTCCACTTTGTTTATTGATATGTGTTAATTTTTAGGAGATGTAATAACAAATGACTCGGTCGCAGGTCTGTAATTCCCAGGATCACCTTCTGTAGGATGTCATATTTTGGTCACATTTGATGCACTGCTCAGGACTAAATCAAAACTCATTTAATTGAGAGATCTTGGCAAATTGCGTTTTCTTTTTTTTTTCTTACAGTGGTGTAGACATCACCATGATGTTTACATGGTGATACTCAAAGTCTCTTGCTATTGAAGTCCATTGTACCCTCACAGCTTCACTAATCTTTTTAGCATTTTAAGCTTACTATCACTGTCCTGATTAAATAGTTGAAGGTATAGCTCAAATACGACACTTTTCCAACAAGGCACAGAAGTTAGCTCTGTAGACAGTGTCTTAGATTTTGATGCAGTGAGTTAATTTACTTTTGTTTTGATACAGAATCACAGAATTGTTCAGGTTGGAAGGGACGTCTCGAGATCGCCTAGTCCAACCCCCTGCTCGAGCAGGGTCAGCTAGAGCAGGTTGTCAGGACCGTGGGTGTTGAATATCTCCAAGGATGGACACTCCAGAGGCTTTCAGGCCAGCCTGTGCCATTGTTTGACCACCTTCTCAGTTAAAACCTGTTTTCTTCTGTTCAGATTGAATGTCATGTTTTAATTTGCGCGCATTGCCTCTTGTCCTGTCAGTGGTAACTACTGAGAAGAATCTGGCTCCCTTATCTTCATTCCCTCCCATCAGGTATTTCTACATACTGATAAAACCTCCCCCCTGCACCGACTGTTCTCGAGGCTGAAGAGTCCCAGCTTTCTCAAGTTCTCTTTATACCTCAGGTCCCTGAGCCCCCTAATCATCTTTATGGCCGTTATGGACTCGCCCCAGTAAGTCCTTATTTTTCTCGTACTGGGGAGCCCAGCACTGGACCCAGTGCTGCTGATGCAGCCTCACCAGTGCTGAGCAGAGAGGAAAGCTCACCTCCCTCGACCCGCGGCCAGCGCTCTGCCTGGTGCAGCCCAGGATGCTGTGAGGGTGCGTTGCTGGCTTTTTTTAATGAAAATATGCAGTGCTACCTCTCTGCCGCCACAGCCTATATTTGTAGGCTGCTTTCACAGCATTTCCACTAATCCCTAATGAAAGGAGGACGTAGTAGTGAAAAGGAAATATGTTGCTAACCAAGAGATAGAAATCTACCATATGGTAGGTTGTGTGTGTGCCTCTGGGAAAGGAACTGCTGGAATTAATCACTTCACTTCTTCGGCAAATAATTTCCACTGGAGTGTAGAAGTCAAGGGTTTCCTGGCTTTTTTTGTTTTTGTGTAAGGGATAGCATGGATTTCATATCTTCCTCCTCCCTCGATCCGCAGCAGAGGGTAAAATGGAAAAGTTCAAAATAGGAAATGTCATTAAACCTTCCAGAGAAAAAATAATCATGCAGTTAGTACGGTCAGGACCCATTTTTGGTAGGTGAGTATGCAGTGCCTCCTGCAGTTGCGCACTGGTCAGGCATGCGGGTTAATAAGTGCAATTTCCATAATAATAATAATAATGATGGTGATGATGATGTAGTAAAACATCTCTTAAAAGTAAAGAGAAAGACCAATGTGCTTTGAAGAAAATTGAGTGCTCTCACCGTCATTGAAGTTCAATTATAAGCAGTTATTACATTGTGGTGTACTAATTGGGGCAATATGTAATACCAGTTGCTATTAAATATTTAAATTTTAATAATGCGTTATAAAATATGAGCAGTCAAATGTGTTAACGGAATCATTAGCTAGCAGAATATGAAGACAGGTAGAATTAATGTGTGATGGAATATATTGTATTTTTCTCTGCATTATAGTCCAAACGTTGGAGAGAGAATGATTTGTTTTAATTTTTGTCCTGTGTTTAGTTCTTTTTTTGATTGTTTCAATATCATCAGATTATAATAATTCATTGTATTGAAGTTTGAATATAAATCGTTAATTTGAAATAAGCTGGTCCCTGTGGATTGATTCCAGGGCTAATGTGTATTATTTTGGGTAGATAAGGTAAGCTCTCTCTGGGGGGGGCTTGCTCACCTGATGTCACTGGTATATTTTATATCACCTTTGACAAATACGGTCCCAGGTGGACATGGGAATAGTGTGAAATGGTATAACCTGCTTCAGGAAAATGTTTAATATTCTAGACCTGCTTCAGGTCAAGTTGCCTGGATGGTACATGAGAAATTAGGTTAAAGGAGCCAAGTATGCATTGAGAAATTGGAGAAAATATAATACCTACAAGCTTTACAAAGGATTACATTGTATGAAAACTTTTCAAGGAGAAGGAAAATGTTACTCTCCTAAAAATGTTATTTACTTAATGTAATGGAAATGCCTGAACATTTTGCCTGAAGTCAGTGCCGTGCTTATTATGTTTGTTGCAGAACATAGCCTCTTTTATGCTCATGACATTTCATTGTAATTGCATTAGTGAAATAACTGTAGTTTACACTTTACTAGAAGTCCTTAGCTGATGCTAATACTTCAGTTTGTAGAGGTCTGGTGGCTGAATGAACCCATGCGATGCCGTTTGGAGGTTTGGGGTCACACACAGACACAGCATTCATTTAACTTCAGAAGGGTTTGCTTTGAGTGAAAATCTTCTCCGTGTTGGGTTAGACTATCTTTTTTAACATTCATTAAATCCTATATGATGAGTTTTTGACAAAGAAAGAAAATCTATTTAACTGAAACTTATTTAAGCAAGTCTGTGTTATATTACCAATCCCATTTGCCCTTGGCTTGCAGGAGATGTTTCATTTTTTCTGTCACTGGCTGCACCCTGGTAGCTGAGAGGAGAACTTAACCTGTGCTGAGAAATCCTTGGAGCAAATCTCTTACTTGATTGTGTCCCAGCTTAAAAGTTTTACTGCTGACCATGTGATTTCATTTGGCTCTACTGAAAAGTTGAGGATATTGTATGAAACCATAGCTGTTGAATAAGTAGGCTTTACCTGAATGAGAAGAATCCCTGTTTAATATGCTAGTATCCGCGTCTAATATCCTCGTATACTGCAGATTGAACTCTCCAATGTTTGATCGTTTCACTTTTATGGTATCTGTAGCTCCATATCTAGTTTTATGCTACAGAACCATATGAAAATGCAAACATTTTATTATATGGCCTTTATTTTGGGACTTATTGGTTGGGTAAGTCAGTTGAAATTATTTTTGTTCACGTGACTGATTTCTTTTGATACATGTGGTACCAATTAGAATAACTTCTACTGCCCATCATCTCTTCAGTCTGCGCTACTGTATCAAAATACTTGATTAAACCCACCTTCTGTTGTTGTAATGCAAAACAGTTGGTAATAGTAGGCAATATTGTCAGATTTATTGAGTGAGAAGCAGCTTTCTGAAGATCTGGCAATGCAGTGAAAAACATGACTAGATGGATAATTAAGTTGAGCACAGTGGAATTCAGGATTAAAGTAAACTTGACGTGGGAGAAAATCGCATGCCAAAGTTGGTTGTGTAATACAGTTTAAACTAGGAGATCATTTTCTTCTTAATTTGAAGCATCAGTTTCTGGCTCTAGGTGCTTTACCCCGTCCAGAGGCATATTTCACTGCATATCCAAAACTGCAGTACCCAAGAGTAGCGATTCCTTGGTGTTTTTGCAGAAGATACTCTGATGTAGGCTGACAAAGAAGCAGCTCCACAGTTTCTGTTGCAACAGAGAGTTACAGGTTCTTAGATAAAAGTTGTTTTGTTGGTCATAAAGAGTAAACCTCCTGTAAAGAGTAACGTGTTCTGTTCTTTTTATAAATGCTCTTCTCAAGCAACTTTAATGGCCACTCTGAGAAACTGAATTTCTGTGGCCAAAGTGCTTCCAGTACCTGGGGCCGTGGGGGGAGAGAAACAGTAGGGTCACTGCCGTGACACGAAATGTGGGAGGAACGAGGAGTCGAGCCAGCTTTGGGAAGCGCCAGCATAGCGTAATGTAATGGCTGCATTTCACCTTTCTGCCTTTGGGCTTCGTCTCCTGTTGAAGAGTAAGTGGGTCAAATTAAAGGCCAAACTATGGAAAAAAAAAAAAGAATATCTGTAGAACTTGTTTGCTTGTAATAATGCATTAATAACTTGATGAATCACATTGTTGTTAGATCATTTCAGTAGTGTAAGTGCTAGATGGCAGAGGCTGTTTGCAGATTTGTGTTTGGCATGGGTGATATGTAGAGGTTACTGATCATGAGCACAATGACGGTCAGAAATGATACAGTGAACTAACGTTGTTTTCCCTACTTCTCAAATTCCTTTTTTCCTTTTTCTAAGCATGGATAGCAGGAGTAATTTCTCACAGTATATGCTTTTGTCTTAAAATTCTTTCTAAAATTGTTTTTGTGTTGAAAGTTTACCTGTCTGACAATTACATCCCTCTCTTGTTTTTGCTTAGGCGGAGCATGCACCAAATGGGCCAGAATGTGGCTATGGTTCTTTCCACCAGCAGTACTGGCTGGACGGGAAGATAATTGCTGTCGGTGTAATTGATATCCTGCCCTACTGCGTGTCCTCCGTCTATCTGTACTATGATCCAGACTATTCTTTCTTATCTTTGGGAGTCTACTCTGCGTTACGGTAAGAGGACATTTTTGTTATCTGGTTCGACATAATAGTAAGAATTGATACTTGTTCCTAAACTTGAGCTTTTATTTCCAGTCTAAACATATACTGGTAACACTATCTCTAGTAAAGTATTTGTGTGGGTTTTGTTTTTGTTTTTTAAATTCTCTACGGTTGGTTGCATTCCAAATAAATTTATAATTGTCATCCTTGAATAAGGATCTATCTTTCTAGTTAGCTAAATACTTTTAAAGATAAAAAAACACTCAGAAACAAAATACCTAGTTTTTATTGCCCCTGGAAATAATTTAGTATTGCTTGGTTTCAGCAGGAAAAACCCCTTTTTTGTTTGAATAGAAATAATTTTTCCTTTGACCATTTTCCTTAGCCCAGTCACAAAATGAAATTAATCACTTTTATAGTTTTATGCACATTGAGATCATAAATAATAGAGTACCTAAAAACTGTTGTCTTCTGAATTAGTGGTCTCCTGCTGTACTAGCACTAAGTATGTTTTTCAGGTATGTTAATCTCATTGTCTTTAGAAAGTCTGATGGAGAGAGTAATCCTATGAATTTTAAAGCCTTAAATTAACTATCAACCGAGTCTTGCAAAACAGTAGGAATAGTGAGTAACGCTTTTCACTGTGAATAAGACTTGTATGTTAAATTTCAAGTTACTGTTTTTCTTCCATAAGCAATTTTATGATTCCATTATTATTATAAGGAAAAAAAACCTTAAACGAGTGGAGATATTTGTGCATCTCAATTTTTTTCTTGGCTTTTTTGCTTCTCTGTTTACATGAACTAAGCTGATCACAGACGTGTGGTGTTCCCAGGGAGGTTCTCATGAAGCAGCTGGGTTTGTCTATTTTCAAGTTTCCCTAGGTCTGAGAAGTTCTAGCAAAAGTCTTTACCTGTTGAGATTTGCACTACACTCTTTCAGGTACGAAAGAAGCACTAGAATTGTGAGATCCAGCTTGCTGCTTTCTCCAATGCATCCTGTTGAGAGGCATCTTCTCTATAGGTGGAGTTTCTTAGCTATTTTTGAGTGTTATCCACCAGGGTGGGTAAATATGACATGACTTTTGAAACATGAAAGCATAAACACTATTTTTAGGAAACCTCTTCTTATCACAGTTACTTCGTGTATTTTTGGGATAACAAATGAACCATGTGCAATTTAATCTCTCAGAAGTGTAAGCACTCGTAATTTGTTTAGATTTTGATTAGGATCTTTTGATTTCCTAAGAATCTGGGGTGGGGTTTTTTTGGTTTTGTTTGTTTTTTTTTTTTTTTTTTTTATTCTTCTTTTGGGTGTATTCTTCTCTTTGCAGTGGTGAATTTTGTGATTCCCGAATAATCTTTACATGAGTTATTCAAATGCATATGTCAAAGGGTTTTTCCCACAAAGTTCACTGTTAAATTGCTGACATCAGTCTAGTGGTTTATTGCTGCTGAAATGAGGTGCTGCAATCACTCTTCTCAGTCTCTGCTATGTGCTGGGCTTCTAGCAACCATGTATTTAGCCAGTTTAATTTACTGAGCAGAAGACTGTTTGCTTTAGCAACCTGGTTAGTGAGCTGAGTTGGCTCAGTGAAGAACCTGTTAACACCAGAGCTGGTGCAAGAGTTGTGACAGCCACAATGTGCAGGTGAGAGTGGCTAGGGAGTGAGAGAGCAGGACCCTCTCCCACTCTCGGGTAAGCTCTGAGATCAGTTAAGTCCTAAAGTGCCGTTTCTCCGAGTGTGTCACCGTTAATGACAGCTGATAACACTGCCTTCCCGTTGGCTCTCCCCACCTTGTTCTAGAGTGGCTCTTTATGAAAGAGAAACTGTAGAATCATAGAAGAGTTGAGGTGAGAAGGGACCTCTGGATGTCATCTGGTTCACTTCCAGCACAAATCAGGGCTACCTTCAAAGTCGTCATGAGCACTAACGTAGCGGTTGCTGCAGCATCTCCAGTGGTCTATGTCTAAAAGAGTCTGAATTGTCATTTTTCTGAGGCGTTCGGTGGCACTGGGGATTTTATAAAACTAATCAGAATTAACAATTGTAGAAAAAATGTTGGAACTCCTATGATTTATAATTGATCTTTTTTCTATTAGTGGTCTCGATTTTTATAAGTATTTTATTACATATGCTAGATACTTGAAATTAGACTGATTGTTATTTTTTTCCATGCAAGGTGAGTGTATAACATAAAATACGAAGTCCTCCTAAGAGTTGTTTTTTAGTATTTGTACATATCACATTACTTTATGTAATAATAGACTGACATAATCCATGCTTATGAATTCTTGAACTGATTTTAGATTTTCTACATAATAAATTTAAAACTTTGTCAGTGCAACATGTGTGCGTGTCTCAACTAGTGCAAAAGCGGCTTATAAATTCTGCAGCATTTAAGGCAATAAAAATGAGTTCCCAACAGTCTTAGAGGGAGCCAACTTTGTTCTTCTTTCAAAAAGGGAAAAAAAACTTGAGAGTTAGGGAGGATTTAGGAAGTTGCAAAGGAATCTGATACCTTCAAAGCTGTTGCCAATTTTACTCTGAGGAGGTTAAACCGCATTCTGGTGCTGTCACTTCCACTTCATGCTACTTTGAGAATTTTTGCTGCTGAGTCGTAGAAAGGATGGCATTTGAAGATCATTTGAAATATGTAGGCATGTAAGTAAAGAATGAGGGGAGAAGCAGCTACTTGTGAAATACTTGTGAAAAAAAATCATTAAGAAATATTGAGTGATTCTTATTTGCAGGAAAAAGTTAAACCTTCCCCCTACTACCTAAGCCCATGAATAGTAGACAAGCGTAGTATTCATAATCTCTATTTTGTAAGAGGACAAGTACTTGAACTTCTTTTGGAATTGGGTTATGGAGCACTGAAATACTAAGTCTGAATTTTGTGTTGATTAATGAATATACCTCTTCCTCACTAGTTGACTACTCTTGCCAAGCACTAACAGCCATTATAACTCTTTAGATATGTACCATAACTAAAAGCTTTACAAAAAGGTAATTGCAAGTCTGTAGTCCCTTTTCCATAGGGATTTAGGCAGAACGAATGAAGGTTAGATGCGAGTTAGGCATTACGGCGACACCTGATTGCCGCTCCTGGTTTAACACGATGGAGGGTTCTCTTGCATTGGATCCCAGCACACTCTCCTGGATAGAGGAAAGAGAAGGATGCTTTAGCATCCCCCCGGTAAAACTTTGCCTGGAGTGGGGCTGGCTGAACAGATGAATGAAAGATAGAGCAAGAGCTTGAGTTAAGGGTCCTTACCTAGGGCGTATCACTGGAGGCTGTAGTACACGTGAAGACACTGGCAGTAGTTCTAAGCAAGCTGGCTTTGGTATCATGTGCACTAATTTGCTTGCACGAAGCTTTGTTGCCCGTGGTCAGACTGCTGCTGCAGCCAAGTTTTTACCTCATTACATTATGGTCTGTTTACTTCACTTTCTGCTCACTTTGAGTCTTTCTGTTTTATTAAATCAGATGGTGTAGTCCAATTGGAAAGAGTGTTTAAGAGATTTTGAAATGCAAAGATAATGTTTTTTCCCTGTAGTGTTCCAGCTTTTTGAGTTGCAGAAGGGTATTTGTTTAATTAGGACCAGGATAATCTGCATGAAACAGTAACGTTGTTTACCTTTATGCCATGTCTTAAAGATTATATATATCTGAAGTACATGTTTGTAGATTTTTGGGAGTGCATAAATCTCACTTCTGGTATCTGTTGTATTTACCTGGATTTTCAGATGTGGAGTAACTTTTTTCTAGACATTCTCCACTTGAAATGGATGTGTATTGATAGTTATCATGGACCCATGATGGTCTCAGCAAGCTCCATGCAACTGAAATGTTAGGTTTTCAATGTATTTAAACATCTTCATTACTGGCTTAATATTAAGTGATTAAAAAAACCCCAGTATTTTTACATGCTTCCTATATGCATATGCTCATATCCTCTTATTGCTTCGACATTGAAAGTAAGAAACAACATCCATATTTTATCAAATTTGGTACAAATGTGAACTGCAAAGTTACAATGCTGTAAAAATGAGTGTTACAGTGGAAATATTGGTGGAATCTTTGTAATAATACTATTTTCCTTGTGCCAGTGAAATAAAAAGCAAAGTTACTTTGGAATCCATTGACACATCTCTTTCAGAATAAATGAGAAAATCAAACAAATAAACATGGGATAGGTGAAAAATACATTTTGTTGCATAAAGATGGATGTTTTTACATGTAAACTGCTAGAATGCAAATAAGAGAACAAACAAGAGGCTTATCCTCAAATCTGGTTTTTTAAAAATACTCTGATGTTTCCCTGAGCCACGTTAGCCAGTATGTGTACAATAGCTGGGTCAGATTTCTGTAGAATTCTGATGTACATGAATATTAACAAGAAACCTGTTAAATAGAGGCCCTTAGTCACTTTTATTTGAGTTTCAAGTCAGTCAACTGGCAGGACAAAACACAAAAATGAAAGTATTTTTAAGCCTGACATGGTGTTTTGCATTTTGGTGATTTGTTTGTTTGTTTGCTTTTTAAGCATTAATTTTCAGTTTATTATCTTTGGGTTTTTTTAAGCATTAGTTTTGAGTTTATTATCTTCATTTTTTATTTGATAGAAGTCTAGTCCTTTAAATAGGTCAAGAGCCAGGTAGCTGTGAAATATTTCAATATGAAGAGGTAAAACGAATGTAAGAATTGTATTCAAAAGTAATTAGTATCTTCTTTCCTTTCACAGGGAAATTGCTTTTACTAGGCAACTTCATGAAAAAGCTCCTGATCTCTGTTTTTATTATATGGGTTTCTACATTCATTCATGCCCCAAAATGAGATACAAGGTAAAGTGTGTTTTTACTTATTTCCTTAGTGTACTATTATTCAAAGCATTTGACAGTGTGCATAGTAATATAATATTTTGTAACTGTCATTTTGGATTTTAATGTAGACTTTATATGGTTAAATCTGAACGTTGGTTACTATTTAACTTGGCTTAGGCTTTTTTTTTTTTTAAGTTTAGCTGCATGTGGTATTTATTACAAGTTGGCTTAAAAGCAGTTCACATGGAGGGGTTTTCAAAGCTGTCAGATAATAGTTTGTCATTTGGTTACCTGGCTATCTCATGTTTACAGTATATCTTCCAATAGACTAAAATTCTCCCTTTTTTAGGTTTGCATGTTTGTGGAACTGTTGCTTAGTGACTATATGCAGTGATAACATGCCTTCGTGCTCTTGGCTGTGCTTGGGTTTTTCCTTTGGTTTTTGTTAGAGATAGGGGACTTGCTCTGCCGATGAAACCAGTGAGAAGCTAGGTTAGCAGCAATTTTGAGCCAGGTAGCCGATTTTTGAGGAAAGGGTCAGGAGAATCCACAGATAACCAATCTGTCACCAACCCTCCTTTGTAACCCCTGTTAGCGTCCACTTTGTTTAGACCTGAGTGCCTAAGGGTGTGTCTCTTCGGTGTTTTTTAGATCTCGTGAATGTGGTATCTTTTCTTTGTAAACCTATCATTGCTTTTTGAAGGTTATGATACAATTTCAGAGTACTGAACATTGGTAGAAATTTGCTGAACATTTACACCTAACCAAATATATCTGTTAATAATGTGGAAAGATATAAAGCTCAGGAAATCTAGAGTAAGAGATGCAGTGTTTTCTTTTCTTTTTTTTTTTTTTTTTTTTTTTTGTTTGTTCTCAAAGTGTGCTAAAAATCTGCAGTGTTTTTAGCTAGTTTTCAAGTAGCCAAAAAATCGTGAGGCTCATTAAAGTGATGGTTGTGAAGGAAAAACCATTTCAGCTTTATTGTGGCCTATACTACAAGTGACCATGATGATTCAGTCTTCTGAAAATAACAAATAACAAATCCCTCCCTCTCCTTTTGTTAGATGTTTGTCATTTTTTTTTCCCCTCCCTTTGCCAACTTGAGTTTATCATCTACATCTGCTGGCCAAACAAAGAGAATATTAAGTTTGAGCGGAGCAAATGGGTGAGTTGGAAAACACTGCCTCTGCCATCTAAATCATCTTAAAGGCTATCGCATCACCAGCGTGAACCATAGGTTCTGATTACTTGCTCTAGTCTTTGGAAATATTTTAAAGTTTGGGATGATTTGTTCATGTTGAGACACTGCAATTTAACACCCCTTGTCTATTCTACAACCTACGTAGTTCAAGACTTGTAAAAAGGATGCGTTTAGTTTACTAGGGCCTTTAAGAAAAGAAACAAATTTGACTGTAATGGCAAAAAGCGTCCCAGTTCTGAAGATCATTGCTAAGAAACTTTGGGTTCAGCCGCTTGTAGTAAGTTTTAATAAACACATGAACTTTGTACACATGGCTTAAAAAAAGCTCATACATGAGTCAATGTATTAAAGTAGCTATTAAAATATGAAGATTAAATGCTGTAAAACTGGGAGCTAACCTCACTAGCCACAACAAATTTGCATTATTTATTATAATGTGGTATCTCTTCTGTTGGGCCTGTGCTGTTATTTGAAAATGATTGCATCAAGAATATAAGATTCTCACGATGCTTTTTGAGTTTTCATTCTCAAATAATGGAAATTAAATGAATGGTAGTGGGAGTATTAGAGATTTTTTTTTTCCACAAAAGCTCCTTTTCTTTGCTTACTTAGACTTAATAACTATCTGATATGATTGTGATTTGGTAGAATATATATTTTAGTCTTCCAGAAACCTATACATGTCAATGTGCTTAGGTAATTAAATGTGGCCCAGTATGAGAATTACCAGGGCAGGGGGTGGGGAGAAGAAGAAAGCCTGTACATGTATATTTAGAACACACACAACAGCAGGTAAGTAATGCTCTGTGTTGGGAGAGTAATAATTTAATAAATTAATTGCAGGTGTTTTTATTTTATATTTCTTTTCCTGTGTATATTTGTTTTGGAAGTGGCCAAATGTAATGCAATTGAAAATCAGGTTGACATTAATTCTGGAGTTCCACTTTACCCTCACTGAAATAGTACACCAGAAACAAATTTTAAAACTAAGCTTTGAAATGCGTCTGGATAATGCTACTACTCTTGTAAAGTGATTGGTAGTGGTAAAGTAGGGTGGGTAAGTACTGACTTTGCAGATTAAGTAATTTCAGTAATGCCTGGTTGACTTAGAGGCATTACATGTTGAAGACTTTGCTTTATTCCAGTTTAATAGAGATGTTAGAGGCTCCGTTCCCTTAATGATATTAGTGTGGAAGAATGACAGGCTGTAGGTAGCTGTTGTTAAACTGATGTCAGGTAAGCAAATTAAATGAAGGAAAGAAAAGGAAGGAGCTGAAGAGCTAACCACTGTTTTTTATCCTCTGCTTGTAATTTTCTTTGCAAGTTATTTGTCCTAGGATGTTTAGAAATGGAGGCTAGGCACAGCATCACTTCTTTATATAAGCAGTGTCCTATGAAGAACACATGCATGCTGTACTTATTTACAGGGAAGTCACAGGATTTTGGAAATCTTTGAAAATTTTCCTTCATTTAGTCACAGATTGTGAGCAGTGGAAATGCCTAAGCCGACATTTGTATTTGATTTTTGACAGAAACGCAGTACTACTGGTTTGTGCTGTACGGGTGTCTGTCTTCCTGCTGATTGAGGAGGGATAGCTGATGAACTGGGATGTATAAGGAACAGCGACTTTATGATGTTGATTTAAGGAGTTTGACAGTGTTCCACTTTGCATGGAGTAAAACTCAGTCTTCTGTACAAGATGTGGTTGGAGTAATTGGGGATCTGTGCAATGAATTGTTGTACTCATGTTACAGTCCAAGACTGGTACATTAATATTGTGCGCTTGAACTGGACTTTTTGGTTTTAAATACGTATGACTCCTAGATTGGAGGTACAGATATCCAACAGCAAGCGTTAAAGCCTTGTTCTGCATGGGTACTTTCGCGGAATGCAAATTGTAGACATTTCTTCTGGATTCTAGCTTTTTGGTGGATGTAAAGTAACAGTCAAACATCATTTTTTAAAGCCTTGGTAATAGGTGATCATATATACCAGTGAGTGAGCCATATACAGTGACAGCTCCTCCCTTCTGCATCAGATCATCTCGGTTACGTTGTGTGCTCTCAGGAGGTCCGAGGCATTGATAGACTATTTCGTTGAAGTATTTATTTTTTAATAAGGCTGCTAGTATGCTTGTTCTGCTTTTTATGCAGTTGTTCTTAAAATGATATCTGTATCTTTATCCAAGAAAGTTTCTTTGAGCAGTCACCTTCCAATATGGCCAGAACATCACACCAGTTGTGCCGTGCAGCCGCTGAATGGTTTTAGCCAGCGCTGAGCAGGTCGGGGGCTGAACGGGCAGAGAATACATTATTGGACCTTTTCATCGCAAGTGTTCTACTTCCACGAATGGGACAAGTTTGGACATAAATAGTGCGTAGTCCAGTGGAAGGTCAGAGGCCTGAGTGTCCTGAAGGAGGATCCCCAACTCAGGATTCCTGTGGCTCAGTAATAGAGTTGAAGAATTCTGGATTATCCGGCAGGAAGATCAATGGTTAATGAGTATCATCCACCCCGTGGATCAGACGTAATTACAGAAATTTTTAAAAATAAAGCTCCCTTTTGACTCTCTGTTCCCTTCCCTTTCCTTTTGCTCCCAAACAGCTTGCGTTTGATTGCAATGTGATTTTAAAACAGTGGCGTACCAGTGAAGTTACTTAAGATGGGGGAAGGGAATATATTGCAATACTAGGCTATTTTTTAGGTCCTAGCTTCTGTTAGATTTGTGCCTATGTATGGGTTAATATTTATGAACTGGTAAAATAAAATCTACATTAAATTGAGACAAAAGGATTTCTGTACTCCTATTGACTATAATAATATGGAAAACTGCTATGAAAAACCTTAAGCAATGGCTTTGTTCCATTTTTTTTCCGGGTAGGTTAGGGTAATACAAGATTAAAATGGTTCTCCGAAGAAATTCATGACCTTGTGGTAAAACTTTTCAGGCTCTGTTAGATGTGGTACTTCTTATGTTGGAAAATAGTCTCCTGGAACATTTTCCAGGATTCATGAGATGCAAAGTCTTTTTCCTAATGCATTTTGGAGTCTGTGATAAAATTTTAAGTATAAGAAAGTATTTTACTTTAGGATGATGTTGGTTTCAGGCTTGCTTGTCATGTGTTTAAGTACAGTATCTGTACTTGTTAATACTTTTCAGTTAAAGACATTTTTTTACAAACATAGTTACAGAATTACAGAAATAAAAGAAGCACCTTTAGCGAACAGCCGTATCAGAGAGATGCTTGAGAGGATGTTGGATTTTTTTCCTATACTGATACTCTGTCTGTTTTATCCTGCATCTTTCCAAGTAAAAAATTTTACTCCATGGCTCTGTGTTACTAAATTCACATTTTCCAGTCACTACTGAACTCCTTGAGATCCTTTCTGTTCTTTCCATTACAGTTCTTTGATACTGATTTTGAGTCTTGTGGTGGGTGACACTAAATAGATTTGGGCTTTATGCTTCTGGTGTAAATAATAAATGTACTTGCTGCCCTGCATTTGCCATTTAGATCTTTGCTTACCTTAAATCAAGTTCTGCTCTACGTTCTTGCATTGGGAAGGGGTTGTTGGTGAAGTTTTCTGCATGAATTTCCTTACTTCTGGGTTTTCTGAGGCTTTTTCAATGTCAATATTTGCATGAGAATACTGCAGTTGGAGCACCTATCTTTACTTGTTTTGGTCAATGATCTGCTTTCCCTGAAGTCGCTCTGCTAAGCCTGTAAATAACCATCCGCGTACTTTGAAGTGTCTAACGATTTAATGTCGTCTTGCTGTGTTATCTGTGTACCATTTTAAGACTGTTCTATGATGTGAAGAGGTGTTTTGACTGAAATCTTTATCCAGACTTGTGTGCAGGCCAAAGTAAATGGAATTGTTTCAAACAGTCTCCTTCGGTATCAAGGCATGGCCAGACTTCAGATAGATGGAATACTAGAAAGGGTTGTGAAATGTCAGAAAAGAAACAAAAGGCTGATTCATCTGTGATTAATCATTCTTAAACTAAATACCTCGGACTGACTGTGGTCGTAAGCGGTGCCCCTGGAATTTTATGGCACTCGAGAGCCAATTGCTTTGGCTGCTTTCAGGAATTTCAGCATCACTCCTGCAGCAGTGAAATGCATCCAGTGGTAGCCTGGACTCCCGCGTCCATGGGATCCACAAAGGTCTGGCCCATCCTTGCCTGTCCTGACTCTTTGGCCGTTTCTGACTGTGGAATTTAGTTAACCTTTTCAGTAAGCTTGGATTTGCTATATAAGCTGAAATGTGTAAGGGAAAGAGGCTTAATGTGACGTGACTTACTGTGATCCTCTATGGTTTTTGGGGTATAAGCACATGCTGTTACAGTTCTGCCACTGAGCAGCAGACAGCTTTGCAAAATGTGTCACTAGTTCCACACAAAAAGAGCTGGCATTTTTATACCTCCGTGCTTGGTCTTTTTATTCAGCATGTATTGAAGTTGCTACTAGCTGTCAGCCTGCTTTTCTCACTGGTATTGCTATTTACCTTGATCATGGGAAAAGATGATAAGCTGAGAGTAGTTTGGAGGACTGGAGTTGCTCTGCTTGAGTCTGTTAGCATTTGTACTAATGGCTTTTCCAGGGTTAATTTTGTCAGTTTACAGGAATAAATATGCATTCAAATTAATACAAACCAATAAACAGGTCATAAATAGTCAACTAAATATTCTGAAAAGTCAGTACACTACAGAGTGCCAAGTTGTTTGCAATGCCATTTGTTAATAAAGAACTGAAATATTTGGGTTGAAAAAACATTATCTACTCTAAGCAAGCAATAAAAGTTTTGGCAACATAACTGTTTTGATTTTTTGGCAAGACTGTGAAAAACAAGCAACAAAATAATAAACAAAGGCAGAAACATACCATAGTAATAAAGCCCTGAAAATGATGAGTTGCAGACGTGGGGGGAAAAAAAATCCCTATTTATCTGTATGTCTTGTTAACATTACTTTTAACTGCCTCCCTTCTTCCTTCCGTCCTTCCGTCCTTCCCCGCCGGCCAGGATGCTCCTCTACATGAGCAGCAGCAGCTAAGATTGAACATTCGTTTCTTCAGAGCTGTGAGCTCCCCCCATGCCTTCCTCCTGGTGGTTTGGGTTAGGGACTGAAGGAAAAAGCCTACTCTGAATTATATCAGAGTTTTGGCATTAAAACGCAAAGGGATTTTGAGAAGTCTTTTAAAGTGGCGGGCCAAGACTTCCATAAGTATTTTGGATGATTGACTCAGGGTACATGTGTTAAATGCTTCTGAAAATCACATTGCTTTAATATTCTTTCAAGTTGTAACTAGTGCAAAAACTCCTTATCTCTCTACATATATTTTATCAAATGTGTTTTGACTAGAAGGTTGGCTGTCTGTTTTTTTGTTTTGGTTTTTTGTTTGGTTTTTTGTTTGTTTGGTTTGGGTTTTTTGGGGGTTTTTTTGGTGGTTTTTTTTTTCGATCTGATAAGTCATATGCTATATTCAGGACTGCAGTGTCCCTCACAGATTGCTGTTCCCCCCCCCCCCCCCCCCCCTTTTTTTTCCCTGTTTTTTCTTTTTTTATTTTGTTCCTTTCTTCCATAAAAGCTTTCTCCTTTCACCTTTCCTCAACTGGAAGATTCTTACTAACTACTTAGGGCCCACACTGAGTAAATGGAACTAAACATCTTGGAATAAACAACAAAATAAAAAATACCATGGGTGAAAAATTCTTAGTTCTTGTTTTAGTGCTACTGATAAATATTTAAAAGTATTTCTTATTTACTTTGAACAGCATCTTACAAAGTGTTTGAGGCCACTTTCTAGGTTGCTTTTCTTTTTTCTTTAAGACATTTCTAGTCAGGCTGTGAAAACTACATTATTAGGAGCATGAAAAAGCAGGAATAAGGAGATGCTCTCTTCTGGATAGCAACAGCCGTTAGTGAATGCTGACAGTGGATTTCCACTGAAAATATAATTATTAAAAGCAGAATATCAGTTTCCATGTTGTCTTCATAGCAGGTAAAGGTAGTGAATGCAATTATGTCTTTATTTTTTTCCTAAGCTGCTGCTTTATATCGTGTGTAATTGGTAAATTATTATAGTTTTTCCTTGGTGCAAGTGTTGAAGCTGTGCTGAATTTCACACAGCATTTACAGGGTTCAAAACAGTTGGAATCCCATTTTTCTACTAGAAGCAAACACAGGTGCCAGCCATGTCTTTTTTCCTAACTTTATTTTTCCTTTTAAAATATTTGCAATCAGGACTTTTTTTTTTTTTTTGTCAGCTAGAACTCCCTTGAGAAAAATGGGAGCATGTCCCTGGGGCTTTATTTTTCTGATTTTGGAAATGTGGATTTCTTTTCAGTTGTTTGCTTGACGTTTAAGATGATTGAAGCGTATATTTATGCCTGTTTGTATTTTTGTAGATTTTTATCAGGGCAGAAAGAAATGTCTGTTGTATAGCTCTCAGGTGACCTCTGCAGTGAGCAGGTCTCTTTCTCATTATTGTACTGCCCCTTGAGAAAATAAACATGTGCCCAGAAGCAGAAATTTTGGGGTGTACGTTGTACAAGCTTCGAAGGAATTGTATCTGAAAGTCATTTTCAGAGTGAAGTTGTATTTGTGAGACATGGCCTTTCTACAGTTTCAGCTGTATGCCTGTAACTTTTTATTTGATGGGTCTTTGATTAGAAAACAAATTTCCTCAAATTGAGTAAAGGATTTGGTTTTGTTTTTTGGTGCTTTACTTCTCTGTACTGGAGAAATAAATGTTATTAAATAGGAGTAGGTCCTCTTAAAACTATCCATTTGTTATCTTCTGTATGAGGTTTGGATTAGGTTACATTATTTTCATGCAGTCTTTAAAAAAACAAGCACATCCCTCAGCCCGAAACCAAGCAAACGAAAAACCCCAAAAGAACCAGTTCCCATATAGGTTATTTCAAAGGAATGTTCAAAGTCACACACTGCGTCTCTTAAGTAATTCCAAATATGAGGCAATTTAAATATCAGACTTGAATATTGATGTCTTAATGATTTTTATGATGATAATATTGATGCTATTAATGATTTTAATAGCTATCAGTAAAGATTTTGTTCTGCATACAACAGGAATATGTTTGCGCGTAAGGAGGTATATACTTAGGATTCACAGTTCAGATGTTCTGAAGAATAAACATAGAAATGTGATAGAGATGGTATTAACTACCTACATATGCACATCAGCAGGGATACTACATATGCATATCCCTGCGCATCAGCAGGGAGAAGTTCTACACCTTTTACACAGGAATTTTATTAATTTGGGACAACTTCCCTGTAGTGTTTCTTTAATAAATGTGATTTTGTTCATTTGTGTGAGGCTTAAGTGAACTAGAATCTAACCTCACTTTCATAAAAGCACAAGAATAAGAGGTATGGTTTATTAAATTGTAGGCCAGTTCCGTACCGGTGGATGTTTTCAAAGTTATTAGAGGTAACTTGCCTGTCTCTGTCAAAAAGAACTGCTAAAAAGATTTATTCAGGATCATGTTAATAAACCTGAGGCAAACCATCTTCTGAATGATAATAGCTGGTAGAAATTTGTCATGTCTAATTCATGACTCCGCATAGTCATAAATTCACTGCTTATTGCTGACTTGTACTAAATCTTATTTGGGGGCTCCATAGCAACTGTTAGCAATTCAAGTGAGAACTGTAAGCTGTGAAATACATAGACAGAAGAGGTGTGGGTTTTGTTTGCGTGGGTTTTTTTCTGGAGGGGGAATAATATACTTCACAACTCATGTGTCTTTAATTTTTCTCCTTCTGAGGAATGAGGTCACAACTCACGTTTCAGAATGTTCCAATTATAGTTCTATAAATCCATTAGTCCTTTCTAGTAAGCGTAAGAATGCATGGAATTGAGTGTATTTTTAAAGTTTCTAACAAGCGAATGAATATAGTGCTGCTTTGTCAGCTTCACTTCATTGATTTTATCATTGATTTAATTTACTTATTGATTTAATCATTGATTTGATTTAATCATTGATTTAATCATTTTTGGATGGTCCTCCAACACTAGTTAACGTTCTTTACTTCTGAATTTTGTCTGTCTACCTGTCTCTTTGTGGGTATTCCCGAAAGTGAGTGAATTTGAATATGCAGAGATGGACATCTTACAATGCTGTGATGCAAAAGGTTAAAATATATTTATGAAGATACCACTCTTTGCTTTTCCTAACATAGTCTCTGTGTGAAGTTGTTCATAGCCATGCCAGTTTTCAGTTGTTGGGCAAAATACCAAAGTTCTTGTGTCCTGGAGGAAAATCAGCCCTTTAAATCTGTCATTGAAGTATAAGTCATTGAAACACTGGTTCATTTTATCTGTGCACCACATCTATTGAATCTGGCCACACTTGGAGGACTGGATCTCTCATTTAACTTCAAATCTGATCGTTCTTATTGTATTCTTTCTTATTTTTGGTCTTTTGCTGATTATATTAGCTCTAATTAGGCAATATTGTCAAGTGGAATTTATTTGGTCTGAAAGCCAGGAACTCCTGCTTTTCCTGGCTCTGCCGTATTTCACCTTGTGGTCTTTACAGTAGGAGCTGGCTGACAAGTCAGTTAATCTCCACAAGAGATGTTTTTTCTCCAATTTTCCAGGAAAGATTTAATGGTAGATACTTTAATGAGGTCTGGTTTTACTGAGACCTCATTAATTTTACAGAGGTATCACAGTACACTTCTCTGAAGTGTTACATTTAATCTAGATGACAATTCATTATTTTGAATGATTATTTTCTTTGTCTGAGTTTGTTTAGCTGGTGACTGTACTGAGTCTCCAAGTAAAAGTACATTAATGAGGTTCTATTATTTATCCTCAGTCCTGATATTAAACACAATGCTGCTAACAGTCTAGTTTGCAAAAAGTTCAACGTCAGTATTTGGGAACGAGAGTCCCAGACTCCTATAGAGGGGAATGACTTGGAGCCAGGAGGGAATAGTGCAACCGTAGAAAAGTAGACTTGTCAAGGGCCATGGGGGTTATGTAGTCCATCCCCTTACACCAAGGCAGGGTCAACTATATTTGTGTTAACTTTTAAGACCCGTTGGACGTATTTGTGCTAAAAGTCTCCTTTGATAAATTTATGCACGTCTCCATGTGTTGGCGGTTATATCCCTATATATTCTTGTGCTTTATTAGTCTTCCCATTGGATTTTTTTCTTCATGTCTGACCTGAACTTTTCTTCCTAAAGAATGTTACATTGTGTCCTACCTACCATGCACATAAAAACCCATGTTATTCCTTTTTTATTTTTTGCAACACCCTTCTTTCTAAACCTGATGGCTACCATCATGTCTGCATTTCTGTCTAAGTGATGTCTAAAATTAGGCCTTCTGTCCAAGGCCTGCCAATGCTGACATCAGCTTCTACCATTTGTCTATATAACATAGTTACGGCCTTCATTGTACTAAAGAAGATAGTAGACTCTGGAGGCAAGGAGAAAGGGTGGAAAGGAGAAAAAAAATGGGAATTGTGCGAGTACAAAGTTTTCAGAATGGGCTAAATTGGGACTTGGGCTGAGTTATTTTTAGTGTCAAGATTTGTGACTAAGTGACGAGGAAAGCACATCTGTATATGCTCTCAAATCTCTGCTGTTCATTCTGGTTTAGCTAAGTCTCTATTTAAAGTTGCATTTTTCTTTCTTTCAGGAGAGCATATTGCATTAAACGAGGTGACAAAACATAGAGGGTTTTATGGTTGTTCCTTACAGTGCCTATGGAGATCTGGATGAGTTTTATCTTCCTTGTTATAGTAAATTATTATTTATAGTATTACAGTAAGTGCTGGAAGTGGCAGCTCAAAGAAAGTAACAAGAATAAGCAAAACCAACAGCAAAGATGCGTTAGTACTGGATTGCAGGTGATGGTAATTAATGGTATTTTCACACCACCGGCATATCAGTAGTAGGGGAGCAACTTGCTTTGTGGTATCCTGTGGTAGCCACCACCGCTATTCAGATGCAAATAATTGAAAAACAAATTTATACTCTCTTTAATTGGTATTAGAGGCAGTAGTCGAAGATTGTGGAGCCTGGCAGGCTCTTGGGTGGTGCTGTGTTTTCGTGAAGACTATGAGGGCACTGGAGCTCTGAGAGGTTGCACAGAGCAGGGCCCTGAGCAGAAGGGTCAATGGAGACGTGAAATATTTTTATTACAGCTTCTTTAAAGCTTTTTCTTAATCTAACAAAATCAGTTCCCAAAGGCTTTCAAAGGTTACCTTACTGGGGAGGCCTGGCGAGACCTGGGAACTTGGCAAACTGTTGTCTTTTGAGTGGGGAAAAAAAAAACCCACACAAACTCCCCTTGCTGTTTCCAGACACTGCCCTGAGGTTTCTGCCTATCATGCAAGAGAGTTAACCGCTGCCGAAAACTTTATTTTGTTTAGTTGTTTTCAACTGAATAACTGAACTGTTCTAAAAGGAATGACTGAAACTGTTAAGAGTAGTTATTTGCTGTGTCAGATGTGTAGGATAATTTTGGGATTCTTACTAGAGAGGTTGTAAGGGAGTAGATCATCTTTATTAATAGAATATTATACTGTTTGCTTCCTTCCCCTTTCTTGTTCCGAATAAAAATGTTTTCACAAATAACACTGAGCTAGAATGACAAAAAAAGGGTATGAAAATGACCCCATTGTCAGCTAATTGAAGAAGAATGGGTTCATGGAGCAAAAGCACACAGGAACCAAGTTCTCTGTTCGTCCCAACACAAATGCGCTGCTGTTTTATGAATGGACAGAAGACAAGATGAGCTTTTTGTTCCACTGATTTTATGTATTTATTTATTTATTTATTTAAGATATTGAGGCTAGTGTTCCGAAGGGCTATTTAGTGCTAATATGGCCAGTAAAGTTGACCCATGATTTATTTTATGAATTATTTTTTTTATATTCTTTCCATTTTAGTCTTTATCAGTTGGCATCGGGTGGCTTGCTATTGTTTTTAATTGTCTTCCATTCAGGGGAAAGGAGAGGAAAGCAGAGAAATATTACAGTATATTTGGAGGGGCTTGCTACTCTTTGCATCCTCCATTTATATCTTACAGTGGGAGTGAAGGACACTGAATGAAAAGCTGTAGTCCTGGCTGAGAGCCAGTCCCAAGGTCTGCCCCTGCTTCTCAGTCTGGGCAATCGGAGGGTGCTGTGCGGGGAGATCGGGGGAAGGTCTCCCTAGGGAGAAGCTTTGGGGCTGCTCCACCACAATTCCTGCTAAGTTAGGTGTGGCATTGAGAAAGGATCCAAAGGACAGCACCTGTGCAGCCTAAATTTTTGCAAGATGGTATTTTATGTGTTTCTCATAAATCGTTGCATGCTTCTAATAGAGCTCAATTTGTAAGCCCTGACTGAAACTTCATTTTAGAAGATAAATTGGTTTCTTTCTCAGAACTGTATCTGTTTTGCTGTTTGTTGCTGATGATGGTTTAATGGATTTATAAGCACAAAATGGTTCTCTTCAGTGGGGGACAGTAAAGAAACTGTACGTTAAATGTCTTCTTGATCCCATCGATGACTGAATTGTTTGCCCTCAACTGCCTGTACTAACAGCCCCACCTTCTGATGAAGTTTTAAATGTTAGTACATTTACCCCTTTTACTTGTGATGTGGGAAGAAGTTAGTGGATGATCAAACCAAGAAAAAAGATGTTCATATTCCTCAAGCCAATACCTGTTAAGTCGAAAAAGTTGCAAACTGCCACAGAAGTATCTAAAATCTCTAGTACGCTTCAAGCTAAATTCTGCTCAAGATGGGCTTTCTTTAATCCTCTTGCCTCTGTGGTTGTGCATGTCTCTAGGACAACAACAAACAAGAATGACTGTGAACCTTCTCCTGAGAGTCTCAAAACTGCAGATATTGTTCCTTCCCTGAGATTTATGAGCTCTTTCTGGGTTTTCAGCCAGATCTTTGGCTCCTGGCTGTGCTGGGTCGCTTGGACTGTGCAACACCAACAGAAAACTTCCCGAAAGGGGCAGCTGGAGACCTTCTGCAGGGGGCGGTGGTGGAGTCGGAACGTGCCGCGCTTCTGCCGAGCCTCGTCAGCCCCACCGCCTCCCCGCGCCCACCGCGTGCTGCTGTCCAGCGAAGCAGCTCCCGGTGCCACCAAGGCTGAACAGCAGGCAGAAGAGTTTAGAACTATTTTTGGCCGCTGTCCTTTAGATGTGTAGATCCGGCTTAAACTATTGGGTCAATATTTATTGGCATATGATGCTGAGCATACAAGTATTTATTGTACTTTGCTCTCTATTTTAGAAATGTGTTAAAAATGCATGGAAGTGCATGAAACTGCTTTCATGTTTCAAGATATGCATGCACGTGAATACAGTGTGGAGCTTTATTGATTTTAAAATAAAGTGATTGCCAGGGCAATTTTTAATTATTTAACTCTGAAAAGTGAGGATTATAAACTGTTAGAATGTCAACAAAGTGCTTGATTTTTATAAGTGCAGTTCTAATTTTAGTACTCCCCTGATCCTCTATTTGGATGTATGTTTAATATACCCTTGAATTGCCAGGTTTTGGCGTGATCAGGATTTAACGTAGCATATGGTAGAGCTACTGATTCCAGCCCATTTGCCTTCAAACTTGTTTTCTTCTGCGAAGGTGATTATAAAGAAAAGAGTTTCCAAACATCTGGCCTTAAGAGAAAACTGAAGTGTTCATGCTTCAGCTCAAAGACTGTGGGGATACATGAAGTTAAACAGCATTTTTTCCTAAACGTGCAAGTAGACATTTGTGTACCTTTTAATGGTAGTAATTCAGATGAAAGCATAATAGTGAATCTGTTCTAACCAACTATGAGAATAGTGTTGGGCAGTTTTACAGAGCCACAAGCATGCACGTGTGTATTTACATTGCTAATAGATGCACAAGCTGCATGCAGAATTACTGCTACAGAATTTGCTACTATAATTTCATGTTGTTCAGTTTTGTGTAATAAAAATGGACTTACTTGACAAGAATTGCAGTATGAAAAGTTTAATGTTTCGTTTATAATTAAGGAGACAGAATTCATTAACTTAAGGAGGAGTTTGAAAACAAGTCAATGTCAAAAAGAACATGTTGAAAGGATACAATTGTTTTTACTCTATTATGTCCTCAGGCAGTTATTATTCCCTGCAAAATAGCTTAACAAAAATTCAATACATCCATCTAGCCATGTTTTCTATGTCTTATTCCTACATTTGTTTAGTGTTACTATATTTGGATTCTTTCCCCACTTTTTTATATTTAGCATGGTCCCAGAGGGACTCAAATGCATTGAAGCCCAGAAACTCCGGGGCTCTCCCAGTTTAGTATTTCTTCTGGCAACTACTACAGCTACAGCCTGCTTTTCGGTTTCGAGTTTTAAGGCTGAGAAGATGAATGGAAGCTGGTGTGGGCTGTGGTGGCAGTTCAGATCCTGCTTTCTGCAGCATTGGGGTTTGTGGCTCTTTATAGTAGGTGTTTGCGTGCGCTGTAGGGGAGGCGCGATGCCTGGCTGCTTTGCTTTACGTATTTCCAGATTTGGAGACCACGTACGATCTCCGCTACGGTGACAAAACTTAACGTTTTTTCACAATATAGATTTTTGTCTCGTTTTGAGACTGTTGCAGTGAGGTCGATAATGGCTTCGGTTCAGCCGTGTGGTTCGTGAGCTCCACGTGCCGAGGTGGTCCCAAGGTGGAGCAGGATGGTCTCCTGCTGAGGACGGGCTCCTCGGGGAGCGCAGAGAGGCTTTGTTTACAAATTCTCCTCTCCCAGCAAACAAAGCAAGCTTGTTTAACAAACACTTGACAAACAAAATGGACCGAAAATTAGAATGCTTATTTCATGAATGAAAATTTACTATGAAAATAAACATTTTTAGGGACAGCAGAAGAAAGTTGTTTTGAAGTGCACTTCTTTTGATGGTCCAAAATTTTTGTAAAGATACTTGTTGATACTTTGTACAGATAGCTGTTGCTTTACGTGCTGTTAAGGTTTAAGTTCTAACACATGCTTGGAATACTGTGGTAAAGTGAGCCTTTTTATTTATTTATTCATTTTTTAATCTGCAGATGTAGGGGAGAAAAGTAGGTTTATATATTTTGGCCGAGGGGTGTTACTCTATCCTGATAATATAAACTGTAGACACTTAAACACTGAGATTTATCATTGCCTTATTTTCTCCTTCAGATTTTGAGTTTGAATAACATCTTTTTGTGTGTGTTAAGGACGTGTTAACTTGAATTTTGCAATATTATTTAGTCAAGATCCGCAGAAATTAAGTTTTTACTAATAAGCTTTCCTGTGCTGTTTTCTCCCCTTTGTCCTACAACTTCACTCTCTTCTGCTATCCTAAGATTACTGTTAACACCTATCTACATGTATCACTGTTGTTGAAGTTGTTTCTTCAATGCTAGGTTGTGTATATTTCGGTGTTGAATGACTAAAGCTAAATTATTTGGCTTTTGCTAGGGTTTTTATTGTTGGACTTGAAAAAACATGTCAAGTGTACCATATATTGATAGAAAGCCGTAAAGTTAAAAATCTTGTACTGTTCTGAATTATCGATTCAGAATGTTATTTCTTGTTCATAGATGTATGAAAGCAAATAGAAATGAAAAAAGCTGGAGTGGCAGTTTTTAAAGTGACATTGGTTTTCAGCATGATTTGATTGCATAAACACTATAAACGCTTTTGAAAATCCCACATGACATATCGTAATCTAAAGGCAACATCTCTCATCTGATTTCTTAATTAGGAGTGTGTTTCAACTCGTGAATATCAGTGTTTCACACTTTGAAAAGCTGTCAATTAGTCTAGTATTTATTATGTCGTCAAATATTCCACAGACTGAGTCAAGAGCTGGGCATGAAGGTGAAGTATGAAATTATTTATTCAGTATAAGGCTACCGTCAGCCCAGACTTTCCTGGGTAGGTCTTATTTTCTTGCCCTCAGAGTCTTGTCTGGAGAGATTTTTGGCAAGCTCTCTGTGTTTCTGGCTGAGTTTTTGGAAACCCCATTAGAGGCAGAAGCAAGGCTTTGGGAAAGTGTAGGGCAGAGGCAGCATGGCCGGTGGTGGTGGGATGGGGATAGGTGGTAAGGCAGAGCGAGATCTGACCCGTAAGGCTGAGCAGAAGAAGGGGCACTGAGTAGCAAGTGCTAGCCTGTGCTCTGAGCGGCCTGGGGCCCGGGGGTGGTTGAGTGGGATGAAGGGTTGAGTTTTGGAGCTGGGAGAGGAGAAGGTTTGGGCCTCCAGGGAAAACCCTTTGAGGAGGGTCGTTGGAGAGATGCTAGGAAAGATGGGGAAGGCTGGGATGCTGATGAGCACTGGTGCTTGCTGGGGGAAACGGCACAAGGTCTTGGAGGTAACCACAGAACACAGCAGCGGTAACAGGGAGTTTGATTTGAAGATAGACATGCAGGCAAAGAATGATCAAAAGGGTTAAAAATATAGAGAAAGTCACGGACAGGAAGAAACACAGGTTTCTGTGCGCTCTGTCGGTGCACAGCAGTGAATGGTTTTATCCAGAAGCCGAGAAGCTACGGTTGAGTTAAGTTGCAAGAGCAATGCATGCGTTATGCATGTATAAAAAGAGTAAATTGGTGACTTAATAGATACCTGAAAAGTAAATACTGTGTCTTGCTGTAGAACATACCGGCTTTTCTCTTGTGTCGTCGTTTAGGATTATTCAGGGTCTTTATTGCTTTAAAAGATGAGAAAACACAGATTTGAGTTGAAGTGAGTTGTATGAGTAAGGGTAGCAGGTTTAGTCCCGGCTTTCTTTTAATCATCACAAAGGATTAAAAAGTTAATTTGCATTGGTTTACTTTTTGGTACACCATAGTCATGGTCAATGTTTTTAAAAAATAAAAATAAAAAATGATGCTCACTGCCCTCACACCCATTTCTGTTGTGCTGGTGGTTTAGTTCTGGTGAACGTTAATGTTCTGCTTCCCTGTGCAGTTGTACAGAAAAATATTTTAAAACACGCTCACTTTCATTGAAATTCTACCAATTTAATTTTGTGTTTGGATATTTTTTTTTTCTGTTAAATAAACATGGCCTGTAGTGTTTTTACTTTGATAGCTAGGTAGTAGAAGCCTCTTTGACAGGGCATTAATTTCACTTTCCTGCGGAGTATGTCTGTAAGCTGCTTAGATGAATGCTGTTCTTTTAGATAGGACTCCAGCTAGGGAGGTATTAATGAATGTTTAAAGCTATTTGATATCAATGTGACAATTTTGTGTGTGTAAGTGTAAAGCGTGAGTATGATATATTAGGTTGTGCATATTTTTCCTGTGATTATTTCACTTTATGTTAAATATAAGAAAATAAACTTTAATACTTAATTTCATATGTTTAATTTAATGAACTCAAATATTGTCAGTTTATGGCAACTCTTCAAGAGAAAGATATGGGATCCACATGATTGAAACACTCACTTCTCTTTCTTTTTTTTTCTTTTTTTTTTTTTTCTTTTGCTTCTCACAGCTGCCAAAATAAACTCCTTTTGAGATAGACCTAAGTCAACATAGTTGGTGTGTCTCTAATGAAGCATTCCTCTTGAGGCCCCTACTTGGGTTTTATTTTTTTGTCATAGTTTTTTTTTAATCTCTCTTTCCAACTTTAATGTTAGGGTCTCCTTAAGAATTTCTGCTGCAGATTTAAAATAAACAAGTTCCATTTCAGTAATCATGCGATTTTGATTCCCCGAGACCTTTGTTTTTTGAAGTAAAAAGGCAATGCATGTTACATTTTTTCCTGTAATATACTTGATATTTTTTTAAGTTGCTGAAAAAGTTGGCTAAAATTCAGAGAAGCTAATATTCATCAAGTGTACGAGCTTAGCTCTTCTTTTTTATTGTTTTCCACTCAAGGTTTCTCAAACTGTGCTACTTTTTTTAGGATTCTTGTGTAGCTTCTCTATGAGCAAGATGGATACTAGCTTCCAGTTTCAGAAGTATGTCCGTGTGGTACCATCTTTAATTAGCTTGTTCCCAACTGGATGTTTAATGGCAATTTCCAGTAAATGTTAACTAGTTTTATATATTTTATTTAAAATCACAAAATCATGTTTTTTCCTATAAAATTTTTGAACATATGGCTGTTTTAATTTCATAGGGAATCTCAGTCTGTAAACGTGTACAAATACACCTTGAATTAGAAACATGCTTTAGAATTTGTCGTGTGTTGATGTCACTCTTCTGCCAGTTTAGTATCACTGATACTAAATATTAGTAAATGAGAGAGATAAAATGGCAATATTTGAAGCTATGCAATGTTTTAAAATTCTTGGTGGCAGTCTCTGGAATTCCAGCCAGGAATGTACAGTATGGTTTTCCTGTAAGTACCATCCCAGGTCAGCATCACTTATTTTTGTATGCGAAACACAAAGTTTATGTAGCAACATTGAAAGCTAAACTTAGTTTCGGTAGTCTGTTTTAATCACATGCCATTGTGTACAGCACAGATTGGCAGATATAAGCAAAAAAGAAATAATAATAAAACAAGGAGCCTTGGGAAATACAAAAAGGCAAAATAGATGCATCAGTAATTTGATGGTGTAAAAGTACTTAGAAAACATAAGTTTAAGTACTAGGAAAACATAAGCTTAAAAAGTGACCCTAATTTTATGTAAGCTTTTTTGAGTAGCTACATACTTGTAATATTTCTCTTTCTTTCTCAGTTTCAGAAGTTGTCTTCATGCTTGTCTGTCATTTGGATATTATTATTTCAGGTTTAGATAAACAGTCAGCCAACTTAGGTTGTTCAGAATCCATAAACTTGCTGTTTCTGTCATCAGAAGTCTGGAACCAGGGCACAATAGCTGTTGTAGGGTAAATAATGCTCTTTATTGGTCTTGAAGGGACCATTTTGTAATGTTTTATACTGTTGTCTCTACAGTGTGAAACACCATATACGTGGCAAATTCAGCCCAGTAGCATTCACTGTTTAGATTAAGCTTACTGAAATCTAAGAACAGTAAACGCAGAACTTGTTTGTGGTATGTATCTATCCATCTGTCTTAGCCAGAAAAAAAATGAGTGAGAACAGGTATGGGGTGGGAATAGGTACAGATGTTTAATGGCTTGTGTCCAAGTTCAGAAATGTTACTGTACACTAGACACCCATTGGCCTGAGTAAATCTCAAAATGCAAAGAATAGGAACATCAAAGTCTGGCAACCGCCCCCCTGCAAGTTATCTTTAAATTATCTTGTCATAAGTATTCATTTACATATGTGGTTCTCTATCTAGTCATCAAGGAGATGTTGTCATTCCTGAACACACAGGTTTCTTTTTTTCCTCTGCTGTGCGAGCCTAATCACTGACTTTATTTCAGATATAGTGGCTTTAATATGATGGCTTCAGATAGAGTGGCTTTAGTTGCTTAAAACAAGCAATGGAAAACTCTCACTTACTGGTCTTTATAAATGAAAAAGAACAAACTCTTGGCAAGAAGTCTTGGAGGAGTGTTCAGTGCTGGAAAGTGGTTGACAGCGTATGCCCAGAGCTGTGCGTTATCTTTAGCTCTGGCCCGTTGCAGCCCAAGCTGATAAAACAGAGGTGATAAACGCCCGCCGTGCACGCATCCCTTCTGCGGCAGCCCTCCACGACAGCGAAGCCAGAGTCTCTTGAGCATATTAACTACTGTTAACTTCTAAACTCAAAACCAGAATTATCTCATTGATTAATACGGTGGCGTTAGAGAGGATAGTGGGATCTGTTTGAGTACGGTTGTGGCTATACGTTATCTAAAGCGGCGCTTTGTTGGGTCTTGCTGATGGCACGTTTGTATATTAATGTGCAGCAGTTCATAGCTTGCATCTTGTGACATAAACACCCACAGCCTCCCGTAGCTTGTTATACTCAGTGAGTGGAGGGGAAGATAACATAGGCATAGGAAAGGAGGAAGAAGAGCTGGGCATAATTAGAGACTAAAGGGGAAAGAAAAAAAAAAACTCCCAAATTTTCCCGTTTTTCCTCAATGGAAAGCAATTTTTTCTCTAGCAGTCCATGAGCCTTTTCAGACACCTGCTGGCCATTTTCCAATATCAAAAGCAGGCGAGAAAGTGTTAAATATTTCAGATTATTTTTATGAAAGAGGACAAGGTGAAAGCAGCTATTTAAAGTACGCTGAGTTAGGAAGACAGCAGAATCCAAACAATTCAGGAGATTCCTAGGAACAGCATGTGTTGGGAAAACAAATGATAATACTTTCTGAAAGTATTTCAAGGGACAGGGGGAAGTATTTCTTTGTAAGTGCTTTGCCATAGGCAAATAAAGTGCTGAGATTTACCTTAAATCAGAGTGAAATTTAAGATAAATTTCATTCTATTTTTGTGGTGGGTTAAGAGCATGGTTAATGCAGTTAATGGCCAAATAATGGCGTGATAGTTGTAGGATATTGAGTGTGAATCTTGGCTGTCTTCCTTTTTGTCTTTTACTCATTATCTTAATCTGTTTTACACTTACCTGAGATATTTTATGTACCTGAGGGACACTATGAAAACCTTCTGCAACAGTAAATTTTTTTTATATTGAGTGAAGAACAGCTAAGCATGAATATGCAGTCAACATTTATAGGGAATTATTTGTTTCCTACTAGTTGTAAGACATGTAGGAAACAAGTGTTATAACTATTTTCACCTTGGAAACAGTTCATCATTAGTTATTTCTGTGAATAACTTGCACTGAATTGGGAAATAAACAGAAAAGAGGTGATAGTTGGCAAATTATACCATTGCTTTGGTCAGTTTAAAGATTGTTGGGGCACATTTAAAAGCAAAATAGCAGAAAAGTAACATCATAACAAATTAACTGATCTAAATAAGTGTCGGTGCACCTCTGTTCGAAATAAAACATGAAATATTTGCATTTCGCTTGTAGAAAATCAAACAATATAGGAGAAGGTGAGCATTTGCTCTGCGTTTCTGTGTTTGAGGTGCATTGGGAAGCGCATTACAGCTCCCTGGCTGGCCTGTAAAATTCCCATTATAGAGGTTTTGTGCCTCTGATAATGTAACTAAAAGAGTGAGAATCAGCACAGCTTTTGGAAGAGGGAGGAATGTTTCCCGTGCACTTTATATACTTCTCAAAAGCAGTTTGAGTTTTATGAGCTAGAAAATTAATTTTGGTTATTATTCATAGCATCTTTTAAGGATTACAATGCGTTATTCGTTATTAAAAGAGAAAGGTAGCTAAGCTCTCAAGAATGCAGCTCTGGGGTCCTAAAAACATTGGTTGTGTAATTAATTCGAAGTTTGCTGCTTGGATAAAGTCAGCTTGTTTGATACCGGCACTGGAGTATCAGGCAGTCTGTTTGCACATGCAACCGTGGACCCCACCGTTAAACCCAACTTAGTGTTACTTATTCGTTGAGTAACCCGCAAAGTACACGTTGGCTGATTTAGCTCCTCTTTGGTATATACTTTCTTGTGCGCTGAATATTTTTTGGTGATAAATCTGGAGTCTCCATCCATCTCTCGTTGATAAATAAAGCTGCTTGCTTTATTCCATATCTATTAGTCTTAGGAGGCTTTTTAGTTTACAAAGATAAAAAAACCCCACCTGACTATGAGGTGGGAGTGAATTTGTGTAGGTTGTTTTTGGGGTGGGTTTTTTTGTGGTTGTTTTTCTGAAGTCTTTCAGGCCTTCCGCAGATGGATCCCACGCGAGTGACCGCGGACGGCTGGAAGCACAAACGGATTCAGATGTTGGGCGCTTTGTCCCCGCCGGCGCTGGCTCATCCGTGGCGCGGGCCAGCCTCCGCCTGGGAAAACACGGCGGTTAGGGTTACTTGCAAAGGACTCTCCTGGGGATCGATAAAGTCTATTTCTGTTTATGTAATGAAATCAGGGAGCAAGGGTCTGCTGTAGTACTTTGCTGATGGGATTCCAGCGGGGTTGTCTTTCAATGAAAAGACTGAATTTAATAAACCTGTAGTCTGGCGCGCTCGTTCTGGGGCAGTGCTGCCTCGCTCTAATGGATTGCTGTTGATAATTTAGGGTTACTTTGTTTACGTAGTCTGAGAGCTTCTTTTTAAGCAGCTGGCTGGAAATGGAGATGAAGGCAGTCTTAATTCACTTTTAATAAAAGATCAATGGGTTTATTGTGAAAAAATAGAATACAGATGTAAAATGTACCTGATAAAAGAATTAAATGTGTGTTTAACCTTCCTATTTTGTTTTTTCAGTGCTACTGGTGCTTGACCTTCTTCGTTTTTCAGACTATTCTCTTTCTTGGTAGTTTTACATTTTAAATTTTACTTAGACTACAAAAACAAACTCTGCTGGTGTTTTTCATCTCAAGTGCTTACCAAATCCCTCAGATTTTACAAAATATTTAAAAAGTAATCTCCAGACTAAAGTCTCATTAAAACCTTTGCCCTTACTGTGGAACAAAAGTTCAGAGAAGTTCTGCTCGATTCTGATTTGGAAACTGTAAAACAAAAAATATCATGGTGTGAAGTATTAATTTAGGCTTGGCAGCCTCACCGTAAAATTTATTTCCAGAAGTTTCCAATTAAAATGCAGCACGTCTAATAGTATAAGGGAAAGCACCTTAAAGGCTCTTTCTTTTATATTATATAGGAGGAAAAATACCCCAAACATTAGTGAAAATAAAACATCTTGGAGGTATTTTTTATTAAACAGTCACATATATATTGCAATGAGTTGACTTGGTAGAAGAAACCACATACTTAGGAATTTCTTAGCTGTACTAATTTTCAGTATTGCTTTTTAATCAAGCCATTTGATAGATTAGTCAGATATTTCTAAAGATGCAATTTTTTCTTTTGGGTTTCTTTATATCTTTATTCTACCTTGTGCTCTCCTGCTCCTTGAACAATGCACTTTGGATGTTTTCCCCCTGTGGCCTTTTCCCCCTGTTTCAAAGGAGAGAAAGCAAAATTGGAAAGAGGATCGATTGACTAGGATGGTTAAAAGTATAGAATACCTTATGTAAGAGGATGCAGTAAAGAATTTATGTCCCTTTGGACTGATGGAGGTACCATATTTGCTGTCATGAGTGGCATGGTGATTGCTCACTGCATTTCTGTAATAGAGGTAGGAATGGTCATCAAACAGAACTGCATTTTGCAGGTTGAAGTAAATCAAAGCAGTTGTTTAGGATTTTTGAATGGCAAAATGCATTGTTGCTGAAGTTATCTGGTTGTGGAAGGATCTGTATTGCAAACTGTTGGAGGTCAAGAGAGTATTGGCAGAGTAACACTATCTGCTTATACTGTTCGTTTGGTCTTCACTGGATATTTTCTACTGACAGCTGTCAGAGATGGGATATTTAACTATCCCATGGACATCTGGTATGGCCCGCAGTGGCTGTTACGTTAGAACAGCTTAAAATGTTCTGTCTCAAGACGGGTGTTTCTGGATGTCTATGAAAACTTTAAACAGCATCAAAAATAATGAAATTTTAAGCAAATGTACTTTTTTATTTCCAAAAACATTTCAAAATATCACATTTTACATCTTGTTATATATTTCTCAACCAAATGTAGATGCACAGACAGAACTATGTGCAGTTGTTGTATATTGACGGAGTGCTTTTCATCAGCAGGTGGTATTGGATTTAAGAAGCTGAAACATAAGACAAGTGCTTAGGGATGGTCTGTAAGGTGATACTGCTTGTTGAAAGTCTTGTAGTTAAGTATTCCCAGGATGGTCTGGACAGCATAAACAGTGCTACTGTGCAAGAGCTTTTATATTATGAGATAAAAGAAGGCAAAATGTTTTCAGTTGTGGAATTTTACCGTAGAGAGAATTACTTCTGCAACGTATGCTAATTTAATCTAAAGCCAAAGAGAAATGATTTTCAAAAACAGTTTTGCAAATCTGATGAACAACTTCTACTGTGAGAAACAGTTGTGCAGCAGTTCCCTTCAGGAGATCCCCTTTCTATTTTGGATTTATGTTGGGTGTGTACTGCAAACCAGCAATATTAACAATAAGAAGGAAGATAAATAGCATGCTTAGAGGCAATTTTTTTTGGTGATGATGTAATCATTTTAGAGTGAATAATGAAATTTGAACATTTTTCTTGACGGACAGGTGCTCCTGTACATGAGGCAGAATCTGGCTGGGTTTTCAGGTTCAGATTTTTCACAGTCCAGAAATAAAGGGAGCGGGGGGGGGGAAAAAGTGAGGTGGATTCATAGTTGTTTATTTTCATATTGAAGTTTTAAACATTTTTAAGAAAGCAAGTAAATTGAGAGTAAGTGCTTAGGGGAGGGGGGAAAAAAAAAAGGCAAAAGCTCTTAGAAATTATTGCATTCAATTTAACAAATTCTGTGGATTCTCTTTTTAATTCTATCGATATAGACATAGTAGCAATGTTGTTCACAGGGAAACTCACCTCGGTATGTCGTTGTGTTCCCACTTCCTCCACGGAATGAGTCATGGGATGTGGGTTTAACCAGTGGTGTAAATAAAATGCCTTGACGGAAGAAATATCTTACTTCTAGTATGTTTGGAAATACTTTTAGAAAGGGAGGATACTGAAGAGCATCAATGGCTTGTTGAATTTTTACCCCTAACTACATTGCGTGTCACTGGGCAGTGATGTGTCATCGCCTCAGCCTCATATATCTTCAGGGAAGTTTAGTAACAAGACTCTAAATTTTGGGGGAAGGAAACATCTAAAGGAAGTCGCCTCAGAACTATTTCTTCCTTTTTCCCTCCTAAGTCGGGTATTTTGATGCCTAAAATAAATACTGAATCTACAGTGATGGGTTGGATAATCAAATTTTCCCATGGCTGTTTTGCTCAGTACTAAAGAAGCTCTTTTTTGTTATAACCAAACTAGTGATGCTGCAATGCAGTTAATTTTATACATCACATTTTATGACAGAATATGACATTATAGCAGTAATTGGGAAATTTAGAATAGGGCTGTGTAGCGATAAGATTTTCACGCATGGGATTCATAAATGTGATGTATTTCAAGATGTAGGGGCAGTAATTTCTAGGAAAGTGACTGAGCAATCTTCACTTATACCCACGAGTATTCCCATGCTACTAGGAAAGACTAAACTGCCACCTTGTACTTTCTGTACTTAAGCAGCAACCCTGAAAGATGGTTACTTGGCTATCTCTACCTTCTTGGCCAGTTAAGAAAATGTCTTTAAATCAACAAGTAATTAGGTTCTATTTTTTAAAAAATCTGACTGAAAAGGCATATTTTTTCTCTAAGTCCTTAAATTGTTTCATCTGAGTAACGGTGACTAAAAGTGTTCTTTAAGCATTACCTTCACATACCCTTTCAACTATTTCTGTTTAGACAGCGTAACATTTCAAAGTGGTTTATTTAATAATGTCATTTCCATTCTCTGGCTCTAGAGGATTTTCTAAGGCCTTGAGGTTTAAGCTTCTGCATGGAATTGGAGGAATATTGTTTTAACTTAATATAGAAATTTGCATTTAATTTAAAAGAAAAAAAAAAAAACAACAAGAAAAACTGAACAATGGTAGTTACAAGTCAATCCTGAATGTTTTTCAAGTGAGAAAATCAGAGTCATACAAACTCATTTCATAGAACCAGAGAATCGTTAAGGTTGGAAAAGACCTTTAAGATCATCAAGTCCAACCGTTAACCCAGCACTGCCAAGCCCACCACTAAACCACGTCCCTAAGCGCCACATTTTGGAAAGATACGTCAGGTATTTGACAAGGTTCACTATGAAGCTTTTTTTTTTTTATGTGGACAGTTATGACTTTGTTTTTATGAGAGAGAATTTTTGTATTTCTCAACAATTTAAAGCTGGTGGGAAATGTATAATGAAAAAAAGTTAATTCTGCTATAAATATTGTGAAGAGTCGAACAGTGAGAGAATGAAAGGGATTGGGAATCTCTGCAACATTCAAAAAATGGTTCTTCTGATTCTCCAAAACTGGGTGTTGCAGCATAAGGATGTGTCTAAAAGAATAGCAGAGATTGTGAATGCGACTTTTAAAAATGCTTCTTTATCACCAGACTGTAGTCACAGTAATTATCTGTGTCCCTTCCCAAGCATTGGTCAGCTTCATTTAAGACCACTTTGCATTTTCATAGTAGATGTTGGAGAAAAAGCAACTTCATATCCAGACGATCATCTTCATTACCTATTTAATATTACTGATATGAAGAACTCCTAATTGCATCGACTGCAGTGTGATTTCCTATAGCACTCAGTCTTTTAACTGTTGCCTCAAGACCTGTATAATTGAGATCCTTAAACTTTTTCATTCTATTTATTATATCAGCTTGAAAACAGACATACATGTAATGAATTTTCAGTTTAAAAGTTAATTTGATATTGCCACCATATAGCTCTGAACATTGAGAGGGTATGGATTAAATGAATAGTGGCTCACAGATTTTTGACTTACGTTATAGGCTGATGAATAATCTTATTTTAAATCAAATGAAGATCTGATTAGAGGAGGTGGTTATTGCTGAGGTGGTGATTTCCTGTGTAGCTGATGGGAAAACAATTATGGCTGTTTAGTTTCTGGGAATGTCTGCAAAGAATATCTTTTTAATAAATCAACAAAAAATGGTAGAATTTCACTAATCATTACCTGTAAGCTATTCCAGGAAAAACTCTATGAACTAAAAAGAAAATGTTGCTATTTATGTAGCAATGAACAAAATGCTCCATCACTAATGCAATAAAAATAGCATCCTGCTTACTGTTAAGTGGGTTTTTTTCCGTTAGATTTTTTTTTTGGGGGTCTTCATTATTTGCTAGAATGACCAACACTTGAGACGAGCTGCTTTTGGAGGTGCTGAGTTTTTTAGTGTCGGCACCAGCTCAGCAGAACTCTAGAGGATAGCTTAAATACAGAGCTTCAGTAAGCAAAGCCAAAACTTTTCTAGTTCATCTTGGATACCATAAAAACGTGTTATGTTAATTTTACGTTTTCTTCAAGTGCCAAGGTTAAGTTTGTATTCCTGAGATGGTGCTGAAATTACGAAAGGAGTAAGCCTGTGGTTTCAGTGAAGCTGTTTCTGACTCATTTGGTGTAGATTAGATTAAAACTATTCCTTGTTCATAGGAAAATCTGGAAAGGTGTACCCAGAGTGTTCTTGTGCAACTGATATGACTACTTTCTTTTTCCTTTTCTCCTTTCTAGGGTCAGTATAGGCCCTCTGACTTGTTGTGTCCAGAGACATACGTCTGGACGCCTATAGAGCAATGTCTACCCCTGCTCGAGCGCTCGAAATACTGTCGATTCAACCAGGATGTAAAAGCCGGTAAGTTTACAAGTAATGATAGATCTGTAAATTATCTTGTTTTCATAATGTATTGGTATCATCTGCTGCTGAAGCATTATGGACATCTTATCTGTAAAGGATAAAAACTGTAAAATTCACGATCACAACAAGCGTTAGCAAATAGAGAATTTAATCTTTTAACATAAAATAAGCAATACAAATTTTAAGTACGTTCTGTTTTACAGGCTATATGTAGTTCAAAAGTAACACGCATTGCTGCCTTTCAGATAATTATATTTGTTATTCTGTGCATGAACAAAACCTATCAAATCATTATTCCTCCCTTAGATTCCAGTCGGATGAATGTATAAAGAAAGGAAATTAGAATCAATACAGGAAAGTGAAAGGGATGGAGACGCTTAAAGGCATCAGGTGCTTTTGTTAAGAAACAAACTGGCAGATTTAGTTTAACAATCTGTCAGAGAATTTGAAGGATACAATGAACAGCAGAGGCACCTTAAACATTTTGAAGTAGATGGGACATAGATTTTTACATTCTCTAAAATAGATACTTAGTGATTTGCCAGCATAGAACGGTCAAAAATATTACTGACCAGAACATACTATAATAATGATACTGTAAACCAATGCAATCAAATGGAAAAAAATAACTGTACTTGCTTTAGCTACTGGCTCTGTGGGCTGATTGCAGGCCCCAAGGGAGCTGTGTTAGAGAATGCTTCGTCTGGTGCTTGGGTGGGAAACAAAAAAGTGATTTAACTTTTTTTTATTAATTGCAAATTGCTGAATATCTTCTTCTTGAAATTTTCTCTTTCCCCACTGAATAGCAGTTGAGAAAGGTGGTGGTATTATTCAGACGTGTTGGTGATTAAGCTCGAGAGTACATAACACCATGGTCTGTTTCTAGCCATCAAAATACAGATTTACCTGTCTCTGAGTTTGAGTAGTCTTCAACAGCTGCTGCTTGCTTTTTATTTTTCATGGCTGTAGTTTAAAAAAAATTTCATTGACGAGCTGGTTAACTGTTGGAAGGGCAGGATATAGATAAATGAAGGGAATTTGATGAGAGATGACCACTTCAGGAGGATTGTGAACTTCTGGAGAAGCTGCTTCCTTTTCTTGCTTTTCCTCAACCTGCGCATGTTACCATTTGTGATGTGACTTGGATGCTCGTCTGGAACACTAAGATAATAATACTTCCTAATTGTAAATGTTCTGAAAGGGTAATACTCTAGTAAAAATACTACAGTAATGAGATGAAATATATTTCTAGATATAGATACTGATTTAAAAGTTTTAATAGCAGAATTATGTTCTGTGTAAATAGAGAATGTCCTTTAGGGATCGTGCAGGTAGCCATGCGATGTGGTGGCAAATAGACTGGGGAGCGTGCTTGCATGCTCTTTGAAAAGAGTATCTGTCACCATGGGAAGAGCTCAGTGCATAAGAGATTTAAACGGGTAGCACATCCATGTCTTGATCAGCTAGAATCATTAGATCATCATTAGATTGGTGAGAGGAAATTGGAAAAAAATTACAAAGGTAGGAGGAAGAAGGGAAATGGTTTTGCAGCACAGTGGTGTTCAAGATACTCTTGTATACAGAAATAAAAGAAGTGCATTCATTTAAGCGCAAAAATGACAACTAAACTACTGCCTTTGAAGGTGTTAAACCTGTACAAGCAAAGGGGCATCATCTTCTCAATTCTGTGAAATGCCTGTGGCATACCACGCATTTGGAAACTGCAGGATATAAAACTTTGCATCGTTATCAGCACAGAATATCTCACTCCAGACACTACTGGAACTGTGACTTATGTCCTGTGGTTTAAGGAAATTAAAACATAGCTACATGTTGAAATGCACTGGACCTGCTGTGAGCTTATAGTCATTTGAGGTTGAAGTAGTTGCTAGCTCTAAGGAAGCTATTTCTCAACAGTAAAATCAGTTTCCTTCTTACTTCTTTATTCTCTACAATAGTCAGTAATATGAGTTTAACGAAGTTACAGTGAATTTAAAGAGCAGCAATAGGAATGATGGTGTGCTTTATTCCTCTTGAATCAGCTTTCTATAATACTGCCCACAATTATGTCAGTTAAGTAGGTCGTGATTTATCAGGAGTGGGACTTCCGACGTGGAAACTGAGGGCAATAACCAGATCCAGGAAGCAACTGGGAGAAATAGTGCGACTTGCGTTGCTGCCTGGGGCAATAAAACAGTCACTGGAAATGGTAATCTTTTAATATTGTCCGTAACGTCAGAAAATTTCTGAAACGTTACCTCACACTAGTTTGTTCATCATGTTTGGCAATTTTTTAACAACTTTTCCTTCCCTTAAAAAAAAATAAAAAAATTTACCTAATAAATTTACCAGTTGCAGGTTATAAAAATGTGTTATAGAACAGCAGTGGGTGCTGCTTCAGGAGAGTGTTATGCGCTCTGACCTTCCACGTCTCTGCAATATGAAAAGATTTCTGAATATTCATACACATTACGTTGCAGAGCTCCTTTCTGTAATCAGATTTATTTTTTCTTTTCTGAAAAAGAAAAAGAAAAAAGAGATGCTCACAAAAAGTAGCAAAACTTTTCTAAAGTACCAGGAAATATTAATTGATATTTGCAGAGGATTTTTGCCTGGTTTGCATTATGTGGTTATCCTGAGCCTGAGCATTTTCAAATGGTTTTGAAGTGTATTGTTTTCCATCCCCTTCTCCTCTGACGTCTAATACTTCTGTTAACAGTTGGAGAATGAAGAAGAGAGGACAGATAAACGAAACAAAGTTCTTAACTCTTTATTCCACAGAGATAAGTCTAAAAGAAGTGTCTAACAGTTAATAAGTTAAAAAAGTAATCATAGGAATGATAATCACTTTTTATTGTTTTGGATGGCAAATCATGGGTGCCTGATGGTTGAAATAGGTCCAACTCTTTACTACTTCTGGCCAGTGTAATGAGATTCAACCTTATTTAACCTCAAAACAGTCATACAGAGACAACGATGAGGTCTTGTGCCAGCCAACTCTCAAATTTGATGTTTAAATAAGCTGCTAGTAGGCTCCTTATGTGCAGTTCCTAACATGTGTTGAAAAACAGCAGTTACTTCAGAAAAAAAAATTCCATAGCAATGCTCAGACAGCATTCATGGATAAAAGGTCGTGTTTGTCAAATATTCTTGCTTTTATAAATTACCAGTTTTGCCTAAATTACTCATGCCTCAGAACAGATTTTTCATTTTTGTTGTCAGTTCAATTTGGAAAATTCAGAAGACCTGGCATCATCTTATAAATGAGAGAGGTTTCTTAGGATTCTGATGTGTTTATTATTAAACAGTGGCCAGTCATTTACTTACAAATAAATAAGCAGTTAGCGAGGTAGGGCAGTAATAGAGGCTTTGGATACTGATGCATTCTGAAAATTGAGATAGTGCTAAAGTGCATCTAATGGGCCATTAGCCTTTACTTTGTAAGAATGAACCCTGTGTGAAATGAAGCTGTAAGTACGGATGGAATTATGTTGAAGAAAAAAGAAGTGAATTAAAAGATTGCTCTGCAGATAAGTGCTTGTCAGTGACAACATATCAAAACTGATGAGCAAAATTCAGTCACATGATAGTGTCTGCTAAAATATTCCCAGGCATGGGTTGTCTGTCATACCAGTTAACTTCCTCCACTCTAAACTGGTTTCAGGTTTTTACTTCTTTGGTACTTTAACAGCTTTCCCCATGGAACAAATGCAGTATGAAAGGAATTATAATTTACTTGCTATCCTGGCAATACTTTTATCCTTCCACTTTCCATTTTTCTGAGACTAACCAACTGATATGTCTTTTTTTTTCTAACATCTGTTGAGAATTTCAGTTTGTTGCTCCTGAGAGAGGCCTGTGAAAAATGTCTTTATGAAAACCTACTTTTGGGATGCTAATTAAATTAGTGGGAAACTTCAAATCTTTCTTCCCATCACCACTGGACTGTCAACACCTTTAAGAAGCAAATTCAGATAAGGGCAGATACAATCCCAGTCTAAAGTGGTGGCTTGAAAGCCTTCATAGTTCTCTAGCCTCTTGACTGCGTCACGTAACGTGGGGTGCATGTGTGCCAACCAGGGCGAACAGGGCGCTTTTACCCAAGTGAAAAAGCTGGTCTTGAGCCGAATTGCTAGGCATGGCCCGTAGCAATCTCGGTGGTGGAAGCTGCTTCCCACCTTCCTGTGTCTGCCGCTTTGAGCAGAAGCTTTGAGCGGCGCAGATCAAAAAGGACTTTAATGCTCTTTTTTTTTTTCTTGACTGATGTGTTTGCTGAAGTTGATAAATTGGCTAAGCTAATACACATCTATTCGGCTTCCTGTATTCTAATGACAGAGTGAAATTAAAATGGAATTGAATGGAATACATTAATTAAAATGAAAGTACTCTCTCCAGTGTTGAAAAATACACGACAAAGGCATACATAGACTTCTCTGTGTTGGCTTTGTGTGTTCTTGGAGACAAGACACTCTTTGCTCCAGAGAGTATAGTCTAACACAGACCACGATGGATGCAAATGGACGGTATAAAGAATCAGAGAAGCACTTCTGGTTTGTCCGGTCAATTATGGTAATAGACTAAATTACAGTCTAGTAATAGACTAAATAGTAATAGACTAAACTGACTAAACTGTATGAATTTTTTTGTAAACATCACAGTGAATGAGAGTTTTGAAGAGGGATCTAAGGAACTACATTGTTATCTTTTAGAGTTTATGGAGAAATCTTTCGCAGCATGAGAGGTGTAGAAGAAATGAAGAATATGGGGAGACACAAAGGAGTTTCATTCAAAAACAGATATACTGGTCTGGGATATCAGATCCCATAGTCGGTCCGAGGTAGAACTTGTGTTACTGCCTGCAGGTGCTGGGAATGACGATGGGGTTGAAACAGACTGTGGAAAGCTTTAGAAGGGAGGTCGGTCTGATATGATTAGAGTACGGGTAGCTGGTAGAGACAGGCGTGGAAAGATGGGGAAGGAAACTTTGCAGTAGTTCATATAGGTAGAATGATGCAAAGAAGGACTTGCCAAGAACAGAAGGAAGCTGTTGAAATAAGTAATGGTAGGATTAAAACTTGAAAATCTAGATAGATATTTGTAGAGATGAATGAGAGAGGCTGTTTTTTAGATACATGATGTAGAAAGATACTAGATGTGAAAACCCGAAGAGATTACAAAGCCAAGGTCATATGCCAGCAGAAATATGCCAGTGCCTAACAATTCAGCAACCACCTTCCTCATTGCTCTTGATGTAGACCAGACTTTGCCTCTGGCATCTCCACACAGCAATAAAGATCTTCCTTCTTCCAGCAGAGGAGTGGAGGTCTTTAGAAGAATTTAGGCTTTAGACTACTTCCAGCTGGTCTGAGCCAAAATGATGATAGGCATTGGAATCAAGAGAAGATAATTTGTCTTTTCTGTGCTTTTCGGTGATCTGCTTGCAGCCGTCCAGGAACTGGTGAGGCTATGTCTGCACAAAGGACAGATGTTGAAACCCAAAAAGTCTTATAAATTGTCTCCTGTTCACATACAAGTCTTAACCATCTGAAAAAAACAAAACAACACTAAAATCGGTGCCTGAGCTCTCCTTTCCAGGAGTATCAGTCCAGTGATCAGAGCCAGAGGCCTGGGACACTCCACGTACCTACGTAGAAGTCAGAATGTGAAATGAGGGGTCTCGCTTCAGGCTCACAAGAATCACTCTGTAAAACCCCCATTCGATGTATTACGTTGTGAACAGAGTTGATACCAGATCACTAGTGTTTTTGAGTTACTGAACTAAAGAAAATTACTTAAGATTTCTAGTCTTTTTCTGTAGTACACTTGTAACTTCTGTTGCAAGTTTTTAACAGATTTTTAAAACTTCTCCATTTTCTTTGCTACATGCAAAATGAAAATTTTCACAGCTTTGCAGCATTGTTATTCTGCTGCACATAATAAGCTAGAGGAGTAAAAGGCAAACAACATTCCCAGTATTTAATAACTTCTGAATCCTCTTATTAGCGACTTGATTATGCATCGTAATGCTTCTTGCAAGAAACTCAGGGTTATTAGTTCTAGTAAATAAAACTTAGAATTTTTACCCAGAAATCTGCAGGCTTGGGCAGTTATACAAAACTGTATTTATTTTAAAAATATATTTGTGTGCATAGTGCTTTTAGTAGGAAAATAATCTGTCACAACTATTTCAATAACCTTGATTTCTTGTGCTGTGTTTTTCAAAACATTTACTTTTATGTATAATTTAGATACTATTCTTTGCTGATAAAAAGGGTGTATGTCAAACATGTTTTACATTTATTGTGTATGTGAACTCAAGTACTTCGAATCTTTTTTCTTTTTTTTTTTTTTCCCCCATCAAGTACAGAGGCTGTTTAATTTTAAGATACACTTAAAAGGTATAGTGTAGTAGCATGATTCTGGTCTTATTCCTCCTCCCTCTCTTAACGTAAAAGCCACGGTCACATATTTGTATCCATGAAGTGAACTGCGGTCGCCATTTGGTCACGTCTGATAGTTTAGATCCCTCGCAGAGGGATGTATACGTGTAGTGGTGCATCTTTGAATCTAGTCAGATGGGTTAATGCAAAAGACAGCATAGGTCAATGTTTACGAGGGTAGTGTGATGCAGATTACTGTTTATAAGGATAAATGCACTGAAGTTCTTGAGACGATGAAAATGTAGTCACAAAACTATCACAGATGGAAAACATTAAACATTGTTTAGAACTGTGCAATCATCTGATTATGGAGACATTGCTGGTCTGCTCTACGACAACTGCTGTTTATCATTTTGTAAAGATACAGTGTTGTGTACTTTGGAGAGTTAGGCAACAGTTTAACTAAATTCTGATAGATCATGAACTAAATTCTTCTGAAGAACTAACTTTCCACTATCTTATCAGAGCTAAAGGTAATAAATTTGAATTCTACAACCAAGAAAAAGACATATCCGTTATTTCTAGCAGCCCCTCTAGAAGAGAGATATCTTACAAGTTTGTATCTGTTTCTAATTAAGTTTATAAACACTTGGAATCATCAGAATGCATATTTCTAAATCCAGTGTGATCCTTGAGCATACAAGATCTTTAAACAATGCAGATAGTGCCAATAAGGTGTAGCCAGGGAAATTTTTTCCCTCACTTTTTAGTATGTTTGGATTAAATTGAAATGACTGGTGTGGGGTTTTAGCCTCATATGCAAAAATATGCTTAAATATTCCAGTGCTTCTGTAATAAAAAGGTAATCTTATTAACCTAATTTGTGGGTCCTAAATAACTGGCACTGCATAAATTGGCTTGTGGGTTAGAAATTACCCTGAACCCTCAGCTCTGCCACAGAGTCTCCCAAAACAATCAATTGCAAAGACAGAAAGGTCTTTAAAATGTGATTTGAAGTACGGTCATAATATGAACTCCATTTTGCATTGTTCTAGCAAATCTCAAACTTTGCTAAATATTTGTGATTTAAAAATTTGTATTTACTGATTTTCTAAATATATCTGCTTCTCACATATGTGTAGCGGAGCAAACCAACGCCCCTCAAGAAGCCCCATCATCTGACTTGTAGTGTAGTTCATGAAGCATTTGGCTTGGACTGCAAAATTCCCTGAAATATGTTTTAATCCAAAATGACCGTCATAGAGATTGTGTAATGAACAGATGTATTTTGAAATTACATAAATTTTTGAGGACTTTGCTTGAAAAATAAAGATATCCTGGCATACTTCTCCTCGCATTGAAGAGATGAATCTTGATGGTTGTGTGCTCAAGATACTCCTTCACCGTTTGAATGTTGTGACATTTGATTCTCTAGCAGAATCCTTCTACTCTTTTTTGTGACTGGACCAGAAGTGAACTCATTAATTGGTGAAGATTCAGGGGAACGTGAGGAAGGACCAGGACTGCCAAATCTTGTAGGAATAATTTTCCATACTCAGAAGGTGTTAGAAACACAAGAGCAGAAATTAAATAATGTGGGATAAGTAGAGTGATCATGCAGATTTATTTCATGCCGAGGATAACTAGCATATGGGATTAGTTTCAAAATGTGATAAAAGTTAAAAGCTGTAATTAGGCGCAGAGACAGAGCAGCTGTGGAAGCGACACCACAGGCATGTGCCGAATCCCAGCACAGCCCCACGCTACCAGCCACCACGGCAAGCTTTTTCCAGGGTCAGACCTTTTGTAACGATCCTCGGTGCCTCAGAACATGTTTACTCTCTGCTCTGGTGACATCATCCCGACTTTTCACATGCAACATAATTGATTCCATGTTTTAATTAATTTAGCCAGTAAATTGATTGCTGTAATCTGATTTATTTAGCTGATAAGCTACTGCCAATTGCTTCAATTTTGCCTATTTCATGGAAATGCTTGCATTTGTAATTCTCAGCTTGACTCTTGTATTTGGATATTTTCTCCTTCTCATATATCAACCTTAACGAGGACTTTGCCCTTCTTTTCAAAAGCTCCTCTTAGTGCCATTTTCACTTCTATACAGTTCAAATATTTTAATAAATACTATTTAACTCTCTTACTCTTTCAGATGCTTTCCTGTTTCCATCCCGTTTTTTGGAGCTGTAACTCCCTAAAGCACGACCCTGTAACTTTTGTCTTTCATACTATTTTTTTATTCCATTGGTTTTACTGTCACTGTAAGCTTGGGGCTCAGTACTGCGTTTTGCTGTCGGCTTGAAGTGGCATTAAAACTTGTGATTAAAAGTCCCTAGAAGTCTGGTTGAAAGTGGAGCTGCCTCCTGGGAAGCCTTCTTGTGAAAGTCTGAAGTCCTCGTTAGTACGCCTTCACTATCAGCTGCCTTGGGGTCAGTCCCATGGGAAGGTTTTGCTTCAGAAAAAGAAACAAAGCTGCCAACATTTTTTATTCTTACATAAATGTGATGAAAATAAGTATATGGAAATATATTTATAAAATAGAATTAAAAAAAAATCCAGAATTGCTAAAATTCCCTTTATTTTAATTAATATTACTATCTCAGCCACAAATTTTTTTTTTAATTCCCTGGAAGTAAGGTTATAATCCAGAGGTGATGATGGCCTATTAAAATTACAAAGTATGTCTTCTTAATTTGTTTGTGCAATGCAAAATGACTCTAAACTATATAAAATGAGACAATAACGCTATTCCTCCATTTTTAGCCCTTGTAAAATTAATTTGACATGAAAAAATAAAGTCTGAAACGCTTTTATGTGTCATAAATGTCAGCTTTGCAATCGGTGGAAGTTGCAGCAATTGAGATGCTGGGAAGGACAGTCGTGGTTTGCTCTCACGCAGGCCTGAAGGCCAGTACGTCGTCGTCTTAGGCACTGTTCATGCTCCAAAACCGTGACTCGTTAGTGTCACGTTGTAGTTAGAAAATTACTGATTTTAGTGGAGTTGAGTATTTGGCTCCTTGGGTAAATCTTTTACAAGGTATTTTAGCTACCAGTTGAAATGAAAATGCAGTTTATGTAGCGTTTCTGTTTTTTCTTATGCAAAATATGTTCAGGAAACAGATGGAATAAGCTGTTCTGTTTGAGATGTCAGTGCAGTTACTGGTTTTAAAGCTCTACTAGAGTTAGTAATGAGGTAAGCATTCTGTGTTTATCTAAGAAAAATACTTAAATTTATGTTTTTCATGAGAAATGAATGAAACGTTTCATTCATCCCTAACAGGAAGTGTTGGTGTGGCAGTTGCTTTCCACCCCTCATCTTTTCTATTTAAGATGCATCCCTAATTTAGTATTCTCAACCTTTAATTCACAGATTTAATAGCATGTTTGATGTGTTTCTCCCAAAGGTAACCGAGTCACTTTTGATGATGTTCTTGAGTTGACAGGTACCTTGCTAGACTCCCTGGAAAGGTATGTGTGCAGTTTTGATTCCCTGTTAGTGAGCGAATTAGAGTTCCTTTCATTTGCTGTTTCCAAGGGCTGGTTCGATTTTGACCATCATTTTCCGTTCTGTCTCTAAATAGAAATGAGCAGCTCAAAATACTGAACATGCCTATGTTGTTCTGAATAACTCGGATGCTTTGAGGAACAGAAAAATTCAGCTAACAAAGGTTCTGAGAAGCACTGGGGAGAGGCGTCTGATGCAGGATAAAACGTGGTCAGTCTCATCAGTGCTGCCCCAGAGCAAATAAACCTTCCCAGAACCCAGTGTGATCAGGCTTATGTATTAGAAACACCCGCAGAGCCCAGCAAAAATGAGTTGGGAAGTGAATGAGCTTATAAACTTGACCTAGCTAGCGTGGATCTGGAAAACTGCCTTGTGCAGTCTGCTGGTTGCCTGGGTCCTGCGGTCGCAGAACCTAGTTTAGGGAGAGAGTCTGCAGGGCCGGGCACAGAACTAGGGTCTCACAGTGTTGATGCTTTTAAAACCTAGCTGTACCTGCTGCAGGGGCACTCTCACCTTCCTGGTCCTGCTGGCCACACTATCCCTGATACAGGCCAGGGTGCCATTGGCCCTCTTGGCCACCTGGGCACACTGATGGCTCATGTTCAGGAGGCTGTCGACCAACACCCCCAGGTCCTTTTCTGCCGGGCAGCTCCCAGCCGCTCCTCCCCACGCCTGCAGCGGTGCCTGGGGTTGTTGTGACCCAAGTGCAGGACCCAGCCCTGAGCCTTGTTGAACCTCATACAGTTGAGAGCTCCTCGTAAATAATCTGGGAATTTTACACTTATTATTTTATGTGCATCTCTTTCAAATGTGTCCAAAACAGCAGGCCATACTTGGATTTTAGTGTTAGGCAATGTGGTCAAAGGATTGTATTTGCAGGTAAGCAGAAGCCTTTGCAGGTTGCTGTGAATTACAGCCGAAAATGAGAACTACTACGAATTGCTGTATTCCCAGGAAATGTTTTCCATTGGCCCCTATTCATGTTTACTCCTAGAATAATAAGAGTCAAAACACAATGAGTTATTGTTTCCGCGTGGCACAGCAGGGTGAGCGGATTTGGAAGGGGTTTGCCAAGCGATTAGTCTGCTTGCTGCTCAAGATTGAATTGCAAATCATAAACCAGTTGTATGATTGCAGGCACGAAGCCCAAAAGTTTTGTTCGTAAGATGTCTTTAGGATTTACCCTCGTAACGTCCTGTCTTTACCCTTTTTAAGGTTCCCTCTAAGTTATACTTGTAAAACTGTAATTGTTCTGTCTTCATGTATTAGGGATCATTGATAATATTTTGATAAGGTACATTTTTTCCCCTTCGAAACGTTCTCTTTTTCAGCAGTGATTTCAAAAGTTCTTTTTTTTTTCTTGTTAGAGTAACTGCAAAGAGTTGGCCGATTGAAAATATCCCGAACGTTTTACTGTACTTCCTCTGTGACTTGTGCCTTCTGGTTTTAATTGAGAATTCTCTTCGTTGATTTTTTTGTTGTTGTTTATGCTTCATTTTAACTGTACTCTTATTTTGGTTCGAGTTAGTATTTTTATACCCCAAGGCACACTGGTCTTTAATATTTCTTAATGTATGAGTCTAGTTTGAGAGAAGCAACGTGAGAAAAAACACATTTCAACTCACTGTTTTATATAAATATTACTATTATATTACTACTATATTGTCTGTTTTGTTTTGGAGGATGACTTCCTATGCTTTGCTGGTGAAGGAAAAGAAATAATGCTTTAAATTGAGTAAGAAATGAGCTTAAATTCAAAGGTCAGATACATTAGACTTCTGATTGAGGTGGAAACATTTTCTATTTCCAGTAATTAATATGTCCTATATTTCAGTCATAAAATTTGAACAGTTAATTTGTTTTTTCCTTTTAAAGTTTCTTTGTTTCAGAATCATTGATCATTAACTGTGACAAGGTCATGTAAACCAGATGTAGCTTTTCTTCAAAAAAAATGCAACAAGGCTGTAGTGTTTCTCAAATAAACTAATATAAATGTAGTGTAACCAGCAAGGGATGGGTGCTTCTTTTGATCATTTTTACACCCAGTTTGAAAGCTCTGTTATCATGAAACCTTTTAACTCCATGTAAATTGAATTTTAAACCTGTTATTTTTCTTTGATTTGGAAAATGTGAACACTGTGTTCATCTTTAAAAACAATGAAAGTCCTAACTGCTTCAAAATTGAAAATTAAAAACTGAGAACAACTTGAAACAAAACCAAAACCGAAGCACCCCCTTTGGGCTGTCAGTCTGAAAGTACGGCAGTTGTCAGGTGTTAATCTTCGTGCCTTTTTTTTCACTGTGGATTTAATGTTTAGAGGTAAAAATAGGTTTTCTGAGATTCCATTTTTAAGCAAAATGGAAACTAGTTTATAATGTGAGTTATATCTGTGGGAGTTTCCTTCAAAGACTGCTTTCAAAGTGAATCACAGGTTTCAGTTAATGGCACAGTTTAAAATATTTTTAAATTTTGAATTAGGACTGGTTCTTTGTCTGTTTCCCTCTCTCTTCCACTGTTTCATCCTGAGAAAAGAAAATCCAGGGTCTCTGTGTAGCATGGATGCAGAAGCACAAAGTGAAGGTGGCCAAATACTTTCTTTGTTCCAGGGGGTTTAAGTAACATTAAGGAAACTGAAATTTATGATCAGAAACAGCGTAATTTCAGAGTTTGGCAGGAGTGCCATTTTTCTTTTTTGAATTAGAAATACCAGACCTCAGTAAGGCTTCTTACTAATTCTGAGTCCATTCTGTACAGAAAATGTAAGAAATATTTTCCTGTGACTAATGTGGTTTTTTTTTAAATTGGTAGTTGTCTTTTTTCCTATTTAAAAAATAAGAAAGTCAGTAATTTTGTCACTTATTTTTAATGATTTCTTCACTTATTTTCCTATAAATGGAAAAAGGTACTGTAAAAAAAAATGTTAGCTTGCTTGCATCTCTAGATTATGCCCCTGACAAATTTAAAAATGTCATCTTTGTGAGGAGCATATTCAAGGGGATGAGAGAAGAGGCACCATTGACTTGGTGTCCATCACACATGGCTCTGAAGAGCAGTACAGAATGCTGCCGGCGGTCTTTCCAAATTGCTGTTTATCAAAACCAGCTTGACCCAAATCAGCCACCACCGAAAAGCAGGTTTAGTAATAGTTTGCTACAAAAGTCTTTGAACCATTACACTTTTTTCAACGCGGCGTTGGCTCCCAGCCTACGTAGCGTTGCAGCAGGCTGTTGCAGAGCTCGCTCTCCGCTCTCTCAGTTGTACGGCTTTGCACGTGCTTACCCAGCTTTCTGACCAGCTGTAGCTGTTTTTCACTTCAGCTTATATTAGATAGTAATAATAAAGATTAATGTACTTGGAGAATAAAAATATTTTGATATTAGCTTCCCAAAATAATTTTATAAAAATGCTAATCGATTCCTACGCTGTAAGAAAAAAATTCAGAACGTGAAACTTTGAATTTCTATGTAAATGCACACTGGTGCCCATTTTGCTATTGCTGGGAATAAAAATGGGAATATAATTGCTCCTTATTTTATGTTGGTATTTCAACAGGAATGCATATCAGCATTTGAAACTCACGTTTTGGTTTCGGGAGGGAGCTCGCAGTTTTGGGGGGAAGTTGCTTTGGTTTGTGCAAAGAAATAAAAACTGAATTGTAGAGGAGTATGTCAGACTGCCTGCTCTTCGCATTCCTCCTAGTCTCTTGAGTATAAAAGTATTTCTGGGGCTGATTGCTGGATGAGGCTGCCTTTGAAGACCACTGCTGTTACCTTCAGCTTAATACTCAGTGTCGCTCGGCAATATTGACTCTGCTTTTGACAGAAGTGCACGTGTCTAGCTGGGCCAAGAAATCAAACCAGTATCTGCCTGACATCTGCCAAGACAAATTACATAGAGGGTCTTTAGATCACTTCTACTTTTTACTTTGTTTTTTACCGATACTTAGCAACATTTCTGAACAAACAAAGCATATCAGATAATAAATCCTCCATGTATGAATTGCACTTAATACTGATATGGGGGTGAGAACAAAGAATTTTAACACCTCTTTGCAATCTTTGCAATTTTTTTATGGGGTCACAGTGGCAAGGTTGAATTATACATGAAATCTCTCCTATATTCAAATTTCAGTAGATGAATGCTATATAAATAATTTGCTGGTTTAGGACTAGAGGGGAGAAGAGAAAGAAGTGACAGTTAATTTATGCAACAAGAATTCAGGTGGGTTTTTTTTAGCTTTGAGACTTACAGGATGATATTTCTGTAAAGACAGACAGTTGGCATCCACAGTTGCTCAGTTCCCTAAAATGACAGGTACTTTCAATCTGCAAAATTGATTTTTCTGAAGTTTAGGTTTTTTATGTATCTACCACCCAAACTATATTGATACATGTAACCGAATTATGGGGTTAAATCTTGTCTGGTTTATATGTGAAGTGTCAGTGTCTCTTCTGTAGACCACAATTAATCAACAGCTCCCTGAGAAGATAATCGTCACAGATACAAAGGCAAAGTCCCAAGAATTCAAACGCACATTAGTAGTACTGTACCGCCTTATAGTACTATTGCTCCTTTATAATGCTCTTTGTTAATAGAGCTGCTTCCACCAAATCCAGTCATTTTGAATGATAAAGATGAAGTGATTCCGGAGGTGTCAGGAGAGAATGCACAGAAATAGATAAATGGTAAAAAATTGTAAAAAAACCCATAAAAATATGTCCCAGGACTCAGTGATACTTGCTCAAATGAACAAAATGTGGACTTAGAGGAGGATGGTTTCTACAATATTCTTAAGAAGCAATTTACCACGTGAGCTGCGTGGCACAGTCTTTGAAACTGTGGCGTACAAGGTCTGGTCTTAGTCATACAGGGCTGGACTGGGGTGATGGCTGAAGAAACAAGCCTTAGAAAATTAACTGGCTGTAAATGATAACTTGATGAGACATCCAAGAATTATGCGCTTGCAAAAGAAATTTTGTCTTTAAACCCATGATTTTCTCTGGTTTGAGATTTCTATAAATTAATGCACCAGTTACTTGTGAGGAGAAGCAGAGGTTAGTGGGAGACTCAGGAGGTATAAAATGAGAAAGTGTAAGGAGGAAAAAATAAGCTTTTTTTAGCTTTTTAATGGTGACAATATTGCGTTCAGTACTTAGAATAATGATTAAAGTTACCATATCGTATTTTTCTACTATCTGATCAGCCTGGGTCCTTCCAGAAATAGAAGTCACTAACTGAAGTTGCTTTAATAAAGCACGGAAATAATACTCAATGAAATAAGATGTTGTTTTCTTATTTTCAACAAGTAATTTCATTAAATAGAGTATATGATCTCATTTTCAATTGGGATTGCTCCCAGTTGCTGTATCCCAGCATCGGTCACACAGAGAAGGGGTATTAGAAGTCAGTTGGCATCTTCTTAAATGTAAAGCAAACTTTATCATGTGCCACTCAGCAGGAGCAGATATTTAATTTTTCTTTTTTTGGGGGGGGGGGGGGGGGGGGGGGGGGGCAGATAGTTTCTTTTTTAAACAATACTGGAGTTCAATCTGTTTTTATTTGCCATTAAATTCTCTTAAAGCCATTCTGCTTAGGTTAAAATCATGAGCAAAGGGAGTACTTTCCTGAATTCATGTGGTGTTGCCTCCAGAGCAGTAGCAATTGAAAGGTGGCTGAATTTTAACTTTGGGATTTGTTATTATGGTGACACAAGTTCCTATTCGCCTCCTCTGAAAGCTTAACTATGTACCTGAGATTATTTTACTGATACTTAACATTTCAGTAAAAGGGTTCTTTTTCAGATGGAGTTTAAATTATATATACTTAAGTACATTTACAGAAGGTTATTTTTATGATTAAAGTTTTGATTTTGATTGGAGGGAGTCAATGGAAAAATGTTCACTGAAACAGGTCATCTTTGTAAAGACATTTTGGAAGTTTTAAGGACCGTTATTTTTCTGCCTTTCAAACCTTATTTGAAGAATCTGGAATCAACCTTAATGTGTAGTAGAAACAGAAATACAGTCAATCAAATGTAAGTTTGTAAGACCAAACATATCTGGGTTTAAACTTTTCCTGATGATAAACTCATTACCAAGTCTTTATATATGTAGTTTATACTGTCTGTGTTAAGCTTAAAACATGTCTGAAGTATTCATATTACAGTGATTTTTTTTCAAGATATTGGTATTTTCTCAATTGCCTTGGGAGAGCCTTCTCCTGCCTGAGGGTTGCGTTATAAACCTGTGCCGCGGTCCAAGAAAGGACTGGTCTACAGCATGGTTTGGCAAGCCTTACTTCTCCCCAGAAAACACTTGGCTGTCGTGCTTAACAAATTTGCTAGAAGCCTCATCGTAATAGCTGTTTCATATAGTTGCACAGCTAGAGCTAGCATGGGCCTGATGGCAAGAAGGATAATGCCCCGACGGCGCTTGATGTAATGAGTAAAAGTGGAGTAAGGGTATAAATGCTGAGCAACGAGAACTGAGTTCAGCTGAGCCAGTAAGGCTCAGTGAAACTGAAGGTACAGTAGCTTTAGTTACTGTAAGAAATTGAATCTGGGGCCAGGAACACTACAAGCCAAAAGATGAACTCATCCAGAGTATCAGGCTTCAGTATTATTTGAAAGCAATGAGTATCAAACAGTGAGTAGTGAGCGGCTTTGAAAGTGCTTTTGGCATGAGACTACGAAGGCTAGGCTTGGCGTAAATCCATTTCAGGACACAAATTTACAGTCAGCCTAGAGGTGCAGTAAATACGAACTTTCAAATTTAAGAAGTTAAAATAACTTTACGCTTGTGTCACCTCCAGAAGCTAAACTTGCAAATTTTTCCTTGGTGAACTTTCAGAAATGAGGAGGACGTAATAGAAGAGGCAGTAGGGCTGGTAGTAAAAACAACCTATTGGGATATCAGAAAGGTGTTGGCCACACATCAAAAACCTAATGGATTTCAAAGAGGGAGAGAAAGCCATAAAGCGATTTTGACTTGGGTGTTTATCTAAAGCAATTGCCAACAATAATTAGTAGAGAATGCAATCTTAGCAGGTACTATTCAGATTCTCTTCCTTCAAACCATATTTTCCTAGTTAAATCGTAAGAAATACATTGTGCTTTCATGTCGGGAGTCAAAACATAGATAAAAGTAATGAAGTCATTCTAAACTTTGTAAAGCAGGCTTTGTTAAGTTTCACATACTAAATTCAGGCAATCCACAGAAAAATGGTTATAAGGCATAAGGCAGGGTCTTAAGAATGTCTGGCAAAGAAAAGCATTTAATGACCTCCTTTGTCTTTAATAAAGCATAAAGAATATTAAGCTTTTCTGTAGTGAGGGGTACATTTGAATAGAGATTTGTCTTAAAGATTTTTTCAGATTCTTCCAGACAAGTTGCTTAGCTTACCGGTGGCAAGCCTAGTGAGCTTCAGGTATGTAAAAAGAAAAAGTAAGACAGGACTTGGTGACCAAGTTGCTTCCCTGAGCTGGTGTCATATCCTCTGCACTTTGGATCTATTGCTATTTCTGAAATTTCCTGGGAAAGTTCTACCTCTGTTTATTCTCTTATTAAAAAAAAAACAACTTATTTTTGCCTGTGAATTAGCTATTTGAACTACCTGGTTTTCCACAGCAGTTGGTTTGATTTTTGAGTCAACTGATGATCAGCAGAAGGCTTAATTGCATGTGTTGTAAGCGGAGAACGGTGTAGAGTGGATACCATTCAGATCCTGTTCAAGAAGCCTTAAATGTTCTAACCTAAAAGAAACAAGTACATGAACATATAAAGTATTTTAATTTGGGGCAGATTGACGCAGTACTTAAAGCTAAGTAATTATACTTACCTGTTCTGTCTCTTCAGTCAGAATAATGTCCTGATGCTGAAAAAAGACTGAGTCTTTGCATAGTTTACGTCCCCAGATGCTGACCTTCTAGTAAGCATCTCTGTTGCTCTTTGAATTTATATGGTTCTATTCTCAAACTCATATTTCAGCTTCTGTGTTTAAGTTGACTCTTACATCGGTGGCTTTTTAAACCTGAGGTTCAGAAAACTCCAAGATTTCTTTTACTGGTATTTTATAATAATTTTATTAATTTATCCTGCCATGGCCTCAGGCATGTGGCATGTTCTCTCACTTTCTTTAAAGAGTTTTCTAGCACTGTAGGGCCAATTTTTCTGACACGCAGCAGCTGTATAACATTATTATTCTGCATTAGTAGCATCAATTGGATTCATAAAAATAAGGAAGTTTTAACTTGTTCAACGATGCTCTTATGTGTATGATTCTGGTTAAATTAAGTCACAAGGGGTCTGTAGGTGAGGTTAATAAGATTCAACTATGGTGTGTGTATCTTTGAAAGCTTGAGGAATTATGTCGTGCCCACCCAGCTAGTCCTTGCACTGCTAACTCTGTCGGTCTGCAGAACTTAGGGATCAGACCTGAAGTCAGTATTTAACTTCATTCTACTAGAGAAATTCAGAAACTGGTGTAAATGAGGAAAAAAAGATGGGGGCTGGAGGGCCAGGGAGTTTCAGCTGGGAAGGTGGTTTATTGCCTGATGCGTACCTAAGGCAAACAGTGTGGAGGCTTCTTGCTGGTTTTAATACACTTTTCACAACCGGGGAAAGGGAGTGCTCTGTGCTGGTGGATTTTGCAAGCGGTGCAGCAATGAAGTGCAGTATGGCAATAACAGCAAGTCTCTTCTGGTCGGTTGTGTTTGAAAGTATGTCCCAGCTAGAGTTTCACTTCTGGCAGTGGGCTCAGCGAGCGTTAAATGAACGTGAATTTTAAAATACAGCAGTAGAGGTATTTTCAGAAATGCTATGTATCACCATTAGAAATGTGTGATGTATGATTTATTTTTTCACACACCACAAATACAGTTCCTTTGCAGGCCAGGTTTTGTTTTCAGCTATGATTCAAGAAGACGGCTCTGTAGATCAGCTCTGCTTTCATCTGCTGTTCATCCGCAGATTAGTTTTATTACTTCCTACAGTTTTCATTATGCTTATTGAAGTTAGTTGCATAAATTAAGATCATATGGACAATATCCATAAGTGATTTTTGTGTTCTCTGATTCTCTTTGCAGTTGATGAAGGTCGCGTTAAGGAACTGGGCAGAGTGAGAGTACTTCACAAGAGAACCGTGATGCCTTACAGTGTGTATAAGAAAAGAAGGAAGGGGCCAAGCGACGAAGCCAGTGTTCAGCAATATGCAAGTTTGGTTGGACAGACCTGTTCAGAAAGAATGTTGTTGTTTAGAAGTTGAAAAATCATTAAATGGCATTTCGATGGCGCTACATTTTCTTGCACTGCCACTGGATGATATGTACTATAGTTGTGTGTTGGTATGCCTACTCAAATAGCAGTATGAAATACAGGTATATATCTAGGCTTGTGTGAATACATGGTACTGTGTTTAAAGGCCAACTCCAATAAAACTTAGAATATAGCAAGGCTTTAGCAATATAAGTTTAGAAAAACATGCTTGCAATATATTTTAATTAAGTAGCTCTAGCCTTTCTATGCATTTTGAATAATTCTAAGTATCTAAGCAAGATGAAAAACAGGTGTCTTTTTTGTAGAGACAAAGGTTGACTAAATCTAGATTAACAATAATTAAAGTACAAATGTTTTCAAATAGCACCTTGGATATCTGTCGTTAAAAATTGCCATGAAATTTATGCTTGCGTTTGTATGCTTCTAAAGTCTTGCAAGAGAATTGAAACGTGCTGTTACTTTCTAACGTGAAATCTGGCATGGTTTAATTTTATTTCAATAGTATATTTAAAAACAGGAAGAACTTATTTTCACTGCACATTCTTCATTTCTTTAAAGCAGTAGGTTGGTGTCTGGGGTCCTAGTGAATGTAGGAGTTCATAGTAGGTTCTCAGTGGCAGGGGACGCAGTGCTTTGGAAAACTTTCCCCTCTTGAGATGAAACAGAATAGTTGCACTATAAATATACCAAAGATATGCAGCCAAGCGGCACAGTGGTTTTTTGGTATAAGCCTTATCCTTTGTCAAAAAAGAGTGGATATTTTAATGCACATCACTAATGTGAAATAGAGCTTGGAAGGTTTATTCTACAGCTCTTCAGTGTACACTTCAAAACTATGCTAAAAAAAAAAGACATGAGGTACCACTGCTGGGTTTTGTTGCAATTTTTTTCTGCAGAATTGTGTGGGAAGACTTAAATATCATATTCCTGCGTTTTTACTGACTGTTTTGTTTATGGTGCAGCAGCTCACAGTTTAACATCTTTAATAACATTTTACTAAACACTTCTGTTGGGAACACTGGAGGTTGTGATGCTCATAAAGAAAGCACTTTATTACCTGATTTATGAGCGTTGTCATTAGTTGTCTGTGTCCCTATCAAGTCATACAAGTCACAGGAATTTTGGGAAATAACACTGTTGTATAATTCAGTAATGTGTTACAACATTGTAACAATACCAATGCATTTGTGTTTCTTATCTTCTTGGATAACAGGAGCTAGTATTTACCTTGAATCAACTTGAAGTTTCCTGTTAACCTTTGAAGAAAGATTCTTATTCAAGAACATATGTGCAGGTGTTTTTCCCCAGAAAGGAGCCAAATTCAATTATACCCTCTGAGGGTTACCTCTCCTATCATTCATGGGCTTGATTTAATTTTAAACACTTGGCCAATATTATTAATTGTTGATTTTTATGTGGAACAGACGTAAGAATTTTGGGATTCAAGTGCATCGCAGATTTAACTTTTTTTTCCCCATATCTGTTTGCTCGTTGTAATATTATTGATATAGAGTACAGCTTCAACAGGAATTTTAAAAAGTAATTTTATGTTTTATAAATTGGGATGTATTGTATTGATCTACTCCCACTCTGAAACAAAATTGATTATTTCTTTCAGCATTATATCTAGTATGTGTTTATCTGTTGCCTGGTACCGAGAAGTTTCTGTATGCCGTACAATCTGGTTCGTGCATGTCTTATCTAAACCTATTGCCATAGGAAAACCACTAAATACTACTTATGAACATTATCATAAGGAGTTCCTTTCTGTGGAGAAAATACTCTTGCCACTCAGTGAAATGTCAGATAGTGTAGCATTTAGCCTGGAGAAGAGAAGGCTGCAGGGAGACCTTATTGCAGCCTTTCAATACTTAAAGAGGGCCTACAAGAAAGATGAGGACAGACTTTTTAGCAAGGCCTGCTGCGACAGGACAAGGGGTAATGGTTTTAAACTAAAGGAGGGTAGATTTAGACTAAACACAAGGAAAATGTTTTTCACGATGGGGGTGGTGAAAGACTGGAACGGGTCGCCTGGAGAGGTGCTAGATGCCCCATCCTTGGAAACATTCAAGGCCAGGTTGGACGGGGCTCTGAGCAACCTGATCTGGTTGTGGATGTCCCTGCCCATTGCAGGGGGGTTGGACTAGGTGACCTTTAAAGGTCCCTTCCATCCAAAGCATTCTGTGATTCTATGATTCTGTTTTCTGCCTACACGATGTGTTGAAAAGCGGTCATGCCCATACGGCTTAAAACCAAAATAAAGGAGAAAACCTTTTTATATGATATAAAATCAGTTAATGGGCACAGAGGAATTCCAGTATGACTTCCCAAATCTTAAAGATTATCAAAACCATTGCATTATGGTCTTGCTGTGCTCCTGGAGAAGTTAAAGTTTCTGTTAAATTGCAAGGGAGCAGACTTAACGTCACCACTGACAGTTCTTGAAGAGCTCCATCTTTTTGTGCCCGCTGTTTGTTACTGATATGCCTTCTAGGTATGTATTAGACTTTTAGCTGATGCTCTGTTTCTCTTGGGAAGCTTTTAGGGACTGCAGTTAAAGAAAAGTGAGAGAAGTCTAAAATTGAAAATTGAGTTGTCGTTAGTGTGACCACTAAAGGTAAATGACCATTTCCTGTGAATTCTGAAATGGTGCTTTCACTTCCCGACCTCCACCAGAACGGCAGCACCACGGCACGCTGGGCTTCTGACTCTTACTGAACTTAAATATATATATATATATGTATGTATGTGTGTATATATATATATGTATGTGTATATATATAAAAAAAAGTCAACATTGAGATTAACTCAAAAATTGAGTTCATCTGAGGTAGTATGCTGAGATCTGACTCGCTGCTTTAGTGTGATTTTTGAAGGAAATTGGTGCAGTATTTTCAGGACTGATACCTCTATCCCTGTTTTAGAAGTGGAATAGAGTCTGAGGATGAAGTTCTGTAAATTTTGCCATTACTTCTGAGGAGCTGAACCTTCATCACTATTACAATTTTGTTTAATAAGATGTTGTCATTGAGAATTATTGAATTCAGAGATATTTAATTTAGTACAAACTATTTTATAAGAGTTTCTTTAGTGTAGTTAGTTTGTGAGAGTTAATCCCTAACGTAAGGTTGCCTTGTTCTATCGTCTGTTGATAAATGAGCATAGAATGGGGGTAAGGAAACGCAGAGCTGTGACCAGTGCTAAAAAATACCATTCTTTGTTTTAATTGGAAATAAATGGGGAGCTTACTCATTTCCAGCATCAACACATTTCAGTAAATGCAAAAGAACCCGCACGTTGAGTTTGTAATTGCTTTTCAGCAGACCTGTTTGACTTGTAAGTACAGAAAATAAAGTTATTTCTAGTCTCTGTGAATTATTATAAGTAAGTAATAGCTCCGAGTGTGACCTGTCTTACTTTGTAGGAATTCATTATCTTGGAGGTTGACTAAGTGTCCAGTGAACAGCAAGATCAGGGAAGTCAAAGAGTAGCAGTGATTAGAAGGGATTCCTATCAGTTCAAAACACATAACCATATTCTAGAACTAAATTACAGTTCTAGCTAGACAGATTAATGAAGAGTTTATGCGTTGAAACAGAATTTATAATTCTTTTGTGAATAGAATAAAATAAAATAAAGAGGCTTTTCACAAATGGAGACTAGATAGGACTGGCTATTTATTTTAGTTAGGCTATACCATTTCTAGTTGGTTGAAAAATAACCTTTCCCTGAAGTAAGCAGCCAAACAAGCAACACAGAAATCTGGATTATGCGCACAAAGATAGCCAAACACTGATTCGTTTTCCTGCTGAATGAGGCAGAATTCCAGCTAATTCTGGGATTCCTGAATGAGACTTTTGGTGGAGCCCAGTTCCACCATGGCTTGAAATTTTGGTGTGCCGAGGCTTGCGGTGGTCCAGCGCACGAGGCTCTGTCCTTCAGATCGTACTTCCTGGGAGCATTTATCTTTCCTGTTTCATTGCTCCTTTGGAGTCTACATCCATCGCTCTTTCTGAAGCTCTGGTAATATCTTTGCCCCGTGATCATTTTGAAGCTACCAGCCTGATCAGTCATGTGTTTCTGAATTCCCTCTCATTCTGGTTGTCCCAGATAATCCTGCAGGTGTGTATTATGTGCTCTCCTCATCGTGTGTCCCCCCGGGCTTTAATGGTTCTTCTTGCTCGTTCTGTCCCAGTCCCGCTGCAGCAAGAGTCTGCATTTGGAAGGGTGTAGACAATATTTAGGGCAGAAATCATCACCGCATTTCGGGGAAATCATCAGCGTTTCCAGAGGTGTTGTAGCCACATAGTGTACCCAATATATTTATAAAACTGCACCTTTAGAGCCTCTTGCGTACGATCTCACGTACTGAGCATAAAAAAAAGCCAGATTACGTTTCCACTTGCCAAATGATTTGTTTTCTTAAGTTAGTCGAAGCGATGGAGAGTTTCCAAGCCCTGACTCCGTGGCTGTCCTTAGGAGGCCGCGGCGGTGAGCTGGGTTCCTCGGTCAGGCTTGAGCGTCGGCTGAGGAAGGTGCTGCGGAGGACACACCGAGGAAGGGCTGGCCATGACCCTGCGTGACGGAGAGAGGAACCGAAGGTGGCTGCTGCTCAGAGGAGCATTAGCAGGTGAGCAGCCATGTGATTTGCCTTTAGTTATGAGACAGATATTAGTCTCACTGGGGAAATAAAAATGCACAGTGGAAAACAAATTGCATAAATAACACCATTTATACATGGTGTTAACCATGTATGTTAACCATAGCTGCTAACAAAATGGGTGTACCAGCTAGGTTGACTATAATAAGCTCATTTTATTTGGGTGTTTTTGAAAAGCATGGTGACTAAGTCACCAAATATACAAGCACTGACTAAACAGAACATTTTGTGAATAGAACTGCTTAAGTACAAAGATAATGGAGGCTGTTAAAATATGTCGTTTAAGCCAAAACGCATTTACAGGAACAGATGTGCAATAGTAACGCATACTAAACATAGTATCCAGGTGCTAGCTGTGGTCAGTGGATTCCTAAATAAAATAATATTCTATAAATTAATCTACTCTATGCATTTTATAGCGCATTTAAAGCTCATCTTGTGAGAGCTTTGCTTTCTAGCAGTATTAAATAGGAATGTAAATAGAGGAAATTAATATGCTATACTTGAGTTTATATGTTAATGCTATCTGTATTAATGCAAAATAATCTTAACTCTGAAAACAGTGGCTTTTACTGATCATCTTAGACAAGTAACAGCTCAGAAGCTTTCTGGCTGTCTCCCTTCATGGTTATGTTTTGCTGTTTTGATGCTTATTCATTTCCTTATTATAACTATTCCCATCAGATTTTTGTGCTTCCCATCAGTTATTTCCACTTCACTTTTGACACATAATACATGTGTCTGCCAAAAGTCCTGCTGAGAGATTGCAATCGGGACAAAAGAAAGTGTTAGAAAGTCTGTTAAGGAGCGAGAAGAGAGCAGAGTCCGCAGGGACAGTCAGTCTGCAACCTTTGTGCTGCAGAAAAAGGAGGATTTATTTACAATTTAGTCTGCTGCAGGCTTTAAAATAAATGTGTCAGATTTCATTCATTTCCCTTTGTCTGTGACATCTGACTGTCGTTGGCCAGGAAGAATCAATGGAGCATTGTAGAATATTAAAAAAAAAAAAGAATATGTTAAGGTCCGTGTACTGCATTTATGGCGAAAAGCTTGAGTTAAGGAATGAAATTGCATGAATTCTGTTGAAATTCTCACTCGATGTCTACATAGGAGCAGAAAAGTGTAGGCTGGATGGGACTTTCAAAAACTGTTTGCTGCTTCTCCCCATCTTCTCTTCTCCAGGCTGAAGCAGGGCAAGAACACATCCAGCATCCCTGCAGGGGTGAACCTTACTGTTTGCATTCATCTCTAACGAAGGCAGTTCAATAAGCTCCTTCCAGTGATTTTCTGCAGGGAATAGTATCCTTGTTATTGAAAGTTTTTAACACCTGCTGTCTAATTGTCATACTTTTGGGTGCAAGTGAACCTGGTTTGCTTTGTCCTACCTGAATGCAAAGAGCGATTGCTGAGGTTCCTCTTTGCAACAGCTCTAGACATTTTTGAAGACTGTTGCCAAGTCAGCCTGCTGGGTTTGTCTCTAAACTAACCGATCCCAACTACCTTTCCAAATAGTCATGTTTTTAAGATATTTTATTGGGCTTTCTTAAGTATTCCCCCATTGGTCCACTTTTTTAGTGTGGTGCCCTACTGCCGGCTGCTCCAGTAATCAAAGTAATAATTATTTCAGCGTTTTACATCGGCAAATACATGTTGCTTTTTCAGAATAATAATTGGCACTATCCTAACTGATTTTTCTGTTTAACACAGATGCATATTTTTGTTTATCTACCACACTTCAGTAAAATAGGGTGAAGAACTAACCCTTACTATACCAGCAAACATAATTTTTCTCTCCTCAAATGCTCCCAACCTGCAGCCAGCAGAGGGCACGTTCCAGCTTGGGAAGTTCATCGTAGCACTGACGTTACTTCTTGTCTGACTATCCAAATTTTCTGGGTCTCTTATATTAACATCTCATTCAGAGTTTAATTTTTTACTCTGCTCTTAATGGTGGTCTATCAGAAAAACAAATTATTGTCAGGTGGGGTTGACAAAGTTCTGTGCTTCATTAGTTGAATAAAGCACAAATTTGTTAAAAATCAGGATTAAAAGCTATTTCAAGACAAATAGTCTAGATTTTATAACACTAGATTTATTAGATACGTTCTACTGCTAGTATATTACAGAAATTAAGGTCTGTAGCACACATAAGGAGGGGCCAGCTGGCAGTTACCTACCTCGAAATCCTTTTGATGCCATTCCTTTCCATGTTGTTCCTATCAAACTGTGTGCAGTAGGAGCATTAATAATGTCTAATATACTGTTCATTGCATGCGTTTTGACAGCTGCTCTGTATTTCTCAATGGGATTGCAACAACTAAATCACGGTGCATCTCAGCAAAAATGCCATCTCCAAAAGTGAGCAAAGTGTGCTCGCATCTTCTGGTGCAAGAGAGCAGTACGTTGTGCTCACCGACAGTTAACTTAGAAGCTGCACTTTCAGTTACTAACAGCTTGTCCGTTGCCTTGCTAAGCCCCTCTCTTTTCAGCAGCCAACTGATTTTTAAGTCAAAACGCAAATTTTTTTTTAAAAAAACCAATGCTCAGTTCACACCTGCCCTGAAAAAAAAAAAAAATCTCTTCATTGTCAATAGATGTCTTGGTGAGATTTCTGGTGCGTTGATTGTGAAAGCTAACAAAAAATTTCAAAAGTCTATTATTTTTCTGCTTTCTCCTTATCCCTCTTTCATTTTTAAGCTAAATTATTTTGATATCAGGATTTCTTTCTCGCCTGTGCAGGGAATAAAATGATGTCGAAATAAGGTTTCTAATAGTGAACTTTAGAGGTCGGGAGACTGCAATGCTTTTCTTTATTGCCAAGGGCATTGCAACCCATTTGTTTTGTGAATATATTAGTCGCTATTGCTCAAGACAAAAGCAGTCAAAGACAGATCAGTTGAAAAAGCAAGGTTCCCAATTTTAAATTATTTATTATTTTTCATACAAATACATTATTGCGGTGCCCAGAATCCTGGAAGAGGCTTTGCTACAACAGCTGCTGCGTGTGTCCTCAAGTTGAGATTATCCTCATCCCTGAAATTTTTGCAGTCCGTAAAATTCCAGATGTCTTGTAAATACTCCTTTCTAAGCTGGCTTCAGTAAAGGGAGTGAGTAACTGCTTTCCAGGAACAAGGCAGAAGGCTCGGAGGGGCTGGGGTTCAGAGGAATGTCCTGCCCCAGTTACTGCGCCTCTGCTCCAGGGACTCTGGTGCCCTAAGGCTCAGCCTGGCCATCGCGGGAGAGGGGACTTTCAAACCAGCACACGTGATTTCCTTCTTATTGTATAATATTTTTATTGTATAATATTCTATAATATTATCATATATTGTATTTTTATACTCTTCTTGCTATGTTAGCATCCTTGAGAGCTTGTATGCTTTATGATAACTCTTACAGCTTGTTCCCTGTCTCCTGAAAATACTTTTATGGAGAGGCATTGCCATTCTTAGGTGAAATGGGGACGTTCCATGGCGCTATGGGACAGCAGTGTTTGTGTCGCTTCCTTCTTTCAGTTGGAGGCTGTCAGCACATTTCAGCCAGGAATAAATTAGCACATTCTTACCAAGTTGTAATAAGGGGATAGGTGAGACACTGCCTTCTCAGCGAAAATAAACATGGCAGCAGTCTGACAAAACTCTTGAGCAATTAAAGTATTGAGTTGGGACGAGAAGGGCATTTGCCTGGATAAAAGGTAGCGACCCCAGGAGGGACCTGGCAGCAAAGCTGCTGGAATGACGTTGCACCGTGACTAACGTGCGGTCTTCAGTTTTACACCGAACAGCTTCAGCTTCTGACATGGAGTCATTAGTGACACCCTTCACTCCAAATCAATCCCTCCGTCAGGTGGTGATCCTCTCAAACCTCCCGCATCCATGGGCCTGTTTAACAGGATAGAGATATTCTAGGAATCCCAGTGCGGTGTAATGAAATTGGAGCTTAGGTCTCTTCTTCTGGTCTGCTTTTAATATATTAAATCTATATTTTTCTTTTATTGCCTTGTATTGTAAAACAAAAATAATAATTATTATTTACATAATTGGAAAAAGCAGAACACTGAAATAGAAAAATGAGATGTGCTAAAATTAAAATTGGACGTTCCTGAAAAGGCAGAACTCTCCTAACAGAAACCCACTCAATCCAAAGGAGTGAAGTTGTCAAAATATACCTCCCATTTACCAAGAGGAATATACTTTCTGTGCCTGAAGATTTTGATGCTTTTTAACAGCTGATTTTCCATTCACATTTCCTTTGGGGTTTTTTTGTCATGTCCTCAGTTTGTCTTGTGCACATGGGAGCATCTTTCGGTTCTTTAGCCTCTTTCGAAATTGAGACATTTATCCAGAGCTAGTAATTCAAAAGCATATTTAGTCAAGTGATGTGTGGCCTTCATTATTACCTTGCAGCGTGACCTCCTAGGAAAGAACGAACGCGTTGACATGTGCAGTTGATAATCTATTGATTCACGGTAGAAAACAAAGGCAATCAACGGGAGGGCTGTAATTGTTTCATTAAGTCCTGTGAACAGCACATCGTACATTGATCCAAAACGCCTTGGAGCTACAGCTTCACAATGTCATGACTCTCCCCATGGGCACCTTATTTTTCAATTTGCTGGTACTTGAAAGTGCTTTGATGATAGTCTCACAAAGTCCCATCATTCCGAATCACTCCTACCGAGTGTGACGGTGTGGCAGGGAAGCTACTCTCAAATCTAGATAGCTGAGTGCAGAATGGGTTCCTACCCTTACATAGGTGTTTAAGCCTTTAGAAGTGACCACTTGTCTCAAAAGTAAGGTCAGGGAAATCAAATACACTGATATCTGGCCTTCAGCGAGCCTGAGCTCTCTTCTGGACGGGCTCCATGGAGTGTAATCACTTTTTCTTACTCTGCATCGAGCAGAAATGATATGGTGGTTTTAAAAGCCAGCAGTCTGTCCCCATTAGAAGTCCTGCAGTCACTAATGATGTGTACTAATAGTTGGATATTTAATAAAAAGTTTGATTCTGACATAACAAGGAAGAGCTTTTCCAGCTCCTGTTTCAGCCAGCATCTGGCTGGGATCCTTTTCAAACCTCTCTATAGCATTGTTCGTGACTGTATTTAATAGTAAGTACAATCAGGATTTCAGTCTCTTGAACCTTCTGGTGGTACTACAAGTGCAACAAATAATTGTCTATGCATCTTGTTTTTACTGCAGATAAAAATCACCTGGATCAAGAAATAACCGTGTACTATAGCAAAGCTGTAAGCACTTGTTCTTCTTAAAAGGCTGAAGGTAGGGTGTAACATATCTATAAACTCAATGATTTCTCTTCAGTGTGTCGCCTCTGACTTCAGGAGCTCGGTGGAATAACCACACATCTTGTGATTTCATCCCTTTTCTGAAGGGTTCACACGTGGCCCTGTCCCTTTTCCCTGCTGCACACCTGCAGCAGTAACTTTGGTGTGTCTAGCCCATAAAGATCTCATGCTGGTCATGCTTCTCAACAATTTTACCTATAGAAATGCGTGTGGAAAGATGGCGTCTGGCCGTTAGATGCAATACCTGAGATTTCTCAAAGTTCTTGCTGAGTTAATCCTCCTCTTTTTCAAGGATTGTACTAATAAGAAAGGCCATAAATTACCTGCAGTATTTCTTTTGTTGTTAACCAAGAAAAAGGGAAGGCTTTTTATGCGCCAACTATTTGCTTAGTTGCCTGCAGTTTGAAGTAAGGGTCTCCTGTTTTGGGCAACGAGGCTTTTCACAGTAAGTGTGGTCATATTTAAAATAGAAAAGCCTTCCTGAAACCCTTCAGCAAAACAGCCAGAGCAGTTCTAGCTCTTCTCATGATGATGGTACAAACCCTCACCAAACTTCTAATGATTCTGATGTTTATAGCTTGGAATATTTTGCACACATGTTCCAACTTTGCATTCACAACATTTGTTAAACCAACAAGTCTGTAGCAGACATGATAGCTACCATCAGGAAACTTGTTTGACAGTTTAAACAGACAGCATCTGTGTTTCCTACATTTCATAGTACACAAAAAGAACGAGGATTGCCCATAGCTCAATTAATTCAAGATGTTGTCGCACGATGGAACTCTGTTTTGGAGATGTTAAAAACATCTAATTGAAAAAAGGGATTTTGCTCTTGTATTTGGCTGAGTTTCATCAATATCAGCTCCTCAGTGGAATATTACTGAAAGCAGTTGGCTTGAGTTTGGGGAATTAAGATAAATCGGTGTACATCAGGGCTGTCCTCCTGTGCTTCCAGCTATGTCTTTGTTGGAAGTGAATTTAGGATTTTGAAATTTCAAAGCAATGTAAGAGACTTGAGTTGGGTACCACTTAAGCGTCTTTGAAAATAACACTGAAATTGTCACCATTGTCAACAAAAAGGCAATGAAAAAAGAAAAGAAACCCCAAGTGCAGCAAAGACAAACCGCTGGGATGTTAGCGCTGTGAAATCGGGGTGGTGGCACGCAATCAGAAGTGAGTTGCGTGACGGGGGGCATCCTACGTTTGCCTCCTTCATATTGTGTAATGACAGTCATTGCCTTAACGATGACTCAAAATTGTCATTCTCTGTGTCAGTGAAGTAAAAACCAGAACGAAACCAAATACAGAGCACCGCACGTGGAAATGCTCTACAGCAATAACACCAGCCGCTGTAGACTAGCATAGCTCCGTTGATCGAGGGCCCTTCTTGTAGGGACCAGTTGCGTTGCACGGCTTGGGCTCAGCAGACCACATAAACACATGCTTAAGGCTAAGCCCATGAGGAATGTTTTCATGAGGTGGCCTCCACGAGAGCCAGGACACCACACTGTGGTCCAGCGTTGCCATTTGCTATAGAAGGCTTAAAACATTACAACGTTTTGATTATAATTAATAAGACCAGGTTTTGGCACTTGCTTCAGAATTTTCCAGATTTATGTTGCTATAAAGCACTAAGATAAAATAAAAATTTCCTCTTCTATGACAAAATCCCTTCAACTTGTCTAAAATTGGGTGGAGGGAAGAAGTGGGAACGTTTTCCCAGAAGCTGTAATCATGGATCAAATTGCGATAGCTGCGTTCAATGGTATCTGAGCCCATGATTTCATCTGTTGGCTTCAGTGAGGCTCTTTGCAGGGTAAGGTATTATTCAATGTTATGTCTGAGCCTCTGACTCTTGCCTCCGGTAACATGAGGTACTTCTGTCTACAGAAGCAGGGTTTTATATGGACTGTTGATCTGTGCCGTGGCGTGTGCTGGTACAATAGCTGGCCTCTGGTGAAACAGTCCACAAATATGCCAGTTTTGTGTCAGTGTCTTTATTGAATGTCTGCTCGGAAACCCTTCCCCACACAACTTTCTGGCTTTTTTAATAGAGGACATGCAGTGAAAATCATGCACGCTTATTTGAAAATTTATGGGCTGACCTGAGTGTTATCTCTGGGGAGGACTCCTTGGGTCAGTCAACGTGAATTAAAACCAAATGTGTCTGTTTTTCATGTTTACTCTTTCCATAAACATAGCACATACGCAGTGTGCAGCTGCTATCCTGAAAGGGTTTTTTCCCCCGGTATTTGGGAGATCTGCACTTTAAGAGCACATTCTATTGATAGCGCCGTAGAAAGAACCAGTGATGCTGGACCACTTCACAATTCATTCATCAAACTGCCTGGAAGAATTTCAAGTAAGGTAAGACAACAATGAAGCTGGAGTTAAGACAGTCGGTATCTAGTGCATTTGAGTAAATAAAAAGTAACAAAAAGTCAATGTCTTTCCCCTCTGCTTCTATCAACTCCAGAAGAAATGAGATAAAAATGTAGCAACATTTCCTTGGGGGAAGATTAGCGTTTATTTTTATTGATTAGGGCCCTCAGGCTGTGACCTCAAGCACTCCTGACAGCTTCTTCCCCCTCCTTTAGTCACTCCTCACTGCTGATTTTTGCTTTGACGAAGCGGTTTGCGCTCCCCTTTGGCAGCGAAGGCTCCTCAGAGCCAGAGGTGCCGCGATGCTCCGTTCCGCTGCGGTGCAACCAGCTGGGCCTGTCGCGGACACGTGGACAAGAAGAATTCGCCAAGCCACTTAATCTTTTGAAGGCACCATTCTTCCTTCTGTAAAACAAAGGAAGATATTTAATCATCCCCCCCAGGAACTCTGACATCCTCAGACAAGGGATTGTACGTGCAAAGAACTACTACGAACGCTGCGGGAGGGTGAAAGTCCACCAAGCAGCTGCTGTATCAAGAAGATGAGAGATAAGGTGAAGCTCAGGGACAGGTTACAAGAGAACTTTTATGAATTCAAAAAATAGACTGGTGAATGGAAATGTTTGGATAACACAGAGCTGGACCAGCTGACCTCCAAAGGTCCCCCCTTCCCACCTAAATTATTCTCTGAGTCCACGATTGAGTGAAAACCAAAATTAGATCCTCGTGAGGAGTGTGGGAGCAGGTGAGGAACACAGGACTGTGTGACTAACTTGATCCAGAGTGAGTGGGGAAGAAATCAGCAGCTTGGATCAGGCTCTGCAGAGGACAGCTGAAGTGCTTGAGAGGTTCATGCAAGACTTTAGGACTCCTATTCTTACGGCAAGTTAACGGCATTTTCGAACTGAAAGTGGAGAAAGGCTGCATTTTGCCACACAGGTGCAAGGTTCTCCAGTGAAGACAAAAGCACAGTACAGGAACCTGCCCCAGCAACGTAACGTTCACCAGCCTAGATGTTCAAACTCTTGTGGTTGCTTCCCTGTCTGCTCCCTTCAGAGTGTAAATGAGGATGCTCTTTCTCCTAGGTACTTTTTTGTATCATCAACTAAGCCTCTGGATAGTGAGCTCTATAGAAGATGACAGCGATCAATGGAAGAGAGTTGAAGTTTTAAGGGAAAGACATCATATAGCCCATCTACTGAGAAACCAGCCGTAGCAGCTGTAAGACCCAGGCGGTGTGCATGCCTTTTGGTTGGCAAAAAGCGTAACTCCTGTTGTTAAGCTGCAGTCAGTCCCCGCACCAGGTATCTTGTAGCTCTGGGTGTGCAGTGTGCTGAATCAGCTGATGAAGCAGAACTTAACCTTTACCTGAGCTAGTGGGAAGCCTCAAGCTGGCTTTGACCTGGTGTTTTTCTTTCCCTGTTTTTTCTTCCCCAACAGTTTCAGCAAGTAGCAATTAACCATGTCCTTCTCCCTCCTTTTAGCAGCACGGTTTCCTTTCAAAACCCCACCATTTTAGGGGTCTGGATGAGCTCTCCTTTTCCTGCTCTCTTCTTGTCCCATCCCTGGCAGTGGGCTTGGGGGGGAACACGTGATGGGACCCATCAACCCGGGGGAAGTGCACATAATGAAACCCTTTCCTGGTTGAATAGGCTTGCAGAATGTCAACCAATTTCCCCAGCCAGCCAGGACCTTTCGGAGTCATTCTATATCCTTTTATTGCCGTTGCCATAGCGAAAGACACTAATTCACCTTTGTGTGAAACTTAATAAAAATCAGCCCATCATTCACTTGTCCGTAGACCATTAGAAATGCTTGTGCTGAATTTTAGAGACGGGCTTTTCACAATCTATTAATCCACTCGCTAAAGAGTTGGTTATCTCATTCTCTTGCGCGGGATCTTTACAGGGCACCGAGGAGTCGCTGTACTTGCTTTGACTACAGTTGTCTGGAAATAGGCAAAAAGGCCCACAGTTACTGTGGTTTAATTTAAATGCCAAAATTACCTTTGGGCTGAGCGTTCTTTGGCCTTCGGAGGAGAACGGAGCTGTCTGGGAAACGCCTGCAGAGTACTGAGAACACTAAATTGACCTGACACTAATCAGAAATAGTCTTATGGGCTGAATTAAAGGGGCTATTTTACAGATACCGAGGCTTGCATTTGGGCTGTTAGGCAAGTTAACAGGGCGGCGTATTGTGCAGAGCCAGATTGCAAGCGGCAGCGTGCCGTGGGTTGGTCTACCTGAGTTGCATGTTCTTGGAAGACAAAATACACAAATTTACCCTTTAAACTGCAAGAGCTGCTTTTGGTTTGAAGGTGTATGGCCACCACGGCTCCTGTCAGAAGCCACTGATCGTAAAGCCTTGTTTCTTGGCGTTCTCTAAAACTAGCCTAAAAAGGCAGGAGGAAGCAAAAAAAGGCAGAAACAAACCAGTATGAGCACTGGGATGTGAATTCAATAGGGTTTTTTGGTGTTTCATTTTACAGCAAAAATTTTTGCAGTAGTGTAGTTTTGCTTAGCGGAGCGCCTGAACCGTCGTGCGATAAATGAATGGTTCTCACGTTCAAGCTAACACAGCGGCTCCACCGTCTGCAGCCAGACTTGGATCACGGCAAAGAGGTTTATCCTACCCCCCAAAACCCCAGATCCAAACTGTGGCGGGGGATCCCCCTGGCACGGGGCGGCTGAGCTGCGGCCAGTCCCCGGACCGCGGCGGGGATCCCCGCATTGTGCTCCGGGCATAAATGCTCTCAATGAGATTAGCGTGGAGAAGGGGCGAAAGGCTGTGGGAAAACCTGCGTGTGTCATATTTCTGTCGTCTGCCGTCGCAGCTGAACATCGCCGCTCGGCCGACAATGGGGTTAGAAAAGTTAAGAGCAACTGTTGTGGTAGCTTGATTTTGAATTATGTATTCATGAATCTGCATAATAGCCTTTCAGCTGCGGTATTGTTGTTTAAAGCACAATCTGGGAATTGTGAGAGGGGATGGGGGGGGAAGGGATGGAGAAGCACAGAGAGTGAAAAATGTGGAAAACTAAGACTGAATCAAAGGAGAGTGACAAATTGTATGAAATGAGATTTTCTTCCCTGCTTACACTGTGCCTCCGAAACAAGTTTTCACTTGGAAATGCTGACTTCTCTCCCAACCTAATAATACTTGTATTTTCTCTCTTGGCTAAGCACTTAGAGCCCTAAGAGGGAATGGAGCAAAGCTGTAAACGCAGGTATCTGCTCTGCTGATCCTCGCTTGCCCAGGTACTACTGGATTTTCCTGTCTCTTATGCAGGTAAGATGAGCAATGAGCTACCCTGGTTTGCTTAATGCTAGGCTGTGGCAATTAGGTGTCCAGGAGAGGAAGAGACATCTTTGGAAAGGGGTGAAGACGCGAAGCAGCCAACAAGGGCGGAGTTGTTGGCCAGTTTTAAGGAGAGAGCAAGGAGAGAGCCAGTATGCAGCTCTGGATGCGCTTACTGACATCATAATTGCATTTTATCCTGTGTTGGAGGACTTATAAACTAGAGCAACAGCTGTAGGCCCCAAGGAAGACGCAGGCCGTGATGGGCAGGAGCGGGAGGAGGCAGCGTTGGCGTCAGCCCCGCTGCCCGCGGCCCCGCAGCGCCCAGGAGCCGAGCCAGGGCTCAGCCTGCGACACAGCGCACCAGAAGCCCTCCTTCTCCCGCTTGCTTAATTGACACAACACAACAGGAGGCCCCAAACATGTTTTCTTGTGGGCAAAAAGGATTTTCTATTACTTACCCTATTTTTTCCCCCAGATTATATAGGAAATATAATGGGGGAAAATATTTTCTCCCCCAAAAAACCCATTCCAGAATGCAAAAGCCCCTAATCAAGCTGTGGTAGACCCTCCTCAAAGCCTTCAAGACCCTTGTTCAGTGTGCCAAGTGTGCTCCTCGACTCGGAGAACACATCTCCTTTATTCCACGGCGCTGGAAAGTTGAAGAATTTTCTTTCTGCTCCAAGTCGATGTACAATTTGCATGAATGTGCCCAAATAAACTAGCTGATTTGGCACAGCTAGCATAAAATTCATTAGTAAAACATACATTATGAAGTCCCCAATCAGCTAGATGTGGCCTGTGTTGCTGCTTAACAAACGTGCACATTGTCAGTTGTGACAGCCTCTGGAATTTGGCCCAAAGCTGCAAGGGCTTGAAGCACAGGGATTTTCCATAGCATCTATTCTTAGTAATTATATAGACTCTGCTTAGAGTAATACCTGGACTCCTCTTGATGTTCAATTCTCCCTGTGAGGTCGGAAGGAATGAACACAAGCCAGTCGAGCCATGCTGCAGTTCTTTTCTGCTGAATAGCTGGAAACTGGTGGGGTTTGAGCCTCTTCTCTATAAGCGAAGGCACAACCACGATACGCAACACGTTCGAGGCCTTTTTAATGCGTTAGGTGAAATTAAACGTATTTCCAGAAATGTTAGGTGTCCGTCTGCAATAAGTGGAGTTCAGACAATGATGTGCTGTGTTTTTCTCACCCCCTCATATTTTTCTTGACATTTTCTATGTAAAATGTAACACTTATGGAAATTTAAACATGGTGTATTTTGCATAACGACATTATTTTCATCTTCAGGAACTTACAAGCCAAGGAGGAGATGCGCTTGCTTTAACTGAGTTGTAGAGTGACTTTTTTTTTGTTCCTTATCCTCTGTCTGCAGCACCAGCTGCTGAGCCGGTCCCGCTTGGGCTGTTCCGTTTTGCTCGATGGGTCTTGCTCCCATCGCGTTGCTGTGTGTTCCTGTGAGCCCATCTGGGGCTCTCCTCCACCGAGCCACAGCTGACCCCATGTCTTCTAACTTCTTCCTTTCGTGCCATCTGGGCTGAGTTTTTCTCTGCTGCCACTCATGCATCTTTTGTTTTGCCTTGATTGTTTTTTCTGTTTTTGTTAGTACCTGTCTCCTGTGACTCATGTTTTGCTGCCATTTGGCTTGTTACCGTATGCCATCGCCTTGAGTTGCTAGTAGATGAATCGGCTCCATCCAAACAAACAGGTTTTGACTTGGGCTGAATTTCATAAAGCTGCACAGACTCGTCCTCCTGTCAGTCCCGGTACCCTTTGCATGTCTACTTTCTGCTCCCTGTATGCTTGACCAGCAGATAAATCCTCCGGCTCCCGTCAGGTTTGAGTGGTGTCTCTGCATCATGATGTCAGTTCTTTCAGCTACTGAGATTACTGTAAAATTCCTTCAAATAAAATCTGGGCTTGTATGTACAGCTGCTCTCTCACCTTGCCTCTTATGGCACTTGATGAATTTTGGCCAATTCCAGAAAATGAATGCTTTTACTGTTTTATTCGCTCAGTGTGAAGCTCTGTTGGGTTGCCTGGCACTTCCCCCTGAGATGTGCAGGTCCTGGCAGTAGGCGGCCAGGCTCTGGCTCTGCAAGGCTGTTTGCATTGCACGCCGCTCCCTGCAGCCCTGCTGGAAACGGCTTTCCTAAGCACAACCATGTCTTCCTCCTCCACTGCCGCAGCCTCAGAGATCTGTCTCCTGTTTACTTTGGCTGCGTCCCGCGTGTTTTCTTCGTGATGCTCTGCACCGCTTGGGACCAGCCTGCCTTTCCTCACTGGTGCTTCCCCCTCCTTTCCTCCCCCCCAGCACAAGTCTGCGGTTGCATTTGCTGGGCTCTGTAACTGCTATTTAGTGTTGTTCACCTGGGACTGGACTGCTTCTTGTTCCAAGTATGCCAGTGAATTAGCTGTTAGTCATCTTCAGGGCAGGCATGTAAAGGGTCTTCATGTCTGTTCAAGTTCTGCTGTTGACGTTCTCCTCCTCGGTAGGGTTATTGAACTCTTCAGTGCTGCATTTTCCATAAAATAACTTTCTTTCTGACAGTCCTTCACCAGACATTTGTAAGCTGGATCTCCTTTTCTCTGACTTTAAAAGTGCTTTTTCTATTGGAATATGATATTCACGCTCCATCTGTCTCCCCCCCACGAAGCCTCTATCTCAAGTCACCATAGATGGTTCTCCACTAGTGATTATTGTCATTCCCTTCTCCTTCTGGATTGTCCAGCTGCCACTGCAGTATGGAGGAGTTTCTCTTAAGAATGTCTTCTGTTGAAGAAAGTTTATTCGTGTGTCCTACAAATGATCCCACCCCTATTTGGCAAGTGGTTTTGTCTTCCAAATTAAACACAGAGCCCCAGAGTGTTTTGCTCTGCAGTGCAAGTATGCTTCCCTTCTTTTTCTTCGTGATTTTTCTGTGGGATATGTGTGAAAAGAGTGATATCTCTCTACAGCCTCTTTCTGTTTGAGATCACAGGACTCCCTGAACGCTTTTATTAGGTGTTCTAGAGTTCATTATTCCCGGCAATGGCACATCATCCACTTCTTGCCTCTTTTCCCTCGTGAGATAGAAAGAAACTTTACTTTCCTTTTCTCCTCTTTATTTCCCATCTGGTAAGGTCTGAAGTCAGACTCAATCAGCTCTTGCTTCCATTGCTTGCACAAGTGTTTTTACTCTGGAAACTCAAGTTGCTTGGCAGCCTGAGTCCATGTGGCTGAGTCCAAACTTGTTTTCTTGTTAACCTTATGTGAGATTCAATAGTTAGAGCCTTTGTTATCCTTATATGTCTATTTGTCACCTCTCACGTGTGTGACAGATGTGTATAAGAGAAGCCTGTGTTCATAGACTATACACCTTGGCTCACATGAGAACTAGGGCTCCAACACACAATCAAATTTCCCTGTGTCAGCAGAGATTTGGGAACAAGCCTTGTGTGACCTCCTGACCTTTTGCAAAAGTGGTGCAATTCGTCTTAACGTAATCTGCAGTGAGAGGGTGTTTTGCTAATTCTCATTAATTTGCCTTTGCTGTGGGCTAAAAGCATGCACAGAGTGAGCTGTAATGCCTCAGCTGACGGGTAGCAGCTGATCATACACCCAAGTCCTGTGAGATGTCCTGCTTCAGAAGCCCCGTGAGATGTCCTGCTTCAGAAGCCCCGTGAGATGTCCTGCTTCAGAAGCCCCGTGAGATGTCCTGCTTCAGAAGCCCCGTGAGATGTCCTGCTTCAGAAGCCCCGTGAGATGTCCTGCTTCAGAAGCCCCGTGAGATGTCCTGCTTCAGAAGCCCCGTGAGATGTCCTGCTGCAGCGAGTGCTGACCACGAGCAGCAGTTGAGGAGCTTGGCTGCTGCAGGACCGCTGTAGCCACCTCGCTCGTACTGGCCGGGTAGCTGTACCAGGAGGTGACTCGCCTCCCTAAAGGGCAGGGACTATCTTTTACTAGAGGTTTGTGCAGCACCTTGTGGGTTGCAGGCTCAGTTGTAGCCCTCGGGTGATACTTTGAGTCAATAACTATAATACCTGTATTCAGGTAAACCGGCAAATTATGGCCTTGACGAATCCTTGCTATTGATTCCCACTCGAGACCAGTGGTTATGACGGATTATGCGGCACCGTGATTTTCAAAGACTGGTTTGAATTATTCTCTCTTCTTTGCCTTTCTATGGGCAGACCACCTAATCCCCTGGAGATCCCAATCAGTGAACAAAGAGTTCTAGGTTTTATGGAAAATGCTTGGCGCACGGGTAATTTACTGCTGTGAGATGATTAACATTCTTGAGGTAATTTTAAGTTAAATGAAGGAAACCATAGCATCAAACTGTAGCATTTCCAAATAACTTCTGTAATGGAATATCATGTCTAGATGTCTGTGACATGTTTGATTTCTTTTAGGCTGGATTTCTAATTTTATTTAACCAGTGCATGAAACCTTACAACCAGAGGCCCGAGATGTGCTTTTTTGGAAAAGTATGAACACCTCCTTGGCAGTACTTGAGAGGAAAAATTTAGGTAGGTTGTAGGGCACAGGCCAACAAGCTTGTCACTTTGGATGTAGAAAATGAGGTCACTGTGATTTTTATTTTCTTCTGTTTTTAAACAGATTGATGGATAAAATATTATGCAGAATAGCAAGTTGGTTGTGTAATCTATATTTTCTGTTTACTGAATATTGATTCACTTCTGACCGATTTAAGGGAAGGAAGGAAATATGGAATGAGGAGAATATGCTACCAAATACTTGGTTAGCAGTGCTTTTTCTAGGCACTGTTATCATAGACAATATGTTTTACATGAATATCATGGTACATACACGAAATTTTTGAATGTTGCATTTCTGGTATGCAATAGTGTATGAATAAAGTAGTCAAATCGCATTGATTTTAATTTATGTTGTATTTCTCCTGAAAGGCAGCCATAACAAAGGGTTTACATTTCAGTTGCTTTGGAAAATAGTACTTGATTGCTTTCATCTGAAAAAACCTAGGCTGCATTAGAAAAGCAATGGTCCTTTCCCCAAGAAGTTCTTAAAGAATTGTGATTTATTGCAGCAAAATAGAACAAGGGATTTTATTCTAAATCATATGTAAGAAAATAGTAATGAAGTTGTCTTTCTGAAGCAATCTTTCTTCATGCAGTTATAGACTCGCATTTGTTCATGGCCCTGGGACTGGTGTATAAGCAGTGGAGAGCAGGAGAGGCTTCTTAACACTCTGTTTTAAAATGGCATGTTGAGAGTTAAAGAAGTATAAACCCACTTGGATCTAGATAAGACTCTGGGGATCTTCAATAATGAAGAAAATGAGTTTGACAGGAAAAGTAAATACTTGCTCATGTAAGAGTGCTAATGCACGTTTAAAAGCTGAAACGCTGAAATCCTTATAGAACTGAACAAATACTTTTTTTGGTAAGTAAATTGCCTCTTTCTATATTAGCAGCTTTGCTTCGTGTTGACTTAAAGCCGCCTCTTGTGTTTGGCACCCTTGACTCTCCGCTCGCTGCCACTCCAGCCGGTGACAGATCTCCCACGGGTTTCGATAGACCCAGCAGCAGCCCCGCAATGGAGAGCACTCCGCAGCAGAGCAGAGACTGCCGGCGCCGCGGTATTTCCTGGGTGCGCCTTGCATCTCCCGCCTTATGGCTCTGCTTTCACTGCCCTTCACAGCTCGCGTGTCCCAAAGTCGCCCCTTCAAACCGACCCAAATGAGTTTCTTAGCAGTTACGGTGTTGTGAAGCTGGTTCCCGGAGGTATTTCGTATGTAATTGACTCTCTTCTGTTCCCGCGCAACGGTTGACCACGCGTATGCTTTCAGGGTAATGAGATGATAGTCACAGCCTGTTTTTCTGATGTGACTTGTAAACAGATTCAGATGTTTTTTTAACTCCAACAACTGAAGATGGAAGCAGCTTTAAAAAAAAAAATAAAGTTAGCTAGACACTGTACAAGTTGCTCAGCGAGAACTGTCTTTGCTAGAGAGGGAGAAGTGTTTTAGAGAGGACAGCTACAACATCGTGCGTTTCATGGCATCCTCCTACGTGTGCAAATTCAATTAACTCCATATATCTGGGTACCTGGAACTATGTATATCTGAATTTGAATCTAATCTTATACTGAGACACATTCATACTCATGCAGTCTTGATGGTTGAGAGTAGGATTTGTGAAAGCATGCAGCAGCTGGAAATTAATGGGATTTACATTCCTAAATCAGTCAGGCACTTGAAATACTTTTTTTTCACTGAACTCAAATCAGAAAACCCCAAATCAGGGCGCCTCACCAGTCATATTTTTTCTTTCAAAGACTGTGCTGACCCAAAGCCTGAATTTGGCCTCTTGTCTTTGTAGGTAGCGTAACGCTGACTTTCATACTTTTGACTCCCTACCTAGGGCCTCATCTGCCCTGCGATGCCACGCTATACATGGCTTGAGAAGTAACTTTAAAAGACCACATTGTACAAACTGGCTAACAATCCTACGTGGGTTTTTTTCCCAATCTCCTTGCTGTTTAAGAAGGAAGTTGCCTCTACGTATTCCTTAAACTCTATTTCGTAAACCTCTGTGGCACTGAAGAAAGAATCAGGATTTTCTAACGCCCCCCTAATCCTTTGTATTAGCTCTTTTGAAGGTGGAATGAATCCCACGGGCAGTTTGCTTTCTTCTTGAAAATATTTGGAAGGTTGGATGCAAAAATGTGAATATTAGAGTGAATGTGTTATTAATTGAACACATTGTTTCAGGGTATATTATTAACTGTTAGAACTACTTTAAAGGTAAGCAAAAACCTGTCCAAAATGGTAATTGAATAATTTGTACAAAGGAGTAAGAGAGAGCTGCTGGGTGAATACTACTTTAATCAGACCTGACCGCGATGTAGAATTGCTGCTCATCCTAATTCCAGTTGGGAACTTTCATCTGGTACAGCCATGTCTCTGAATCCCTACAAATACAGTATTTGCAAACTTAATCAGGAGCAACAGGTTTTTCTCATGACCTATTGTATAGCCTGCCTTCTGAATGGGCTGTTGTGCCGTTGCATCTGCAAGCAGCTCTGGCCGCAACATAAAGAGCTCTGGTCTGCCCTTATGCCCCTCTGTATTTCACACCGGTGCGTAGAAATGGCACTACACAACTCTGCTTTCAAGTGACACCGAATGGTTCATTTTCTTCTCTATTCATTGAGGATTTAATTGCCCTGCACATCAAAAGCGGAATATCCCCCAATTACCATCCTCCTTCCTAGAAAATAGCTAGCTGCCTATCTCAGGAAATTTGCCAAGAGATCCAGGCGCCCGGAGGAGAATGGAAGTGTCCAAACACAGGCCAGAGGAGCAGGGAATAAAGAAACTGGTACAGACAGGCAGGTGGTAAAGCGCTCCTCTTTTTCTGTGCACCTCCGTCTGTGAAGGTCTGCAGAACGTTTCATCCCCCGCAGCAGCAAAGGGAGATACACAACTGCCTTCTGACAACTCCAGGGCTTATGCCCTTCCGTCCCAAAAGAAGATGCACGGTATTACTTACAACTTCAATGCTGCCTTAGCAGTGTTTTTGCAAGGTGCTAGGCGCCCTTGCCTTAAAAATACTTCTCTCCACCTCCTGCAGCTTAAGCTATTTGCCAGCTATAAAGAATTATTTGATGAAAAAATCAGGTCAGATCCAAACCGCACCAAGAACTAGGATTGTTGTGAAAAACTAGCTTTCAGGTTGCTATAGGGTTGTTGAGTACAATCTTACAGACAATTAAAACTGATTTTTTTTCATCAAAAGGCAGTAATCCCCTAATGAGGTTCCCACCAACCCTGGAAATTCAAAGTCTCAAAATTTCAACTCTCAAAATTTCAAGAGACTGTTTCTATGTTGTTTCTTCCTCTACACCTCCTTTTCTGCCTGGATTTCTTCTGTACCTGTTTTACACACCTGCTAGAAGATGAAGCTCTGTTTTTTTTGTCACTGGTAGGGTTTTTCTAATACAAAAAAAAGGTGACTGCATTTCTACTGTATGGGAAGCTTGCTGGGTGTTTGTAAAGATTTTCCCTTCCAGCTTTGCTGCGATGTAGATCTGAGCCAGAAATGTTGGCTTAAAATCTCATCCAGGAGTCAGGAAACTTTCTAGGCTGATTATAGAGATACATCTTCAAAGAAAATTAGGAATTTAGAGACGACTTCACTGGAGCTGCATATCAAGGCAAAGAATGCCTTTGAATTGGTAAGCGATGAGAAAATTATTCAAACTCCCTAGAGGTTGCCTAGATAGGACAGTCTGGGAAAAAACTGGCAGTCACTTGAAACCTTTCCAAAGAGGCTTCCAGACATGAAAATTGACTTCTGCTCGCCTCCTGCATCCAAACCCTTTCCAGGATGCCTAGGAAATGCTTTGCCTGGCCGAGGCCACTAACTCTCCGGGGATTTGGCAAAGTGCGGGGGTAGCTGAGTAGACGCAGAAGTGATAATTTGCACCATCGCGTGGCTGGGGCTCCCAACCATTATAGGTTAGCCCAAGTAAGACTCGGTCTTGACCTCTGTCCCTTCTCCCTCTCGCCCTGCCTGGCTACGTTACAACACTGCTGCCTGCACTACAGCTTTTCTGAGTAACAGTTCAGAAATGCCTTTTATGTGTGTGTATCAAAGCCTGTGCCCAGGGTGCACCTTCTGGCTCCCATCCTGCAAATACTTATCATCTTCTTAAACACGAATAGTGTCCTTCAGGGAAATAACGCTGTTTACGTGCACAAAGATATTCGGTATTAGGGCTTCTGATGATTTCCTTGTACATGTATGTTAGTGTGGCAATTTCAAGCATCTGCCTATAAATTAAAAGATTACACAGTGAAGAAAATGGAGAGGGACAAAAGTGTTTTCAAGTTGCTGCCGGATGGAGGCAAGCATGAGGAGACAGTGCTTTTGTGAAGACTGTTTAAGCAGCTGGAAAAAATGCCATTTGTCAGAGAATTATGATAGTCTAGTCTAGACAAGACTAGTGCCTGAATTGGTTTCCAAATCCTGACAAATTAATGTGTGCTGCAACTTGGAAATATAATTCAGATTTTCAGAGATTTCTATTGCATTAGCACAGGTACAAACACATATGCATTAGCATATGCACACGCAGAGGGGAAATTCCTTTTGGTTTGCCTTGTGGATTTTATCCCTGTGGTTTGTAAGGTGACTATCAGTCACTAGGACCACAAACTTAGCAGGATGTTTGCAAATGCCCAATTCAGGCTAGTGGAAAGCCTTTTGTTTCCCTTGGCACTAGCTAAAAAAACCACTGGCTGTCATTCAGACCTGGGCTGCAGACAAGCGGGGGGTAAGCAGAGACATCACCTCACTGGACCGCATGAAGAGGCAAGTGTAGCTGGAGATCATCGCCGTAAATAGGATAATCAACGTCAAATTTAAATCATCTTTCTGTTTTTTTGGATATTTTTCCGTTGCTACTTTTGCATGTTGGCCCCCCCTGCCCCTTCTTCTCCATCCTCCTCCTCCTGAGAAGAGCATGATGGACAGTGCATCCCGCTGCAGAAGGTCGTGCTTTGCTGGGATAGCACCCTAGCTGGCCAAACACTCCTACAGGTGCTTTATAATTTAGCGTATCTGCAGTATCTAATGTCTACACTAAGTAGTCTGTTCCCATTTGCTTCTGAGCATAAGACAACCATCTGTTTATTGTCTGAGCGAAAAACTGCATGCTTTTATAGGTGCAATAAAACACAGTTTCATTGTCTGCAAGGGGTTATGGCTTTTATTTTTAACCAAGACTGGGAAGACTTGGAGACGTCAGCTCCAGCATTCCCTGTTGTTGTCAGCTTCTTTCAAACTGTCGTGACCTGTTTCATTAAAAGCTGTTCCCCCTCCACGCTCCCCGAGTGCTGTGTTTAACGACAGACTTTCCCTGCTAGCATTGGTTTTCATTATTGGTCTTTGCACTCCTAGCATCTGGGAGTAGCGTACAGAGCATATGTTCATATAATTTATTTATATTTAGGGAAAGTGTGGTGTAGGTTGTGCATCATTGAATTCCCCTTTGGACGGCTGTTTCCTTGATGCGTTAGCAGTGTTTTCAGAGCATTAGTGTTTCCTGGAGGAAAGACTTGATTCACTGTTGTGTCACACCACGACTCCCCCGCTACCCCTGCAATGATATTTTTAGTTTCGAATGAGGGTTCTGATGCTGTGCAATGCGCCGTGGTCAAAAAACTTCTATTTCGCTTTCCCTAAACACCTCTTTAGATCTTTGTCTTTTGGATCTTGTCTGCTAGCAGAGACCGAGGTCAATACTCTTCAAAATAAAATTGGATGGCATAATTATTGTTCCGGCTCAGTTAAAAGCTCGAATGTTTCCATATTAATGTCTGTCATTCTCTTATTTTGAATGACAGTGCTTCTGACCGGGAGCTGCCAAGAACAGTTTGAATATTAAAGATGCAAGAGTAAAAACACAGTATTTTTTTTAAGCCGGTCCATCTGAATGTCTTAGAAATACGTGTTCATATCACATCAAAACTGCCAGCAATGGCAGGGCTTTTCCTTTGCAGAAAGGGGGCCTTGTAAATAGTTGTATTCATTGGAGTTAAAATTAGGTTTCTGTGGTGTTGACTTGCAGCCAGCTTTTCCCACAGGGCAATTTATTTTTTTAAAAAAAAAAAAGCCCTAAAATAGTAATGTGCATATGACATATTCTGTGAACCTGAGAGTCCATTAGGACTAAAGCTTTCTTTGTATTGCTTTCGTCCATGGTGCCTTAAAGGAAAAGTGTGGCAGTAAGCTAACTTCCCTTTCTAACGCAGGGAGTGTGCAACGTTTTTCTCCAACTTGAGTTTTATAGGTGCATTCTATGGGATTATAGTCAGCGAAAAGGAATAAAATTCTTCCTCGAACCATTGATCTGGGAGAGTTTGCCCAGGGCTTGTCCATGGAGATACCCCTGGTTCTCTCACTGTGTTGCGTGGATTTTAAAAAAAGATAGGATTCAGATGGATGTCAGTATATTTTTTTTAAGAGAAAATAGTAAATTTTATGAACTGACCAGTACTTATGTGCATCACTGAACAAGGAAACTGGAATTTGTACTGCAAATACAAATTGGTTGTGGTTTCCTTATTTTGGTGCAGTCTGAAGGCAGAAGTCCTCGGTTTCCCCACCGAACTGCCCACTGGGGTCACGACGAGGGTTTTCTTCCTGCCTTTTGGCCAGGGTCAGAAATAAATCTTGGACTTTCTCCCAGGCAGACATTGTTCATTTTACCTCTCTCTCCTGCTTTCTCCTGGCATGGCTCCACAACGCCTCGGAGCGTGGACTGCCAGCACAGCCCCAAGTCCTCAGGAGCAAGGACTCTCCCATACCGAGTTTGTCAGTTTGAAACTTCTTATGGAAAAAACTTTCTGTGATTCAACTAAATACAGGAAGGGAGATGCGGTGTCATTGACTTTCACAGGGAATTAGGATTCCCTTGCCAAGTCCGCGAGCCACCTCTGCTTTTGGTCTGCCAAATGGTCTTTGGGGCAAGTCGCAGGTGGATGATTATTTTGATTTCTTTTGTGAAAGGTCTTGTGGATATTGATGGAAAAAGTGACTTAGGGTTCAGGTATTCTTATCGCATGGTTAATTTGTCCATCCTACTGAGTATTTCAAGGGGACGAAATACCAATACTTGTGTCTTTTGGCAGTATCTGCTTTGTGCAAGGTTTCTTATCCTTAAAAGCTATCTACTCACTATCAGTCCCAGATGGCGTTGCTATACCTGCAAATCAACTACAAGCAAAACGAGCCTCCACATATGCAGATTACATTATTTGATTTTGCAGGGAGAAAAATGTACTAAACGAGGTTAGATTTCAACCCTCCTTTTTCTGGTTTCTGCTGACATCCTTGTCTGATTCCCTGCTACAGCTGAACGTCGCAGGTTTTCCTGAGCAAAGTGCAGCCAAGGTGGAGTCTTAAAGATGGTCATAAATCAACCGAGATACAATGGCTCTCTTTCCGACACCTCCCGTAAGCCCCTTGTGAATTCCACTGGGTTAATTTGCAACGTACTATAGTTTAAAAAACAAAATCCGCATTTTGAGGGCAATGTTACTGAAGGGTCATTCATAAAGACCAGTCACCCGAAAAAAACACACATCAAAGGAAAATCTTTAAACAGGACCTGTGTTACTAACAATTATAAAATGAATGCATGATGCTTTATTATCAAGGCAGCATAACCAACTGCAGTGGCTAAATCTCCTTCCAGTAGTGGTCTAGATGATGAGGTTATATAGTAATACATGTCTTCTGTCCTCTGCTCACTCTTTGGCTCAGAAGAACTACCTTCCATTTTCTACCTCCCACCTTTTTATTTTTCATTACCATCCTATTAAAGGGAGCTAAAGAAGTATGAGAAACAGCATGTTTTGTTTCTTAGCATGCACACTCCAGTTTATCTAAAAGACTTACATTTATCTTGCAGCCTACACCGAATTTTTGTTCATTTTTATTTGAGGTTTCAGTAGACCAAGAGCCTCTAAAGCCAAATAGCCGTATCTGTCTGTATGAAGGAACACAGAAAGGGAATATGAAGGTGTACAAAAGGAGTAGGATCAATAAACTGAAATGAAGATGCACTGAGAGGCCGTTACAAAGCTACTGAGATCTGTGATTTTTTTGTCCTGTCAGACTTTGCCTAGGTTTTGAAGGGTTTGTTCTAAAAAATGAACTTCTCTACTTCTCATTGAATTCAATTAATGGCAGTGAATAAATGTGAATAAACGAATAAAGCATTCTCCACTCCTTTATTTTTAAAGCTTTGTCTATGGCAAAGTCTCTGCACCTTGAGTGGAGAAAATGAACCATTCTGCCCTTTTTTTTTTTTTCTTTCAGAGTATGACAGCTAAACTAACATTTCTGCCTGCCAGCTTGTCTTGGAGTGTGAAATTGAATCGAGAGCAAGAAAGAATAGTATAGAGTCTGAAAAGCAAGCTTTTTTTGACATTTTAGGTGTGTAGAAAGACCTGTTTCTGTTTGCGTTATGTGAAATTCGTAGGGAGGGCTTTGAAAGCTCCCCCTCGCTTGTTTGCATTGGCACGTACAGCAGCAAAGCTATTGAGCATCTGCCATCAGGCTTGTGTTTCTTCTGAACGGGGGGCTTGGGGAAAAAGATTTGAAGGGGCTGGGGGGTAAACTTGGATTTAGCCAGCCGGTTGACTTTATTTATTTATTCATTTAGTTATTGAAGCAAATGGAGTTTGATCAGCTTCTTGGGCAAAGCCTGCATTTTAACCCGGCTCAGTGGAAGCCGGGACTGGAGCCTGCGTGGCGGGTCGTCTCCTCTCTCCGGCCGAGCCGGAGTGCTGGCATTTCTAGCGGAGGCAGAAAAGCCTTTCCCTTCCACACACAACCTTTTGCTCCTTCGGTGCCAGTAAAAATAACAAAACGGCATGGCTTAAATAGCAGACCTCCCTCAAAATAACTCTGTGGTCATGAGCTGAGGGCAGAAATTGTTCCTTCTCCGGAACATACGTGAGATAAATGATTTGTGTGATTATTTCTTTCCCGTGCCCCTTTTTTAAAAAGAGGGTTCAGATTTTTGAGCGGTTTCCTTCACGGAAGTGTATGAGAGCTATTAAACACATATTTCGCTTGGAAATATCACCGGAGCCTTCTTTTCCTTGCACTGGAGAAAAGAAGTACATTAGAATATTTTCACCGAATGGAACTTCTTTGTCCTATTTTATTGGGTGGTTCTGCTCAGTCTTATCTATTCTTTGGCATTTTTCGTTGAAGTGGTTCCTCTGGCAACAAATCATTTTTCCTAGTCAGACAATCCAGCCTGGGAATTTCTCTAATTTACTCCACGACATACTTCGGTAGGTGGAGGAATAGGGAAAACTGAGGAATGCTGAAGCGCTTCTGCACACCCCCACTTACTGGCATCCTGAGATTAAAGCTCTTCTTTTTCTCACCACAAACCCCTGACCCCTCCGCTTTCTTATAACTCAGCATCCTCTAGATGGCCCTTAGGCACAGCTTACTGCATGATATGTGCAGATAGCTTAATAATAGAGTCTCCTGCTGTGAGGGTCTTATGGATTCTGTGAAATCCCAGAGGGATTCAAGGAAATCTGCATTATAATGCACTGTTTGGTACAGGTCTGTGCACTGAGCGGGTACACAAAAGGTAACGGAAACTAAATGTGTCAGGCATCATCTTTCTAATCCAACGTGGGGTCTGTTTAATCTCTTTCAAAAGATGTCTTAAGAACTCCCAGTGTCTTCATTGAGCGCTGGGCTTTCACCGCTGCCGGTATGGGGGCTGGGGCTTTGCGTGGTGGGGCTCTGCTGGCCGCTGCTCCACATCGTGGTGAGCTGCCGTAGACGGAGTTTTCCTTAATTAACACATAGAGGCACGTCTGCCGCTAACCCGTCCTTGCCACTTGCTTCAGCCTGGGCAGCAGGCTATGATACTCAGCCTGGAGGAAGTGTCTGTAATCCTATAAACAGCTCATTGAGGAGCGGGAGGAGAGAACTGGGAATACATTCTCTTTCCGTTTCAACTAGGAGAAACAGAAAAGTCTTTAGACCTGATACAGTCAGGGCAGAAAGCGTCAGACCATCCCAGCTACAACGACGCTAGCACTGAACTCCAGCACCTCCATACACCTATGCTTTCACAGGCACCAGCTCACTTTACAAAAAATTAAGGCCTCCTGCAAAGTCCGCTGGCTCAGACCCCAAGCTCTAGACTCAGGATTCAGTTTATGCTTTTTCCTGTGCGAATGTCAGTCTCCTAAGCCAGCTAGGGAAAGCTGAGTGCCATGGGAAAGTGGAATGGGGTTTGGAATTGGTGTGGGGGGGGAAATGTGTGTTGAATAATAATAAAGTCTTACGGCCCCGAAAGCTCTAGCAAGCCTGAAACTCCTGTTGGCTTCTGGAGGACTATCGTGCTTGTAGCGTAAGCCCTACTGCTTCATGGAGTTGTGTTACGTTATGCTATGCTATGCTATGCTATGTTATTGAGGAACCTGGAGAGGAGAAAAGTCTGGGTTCTTGGAGCACTTAATGTGACGTTAACCAATAGTAAAGTAAGAGTACTATATCAGGAAGAAAATGGATGCATTGAGCAAGCAAAAATGGATGAAAAATGAAGAACTGATACAGGCAGGCCAAACTTTTCTCAATATCGATCTTTGCCTGCTTGTGTAGTTTCACAATAGTAATTTTGGCTAGTTTGGACACCATAATGCCTGAGAGCAAAGAGTAAAAATAAGGACCACAGGGGCAGATAATGAGAACGATGAATAAATCAAGCAACCTTTTTTTCTCAGTACTCAGAGATCATTATTGTAAAATTCTGAGTGAGACTAGGAAGAAAATCTGAATACTTAAGATGGCAAAAATCAGCAAAAGGCACACAGTTCAGAGAAGAGTCCACGTCCTGCGGTAATTAAGAGCTGGCTGTACTGGTTGTGACGCAGTTGAGCTACATTATGTCTATGTATAAAAAGCTATAGACTTTGCAAAGACACAAAAGAAGGGGAGAGGTAGGAGAAAAATGCAGAATCCCTTTCTTTTAATCCACCTTCCAATGTTAGGCTTAGCTACAGTGTAAGTAATAACAAAAGAACAGTGTGTATTTATCAATTGAATGCTAAAACTTGTATATAAATGTCTATAGAAAGAAGAAAACCATAACACTTCTGAAACCAGTCAAGCTCTGTCTCTCCTTGTTGGCACTGGGGTCTTCAGTTTTGCCCAGCTGGTATCTAACAGGTCTTCAGATGTGCTCCTGGGACAAAGGAGCTATGTCTTTCCCTGGTATTGACCACCACCATCGCTGACCTGCACTCCCTCAAAGTGGTCTCCTCCTTGGTCTGAGTCCCTGTGGCTGTGCCCAGGGAAAACCCGCACCAGATCCCATGGGGATGAGCCCGTCTCTGCGTTCAGCCAAGAACAGAGATTGCAGCAGAGCCTTTGTGCATCGGCAGTCTCAAATTGCCTCGGCCATTGCACCTCCCACCTTCTTCATTCAGCTTTCAGTAGCACAGAAAGCGGCACTTTGGGTGGCCAGAGCCTGAAACGTTGGAAGTGGCTCAGGGATGTCCGTCACCATGCGGGCCTGGATCTTCCAAAGACCCACCTGGAGTCCTAAGTTACTTTTTTAAGTGGTGCTTAGGGTGATGTTGTGGTGGTGGATACACCCGGAATGCCCAGCAGGAAGAGGCTGAAGCTGTTACTGTTGGAACCAGCGTGTCAATAAAGCTGTGTATCAGTAACTGTTTAAAGATAGACACCTTGGGACAAATTCTGGACTTTAAATGTTTCAGTCAATGCATTGGCACTGGTCTTCACCACTCGAGGGCAGAGGCCCCAGGGTTTACTAGCAGGCTTTTAGTTACCTCGATACATTTTCAGTTGATGACAGGCAACTGGAGCATACAACGTATTGCCCTTCTATACCTCTTCTGGCCTTTTCTGATGGTATTGTGTGGTCGGAGCTGGTGGAAAAGATTCAACTGCAAAAGAAAATGTGAAAATACATTGAATATTTTTTAACATTCCAGACTTTAATAAAAATGTAGCTATCTCTTCATTTATTTGTTTTAAATAGCTCTTTCATGTGTTGGGACAAAGGGACATTGTATTAATTGTGAAGTGTGAAATGTTTTTCTTGTTTGCTTGGGACAACAACTGGGAATACATGGATTTGCCTATTCACGCTTTATTGTTATGACAACATTTTTGCGCAAAGTATTTGAAAGCCAGCACTATGAAAGGAATAAAGTTGGCTATAAATCTGGAGAAGTTTCATGCTTTTGTTTTAAGCTTGCATGTATGAGCTTTGTCAAAATTGTGACTCTTTCATCCATGGTGTCTGCCTGATTCAAGGGTTCTTTTCTTGTTCAAATATCCTTTAGTAAAACCCATTTGACTGAAAGGCTGTGCAAACATGAGCTGGCTACGATAAGAGTTCTGCATGAGATCTTTAACGTGCTTTGTCAGCACGAGCTTTTTTCAGCTGTGTGCCCTAGTAAATATTTTTTTTCCCCTCTACAGTAAGTTCCTTTTCTTGAAGTGCATTTCTTATTTATAATTGCTGTAATTTTGTGATGGATTTATGACAAGAAGCCATTATGCTTTAGGTGAAATGTTAATCCACTGTGGATTAGTGTTACTTGAAAAATACCTCCTTAGTCCAAGCGGTGTTACCAGAACGAGCTGCATCAGAACTTAGGTCCCAGCCACGACCGAGTGTGCGATGGATCTATTTTCTGTGTCTCTCTTTCCTAAGTGAGCTGCCTGTCAAACTTTCTTTAGCACCGAAATGCTAAAAGGCATCGCAAGGAATCTAATCCTGTAACTTTGCTAAGCACAGAAAAGGTGTTAGAACACATTAATCAGCTTAATCAAAAATGAAAGACATGCTTTTTCTTTCAAATGTGGTTGTCATATGCGAGTACATCATTGCACAGGCAGGAACTGAGAACAGAAGGGTTCACTTAAACCCTGTCTCAGCTCTGTAACATCCAGGATAATTGTTGAAAAAACAGCTGTTTGTCCTGTAACAAACTATTTGTATCCTGCAATATGCAACCTATTTTCTCTAGCTAGTTTGGTTCTGCAACGGGTTTATAGAAAGAACAAGAAGTAAAACTTTCTTTGAAAAGCTCTCTTTCGCTGCTGTTCATTCCTGTGTTGCTGTTTTAAAGTCTGAGCTTTTCCAGCTCCTATTCATCTCCGCTCACCTTTGCTTTTCTTGGTAAATGTCTACATTGGCATACGGCTCTAAGACAGGAAAAAAGGAGAAATTTTACCACATGCCTCTGCTAAACACTAACTAATAACATGTTGGATATTTTCCACTCCACCCAAGCTGCATAATTGTTCACCATATGAAATGAAGTTAATTCTGTGTAATGTTTTGATGAGTAATTTTAATCAGGGTTGTGGAGAAACAGCTCTCAAGTCTGGAAATGTAAGTGCTTCCTGTAGTAAACAAATCTTGTGGTTTTAGCATTTCACTTAATTTGATTTTTCAGATGACAGAACATGTTCCTTCTCTTGCCCTATGGTCTTCAAGGCTTAGGAGGAGCACTTTTGTAGCCCAGTTTAATTTGTTCCTCCCTTAAACCAGTGAAAGGGGGGAGAGAAAAGGGTAGTTTTCTTCTTTCCCTTTGACAGGTCAGGAGCAATCTTGACTGTGCCTTCTTTCGTTTTACCTGTCCTTCACCAGCGAGTGCGTGAGCCTGCTGTGATGTCCTCTGAAAATTAGTAGTTTCTTTGCAGCTTGCACGCTCGATCAGTGGCTTGTTGGAAGAATACATGGGGAAACTGGTGAGTGTGAGGGGATTTGACACTTTTCAGCACATGGCAATGACTGCAGGCACCTGGAGCCAAATGGATCTACCAAGTAAATCTCTTGAATTCTGGCAGTGGCTGCCAGGATGAATTTGGTCCACAGGTCTGAAGCAATCTTTATTGCATGTCCTAAGCTCCCTGGTGCTTTCAAGACTCCTAAATACACAAGCTTTGTTCCAGTCTAACATTTGAAAGCAGTAAGAAGTTGCAAAATGAGTGGCTGGTAAAAATACTTCTATTGCCTAGTAGTTAACAAGAAGTTGATCGTATTTGGGATGGAAGAGACCGATCTGTTTTCTTCTTGGGCTGTCCCAGACAATCTGTGGGTAAAAAGGCCAAGGTACTTAGCTGTCCAGAGAAATTTTAAAACAGAAATTTGAAAATTAAATTTTCATTTGCTAGGCATGTTATCCACGGGCAAATGAAATAGGTCATAAGTTCTGTAAGAACTGGAAGAATACATTAAGGAAAAAAATACCCAGGTTGGCTGGCTCTTCAGCTGTTATAGCTATATCACAGCTCCCAGCTCCCTATCCCTACAGGCTCCTGTGGGCTGCCAGGCAATGTATCGAAGTGATGAAGGGGGAGCAGGGAAGAAGGGACCCCAGGTGACTGTGGATGCAGCGTCGGTATTTGTGTGAACACCCAACGCTGATCACAAGTGCAACTCTTGGAAGCAGATTTCCTGAGAAAATGTGAACGGTTGCAAATCAGAAATTCACATTTTAAAAACGCCCTCCAATATTTCCACGTAATTCTTTCGTTTTATGAATTTTCCATTAATAATCTCATTTCCCAGAATGTTTCCAGAGAGGAAACACAAACAGGAAAGTCACGGTCATTTTAATATATATGTAAATAGGAAGATGGTGGTGTGATACGGGGATTATTAACACTTAGCAATACTCCTCCATTTACTATTAGTAAGCACCATTTCACACCCCTGTTGGAAGTTTAAAGTACCGGTCCCATGAGCTATCCCGTCTCCCTCTTTTATTAAATTCTTTGTCATAGATTTGTCCTTTGCCAAACACATTACCTGCTATTTTAAAACTAAAAATCTCCAGATGTCAATTTTTTGCTAAGGCAGATTTAATGTTCACCCTGAAAAATACCACGGCAAACAAAAGATGCATGCTGTTACAGAAATGACAGGTTTCTTTTTTTGGCAGGTTATTCAGCCTATTATTTTCTCAATAGGTTGGGAGTGCAGGGGGTGCCTGCTGAAGTTCACGAGTCCCAAATTGCAAGATAGGTCTTTTCATCCCACGCTGCGGTGAATAGGGATGTGCAGCTTTTGCTACTGTGCAGCATCCGTGGTGCAGGCTTTGCCCTGCCGAGGGCAACAGAGGAGAAACTCTCCTACCTTCGCCTACAAACAGCTCCAGAAAATATTGCACGGAATCTCCTCAAGTCTTAAGTTTATTTCAGCCTTCATTTGCTAAGAAAACCCATCTGTGAACGTTTGACTTGATGCGTCGTGATGTGACATCCAGCAGCAGCATAGCCCCAAACCACAGACCTGCTCCACCTGCCTCGCATGGCGGGTCAGCTATAAGCTAGCAAGGAAAAATGCTGCAAAACTTCAAAGGGCTTAAACTTCTAGTCATTGGCCTCTATACCTTAAAGCACTTCTCTATAGTAATCGTTGTCCCCATTAATGCAGCACCTACCACTCAGTGATGTTCTTGCTGTTGCATCTCCCTCCATTTGGGTGGGAGAACCACACTGCTCCCATTTTACAAAGACCTGAAAAGCAGAATTAAATGGCTTGTGTAATGTCTCAAAGGGGCAGAGGTGAATTCTGAACTTTGGTCTCCCAAGACCCTTGCCAGCATCATAATTCCTTTCCCTTGTTGCAAAGGTTTCTTCTAAATAAGCCCAAATGGACAAACGTCATCCACTTCTGCTTGGCCCCGAAAATGCTGCTGGCTGGTTGGGCGAGGTTTGCGAAGGTTTCCCAAATGACTGCTGTCCATGCAGTGCTGGGTAGGGATTTATGTTACATCTGAAGCACTTGTCAAACGCTCAACACAATAACTTGGGATGTGGAGATTGCAAAAAAATCATTGGGCTGGAAGGGAGTCCGAGGCATGCACACTGCAAAGTGAAGTGTGTGTAAAACATGTATTTAACAGAAGAGTACAACAGTGATTTTATATGACCTGGCTGATTTCACAAATTGTTTTGGCACTACTTTTTGTTACCTGAGCTGTTTAAGGAGATACTGCATGTCCGTTAAAAACCTCCGTGTAGCTCAGCCTTTCCTTGGCCTTCGTTGCACAAGCATACCTGAGCTGTATCCATTTCTTCTCAAAAGCATCGTCCAATACTGCCCTTCCCTGTGTGTTTATTTCTTACTACATGAAACACTAATTTCTTCATTCAGCCTTTTTCTTTCTTTATCACCGGCATTTTCTTTGGTTCTATTGATAGCACAGCAAAGCAGAGGATTTGATAATATATTACTAGAGTGGTTTCTTAAAGATTTCAATGTGCATTTTCTACAGACAAAGCGGGTTCTGATTCTATCTGCAATGTAGGGCTTTAACTTTGGCGAAGCTTAGAGATGTACATTAACTGTACGCTTTGAACTTCTTCCTCTTCCTTCGTAAGTAACCTTCAGAGCAAGTCCGCTGGCGGAGAAGCTTGGCTAGAGGACATACGTCTGGCTGCTTCATTTATGTGCAGAGACGCTGGATCAACACCTGCAAGAGACAGCTAGGAACGAAGACCACATATTGTAACATTCGCTTCCCAGAGCTCCCCTGCCTACGTGGGGACAGAACAGATTGTCGGCTTCTGTTGCAGCCATCTAATAACCCACCATCTGTTTTTCATTTTTAATTTAGACACAAGCAATAGACCTGAATCGCAACTGTGGTTCCAGATCCCATGAGGGTTGCTAGAAATTCTTCTGAGTTTAATAATTAAATAAACAAAAATTATTTAATCTCTCAGCAGAAATCCACGGAGCTGTGCACGTGCCTGCCATGAGCAACTGCATGCTCATTACCTCATTCGTTCCAGCCCCCGCGCTGTTAGGACTTGTTCCTTGTCACATCTCAAGTCTGTACCATAATTTCTTCAGGGCAAGGACTGTGTATGTTTGCCTGGTAATGTATCTATGGGAATAACGTAAAATACTAATGGTATTAACAGCAAGTGTGAAAGCTAATTTGGAAACTGGAATTAATTTTGAAGTTTGGCTCTTCAGTTCATCTCAACTAATCAGGCAAAAAAACAGGGAGAAGAAAGAAACATCCTGCTCCAAAGTACTTAAAATTAGGATTTGAAATTAGAAATGCCACCAAAGCCATAATTGCTATCAAGGAAATGGCCAGTGAAATCAGCAGCCATGCTGCCCACGAGCCCAGCTCAACGCCACCCCAACGTGGACACCAGGACACGTGCTTCCCTTCGGTGTCTCAGGGCTACGAGAAAGGGTGATGTGACCGGGTCGGAACGATGCAGACCCGACTAGGGATGTGGGAAACAGCTTGGGCGCAAAAGGAGGAGAGGTTGTGTTGGACTGCAACATCGTCTTTGGAGCCTGGTTTGGGGATAAAGCGGTCCTGCCAGGTGGAAGCAATGACTCAGAGGGACCACTCCTCCTGACTCCTCTCCTGTCCAGACCTGGCTCGCTGCCCACAGCCCCTGTCATCACCTTCTCCTCTTCGGCCCTGTTGATGCCTTCCCGGCCTGCTGCTGGCAGCCTAGCATAGGTGTCTGCTGAGGACTGAAGAGTCATCAGGGTCAAGCTTTAAAAAGGAGCGAGTTCCTAAAAGGCCTTTTCTGGTGCATAAAGTGGTAATGTTAACAGGAGAAAGAGAAAAGGGGAAAATCCATGCTCCTGATGTGCATCGCTTGGAGATAAAAAAAGCTGAATGAGCTCATGTTGCTCTGTGGACTTTGATGGCATCATGCTGCTTCATGTAAACTAAAAATGATCACCAGAGATACTGCTCTTGTAGTAAATGCTAGACTTGAGCTTCTGTATTGCTGCCAGTGCCTCCAAATTCGTATGAAGTGAAACCATTTCAGATTACAGATTTTGATTCTAGAATTAATTGTGTTGACTGGGTATCACAGCACATAAACCTGGCAGATCTAAGGGCTGGGGCATCTTAGCTCGACTTCTGTGTTTCCAGAAGTCTGATATTTCCAGCATCTCCTAGCTCTGTCAAAATGAATGAAGGAGTTCATCAGTGGTGTCAGAGGGTTGGAAAGCATTTATGGGGTGAACAGGTGAATCTCTCCACAAGAAAGACAGTGAATGGTCCGGTCCTTTGCTCACCAAGCATAATGCATATATTGACTGTTGTGGGCCCACAGTACCCATTTTTTGTTGTTCTGGCTCCAGTTTGGGGAGCCAAATGCTACCTTGGGGTTCTTGGCAGCATCTCAGACAGCTGCCGGTCCTCAGTAAAGAAGTGGATGTCATCAAATGAGGCAGACCTTCAAAGGATGGAGTCCCTGCCATGGCTGCAGGGACTTCTGCCGTGTGCTCCTATGCTCCTTGGGGCAGTAAACAGGGCAGAAGCCAGATTCCCATGGAGTGGAGCCAGGGTAGAGGGATGAAGCAGAGCTGGATTTGCTGCAGTGCTGTGTCATAGCAAGGCCATCATCTGAAGAGTGCCAGTGGGAGAAGTCAGCTGGACCTGCATGGCTGGATGTTGGCAGAGCGATGAGAAACGTCTCTCTCATTTTGGCGTCATGAATAGTTTTATCTGTTTTGCTTCTCCCCTGAGATGCCAGCCTGGTGAACAACCTGACAGCATTCGTCTAGCGCGAGTGCCAGCAGAGAAGGGGAGCGGAGCAGCAGAACTGCTGCGAGTCATGAGGAAATTATGTGGGGCTGGGACAGATTCCCTCTGGGTCTGACCTATGTTTTAAAACCTGGAATGTAGTCTCAGAGTTGATTAGAGAGAAATTCTACCTTCCTCCAGCTCCAGCCCTACCCACGAGACGGTATCTGAGCTGGAGGGACTATTGTCATCCCAGTGCCTCTGCTATTGTTTCCCCCCTAGGAAAACAAGCACGCGGCTCCCTGCATGGCAGGAGAGGATTTGAGCATTGCGTTCAGGCCTGGATCTCTGAATGGAAAGACTGAGCTCTGCACACCACTGAGCGAAGCTCCTTGCAGCTTTCTGCCCAGAAGCTGTGTCTCCTGTGCCAACTCTCAGCCGTGCCCAGCTTTCCCAGAATGTCGTGCAAAACCATCCTACTTTCTGTTCCTAATTGCAAGGAGCTCAAAATTAGGATTAGGTTATGTGCGTATTGTCATGGTCCAGCTTTGGAAAAGCTGCTTGATAGGAGTACACCACCGACAATACCCTCTATGGAGGTGATCCTGCAGAGGCCATCTAATGTGAAGGAAAGAGCTTCTGTCTGAGTCTGCCAGACAAGAAACGAAAAGAGATTTTTTTTTTTTTTTTTAAGACATTTCAGCTTCTGCCTGACTGTTACAACCGTCCTATTATTTGCTGCATCATTCTTCATCCTTCAGCGGGAGGGAGGTGGAAGGCAGCCCTGCTGTTTAATCACTTGCCTTTACTGCTCACTTGTGGCTAATACTTGCTCCTCAGCATTGCAAGTGGAATGCAGTAGCACTGCTTTGCGTTACCACCGTGTAGCTGAGAACCAGGCCAATATCATCAAAATTCAAGGCACTCCTTTCCCAAACGCACTTTACATGGAAAAGTACCCTTAACTCTCGCTAGCCCTGAATACCAGGCTCGAGGGCTTCTTTACCTGCCAATGATGCTGGGCAAGCTCACAGCCCCGATAAATCACAGGCAGCTGGGGAATGGGTGGCACCTCTTGTTTCACCACTTGAAAGGCAACTTTAAAAAATTGGTTGGAATTCAGCCTTTAATTTTGCACCCACAGATTTGAACACATAATCAGATGTGAGCCTGGCTCTGCAGATCTCATCTGCTGCAGCACTAATGCCGTCACTATGCATATTGCCTGCCTAATCCAGAAGAACAGTTAGATAATTAAATGTCTAAATGTCTTTAGTTTTTCCCACCACTAGTTATCAACAGAAAATTAAAAGGCATTGGGTCCTCTGCGCTAGCCCTGGGTAAGCAGGTTTCTTGCACCCCTTATCTCCTGGCCATTCCTTTGGTATCTGTAAGTGCTCCCTGCAGCTTTCCCATTTATCCCAGTCTGCTTTCCTAAGTGGAGCCCTCTGACACGCTACTCCAAACAGACTTGTTTGTTTTAAAATTAAAAACAAAACCCCACACCCACACACTTCCTAAAACGAGACTTAATTTAGAGGGGATTCTTTAAAACACATTTATTTTCTTTCCTTTTCTAAATCCAGACTTCAGGAAAATTTCAAATGCAGCACAGGCAGCGTTCATGGCTCGGGGCTGTGCCTGTGGGCAGCCGGAGCCTCGGCATCGCTTCCAGGGGAGCGCCGCTCCACGCAGCCCAGCAGAAAACTGGCATTTTTACTGGCATTCCTGCCACAGCAGATTCTGGAGGAGGCTATGGAGGGGCTTTATGGCACAGCCTTCTTGGTCTTGTTGTCACTGGTGCAAAAAATCAGTTAAATTAGAGAACTGCAGCCTCTGTTCTCCACTAATGATGGGAAAATGGTCCTCTGGTCTGCTTCCTTACTTGGAATGTCACTCTACACCTAAAAGTAATGGCAGTCAAATGAAAAAAAGAAACATATTTTTTCATTTCTTTTCTAAGTGTATGTAATGAGTATGAAAGGGGAAGGTATATTTTTGCTGGGACACTAATTGAAGTAATCAGTGCAATCTGTGTTTATTGCTGGGTGATGTCATGCTTAACCAACTTCATTCACACAGTGATGGACTTCACTCATAGAATGAAGTTGAATGGAAAGAAATGACTGGATTTACCTTGCAGTAAGTGATTCTCATAAGTACTCTAGTCTTTTATCAAAAAAAATTAAAGTCTCTGCACAGAAGCAACCGTTGCTTCATCAGGTTTTGGATGTCCGCTCACCTCTCCTGTGGGAGTATGATCTCAGTGATCTGACTGATTTCCAGCTGGAAGCGAATGCCGCCGGGGTGGGATGCCAGTGCCCAAACACACTAACTGGGGATGGTGGCTGGAGGCTCCTCCAGAGAAGCCAGCGATGCCAGGAAGACGTCGCTTACAATGAAGTCAGGGAGGGGAGTCGCCTTTTGTTCTGAGGCTGTGGTCGCGTCCAGGTTTCTCAGTCTGGATCATGATTAATGCTGTGTCCAGGTTAAAAATTTATATTTCTTTTTTATAACTGGGCACTGAATTTGCTTTTTCTGTTTCCTGACTCATTTGAACCTGTATCAGGCAAAGCCTTTTTCCTCCCCTGGAAAATCTCTGTAAATCTCTTATCACGCGTCCTTTTTGGTAAGCTTCTGATTTTCCTCTCCATCTTGCCTTTCAGTCTGGAACTCGCAGCACATGTATACTTGTCATAAGCACATACTTCTTTCTATGTCTTGAGATTCATATTCTTCTTTCCAGCCTTCAGTTGCCTTCATTACCTTGCTTTGTTGCAATTTAGATTGTTCTACGGGGCAGAAATTTTACTCGTGTGTGCAAAACACACCCACAGTACTATGCAAACAACAACACAGAAAACATATTGTGTATTTTGTGTATATTGTGTATTTTCATGGGCTACCAGTGTGTTTTCTGGAAAAGCTCTTTCTGCAGATGGACAAACAGCATGGAAATCAAGTGGAATTTGTATCTTTGTAATAAGCTCCCAGAGATTAATAACTTTGTGCTCTTTGTCACGTTTGAACTCTATGGAGCACCGAGATAATATTAGATACGTAGGCAGTAGCTGGGTGGAAGATCACTCACAAAACCTCCAGGATCTGGGCATTCACAATGTTAAATCTAGTGTTCATCAATGTGCTAGGAGCCACGAAGTGCCGGAGGTACCCAGCTCCCCGAGGAGCTGTCGCAACAGGACCCTGATCGCTCCCAGCCCACCGACGTTTCCATAGAGGGATGCTCGCTCCAGCCTCTTGGCCCACTTCCCAGTAAGGATAATTGGATTTTTTTTTTCTACTTGCATTTCCACTGCTTGTTAAATGCCATACGGTATTTACTCCACATTTGCTGGCCTTAACTGTCGAGCGGTATTGCTGAATGCTGTTACCTGTCCCAGTGGTGGAAATGGTGGGGGGTTTGTGAGGCTGTGCAGGCTCCAAGATGAAAGACCCTGTCTTAGGAATATCGGGTTTTATTATTTATTTAAAGGATGTTTTCATGACACTGCAATTTCTAACCCAGCATGGTGAGGCCATAAAATAATAGTGGGTCTGTTTAGAAGAATGTGTTTTATTTGGCACGTTTTGGGAACAGCAGTACAAAGGAAGAAAATAAAGTTGCAATGTTTATGGCAGCTGGGTTCTCTGTCCGTTGGTAACCACTTACCACAAATAACTGCTTGCTGGTGCCCACACGTGATATTTTAAGATCCGAACTCTTAAAAAGAAGCTCTTAAACATCAGCAATATTTAGTGCTGTACAGCCTTCTGGCCACCGCATAATGACTGCAGTGTTTTTTATGAAAATGAAACTCATCACATTCTGGGCTTTGCTTTAAGACCTCACATCAATCACTCAACCCCAAGCCGTGCCTCACACCTTTTCAATTCCCACAGCCTTGTTCTTTCCGTTACGTTAGTCTTAATGTCTCTTTTCTGCCTTCTTCCTTGCTGCCTGCCCCTTGAGGAAATACGCTCTCTCCAAAGCCGCTTGCTGAACAGTTCTCTTACTGATCTGGAGGAGAGAGGGAAACCTGGTCAAGTCTAGAAGGCAGACAGGACTAGAGCACAGTTATTGACTGTTTTTTACAATAAAAACTAACTGGGCATAGGTAGTGAAAAGATCAAGCAGCAGGTAAGACAAATAAAGGAAAAATTATTTTTGTCCCATATAAAATGAACTGTGGGATTCATTGCCACAGGTTATTGTGAAGAACAGAAATAGAAAGGATTTAAAAAAAATGAACTAAGCGAATGAATGAAGTCTGGATTCATCACTCGTTATGAAACGCAATGACTCAGATGAACCAAGCCGCTGAGAAAGCCCCCAGACAGCTGGCAGGAGCTGGGAGGCCCAGGCATCCGCTGCAGGCCCTATGGGAAGTGGGATGGATCCGACTCAGAGGCACTCTTACGTGCTTTTCAATCATGCCACCCATAAGGAGTAAAACAATTACAAAACATAATTACAAACTGTTACAAACTATATAAATGCACTTAATTTAAGGCAAGCATTTGCCTTACTGATGAAATGACCCAGTTCTTTAACTTTTTAATCTCTCAGTTTCCTCCTTTCTGCCTAATATTGTCTTTCTCCTGCTCTGCAGTGATGAGTTTTGCTTGCGCGCTCCTGAGGGCTATGACTGTATCTTTCTTTCTGTAAGGTTGTCTCATGCAACTAAAAAAAGTACAGTAGCTTTATTCATTCCGTCTTGCTTTCTTCCATTCCTTGACAACCCCACACACCATGGCTCTCTCTCACTCCTCAGTCTCCTCTCTAAACAGTGGACAATAAATGCTGGACAAAGTATTTCTATTAAGCAGGCAAATTAGTTGGGCCTTTCCAAAGCGCTTGGTCCTGGCTTAGTCCCTCGTCACAGATCCTGCGGGTGAAACTGGGGTTCAACAAGCAGCAAGGCCAATGCTGAGTGTCTGAAAACTCTTCCCACCAGTCGATTTTTGCTTTGAAAACCTCCCACCCACTGGCTGTTTTGAATTAGGGTTTTGGCCTGGGATCACTGAATTACACAATGTGGCATGAGAATATATATTGCAAACAGAATGCAAAGCTGTTCTGTGGCCATCAGTTGCCTATACGGTGCCTTAGCATCGCTATACGTTGTGACTTGGATAGCGCAGGCTGCAGCCAGCTGAATTTCTTGCACTGAGACCGCGCTCTTTCCTATCTAGGATTACGATACCGCGAAGGAAACAAAAGGCAAGATAAGCCACTGCTTCAGAAACCTCATTTATCTTGTCCCTTCTCATCTGAGATGCTGGTATACAAAGAGATACTGATGAGCTGTGTTCCAGTGCCTTGTTGAGGACTCGGGGCGGCTGAGCGATGCTTAGTGCTGCTAGTCACCAGATGTCCCGATGCCGCAGAGTGCGAATGCGCCCACAGTAAACAACCAGGGACAATGGGGACTCTAAGGAGGAGGAATGGGTTTGTACCAGGGCTAGTAACTGTACCTGAAATAACAAAGGGGCAATTCAGCTCCTTGGGACGGCGTACTGCGGCAGAAAGAATGAATGAGGAAAGATTAGCAAGGATTGGCTTGTGCAGGCTGGCACATGATAACATTATTGCTTCTGTCATTTGATGCCGGGCAAAGAATGCAGAAAGAAAGTGCTTTTAGTCAGCTAAGTTAGCATATGATGTTGGTAAGGTTATTTTCTGGTATTTTCTGCTTCGTTCCCTTTTTCTGTCCCCCGAGCCAATCCTCTTCTCCTTTCATCCGGCGATATTGCCGGTTATCAAGCAGCAACAGGACCATGGGATTCCTAGCGTAGCAGAGTCAGTGCTGACCCAGCGGGGACCGACACGCTCACAGATTCCCCGGGTGGCTTACCAGCAGCTTGGGCAGACTTTGAGCAGATCAAAACCCGGGTGTCTAGCCTGGGGCACTCGTAATGGAGGAAAGGTAACCGTAACATGTGAGGAAAAAAAAAAAGCGGTCGGATGAAGTTTTGTACACTGAGAAATGGGATAGCTCTGTTTGGGAGGGCGAGTATATGTTAAGAAATCCAACGTTGGGCATCTGAGCTTGAAGATGTTGGTTTGTGCTCTCCGTGACATACTTTGTAAAACAGAAATCTTAATGTAAATAGTAGCAGATAAAGGATTTTTAAAATGGCCCATTGCCATGAAGAAAAGGAGCTGGGCAAGCAAACAAGCAAATGCAGCTGAGAGCATGAAGGTCCCATAACTCAGGGTGCATTTGTTTACTTACTTTGGCAGGAGATGCAGGTGTGAGTTCGTTCTTTGTTTCCTTCTGCAGGCTGGAAGAAAGCCTGCCTGCTCCTTGCCATGCAGGTAAAATAACTTGAGTACTGAAGAATATTCTTTAAAGCTGTGCTTTGCCACCTTTTTTTAATGAAAAGACACATGCCTTTTGGAAAAAGAAGTCCAAGGACCAGCTAAAGTTAAATAAATAAAATCTGCAAACTGTTTCATGCAAGGCTCTAAAAATGGTTTTCATTTATTCTCCTCACCTCTCCCTGAAATAAGCTAAACTTTGAGTGTTCATGGATTACTCTCCCCAGTTTTGCTTCCTGGCATGGTTCTTTGCACATTTTCACCTCTCAGGTGTCGCAAATCCCCACGGCCCCCCTGCCCAGAGCCTGCAGACTCTTTACACACTCTCTTCTTGGTTATATTCATCTTTTGAATTTTAAACCTTGTAAGGATTTTTTTAAAAATACTTTTTGGTCTTAACCAGCTTAGACCCTTTTCCTGAGAGTTTCGCGGTATCTTCTCTGAGGGCGCAGAGAATTTGGGAGAGGGCAAAGTGTAAGAGCAGTAGGGAGGATGGCTGAGCGGAGCCCGGGGAGGAGCTGCTGGCTGCAGAGGAACTGGTTTTGGGGAGGACTGGACACATCCAGGCTCAGGAGAGGGAGTTTGGTGTTCAGAACTAAATGCAGCTGTGGGGAAGCCCCTCCTGGAGCTGCAGGTGGGAGGAGGTGTGCTTGCAGGGCCATGCGGGATCACAAGAAGAGAGGTGCTCAGGCCAGCTGTGCAACCTGAATACCTCTCCTGCGGGATGGGTAAAGGGGAGGAGGACTTGGAGACAGTAACCTGGGGGGACTGAGAAGCAGTATCTGGTGTGTGGAGATGCAGAGGCTGGAGAGCAGGGAGGGAGAGGAAGAGCAGCCAGCTGCTCTGTTGATGGTCCATGTATTTGGCTAATGATGGTAATAAAACAGGATTAGCTGCTAGTCCTGGATTGATGGCCATGGCAATTGCCAGACACTCGGCTTCCCTTCTGTGAGTAAACGATGGTGGTGGCACGTGGAAATTACTTTTTAAAGCTAATTAGCTGGGTGTTAAGTCTCATCAGACAGTTAACGTTTCAGGCAAGTACAACCTGGGCATAATTGCAGCCCCAGTAAATTTGTTTGCCCCATTAATACCTGTCACTATCAATTATTTAATTCCTCCTCAGCCGTTTGCATGCTTGTTTCAAACCAGGCTTTACATGGCTTTATTAATTTGTTCCTGGTACTGCCAGAAGATAGCAGGAGCTTTTCAAACCAGAAGGAGATGTGTGTCCTGCTCCACGAGCTCTGTAATCTGGAGGTAAGAGGTTAAGGGAGAGACTCGAGAAAGACATTGAGGACGGTGTGCTGATACATCTTTGGTTTGATGCTACAAAATGCCAGGGAGGTTTCTAGTGGGAGGGCAAGTCCAGGTTTGAACGGGTTGGTGTTTGGAGGACTTGGTTCAGGTCTCACAGATGTGACTAGGAGCTCCCACCGAAGCGAAGGGAGCCCAAGTCACGCAGGAGACTCCTGCTCCTGTTTATACCAGCAACGGGAGAACCATAGCAGCAGGAAAACAAACTCTGGGAGAGAGGACGGACAAATGAGCCAGCCCCAGGGAGCGGAGGGAGCAGGAGCGGGACAGGGATGCCGGAGGGGAGAGAGGGTCGCCTGCCCTGGAGCACCGGGAAAGTGCAAGAGGGGTGAATCGTCCCCGCCAGCCTGATAAGGAAAATACTAATCAGGGAAAATCTTTATTAGAGCTGACTCAGACATTTTTGCCCTATCTTAAATCGGAATGTTTGCTTTTACTGCTGTTGGCTTTCTTTTTTTGCTGGCTGCTGCACCTCTGCTGAAATTTTTGTGGCACAGATGGCTCCCTGGTAATTTGTGTGTACGTCCTTTCAGGAATAATACGCTCCTCCAGGACAGCTTTGGTAATTTTTTTTTTTTTTTAATGACACCTGTTTGATGTATTAATTGAAGAGAGCAGTAAAGAAGTGGGCTGACAGGTGAAATCTCTTGATCTCCCTGTGCTTATCTTTAATGCTTTTAAGCTTATAGTATCAAAATAATTAATTAAGGTGGCATTTTTGTGGTCAAATGGAGAGTGCTCATTTGGCTCGCAGCTCTCCGCAGCTGCTCAGCTGACATGTAAGCAAGCGTTTCTGTGCGGCGCACATGTGGCACGCTGCAGTCCTGGCGACCGAGTATAGGAGTTTATTTTGGAAACTGCTAATGGCTTTGTTTGCACATTTATTCCCTTTGCTGAGAGAGGCTGCAAACTGTTACTGTGACCTTTTGTGTTACTATGATAAGAAGCTGTTTTGGAGGAAAGTAGGTCTGGTGCTTTGGACACCCAGGAGCCTTTGCAAAGGCCTTCAGCCTATCTGCGCGGAGGGAGGCACGATGCTGTTTGCAGCTGGAATCCATAGGCTGGATAATATTTGCTAGGGTAAATATTTAGAATTTAGGTGTGGGAATTTAGAAATAAAAAGAGGCTAATGAATATACTTATTCAAGGAACTGGATTGCTCGTTTTGAGGGTCCAGTTATGCAGGCATCTCCAACCATGCCAGGACTGCTTCAAGTTGACTTCCAATAGAGCAGAGAGCCCCATGCGGAGGGGAACGCGCCTTCCCCCCGTCTCTGCTGGGGAACCCTGCAAAGCTGTCAGATGCCAATAGAAAAGGGGCTTTTTGGTTTCTAAAAGGGGAAATAGCAAACCACCCTGAAGACAGAGCAGCAGCAGACCTCACAAAGTGTTATTCTGTCTTCAGACCATCTCTTAAACATAGCTGCCAAAAATTAAAGTTTAAATGTTAATTTTTATATAAGAAACAAACTATAAATTGTGCTTGTTCTTAATTTTTGCACTAGAGCTGCAAACAAGGCATCGTATTGCTTTCATAAATTAACCCCAAGCAATTAACTCTAATTTACTTTCAAGTTTTGGTAACATTGGTTTCCATATATGTCCCCGGCTTCTCTTAGTAAGAAAAGTCTAGTTACATGAATCACAATTTATGACAGGGAAAACTGAATTATGAAGACTTTCTTATTGAAAGTCCTATGTGTTGTGGTTTTTTTTTTTCTTGGTTAAATAAGTAGCTTGAAACTGGTCATTTCAGAAAGAAAGCCCAGTACTTGTTGCTTTTGCAGTGTCCTTTTCAGATTGTGCATATAATAATATATAAAACGTATTTCCATAGCTGCCATTCTAGAGTGAACAAAGCTTGTTATTAGACGTCTAGCCTAGTTTGTTTGATTTGAACTGCAGTCAGAGGGATGAGTGCATGCTTGACATTTCTTCCGCAGTAAAATGTCTAAAGCAATGCCAGCCCGGGCTCCATTATGGGAAAGTAGTAAAATCCATTCAGTATGTTCATGAACAACACTCTAACTTTTAATAAACTTAGAAAGTATATAACCACTTTTGGCCACATATGCTCCATTTTTCTAGTTCTTGATGTTTAAAAAAAAAAAAGTGTAGGTTTTCTAAGATATAGACAAAATACTAGCAAAATCCGTAGTTGTTTTGTGCAGCTGAACCTGTTTATATTGCCCATGCTAAGGATTATGTGCCCTCAAATGGGAGAGAAATCTTGTCTACAGCTGTTGTGGGGAGCCATTACTGTAAAAGATGATGGAGAAAAAGTGAAAAACTTTCTTAATGAATATGTAAGTCATGAGAATAGGAGAGAGATCAGGAGCAGTGACCTTAGCTCAGTTCCTTGAACCCTGGATGTACTTTAAGCACGTCCCTGAGCTGATCCCTGTTGAACAAATAATGTGAGCGTACCCTTAAGTTTTATCAGCTTCAGTGGGGCTTACACATGTGTTCAATAACAATGTATAATAAACGCTCTGCTGAACTGGGGGTCCAGGTTTGCTTTTTAAATCATGGATAATGGTATTTGTCCAGCTTGTCCTGATAGTTACAGACAAAACCACTCTCTGTGTTCGAAGTAGTATTATCCATGCTTAAAAATGTTAAAGAAATAGACGAAGCGTATTTCTCCCTCTCAGATTCCCTCGGGACGCCTGGCTCATTTGACTGATGGTTTGCCATCCTTGCTGGTGCTCCTCAGTGCATCAACTTGAAGTGTGGTGCTACTTAAAAGATCTCCGACTTGCCCTCTCTTCTAAGCCCTAAGATCTTCCCACCAAGGATGCTCTATTTCCAGATCTCAGTCCAAGCTCCAGTAGGAAGTGGCATTTCACTGAAGTCACTGAGAAGCCACCAGCTGGCTAATGGGGTCTACCTAAAATGTGGGCAGACTAGTGTCACTTACCCTAGAAATATAAACTCTCTCTCTTGTTCATGTTCCAGAAAATCAATTCTACACCTGGGAAAAACAGCAGATCCCAAAAAACAGGGCAGCTATTTCAAGGTTCTTGATGATACTGTAACTCAGCCAGGAGGGCTTGGCACTGTTGGGGCAGAGGAACACCAGGAGCTCCCAGCTGGGGCATTTGCACTGTAGGCACACTCTTTGTTTCTTCATTCTCCACCCACCAAAATGCAGGGGAGAGAAAAGGGCGATAAAGAGGGACTAAGTCTAATACACCCTCCAAATCCTCTGCTAGGCGATTAGCAGAACCTAAACTCTCTGACAAGAACTTAATATGCCTTTTGAGTCATGGCTAGGACAGAAGACTCGATGGATCAATATCATAATCACTTTAGATATCGCTGTACAAGCTCCAGGCATCGCTGGCGTATCTCTTTTTAGTTAATGGAATTATTTATGTATCTTTAGGTACGCACAAACTTTTTTTTTTTTTTTTTTTTTTTTTTGCTACAGCAGTTAGTTAACCAGCCTAAAGGCTGATATAAATGGCAGATGACTAAGACCAGAAATTGGTGCACAGAAGTGGCTTGTACCGCACACCTTTACTGCTGGAGCCCTGTCAAGGCTCCCTCTGACCAGCTGCGTCGGGAAGGCTGGAGGGATGCTCTAACTCGCACCCAGCAGCTACAAGCTCAGCCAAGACTGATGTTGCAGGAGGCATCCTGGCTCTGCCTCTTCCCAGCAGCAGCAGGAAGCGGTTTCAGAGTTCCTCCTTTGGGTTCATGCCACCCAAACATGGATATTTTTTTTTTTTTGGTAAATAAAGAATGCGTGCAGCTTACTTTACCTTGGTAAATACAGCGTAAGCGTATGCATAAGCTTGACGCTAACGCAGAGGTTATGACTTTGAGAGGCTGGTCTGGCAGCTGGGGAGCTACCAGCAACCACAACCTGGTTTTAGGCTCTCAGCCTTTGCAAGCAAAGAAGGCAGCATTAATGCCACTGAGGCTGATGGAGCAGCACAACAACCATAGCAGATGTTAACGAGATCAGTCTAGAGAACAGAATAATGGACCAAAGGCAAGAAGCCTACATATATTTGAGATCCATTTCTAAATGAAGAAAAAAGAAATGTTTCTACGCCAACTGCACTAGCACATAAGCCAGCCTGGCACAGCAGAAACGCATCCTCCCGGTGTTCACCTTGGGAGAGCATCCCAGTTAGGGATCTGCCTCTCCACCCCACGGTCTTACCTGCTTTGGGATTTTCTAATCGCTCCCCTCCTCTGATCTGAAATGAACCATTTTGGCCTGGCTCTATAACACAAATGCGTCAGCAAGAGCACCGGTGCGATGCAGGATCTTCCATGCACGGGCAGCCTCTTGGGAGGCGGCAGAGCCCTGTCAGGTTGCGGAAGGTGAAGTCCCAATATGCCAAATAATAAGGATAATCATAAAAACTCCAGATGAGGAGGAGTGTACTGGTGGCAAAATGGCACTGCTGGATGATGTAATTAATCTGTGGCACTGCAGTGTATGCACAATAACAACAAATCCATACCTTTTCCCCAAATTATGGAAGAAGCTGGGTAGCTGGGAACATCTATGAAGCGATTCTTGCATTCAAGTCTGGATTGTGAATACAAAACATAAAACTGGGTTGGTTTCACTTAAAGAATGAGAACAAGATGTCACAGATCGCTGTAGCACATGCAGCAAACTGGGGCTCTTAGTCACTGTCAGTTGTTTTTCTGGTGGCTGGCAGCTATCACTTGAATTTTGCTAGCTAACTAGATTGAGTCCCAAATATATGCCTCCTAATCAATTTGTTATGGAGAAGAGACTGAGCTCTTCATGCATAAAGATGGGCTTTTTAAATCACTGCAAATTCATGTTTCCTTCACGAAATTGCCACTTTGGGATGACCGTGGTGTCTTTAAAGTATCTGTCTCAAAGTGTTTATATAAAGGTTCAAGGTTAGTACCTGCTCGTAGTAGTTTTCCTTAACGCTTCACATCAGACAGTGTAACTAACATTTTACTATTTATCTGTTTGCTGTCTGGGGGAAACTTTACTAATTTTTTTTCTGAAGATTAATCGGGTCATCCAAAACCGACAGTAGTATGAGGATGAAGTCTTCTGTAAACAGAATTATGTTTAATGTTCCCACTTCCAAGTGGTTCTCAGTACTGTTGCATTTCTTAAATCCTCATTGTGGACTTCCTAATAGTTTACGATGTTGTGATGTTTTTAGTCTCTGTGTAAGAGCAGGGAGCTACTGCCCTGCCATTTCCACTGTCAGCTCTTAGTCTGTGTTCACCATTCCTTGAGTGCAATTAATTTTTGCATAAGGCTTCTGTTTTTCTGAAGATAAACTAATACAGTTTGCAAGCATTTCCATTCCTTTTATGGATTTTTTTTTTGTGTGCATTTTGATTAAGATAATCTGTCAAATCAGTGTGTGACTGGCAGTGATAAACTGACCCTTGTGCCATTATTGGTTCCTGTGGGGACGTTTTCAGTAGTGGTCTGGTAGCGTTAAAGATGGAGACGAAGGAAGACAATATGGCCCCAATGAAGCTAATTGGAAAAAGTCCCATAAACTTCAGCAGAATCAGGATTTAATCCCTGCTATTTTACAGTAAAGCAAAGCTACATGGGAGAGAAGCCTTTAAAAAAAAATATTATTAGAGAACAGTTGTGATCTTGCATGTCAAATGTATTTAATTATAAGGATTTTTCCAGTATCTCTAGAGAATTTAGGGACATTCAGTGGGACCTTCTTTTCTGTTTGGAAAATACTTTGCCCATTGTGGGCACTAGGAGAGGAAAAAATTGAAATAAGCTGTCTCCAATTGCAGTTGGAAATGTAATACAATGGGAGAGGGCTGAGACCCACAGGGAAGCCAGTGGCAGCACTCCCACTGACCTTAATGGGAGCTGGACCACATCCCACACGGCCTCGGAGACATTTGTGGGAAAAAACGTCTACTGTAAAGCTGAAAGATGAGAATGAAGAAACGCATGAATTTCAAAACTTTGTGGCTCAAGCGGGGTCAGCGCCAAAACGCGCTGAAGCAAGCACAAAGTCAATGGTCAGGCTGACTTTGTTTGACTCGGTTATGTCTGTCTTTTTGTTTTATGGAAAATTTTGTCAGCTCGTTAGCTACTACTCTTAGAAAATACCTCTTCATCACGCAGATAATAGACATTAGCAACACTTTGTATAACTGATATAGTGGATTTTATCCAACATCATAGGACAGAGGTTATGTGTGTGTTTGCAGTCCTCGCTAATGAAGTCCATCAGGAGTTCCTCCGCTCGTTGGCAGCTCCCCACCCGGAGGCCCTCGCGGTTGTCTCCCATGGGATCAGCCAGCACGTAAGGTGATGAGACCCGGGGGCAAGGGCTGGGTCACCTTGCAGCCCGGGGGGAGGCTGGCAAAAAGGGCTCCTACAACGATGGGGTCTCTGTTACTGCAAGGCAAGGTGGACCGTGGTGGTGTGCAAATGCTGCCATCTCACTGGTTTTAAAGACAGCAGCAAAATGAGAAGGAATTTTCATTAGAGGTAAAATATTTTCTGGGTTTGAAATGCAGCTGAGGAAAAACTTAACGCTGAAACGGCATTTGCTTCATGTAGAGGAAAAGGAACGCCTAAAGGACTGCAGAAAGGGGGTGAAAATGTCTTCTACATCAACAGTTCAGGGCCAGCAAAGGCCAGAAAGCCCTCAAGCTGCTATTGTCTGCTTGCCATTTTGTGAAATTACAGAAAAAGATCTCCATCATGGTTCGGTTCCCGGCAATCGGGTGTTCAGCGTAAAAGTGTGGGCAGCGGAGAGCTAAAGCCAGTATGAACACAGAGCCTCAGCCTGGGTACCGCGAGGAGCTTTGCTCCGTGTCTCTCCAAGTGCATCAATTCTCCAAACGACATGAAAAAGTTCCCAGTTTCCAGAACCTTCAAGAAAGCAGGGCTCGCTAACACCAACTGCGGAGTAAATTAGGAGGGTCCTCACCCCCAAACAGCACTCAGACAGGCGAAGACCGATTAAGGCACGGCAACACGCAGAAGGAGCACAGCTACCGAGGAAAGGGTTGCTTGCGCTTTCAGAAGAACTTGCTAGAAGCCACAACGCGCCTTGGAAGGAACGGGGATCGTATTTCAGCCTCGGATTTTAGGCACACGTTGTGACAGCCCGCGGCAGACATGCCAGGAACTTCATTCCGTAAATCACATTTCTTGCAAAGGAGGCCTCTGTGCTCAGTAGTAGTAGCATTTGTTTCTTCTTTTTCTTGGCTGCTTTGCTTGGAAGTAGTGTAAAGACTTAACCCTGGTGAGAAGGACCTGCAGAGAAATAATGGAGTATGTGAGAGCTCCGGCTTTTGCCTTGTTAAATGAAACTCGGTCTATATAAACACCCTTGAAAAAACCCACTGGTAATGCTGCAAACACAGGATTCGGCAGCGGGCTGTTTTCATTTAGCTTTTTGGCAGCATTTTTAACAAGAATATGGTTTTTGTGACTTTCAAACCAGACACATCATCTTGGATGAACTATAATGGTAATAAAAGCATTGCAAATATCTCTATTTCTAACCCAGGTTTTGCTGGAAACATCTTACTACTTAGAGGAGAAACAGAGCCTTCGTGTACCAAGTGTAACAACTTGCTTAGAAGTGAGGGTGTACTAAAGCGTATTCCTGTCTTTACTCGCACCCCAGCTTTACCGTTAGTGTTCCTCCTTTGGTTTGCTCAGTATCACGCCATCTTGTTACGGGTGGCTTTTACTTTCATCTAGCCATACTGCAGAAACTTCAGAAGACAGTGACCTTGCGTACCTTGCCTTTTCCCTCTGAAATACATGATGTGTTTGGTGTTATTAGTGTTTCATATGCACAAAGGCTAGCATCGCCGCCCGTGATTTGTTTGTAGAGAAAAGTTTATTCAGTCAGGCGGTGAGGGTGAGGAAGGTCTCTGCTGTCGGGACAGAAGATGCTGCATTCTGCAGCAAGGTCCGCTTCGAACGCTTCTTAATAAATATTTTGCAAAGAAATGTAGATACAGAGCTATGATGTTCAGCTTGACTGTAGTGGACGCCCTAAAGAAAATGGTAGTGGAGATAAGTCGTCATGAAAAGGGTTTAATTAGCAAAAGCACCCGCTGATTCGCAGAACAGATGCGAGCAGCTGCAGTTCAAAGTTCCTGCCTCTACTGGAGATACTGAACCCCATCACCAGCTCTCACAGGCAACCACCTTGTGTAATCCTCTGCATATCTATCTAGCTCCAGACTAAGGTTAAGTAGGAATTTGCCCTCATCTGCAAAGATACTTCAGAATCTCTCTCAATAGTGAGAAACTTTCTAGCTTCCAGCTAACTTCCACGTCTTCTACATTTTCTTGTCATTGCCAGCTGATAAGCATGGCACAAATTGGCATTGTTGATCCTCAGCAGCACAACTCTATTCATCGTGCTAATAAATTCAGTCTACTTTTTTATTCTGGTCTGTTCTGATCCCATTCTCCCAGAAAGGATATTCCCATCTTCCTCTGTTTGAGAGTCCTTCCCAGTCTTATGCTATCAGCAAAATTCATTAGCATGCTCTTATTTCCTGTGCCAAGAATATTAATGAAAATATCTAATGTATTCAGCCCCAAGACCAAGCTTCTGGGAGCTCTCCTCTTTGACTCCCCCCATGCTGATGGTCCCCCTTCCAGTTTCAGATGATATCTCCAGCTTCCCCAAGAATTTCCCTCTGCCCTTCTGGTGAAAGAGTTGCCAGAAATACTGGGCTCTACCCGTTCTTCTGCCCAGAAGCTGGGAGAAGCCCACCATGACCTGGGATGAGACTGCTGGCTGTTCACCAGGGCAAGAGAGGCTCCGCTCCAGCATGTTTCTCCATGCCTGGTGCCTCATGCCCTCATACCCAGCTAGTTACTGAGCAGCCGCTGAAAGGTAGTAATGGTGGGTCACCAGATTTACAGTGGCCAAGGGTTTGATTTGTGTTTCAATTATTTTGCTATACAAAATACTGTAAGAATGTAAAGAACTGCTAAAAAGTCATAATTTCCATAGCGAGTACTCTTTTAGTATAGAAATGAGAAAAATAACCAACTGTTGACTCGAGAGGCTATGCCTAAAAAAAATTGAAGGCAGTCTGGAAACAGGTGTAGGAGGGAGTGAATAGGGACATGGCTTAGGTAAGCTAAGCTCTGCAATGCTACTGAGTTTTAGAGTCTCCTTCGGTGGCTGAAATATGCTGTAAGCCTCTTCCAGCCTTTGACATGCAAGAAACAGAAGTACGTCTTATTTTAAAATAAAGATGATCAGAAAATGCAGAACTCTTGAAGCTGGAGCTGCCTCAGAGTCAAAATCCATTTGTTTGTTAGCAGTCTTAGTAATGAAGAGTTGAGTGTGAAAATAAATTGCCTCTTCCACAAAAATGTTGGTTTTATAAGAATCATAGGTAATGGAATATTTACCACTAAGATCTCTCCAGTAAATCATTGCCTTGATTAAAACACAGGCTTGCTGGCTATGAAGGTATAGCTTCAGTATGTCGTCAAATAGCTGCTTGTTACCAACGCAGCTTTTTTCCTTGAAACTGTGGCATCTGCACAGAGGAGCTTCCCCTGCTTTGGAGCAGAGCTTCCCTCTGAGGATGCCAGTTGTGCCGCGCTCCGCATACCCCAGCAGCGGCAAACGCAACCACCGCTGACCACAGCAGAAGTCATCGCCTCCGAACTCACTGCCTGTTCCTGTGCAGAAAACCAGAGACCTTGCTGTGCCCAAAGCTGCGTGTTTACTTTTTCACCTCTGTCCTCCTTCGCCCAGCAAAGTGAAAGGCTCTCAAAAGTCAATGAATCACAGCACATTGCAGGATATTTGAGCGTCACAACATGGAGATGGAGTGAGAGTGCAACAGTATTGTTGTGCTGGCTATTATTTTACCCCGTGCAGTGTGCCATAAGGCATGCAGTGAGTTAACTTTGTGGTGTGCTATCGCTTGGAGTTACAAGTCAGCCTCTTTGAATGCTGCCCACGCAACGGTGAGAACCATCAAGCTGCAACACGCCAGAGACACCGAGACACACCTCTTGGAATGGCGCTTCGCCTCCCCCTCCGCCTTTCCTTGCTTTAGCCTTCAAACATTGAACGGAAAATAATGATCAGGTACTGTATTGTTTATTTTCAAATTTTCTGTGCCAAACACAATGAACATTCACTGCACTGTGAAGTGTAGACAGCCACAGAAACAGCCTACTGGCAGTACATTTTCCTGCTGATTTGTGACTGTGCATGGTTACGGCTTTTTGCACTTTGGGCTCATGGTGACAACAGCAGCTCCAGGCCTGCGTGTGCTGCGCTGTGGTGCTTCAGTTTTGTGTGAATATTGGAGTTTAATGATGTTTGATGCAGCATGGTCTATAGTAACACAGGGGATGGGGTGGGGTGGCTCTCGGGGAGGTGCCCGTGCCCTCCTGCATGAGCTGCCATGGTCTGAGCACATCACTGGGGGTCAGGAAATGCTGAGACACAGCTTCAGCCCAAGAGGAGTCTTTGTCTGCTTCCATAATCCATTTGCTGCGAATCATCTCTCTCCTCTAACCTGTTGGGGTATTTAATTGAAAAAAAAAATGATTACAGTAGTGCTATGGGTGCGTAACCACAGGCTTTGCAGAGGGAGATGGACAATATCACAGCGTACGAGGGTAACTTCTAAGAACGAGGACTGTGCAAGGAGCACTTGGTGGTGGGACCAAGTCCTCCATGAGCAGCACCCTGTGTGGCCTGTGTGCTCGGGGCCGGGGGTGGCCCTGGGATGGTGCCCTTGGCTGGAGTGTGGGGGCCAGGGAGGGAAATGGGGGAGCAGGAGGGACGTGTGGCTCCGAGGGCTCTTTCCTGCCCGGAGCCACCAGCAAACCTGGGATGTGCTGTCCCCGCTGTCGGGCATACACCACAGCTGGCATGTGCTACAAGCATGCTCCCACCACACTGACCATGCTTTATTTTCTTTTAAATGTTAAATTGGTCTAAATAAGAGATTGGATAACCAACCTTAATTTAGGTTACTCAGGAAATTGCTGTATAGTAGATTTACACTGAGTTTACAGGCTATTCAGTGCGAACTCTCTCCGCCAGTATGTGCGTCACCCCACGCTTCTCTGTGTGGACAAACCATTAGTGCAAGGGTACTTGCAGGGGGAAAGGGCTCTTTAATGAAGCAAAGTTATAATGAGGTTCTGTGGCTGAAAGCTGAAGCTGAAGAATTCAGACCAGTAATAAGGTGTGCATTCTTGGCCACTGGAGAATTTAATATCTGAAACAATTTGCCTAGGGACATGATGAATTCTCTCTTTGAAAAATTAAATTAAGATGGGGTTATTTTTTTCTAAACAATCTGGTTCAACCAGAAGTTATGGTCTTGATGCTGGAGGTACTGGGAGCAAGTATATGACCCAGGCGATGTAAGAGTTCAGACCAGACCCTGCAAGTCTCCACTTGGATGAAATAAAATGTTTTGAATGGTATATTAAAGCATTGCTTACCCTTGTGTTTTGAATCTTAACTCAACCTCCCCTGCATGAAGAAATGGGGAAAAAGTGAGAACAAGTGACACTTTCTGAACTGTTTCTTTTGTGATGTATTTTTACTTTTTTTTTGTCCATACCTCCAATAATTTCTCACTGACATTAAATGTGCTTGACCTAAAAGGAATCGAATCACCTTTGTGGAGCTTCCTGATCTCTTTTCTTGTCCTGGGGAATGGGTTACTGCCTGCCTGGTAGAATACGAGCACTAAGGGATAATTCACCAGGAAATACCCCAGGCCAAGTAATGAACTGCACAGTACAGCAGCCCTCTTTCTACTCATTTTCCTGCAAAAACAATCCATGTGCTTAAATATTTAAGGAATGCAAAATAAAGTAGTGGTAGTGACTTTGGGCTATTAAGTATATTTTTCTACTCTTCCCTTTAGCATGCTGCTGCATAGAGGGGAGTTTCACAAAAGCCCCTATGTCTGGCAGGGCGCAGACCTCCCTGGCCGGAGCAGGACTGCTCCTTCTCCTCCTGGTCCCTTGTAGAGGAGCTGTAGCTGCAACGCAGTGACATCCAAACCACTGCCACCTGCCCGAACGGCCCCTGAATCCATGATCCCCTGCAGAGGAGCTGGGACGAGGATGGGCATGGAAATGTTTACTACATCACTGGAAATACCTTGGCTGGCAGGAGCTAACAAGGCTGTAACCACGGCTGTGCTGAACAGTTAATAACAGGTTTTTGGTGAGAAGGAAGAAAAAGGCGAGCGAGAAGAGGATCTTTGTTTGATACAATCCCATAGAAGCATCCCTTGCAACCCAAGAGTATCCTACATACTCTTTCAGCATTGCATAGATCTTCTAGATTAATCTGGTAATGATGATCTAGATGAACCCTTGTGCTTATTTCAGCTGTTTCTATGCAAGAGCCCTGAAGAAAAAGGAAAAGAGAGGCCTATATAAGAGGTCTACTTGACTTTTTTCTGTCGCTAATGATAGTGGTGAATGAGTGTATACAGGGAGTGCCAAACTTAATTGTGTTCTATGTGAATAATGAGTATTCTCTTAATACTCTGGAATTAGTAGGTAAACAAGAAAGTGCTTTTTGGGGAAATCAATGTAATGATTCCAGTATGTCCCGTGATTTTACATTTAAATTTATTCGGTCAGCTGGTTTGATTAGCCCTCAGACCGTGTCACCATAACTACATCAGTCAGACTCCCTCTCTTGTGCTTCAGAAAACCATTCTAATAAATGTTGCTAGTTATTTTAACTTGTTATTTTACTGTGAGCAGAGCAGGGCTAGAGGAGAACTGAATTACCAATTTACTTCATGGGAAGGTCTTGTGAAAAGCAAATAATGCCCAAGGGATAAAATACTGGAACACAATTCTTTGATTTGTTATCATGCTAAAGCCAGGACCCACTATTTTGCCAAGGCTAAATTATTCTTTGTTGTGTATAATGCAGCTTTACAAATTTGTATTACTTTTTCAAGTTTGTTGCACAGTAGCTATTGAAACTAACAGAAAAATTCATGCCTTCCTTTAAAAAATGGCACACTTTGGGGAAAAAAATATATTTACCGACAACAATTTTCATTTTTAAAGGAAAATGAACACTTTACTGAAGAGTGTCTTGGGGAAAAGTGCATATGTTTATCTCCCTGTGTTTGCAGAAAATAAACAGAGAAGAATTTTCCCTGCAGAAGTTCCCTTTGCGGGCAATGAGGTGCAGACCTGAAAAGCTCTGCCGGGTTGTGATCCCCAGTTGGTGCTCAGGGCTGGCAGCTGGGAAAGTTCTTATGTTCCTCTGCCGTCGTGGCTTTCATCAGCAGAGGCGTGCGGGGTGGCATTTTAAGGTTGTAGCTTGCCAGGAGACTATGCACTAAATTGGGATGAATACCCTCTAGACAGACGAGGCGGTGAGATTTATACGAGGAATTTCAAAGCATGCAATTGAGAACTACATGTAGGTAATTTTTGCTGGGCAGATGTTTCTTTATTGGCCTGAGACACAGTGCATTTTAAAATGCTTCATGCTGCTTGGCCAGTGAATTATTTAATGGAACAAACAGTTAATCTTCAGTGGCCTAGCCTTGACTCTGGCTCTGCTCTTCAAGCTCGTACTTACTCTAGAGCAAATGTTTCTGCTGACAAATTCACAGTGATTTTTCATGTTGTTGGCATGGTCTGGCACATTTCTTCACGGAAAACAAGTCTTGATATCAAAAGGGGGATATTCACCTAAGGAGAAACTGAATAAAGGCTGGCTATTTGGGTGTACCTTCCCTCAGAAGAAGAAACTCATCCTTATGTTTAAATCTTGAAAGACTTTATTGACTTCAAACAGAAAGAAAAAACATCTTGTTAACGAGACAGAGAGCATACTGTAAGGTCCTGACAAATATGTAAAAGCCTGTATATTTGTACTCCTTCACAGAGCAGAGCTGGAACCAAACAATGAATAAAGACCATCACTAAACTTCCAGTGGATGAGGCACACGTGCAATGGCCAGAAACCCTCACCACGGACAAATTAGATGGTAGTGCCAACTAGCTGCTTATACTTTTTTTTTTTTTAATGTTATTGTAAGATGTAGAGGGCCTGGCACGCTGGATACATGCAAACACTGTGTAAAAGACTGAGTCTATAAATGAGTTTATAGCATCCCCAGGACAGATAACAACAGAGTTGGCACTAGGCCCCAAGTCATGTCCAGACATTTTTGTCTGGTTGTAAAAAGGATTCCAGATCAACTGAAGCTTTTTTCTATATATATACCTATACATGCATTAACATTAACTGAAGTCATTAGCACACAAATATTTCTTTCTTTTGCTGCTCTTCCGATGAAAGAATTTCCCATTTCAGGTTTTAGTCCAGCAGGTAGTAAAATATCCGTGTTTTAAGTAGCGAGGAGTGCTGACATGGGAAGGACGGTCATCAGCTGGGTTATCAGGTGTGACCCTCCTGGGACGTGGGTTCCCCCGTGACTAAGAGCTCGTCACACACAACCTGCCTGGGCATTGGTGCTGCTGCTGTTAACCATGATACCGTAGGCGTAAAGGGGGTCATGGCCCTGAGGTGCTCCCTAGCAATAGGGTCCACTCGATAATAAATTGATAGGAGCAGACATAACCAAGCATGTGTAGCTGAACCTTCCCCTCAGCATGATGATGCACTGAATGGAAAACTTATCTCAGGGAGATTAGTTGTATGAAAGCGATACCCAGCGCTTACACGGAAATAATTTCCATTGCTTATCTGCAAGCCCCTCTGCAGTGTGGGTGAATTGAAGTAAAATATTACACTTTAAAAGACAATTACGTGCCCTTCACTTCCTCAAGCCCCTCAAAAGCCAGATAGTGCTATCTAATCTAAACCACCCCAGTTCTTCTCCATCCCCTCAGACACATGCTGTGCATTACATTTCTGCAGAAATTCATTGCAGTTTGGTTCAGCAATTCCTTTGAAGTCCTTGGGAGCTTATCTGTACTCCAGCAAGCAAGGGTGTGTCTCCCGGCCAGCTTGCAGGCGACCGTAAAGCAGAAATTTATCCCAGAGGCCACAGGTGCCTCTCTGGGGGATTTTTTTTCTGAGTATCAAGAAATCTCCAGAATTCACCCCAGAATAAAGGGCGGCATCCTGGGGCTGTCACTTGGCCTGAGGTGCTGCTGAGTGCGAGTGGGAATGTAGCGTGGGACACATCACAGCGTGGAGCACGGTCCATGAGAGCTTCTTAAAAAAAAAGCTTCAAGAAAGCACTGAAAATGGTCATAGCTGCCTTTTGGTACAACTGAGCAGGCAGAAGCAAAAGGGAGGTGGCAGGAGGCACCTGGCTGGCTCCCCACCAAACTCCAGCAAATCCTGGCGTTTCAGAGCACTGCGTCCCCCCCAGTGCACCCACCAGCATCAACCTTTCCCTGCCCAGCTCTGCTCCTGCTCTCTGGAGGGTGTCCAGACCCCGCTGCCCCTACCCCTACCTCCAGGGTCCCACATCCATCCCCATTCTCACCCCCTTTCCTGGTAACCACAATGCCTTAGCTAAAAACGCTGGAAAATGGTTTTACTGCCACAGGACAGAAGAAAAAAAAAGTCTGACATTAATCTTGAGATGAAAATGGCTGAGCAAGTATTTATGTTGATTTAAGGCTGTTCTTGGTACATTCTTGAAACTACTGAGGTTATCTTGTAACCCATCTGAACTGCAGCTTGCGGCATTTTGAGCTAATTTTCAATTGTGCTACATTTAACTATTCTTTACCTCCTTCTGCCTCGCAGTATATGTGGAAAAATGTACACCAGGCTTTGGAACCCCGAACCTATGGCCCCTCAGGTCTCTCTGCATCAGAAAATGGAGACAGAGCATTCCTGGAGAAGAGAAATTTTGGGGGGTGATGAAACTTTTGGCTCTGCTGAAAGGTGACACTTTTACAGTGCTGGGTTTTGGCTAGAGGAGGGTTCAGTTGCGCAGCACTCTTTCTGTTTATTTTCTGAACGTTCTGAGTGAATGCACGTCTCTATAGATGTTTAGAGAGCAGCAGCACTGGAGATGAGGTTTATTTATTCACAAGATATGTATCATGCAAACAACTGCAAACTGCTTCTCCTCACTGCTCTGCTCCCACCCCAGCGGACCACCCGATCTGGCAGGGAGAGGTAGCGCGGCCCCCCCGGGAGCGGAGGTCTGCATCACCAGGAGGCTGCTGCCTCTTCTCCAGCAAGCATCACGTTGGGCTTACCAGCTCTTGGAGCTGGAGCTATGTGCAGCAGGGTGAAAAAGTGGGTGAAAAGCTGGACATGAGCTGGTAATGTGCTCTCGCAGCCCAGAAGGCCAACTGTATCCTGGGCTGCATCAAAATCAGCGTGGTCAGCAGGGCGAGGGAGGGGATTCTGCCCCTCTGCTCCGCTCTGGTGAGACCCCACCTGGAGCCCTGCGTCCAGCTCTGGGGTCCTCAGCACGGGAAGGACATGGACCTGTTGGAGCAGGGCCAGGGGAGGCCACAAAAATGACCAGAGGGATGAAGCACCTCTGCTACGAGGAGAGGCTGAAAGAACTGGGGTTGTTCATCCCAGGGAAGAGAAGGCTCTGGGGAGACCTTATAGCAGCCTTCCAGCACCTGAAGGGGGCCTACAAGAAAGCCGGAGAGGGACGTTTTACTAGGGAGCATAGTGATAGGACAAGGGGTAATGGTTTTAAACTAAAGGAGGATAGATTCAGACTAGATATAAAGAAGAATTTTTTCACGAGGAGGGTGGTGAAATACTGGAACAGGTTGCCCAGAGGGGTGGGAGATGCCCCATCCTTGGAAACATTCAAGGCCAGGCTGGATGGGGCTCTGAGCAACCTGATCTAGCTGAAGATGTCCCTGCTCATGGCAGGGGGGTTGGACTAGGTGGCCTTTAAAGGTCCCTTCCAACCCAAACCACTCTATGATTCTATGATTCTAACATGGACACATGGATTTTGGAAGACTTTTTTTCCTCTGGTGAAATTAATGTCCTTCTCCCACCATTCTCTCTATTAAGAGAAGAGCTCCAAATGAGTGACAGATTTGTCAGATTTTTGGATGCAAGGCGTGAGGAGGAATTTTCTCCTGGGCCCGTTTGGTGATCTTCTTGGCACCCAAGAAAAGGAACCCTCAGTACTAAACCCTGGATGTGACATATCCAAGGACCAGACAGATTTTCCTGGAGGACAAAGCAACTGGATATCTCTAACCAGACAGAAACAATCACAGCATGATTTTCCTCCAGGATCTTTTGCAAGTCATTTCCTGAGGAAGGTGGGGTTAACCCCATTATTTTTCACATCCCTTTGGAAAATGCTGCTGGTCTGCTCCTTACACCCAAACCACCAGAAACCCGGGTATCTCAAGCAGGCCAGGGTATGTGCAGAGATGTTTTTCCACATCATGTCCTGGCTTCATGGCAGTTTTAGTGGGAGCACCATATGAACGCCTGCCTTCCCTCCTTCAGCTTCTTTTCCCTTTTGTCCCTTCTTCTGCCTCTCCCCAAACCAGGGGACCCGCTGACCCCCGGGCCTCACTGCAGCATCGGAGGAGATCGATAGCTTGTAGTTTGTTGTCGCTGCCTGTTTGTGGAGACAGGGTTAAACAGTGTGTTATTTCTTATCTGTAAATGATGTTTTTCCTGTTGAGCACAAATACAAATGCAGCTCCTTTGCTTTTAGCTCAGTTTTTCACCGCTTGCTTCCCCCTCCACTCCCTCTCGGTTTTATGCTGGAGATCACAATAGTTTCTGTTTAAAATGTTTCAGCTTCTCTGTTTTCCAGAATTTAACTGGGAGCCTGTTGCAACATGCTGAGCAGGGTGGGACTGTCGATTCCTTTTTTTTTTTTTTCCCCCTCAGAAAGTAGATTGCTAAATGTAAGGCTTCAGGGAATAAAATTTACGGGAGAGAAATTGCCTTGTACGTTTTTACCGTAGAGCTACCTCGCTGGCCAACACGGTATTTTACCCTTCGCATGCTGCAAAAAGCTCTTATTAGGGCTAACGCTTTCTGTAACTGAGGGTTCAACATTTCTCCAGCGCCTGACTCCTTACTACACTTTTTTCATCCTCTGTGCTGAAAATGAAACTCGTTGCTTTCAGATTCATTGCTGAATTGCTTTTATTTGCATGTAACGAGGCTGAATATGCCAGTAAAAAAGGATTAAAAAGCTTTTTCTAGGAGATTTATCATCTGAGTATCATTCCAGCCCTTTTCAAAGGACATGCAATATTTTGGGACTCATCTAGCCCGAGGAGGTGGGGAGAGGAGACGGCTTGTAAGAGGCCATCTCCTGCGAGCCCCCCATGGGGGACACCCGTAGGACAGGGTCCTGCGGGTCCCCAGCCAGGAGCCAGGGCTGCCTGTCTGCGCCCAGGGCGAGGAGCGCTCTACGGGACAGGGGACAGCACGGCCGGCCACCCCCCGTCCTCCCGCACACGCCGCTTCCTCGCAGGAAGCATCGTGGGGGATCTGCTGGGATGTTTTGCTCTTTTTTTGCCTGTGTTTATGCTCTTAGGACCTGATCTTCCCAAACAGCCGAGGGCCGGGGCCAGGAAGCACTACTTCTTGTTGTGCATGGCCAGCTGGAAGGCAGCGCCGAGCAAGGTCCCCGAGCGCTCGGTGCTCACTCAACACTTCGCAGCCGAGGGAAAAGCATGCGCTGCAAGGTGGGATAAGCAGTGTGCCGGCTTCACCGGCATCTGGTCAAATCGATGCTGGCTGGGATGTGTGATCTGGGACGCAGCCATCACCTTTCCATGGCAGGGCAGGACTGAGAGCGCTGTGTGGTTTTTTCAGTCTCCAATCTTTTGTGCAGCTTGCTCTCAATCTTTGCGCTCACGATTATTTCAGACTGAATGAGCAACAGCACTAAGACTTTATAAACCTTGTTTATAACATTCCTCTTGCCCAAAACGCTCATGTTACCTGCTCATCAAACGCAAGGTGGTCAGGTAATCAAGTCCTGCTGGCTTTACAAGGCTCTCCTTGGCAAATTAAAGAAGCACTGCCTCTAGCTAACATTAACAACCAGCAAAAGCTTTTCTGCGCATCCCCACAGACCTGCTGTATTCCTCTCACTAGAGGACGGTAGCTGGTGTACGCAGCCATCAGTAGCATTTTACAACAGAAGCAAGAATAAAACAGCCCTACCCTTCCTGTAGAAACATGTTCCTTTCTAGTGGTTTTCACATAATGAATCCCAGTGAATATTTAACTAAGTCTCCCCTGTAATCAAGTTTCTGGCCTCCTTACTTGTATCCACAATGTAAAACATTTCCTGATCCATGGCGTTCAGCAGCCCTGGGAGTCTCCGGCAGTATCTGTTTCTCTGCTCAGTTGACATCCGAAGAGATGTGTGATTGTTCTTGGTTTTTTTTTCATCCAGCAATCACCGATACGACCTTTGGTATCCTTTAAGAGTTGGAAAGGATCTTTAGGACCTCAACTTGGCCATCTAAATCAAAAGCAGCCCTGAAATCCTGCTGTATATTCATACATATATGAATATTCATTGCTATGTGTATGAATATTCAGTAACGCAAGTCTAGATTTCATGCAAACTGAGCTTCCCTGTAACCCTCCCTTTAAACACAAAAGAATGAAAGAGAAAAGTGTGTTCTGGGTCTGTGTGAGCAGGGAAAGAGGATGGTTTGGGTCTGTGTGGTGACTTGGGGAACCTTCCTATGATAAAACCGAAGACTTATAAAGCACTGGCACAGGCTGCCCAGGGAAGCGGTGGAGTCCCCATCCCTGGAGGTATTTAAAAGACGGGGAGATGTGGCACTTAGGGACACAGTTTAGTGATGGACTTGGCAGTGTTAGGCTTATGGTTGGATTCGATGATCCTAAAGGTATTTTCCAATGAAACCATTCCATGATTCTATGACTTTTGTTTAAGGAACTCCATGTGCCTGTATCAAAGAGCAAATCCCTATTTATGTTTGGGCTTTACCTGCCTGACCATTACCTTTTTATCCCATTTTTGGACTGCAGCTTGTGAACGCGGTTACAGAGTTAACAAACAAGGGCTGTTAAACCTCGATGCACCTCTGTTTACGTGGAGGCTTTCTTGGGCAGGTCACTGGCTTCTCTCCAAGGCAATCCAGTTTCTCAAGTGAAATTGTGGGTACCGTAATCACCTGGCAAAGAGGAGGAGGAGGAGGAGGTCATCTTACAGTGGGGACTGGAGCTGACAAAAGACGTGGCTTTCACTGAGAGAGAGACACAGGAAGAAGCAAATTCCTGTGAAAACTAGGGTAGGAGATAGAGAAGTAAAATTATGTGCAAAGGACAGGGAGAGAAGGAAGATGATGAACTGCTTGGGGAATGCTGACTTAAAGATGTTTGAGGGATGAGAAGAATCAGGCAGGGAAACAGTCGTAGGCATTTAGTGCTTCATTACCCAGGGTTGTGGAAAGTAAAAAAATGACGTTTATTTCATTTTTTTGAACTGCTACAGAGTGACTGTGCCTGTTTGTGTCTGCAGCTGGGCCTCTGAAAGAGTGAACTGGAAACGCGGAGCTTGGCGCTGCAGCGAAGGATGTGGGAAGCAGAAGGGGTCTGCAGGGATTCGGTGCTGTGGGACGGCTGGGTCACAGGACCCTGCCCAGAAAGAACACAATGCCTACGCTGTGGATCCCTGCCATATAGTTTTCTGCCCCTTCCAGGGTTTAAACTGTAACACAAACCCTGGTGTAAGCCCGACTTCACACCTTCTACTCTGAGGTTGTGCCTGAAAGTCAGAGCACGCTCGCTGAACCCTGTGGTGTCACCAGAGAAGAATCTGATCTGATGTAACGTTGCATGGGAAGCTGCCACAACCACCAGTTGGTCTAGTTAGACAACAGAGCTTCAGTAAAACAAACCAGCCTGTATTGATCAACTGGAAAGAGAAATAAGAAGTGCATGGGCCAACAAGCCAAATATATCCAAGATCTGTAACAGAAAGACAAATTGTCTTTGCAGCCTTTGTCTTCTCATTTTTATAAGTCTGGCTCTGTCTTGCTGTGCCCTGCTCGGTGCTGAAAAGGGGTTTATTCACATGGTTTCTCTGAGGCCTGCTTTAGGGGAGCTCACTGTTAAAAGATATTCTCTAATGGATGCTGCTTTCCACTCTTTGAGAAAAGATACTGTTCCCCAGGAGCCAGAGGTGCTCTACCAGGACAGCGTGTGACAAATTCTTCATGAGACAATACATAATAAATTGAGGATTTTCTTTTATTTTGATTATTTAGCATTCAATATTTGCATTATGGAAGCGCCTGGAGGTTCCAGCTGAGATCAGTGTCCTATTGTTCTAAGCCATGCACAAAAACATGGTCAGAGATGAGGAGCTTACCATCTACACAGATGAAATGGATAAAGGCTGGGAGACAGGAAGCATCTATTATTCTCATTTCATAGCTGGAGAGCTTGGACACAGACAAATTAAGTGCCTTTCCCAGGACTGTGCAGGAAAGCCGATGTAGAAGGGCAGAAAGCATCAAATGTCCAGTATCCCAGTGTAATACCCTGCTCATAAGACACCACGTTTGCTGTTTAAATACATCTTGCAACAGTGTAATAATAACAACAATATTTTTTTTTTTAATCTTTTCCTTAAGACCTGCAAAATGAGATGAGTACCAGAAAGGTTACATGGCTACAAGGCATAACAGTCTGGAGGGAGATGCCACTACAAGACATGGACATGATAGTAGCGAAAATAATCTCTTTTTTTCCAGCTGCTTGGCCTTACTGCCTGAAGAAGTACCTCTTAGAAGATTCTGCTATGCATAATGCAGAGAGAGATCAAAAATTGACAGGCAAAAGTAAGTAATTTGCCACATTCTGTAGCTTAACCAAAATGAGTTTTTTTTGTTGATAAACACCCAGTAAAACTATCTGTTTATGGGCTGGGAACGGCAGCCCCCCCCCTTCCTCTATACATTTTGCTGCAAAAGAACTTGGTAGCCCATCTGCTTCACACTTTTATGGATAATTATTGGATCTACTGGCATTAAAATAAAGAAATTCTTATCTCAATTTTTCAGTTTAGCAGCATCTTGAAGTAATATGTGGTGAGGACTAGTGATGGAAGGCTCCCAGTAGCAGTTTTTATGTTCGAAAGGGTTCGCGTTTATATGAAGTGACTTTCCCCTAAGACACTGACACTTTGCCTATCTTTGAAAAGAAAAAGATTTTCAGAAGTGGGTTCCTATGATTTGCTTCTTTGGCACCCTAAAAAAAAGTTCAAAGCTGCCAGGAAAGGGAGCCATAAATACTTTGGAAACTGGGTAAACATTTTAGCTGCCAGAGTTTGGGTTTAGGCACTTAGCTTTAGAAGAACTTTAATAAAAAAGAAATCTTGGACAAGTATTTAGTTGTATCCAGCATGGTCAAGGAAAAACTTTGGACAGGACGGCTTTGGAGAAGCTTCCCTGGAGAAGCTAAACCCTCAGCGATGTGCGTGGCTGGGTTAGGATCTAGAGGATCTCCCCGTAGTGCTCTAAAACTTTAATGTGTGAGGGTTTTTTTTTAATTTATTTAATTTTTTGTGTTATATTCCTCTTTTCATCAGATAGATAGATAGAAATGTGACAGGTTAGCAGGCCCAGCACCTGGAGAATAGGCCAGTACTGGAGAATTTGCTTCCCTCGGGTACCTGTGGCCTCCCCTGCCATCTGTCTGCAATGTGGCTGGCTCCTCGCTGGGCTCCCATGGAGGAGCCAGTTTCCATCGAGCCCTGACGGCACTGATATCTCCAGCACTTAAAAGAAATGTCAGAGGCTCTGCAAGGATTAGAACTGAGGAGTGCTCAGCAGCTCTGCGTTATGGTTTTTTCTAAGGTGACTTTTCCCACATTACTCGAAGGCATTGGTTGCCTGTCTCACCGCATCTCTCCGTAGACACAAGCTCTTTGTCTTCTGCTTAACTTTCCACCTTCATCCCTAAAAGCCCTTGAGTCGGGCTCTTGCAGATCTGGCCCAGGAGCAGCCTGCAGCCCGGCACATCTTCACCTTACCCTGCCAGGTGAAAGAGGTGCCAGGTGGAAAGGAATTCATCTCCTCGCCTCCGCCCGCCCGGCGGTGGAGCCTTGGCTGAGCCCAGCTGTGCCTTCCCCGCAGCTGGAGCCCCTCGCTCGTCCCCTGCCCCTGTTGAACATTAACTGTATCCGTGCGGAGGGGGGACCAGGGTCCAGCTGACAGCAGTGACAAAGAGCTGGCAGGGCTGAAAGATTCAATTTAACTTTCTTTCTCCTCCCCCGCTTCCATACGCGAGGGGGGACAGCACTGTTCCTGCTTTTGAAACTTGCGGTGCAAAGGAGCATTGGTGTCCTCATTTTCCTTCCTCCCTATTGATGTATCATTGCCAGGATGAAAAAGGACGTCTCAAGAGCTTTTGAAAAAATGGGTGACTACTCAAGACATTTTATAAAGGAGGAAGAATGGGAAAGAAAATAGGACTCGGTAGGGGGTAGAAGGAGCCTGAATGTGTGCCTTGTCTGTCTATTCTTTCGCTTGAAACCTGGAGCTGTTGTTCCTATTTCAGTTCAAACTGTCACCTTTAGTTCATGATGGCTTTACTGCCCTTGCTCCTGAACCTCAACAGATTGGGGCTTATTTACCTATTCACACTCTGCTGTGGAACCTCATTAATAGGCTTATTAGCCACACCATTCACGTGCAGGAGGGCTCACAGAAAGGATCCCAGCCACTTTGAGAGGAGGAGGAAAAAACTGTAAAGAGATTATGCTCTCATTCAGCAGCCTAACTGCTATGAAAGGCTCCCTGGGCCCACTGAGATCTCTTGAAGCCTAAATATGATGACAGAATTGATCCCCCCCCCCCCCCCCCCTTTAATTCCAAACATGCTTCTGCTTTTCTCAGATTGAGGAGCTGAGCTGTTGTGGGCCACTTTAGGAGAATGTGGCTCATTTAAGAGCAAAGGCTGCTATTGATAGACTGCTATCTTTTCATCCCGAAAAAGAATAAATTCTGACAAGTGCTTCCAGACATTGGGAATAGGTGTTCTGATTTGTCATTTTTAGTGGAATGCTTCCTTTTCTTTCAGAGTATGCAAAGATATGGATGAATGGGGAAAGGTATTCCAGCTTCCTGTGTCCGACAATAATTTATGTGAGAATGCGTTAACAATGTTTTCAATGGGCGATGGACATGCCCGGAGCTGGGAAAATTGGATCTTGACTGTGACATCTCAGCTTCTCAATTAGAACATTCAGATGTCTGTTGCTTTAGGAACAAAAATAAAATTAAACCTGTGTTTCTAATCAATTACAAATTTGCCTGCCGGCCCTCATAAAGCCTGCATTGCTGCTGGTGATGGTGGGAAAGTACTTTCTGGGAGGTAAGTACACGTTCTACAGAAAACTCGTTTTCAAGTTCTTGGTGCCTGGAAGTATGTAAATAGAGAGTTACCGTATTCCGTGCGGCCACAGTCCTTGAAAATCCCCTTGATCGATGTTACACACAACTTGTAAAACGTACAGCAGGGCTATGCTTAAATAAAGTAACATTAAATTGATCAACACTGATTTAATTTGAGGCAACCATCACTTATTGATTTTGCTGTCAGGCTGATTTTACAAAGCAAGCATTACACGGACTCTGTATTAGCAACCTTTTAGTTAATGGTATCTAAAGCAAATGTTTTATTAAGCAAATATCACGTTAAGTTATACTGAATTTTGAATACCAATATTATGCGGTTTTAAATCTGTGTGTCCAAGCATATGATGTTTGCATAACTATTTGACAGCCTTCCTTGCTTGGGCACCACGCACACAATTATTAAAGCTGCACTGCCAGGCAAATTCACAAGGCAGCTGAAATCAGGCTTTGCACTGAAAGGCTCCTAAACCGAGAGCGATTTTTTGAGTGGGTGTTATCCAATCATCCTCTCTAGCTGGAACAGGCCACAGGCCAGCCCTGCCTTCCGAGCCAAAAAAACTTCTGGAGAGGTTTTTCGGGGAAAGCTGTTGAGCTGGTACCACGTCTGGGTGAGGGTTTAGATGCCGCCCTGCATCACCCCGCTGCGTGCGGGGAGCCGCCCGGGCCCCGGGAGGCACCAAGCCGGGCTGGCGGTGCCACAGGCCGCGCCGGGACCAGCCCGCCCCGGTGGGACACGCCGCCCTCCCCGTCTTTGCTTTCCAACCCGCTGGAAAAGTTGTAGTGGAGCAACCCGAGCGGGGCCCTGCGGGATCCCCCCCTCCAGCGCCGCGGCCGCTGTGGGATGCGCTTCCCCGGGGAGGCGGCGGGGGGGCCCCCGCTCCCCTCCCGCCCTCTCTTTAACGCTGCTTCTGAGGGTCCCCGCCGGGTGGAAGCAGCCCCGACCGCCGGGCTGCGGTGGCGGCCGAGCGCAGCCCTTCCCCGGCAGCGGGGCCGTGGGGCGGAGGGCGCCGGGCCGGGCCGGGGAAGCGGCTCCGCGCCGCGGCCGCCGCCATTGGCAGAGCCGAGCAGCGCCGTCCAGGAAACGGCTCGGGTTGCAGCGGGGGGAGTGACCGGGGGAGGGAGGAAGGCAGCCGGGGGAGGGAAAAAAAAAAAAAAAAACAAACCCACCCCAAAAAACCCACCCACCCGAGGGGGGTTGTCGGCTTTGACAAAGCTGCGGCGGCTCGGGGCGGGCGGCTGGATGGAGCGGAGCGGCAGCCGCGGCGCTCTGCTCGGCGATGCCCGCGCGGGGGAGGAGGCTGCTGGCGCCGGGCAGGGCGGGCTCGCCCCTCTGAGGCGGTAGCCGCCGCAGCCGAGCGAGGGGACGGGACGGGACGGGACGCCGGGCCGGCTCCTGCCTCGCCTCGCCTCGCCTCCTGCTTTCCCCCCTCCTCCAGCCGCGTCCCGCGGGGGATGCGACCCGCTGCGCCGCTGCGGGCTTGCCAGCCGGCCCCGCCGGGGCTGCCCGCCGAGTGACCGCGGCCGCGGAGGAGTTCCTCCCCGTCCCGGGGAGCCGCTGCTCGGCACCGCGCCTCAGCCCGCCTGTTGCGGGGGAGCGGAGCCTTCCCGCCGAGCTTGCTGGCTGCAGGTAAACGGCACCGGGCTGGGCTGGCCGGGGGAGCGGGGCGGAGGGAAGGTGCAGCCCCTAAAGAGCGAGGCGGTTGCAAGGTGGCGGAGGGCCGGCAGTCCCGGCGCTTCCCCGGTGCCCGCCCGTTGCAGGGAGCGGGGCCTCGCACCTGGTGCACGGCGGCAGCGGGGCGGGCTGTGCCGCTGCGGGGCCGGGGCAGCCCCCGGGGCGGGGTGCGGGTCCGTCGTTCTGTCACTTGACCGGGGGTGAAGCCCGAGCCGCACCGCTGCCCGCTGGGTCCCTGCGGGTCCCCCCCTTCCCGGTTGTCGGATGCAGGGATATCTTTGGGGACGGTTTCCAGCGGTGACAGCGGGCCGGGTCAGCGGGGGGATGAGAAAGGGAGGCTCGGCCGCGGGGGAGCAGAACCCGCCGGTTGGGCGGCCGGCACCGCCCGGACGGGCGGCCCGCAGCCGGGGAGCGGGCGGTGCTGCCCGCCCTGCCCGGGGCAGGGGGGCCGCGGAACGTAACTGCCCCCGCCTGAGGCGGGGGGGAAGAAATCCTCAATGAAATATATATTTAAATGCAAAACGGCCCGTTCAAACAGGGACCCATTATGCGTTTGGTGTGAAACGCTATCAACATTTAAAACTTCATTGTCTCCTTTGTACCAAATCCCTGTAAATCTTCCACTAGCCTTTACTCATTTTCATCTGAAAAGCCTGTTTGGGCTGAATAGACAGCAATCAGCAGCCTCTGGACTTCTCTCTCTCTCTCTGGAATGTCAATTAAAATGCAGATTTTTTTTTTTTTTTCCCCTCCCCTGATCTCTTAGTGGCAAAAGACTTGAGAAAAACAGGATAGTCCTGGAAAGCAAATGAAAGAAGTTCAAACAATGCAAAAGTACTGAAGCTGCCAGCCGGTTCCCATTAGTCCTCCAGAATTAATGTTTAATAGCTGTGATACTCAGATTTGCTTGGAGATTGAGCTATGATGAAGAGTCTTGTTAGATATATATGTGTGTCTATATATTTATAGACGCATATATATTTCTGTGTGTGTGTATGCGTATATAAAGCTGTTAGCTTTAAAGCTTCGTGTACCTGGGTTTTTCTGATGAAGCTACTGGGCTTTTAGGGCGCTTGAGATTTCTTCGGGGGGGAGGATCCATATTTCATTCAGATTTTGCTGTTCCCTGCCTAATAGAGAAAGATGCTGAAGCGTTATACAATGAGCAATGTATTGATTTGGTTAACGTACTCTACAAATTGTACTCTCCCTGGGGAGCGATAAACATCTTATAAACAACAATGGAAGCAGATTAAAAAGAACACTGAGCATTGAATTTAATTAATGCCACTGCTGAACAAGTACTACTTGTTTGTGTGTGTGAGTGTGTTTAAACTGAAGTAGAGCTTGGAGGAATTTGGTTGGGCTCCCAAACCAGTCTGCTTTCCCATGCTTGTCAGTTTGGCAAAGAAATTTGGGCAGGTATGTGACGAGGTGAAAATTGACTTGATGAGCGAGTGGCAAGGAGAGCCATCAATCATTGGAGGCTGACAACTCCTCCCCAAAGTGTAGGCTGAGAAGAGAGACAGAGTTCCCTTTCAAGGGGAAAAATAAACACTACGTGTGGCTTTCACTGAGTCTGAGACTCCAGGAGGGATTATGGTATTGTAGTCAGGAAGCCAGAATTGTGGAGGCCAAAAAGCATGCTGGGGCTGTGTTCCAAACATTGAGATAGAGGTACATAATTATCCAGCGCAGGAGGTCTTTCCAGAGGCTCGTCCCCCAGCAACTGTGGCGATTTAACTACGAAAAGAATTTGGTTTCGCTTCATCTTCCTTGGACTCCCGCTTCTTTTGGGAAAGGGCAATCCTTGAACCCTCGTTGCTGTCGTGGTGGTAAAAAGTGGTTTGGCTCTATGGATGGGTCGAGAGCTCTGATTTTCGCTTTGCTACACCTTTGCAAGCCACGGGTTTGAATTTTCTGCTGCCCTGTGGATGAAGAGTCCTTTCTTTCTGCTGGCAGATGTTCAGGTGCAGAAGCTGGCAAAAATCTTCAGGTGAGAAGACGCGTGGTCAAGTAGCCTTGTGCTGCACTTCAGGACTTAGGATGAGGGTAGGAACCACAAATGTGCTTTCAAATGGCATTTAACGTAGCCTGAAAATCTTAAACAGCTGAAATGTAAGTGGAATTAATGCTCTTAAAGAAGAGTCTGGAATATATGCTAGCGTTCCGGTGTGTTTTCTTTTTGCAAAATTATGATTAAATTTTGCGTTTATGTACATAGCCTTTAATCGGGTTTTACAGAATGATTTACGGAAATGAAATTAGCAGTACATCCAGTCTGTTAATTAGCATTTCTACCAGCTTTACAGCTGGATAAACTGAGCTACAGAGCTGTGGCTGTCAGACGGCGAGTCGGGCGGTTGACCTGGGTGGTAGAGTTGAGGAGGGCTTTGCTCCAGTCCTTCACCAAATGCAGACTGGTCCCGGGAACAGAGCTCTCTTCAGTTCTACACCTGCTCTGCGCTTATTTAGAGAAGTGCTCGGCGAGCTCTTTGCAAATGTTTTTGCCGTGGTCTGGTGGTGTTTTCACTGGAGATTTAATAGTGGTTGCTAGCTTGTGGTCTGGGATGCTCACGCTGTGCTCAGATCTCTAAAGGAGGGACAGAGCTTGGAGCTGATATCAGTTGAGGTAAAAAAAAGCTTGCCCTGAAGTATCAGGGATTCGCCTGAAATACCGTGTATTAATTATTTTCCCCAAGTGCCGCCTTTATGTCATGTAAAATCTGTTTCTACTGACTCCAGAAGTTATTGTATCTAGTACCCAAGATAAAAAGATGCTTCAAGAGTGTTTCTGTCCTTAGCACTGTGAACTTGGTTTATACATGCAGGTAGCAAAAGGCTAATAAAATCTAAGTAAACTTTTTGATAGTTGGCTTTATAACGGGGTAATATTTGTCCATGTTTGTGTGTACTGTATGCTGAGGTACCACATCCAAATGACACAGAGTTTTGAGAAGTTTGCCTTTATGGCTATGCTTTCCCCCTTTTTTTGGTGTTTATTTGTTTGTTTTTAAAGGGTGAGGGCAGGAGGGAAAGAGAGTGGTTTATGTTATTTTGCCCTTCAAGATGAGTGCTCTCTAAGCTTCAGTTGGGTTTCATCACATCTAAGATGAATTATTGGCCAGATTAGAACGATTGCTGCAGTTACTTGTTTTATCCGTTCACTGAGGTTTACCATCTTTTATTTTTGAAGCGGAAAATCAGGTCTAATTTTCTGGTTGAGCTGTTAAATCACCCTCTGAGGATGCTCTTCTGACCCTCACCTGGCATCTCAGTGTGGTGGCAACAGGGTCCCCTGAAGGGAGTTTCAACTTTCTTTGATACCGCTTCTCTCTTCCATCAGCCCTTGCCTGGATTACCAGTTAACTCCATCCATTTAAATTAGTTTTACTGTGAATAAAATAGACTTTTTTTTTTTTTTTTTTCTCCATCTGAAAAATATACATCAATAAGCATCGTTGAGAGAGAGAAGAGAAACGTGTGTGCGCTCTGTTTAGCATATATGAATGGAAAACGATGCTGGGGAGATTCCCCTGTGAAACTGCAATCCGTACCACGCTTTATACAGATTTTAATTGCCTGTAATGGAATGTAGCTAACCAGTATCCCTGCAAAGACTGGAGCCTTTCACCTGTACAGAACTCTCAGGCTTTAAAAGGACACTGAACAGAGTCAGAAGAAGGTACATCCATAAGGGAGCTGGAAGTCCTGCGGTGAAATAGTTTTACAGATTTTCCAAGTCTAAAGAGTATTTTTCAACTGTTTTTCTTGTGGAAAATTACTGAATTCTTGCAAATTCAGCTGGCTGCAGAACTGCCTAGGTGAAGGAATGAAAAACAAGGCAAACTTACATAAACCTTCAAACAATAACAAGAATATAATCTGTATAATTGTGGTAATTTTGTAGCATTACAGGTTATGTGCCTGCACATGTGTGTGCCTCTCGTTTTTTGAAAACTATATATTTTTCTGTCAGTAAAATAGCTCTCTAAATATGTGCTGAGAAGTGATTTTGTGAAAACAAGGAGGACTTGGTTACGCCTCAGGTGATGATGGAAACTGCTAACAGAAAATGAAAAGTCACTCACTTTTCACATATTCTTCAAGCTGGAAAACTATTTTTCCCATCCTTCTCCTCCCCTCCCTCTCACCTCAGCTCTGTTCGGGGCTTTCTGAAGTTTTTTGGTTTGTGTTTTAAGATGTTTTCGCTGACAGTGTTAAATCTCTCTCTTCCCCACAGCAGCAGCTGTCGTTCCAAGGGAGGAGGTATTACCCTGGCCGAAGGCACTGCTTTCTCTCCATGCTTCTCTAGAGGTGTTCAGATGGGATTAAAGTCCACATGGAGATATGGAAGTGGACCAGGAATTTACTGTAAAAAGATGGTCAGCTGGGATTCGGGTTGCCTTATCTGCCTGGTGGTGGTCACCATGGCTGGACTTTGCCTGGCTCGCCCTTCGTTTAATTTAGTTGTTGAAGACACCACACTGGAACCTGAAGGTAAGTCACTCTAGAATCCTTAATTCCGCCAAGTAAGTTTAATTTTAAATGCCTGAACATCCGAAATAGAAGTCAACGTCTTTATGTGCTTTGGTAAATCTAAGGCAAGTAACAGATTAGCCCTCAAGAGTTATGTTTTTTGACTTTTCCTGCTCACACATGGGCTTTGTTCATGCAAGCATGCGTTTATTTAATCTTAGGCAAGCAAGTGGTGTCAGTGATTTCACTTGGGACTGTCATCACGTTGTATAATCAAAGTGTACAGCTGAAAGTTTTCAGGAATGGGTCTTTAAGGAAACCAGTCTGTTGCACTTACATATGTGTTACAGGTTGCTATCTCAAGGAACGAAATGGCTGTATGGCTGCATGTCTTTGTGGTTGTCTTAACCTGAGAAGTTCAGAGGAAAATAAATCCCAATAGTTTTCAACCACGTGGCCTGAACATTTAATTTTGCCAGGCACTCTGCAAAAGTGGTGGTGCAGCTTTATGGGTGTTTGTACTTACTTAGACTAAATTTCCCTATTGCTGTTAATATCCAAGAACAATCGGTACAGCGTCTGGATTGCAAGTTCTGGAAGTGCAAGTGTTGAATGGCAAGGACTGCAGTTTATGACTGTGGAAGCAAAGGCTAACCGAGACCTTTACATTGGAAGAGGTGTTTTGATAAAATCTCCAATTTTCAGCCTGCACCTGTTGGTGTGTTGTTCTAGGTATATCCCTTCCTCAGGCTTTGCAAAGTGGTTTTCTTCTTTAAAGAGCTACGGAGGGGCTGCTTTTTTTATTGTCGTGAGCTGATTGTATTTAAGAATGATTTTACTGTATTGTGTAGGATCTTTCCTGCTCTCTGATTGCCTTGGGGGGAAAGTGAGGCTTCCTTCATAAGGTTTTATCTGTCCTCTGGAGGAGTGATTACATTTCTAATAACTCAACTGTCAAACCAATGTAATAGTCCATAGAGCATTTCTGATCCGGCAAGCTTGCTGGAGAGAATTTGGCCTTTACACGTTCTACTACTCGTGTCCACGGATACAGCTTTGTTTTTATTTAATACATTTTCATGCAAAACTTATTTGTTTCTATCCACTGCCTCTAAAAATAGACGTCACCAGCTAACACAATTTTAGAATCCGTTCCAAGTACATTTTTATTGATGGCAGGGGATGAACTATTTAGAGACTACGAGCCCTCCTCCCTAGCAAGCATTCCTGAAAAAAATTAACAAAGTATAGCAATATTGTCATCTGTCAGCCATGGAAATTGTTGATATTGAAGATTTTTGTGTGGTTTTTTTTTTTTTTTTTTTTCTTTTGAAGGTAACTCGAGGATTAAAACTCTCATCCCCACTTACTGTTTGACTTGTTAATTGCACATCTGGTGCCTTTTTGGCTCTTCAGAGGAAGGACAAAATAATGAATAATTCTGGTTTCAGATGAGTTGTTTGTAGTGAGGTCCCCTCATTCTAGGGTTAAATCAGAAAGAATGTGATTGCATGAGTGGTGGAGTATTTTACAGGGAGAAAAGTAATAGTTTTTGAATGATACCTGATAATTTTTCAGCTTTTCAGGGAAAAAATAGCTTTTATTATTTTAAAATGTACAGTTTAAAAATATGTTTCTTCCACAGTGAGTATCCAGGGGGTGGAATCTGGGTTTTATCAAAGAGTAAATTGTTAGAAAGGTTTTAAAACTTCTTCCCTGGGCAGGAATGTTACTGACATGAAACAATTTTAGACGTGAGAACCCAAATCATTACCAGAAATGGGGGGGGGAGGGGGCGGGAGAACCACTTCTAAGTTAATGATATAATAAGAGCTTTTATGCTGCAGAATACAGGGAATTGTGTGGGATTTATATCTGAGATTTGGGAAATAAAACCTCCTTTATGTACTTCATTAAACCCCTTTAAAAAAAATACCAAGTTTTTACACAATCACCTACTCTGGGTTCCATCACTGCCACCCACCACAAGCTCTCCAAGCTGAAAACAAAACAAAAAACCCTTCAAAAAAATCTTTTTCAAAGACAAAGCAGACTTCTTTTTTGATTTAGTAAATGCCAAACATTTTGGCCACAGCTAATTTGGGGCATCAGGTGCTTTAATAATGTAAATTTTTGGTAGAGCTGCTGACTGTGCAGCCATTAGAGCTATGACATTTCATACCAGCTGAGCAGGTCGACAGGGCCATGACCTTTGGTGACACATGTTGATCTGTTCCTTAGTCTTCCTTCATGGACATGCCCTAAATTTTGTCTTTTTTTTTTATGTTAGGTGCTTTTATTGTAACTATTTATTGTCTTAGTGACTCAGAATATTCAAAGAGCTGTATGCAACGTTAACAGGAATTGAGATTGTGGCTTTTTGTTCCCTTGATTGTAATAGAGAATATACTCTTGTCTCTTAGCTAAACATAACTTTAGGAACATTTGCAACCGTTTTCTTCAGAGTATCTGGTTAAGTATGTACTTTAGTACAAGCAGTATTTATCTAATGGGGTAATCAACTACATGGATGCATGCAGGATACGTGCAAGACATTGCCATGCATCAAGGTACTTTTGGTTATCCGCGGTCAATCTGATCTCTTTGGTAGCACGTTTCTGTCAGATGCTTTTATAAAACGCCGGACTCGTTGAGTTCTGAATCTCATCTGTGACCATTAGATATTACTCCGGTACATATGAAAGTATTTACACTGAAGATGGTACCTTGAGCCATGGTAAATTACAATGTCAATATTGATTTTGTGGGCCCTCACTAAGGGCTGGATCCTGAGTGTGGTTGTTACTGGTTGTGGTGCTTTCTTCCTTAAGCAACGGTGGTAAAATTTGAGACTGTTAAGCAGTGTGAGCAGAAACAGGACCTGTAGGAGTTAGTTTGGGGACTGTATTATGTCTTGCATCAAGTGTCTACATATATGTGTTTTATCCTAGGGAGTATAAAGACTTTCTGCATTTAAACATTTAGAAGTAAGTCCACCCCAGTGTGTACAAAGGAGCCATTCTCTTTCTGTGTACCCAGGCTATGAAGGCCTTTGATGATAGCCAACATTTCAAAAGGGCTCTGACCGCACACACAGGTTGAAGGGTTACTTTGTGAACTGAATAATTAGTTTAGACATATATTTGATAAATAGCAAGCTCTCCCTTGACCTTCCCTTGCCCAAGCTGTGTGTTATCGTTCTGCTGGGTAGCTAATTTAGTCTCTTCCCCACATGCAATGCCTTGACACTGTCCTTGGAGCACCCACTCAGAGCCCTCGCCTGGGCCGGTAACAATTGTGTTTCAGTTCTTTTAATTTAGGTCAAATTTCAAAGGACTAATTTAAGCTTTCCACAAGGGACAGCCTAATTCTGTGTCCTGTGGAAATCACGGTAGTTCAAAAAGGCCTTAAATGTGTGTTTGGGAGGTTCCTAGGAGCAGCACTGAAAGAGAGAGACCTTCTGTAATGAGTGATGTGTGCTTATGGTGGGCTCTGAAGTGAGTAACGAGTTGTCATTTGGGTTTTAACTCAGTCACAGCTATTTGCTGGCACTAAACAACATACAAAGATAAACACATTCAGTGCGGTACCCAGAGCAATACCTTCCTTTTTGTAAAAGTGTTGCATCACATAAGCAACATATCTTAATTTTTGTAAAAATGTTGGCAATGCTTAAAGGTTAACATCACCTGTGGTCACAGTGGTTAGCACAGTCCACTTGGAGATCCTTCGTTAGCCACCGCGACCTGCCTGAATCGGGATGTGGGGTCTTGCAAGGTGCTTCTCAGGCTCCCAGGGAGCAGGCAGGGCTGCAGCATGTGGAGGAGGGATGCGGTGGCGGTGGGATGTCCCCTGTCCCACCGGGAGCAGCCTGCTCCCCATCCCGGGGTGCCCCCATGAGTCCTCTCCATGCTGGTGCCACCCTGCTGTGAGGTTGCAGGGCTGGTGGGACCCTGCATGGTGGTCATCTTCCTGGGGCAGAGGCGATGGAGAAAGCACCAGGATGCTCCTTCCAATTTGGTAGGAAACATAAAAGCAAAAAGTTCACCCAGGATTTCCTTGTTACCTTTTTTTCCACAAGAGCAGTGGCTTTGATAGCTGCAAGTTATGATTAACAATTCAAAGTGATTAGTTAAATTGGAGTGGTTTTTTTTTTTTTTTTTTTTTTTTTTTTTTTTTTTTTTAAGGGCGGGCAATTGTCACAGCCCATTATGGAGGAATGTGACATCCCCACAGCTTCGGGTGAGGGCTGGATGCCCTTTCAGAGATCCGGTTCAGTAAGTTATTTGGCCCAGTACAGGAATTGCTAGCTGAGATTCTGGGGAATTGTACAAGCAGCCAGATTAAATCAGTCTTAATGTGTCCATTCTGCGTTTAAAATCCGCAGTCCTTTAGCAGAGGCATGGTCTTGAGCTGCAGACTAATCGGCCATGGGTAGGGTTGTTATTTACAGTCGGTGATGATGAGACACTGGGAGTTGGTAATGTGTCAGCGTGGCAACTATTTTGCAAAGTAGCACAAATAATTGCACATTTCAGGCTTATCTGCCATATTTTACAATTGCAGCTTTTTGAAGAAGAAAAATAAAGTTAACTGTTAGGAATTTGGCGGGTTTTTTTGAGACAGAAGATTTTCAAAGATGCTGAGTTGTGGTTTTTTCTTTTTTTCTTTTTTTTTTTTTTTTTTTAAAACCACTTGTATAGATAAAACCCCAAACCAGCCACCAGCTCCAATGGATGTGTAGTTTTTTAATGTTAAAATAGTTCTTCATTGGCAGAGAACAAATTTCAGGCTATAGTAACTTTTTTGACAGGCAAGCTACAAACCTTTGAAAGCAGAATTTACAATGAAAATGCTGACAACTCCAGTTACGCAAGGTTGTGTATGCCTGAGACGATGGACTATTGTGGTGTTTTAATAATAACCATAGCATAGCTGTTCATGAGCATATTTCTATATCCAGCTTCTGTAGAAGTGATCACTTGCCTTTATACAAATACATTCAAAGATTAGTATTTTCTTAGAATGAATATTTAGTTTAGGAACAGATGGGAGTGCGAGAAAAATACTTAGCCGTCCCTTTTTCTGTCATCAATAGAGAAAAATTCCTTACTAGAGGGGTCAGATTTTTAAGTGTTAAACATTTGTGAGTCCTCAAGGTTGAAGTTTTAGAGTGAAAGTGGAGACTTCCTTCGAAGCAGCACTCCTTAGCAATATAAATCCAAGTTTTTAAAAGAACCGTCGCCCACTTAGGCAAGTTAGGTCTTGTCAAACCAGGTGCACTATTACAAATAGACTAGCAGAGAAAATTTATTTTGGTGTAGATAAGCAAGTGCAGAATTCATGCTGAAAAGACATCAGGAACCCAAAACATGTCTGAAACCATGAAGAGTCTGGAGTTTTGCACCAGTGTGACTGAGGGTTTGGTTCCTTGGTCGCAGGCTGGGCATGCTGTGCTCCTCCATCTCAGCTCATCAGGTGGGAGCATCTTCTGCAGGGTCAGGACACGCTGATTTGTGTCTGTGGTGGCTATGGGAAACTGGACAATACTTGCTTTGGCATGGAGCCTGCCAGGGTAAAATTATCCTTACAGCAATTTGGGAACCTATTTGAAATTCAGATCTTTGAATTTAGGTTCAGCACATTGCGCTGTGAGTCTGCAGCGTTTTTTGGGGGGGATTTGGCACAAAGTGCCCCCAAAATCAGAGATGCCGTCTTGTAGTACTGGGGACTAAACTGGCTTTTAAACTGATTGAAAGAGAAGTTGGAGCAACTTTGAATACAGGCAAATCTTAAATAAAGACCAGATTTGCAAGAGTGCAGCAGCCAACGGCTCCTGTTATAATTACGAAATGCGCGCTGGGAGCGCTGAGCTGTTCTGGAAGTTTGGCCCTTCGGGTTTCAATCGGAGTCGAGAGCGTCAGCGAAACTGCGTCGGCATTTACTGCTTGGGGACTGCACCTCTCAACGAGGACAGTTGCAAAATAAGATATTCCGTAAAGGGTAAATATTTATGTGGATTTTTTTTTTAAAAACTTTTAAAAACAGGTTATAATTTATATACCAATTATGTACATCTCCAGGTTCTCCTTTCCCGTCTCTTAATTATCACTGCTGGTTTTTTTTTTTTTTTTGGAAAAAGAACCCCTTTTTTTTAGGGGTTTGGTTTTCCTGGACCTACTTCTGAGTATCAGGGTGATCAGCACCTGGTATAGAGATGTGTCTCATGGGCTTCACTTTCTGCTGGTTCAGGTCCTTTTGCTGCTTGTCACTGCACAAATGACATTATCTGTATGGAAGAGAGGGACAGAAAGGCAAACTAAGTGCTAGCTGAATTCTACCGTCCCGCTTCCTTCACTTGCCTTGCTATTATTATTATTTTAATTGTAATTTTAAAATGACTGTAAGTGAAAGCATTTGGTGAACCTCGGCGAAGCTGAGGAGTTGTGAGATCTGACCTACTTTCACTCCCCTCCTCGCATGCCGTTGCAAGTTGCGTGTAATTATTGCTTTTCCTCCCCCGCCAAAGAACTGGCTCATCAGTTTGGGACATAAACCGATGTCGAGCAGCCTCGCAAAGCGCCTTACGGTAGCAAAGCCACAAGAACTGAGAGGAGGGGAGGATTCTTTTGTACCAAGGAAACTGCTTGCGTTTGTGAGGGTTTACTGGGAAGGGCAATGTGCTGGGGCGCTGGAAGGGAGAAAAAGGAGGATGAGAAGCTGGTTGGGGAGGAGAAAATCATATTTTGGCTGTATTTTAATTTTTTTTCTCCTAGCTTTTCATGAGTTTCTATTGAAAGTAGTTTTGTGACATGGTAGCTATCACCTCAGGCTTTCTCCCAAGGGGGCTCCGAGCGGGGTTTGGAGTTGGATGCTGTGGCTGGGCAGGCCTTAGCAGTCTGCACTGGCTGGGCCCAGTCTGTAGGAGGTTAAATTGTGGTTGGGTGGAACAGAACTTGATCAGGGCGCCATGCTGAAACTTAGTTTTTAAACGGAATAAAAAGCTGTGGTGTAGGAAAAACGACGTAAGGTTCACGATAGTCTTTCTTTAGGGTGGCCTGTATGGGTGCGCAGGGGCCCAGGTGAGCTGCTGGCAGGGCCGGCTGCTGGGCAGCCCGGGAGAGCCTGCTCCTGTGAGACTCGCTTTGCAAGTTTAAGTGCCCTGCTCAGTGTCTCCGTGTTGCAATGTTTAATGTGTTTCAAGGAAAGTAATATGACTTATAATTCTGAATGCCACCCAACAGTTCTTAAAAATCATTTTAAAACCCCGGGTTAAATTTTGAGCAGTTCTTGAGCTTGGTTCTATTAAACATAGCTTAATCATGAAAAATAATCATGTTTAGATATTACCGTGTTGAAGTACCCAGATTTGTCCGGTATTGTTTACTCACCAGGGTAGCACAGGTATTTCAGACGTGCAGGATTAACATGGAGGCTCTGCAATAAATCCGCAGCGCACCGCTGCTCAGTAATAGCCCTTCTCCTAACAATTCAGAAGCGTTTGAGCCATCTTCCATTAGTATGGCAAAGTGCCCAGGAGCCACTGCTGCAGTGAGGAGTGAGGAGCTGTCGGCAAGTTAAAAATAACCCTTGTCATGTAAATGGTTGTGGGCCACCTGGAAGTGCAGATAGCCAGCCTAGCTTTTAACTTCAGGGCTTGTTCTGCTGCGCCTTCCTTGTCCCCAGGTACCACTGGCGACTGTTCTCTGTGTGGAGCTGGAATTAAATTAGCTCTGATGTCTTTTGACTAAATGTTGCTCTCGGTTAACAGGGAGCCTGGTATGCCTTGAAGCTTTGAAGTACTTGGAGAATATCCTATGGTTTATATGCGTTGTGGATAGGACTTTCAAAAGTGCTGAGGGAATGCTTTGGGGATATTGTTTCCAGTGACTTTTTTTTCAAATCCCACTTTAGGAAGCGGGGGAAGATGAATTTCAGGGGAACAGGCAAGATGAGACTTCCAGGCAAGCTGCTAAAATTAAGAGGATTTGTATAGTCAAGTAAAAATGGGAGCGTGTACAAAAGAAACAACTGCTGACTTGCTTATAGGGAATCTGAATAGATGTTCTCTGCATCCAGAACTAACACTCCAACATGAAATTGTGCAATTTTTAACCTCAGAGTTGTAATTTATTTCTTTTGCATGTTGAGTAGTAATAGTTCTGAGCGTGGCTTTCGGCAAACCTGGAAGGAAAAGGTTGTGTTTTTATGTTTGGGTTTATGCTATGTTCTGTTATGTTTTTATGTTGCTCTTGAAATGCAAATAAAGAACCTGAAAAAAGCTACAGATTGGAATAGATGCAAGAAAATATTAAAACCAAGAAAAACTCTTAGCAACTAAATATACGTGCTCATACCTTTTCCCAAGGCTGTATATCTTATATGGAGCCTTTCCTAAGCAGACTTTAATGCTAAGTTGGACAACGGGAGTTGGTTAAATTGCTCTGCCACTTGGTTATGTGCAGAATACAGTCAGGAAGATTTGATGTTCTGCTGTTGCTGAAAGTAGAAGCAATGAGAAAATGATCCTAGTCTTGGATTCTGCTTTTTAGAGAGAGGTTAATTTTTTTTCAGCTTTTCATTTGAGGTTCTGGCAAAAGGTGATACATTTCCCCTTTGTATTGTATAATAGATTACATGAGAAGGCTCTTCTGTAATGAGTTTGAAGAGTAGTTAATTATTTTTGAGATTGTGTTACATGTGTGTTCGGCTTATATTGTACTCCCCAGTTCACTTACTCTATTACTTCAGGCAGCCGATGGAGCTTATGGCTTGAACAGAAATGGTCAAGGTTTGATGCCTGGAACCAAAGGTTCAAATCCTGAGGATGGCCTATTGCTTCTCATCATACTGATGAAATTATAAAAGACGGCACAGTAATTTTAGGGGTTTTGGTGTGGCTGCTCAAGGTTGGGGGTGTTTTCTCCATCCCTGCTCACCAAGTCTTTGTGCAGAAGACATACTGATGCTTTGCTGTTTCTTGCTCTGTCCCGTATCTGGAGACAAATCCTACGGTGATTGTTGTATAAAGAAGTCTTCATCCTGTAAGGAGCAGACCATGAAGAATGGGGACAAACAGGAAGAAATTGCAGGGCAGTTCCCAGCAGCAGGAGGTGGCCTCGCTGGTCTCTCTGCTGTTTACTTTGAACTTGGCATGCTCTGAGTCTTCCCTGGCTTGGCTTCCAAAAGCATAAAGCACACAGCCAAGCCCATGAGCACGTGATACTTGGCATTTTTGATGCATGTTGCGTGGTTGTGCAGCCATAACTCAACGATCACAACTATAAAGACAGGTAGGAGCAAGCAGGCTACAAGTTGTAGGAATTTTTAATCTTTTCATGAAGCCTAGGCAAGCACAACTTTTTTTTTTTTTTCCTTTGGAGAGGAGCCTTCTTCCTTTAACCGTGGGGTGAGCCATGTCGACCCAGCTGCTTTGCAGCCATCAAAACCGTGCTGGAATAGTTCATGCACCTCACCCCATGTCAGCCAACCCACCAACATAGCAGGGGACCTCATGAGGTTTGCCCCCGCTGCTCTGTTCTGCTGGGTGCGATGAGGCCCTGGTGTCCGTAGCCAGGGCTAAATGCTGCTTGGGGGTTGTTACCTCGAGGAGTTGCAGTTCCACGATTGCTCATCTGCCGAAGAGCGTTACACAAGGCAGATAGATGGAATCACCTGGGGATAACTTTTAGGTGCACATGCAGGACTTTCTCTTGGCCAGGGGGTCCTGCAAGTGGTGAAACTCTTTGCTGCTCACCAGAATTATTTATTTTTCTAAGTCTTCAAAGCTTAGGAAAACAAGTTAGTGCAGTGTAATATTTTCCCTTACCCGTGATGACATTGGCAAGTAGTTCAATTGGAGGAGATTCACTTTTTTTTATGATCTTAGTATATGTAACATTCAACAGGAGTTGACATGATGCTGGAGGTCCACGCTCCAGCAGGTCAGTGTGGCTGGAAGCTCTACGCTTGCTAGAGTACCAGGCATGTATTAGGTGGCAACATTTCGTTTTGAAAATGTTTACTTCTGGGGCAAAAGGATTCTTCCTGTTCCTCAGATACTTTTCTTTGGTCTGGTTTCATCTCTTGTACCCATCAGATGATTAGGTCCTTATAGGGTAAGGATAATAGGGTTAAAGATGATGCCAGGAAAAAATACCTCAATTTATTTCGGAGAGTCTGGCACTTAACGTTTTGTGGAAGTCGCTGCGCTTTCAAATAGAGCGGCCCAGGAGCTTGTTTTAAAGGAACAAGTGAAGACTTAGAATCTGCCACATTTTTTATGTTTATAACTGTCGTATACATCTCCTGCTCCTTGGTGCTGTTTGATGGAGTTTTCCTACAAGACCTAGATCTTTTTCATCAGATATGAACAATTAATGTTTCTATACATTGAGGGGGAAGTGATTCCTGCTCTTTGGGATGTTGTTCACAGTGACAAAGGATTTATTTTTTTAAAATTTTTTTTTGTTTTAAAATTATAGAAGGAACTTCAGTAACTTGGAAAGTATTTTATCAGAACAGAGAGACTTCCTGATTATGGCTGGCGGAGGCAGAGCTGGGCATAGCTGGCAGCTAGCTGACGGAAACGCAGTACAAATAAGACAGCAGGAATCCAGTGACTTTGGAGAAGCAGATGGATGAATTGCAAACGCTATTTTGTCCCCCTTTGTATAAGGAGACGTGCTTCGCCTTTGTGGCTTTGGTTTGCTGTTAGCTAATGGGAGATAGTCACCGTGGCCAGGAATGACTCTTTGCATTTTTAAACTGGTGGCCATTTCTTTTGTAGGCTGAGCTTATCATCCATCATCAGAAGAGAACATGGAGCTACTCTTAATATTAGCCTGCCAACTTAAATTGAAGGAGAAGCCCATCGGGAGGTGGGAGGGAAGGTTGCAAACCTGACTGATGATACCTGGGCTTCCTGATCCTGCAGACGCTGCCTCCTGGAGAGACCGTAAAGGCTTGGGTTTGACTCACAAAGTCCTGGGGCCCATGGCTATTCTGCTTCAAGCACAGCTTGGCAGCCCCATTCCATGTCGCTCATCCAGCGTGGTCTTGCTTGGATCTTCCTCAATGACAGTAAAAACAGGAGAGAGGGGTAGGAGAAGCAGGAGGAGCGGCAGTGGTTGGCAGCCTGGCGTTCCCTGTGGGGGACATTCAATTTTGCAATGAACCTCTTGGATTCTTGACAGGTCAGGTCCGTTGACCCTTCTGGGCACGCTATGGTGAGTGTTTAGTTATTTACTAAAGCCTTTTGAAGGGAAAGTGGCTTGATGGGATCTGAGGCTTTTGTGTTATGGAGAGTTGTGTGAGAATCTTTGCTGGGGTTAGCTATTAGCTGATTGTTTAATTATTTGGCTCTGTAACTAAGTAACTAAATGCCTTGAGCCTTAAGATAAGCAGCTCTTTGTTAACATTTTAATAAATGGAGGCAAATAATAATTTAAAACCTAAGGAAGTATAAATGTCTTGTTTCAGTGACCGAATCTTGAACAGAAGCATGATTTGGAATATAATTAGGTATCTCATAATAATCTGAAATAGCACATTCAGAATGTCCCCAGTCCTCTATTGTGATCATGGTTTTTATACAAACATTATTTACTCCATTTGATGGCTGGATGGCATAAACCATGCTGCGAGATTGTATGAGCAGGCAGAGAAAAAGTTCGCGTCTGTTTATTTAACAGCAGCTTGGTTTTCCATGGCGGTATTGTTCAACTGCTCCACCTTTAAAGTTAAAATACATTGTGTGCACCACTATTACAAATAAGGATGTAGCTGAGAGCAGACAATAGCAGAAGCAACGTGCCCTCCCTTGTCCCCCAGTGTTTAAGAACACCATGGAAATTTTACGCGTGCCTTTGTTGCTTGTTTGTTTTTTAAGGGGTGATAGACAGGTGTTATTCACATCAGTGAGTGCACCTTTGCCGTAGGAACTAATGCCACAATTGTAGGATTTGCAGGAGACCTCGCTTAGAAAGGCGTCCTGTGCCGCCTTCCCTCGGCCGCGCAGAGCTCGCCCAGCAAAGGGCTGATTTACAGGCTTATGGCGATGGCTGAAGGATGCAGTTTGAAGGGCTGGAGGAACGTGAAGGCGATATCAGATCATCAAGCCTTGCTTGGTGGTGCAGGCTCTGCAGGGCTATCTCCTCCTCCTCCCATCTAGCTATTTTCACTAAGGGAAAATTCAGGAGGATGCTGCTGAAAACACAGGAGGAGGATGGGTACAAGCAAGGGCTGAGCAAACTTGCAACCTTATTTCTCTGGTACGCTCAAAAGACATGGAAGCGGGGAAATAATCCTGATGTCAGCCTCAGGGGAACCATTGATTTGATGATACGGCACGCACATGAGTTCAAAATTTGTCCCTAAATTTCAGAGCGGTGTAAAAAATCCTTGTGCATTGTCCTGGAGAGCGAGTTAACTTTGCAGCGTAGGTTGTTTATGTGCTGCTGGGAATTTTTTTTAACAGTTTAAACTGGTTGATTTTCTCAGTGAAGCTGTTGGGCGGACTCATGCCTCGGAATCCCACCTGTTCTCTGTTTGCTTTTGGGCACCATTTCAAACCCACACTGGAAAAAGTTTATAGGCAAACATTATAAAAAGCGACAGTCTTAAGTGCTGCTACATTCTAGTTTGGCAACACAAAGGCTTACCTGAAATAACTCACTATTTCCAAACATGACTTCATTATTTCATGACAACACTTTGTGCTGTATCTTCCCTGGTACTCTAGAGAGAAAGAAACGAAGGAGGATAATATTTACCAAATGCTAATACCTATTTGAAACTTGCTTTTCTTTAGTATACTAGTAATTTTCCTTGTATTTTTTTTGTAATTTTGAAATAAATTGCTGTTCTTGAGTTTGGATTTGGATTTGTGTTGAAAGACTCGCTGTACATTTGGGGATAGCAGTTTAAAAATAGATGAAATCAAGGATGGGAGGTAGAAAATTATTTTCCTTATAATTGTATGGGAATGACCGATCTGCCTAGGAGGACGCCGCAACCTGCGTGACCATCCTGCGACTTTCCTGGGGCTCCTCAGCGAAAGCCGCTAATGCACTTAAAGGAGGATTGAGTTATCTTCACCCATGGTGGCTTTTAGAAAGTTTAAACAAAGACATTTTTAAAGACTCCTGTACATTGGTGGCACAGCGTAAACTCTGTAAAAGAAATTTTCTTTGCAGGTAGAGCGTTACAAAGAACTCTTAAGAACTTCAAAGTAAATTAGCTAGCTGGCTTCAGCGACTTTTTTTTTTTTTTTTTTTTTAATTTGACAGTGGAATTTGAATTAAAAAAAAAAACTCAAGCATACTCTAATATACTCATTACTGATATGAAATATATGTAGAAAGGAACCCATGCTCCTTCTGGAAATTCGATTTCTAACAGCGTAGTGTGGTGCTTGGTGAAACTCCTGCACTGTAGATCTGTGGATTCTAGACCATATCAGCAAGATTGAATTAGTTTATAAGGAGTATAAAGCTGTATTGTGGCTTGTCCTAGACTTTGAGGTGGAGCTTTGCACGTTAGAAGGTTTAGAGACCTTGTTATAAAATCTAAATCCAAGAATTTCTACAGTCTCCATAATTGGTCTTGTTTAGGTGGTTTCATGTACTTCCTCTGGCCACCATCTTGGTGTGATGCACGTGTCAGATCTGTTGTTTGAAAAACCATGTTTGTCCTAGGGGAAAAAGCCAGGAGAAGCTTTGCTTGCTTTGCAAGGGCACATCCCTGGATCTGTTCTCTCTTTGCTTCGGGCAAACTCCCACCAAACTCCCTGAAATTACAGGATTCCAGGATGACTGGGAGGAGAAATTGAGCACGCTGTTTTCAAGTGCATCAGTATAACCCAATATTTAAATGCATGTGTCCCCCACTGTGGTGGCCACTTCTGGTACTCATAGAATCATAGAATATCTCGAGTTGGAAGGGACCCATAGGATCATCGAGTCCAGCTCTCTGCTTCTCGCAGGACTACCTAAAACTAAACTACTGACAGAGCTTCAGCATTTCCAGACTCCTGTCCACAGGCTAGCTCAGATGTGATGCTTGTTTCAGACTTCTCTGTTGAAGGAGTGATACAAGAAACGACAACGCCGTGCCTCAAGGACGAGGAACATGGGTTTCAGGGTTTTGGTATTCTTAGAAGCAAGGGTGTACACCGAGGAGTCACCTATTTTGATATTTCCTCAGACTCCCAAACAAACAGACAGAGGTGTGTGTTTTATTTATATATGCACACAGTGGTGCACAGTTGGTGCCTGCGCGGAGAAGGATGTGTGCCGCGGAGCAGTTGTCCGTGAGATGTGACCCTCATCCTGAGCAAACAGAGGATGCCTTCATGCTGCTTTCCCTTATTTACTTTTCATGCCGGCCTTGGCGAGGCCGGGAGGCTCGTGGGAGAGGGATACTGTGGTTGTGGGGAGAAAGCGGTTACAAAAGCAGTCCCTATACTGGGCACAGCGCCGTGTGTCGTAGGTGTGGCGTGGGGGTCCCTCCACCCTGTGCCCAGCCATCCCGCTGCCCCTGCGGAGACCGTCCTGGGTGCCCGGGGCTGTGGTTCCCTTCCCCCTGCTGAGAGCCGGCCTTGGAAGGGGGTGATGAAGCTCTAGTAACTATAGGCAGACGTAGTTTTCCAAGGATGTTTTTTTGGAAAAAGACTGTGGTTTGACATTCTCGTTATTTGGTTACAAAAGGGAACTGATGGATGAGCCATTTTGTTTTGAACTTCTGTGTACGCTGTGACTTTGAAAGCTTTGCTTGTGTTCCCGGGTTTCTGCTGTGTTCTGCTCGGGAGAGGCTGTGAAATAAGAAATGAAGAAAAGAAAAGAAAAAAAAAATTAAAAGAAAAATTTACTGTCACTGGGAGCAGAGTTGGGAGTGTAGGAGGCACATGTAGGGACTTTGGGAAGGGTGCAGGGAGAAAAATAAAGGACATCGTATATGCTGTATATAGGAACTCAAGTTTATTAGCTTAGTTAGTGAGGGGTCTTTTGGCCATCCTTTTCTTCCAAAACGGCTCTTTTTAGGTTTAAAAAAAAAAAAAAGGCAACTTATAAAATCAGATGGGGAAAGATAAATATTGGTTTGAATCATAGACGCAAATGCTAAGATATAAAACTGAAGTTGCTTTTTGAGCTCCTCCTGCCTCCCCCAAATTCCTTGAAGCCCCCAGGTTCAGCAGCACTCGCCTCCCCAGGGTCGGCTCGCTGTGCCCAGCGAGAAGGGCTGTGCGTGGCACTCGGGACGAGGCACGTGCCGAGAGACCGATCGAAAGGGAATGGGCTTTCTTTGTGTTTAACTTCTTGAATATAAAGCGTATTTCATACCTTCACGTGGTTCAGTTTTTACAAGACAGATTGCTGGGCTAATCTGGATGAAACTTTTTTATTTAACATAACTTGATTTCCGTGAATGAAAAGGGCCTTCACTGACTTTTGTTGGAAATTCTCTCCTTTCCCTTCTCTTTCTTCTTTTTTCCTCCTTTCCTTCCACCTTCGCAGAGCCGCCAACCAAATACCAAATCTCTCAGCCAGATGTATATTCAGCACTCCCAGGAGAACCGCTTGAGTTGCGCTGTCAATTGAAAGACGCCGTCATGATCAGTTGGACTAAGGATGGGGTCCCTTTGGGGCCCGACAATAGGACAGTGATTATTGGGGAGTACTTACAAATTAAGGATGCTACACCCAGAGATTCGGGCCTCTATGCTTGCACTGCTGTTAGGACCCTAGACAGTGATACTCTGTACTTCATTGTAAATGTTACAGGTGAGTGAGTTAAACACAGGTTTTGCATGTAGAAGCTGTAAAATGTGGTATAAAGACACATTATGATATAACGTGAAAGAGCCCGCTCGGGCACAGCGAGTTGAGCCGAGTTCTGTAGTTATTTCAGATATTTTCCCCCTTGTCCTGACCCTGAAATGGACTCGGTTTGTATATACTCCTTTTACTTCATGGGATCCATAGTGATTAACAGCTGCTGAACAGCCCTCTGTTTTATGCCACTATGACAGGATTAAATTATACAGAGTCACTGTGATGGTGATAAAGCCACTAAAATGAATACACGTTTTTTTTCTCCCTGCATCAGAAGAGGAAAAGGGGTGTCCTACATCCTTTAAGTTTAGAGATAAATCATTCTGGAGACACTCAGTTCTGTTCAACTGAATGTCTTTAAGAACAATAAAAATTGTAAGTGGAAAGAGATTTTTGGAGTTAGCAAGGTCCCTTTGGAAACTTCGTAGCATTTCAGGATTATTAGTTGGTTTTGTTAGAATTTTATAAGAGTAATGCACGTTTTGTGGCTGGAATTTCTCCTTCTATAGCTTCTGCACAACTAACATAACATCTGTTCTCCTTGGTAGATAATCTAAGATGTAGCATATTGGTTTATTTGTCTGCAAAAATAGGCTGGTTTAAAGACTTGATTATTTTTAATGTGCAGATGCTCTTTCCTCTGGGGATGATGAAGACGACAATGATGGGTCTGAGGACTTTGTGAATGACAGCAATCAGATGAGTAAGTAACAGCGAACTGCCAGAAGTCACTAGCAAGATCCACGTGGAAAATAATGTCCCGTCTTTTGCACTCCTGCCTTCAGAGCTTCTTGATTGTTAACTGCATGGGCTGTCAAATAGTGATGTCTTTGTCCTTCTCTGTTTTCTGTTTCACATAGTTCGTAACTTGGAAAAGAAAAAGAAAAATAAACTAATATTCTTCTAAACACGCTTTACTGGTCTGTACTTTCTTTCTCCCTTCTTGCTAGCTTTTCTGCAGTTTCCTTTCTTCCTGAATTGAAGTTCAGTCTTTGTCTGGTTTAGACTCTCACAGGTGAACTAACTTTTCCTGAACCTGAGCTGAAATTTAACAGAAGAAACAAAGATCCAGCTCACTTTGTTAAAAAGTGGTATGGAAACTTGAAAAATAAAGTCAAGTCGTAGTGAGGTAAATCCTGCAATCCTTAATCTCGGCGGAAATCTTGCTGGGGAGAATGAATTTGGAGACAATGAGGTTCTTTTGTCTGCAAAGGACCTCAAGGTTTGTCACAAAGAAAGCTAGCCAGCACTAAAACCACATTTTATGTTACTTACGCATGATGAAAATGGGCTAAAAGAGTCTTAAACCTATCTGAATGTTAAACTTCAGTCCCTTTAGAGAATTTGGAAAGCTATTAATAAGCTCTAAATAGAGCAGTCGCTAAGAAAAAAAAATATGTAAAATTCATATTGGTTCCTTATGCCCCTATGCACTATTGCAAAATCCCCGTGGTGACTGGTAGTTTGCTATCGCGTGTGCTTTGTAAAGTCAATAACACACAGAACACAGAAATCCTTCACGGGAGATGTCAGCTAGTTACCGAACGCAGTAGCCAGGTAGTGTATTTGCTCCTCAGCCTGATTAGTAATCGGCAGCTAAACTGTACGCTTGAAGCACTTGTTCAGATGATAACGCATGAGCCTGATTTCAGCTCTGCTAGTTAGTTACTGTTGTATACGGCTGCCCCTGGTCTGAAGCTGTGAAACATTAGATGCTATTTAAAATGATATAAGTTCTTAGCTGCCTGTTTGGCCCCTGCCATCTGTTAGTGTGATTAACCCGCTCTGATTCACAGGTGCAGCTTGAAGTGGCTGAGATTAAGCAGCTGGAGGCTGCTCTGACAAAGGAATGTGGTGGCAAAGATAATTGGCGAGTTTGGAAAAGGGACACCGCTTTTAAAAGAAGTTGTCTAGGCAAAACCCACAAACCCACGCAATGTTAGCGTTGCCCTGAAAAGGACTCATGGGTAGAAGTTCCTTTTAGGAAACATCCCGATGTCTGTTATCGCTTTAGAGTTTGTTGGTGTTGGTCAGAAAAGGGCTTGCAATATTTTCGGTGTGTTAGCGAAGACAATTGTGCTTCTAATCCGTGCTGATGGCTTTGGAGATTCACTGTGAGCACAAATGGGTGTTGGAAGTGCATATAGCGAGAAAAAAGAAAAGGACCTGATCTCAAGGCAGCGGTGCTCCCTAACAACGTGGTAACGATTCCTGCCCTTTTGTGCAACAGGGACAACTACCCAGTGGTGTCCTCTGTAACACTAGTGATGTCCTTGTAACGTGAGCTATCATTTTAAGCTACTGTTAATCAATCTTGATTCAGGAGCTGGTGAAAGGCCATTGACAATTTCCGTCTGCCAGGGATGGGGTGTGTACTTTAGCAGGGGTCAGTCACACTTTCCCTGCTCTAAATGAAAGATGCCTCTAGAGCGTGAACGTTTAAACATCGCGGATGGCGGGGAGAGCACAAACTCTTGCAGTGTAGAAGGGAGGAAACTGCAAGAAGACAGATTGCTCCCGAGCAGAGTGTTGCACAAACAAGTCCTCGTGAGATTGGTCTTTACGAGGTGCCCACAAACTGTTGGGGCTTCTCGCAAGCTGCGTTCGGGCGCCGGGAGCAGCGCAGCCTTCCTCCTGGTGCCTGAGCGCTCGACGGGAAGAGCTGGAACCAGAAGAACGATCGTGGTGCCGCATCGCTGCAAGCGCTCTGTTTTCAATGAAAAGTTGCATCATAGTCACTCAGTTGGATTAATACAACGTTGCTGAAAGAGGGTTGTGATTTGGCAAGATCAGAGCTGTGTGAAAGTTAGGGGTGGGACTTGGTGTGGTGCTTTTGCAAACCGCTGAAGCTTGTATATGTAGTGTCTTCTAAGCCTTCCCATCAGTATCACTTGCCATTCCCCTTCTAGATTTTATATTGTGTCCAAAAGGCCGCATCTAATTTAAGAAACTGTTGCAAGACATATTGAAAAATGAACGAGGAGTTGAGGAGTAGCCTAAGTCCTCCCTGAGCTAGCCGTGTGGCAGGCAGCGGTGTGTAATGGTCAAATCCCCTTTGCCACCTTCTCCTGCCTACGTTAGGCAGAGCCGAGGGAAGTCCAGGACCTCACAAGCATCCCTGGTTGCTGCTCTTTAAGGGAAAGAAGTCTTTAAGTGTTTCCTGAATCATGGTTGGAGCTTTGCAGATCTAAAACAATTTAACTGATAATTTACATACAAATTACAGCTGTGATCATTAAGGATAAGCAATGGAAACTGGCCTGGTTATGCCTTTACTGATGGAAACAAAAGGCCATAGTCTTCAAAGGTTGTTGCTTTTTGATGAAACAATTCTGATAAAGTCCAGCTGTCCTGGCATGTTAATTATGATGTGATGAGGCAGGAAATGGCTGTAGTGCCTTCCACAGGAAACTGAACCTTGGCATTCTCATTCCTGCATATTTAAAAGTAAAGCAAACCTTTTAGAGCTCTTTTATTTACGATGGTAAGTATTCTTGTAAGCTCTTTTATTTTCTTTGCCTCTGTTACAAATATATTTTCAGAGGCCAAGGTTTTCCAGTGCAGGCAGAGAGACTGTGGAGGAAATCTAGCCTCATTTTCAAGGCTGCCCAGAACATACAACAGCTCTTGAAGTCAACGGGGGCTTTAAGTGGCTTGGTAGCTGTGAGGAGCAACTCTCTCTTGGGAGAGGAGGGCACTTGTGTGTACGCCCCTGCGTTTGACCATTTGCCCTGTGTGTATTTTTAAGTAAAAGGCATGCAGAGCAGATTTCGCTCCGCGTTTGGTGTCCTTCTATCTTGACAGATATTTTAACTGTCTGAAAAAACGCTGTGGTAGATTTGTTCCAGACTGCATCCTGAATAGCTTTTTATTACTTCCAGCTTTTGTTGAAGGGATTAGTGCTCATGGAAGGTGCAGGATTGGTTCCACTGCAAAATAGTCCTCTCTGTCCACAAAATGGCTTTGTTGGCAACTCGGTTTTTCCCGTTGTTGCCCTAAGGAGGTGCCTCAGCTTGGTTCTGGAGGGCCACGTCCAAGGCTTTTTCTCCAGGACCTTGACCTGGGACTTTCTTTTACAAAGCTAAGGGCTGATTATCATCAGTTCCTACCGGCAGCGGTGGAATATACATTGTTGGTACTTGTTGCCTCATCCTCGTCATGATTTTGAGAGGTAGCCCTAACTTAAGGGATATCTATAATCCTGGCTTGGTGCTGGCAAGGCAGGAGCTGTTGTGATGGTTGCACTGAGGTCCACCAACAGTAATTTATTCTGGAGACCCCTGGGTAGCCCTGAAGATGCTGCTATTCCGTCTTGAATTCTAGTCAGGCGACTGGAAGCTTTATGGCTTTTTTCCTTATCACCCTTTAAACAATTTCTTCTGGGCCAAGCAATGGTAAATTGGCACCAAGAACAAAAAGTATCTAAATGTAATCCACATGCTGTTCTTTTCATGCCTTGAAGAATTTCAGAAAGGATGAAACAAGGTTCAAATTATCAAATCCTGTAGAGTGGAAACGCACTCAAGGGAGCAGCAAAAATTGGATGTTGCCTAGAAGTGTTTTTTAATTAAAGGTCAAACACAATAGTACTGAAAACCTTGGGGGGGTCTGATGTGGTCATTTCGGGTGCACTATTGCTTGCTCGAGGTGCTTGTCAGGCAGGCTTGAAGTGGACTACTTTTGTATTTCTTTGTATTAGATAAGTCCAAATAAAAATCGAGGAGTCCTGAAGTGAAGTGGTCCCCTGGGCTGCCCAATTTCAATTTCAGATGCAGGAGATTTGCCTGATTAGATGTAATGTATTTGCAGCGGAGTGCAGTGTGGGTCAGCAGGATATTTTCTTCACTAATGAGAGCTCTAAAAGCAATCAGGAATTCCCACCCGTTCCCCTGCTGCTCGTTACCGCTCCGCGCCAGAGCCTGTCCTGTTGTTGCTGTGAACTTTGCACAGCGGTGCTACCTACTTCCACCTGGTCTGTTAGCGAGGATGGGATGCGATGGACACGGTCTGTAAGAGGACTCGGCACTTGGTGGTATATATTCGTTAACTACGTTCATTATTGGTTTTAGTGAATCTGGATGTTCTTCCTCTCAAGACAAGTAGAAGCAGTAAAAGATGCTTTTAGGTTATGATAATTTAATCTATAAAGAGAAATGCTGTGTGTTAATTGGATCAGTTGCTGTATGAAAGCACAAAATGAGGACGAGTGTTAGGGTCTGTGGATGTTGCTGCCTTTTTCTCTTTTCCCTTAAACATACCGAGGAGCTGCCAATATACATTGCTACTACCTAGTGAAAAGCGGTAGGGTGTCTTGAAGCATTTTCAGCCGGTGTTGTCGACATGTGATATCCGCATGTTTTTCTCCAAGCTCCCCTGTAATTCAGGAGCATTGCAGGTGATGCTGATGTGAGGGCTGGGCGAGGGGAAGCTTTCCAGGCAGAGTCCTTTCTCCCAGCCCAGAGAGTTTCCTTTCCCCCTCTCTCCGTGGCACAGAGCTGAGCCGCTTCTCTTCGTTCCTGCCTGCATCCCCCCGGCCTCTTCTCTGCTCCCACCTCTTCCATAGAGAAAAAGTTTTTCCTCCCTGTGCATTTTTTGTGTATGAGTCTTTCTGGAGCACTTTGCTTCCAGGGGCAGAGTTTTTTAAAGGATGAAGATTGATGGAAAGGAGGGGTTATGCAGGAAAACCAGAGGATGAACTGCCCTGTAATGCAGCACAGGCTGGTAGCTGAGTAGAAGCCTGGCTGCACGAAGCAGCCTTTTTTGGGGAACTGGTGGTGGACAGATCCTGACCAAGTCAGATGCCCTGGTCCTGGGCTACACTCTGACAGGAGCTTCTCAGAGCTTGGTCCTTTCAGCCTGTGCTCGCATGGGCGAGCTGTGGAGCCTGTGGTTCAGACGTTGTGCTTGCCAGCAGATGCTTCCAAGCTTTTTATGCTCTATAGGTGTGAGAAGGTGGGTGTGATGGACGTGATGAGAAGAGACCGTGCTGGCTGCAAAGCTGCTGGGGTGGTGTTGCCAGTTTGGGGTCAGATCTAGGCACTGTGCTCTGTCTGAGATACCAATATAACTGGTTTGGATGGTTGATTGGCCTTGACCTGCCACAGTTGACTTTGACTTTGGGGGAATTGTGGGTAGGGCCCAATACTGGTCACCTTACGTTGCCTTGTGGAAAATGTTTAGTGATCCAGAGAAAATATCCTTTTAATTTATCAGTACCAGCATGTAATTCCGCCTTTGCCTGGTATACTTGTAATGTAATTTGGTGTTTGCGTGCAGTAGTTAATTCCTTTGGCTGGCTTTGTTTAAAGTCTTCTGTTATTTTAATGTGATCCTGGTTTTAGCAAATAACGTTAACAGTGATTTTCCTTGCATCCCTAATTCACTTTAGGCCGTGTAACAATTTCTTAGTGTTGCAGTTAAATTTTCAATAGTTACCTGATTTTCTGTTTTGATTACATGCACAAATTTGCTTTGCTTTTCTACTTCATTAATTTTAACACTAATTGCCACTTCGGGCAAAAAAAATAATCACTTATCGTTCTTAGCATCATTATAAGACTTGCTTTTGGAATGTTTTCTTTATACTGAGAGAGACGTTGTTAAAGGATTTATTCCTGTATTTTCTATCCAGCTGTATTTTTATTTAGAGAGGGGGGTGGCAGGATTTCTGAGTTTGCACTGATTGTAAGAACTGCTATAAATATTTGAGGAACGGAAGAGTTTATTTATAGTGGAGCGTTAGGCTGCTAATGAAGGAAATGAAACGGGGCTGAGAGAAATAGAGTTATTTTTCTGGACCCCTTTAGTCTTAAAAATTCCACACTAATCTGATTTGCTTCAGGAAAACTCCATTGTAAAAGAAATTAATGTTTCCTACTATTAAACAGATCTTGAATCTTTAACTTTTTAAAAACTGTTATGGTGAGGCAACTGAAGTGATGCCATGAAGATGCTGTGCAATGTAGCCAAAGTGGTGCACGGATCCGGAGCGTGGGATAACCTTGCATATGGATCTGTCTATCCAAATTTGCTTCTTGGAGGGTAAAAACAGATGGGTAGTTGTATGTTTTGTTCTGCTGTGTTTGCTGTACTTGTATGTGACAGCTGATTGACAACCTGGACAAGAGAGGGGTTTTCCACGTGCTCCTCGTGTGGGCACAGGCTGGGCCAGGGCATGGGAAGGGGCGAGCGAGAGCCAGGAGAGCCTTGCCAGGAGCTGGTAAAAGTGATCACTCCAGTAAATACGAGCTCAGAGAGACACTCTTGTTTTGTGCCGTGGTGTTGGGCATCGGTGGACATTTGAGCTTCAACAGGCTCACGAGTGGGAAATCCCTGCAAAATGATCAGTGCTATTGCTGAGTTTTGCTGGTCCTCCATTTGTAAATGTATTTTAGTGCTTTCTATGACAGTTTTAGCGTGCTACCAGGCAGGTAGGTATGTTTTTCTGCCTTCTGACAGATGGGGAAAGGTTAAGGCTGAGGCTCCCAACAGGTCTTGTGACTTGGTCTGTCTGGCTTCAGAGCCAGGGTCCGAGAATTCAAAGTTTGCTGAGCGTTCACAGTAACTCAACTTGAGGTCAAAAGCGTCTGATCATTTGAGTCTGCTGAAAACTCGGTCCCTCTGTCCTACTTGACATACACAAAACAAAGGATATCTGTGGTTAATTATTGGATTTTTGTCATAAATTATATACTTAAGGCTGCAGACTGAGCCGTTTGTGAAACTCTGGTCAACACTTGTGGCATATGATTTCCAGTCATGCACTCTTTCTTAAACCACGCTGTCTCTGCTAAAACGAATACGTGCAGCACTTTATGTCTGTGGAAGGGGCTGGAAAGGGAGTTCAGTTACTGAGTACTGATATTTCTGGATGTTTCTCTTTGAAACAGGGGCACCCTATTGGACACATACGGACAAAATGGAGAAAAGGCTACACGCGGTGCCAGCAGCGAACACCGTCAAGTTTCGTTGTCCGGCGATGGGAAACCCAACACCGACCATGCGATGGCTGAAAAATGGGAAAGAATTTAAACAAGAGCATCGTATTGGCGGATATAAGGTACGTTCTCATGATGTGATTTTGCAATGATTTAGAGCAAGGCCGAAAAAAAAAACCACCACGAAACCCAACAAACTTACTGAAGTCAACAGAAAATCTTTTAATGGCGTCGGATCAAATGTGGAAGCAAAAAAAAAAAAAAAGTAATTGTTTTCTTCTGGGGAAGGGTGGATGGTTTCTTTGGCAGTTACTGAGTGCTAATTCTATATTTTATTTTTCTCAAATTCAAGCTTGTAGCATAGCAGTGCAGCTAAGGATTATTTATAGAGACTTACTTGGAAAACTAAAGACCGACTTTGCAAAGCAGAGTAAGACTATTTTGCTGTATTCGTTTTCAGCTGCATTGTTAAAAACATGACGATCCACTCTGGTGATTGTAGGCAGTTTAATAAAGGAAGGGTTGGAAGTCAAAAGTTATTATTTTCTATAGAGTTTATGGTCTGTGAAACTGAAATGGGAAGCAGAATTTGAGGGAAAGTAACAGCAATTACTTACAAGGGTTTGTTTGAATTTTAAACAGCTTCAGATTAGATGTTTCATTCTAAATTGGTGGTTACTGATTAAGAGAGAGTTTTTAGGGAGGCCAGCTAGCTCTGTGGGTTAGTGCACAGACCTTTAACCTCCCGGTATCTGCCTAGGTCAGGTCAGAAGTCAGGATTTGGTCATCTTATCCCGCGCCTTACGGGTGATGGGAGTGCGTGACATTGGCATCAAATTGCTGTTCAAGCGCTACCCTTGCCATCCTGCCCCGCGTTTCTGAGCTACCGTAGCCTCTTCTGCAGAACGTCTATCGGTGGCTTCCTCACCTACCCGGCACCTCGGCAGCTTCTCTCCAAAGATGAGGAGTTTCTGAGTTAGTCACCTTGTGTCACGGTTGTAAGCCCCAGCCTAGAACTTCTGCCGAGGAGCTCAGAGCAATTTGTAATGGTAATTAAGACAGAAGTTAACTTTTACAGATGATGAAGTAAGCTTAAGACCGAGTCCTGGGGGCTGCTTCCCCCGGTACGGTGCCACTGCCTTACCCCAGCACTTGCAGTATTTTCGGGGTGCCGTGTTTTGCGATGCTGTGATGGAGCCAGCGTGTATATGGCTTCGTGTGCTGTTGACTCAGATCCTGCTTGGTATAAAAAAAAATATCTTTTCCAGTGCAGAGGAGGACAAGCCATAGTCTCCTTTCCTCTCTAGCTAGATTTACTGTAGAAAATGTCAATTTTTCCAACATTTGTGTTAGCAGAGAGCAAAGCCCAGAAGTCTCCCCGCATGAACACTAATTATCTAAGTAGACTTTTCCATCTATGTTTGCTTACACCATAAATTACTGTTGCTTATGAGTGTACACCTGGCAACACCTTCTGCCTTTCATAACTCTATGGAGTGTTAATGAATTGGCTACAATTCAGTGATTTTCACCTTTCTCAGTGCTTATTTAAAAGCAAAAAAAAAAGCCAATTAAAAAAAAAAACCAACAAAAACTAAGCCTGTCTTGGAAAATAATAGTAACTGTTTCGGTACTAACTGAGACATTATTTGAATAGTTTACATCTCATGAAGGGGAAATGCAGTTATCACTCTTGAAAACCATGAAGGAAAATGTGTGTTTTGCAAGGCAGGCTGGAGATACCTGATCTCTGGTTTGGGAGGGTGATCTTTGGCGGGGTAAATCAGCCCACGTGGGGCTTTGTGCTGCCACTGCAAGCCTGTGTTAGGGATCTGGGTGAGCTCATTTAGACTTGTGCCTGTTAAGTGGCACAAATTAAATTTTTGCTCATGTGTATTAAATGCATACAATTTCCTAGGTATGTATGTACTTTGGGAAGAAACCACAGATGCCTGTTTCTAAAGCCAGCTGGATAAGTGAAGTATATACCTATAATTCTAAACCATAACTTCTTACATCTCTTTAGTCTAAAGGTAAAAAAGAGGGGACACAGCTGTGGATTTTAGACTTTCTTGTTGCTCAGACATCAGATTTTAAACGATCTGGTAGCATTTAGTTATCATTGTCATTCTGCTTACCAAATCTATGTATATTCCAGATTCTGTTGGTGTTTTGAATAACCATCTTTTTAAGATGGAAGCTTGCTTTCAGTGAATGGGTGTTGAAGAATGAGGCCTCTGGAGCTTCTGGAGGCCGTGCTGCCTTCTTGTTAGAGGGGCAGGATGAGATCACTGTGGGCTTAGGTTAAAATTTTTTCTGAAATAAAGAGAAAATTGTATTTTCTTGACACCTCTATACCAACAAATTTGTAATGAAGGAATCCTCGGAAAGAACTGAAGCTTTCCATGTTGGTCTGTGTTCAGCCAGGTATCACAGCAACTCATGATAATTATTTTGCGCTAATTTATCTTGAATCTGGGCATTGCTATACGTAAAGCATTTCTGCTGGAGATCTTCATGTTCATAATACTTTGAGCGACTAGAATAACTGGAACCAAACTTGGCCGTATCTGCCATCACCAGTTGATGTAACACCATCCGTCCCTTTCGGAAGAGGCAATTGTCCTTTGAAGACTTTAAGAACAAAGTAAAGGGAAGGAAAATGTGAAGCTTTCCAGTAATCCTCCAGCCACCTCTCTCCTGCTGCCTTGAGCTAAGATATCTCTTCTCTTTATCGCAATCAGATAGTGGCCTGTAGCACTTTGTCCTACTGACTGGGGAATGTCTTGAGTCAATTTGCACTCAGGCAGTCTAGCAGAAGGGTGTATGTGCTGGCCAAGATAGCTTCCAGAGCGAAATTCCTCCACCGTGACTAATTCTGGGTGGTGAATTTCAAAATCGAACCTTTCATGATTTGTCAAGGTATACCCAAAGTTCCTACAGCAAAGAGAGAGGGATCAGCTATTGAATGTCTAAACCCTTTTTAGTCTTTTTTTAATCTGTCTTTAAAGTGATGATAGCTCTTGCCTGTCCATTTAAAGGCATTTTATAATGTCTTTGAGTGAATAATATAAATCCTCTATGAAAGACCACAGGAGCCTTTGCTTTTCTGTACACCACCCGGAAAGCAAATATATTTCTGTCAGTTGTTACTGTTTGACGGATGTGTGTTTTCACATATGCATTTTGATAAGCTTCATCACTACAGTCGTCATAAGACACATTTAAATTCAGCCAGGTAAATAAAGTAAAGAAAGAGTTCTGACTCTATAGGAACTGTAAAAGCCTATGGCTTTTGTGTGGATGTTGTGCACTTGTTCTCTCTGCCTGAGCAGTGCCAGTATGTGTCTGAACTGTGCTGATTTTGTGAGGGATCGTATTTTGGTTTCTAATCCTTCTTTCTTTTGAAATTCATTTAAAATTGACCCCTTTTTACCATTTTTTGCTAAGTGACAACTTTTCATGATGTATCTGTTCATTGAAGACACGTATTTTAAAATTAAACAGAACTGTCCACAGTTTTTTATATGATACTCCAAAAGCAAAACGTTTCTGTGAAACATTACTTGCCCTTTCCTAGATTTCTGACCAATATTTCGTGGCATTTTGATTCAGTTTAGGTTTCTCACCTCCAAGCTGTATCTTAAGGGTACAGTTGTATGCATTTGATATTGATACTTTGAATTGAATTATTTGGAGAGAGTCTTTGGAAGAATTGGTTAAAAATTTGATGGAGAAGATGGCCCAAAATAAACACCTCAGTAATTCGCTAGAAGTGTCCATCCCTGATCAGGAAAAAAATATTTTGAGATTATATTTATTATCTCAATAAAGTATCATTTTTGGGTATGAAGCACAGATAAACCAAGAAAACAGGTATTGCAAAGCAATTTAAAAAAAAGAGGGCAAAAGCAGTTATTAAACTGTGTTGACAAAGTATCCGAAGGGTCAAGCTGTGATTCGGGATACTTGGAATGCGGTTGTTGCCTGAATTTCCCTGTATCAAGAAAGGGAATGACAAATTGGAAGGGGTACCGTGAAGACCAGGTGGTGGAGTGGGTGGGACTGTGTGGGTGTTCTCTGGGATTTTGGAAGAACTCAATGTGAAGTAGGGCTTCGGGGAACAAAATAGTCAAAACAACAGGATAATAGCTGGCAAGGGGCTAGTCAGGTTGGAGAGCTGATAACTCCCACAACTGACAAATCTCTGGCTGTGAACACTTGTCCTTTGCTGGACTCCATATGCCTGGTGAGGATGCTCCTGCTTTCAGCGGCTTGTTGCTGCCCTCGTGTTTTTTCCTAGTGGATTAGTTCACATGAGCTCCCTAATACATTCTGTCTGCCAGACGAGCTCAAGTCATCTATTTAAACAGCTTAAATGGACCCAGTTGGTATTATCTGGAAAACTTATGTAGGGAATATTTGGAGAGCTGTAGCACTGGTGTCTTCAGTTAGAAGGGTCCTGGGGAGCAACCAGGAGGGAGCTAATGGCTTTAGCCTGCATTACCAAAGAGACCACCTATTTGTAACTTCGGTCAGAGGGGTGCGGTTTTTGTTTGGTTTGGTGTGGGTTTTTTTTTGTTTTTGTTTGTTTGTTTTTTTGTGTTTTTTTTTTCCCTCTTCTCCCCCAAAATAAATATCACTGTTGTAGTTCATCCATACGCAGAAGGCTGGTGTAAGACTTGTGTGCTGTGGAAGCACTGCTTCGAACCTCTTTTGAAACTAGCTTTTACATAAACTGGTGTGATTTTGGCATTGATTGTCAGTAATGGCACCAGTTTTGCTGCCCGAAGACAGGCTTTCCTGGGACCAGGGAGTGACGGCACCTTACTTAAAAAGACCACATTAACAAAGCCTGTACAATCAGGGTCTTGCAAGCTGCTTGGTTGCAGGGATGTGGCAGGACCGTTGCGTGTCTGAGAATGAAAGGTTCAATTTGGGAGTCTTCAGCGGGAGAAGACGCCGTCATCCCCAGCAAAGGGGAGTTCTTCTGGGCTTTGCAATGCTGCACTTGTAACCAGAAAGCAATAAGCCAACAAGCTGAATCTAGTTGAATCCAGATTGATGACATAAATCCAGTTGTGTGACGATGTGTTATAAATGCTTTGGGCCTCTACAGCAGTTGTTTAGCTTAAACTGAAGAGGCTTAAGCTATTGTTTTATTATAAAGATACTATCTCTTCTCATTGGAGTTACAAGAAGGGAAATTGCACAAATACTTTTTAATATTGCCATCCAGTATATCCACTTGTGGCTGTAAGTTAGTTATATTTTCTTATTGAATGCTAAACAATCTCTTGTGTTTTCCTATCAAATTAATTACTTACAGCTTGTTACCAATTTTTATTTTGTTTTAACTTCCCTGGAACAGTGATCTGTTCTTCCTGTTTTGCAGTGAAGTAGTTAAAAACACTTGCTCTGATTCTGAGAAGTGTGATGTAACTTGTAATGGCAAAAAGTTCAGGTCGCTTTGACCAAGTCTCCCCCAAAATAGCTCATTAAGAAGTAAAATATTCAAAATATGTAGCTGTTGTATTTGTTATTTACCAGTGTTTTATGACAGTAATTCTTCCTGACCCAAACTTTGATTTTCAAGGTTGCTTAGCAGAATAACAAGACAATAAAATAACCCTGATGATAAACTCTTTCTAGCTTTATAAACTTATTTCTTAGCTTTTCATAGTGTGAAAAAAAAAATCAATATATGGTTTTGATGTATACTGTCAGGACAGGCGGCTGGGGAAAGGAGCTGTGAGTTTGGGCTGGAAAATTTGGGGTCATGTTGTCACACGTTTCTGCAACATTTGGTTAGCATCCATGCCCTTCACCTGCTGCTGAAGTCTCCTCTACATTTTGGTTGTTTTTCAAAGCCCTCGTGGCCAGTTGTTAGCTAATATTATTGGCCCATAACTGGACAGTAATAGTCATTACTAGCTAATGAGCTAATTACTAGCTGGGGGAACTAGGAAAGCCGGGAGCCCCTTACAGAGAAGACTCTTTTCTTCCAAGCTTTGAACTGAAGGCATTTTTACCTCCAGCAAGTGTGAGAGCTAAGCTCTTGGCACTGGGGACGCAGCCCTGCGTAGCCTTTTCCTGCTGGATAAGGACCTACGCAATAGTCAGGCACGAAGCAGGATTTCAGACCTGTAGTTGTAATGATCTCTTAAGAACGTATAGTTACTGGAAGTGTCACTGAATGGTCCATAAATTTTTCTGCTGTACTGCACTGAATTACTACTTTCCATTTGGCTGATTAAAATGACTGTACCAGACTGTATTTTTATTCCATTTGTTAAAATACGTACTTTGCAGTTTAAAAGTTGTACATTACAGCTACATAACGTTAAGATCTTTGAGTGCTTTGTCAAAAATGTAATGCTAAAACAAGGGATTAGTGGATAGCCAGCAAAAGGTCATGTTGGGAGCCAACTTATTATGCAGGAAATGTATATGTGTACCGGATGACTCTATATCCTTCCAGTACTGGGCTGGATCGTATTTTCTGCAAGATCAATGCCAACGCTCCTTTTGAGTTCAATTGGGAACAGAATCAGCACCTTTAATACATTCTGTCCAAGAAGGATTGTATGAAATAAATGTATATCCTTATGCTCTGTTTCCATGAGGATTTTCTTCAGGCATTTATCATGAGGCAGCATCTTCATTTCTTTCTTGTGGTACCCCAGAGCAGTAAGAGATGCGGCCACTCCATGTGTCTGTGGGAAGGATCCCAAACATTGCCCTTTTGTACTTTGTTTCACCAAAATGCAGGCTAATTGAGCTATTAGAGAGAGACGGAGCCTTAGATGTTAGGGGATCACATCCATCCCATATTGCTGGTGGGTAGTTAATATTATCAGATGATTGTTTGGAGACAGATGGGAAATATCCTGAGGGTGTGAATTTGCTTTAGAGCGGATTGAGAGGTAAAGCCTGGTAAGACAACTGCTGCTAATTGGTGCCATCCTCCTAAGCCTGCTAGGGACTGAGCATGCACTGATGTCTGCAGTGCTCAGATCAGGGGCGAGGTGAATTTATAGCAGAATGCGTGAAAGCTTTCACTGCTGCAGCCGTGCTGTACCTGATCAGGAATAAATAAAGTATTTCAGTGTCCAGAACTGTCAGGTGAGCACAGAAGAGGCTTTTAAACATGGTTTATAAAAGGTTAACTATTCAGAAAACAGTTCTTTCGGAGGGGGAGAGGGTGAAACTATGCTAGGGAAGTTCCCAACCTTTCTGGTTACAACCCGCCAGGTCCGCAACCAGCACTGGAGTCTCATCATGGAGAGCGTGGTCCCATCTGACAAAGGAAATTATACGTGCATAGTAGAAAACCAGTATGGATCCATCAATCACACCTACCATCTCGACGTTGTTGGTAAGTAAAACTCTGTCACATGTAAGACGATGTTTTTAATTAATGGAGTTTCTCTATTAAAACATTTAGAACTAAGCTGGTACATTTTGCATTAATTTTGAAGATGATTTCACAGTGTTCTAAATATTTCACTACATAACCATTTGCTACATAACTTTATATGTTCATCTGTCTCACTCGTGTCTGTAGGACTAATCTACCCATGCCTTGGCAAAGGTGTAATATCCATATGTGCAAGTGAGTTCTTGTTGCTGTGGTACACCTACAAGATTACTGTGCTGAACAAATAATAAATACTGATGCAATTTTAATCATTAGCATTACAATTTAATTATTAATTGTACAGTTGTACTAACACAAATTTTAATAACTGCAGTTATGAAAACTGTCAAGTGATCCTTTAGATTGCTGTTGTTATAGCTGAAATGAATTTTTTTTTTTTTTTTATGAAAAGCTAGATACTGACTTTGAAGCTAGTGCAGATCTGGAGCTTCAGGAAAAGTACTGTGCATTCACAGCAGTATAACGGAGATCCAACTGTAGCCCATTGCATGGGCTATGAGGAGTCCCTGAAACATAGGTGACAAAAATTGTGAAGAAATGGTTTTACTTGGGGACAAATTCTAAAAAGCTGTCTGAATTCTTGGGAGTAGCAAAGCTGTGATTCAGCAGGACTACTAAGGACATGCTTAGTGATATTAACTTAATAATACCAGAATCTTGTTGACTTTAATAAGGCTTACACATATTTACTTAAGTGCTTAGCTGAATTAGGGCTTGAAATCTCAGGAACCGATTCCATTCACCCCTCCTCTTGCTGATTAGCCTGGATGGGTGTGAGCAGTTTTATTGACTCAAGGCATTGCTGTCCAAAAGTAATCAGTTTGGCTGTTGTAGGAGGACCCGCTGGTAGTGCCTTTGGGGACCTGAGCTGCAGTTTCTGAAGTATGCCTTGAATGGGCTTTGCTCTCTCCAGGCTTGTGGGATGATCTGAGGGTCACAAGCTCTGTGGATAGAACTTTTGATCAATCAGTATTGAAAGCAAAAATGAATTTGATGATTGTAAGCTATTTTTGGCTGGTGGCTGACAGCCCGACTTATTTTGTGGAGGATCTTACTGTGAATTTGGGTTTATATGACCCAAACAGGGACAAAATTTTCATTTCCCTATTTCTTCATTGTCTTTTACCATGACTAAAAATGCATCTCTCGCATTGTTTTGGATGCTCTTTAAAAGCAGCATCTTATTTTGTCTGAGACCCCCCAAATCCAAAAGAAAACAAGTGCCAGCTTCTCAGCAGCAAGAAATGAAAACATTCCTCACAAAAATCTCAGTGAGAAAATGCCTTCGTGGAGCAGAGAAGGAAAAAGATAAATTTGTGATGGGGATGCCATCAGACTGAAGCCTTACCACCAGCCCCAGTATGTTTAAGTCTTCAAAGCCAGTTTGTGAACCACCCGTCTCACCTGTACTTGGCTTTAGGTAGTTCACACTGAAAGCAGTGAGGATTTTTATAGCCTTGGCAATATTTTGTCATCCTTGGCAGAGTGAGCTATGGGTATTGTTGAGGTGAACCGAGTGACTGGCAAAGCCATTTTTGTTTGAACACTTGTTTAAGCAAAGTTTACGGAGGGTGCAGCAGCAACGCCTGCCAGAGAGGGTAGTAAATTGTGTTCTGTGTGCCGCTGTCCTCTGCTGACCACCTTGCCGGAGGGCGCGAGCTGCTCGCGTGGGCTCGCCAGGGTTGAGGCTTGATTTACAGAGCCTAGCCCAAGAAGAATGTAAGGAGGATGATGAGTTGTGGGATTTTTGGAGTTTTTCTTGGGTTTTGTTTTTTTTTTTTTTTCTTAATCCTTTAGGGAGCCTAGATTGACTCAACTTTGGTTTTGCTTAAAACTGTTTTTTAGTAGGCTACGTGGGCAGAAAAAGCCCGTTTTGCAATACTGGGAGTTTTCCTTGCTGAAACAAAACTGGCTAAACGTTCCCCTTCCCTTCTCTGTCCCCTGCTCCCTTTCCTCGTTGCCACCCCAGTCCCAGTCTGGCATGTTTCAGGTTGACTGTAAGTTTCTTCACCCATTTTTTCTAGCAAATGTGTTCGTGGATGATGCGGTCACTTGAGCAAATATTTGTCAGAAGCCCTCTCACCTCCTCTCCCCCTTTGAGCCTTTTGAATGTCTTCCATTGAGGAATATTATGCAGAAATTTATTTTTCCTGGCAGTAAATTATAGTGACCTGCATGAATGAATGGAATGGTAATAAGGATTATGTCATTTATTTAAATGTCTATTCCTTTCCGATAGAGAGGCAGAAAAGTAAATAATGAGATTTTTCTAAAGTGACTAGTGATTTGGGGTGCTGGGTACCCATCTGATGGCACCCAAAGGTGCCCTGATTTTCCCTGAGCGAATATTCAGCATTTTCTGATGCTCAGGCCCTGTGAAATAGGAAACCAGAAGTCCAAAAGTGACTTTTGCAACTCACGACCTGCATTTTTAGAGCTCTGCGTACTTCATCATTTTACTTCCTTTTTGCATTGAATTTGAGTTAAAGGGTATAATTGTTGTTTTACTTTGAAAACATATGTATGGGAACGCACACCCTAAGATACCTGTGCTGGATTTAGTGTGAGTCTTTCAAGAGATACTGCATTGGGACTTTAACCTAAAAGGGGGATTGATGTTAGAGAGCTCAGCCATTTCTGTGTTGCCAAAAGCTTGTAATAATCGTGGAGGTTGGGCATAAAGTTGCTGAAGCAGTAAATTAAGACTGGCCAGAAGGGGAAACTCTGACAGTTTTTCTAGTTAAGAGAGTTCTACAGAAGTTAATGTTGTGCTTTTTTTTCTGTTCTCATATGAATTTTCAGTTCCCACAGGGTTGTGGAGAGTTATGGATGTTTGTTTAGAGGCAATTGCATACGTAGACTGCATCTTAGAAACTTCAGGTCGTAATTTTAGGTCAAGTTGTGTGTGGAAAACTGTCAGTTGAAAGCCTCTGAAATTGCTTTTCCTATATGGTTTAACTGGTTCCAGAGTTGATTAAGTGTAAGTAATAGCAAATGGTATTAAACATGGTAATGTATTACACTAACATGAGCATCTGACTATATGGTGTAATGTAGAGAACCCTCTTATTATGTCACAGATTTGGGAGGTATCCCAGCAAAAATCGTGCCAAATAATGACACAATGCTAGTTAGGAATATCCAGTATTACTTGATGCCAATAACTTTCCAAACCTTGAACTCTTTTGACAATTAAAAGCCTGGAGCCAGCAGGGCTGAGTAGTTTTCAGTCAGAATGTAGGTGTGAAGTATTCTCGTTTTTACCTTGTAATTACTTGCAAGAACCCTCTTAAAATAGTCAACTCAGCTCAGATGGTCTCATTCAAATTTACAAACCTGGCAAAACCGTTGCACTGAATTTTTTACAATGGGAGTAGAAAATACTGAAGAAAAAAAGCAGCAAGGCGTTGGCAGCCTCTCTGAATTGCACAGGATACTTGTGCACATTGACAGCCTTAGTGGGGAATTGTCCAGTGGAGTTGGCCAGGATATTCTGTGTTGGACAAAATTGTTCTTTAAATGTTCGGGATACCCCAATCGACTGCCTTTTCCTCTCTCCTCCTCCTCCGTTTCAAAACAGGGGCTTAAGCAGGCTGTATGCGGGGCTTTGCTCAGGGATACAAATGTGTTAGATTGCCGTAGCGGCAAATGGCGGCAATACAAAACTCCATTAGGATCCTGTGAAAGGGAGATGCGTTGATTTTAGCTTTTTATTGGAGCACTACCCAGAGGCTTCAGTTAGTATCGGATACTTATTGTCCAAGGGAACGTGCCAGCGCACAGTAATTGCCTACAACCGAAATGCGGAGAGGACAGGAGAAGGAAATGTCACTGTCCATTTTATAGATGAAAAACCGAGCTGTGGAGCGATGAAATTTCTTGCCCTGGGTCACACAGGAAGCTGGTGGCAGAGCCAAAAAGCAAAGCTGGTACTTGAATCCTAATCCAATACCTTAATTAAAAGAATGTTCTTTCCCTTGTACAGTTTAGCCCGTCAGCTGTTTTTTATACATGCAGCTGAAGTGCCCTTCTATTCTTTTGTATTTAATGGTGGGTAGAAACTCACATTTTTATAGAAAGCTTACTAATAGACTAACTTCGTTCTCATTAAACATATATAAAGTCACGCAGTCTTAAGGGAGGGCGATTGCAAACGATGTGGTTTTCACTTATGAGTTGTATTGTAGTGAATCCGGGTTGTAGGAAGCAACGTGGGAATGCAGCCACTGAGACTTGTATATAATTAGATCACTCCTGGATTGCAATTATCGCTGGAGTACAATTTCAGCAGCGGCAGTTCTGTTTTAAGCATGGAAGTAACTAATTGAATTTATATTTTAATGGCAAAAAAAAAAAGGTTGGTCTTTGAACAATGCTAGTGCAGGTAGCCATTTCTGTCCTATTTAATGTCATCATCCAGGGAAACAAAAGATGGTTTGGTTTCAGATGAAGTTTGGCACATTACCTCATTTACTGGGTTTTATAAGCAGCTGCCGTAGCACGACACCTTCCAAGAATGTGTAAGAAGACCCTGCTGTTTACTAGAAAAATGAACATAACTTGTCACAAATATTTTTTTTTTTTTAAAAGTCCTTTTGCAGCCAGTTTAGCTGTACTTTGCCCAGTTTCTAATTTACCTAATAGCCATGCCTTTGGTTCTTGTTACTGAAGAGTGAACTCCAGCAGTGGCAGAGTATCACGCGGTTGTCCCTTACCAGTAATTTGTATTTTCATATGAAAACAGTGTGAGAATAGCTTCTCATCCAGCAAGCATTTTAAATGACTCTCAACTTAAAGCTTCTGCCCCAGAAATCTCATGTTTGAGTGGTTTTACTGATGGGTGTGCAAAAAACCACTTTTATTCTGAACTCTTGGAGGTTTAGAGGGCTTTAAGGTGAATTTTATTCTCACTTTTTACAGCACGTTATTAAAAAAAAGAAATCTACTTTTTGCTATTGATACTTAACTGTTTATATTTCCCTTAGTTAAGGCAGAAGAAAAACCTTTGGTTTTGTTTCTACTCAGTTTTATTTTTGGATTTTCATGTGCTCTCAGAGTCTCTAGCTGTGAACATGGCACAGACACATATATATATATTTTTTTTTTTTTAAAAGACATGTTTCCATTTTGTCATTCCCGAATTCATAAAAACATATGCATTGTTATTTGCTTTTTGCTGAGGCTTGTTTTGTGGAAACAAAGTTCAAAATTAGTTTGTCTTAACTATAGTATGTTCCTTAATTTCCAAAGAATTATTTTAGGATTCATGTTACATATGAAAAATCAACTGACACCAACTAAATACATGCCTTGGATGCTGCATCACTAATGTCTGGCAGGAGTTAAATGTAGGTATTACAACCAAGCCTAAACTTGCATTTCTGGCAGATGTGCTTGTAGTTGTTGACTGGCTCTTTACATGGACAAGCTTTGGCTTGACGTCTTCACCCAAGTGCTTGCGGCATGGGACATGATGAGACAGGGGCTGAAAGCATGAAGGAATTCACACTGATGCTTGCCCTCGGGTATGTGGTTAGGCCGAGAGGGAAGAAGATTTTATTTAATGTACTGATAAGCCTGAGTGTGGACTTTACACCTGGCACTAGGCTTTTGGCAAGGTGTGTGCATCTGAGAAGAAATTACACAAATTGCTTAGTGCTGGAGGCTGTGCGGTTCACTGCTGAAAAGAAAGACCACAGTGTGATGGTTTAGCTCAGGGAAAATGAAAGCTTATGGGTTTTTTCCCCCCTCTTTCTTAATAAGGTAAAACCATTCCAACCCCCTAGTTTTATAGCGTTAAAGCTTCTGATTTCATTGGAGTAGTCTGGCTAAATTACATTTTATGGACAAATACTGGTGTCATTACTTCATCTGCTGGGTGAACAGTGAATTTGTCATGTTTGGAATGCTTCCTGCAGAGCCTGCTGGGGGAGGACTGGTCTCCCTGTCCCACTTTCTGTCTTATTACAGCCCCAAGGCAGGTATTTCTCTTTCTTTTGATGAGTGATGAACAGGATATTGTTTCAGCTCTGTTATTATCATTTTTAATCATGCCTTCTAATTCGTGCAGTGTCCTACTCGTGGAAATGCAAGTAGGAATTTGCAGGAGTTGTCTGAAGATGCTGAGAAGACTGTTGCCTTGTTAAATGTGGAATTAGCACGTATCAAAAGCCATGTCTGTGCCTAATCAGAGCGGCTTTTTGACCCGGTCCAGTCTTTTCTCAACAATTTTGTTACTGAGAAAATCAGCAGTGTATTTGGCAGTAAATTGATAAAGTTACATCCTCTTAAAAAAAAGAGGCGGGGGGAAGCTTGAATTATCACAGATATAGAAAAATTGTAAATGAGCTGTGATACAGACTGGATGAACGAACCATATTAATGGCAAACACAAGGTTCTTAATCATGACTGTCTTATTAATGCACCTGCATTTCTTCATGTTGTCCCTGAGCGTGGGAGAAAACGCAGAGGTGGGACAATCCCGTGGCTGCAATGGGATAGCTGCCCGTGGTGGGTGAGATGAATCCTAACTGGGAATACCACACTGGTGGTTTTGGGGATTAAACTAGGATTAAAAAACATGTAGCAGAGGTGGAAGTGGATGGAGATGATGGCACTCAGTGGTAGACTGGAGTGGTAGGCATTGGGGGTTGTGCATGATTGTATTTAGCTGAGGCTGGGGTTGGTGGCACTGGGAAGATACAAGAATGAAAGGGTGTGGGGTGTCTTCCCAGAGGTTTATAATGCAGGAGAGAAAAAACCTTGAGGAATGGGTACCGGGGTGAGATAGGTAAGGGGGTGAGAGTTCTGGCAGTACCAAAGTGTGCACAAATTAGTCAAATGTGAAATTCTGTGGCTGTTAGAGAAAAGGTTGCAGTTACAGCCTTCGTGTTGGTGTCCTCTCCTCTCGCTGCTCTGCAAACCACTGTGTGACTTGAAACCCAGAGGTGGCTGTGTTTCACAGGTTTTCAGGATTTTCAGTCATTAGGTCATCTTTGGATTATTGGATCTTTGGATTACTACTGTTTGTATTACTACTGTTCTCATGGTGCAGCTTCAACGGCAGTTGTTCCAATTAAACATAAAAATAAAGTGAAATCTAATTTAATTAACAAATCATAGTTTGTTAAGCACTTTTGAATATTGAACTGCTCTGTAAATATAAAATATTAAGATTGGTTTTCCAGCTTGCTCTTTAAAAGGTTGCATGCATATGTTGACATTTTTGACTGTCAATGAAAGAGAAACACTGATACTGTCAGAACTCAAGCTGAGTGAAGAACTCAACATGACAGTGTATTAGTTGGAACAAAGTTAGTCTACCATTTTTACAAGATGATTGTGAAAGACTAAAATTATATATACTTTTAGGGATTTTTAATCACCATCAAAAATAAGGCGATCAAAATAGTTGTTTTTAAGTTGTATTCTGCCTTTACAAGTGAATATGTGTGCGTTGCTTAGTGTTTATACCTGCAGCATCATTTCTGCTATTAGATTGGATTATATATGTTACTGAGCAACATAATTTCATTTCAGCTGTTGGTTTTAAATATATGTTTAAATATATGTTTCCATTGATACCTGTGCTAATGCACTGTTTAGAGTGTTGGCGAAAACCTCCGATGTCTACATTTGAATGAATATTCCAACAAATGACTTTTCCTGCCCCCCCCATCAGTGGAATTTTCTCAGAAAGCAGTTGTGTCACCTGCCGCTCAGCCAGAGGCGGGTGATGGTGCTCCCTGGGCTCGGGGGACAGCGTGTAAATCTGCCGATGAATAGGTGCAGCGAGGAGTGGTGCGCAGAGGGGTTTGTAAGGGCCATCCCTCTTGTTCACTATAAAGAACTGAGAAATGTAGAGGTGCGAGGAAGTAGCTGGGCTGATTTTGCATGCCTCTGGCTTCGTAGGAAGCTGGCCGTTTGGAGTGTATGCTGAAAGGCAGGAAAATGTGGATGCAGAAGAGAGGTGAAGAACTGTAGGAAATAACAGAGGCAAAACTTTCTTGTTTTGGAGCACAAAGTTTGCGTCCAAGCGTGGCCAGCCTAAGTGCTTGCTATGAAAGCTCTTGCATCTTCTGTCTTGCAAACTTTACCTGGATTTACCTGAATTACTTGAAATATGACAACAAATGCGTATAATCAGGGTCTTCCCAAGAGCAGTCGTCTTCAGCATCTGGTCCAACATTTAGAACAGGTCCTGGGTTCTGTGTTGCAGAAATGAGTGTGATCCTGATGGAGGGACATCTCCCCTCCTGACATGGGACCGCATGATGGCAAACTTCATCATCAGGGGAGGCAAGCCTGAAGGCTGGGTCAGGTCCAACATAGACATGTCTTAAGGCTGAGCCAGGATGGTCCAGCACAAAGCATTGAAACTCTGGGGGCTGGAGCTCCTCTCCCACCCTGGGAGCCTGTGCGCAGGTATGGTCGGTCAGCCGTGTCTAGCGGGGAGGCAGAACACCATGGACCTTTCGATAATTTCACACCTGCGTTCCTCAATAGAGCAAGTGTGCTGTGTAAGAAAAGGGGGAGAAGTGTAGAAATATAAGAGGGCTTTTAAAGGTTTACATAATCTTTTTCCATTTTACTTTAAAGGCAGAGCTGTTTTCAGGAAAGGAAATTTGGAGGATGAAAAATATGCAGTCAGGTCACAATAACAACAGCAATAACAACTCCCACCGTGTGCTTTTTGGCATCGCTGGGCGCACTGGTGAGTTAAACCCACTGCAGCTGGGAGAGGACATCATCCCTGTGGGAGAGATGGGTTTTGCCAGGCATATGGTAAACCTTTGGCAGAGCCTACTGGAGAGCCCAGTCCAACGATGCTGGACCCCAGCATTGTCTCTGGTTATTATAAAGCAGCCGAGTGCTGGGAGCTGTGCATGGTACAAAGGATGATATATCTGTGCATAAAAATTAATGCAGTCTCTGGAAACGGCCAGAACAATAAAAATTTACCACTTGTCTGTGAGAAGTTGCAAGTTGTTCTTCATATTCTCTTGTAGCCTCTTTCTTTTAGGGCACACTGAAAAGAATTTAAATTAAAATTTCAGCTCCTCATTGTTCTGTTTCCCGTGTTTTTTTCAAACCAAAATAAGGCCTCTCCCCTCTTTGTTCAGACATGTATGAAGCTTTTGCTTATGCATGCACTGTGAGAGGAACACTGCAAGCAAGCTCCAAGATTAATGTTGTACAAATCTTGCTGCTATGACTTTTTCTGCTCCACAGCCCTGATGAAACCCCTTTGCTTTAAAGAGAAACTGGTCTTAAAACCCTGTTGATAATTTCACATTTTAAAACAAAAGTGTTCATGTTGCCTGCCTTAGCCCTGATCTTGCTGGATGTTCCCATCTGTTTTAACCCTCTGATATACGTGTGATTTGAGAGGATAGCTTTGAACTAGTTCTGATTGTGATTTTTTTTTTTTCCCCCTCCCTACTGTTTTCACTGACATCAACAGGCTTTGTATCAAGCCAAATAAGTTGGTCTTGCTTTCTTTTCCCTGGCTTGCTGCTGTATGAGAAAGGGGTGTGCAGATGAACTTATGCTGTAAAGGTGTTATGCGAAGATGAATTTTAGCTAAAATGCACATAGGACAGCAAGCTGATGCTATGCTGTAGAGCTATCCAAAGAGACAGATGGGATAACATCAGTGGGAGCTTTGCCTGCTGGAGAAACTGTGCCATTACTTCAAATCAGAGGTGAAGGTGGTGAAGCCAAGGACAAAGAGTTTGAGTACACCTGATTAGTTTCTGTAGAGATTTAAAAAAGGTACTGCCTTTTACTTGACGGACCTTGGTAAGAAGGAGGGCTTAGGTGGCCCAAGGAAGTTGGATGGGGTGGCACAGGCTTTGCTGTGGGTAGGAGGCTGTCGTCTTCTGGTGTCTGTGACAAAATTTTAATCTTTAGAACTAAAATTCTTTAATAGTCAGTGTTAAAATGCTTACTTTTACGACAAAGTATTCAGTGACAGCGGGAAATAATACGGAGTCTGGTTCCCTGCTGTCTCACTTTATGCTGATTGCTGATACTGGTCCACAAACCAAAGCAGAGATGGACCTTTGGGCCTAGTAATTACCAATGATGAAGTGTGTGACACACCAGCAGAAAGAAATGCCTCAAGTTTATATAAAAGGCTTCTAAATTTGAGGACAGAGGGAGTTTAGAAAGTGGTTGTGGAGATTAGCCCCTCACTCCCATCTGCATGAGCAGATCCCTGCGCTGCTGTGGGCCTCGCTGGGTGCAACTTTTGAGGGCCAGGAGCTCCAACTGCAGCGATACCCCTTTGAGCTCTTGGCCACCGAGATGACTTCTTCGAGTAGCGTTGGGCCAGTAGGAAATGCTGTACATGAAGACTCCTGCTGTACAGGAACGTTGAATAGTATGAGCATTTTTTGGCTAATGTCTACTGATAAAAGATGCCAAAATTTGTAAGGCGTGATTTCATCAGCACTGGTAATGCTGGTCTGATCCGTAAGCTCTTCTGCTAGTCTGCCTGAAAGGCTCCTGTTCTTTATCAAGCATTCTTGCCAGGGATGGTCTTTATCTCTTAGCATTTAATGACAGCGATCTGTTATTCCTTGTAGCCTTAAAACATCTCCTGTGATTTTGCAGAGTTTGGGAAGAGAGCATTGTCCCTAACTTGCAATGAATGCTACTTTGGCCTGTATAAATTACCTAGGAAGTGATGATTTGAGGGGTGTGTATGTATGTACATATAAATGGAACATGACAGTTCAGCAGCACTTCTGAATTGGCTATAAACAACATGCAGTGCTTCATATTATGCAGAAAGGAAACCAAACTGACGTGCAGCTGGTAGAAGCTGCTCAGCTCCTGGCTCACATATATATAGTGTATGACGTTAATTAGTAGAGGCGTTTTGCCTACACCTGCTCAGTTGTTTCGGATCTTTTGAAAGAGCCGCCAGCACTCAACCTTACTCCTCCATGCCATGGAGCAAATAGCGGAGTTAGCAGTGTTTTCCTTCCAGCATTTCATAGAGCACAGGCCCCCATAAGCAATTGCTTATTGCTGGAGAAAGGAAGCGAAGGTTTGGCTTGGCCCATGTGTAGAAAGCTACCTTGAAGGAGGAAATTCCTGTGGGGACTCTGACATCTGTTTGGTTAGACCCCTCCTGTGCCACTCCACCTGGGGTTATGGAGAGCAAGTGCAGTTTCAAATCGGGTCCTTTGTACGAACTTGGAAAATGCTGGATTTATTGAGAAATCTGAGTTGCAATTTCTCATGTCTTGGCTGCTCCTGGAACTCTCCTCAAAAAGAGCTCTCTAATTCAGAGAGCAATCATTAATCCAGCCTCTGAGTGCTTGTGAACTGAGGCCAGATTTGCAGCTCGTGTAGGTGGCATCTTTCATGAAGGACAGTGATCCTTGTGTCTCTCCTTCCAAGCTGCTTCTTTTGCTGTCAGCTAGAGCAGGACAGCAACTTGAAAGGTCTTCGCACACTGAACAGTGAGGGATTGACAAACATTTAATCTTTCTTTTAATGGTTGATATTTAGCCCAAATAGGTAGCAATCAGAGACTGATATCCTGTGGTTGGGCCCAGTGGCTTTAGTAAATGCCTTCATCCAGTGGTAGGTATCCACACCACCAAAAACATCATCAGAGCCAGCAATAGTATGTGTGTGTACAATCTCAACAGGGATGCCAAAAATGGAGTGTAGAGACAGTTGCTTGCACAGATAGAGTTGTTCCCTCAAACTGTGGCTGAATGGTCATTAGTGCCACTTTGGAGAAGAGGCAATTATTTCAGCTTTGAGGTGGCATGGGGTGCACTGGCCCTGGGGGAAGCTGGAGCTATACCCGAGAGGTTTCACGTTCCCGTCAACTCCAGGCAGCGGTTAAGTCACCTAAGAAGTTAGCATATAACTGCATTTTCTGTTGGAGCAGTTTTGGTAATCCCATGGGTACCGTTTGGAGGAGAGCATGAGGTGAGGGCTCTGGGTGTCCCAGAGATGAGTGACACCACTGGCTTCCCACTCCACAAGGCTTGTCCATGGTTCAGTTGGTGGCATGAGGGATGTGTTGGGCAGCTGTGCATCTGTCTGTAAAGTACCTGCCAAGGAAATCCCCAGACGTGATGCGTTGTTGGATAGGAGAGGACGCACGCAGTTAATTCGGGGACAGAGCCATGTAGCAACACATTCTTCTATCAGCAGTGCTGCTCCCTGAGCTTGGTGGCCTTCAGGGACCTCCTGTGTTAGGTACACAGCTCAGTGGCAATGGTGGGAGAGTTCTGCATGCCAGGTGAAGATGAAACACAGGAGAAATATTTCAGTCCAAGTGTATGGTGAAAAGGCTGGTGGTTTGTTGTTTGTTTGGTTTTTTTTTTGTGTTTTTTTGTTTTGGTTTGGTTTGGGTTTTTTTTTTTGTTTTTTTAAGGCTAAAGACTCAATCTTGCAAGTTTGGGATGCTAAGCCAAAGCCAAGGAAGAGGCTGTGATTACAGTCTGGCCTAAAACACTGTGGGATGCTTTTGAGACCCATAATTTACAAGATAGTTAGCATTTTCCAAAGCAACAGATGTTGCACGATTGGAAGGAAGGTGGTTGGGAATGGGCAGTGTTTTCACCAAACAGGGTCCAGACTGCTGCCGAAGACTTCCCGAGCTTGGAGTCAAGGCAAAATAAGCAACTAGAGCTGAACGTGCTGTGCTGACCAGGGCAAGTGAAGAGGGCATGGCAGGTCTGTGTTTTCAGTTAAGCAGAGACACAGCTGGATCTGCTTCATTTTTTATTCAGCGACGACTGAATACACAGAACCTCTACCAGGGGCTATTGATCCAGAATGGTTATTGATGCACTGAGAGGCATCATTTGAGGGAGCCCTCTGTAGCTTCACAGTGGCAGCCGTCAAGACGACTCCTTAGGAGTCAGTAACATTTCAAAACTGGTCTTAAGGACTCTGATAAATGTGTCTTGTCTAATTAAAAATTGTGGAAAAGAATTGGATAACGTTTCTTCTCCCCACCCCCCCCCCCCCCAGTTGAGGATCTCTCCGTTGTCCCCAGAACTCATGTTTGGTCTTCATTTGCTATTCAGCTTTTGTTTTCCTAGGCTGCACTTGAATCACACACTTGCAAGGAGAGGAAACAAGCACATTCAAAAGGAGAAAATAAGAGTAGTTTTCATTTTTTTTGAAATGAATCAAATGCCTTATCCAAAGCCCATTGAATTCCATGTGAGTTTTTCCCCTGACTTCAATGGGCTTTGGTTCTGGCTTTTAGCTCCCATGAAAGGTCCTGAACTGTCTGTGCTAGGGTGACAAGGAGGCTTGGATAGACAATTACCAGAGCTCTTCTCAGCCCCTGGCACAGCCAGGTTGCTAAGGAGACTTGGCCTCGGGATGGGCCCCAGAGCTCACCCCTTCCGGGGTTATTGTCTCCTCTCCCTGCCAAGGCACTCCAGTAGCGGCAGAGCCGCTCTTTCAGTCACAATACGCTCTACTTCGGCCTCTGGCAACGGCAAATCCTGCCCTACATCTTCCCTCCGCCGGTGTGCTCGGCGAGCAGCCTCTCTTCCCGCAGTTTTTCCATCCCTGCATCCCCTGCGCTAGGACCGGAGTGGTGGGATCGCATCTTCTGGGCTCTGTTGGCTCGGTTGGGTTTTGGCCCCTATCAGCCACCTCCGTACCACAGCATCTTCACCTCATACGTTTGCATCGTGACTTTCCTGTCTCTCACCTCTCTGATTGCCCTCTGTGTTGGCTGCAGCTGGTCAGCAAAAAAAAAAAATTCGAGGCGATAAAGCCGAGGGTGGGAGAGAGATGAGACCCTTTTGTAGGAACCACCTGTCCAGGGACTTAAACTTCTTAAAGAGTCAATTCTCAGGACTCTTTCAGGCTCCAGTGGTCATTTCCAGGGTAGTTCTTCCAGTCACTTCTCCCTCCATCATTTGTGGCAGGATGGGCTCCCACCCATCTCCACGTGTCCTGCAGGGCTGGGAGCTTCCTGGGCAGCTCCTTCCGTTGTGCCAGTTTTTCAGAAACTTAGAATTTTCCAGCTTTCCTGGATTCTTTGCAGTTTTCTCTCTTGGAGGAAGGTATTCTGAAGTTTTAACATTAACGGGCTAAATGATAGTTTCTTCTAAGCCATTGGGCAGGTCTCTTTGTCAGTTGTCTTTTCAGATAGCGAGTCTGTTTGTCTATAGATAAGCAAGCAGAATTGCTCAAGCAATTCTGAGCAGAAATCCTCAAGCGCTTGGCACTTTTATGGTAGTGTAAAATTTAGATGCTTGTAGCCTTGAATATGATATTCCTCACGTGAGCAATCAGTTTCACCCTGCCTTTTGTAGATAATTGACTCCTCAAATGGGGATGATGTTGGCTTTGTATCTAAACTGCAAGCTGGAGAAAGCAAGCTGGTGTCTGTCTCTTAAGGTGGGATCCAGCATTAAGCATGCTTTCTCTTTAAAAAGTGTTATAAAGTTAGACTTTGGGAAGAACTAGAGTAAAAATGAAATGTAACATATGGAGACGTATATGTAATTATCAGTTTGGCTCAATTACTTTCAGATCAATATGTAGAAAGTATTTTTCAATTTTAAAAATTTTTAAATATCCGTTACATTTGCTTTTAAAGCTCTATTACATTTCAGTTGAACCAGGAAGGTCTGTTTAAGCAAGCAGGGCATATCTATGAAAGACTTTGTAGATCTGTATGTAGTTCACTATGTAACTAATATTTATGGTAATAAAATTAGTATCTACTACTTCTTATGGTCCTTATGATGTAGCTTTTAGTATGTTTGAAGACAGCTAATCTATGGGGTGATTTTCTGTATTATAGCATATGCTGTTGACTTGGTTTTGAAACATGTTGTGTTAGCAGTGAGAGTGCATCACTAAAATTTCAGTGGGCAGATAGTGAAGATTTATTTCTTGAGGTTCTGGTTAAATTCAGTATTAATGAGCAAGGGGAATACTGAACTCAGTAGGGCTAGAGAGCTATGAGATCAGTTGCCAACTTGTTTTGTATGAAAATACAATTTGTCTGAGTTAAATAACTAGAGGTGTATATGGTCATTATAGTTTAGTGATGATCCTGATTATAATTATTAGGTTATGTAAGGCTAATAATAAAATTAGTTTCACCAGCCTTTAAGATTATTTTTAAAGGCAACTTTGACTCTTTTGCTAGTCTTTAGTAAAAAAGAACACACCGTTTCCATCTAATAATAATGTAGCCAGTTGTCTGAGTGATGATATCTGCTTACAAATGTAAGGCTTGTATTTTAAACGTGAAATAGTGATGTGAGATTTATGAATATGGTTTTGACAGTACCTGTGCTTAAGCAGAGTCCTTAGGCGGGTGTGGTTTGCAGAGAAATAGGAAAGACAGGACAGCATTCTGAAATGACTATTTCCAAAAAGTGATACTGCAGAGATTTATACTTGGTCATTTGTAATTAGTGGAAGTTTGTCCGTATTTAGTTATCTTCCTCAATACTGAGCGTATTTCTTGTGGTCCTTGGACTCCAGGGTTGTCATGAAACCCTGCTGAATTTGCATCGTGATGGTTTCGTTCTGTGCTGTTTGCCTGTGTGGGCAGAGGAATACTCCCTTCTGCTGAAGTGGGGGAGTTGGCGAGCACTAATCATTGCTCCGTGTGTCGGACGGCAACTTAAGTTTGTTTTTAACACATTTACCCTTAGAGAAGAAATTTCACAAATGTCTTACCTATACATATGCATGCACTTTATTTATTTATTTATTTTTTAAAGAAGGAATTTGGGACCAAGAATGTAAGAACTTTGCTTTTACTTCTTTGCTGCGCCTCCTCTTTTTTGGTAGAGGAAACGTTTGACAGTCGTCAATAAAAGATTAAATCATTGATGGCTATCAGGATAAACTAAACACGTTTCGTGTGTTGATGCTGGCATAGTAGGAACTTTTCCAAGATGTTTCAGGCCTCATTCTCTGGTTTGTTTAAGGGCAGAGAATAAGGTCACAAAGGAAATCAAACCCTGATGTGGAGAAATGAAACATGAGGCCTACTGACTTCTAAAAAACATTTTAAATAACATTCTCTAAGGTTTCATTTTATACTGAAGGCAGCTGTAATAAGTTTTGGAAGATGGTGTAAGGTTTCTATTAAAGAGAGATTTTTGCTTGCTGTTTTTGTACCCAAATGAAGGAGTGAGGGAGATGGAATTAGAGCTTATTTAGTATAAGGTGAGAAGCTAAAAGTTCTCTCCAGAACTGTAAAATAGTAATTCATATGTTCTACTGTAATTTACAAATTAAAAAATATTAAAGTGTTCCTAGATCTTTGAAAATGACACACATAGCCATGGAATAATTTAATAACTGCAACACAAATGCACTTTTGCCACAAGTAAAATAAGACTGCTGCTTTGTAGTACGCTGCCAGCATAGCCTCAGTGAATAAATTCCCAGTAGATGTTTGCCGCATGCCAAATATATTGGACTGTATAAAAGATCCCATTGTTCCATGGGCATCATTATTTGCTATTACACTTGCAATGTTTGCTTGTGAAACAGTTTATTGGAAACCAGTATGTTTAAGAAGGAACGCTTGATTTGAAATTCAGTTCATTTGGCTCGTAACGTCAAAGCTTTTATAGTGTACGGCCTCTAAAAATAAATATTTAGGTCCGCTGTTTTTTACTTATCTTCGAAGGAATTCCTGGAGCAGGGGAGAAAGGACAGCTTGGGCTGGGGATGGGCAATGGGCTTTTCACTTCTAATACGTATGTTGAAAGTATATATAGGTCAGTATTAACTTTCCGTTCTTCTAAAAAGAAACGGACAGAGTTAAGTTTGCACGAAGAAGGTGGTGAGTTCCCAGCTGGGCTGATGAAACGGCAGCTCTCTGAAGGGTTTCTGGGGAGGGTGGTATTGTCCATTGCGCCCACTGGATAATAAAGAAATTTAGTAAGTAGGGTCACCATTTTTGAGGAGTTTCTCTTATGCGATGTTTGAACGATTTTTATGCTTTGAATGTTTTTATGCTTTGCCCATTTGTCTTTTCCAGGAAAAAAAAGGCTGTTGGTGGCCCTGGAGGCTGGGGAGCGGGGCTCATACCCTGCCCACCACCCAGGAGATTTTAGCAGCTTTTAGACCAGGCTTAGTGAGGGTGGTGGAAAGCTGCCTCGCTGTCAGAGCTGAGGGCGAGGCTCCCATCGATGCTTTGCCCAAAGGCTATGTATATCGCACCCACAAAATGGGGCTGGGAACGCTGGCTGCAGTGGCTCTCTAGATGCCCAGATGATACAGGGTGCACTCGCTATATTCAGTGATGTAAGCCTCACCAAGAACATTTGATAAATGCTTAAGCAAGTCCATAGATTAAAAGCTCTATTGGCTCATGTTAAATACACCGCAGTTTTCTAGAGAACTCTGTGTTTCCCTGTGTCCTGCTCAGAATAAGAAAGAACTGGTATTTCTGCTGCTGTGTCTGGGTAAAGCAGAGAACAGCTATCATGGCAGTACTGGCCAGAGTGGTTTGAAAAGGTGAGCTGTCTGGTATGTGTGTCCTGCATGGGGAGTTTCAGTGCTGAGGCTTCTGCTGCTGGTTTTGAGAAATTCTCTTTGGTTTATTTTAATACATTAATCAGTTTTTTCAATTAATCAATAATCTTCCTAATTTGTGGAGGTTTAGTCCAATTAGAATGTTTCAAAACTCAGAGATACTTCTTACAGTAGCTCAAAAAAAAAAAAAAAATTAATTCTTGCTGAATTGAACTATGAAAAATACTTAAAGTTTTTAAGCAAGGTTTCTCCCCTCCCCCCAACGAGCTATTCTTTATATTACAAGTGTAGTGCTCAAGTCATCTCCTTTGAACTGTAGTTTTTGTTATACGTTTTGGCTGCAGTGTTATTTCAGAGGAGTCAGCCAACAGGCTTACAGGGCTTTTTGGCTCGAGTTCACTTACGGTTTTCTTGGCAGCTCTGCTTATTTATGCGTCTTTATTTCTCTTTCTCTCTCTCTCCCTCCCTCCCCACCCGAACAGAGCGATCACCGCACAGGCCCATCCTCCAAGCTGGCCTTCCAGCAAATGCCTCTGCAGTCGTCGGAGGTGACGTCGAGTTTGTCTGCAAAGTCTACAGTGATGCTCAACCTCATATTCAGTGGATAAAACATGTAGAGAAGAATGGCAGTAAATACGGACCAGATGGACTGCCGTATCTTCAGGTTTTAAAGGTGAGGCTTTACAGATGCCGGTGATGGTGACGACTTCTTTAAAGCATTGAATTTATTTGATGTAAATCCAAGAATTTTGAGATCTGAACTTCTTTTGAAAATGGAAGTGTTTATGTTAAAAATGAAATAATGAGTTAGATAAACATTCGATTGTGTAAATGCTAATTGTGCAGCCTATAGACACTGTTTTGCTCTCTTTTTACTTCTGTGAAGTCATTTATCTCTGGATGTTTCAGGCATGACTTATTCAGAAAAAAATGAAAACCCTCTTAAAGACATCATTGACGTTTATGTATGGGTAGAACGCATCCAGAACATACCTGGGACAATCTACTCCATTTCTTTCATGTTTCTTCAGCCTCCCTATTTCAAAGTAATGTGGCACCCACTGCCTAAAGCTTGTTGGCAGGATTGGGTTTTCTGGATGCTGAGCCTGCAGAGATGTCCGTTTTTCGCCGGCGTATCGGTGGTGCCATTCCTGCTGGCAGGCGTTTTGGGCAAGCCTGACCAAGGAGACTCCAAAGTTTTCCGAGCTGGGCGGCATTGCCAAAACTCGGCGCGTTGGCAGGCAGGACAGCCAGCTCTATACCGTCTTGTTCCATGCCAGCCCAAGTGCTTTTTTCCCCCCTCGCCGCTGTTTTCTACCTCCTCGTGTGATGCTTTGGATTTAAAAAAAAAAAAACACAACCAAACCAAACAACAACAAAAAAGCCAAACAAACCCCAAACCCTCAATGTTTTGACGCTGATACCTGTATGAAGTGGAAGGCATATTCTTATGACGTGTTGGTGGTGGGACCGTAGACAGCTTGGTGTCCGTTTTGGGCAGCAGTGACATTGTTCTCCTGTGTTATTGGTCTATTCTAGCATTCGGGGATAAATAGTTCCAATGCTGAAGTGCTGACACTGTACAATGTGACAGAGGCGGACGCTGGAGAATATATTTGTAAGGTCTCCAATTATATAGGGGAGGCCAACCAGTCTGCCTGGCTCTCTGTTCTGCCAAGTATACAAGGTAACAATGTTTTTTAAAGCAAGCTGGATGTAGAAGCTGGAAAAATGGTGCTTTGGGAGACTGCAGGCAGCTTGTAGGATAACTCTTTGGCCTTGTGGTATATGTGTAATCCTCCTTTGGTGATGCAACTGGTATTACACCAGCAGCCATGGAAAAATTCCCACAATATTTTGTGTGTACCGTAAGCACTGGTTTCTGACGCTGATCTTGATTCTCTCCTGTGTTTGGTGTCTTTGTGTCTGTGTTTACGTCCAGTTTTGTTGTTAATTCTGCATACTTTGCTGTTCACATAGGGTACTTTTTGAATAAGGTAATTGCGACCTAATTAGTGTATATTTATATATACACATGTGTGTATGTATATGAAACGTTCACATAAGTACCCACTGAAGCATAAGTCAGGTCAGTTTAGTCACTTGTAGCTTCCCACGTCCCCTGCGACTGTGCAGGGTGGGAGGGTTTTCCAGTTGTTAGTCACCCGTTATTAACTGGGTAATAACCGATCAATAACGATAAAGACTAGCAACAATGTGACTACAACTCACAACTAAATTTACTTTAACATGGTCTGGTAAAAATGTGTTTATTCCCTCATCATGTACTTCAAAGTAACATTTTTGAATGGAACAGAGACAAAAAGCAGCAAACAATAATTTCTCTAACTCTCCATCACAGAGACCTTGACACCGGTGCCCTGCTGCACCCGTCTTGGGACAGCTGGAAGGTTCCAGGTCTAAGATTTACTCTATTTCTATGAGTTTGGATAATCACTGATACACTGATTGGTTTGGTCCGTCATGACTTGTTGAGCCAGAGATTTAGCAAGTCTGGAGGGAGACCAGAAAAAAAAACAACCACCTTCCAGATTTTTTTGTCTGCCTCTAAGATTTAGAAAAATATATTTTATTTCCATCTCCTGGTTCTTGAACCTTTGGGGTCCAGTTTTTATCCGCATCTCTGAGAGCCACAACTGATCTTTTTTTGAACAAGAGCTGAGATAAGTACCTTCTACTGTGCTTCTAAGCAAACTACCAAATATTACCAGACTTCAGATTAAAGCGAGATTTGGCAACACTGCATAACGTACAATATTTAAGTGTAGTGCAGTGGATGATACAAGGACCATACACTGCTTAAGACAGCTACTAAGTTGTGTCTTTTGGAGCAGAATTTGCCCTTTTTTTTTTTCCTTCATCCTTTCAGTGTATATTTTTATAGTAAATTCTTTTCTCTGAAACAGGTAACTACATGTGAAGGATCCCGCATTCTGTCCTACTTTGTTTTCTCTTCGTTTTTCTTTCAACTTTCTTTTATTAAAAAAGAAGAAGGAGAAAAAAAAAAAAAAGCTTTGTGGGTTAATTTTTCCATGTCATTTGATTGCATGCATGTTTAGGTGGTGAGTTTAGGTCTGGTGAAGGGTGTTTGATTACTTTCTGAGGTGAGCTGGGACCTGTTGGTAAACGCCTTTTGGATGAGGGATTGTGGATGGGGAAGGAGCTTTGCACCTCTACACCTCTGCTTTTACAAAGTGCAAAGCCCTGTGGCTCCATCTCCCTATCCACAAGAATTCTCTCAATGTCTAGCTTTTTCTCTTGCTTCCCTCTTTTGTTTTTTTTTTAGGCTGCCGGTGTTAACACCACGGACAAAGAAATTGAGGTTCTCTATATACGGAATGTAACTTTTGAGGATGCTGGGGAGTATACATGCTTGGCGGGTAATTCTATTGGGATATCCTTTCACACTGCATGGTTGACAGTTCTGCCAGGTATACACTGCTCTCTTTCTGTGGTTTTTCCTCTTTTTTTTTCCCCTTGTTGATTGCTGCAGAATTAGCACGGCTTCTGTATCAGAAAAGGACTTTTACAATGATTTACAATGATTTTTTTTAAACACGGTTGTCTCAAGCCAATGAGTTGTTTTGTCACATATTTGCAACTCCAAAAACATAACAACAACAACAAAGTGTGGGGGAATGGCTATTGCACTTAACTGGAATATTTTTACATCTGTTACATGTTCATCAGAAATGCCAAGGAACTGCATTTCCTTAGCATTTCAGTGAGATAACTGAAAATCAGCACATTAATCATTGTAAACTTTTTCAAGAGGATGAAATTCAAAGTTTCTTATGAAGCTTTGGGACTAATTTGGCCACAGCCACGTACTGGTTCATTAGCATACGTGAGCTATTCAGTGTGCTTAAATTCACTTTTACCTATCATCCAAATCTCTTCTGGAAATTCTGATTTTAATGCCAATGGATCGTGTACAGAAGCAGTGCCTTCCATATCTTGGGAATCGGCTCCGTGCATCTTTAAACATTGCATGCTCTAAGAAAACAAGTAGTCATTTGCTTTTGCTGCAAAGCATGTCTTGCTGTTCTGGGGTTGATGATGTTTCTGTCCTTAAAAGAAACAAACATCAATGTGCTTTATTGCCTGAAAATTGTTATCAGCTGTTAGAAGATGTAACCGTAGTTGGTTTTGACACTAGTCAAATTTTCTCGTTTATAAGTGTTGGCAGCTGCCTTAGGAGTTCCTTTGAAAAAACATGAACCACCTGAGGTTTGCTGGGTCATCTTGTGCTTACCATTTATTAATTGGTAATCCTAAGTAAAAGGTACAAAGCCTTGCATGTGCATATTGCTGAGGTTCGTATTATGGGAGTGAAATGTTCCCACTTTCTGCAGATAATTTCTTACCCTTTATAAAAATATATTGAACAAGGCAACTTAATTACATCTCACTCTTATGTGAACACCGAGCCTGCGTGGTCTGTCACCAAGCAGGCAAAGCAGTACTTGTGTAGAGCTTGCTTCTGCTAGCAGTGTTTGCATTTTGTGAGTGCTTGAACAGCATTTTTTTAACCAATTTTCTTGAATGAAATATTTTTATAAGCCTAGAATGAGGCACGAGAAAATTTCAGCTTGAACGTGCATTGCTTGCGGAGTGACCGCTGATTGCTGTGGAATGCTGTTTATCCGGGGGATGAATCCCAGATAAGGGATTAGGGACAGTGTTTGCACGTATAACTGACTTGAAGATAATTTCAAAATGGTTTCAATCAGAGTAACAGCTATGTAGAACCACTCCCACTAAAATCTAATCTCATAGACTGGTAACCACTGATGAGGTTACTTGAAATATGCAGTCCTCACAAAAGAGGACTCATTAATTAACGTATTGCTAGCAATTCAGCTTTCACTTCCATTATGCTTTTTAACCCGACACTGGGATCTTCAAAGGACCTCAGGGGAGTTAGGCACCCGGGGTGAACCGCAGCAAGTTAAGCAGCTGGGCAGCCGGGTCCTTGAAACACTCTTGAAATCCCTAACCTGAATTCAGAAACATGATGAGGGACCGATTCATCCTGCCTTCCCTCTGTATTTTGAGATCCCAGTGAAAATTTTGGAAAAACAGGCAATGCGGACTCAAGCCCGAATGTCTATTTGCGAATGTAGACACTTTTCTCTTAGGCTAGCTAATTCAATATTTTATCTTTAGATGTGTCTTTATGTGGTTAAAAAGAATTACAGTGCTTTTGAAGATTGACTTTAGCAACAAAATGAACCTGAGCCTAGTTTGAAGACTTCATTTTTTTCTTTTCCCCTAAAATTATGCTTGATTATCCAGTATTTCAATGTATATGTATCTACCTGTCTAGGCAGACACATGTATATATCTATATATGTATGCATACATGCACAAGCTCCCACTCAATGGCAAACTGAGAAGTCAGAGCAGTGATCTAGAAAGAGGAATTACTCTCAGATTGCAAGATGGCCTAAATATTCACAGTATTTTGTATGTCACACAATCACTGCGAGAATTGCTGACGTTTTACCATTTCAAGTTGTTCCAAGCACTGTACTGAACTATGCTTGTACTGTGTGCTAACTCTGTGGCATGATTGTTCCTTCCTAAAAACTTCTAATCCAGCTCCTGAAAAAGAAAAAGAATATCCGACATCTCCAGACTACCTGGAAATAGCGATTTACTGCATAGGGGTCTTCTTAATTGCCTGCATGGTGCTGACGGTCATCCTGTGTCGCATGAAGAACACCACCAAGAAGCCCGATTTCAGCAGCCAGCCCGCTGTCCATAAGCTGACAAAGCGAATCCCTCTGCGCAGACAGGTAACAGAAAGTAGATAAAGAGTTTAAAGAACTTTTACCAAACAACTGAGCCAGCCCATCCTTCTGATGAAAGCTTTGGAAAGGGGAATAAATAAGCATTATACCAAATTGCAGTAGGGGTGGGATTTAATCTGGCACCTAGGAAACTGGCATGGGAAGAAAGTACATCTTAACACAGCAATGCGTGTCTCCAGGCAAGGAAATCAGGGCAGGGATGTTAGAGGAGAAATGTAAAAAATGGAATATGTTCTGTATTAGCAGTCTATAGATGGAAAAAATGTATTTAAAGTATTTTGGGGCCTGATCCCACAGCTCATTGAAGTCAATGGAAAAATTTTTACTGACTTAATGGACTTTGGAACAGAATCCTATTTAATTGTGTATTTATAATGTTTCTAAGGTGACTATTATTGTAGTAACTAGGTACCAGATACAGAGAGGCATTTTTCAGGAAGAATTTTGAAGACTGAGGGGAGGGAAGCATCCAGAAACCACCCCAAAATAGAAAAAAGACTGTAATAAAGTAAAAATAGGGGAGATACTATATCGGATCTCGGACAGTTTGATTAAGATGCAGATGCTTTTGAGCGAGGAACAGAAACAAATGTCAGATTTAAAAAGCACACAACATCATTGCATGAAATATATTTTACAATTGCTTGTGGCTGGCAATGAGCGTTTCTGGAGTGGTCAATACCACGAGCAACAAACCAGTTGAACGAGTAACAGGACTTTGGCTTTGTCACAGGCCACCACTTGCCAAAAGAGCCTCTGTTCTGACATACTACCCTCTCCTGAAAGACTTGTTTCTTTTGAAGCTGGAGTTTAATGTGCTTTGATTTTCTTGCAGTAGGTCTTCAGGATAGACCTCTGAACCCACCACATCCACCCCCAGGTTTCAGCCCTGCGAGGTGGAGAGGTGTTGGCATCTGAGGCTGTGGTTCACCTCGTTGTTCAAAACGAGGACCATCTAGGGGGGTTGGATCCAGGCTCTGGTCAGGGGGTTTGGATCTGAGGGTTTAGTTCAGGTCCATCTGCACCATGAATAGGTTGTGCAGAATTTCTGCAGATTGTTTCTACAGCCTGTCCAGAATATTATCACTGTCGGAGTAACACATGTACCTTAAGAATAGTTCCTCAGTGTGGGTAAGTGTTTGAAATGCACAATTGCACAGAGTTAGGGTGGAGCTTGGTTTGGGGATTTTGGACAGTATTACTTTTTTCTGAACCCCTGTTTCACCTCGGTTAAAAATACTACAGATTAGTAGTGCTTTAGTCATCTTTCTCTAAAGCGCAATGTTTTACAAAATCTTGAGGTGGGAGACATGGACTTTGTCTGATCTGAAAAATATTTGGTTTGTTCTATGAACAAAAATGTTAATTCTTATTTCTGACGTTCTTTGCCACTTTTTGGTTTTTTTTTTTTGTAATTTTATGATTTTACTCATTTGCTTGGAAATCACTGGGAAGAGGAGGGACTTGTGACTCTGAGTGTGTCAGAAAGGTGATGAGAAGCCCTCAGCTCAATTCACACATCTCTATGGCTAAAAATCTGTGTAGCTTTCTGGACAAAGTAGGCTTTTCAAATGTTGTATACTTAACCAGAGAGAGATACATATCAGCTGCTTAGATAAAAGACATTTATTAGATTTTTGCCTGAATATGAAAGCATCATAATGACTCAGAGAGAAGTTGACGGCATTAAAAATACCTAGGGTTTGGTGTGAGCTCAGTTGTGTCAGTTGGAAATGGTTCCTCGGGGGGGAGAGTGTTATTTCATTGCGTGTGACAGCAGTGCCAACCACTGCCCTCAGTTTAGTTATTTATCATTATGTGATGCAATATGGACCTTCTCCAAAGCTATTGTTTTCACAGAGGAAAAAATCTCTGTCTTACAACATGCTTGTCAGATAGGGTTTTATCAGATTATTTTGGTTTTCTGTGTTTTCTTAGCAAAACCGGCATTTTGCTTTTAAAAGTGGGAATAATTTTTGAAAAACAGTATATGTTTGAAAGCGCGAATCCTATTTCAACGCTCAAGCAAAAATTCCACTATTCTCAATTCTCCTGAGTACATTTTTATTAACAGGACTTTCTCATTGAAGGGCTCTCTGCTTTTGTATCTTCATAGAGGAAAATATAACTACTATAAGTGTTAAAAGAAATCTGTATTTCTGTTTTGAGGATTTCACTGGTCATTTCACTAATTGTTTGTATTAGCTTGTAGAGGCAGGATGAGACGAACGGTCCCTGAAGACTTGCTCATCAACAGTGGAGATTCCTTAATTTTTCAGTTAGCATCTCCTTGGTCGCTGAGGCCGCAGCAGTTGTTTAGTTTCTGCATCTTTTAAAGCTGGTTTTGGATTTCAGGATTGTTTTCACAAATCAAGAATTAAAAAAAATAATCCAGGAGATGTTTTATTTAATGGGTGTTTCTGGATTATTCAACTCTGTTTGTTTTGTTGTACCGCCAGGCTTACATTTTTGTTTCAGTTTATTGGTATTTCAGAGGATTGTATTTCGAGCCTGGTAGGGTTTTGTCGTCACTAAACCTTTATTTATCTATTGATCACAGAAGGTTCTCCCTTGCCTTTGTGCCGTGCTGGGTGGAGGAGGAATAGAGAAAGTGGCCGAGTTGCTGAGAGCGAGCAGGGGAGATGCTCGTGGCAGGTAGCCTGTGGGAGCCGGGCAGAGATCCGGGGCTGGGTGATGGGATTGGTTGGAATTCCAGAGAAATGAGGCCATAGACTGGGGAATTCTTGATATTGTTTTCAAAGCTCTCTGCTGCTGGGTCAAGCTCCCTAAGGATCTGGATATGAAAATAATCCTGGTTCACGAAGAGGCATTTGCATGACTCTGATGCCATCTTGTCTAAGCAGGATAAGAGTCTTGCTGAGTAACATATGGTTCGGTTTGCAGGCCTGGATTCTCGTACACTATTTAGTCTGAGCTACTACAGGATTTTATCATTCCCCACGTGCAGGCATTTTTCCCCTGCCAAAATGCGTTTTTTTCACATTCATAGGAAGGGTCATGATGAAGTCAGGAATTATCAGTTCCCTCCCCCTACAATCCTCAGCCTCGCTAGGATCTGGTTGAAATAGAAACTGCTTGCAGGGAAATCAGCCAGCAATTCCTCTCCTTTATAGAAATGCAGAGAGCTGCAGCGCTCTGTTGGTATTAGCCATGCTCTGTATAGAAGTACCAGCTTGCGAGGGAGTGGGAAGAAGTATTGGTAGGATTGAACATCACAAGCCAGTTTGCAGTATAGGCTTTAGGTGACAGGTCCACTGAACCAAAAGGTAAAGAGTAGCCTTCAATAGGGTATACATCTGTTTTGTAGAACTTTTTGTTTGTTTATTTAACAAATAAATTATAATAAAAGCAGACAAAAAGCCAGTGCTGCTCTAGTGGTTATAGAAGTCATCTCTTGTGACTTGCCCAGTCAAAGTCAAGTGCAAGTGTTTGTCATCACTAGAGCATTTCATTAGTGCTATCACAGTTAAATTGTCAAATTTGGACACCCTCAGCTTGAGCATATATATATATGTGTCTTAAATAGGGAGGAGTGACTTCTTATGCTCAGTATTTTACATACATTCCCATTAATTTATATCTACTGTGGTTGTTAATTTTAATCCTTCATAAAGATGTAGTGAGCATGTTTGTGATAAGCAAAAACTGATCGGTTTAAAGTAAGGCTTAAGGTGACCAAGTAAAATAGGTAATTCAAAATGATGATGGCAGCTGGAACATGAAAAAAAACCAAAAGTAATCTGGAACAAGTAAAATAACATAGTGTTTCATGTAGTATTGAGCTGTAAAAATACCATTAATTTTAAGGATAGACCTTGAAATACAAAGATTAATACACAACTGTCAGTAGGATACGTTGCAAGGAATTTACCTTAATACCTATTTTAGTTTCTTGCTTTATCCTCTGATTTCTCTGTATGGAAACCATTGGTTTGGCTAGTAGTACTCCTTTGTTATTTTGTTGTTGTGTAAGTGTTTCAGAAGGAGTGCTTTTCATGAAGGGGTGGTGCATGGGTTTTAAATGTCAGTACTTAACGTTAGGAATCCTCAGTTTCATGTAGTGCTTTTAACCTTTTATTTTCCTAGATCCAGTCACTCAGATGGACCGTTTCTATCAACAGCTAATAGCATTACTTACTAATTGTATTTATATACATATATGCATATGACTTCAAATTAACTTTATAGCAGAGCCTTCAAAAAGACTGACAATTATAGGAAATCACTGTGTGGCTGCTAAAATCTCACAGCATGAGTGCCAGAACTGACAGATCTAGGCTTCGGGATATGGTATAAATCATCAGTGGAGGAAAACACCCTTCATAATCAATTACAGACAATTACACACTGCTCCGCAGCTGATTTTGCCACATGGCATTAAAAGATTCCAGCAAAGATTCGTTTGTTTTAAATGCTCCGCTGCTTAGAAATGCTTGTAAAGCATTATCTCAGAGCTGATTAAATGCAGTGTGTTGGCCGAAGGACAAATATGTTGTTAAAATGGGGATATAATAATGCATCGGTGCGTGAGATTTGGACACAGTGGGCTTTTCTCCTTCTGAAGTGCAGATATGGAGCTAAAGATCTGTCTGAGGCTGGTATTTTTCTCGGTTTTGGCCTCCTAAAAGCAGAAAGGAAGCACACACAGAATATTTTATGGTGGAGGTCTACCGTCCTGTTGAGGTTAACATATACCACAATAGTCCTTTCAGTGATCTGCTCAAGTCAGGCTGACTTCTGCCTTCCTCGCTTTAATCAAGCACTCAAAATACCTCCTTAGTGTAGTGTCATCCCTAAAAACAGGCATCACCAACACTGTGAGTAGACCTTTAAGATGTCTAATTCACCTACGTCAGATGCCCTTCCTTGCTTCTCTGCCCTGGCTCTGTTTTGTTCCTTTATCTCCAAGAAAGCCCGTGTTGGTGAGCTGGGTGATTGCCCAAGAAGTTCATGCATTTTGACTAGATGTCCAGCTGCTGTTTCTTCGCACCTGGTAGACCCACAGTGGCCCTGAAGTCTGTATATTGGCCATCTACAATTACAAGCTTGCTGCAAAAGCTCAGTATGGCCTCTGTGATGCCTGTGTCCCGTGTACCTTGACTCTTTGCATAACTGAAAGCAAAAAGAGCATCCACATACTTGAAAGCAACTCCACACGCTGAAATGTGGGGTTCATGGCAGGACTGTCACTGGTTCTTGAACCTGCATGGTAAGGGGTTGGAGAGCAGTGCTGCATATGAAAAGCGGAAAGTAGCTAGCTGGAAAAAAGCTTTCTATATGCTCTTACTTAAATGTATACATGTAGATTAAAGTTGACCATGTCTACTGACCTTGGAGTAGGTAGGGTTTTCCTTGTTGTTTTATAGTGCGCTCTAAGGCAATGAAAAAAGATGCTAAAGGGATGAGTTCAAAGGTTAATTATTTACTATTGCAGAAAAGGTGAAGGGCCATTTTGAAACAGAAAATCTCCTCCAACCGCAGGCCAGCCTGGGTTGGCTTCGTCTTTTCTGGAGCAGATTTTTATAGCCCTTGAGCTCCTGTAACTGTACTGCTCCAGCTAATCAATCAGAAGAATATTCCCTGGGAGTGCAGTCCATTTTTCTTCTCCCAGACACTGAGTAGTTCCTCTGGATTTCTCATCATTCCTATCCACATTAATGCACTTTGGTTACCTACAGCATCTCCGGCCAATCATCCAGTTACTGTGTGAAGTAAACGTGCAATTGTGTTAAAAGGGAAATTGGCAGAGTCTTTCATCTGTTTTTTTCTATACATTATTACTATTTAACTTCTGTGTTTGAAATGCATCACCAGAGTATTTCAGTTTATTGTAAGTTTACATTTATAGGTTTTAACCGTGCTAAGACTGCTGAATTGTGAGTGTAAGAGGTAGTGAAAAGATGAAACTCTGGCAGAGATCTGAACAGTGCCTAATACAAATATTGTATTCATGGAAAAAAAAAAGACCCCAGAACATTTTGGGCCATTTCTGATACATAAGGGATATCATCTAAATTTTGCAGCTTCCCTTCCATGCCTTCCTGATGTCCCATGAAAAAAATGGCTATAATGACAAAGAAAGTCAAGAAAGTAAAGGCAATGTTAATAAATAAATAAGTAAGAATCAAGACTTGTATAAAGATCTTGGTAGAATGGCTGGAGAACAGTGGGTGGATTCTGGAAATAGGGAGGAAATGGTCATAGAGCATTAGTAGGGTTGCGGTGAGAGATGAAAAAATGGAAACCAGAAATAACAGAAAAATGAAATTCAGGGGAAGTTGTGGAGGACAGAAGAGTTGCCACATTGTTCATGGAGATTTACACATTTCTTAGTGCTGAGGTGGTTTGTTTCATGAAGCACCATTTTTAAACTGTAACGAAATAATGAAAATGAGCATAAAATAAGCAAAAGTCTAATTCTAGCCCCGGTTCTCATGCTGGCTTGCCATGCAGCTCCAGCAGGTGTGTTCCCCTCTGTAGACTGGGCATGGCAGCATCTCTCTCAAAGGACTCTGTTTGGTATTCACTTACTGATTTATTTAGAGCTACATAGTCTGCCTTAATAATAGTTTTCTGTTTGTATCCCAAGTGGTCACGGTATTTATTATCCTAGAGGAATGTGTCAGGTACTTATATTTGCTGAAAGTAAATATTAACATAAATGATGGTGGGATTAATGAGGGGGAAAGTGGTCCACCTTTCTTTTTTGAATGGTAGCCTTATTTGTGCAGTTATACTCTCTTATTCCATGCATAAGCTGGAACTTATGAAACCTCTTTCCAGTCTTAATCTCTGGTCTTAGAAAAATGTGTCAAGAAGCAAAACCCGTTTGATGAGATGGGTTTGAGGCTGTCTACCTGCAAAAAGACCTCTGAAACAAAACAGGTGGTCAGAGTCGTGATGAGAAATTTGTTTGAGAGCCTTAGTCTTGTCTTGTCAAAACACACTGTGTAAGAGCATGATTTGCAAAAGCCTTTCAGCCCCATTCCAAGGAGCTCGAGTAATTCCGTGGGCTGAGACACTAATTAATTGAACTTAATATAAGGGAGCACTAAGTTGGACTTATCAGGTGTCATAGAGACAAGAGGATTTTGTGTTCATATCACTGCGTGTCACTGATTTGCACTTTAATGCGATTAGGATCTGTTTGCTTATAATTGCCTTTTTTTTTTATCTAGTTATAAGACCTGTGGAACAAAATTGTAGCCTGGTGACATTTTACATAAGCAAACCTGGTGTCAAAGTTGACTCCAGGTGATGAGGACGAAGGTCGAGAGTGGTAGTTATTCTGATGCTGTAGGCTTCCAGTTTGGGCAGGGTCCCGACAATGCTGGCTGAGAAGCACCTCCTGCCGCCTGATGTGAGGACGGGTACCAGTGATGGCATTGTGGAACAACCTTCATCCCACCTTGCCAACCAGATTTGGGCTTGGCCAAGACTGTCATGGCCTGAAGAGAGAAGGAGGATTCACACGTAAAGGAGGGGAAGACTGGCGATACACGCATTTTTGTTTTGTGTTCATATTCACTTGAAACTCTGAGGTCAGCAGGCAGCAGGCTGCTGCTTGCAGGTTTGAGGGAAGAGCCTCATAGAAGATACACCATTCACACCAAAACAAGTTCTGTTACATGGATGGAACAGCTGCCTCCTTTTCCAAAGCAGTTATCATTAAGTACCTTTGATGCTCTGAGGAGAATGTTGTTGAGGTCAATGAGAAACTGTACTCCAAAGTGAATTACATTTCAAAGCATTGGACATAAAATTGTTTTTAGGTGCTCTTCTCCACATTGCCTGCAGAATATTTAATTAAGAATGTAAAATTTAAATGAAAGAATGAAAACTTAAGTATCCCCCAATTATTGTGATAGCTTTTTGATGCTTTCAATATTGAATGCTTAGAAAACATAGAATCATAAAGTCATTTAAATCGGAAAACACCTTTAAGATCATCAAATCCAAACGTAAACCTAGTACTTCCAAGTCCACCACTATAGCATGTCCCTAAGCACCACATCTACACTCCAGGGATGGTGGCTCAACCGCATCCCTGGGCAGCCTGTTCCAATGCTTGAGTACCCTTTTGGTGAAGAAATTTTTTCCTAATATCCAACCTAAACCTGCCCTGGCGCAGCTTGAGGCCGTTTCCTCTCGTCCTATCGCTTGTTCCTGGGGAGAAGAGACCGACCCCCACCTGGCTCCAGCCTCCTTTCAGGCAGTTGCAGAGAGCGATGAGGGCTCCCCTCAGCCTCCTCTTCTCCAGACTGAGCACCCCCAGCTCCCTCAGCCGCTCCTCACCAGCCTTGTGCTCCAGACCCTTCACCAGCTTCGTTGCCCTTCTCTGGCCACACTCCAGCACCTCGGTGTCCTTCTTGTAGTGAGGGGCCCAACACTGAACACAGCACTCAAGGTGCGGCCTCACCAGTGCCGAGCACAGGGGCACTCTCACCTCCCTGGTCCTGCTGGCCACACTGTTCCTGATACAAGCCTTCTTGGCCACCTGGGCACACTGCTGGCTCATGTTCAGTTGGCTGTCGACCAACACCCCCAGGTCCTTTTCCACTGGGCAGCTCTCCAGCCACTCCTCCCCCAGCCTGTAGCGTTGCCTGGGGTTGTTGTGACCCAAGTGCTGGACCCGGTGTGAGAGAGTCCAGTATTTCCTACAGAGTAACATGCATGTAACCTTGATCGTTGGTGCTGCAGGAGCCTTTGCAAAAATACCATTTTTCAGTTAAAATTCAAAATTTCAATTTAACAGTAACACCAAAAAATAGTAAATTGTGTGCTGATTTGGGAAAAGAAATGGTGACAAGGACAACTAGAAGTGAGTGGAAGAAGAGAGCTTATTGGTAACCTCTGCTCACAGTATAAGCTGCCCACTTAGGTAACTGGGTGGTGGTGTAAATACTCCGAGTTGATTAAAATATATTAATTTGATAAACAAAAAGAGAGAAAAGATGATTTAATTTGTCTTCTGAGTGAATGTATTAAAAACTTACAGGGGTTTCAACCTATGGGACAGACTTAGAGCCTTGGCAAGGCAAGGGAGGGTAAATGTGTGAGAATAGTGCACTAGAAACGAGACTGTAGGTTCAGCCCCTTTTTCCTAATACCACTGTTCTGAGCTGGCTTGGTTATCGGGTACTGCTGTTTTTTAGATCTTGGGTCAAGATTACATCTCTGCCTTTTTTTTCTCTTTTTGCATCTTGTATTGCAACAACAGGTGTCAGCCGACTCGAGCTCCTCCATGAATTCCAACACACCTCTGGTGAGGATAACTACTCGCCTCTCCTCTACTGCCGATGCCCCCATGCTGGCAGGAGTCTCGGAATATGAATTGCCAGAAGACCCAAAATGGGAGTTTCCAAGAGATAAGTATGTAGCCTGTTTCTCTTAACACTACCTACACATGTCTGAAAAACATGACACAGTATGAGAGGAAACATCTTTCCCAATGTCTCCCAGGGTTTCTTTAGTTATAAGAAAATCTCAATTACCTGAACCTCCTCTGAAGATCAAGATCCAATTCAATTATCTGAAATCAGTCGTCTTCTTTTTTAAACAGAAGCTGAATTTTCTCTGCCTGTCATTCTGACTTTATTTTCAGATTTCTGGTAGGTTTTCAGATACCCTGCTGAAATGTAACTCCTCTGTTAGGAAAGGATTGAATCTGAAATGTTATTTCAAAATATATATGATTTAGACTGGGAGAGGGGTCCACATACAAGCATTGTTGAAGGCCAGTTGAGAGTTCCCCAAGCAATACCTCTGTACATTAAACCATGTGTCTTAGTTGAAATATTAAACTTAATTGTTTAATATTTATAAAATAGGTAATAAAATACCATGTGGGAGATAGATAGAGAAAGTCTAGAATATGCTATTAGACAATCTTTTCTTTCTGTCAGGACCTTCTGGGTAGGATTTTGTGTTGGTTTTGTAGTAGCCTGTATTAATGGAGATGATGGTTTTTGATTTAGTGGGACATTTTGCGTATTGTGTACACATTTATACAACTTCTGTGGCTTAAAAGTATTAGGTTTCAAAGCAGAGCATACTGAATCTTGATATATGCAAATTCATATGGCTACATAATATTTTCTTCAGTCTGTTGACTAACATGCAAAATAGGCTGCTGCATAATCTAATTAAAGCTGTAACCATATTTCTTAATATAAAAAAGACATGTAAAAGAGAGATAATATTAACACAGGTAGAACTATGATTATATATTAAAATTAGTACTAACTTTATTAAGTCTTGAGGTGACTTTGAGAAAATAACACCTTTTATTATGATCAGTTCTCTTTCAAAGTCCAGTGTTGTAACTTTTGGATAGAAGAGCTGTAATTTTGAACGCTCTGACAACTGTTCTGGAAATTACTTTAATGATGTAGCTGAAAACTAGTGCAAAATGCTGTAATTGCCACCTGCAGTATGCTAGTCAACAGTGGGGGCCTGTATATGTACTTCTGTCAGCCCGTACCCTGGGGGGATACACTAAATGCGGAAAATTTTAGAGTGCTAAACATTTAAAACCAGCATTCAGCACAAATGTAGGTGGAGCAGATTTGCAATGAAAGGAGGCTATTTAGAGGCAGTTTATTAGGTTGGGGGGCAGGAGGCACACAATGAGGGGTTTGTTACTTTAGTCCTAGCAGGGCAATAGCACATAAATTAACCAGTTTCCAATGCAAATGTTTGTTCTCTGCCAAGATCCTAAATTCAATTTTAGTTCTGGATAAAATGCAGGATGACCTCAGCATAGCATACGTTGCCCTTCAGTCTTTGCACCTTTTTAAACTCGCGTTTGCTTTAGAAACCAATCCAAAACAGCTTGAGGAATTCTCACCAAGGCAAAGACCACATTTGACAAGGAGTCTGCGGGCTGCCCTCGGGAGGAGCCGCCTCTCACTGCTGTCTTGTGCCTGAGCAGATAAGCGGGGTTTTCAAACCACTTAGCCCTGGTCTAACACTCTTCTGGTGATGGTATGACAACCTCTCCCTGTATTTCACGGGGGAAGACAGAAGTCCATGCTTTTAAGAAAGAGTCCCTACGTGTATTATATCTGTGAATCTTGCTTTTGACCATGGAAAGCCAAGACCTTAAGAACTCGGTTATGAAAATGCTTATCTGAATCTGGCCCCTACAATGGATAACGTTAGCAGCATCAAACCCGCCGAGCACCCTCCCTGATTTCTGCCGTGGCACTGCTGCTGGAGTTAGATGATAATTTCTGCGAATTACGGAGCCTGAATGCGGCCCTTAGGCACTTAGCACTGGAACCAAAAAGATTTTCCCCAAAAGCTTTGAAGTTTCTTTTTTATTTTACCTCTTTATCCTCCTAAAGTTGAGATCGACATCTCTGTGTCTGTATGTTAGAGCTGAGCAGGCCTTGCAATCAGGTATATGCTCTACAAAATGCATTTTGCATAGCCCAGTTAATGACTGCTCTTTTTAAAAGATTTCTTATGTTGATACTGTGATTATAATTGAGTTTCAGTTTCCCCCAGTCTCTGCTTCCAGCTCCCTGAGCAGAGCCCGGGTGCTGCAGACGGGACGCGTCTTCTGTTACCCTCATACATGACATTTGTGGCAGCAAAGAGCCAGCGGCCAAGAAACAGCCTCTGTGCTAGACCCAGCTGTGGGTAAATAAAGCGTCCCGTCTCGCCCCTTAAAGGATCAAAGCGCTGGGGGAATGCGCGAGGATGTCAGAAGAGCGATCTTGCTGTGGGTGGGGAGGCTGCGGAGAAGACGCCTTGTCGGGGACGCTGGGATCTGCCAAGTGCTTTGTCCCGCGGAGGTGCTGCCTTTGTGCGGCCGCCGGTGCGGCCGGGCAGGGAGAGCGTCGCCTCTGCGTGAGCCGCGCCGGGGCTTGCAGCAGAAGAGCGGAGCCGGAGGCAGCGGCGGCCGAGGCGGCTGCTGGCAGCCGTTCAAGGCGCGTGAGCGTCGCGGGCGCCTTTACCCGGGCTCTCGCAGCGGTCGCCCCTCCTGAGCCTTCGCCGCGCGCTTGTCGCCGGCCTCTTTTCCCTTCCCCTTCTCTCGCCTTCGTCCTCCCTCCTCTCTCCCACAAGAAGGCGGCCGTCTGGCCACCTCATCAGCCACAAGAAAGAGAAATGGGTGTGATAATTACCCGCAGCTGCGCCCAAACATGGTGACTACTGACTTGCTGTCTCTGTCCTGTCTAATCCCTTCGGCGCAAGAGATCATTAGGCAAATGTTCACAGCCTGCGTCCCCAAACAGAAAGCAAGAATATGAATTTTGAGCTAAAATTAAGCTGCCTGAGAGCATATTTGATTTTCCTTTCTGTTTGCACTGTGCTCTTATATCACAGGAGTTAATAACATTTAAAATGTCCCCCTGCTCTCAATATCACCCTTTACCACACAAATCAGCAGCTGCCTGAAAGCGACCACATGGCAGCACACACAAAGAAACTTTTCTTTCATCTCCTTGCAGTCAACGTGAAAAAGAAGACGACCGGCCGTGTTACAGCAACAGGAAAAGCTTGCACGTTGCTGGCTGCTCCTGAATTTCAGCTGCGGTCTGATGCTTTTTGAAAGCTCTGCCCCTCCATGCTGTGTCTTGCCCCTAGCCATTGAGTACAGCCTCTTATTACAAGGGGAGGGAGAGTTTAAAAGCTGGGTTTAGCAACTAGTCCGGCCGTATGAGATGCTCGCTGTATCGTCCTGAAAAAAACACACTGCAGCGCGCATGAAAACCGATGTGCACCCAGGGTCTCATTAGTTCCATGTGATACATGCTTCATGCTACAGCAAGTTGTTGAAAGCTTTTTATATTTAGCCCTGGAATTTCACTGGCTGCATCCCTTCACCAGATGCTGTGTGTTAATCTCCTGTTTACGCCCCTAGGCTGACGCTGGGTAAACCCCTGGGAGAAGGTTGCTTTGGGCAAGTTGTCATGGCCGAAGCGGTGGGGATTGACAAAGACAGGCCAAAAGAAGCAGTGACTGTGGCAGTGAAGATGTTGAAAGGTAAGAAAATTGGGTGATTAGGGATCAGAATGGGTGATATGGCAGTTCTTATCCACGAAAAGTTTCTTTTGTGGCATCTGAACTCTGTCATCATGGGGGGGGTCAAAGAGCACATAGCTGACCTCAGCCTTCAGCAGTTTGGGGTGTAAATCTGCGCCCTTGACAGCCTGTTTATCTTCAGCAGTGAGTATTTGGGAGCCAGGAGATGTATTAGCATCGTGTGGGTCTCTCTGCTTTTAGTTTAGTTCATGTCAGAGGCTGTCCATACGTAGATCCTTGCCCATTCAGTCCAGGTGGTTGGTGCCTATTTATTTTGAATTTAATTGTAAGGTTAGTTTGCAGGAAAGCCACAGTTATTGGAGGTTTGACAGCTAAGGACAACATTTTTATGTCTGATATTACTGTGTTGCCTCTCAACATATAACACTGAAGAGATGGTCAGTCCGTCAAAGAGGCTGAGACTATTTTTTGTTAGGATGTAACACAGGACTTTGTATAACGTACAGTGCATACTGGAAAACAAATCCTATATTCTGCATTTTGAAGCACACGTTTTACACCAACTGGTGAGCCTTAGTGATGTTCAGGCTGACATGCTAGAAAATATGAACTGAACCTGTGTCTTGTACAGATGATGCTACAGAAAAAGATCTGTCTGACCTGGTGTCAGAGATGGAGATGATGAAGATGATTGGGAAGCATAAAAATATCATCAATCTTCTTGGCGCCTGTACCCAGGATGGTGAGTAAAGAAAAGAAAGTAAACCAGGACTTTCCAGCAGGTCTGCGAAAGTCTCATTAATCATAATTTTTCAAGAGTTTTTAAGGAAGCAGTCATGCCGTGATGGGATTTTTAGATATTTCCCTGGCTTAGCAGCAATATTTTAACTTCTGCCTCTCATTATACTTGCAGCTTTAATATGAGAAAGGGTACTGTATCATATGAAAACTCTCTAATCCCTAGCTGTAGGGAAAAAAAATGGCATTTTACAGGGGCTTTACCGACGCCTGTTGTTCTGAATTGTCAGTCCTGCTTTAGTGGAACTTGTATCCCATGAATCTGAAATGAGCACTTTTACTCTCTAAAGACCACGGTGTTTTTATTAAAAGCTAATTATGTCATGTAAAGTGATGCAGAATGGCACAAAACTCTGGAAATTAAAAAATCTTAAGAAGCACTTTCCTCTTGTTTGAGATCTCTCAGCGTTTTTTGATTGAAAATGTTTGCTTTTCAGTACATGGCATGTTCTGGAAGGAATAGGCACTGGGTCAGGGTTTCGGTACTTTCAGCCACTAATTGTAGCTCTGCCACTATCCTGCTATGAAGCTTTGGGCCAGTCACTTTGCTAGGTCCAGACCTCCTTTTCCTTCAAGTTGTGCTTACTGATTTCACGGTTGAACATTTATTAATTTAGCTCATTTATTAATTTAGCTCATTTTTTATAGAACAGTAAAAGCTTCCATTTTACCCTTCAACCTTACTCCACTTTTCACACGGTTCTGTTTATCCAAAGGTCCATTGTACGTGATAGTAGAATATGCTTCCAAAGGAAACCTGCGTGAGTACCTGCGAGCACGCCGCCCCCCGGGGATGGAGTATTCGTTTGATATTAACAGGGTACCAGAAGAGCAGATGACATTCAAGGACTTAGTGTCATGCACGTACCAGTTGGCAAGAGGCATGGAGTACCTGGCTTCACAAAAAGTAGGTAGAACTGAGCAAATACCGCACAAAGCGGATGGTGCGTATTTGTTTGGCACTTTTTTTAGTTTAGTTTTGTTCTCATCTCGTTTGCATTCAGGAATTTGCTGGGAAAAGGACCGTTCTCAAACAAGTTGCATAATCCATACTCTTGAAAATCAGTGGGAAAATTCATACACTTAAAGTTTTTAATCTCTGTTTAATGACATTGCTAAAATGAGGCCAAGAATGGATCGTTTAAAGTAAATATTGCGTACATATCTGCACTTTGAATTCATAAGCACAGGTGGTCGCTTGATTACACAAGTCACATTACTCCACCCATGAGACGGCAGGCACCATTTGCCTTCTGTTTCCAGTCAAATTGACCAAATCAGCTCATGTAGTAATGTAAAATAAATTAATTCAGTTAGTGAAAGGATTTACAGAATGATAACAGGCAGAGTTGAGAAGACCACAAGATACCAGGGCAAAAATTGTCAACAGAAGAGGCCAAAATAAATGGAGTGAATTAGTCACTTAAATTAGGCACTTTACTTAAAACTGGTGTTTGTCAGGAGAGCAAGCTTGTTGAAAGAATTTATTTATCCTGTCGTGTCCCTAGACACTTATTTCTTCAACTTTTCTTCAAACTTTTTTTTTTTAACCAGTAATTTGATTAAATTATAGTTATGAGACCTTAAATAGCCCTTTATAACTAGCTCTGTAAACATATTGTGGCTTGGTGGACAAGCAATCATGAATACTCTGGGTGGTGTTTGGAGCAAATGGCTAAACCAGAGCACCAGATACTGATGATAAGCGCTTCCTGCAAGTTGTGGAGTGGTTAGTGGTTAGTGGGATTTGTACCGATTGCCAGTCGTGTCCACTCCCAGTATGGAGCTGTTTTTAACCAAGGACCAGAGCTGAATGTAAACTTCCATTCCTGTTGTGTGGAGTCATGTTTTTTTTTTTTTTATTGCTTTTCTGTACTGGTAGAGGTTAGGGGGAGGGTGAATCAAGGAGTAATTTTGCTTTTATCCTTTTGTTTTGAAATAGTAATTCTCAATGCAGTATGGTAGACAGGGAGACATGCATGACACCAAGACAAAATCTTCTAATGAAGTAAGCATGAGTATTGTATTAGGTAAAACACCTTAGGATATCTCTTTCTAAGATTAATGAAACATTTGCCTGGCAATGAGCCATGTCCCAAGAAAACAGAACTGTTGTGAAAAGAAAAAATAAATCTTTTGATTGGCAAATCTTGAGAACAGGCGTTCACCTGAGAAGCTCTGAAAGTGCTGTTGTAGGACGCTGCCAAGAAGGTGTGCGCTCACACAGATGCACACGGTAGAACCATTTCATCCTCGATCCAGTTCCTTTGCAAAAACACTTGATCGGCGCTGCGCTGAACTTGACAGAATGTGAGGCATTGCACAAGGCAGAGAGAAAACAAAGGCAGCACATAGTAAAACTGTGCATTCCAGTTCTTCAGATATCCCACCATTTCTGTTTGTATTTCACTAGTTCTTTTCCCCTTAGGGATCCATTTACTGAGCTGGAATAAGAAGAGAGCTGGTCTTCTCACGGTATTTCCATCATGCAGGAGCTGTGAGAAGGCCAGTGTTCTTGTTATTTCAATCCAATAAATGGCTCACTGAGACCAAAAAAAGAAAGAAAAAAAAAAGGCGGGGGGGGCAGGGAATAAAGAAAAAATTTTTGCCTTACAAGCAATTGTACATTGGAAATGGGATGTTGTTCCTAAGTTGGGTGGATGCTTTTTAAAATTCTGTTGACGCGTCCTCTCCATCGTTCCAGTACTGCGCAAGAACGACAGGGGAGCTCCAGATACAGGGGCTGGCGCAGAGGATTGCAAAGAGACAGCAAATCATTAGGGCCAGAGGGTCAGCTATGAAACCTGTCAGATACGGAAATCAGTAATGGCACCGTTTTGAAGATAGGAAGAGTCTCGGCTGTGAAACTGTAGGGTATGAAAAAGCAGAAATGTACTGACAGAAGGTGACCGGGTTTGAATCATTTGGTGTATTCACTCAGAGGTGTTGCATGCTATTTGAGATGCTCTGTGGTACCCCCAGCCTGCCACCCTGGAAAGGCACGGGTCTGCTGTAGACCCTGTGTCATCCCTGGCAGTCTCATCAAGATACCTCGGATGTCACAGGGCATCTCAGATGACAATGTGTACCTCTATTTGGGCAACTGAGTTGAGTTCCTAGGGTCTCAGAGGATGTTCTTGTAGGGTCTGGGAACAGGGACAGGGAAGTAGGTTGGCCTATGTTGTTTCCGCTACTGTAGCATTACTGACGCTGAATTAGGAGACTGATTTGATGCTGAAAACATGTACTGTTGTCTGGTCCTGCGCCCATGGAGGCATTGCTGGAGCAGGTTTTTCCTGGAAGTTCCCCATGACTAACCCAGTGAGGAGCAGAAGCTTTGTAGGCTCATTTTACCCATGCAGGATAAGAGATCTCAGAAAGTTGCTGGGGCAAGTTATAATGCAAGAGAAAAATTGGGTGTTGTACAGTTTTTTGTAGTGGTTCAGGCCAGCATGTCTATACACATGCTGAAATAAAGAGGACAACATAAAGAGTAATCCAAAATTGAGGAGAAAAAAAAAAAAAAAAGGATATTTAACTTGAAAAGAAGTAGAATATCCTGGGGGGATTCCAAATGCAGTGTTTCTTACCATGCCGCTGCTGCCATCAACCCTAAGAAGGCTGCTGAAACACAGGAGTAATATCCAGAGCAGTCACAACGTCCTCTCAGTGTCAAGAATCGCTTGCAAGTTTTCAGGATAATGCTGACATGAAGGAAAAATCTCTGAGGAGATAACATTTCTAGTGTCAGTATCAAAGCTGTTTAAAAAGCAAACAGCCCAGCTCAGATTGTGGGTTGGGTTTTGGGGTTTTTTGGGGTTTTGTTTTTTGGGTTTTTTTTTTTGTGTGGTTTTTTGGTGTGTTTTGTTTGTTTTAAATTTTTTTTTTAAATTAAATCATTATAGTCTCATGGTTGAAGTAAATACACACAACCTAGACATCTAGTTTAAAATTATATACTGTGGATATATCTCATATTAAGATCTTTTATGTTAAAAGTGGTTGCACTGATCCAGACTGTCAGGTTTTAGCTCTGGTGAGAAGATATAATTAAAGCGAAGCGACTTAATAAAACGCTCATTAACAGGATTTGTAATGAAAGGGCTGCAATACCTGTACCTGGGCACGTGTAACGGAGAGTGAATCACAAACAGCGTGGCACGGTTTGAGTCACCACCCAAGCTTTCAGCCTTAGCAAAATATAAGTCTTAAATAAACCAGGCTTTTCTAAGAGGCTGCTTAGGGCCGTCCTTCAACCTGGAAACACCAGCTGAGGGGATGGATTGCAGTAATTAAGACAATCATATTTCACAGGCTTGTAGTAAATGTGTGACTTTCCCACCTAGTGATTTAGGTTAAAATCTGTAAAGGAGACTTAGTTATCACATAGAAGTAATTTCACTTTTACAGCAGTTTATTTCAGTGAGCCTTTTTTTTTTCTCTCTTTTCTTTTCTTTCCAGTGTATCCATCGAGACTTGGCTGCAAGAAATGTTTTGGTAACTGAAAATAATGTCATGAAAATAGCAGACTTTGGTTTAGCCAGAGACATCAACAATATAGATTATTATAAAAAGACTACTAATGTAAGTGGATGGTTTTCTTATCTCTGGAAACAAGTGTGTGTTTCAATGATTCACTGCAAAACTATGGTTATAAACTTAATGGGCTTCTTGTACAGCAGCCTCACTTTTCATCACAGACAGAAAACAGGGATCAAGGACATAAGTGTTTCTGTCCCCTCTTACAGTGACAGTTAGTTAACAAGATAACCAAAGAAGCTGTATGTTGTATGATTTATTAGAAATGCTAAAATATAAGAATTGTTTTTTTGTGTGTCCCTGACTCCAATCACTTGAAATAAGCGGAAATATTCCTGTTGATTCCAGCTCATTTTCTGCGAAGCCTAGGATCTTGAAAAGCACTGTATGAACAGTGCTAGCAATAACCATAATAAAAATCCTGTTTATGTGTGGTAATGCCACATACAGCTTTATGCCTTTTGCCTGTACTTAGCTTGTTATGTACAAGTTATGGCAGTAGTATCAAAGTGGAGCTAAAGGCTGAGAAAACTGATTTTTTTTACTCCTCATTCTGTCACCGTTTTGCTTTATCAAATCAAGAAGATAAAGCATTTCAGGTGTAGTTATTGCTGCCTGGTTTGAACAGCTTACACCTCCTTCTCCGGGCATCTCTTAAGATCCTGATGAACTACACTTGGGTTCTGATGGGAACTTTGCAGAACTCATTCAGTTCTACAGACTTTACTATTTTGTATAAATATTAATTATTATTAACAATCATGTTAAGTGGCTTATCTATGAAAATAAAGCACTAAGTGATTAATGGCATTTTAATGGTAATACCTGCCTACTTCCAAAAGACAGAGCGACCAGGTATGGGTACGTCAGTACGGGAGGGAATCAAACCTTCTTCGTATCACCTTCAGGGCGATTCCTGGGCTCCGAGCAGAGCAGGCTGTGTGTGCAAAGCCACAGGCAGTTGTGACTGAGCTTTGGGTCACTGCAAAAGGTGGAACAGGAAAACAAAATTCTTGGATTTAGCGATCAACTTATTTTTGCAGGCAAGCCTATTTTTCGGAGGATTGTTGACTCTTTTTTTTTTTTTTTTTTGTCTTTAAAGAGCCATAGTGGAATAATCGTTTTAATTTTGATCTGCTTATCCTATCGTTCTCCTAGCAAGCAGTCTGGGGACTTTTTGGGAGCCCTCAATGCTTTTAATTTTATCTTCAATGTTTATGTCCATTTTTCTTAACAGCCTCCCTACATTAGCCCATTTTACTATTTTTTTTTTTCCCTGAAAATTTTAAAGGTAAATTATGTGCTGGTTTGCATTAGCAGACTGTTCTCTGAGAATCAGTTAATCTTTTTTAAAAATTGGTGTTGGAATCATCCTGTAAATTGCTACCATTTAAATTTTTCTTCCCTTCCCCCCTCCAAACATACAGGGACGGCTTCCAGTAAAGTGGATGGCTCCAGAAGCTCTGTTTGACAGAGTTTACACGCATCAAAGTGATGTGTAAGTGGCCTTATTTGAATGGGGCTTTGGGGGTGGGAAGGAGGGTTGTTTTGGTTTGTATTTGTTGAAGTTTGGGCTATTTTAAGTTTTATTGGGCTATTTTATTTTCCTGTTGTCCTTTACCTTTAAGCGTTTTCATTCTGTTTCACGTATTAATAGATGGAAGAGGACTTGCCCTTAGAAAGTGAGGATTTTATGGTAGACTGCTAACCAGTGCTCTGTTACTAATCTGCCCAGCTTCAAAGCACATGAAAGGTGGAAAATGCTAACCTCCTTCTGTCAGTGCGGAAGTTTCCCCCCTTGAACTTATTTACGGATGTGCGGCTACAAAGAGTCTATCTAATTTGCTTGGCTTTTGACATACTCTGGACTTCCTTCAGGTTTAAAAAAAAAAAAAAAAAAAAAAAAAGAGATAAAAGAAAGAAAGAAAAGAATGTTCCCGAGAATTCTTTATAAAAATTTGTGATAAGATTAGGTATAAGAAAACATAGGCTGGATATACCAGAAAAACATTCTCTGATTTTTAGAAGTGGTGTTGCTTCCCAGCCGTACTTCACATGTAGTAGGAAACCACTGGGCTCTGACACTTAAAATCTTTTAATGTGCGCACAGAGTCGCTGGCTGATGCAACCGCTCAGGATTTATTCTGCTTCCTATTGCAGTTCCCTAGGCCCATCTACAGTACTCGTGTGCGTTCTGCTTGAAGCAGATGTGTATTTTTTTTATGCAATGCAGATGAATATCTTACAGTTTTTATTTCTCCGAGAGGAGCTATTAACCGTAAAGGGCTGGATGCTTCCCAGCACAGGTGTAAAAGGTTATGCATGTCAGTGGAGGGTTAAGAAGAAAAAGGGCAGGGTGGAGAAAATAAGAGGTATCTCCTCTTTCTTTAGCTTGGGTGCACTTCCCAAGCTGCTCTCTCCTTAAGGAAAGCATTTACTGAGACTTTTTCTTGCCGTCTTTACATTATTTACAAAGGAAACTATATAAACAGGTTAAGGGTGGATCAAGCTTTTGTTTTAAAATAACATCTTGGCAAAATATTTAAGTGAATGTGAAGTAAACTACTTGACTGGTTCAGGACTGAAAGTCAGTCTGAGCTCCTCAGCAGCCACGGAGCACGAGGATTGCAGTGCTGGAACTTGAGGCTCTTGGCCCCATGGTGGCTTTGAAGACGGCTAAAGATAATATTATTGTAAGTTTGTGCAAACAGTTTACTAAAATACCCTGCTGCAAAGCTAGGAGAGCTGCAGAGAAGCTCAGGAGCCAGTGCAAGCTGTGTGCTGTTGCTCACCTGGCAAAGCCGCCTGCCAAGGAGCCCCAGGTTGCCAGCAAGGCGTGATGAAGCAGGCTCTGGAGGAGGTGGCAAGCAGGCAGGAAAACTGGCTTGAAACGATCCTACTTCATTTCCTAACAAAAATGAATTAAAAAAAGAAAAAGAGCAGAATGATGCAAAATATTTTTGTTTTGAACAGCCTGCTTTTTCCACAATATCCCGCCACATAATTGCCAGCCAGCTCAGCTGTGAGTGTTCTGTAAATAATTAAGCTGTGAAGGCGCAGTTCTTTGCAGTAGGCTTGGAAACTCAGGTGCTCAGAGCACACCAGACAAAGGCGAAGAGCGCGTCTGAGAACATGCTCGGGTCAGCGCCCGTCGCTGCCCGTGCACCCGATGCGCTTCACAGATCGGTGTCCTGCTCAGGGCAGTCAGAGTTGGGCAGATGCTGATTTAAGCATCTCCCAAGAGGGACTGGCAGTCGTTGCATCTGCTGCAGACGCACCTCTGTTTCCAGCAGTAAGGCAGATCTTCTAATGCAGTTTTCTCTTTGATTTGTAGTTGGTCATTTGGTGTGTTAATGTGGGAGATCTTCACGTTAGGAGGATCGCCCTATCCGGGAATCCCAGTGGAGGAACTTTTTAAGCTGCTTAAAGAAGGGCACCGAATGGATAAACCTGCCAACTGCACCAATGAACTGTAAGGACCCTTGTTTGCTGTACGAGGATGGAAGGGCACAAACTGTACTGAGTTCGTATGGTTAATGCTACCCCTGGCAGAATCAAACATTTTCAGAATTGCTTGACTCTAAAATTGTGGATATGTGTGTGTATAGATACGTAAAGAAAAGGTCTCCAGGAAATGTTTGACAGGATGTTTTACATACTCTGCTGTGATCCCATTGAAAAAAAGAAGAGATCATCTACAAGCTGGTCTTCGTCAGTGTTTTTACACCCATATTTCTATTATTTCAATCTCATTAATGTGAAAATTCCTGAATGGCACACATACCACTAATCATGTGTAAGGTACATCAGGCTGCTTTTGTACACAACAAAATACATCTGGGAACTTCTGCATTAACACAGCATTATCTCCTGGTGATGAGGGGAGAGTGTTTTCCCTTTCTGGTATTTCAGTATAGCCCTTAACTATTTTCAATTTTTTTCCCATTTTAATTTCTTCGCTTCACAAAGACCACAATCCCTAACATGCAAAAATATTTAAGCATGCATAATTTAATACCATTGAAATTCCTGGGACAGAAGGCTACAGAATCAGGTCCACAAAAAGGTATTTTAGACACTGGGCAAGAGGGATACAGGGGTAGCAATGCACCTTTGAGGGAAGGGAGAGTATTGTGCAATTTTGGGAAAGTCAGGGGTCCATGTGTAGGGCTGTGGGTGCTTGCTGCTTTCCTTGTGATGAAGAACATCGTTGACTGTATACGAAAAGGTTTACAAGGACGCGTGATTTTAATTAAGCCAAGAAAATGTGTAATTCTTACAGCTATATGATGATGAGAGATTGCTGGCATGCTGTGCCTTCACAGAGACCGACTTTTAAACAGTTGGTAGAAGACTTGGATCGGATTCTCACTCTCACAACTAATGAGGTAGGTAAATTGTTTCCCTCCATAAGCTGCTGATCAGGACAAATGGTTCAGGAGACAGATGGAATTTATTCAATTATGAAATCCTGCTCAAGTTCTCTTCTTATTCTGTTTGTCGTTGTCCTCTGAGGTTACACGCAGCTAAACTGTGTATCCTATGAAATCCTCGGTTTCTTGCCATTACGCCTTGATTTATGTAACTAAACAGAAACACATCTTTAAAGTGTTTTTGTTTATTTCTCCTACCATCTTTTGATGTTTTTAGCGTAGCAGTACTCAGGGACTACATGTGGCAGGTTGAGAGGCAATGTTTGTGTTTCAACGTGAGTTTCATGTGAAGGAGAGATGTAGAGTTCACAGTGTTTTTCATTTATCGACTCACTTTGATTCCCAGGCATGATATCTAGGTCAGAAGAGGAGAAATCGTCAATGGTAGGTTTCAGATTATATGTCTGAGAGTGAATTAGGTTCAGTGAAACGTCTCTCTGTGGAGGGAACGAGGACCCACGGGGAATGTGCGAACAGCCATCCAATTATCCAAAGGTCCTGGCTAACACTGCTTCAGGTTGGGATAGATGAATGCAAAAAGGCTTTATTTGAAGAGCATTCTTTCAGAGGTCTGAGATATTATTAGTTTTAGCAAGGAACACACTGATTAGGGTATTCACGCAGGAATCGGTTCTCTTATCGCTAAATCTCATGCACCTTTGAGAAAGATCACAAGGAAATGTTGATTCTTTTGGTGGAAACTTCTTTTGAGAGAAAATGCTTGGTGGCCCAGAAACATTTTACAAATTCCTATCATTTCTGAGAAATTATATATATAATGGGAGGGGAAAAAAAGAACAAAACCCTTACAGGGGAAAGTTGCAACAATATGTTTTGACCATTTCAAAATAAATTTTTCAGGTTTGCTATGATTATAGCACTGTCTTATGGGGGGCGGGGCAGAAAATATTTGAATATTTGAATCGCTTTATATTGGTCCTCAACATTACTTTTTGATTTTTCAGAATTGTTGGAGAAATAAAAAAACGGATTATTAAGCAGCATTAGGAAAGGCTATATGCAATAGAGATGACAGGAGAACCTGAGTAAAGAGATGCCATTTTTTATGATCATCGTTTGCCCAGTAGATTCGGTTGAAAAAGATTTTGGCTTCAGTAGCAGCTATAAATTTATCTGGATTCTGCTTTGTAAGGCTTAGTCTAAGAAGTGGCACCTTCAGGGATGGCTCAGAGATGAGGCAGGAATATGCCTACGGAGTCGGTAACACAGCTCTGCATACCGTTACCATTTTCCCCTCATCCAGCACTGACTGCATCTTTTCCTGCCTAATTTATATATGATTTCACAAGACCGGTTGGAGTTGGGCTGGCTGCCACTGCGGAGTGCTGGGTGGCTTGGACTGGATATGCATTTGCAAATTCAAGAGGGAGGTTCTGGGCTGCAGTTCTGAGCCTGGGAAAGGATATCGCTTTCTTTTTTGTGTGTGTTTAACCATCTTGCCTTCCCAGTTCTGTACTGCTCATGGACCTGGAATGATCTCAAAGGTAACCTGAAAAGGCCTTTAGGGTTATGTAAATTACTTTAGACTCGAATCATAGGAAAAACGGCTGGAAAAAGCTCAGGAACATATCCAGTCCATCTGATCGGCCTACGGCAGGATCCACTATACATTTGTCATTCCTGACAGATGTTTATGTAACTTGTCCTTAAAGATCTCCACTGCTGTATTTCCGCATCGCCCCTTGACAGTCTGTTGCTTTGTTTCATTAGCCTTACTTCTTGAAAGTTTTTCCTGATCTCTAATCTTTCAACATAAGATATTGCTTTTGTCCTATTTACCCTGGACAAAGCAAGCAAATTGTTTCCCTTGTCTTTGCAGCACGTTTTATGTTCCTGAAAACTCATCATGTTCTCACTCAGTGTCTCCTGAGAACTCTGTTGTGTCCCATTTTCCTCCATAGCTTGTGCTTTTCAGACCTCTGATTTTGTGTAATCTGCACAGGTTTCCTGAAGTGCGGGTCCTTCAGGCATCAGTCTGACAATATTTCTCCTTATCCACTCCACAGTGGCACTTTCCCTTTCCCCCAAACATGACACTGTTGGTACAGGGTCAGCCTGGTTTGTCCAACAACTCAAAAAATTGCTAGGACAGCCAATAGTATTTTTTCTGCATTTGTGCAAGTAATTATTTCTGCTTAAATGGTAATGTTTTGCTCCTTTCCATGCTGAATCATCACCTGTTGGGTTTTTTGTTGGTCTTTTGTTTTTTTTGGGAGGGGTTGTTGGTTTTTTGTCATTTTTTTTCCCCAGAAGACCCTATTCCCCATGTTTCCCAGAGTAGCGTGCAATGTTTCCCCGATCCACATGAGCAGAAGACACCAAGAGTCAGCCTCATAGCTGTGTCGTTATATCAACCCCAGGAACCATCCTGATACTGGAAACTGCTTATGTCCCTTTATGTGACTCTGGCCCTTGATATTGGATAAGGAGGCTGGAGAGGGGATAAGAATCCCACCTTAATACTGAATTCATAACTGCATTGTATCAAGCCTTTTGATATGATGAGCCATGCCTGATAACCCATGAGAAAGCCCTGTTTCTTCAAATACTGGAATACTTTCTTCTTCTGTCTGTTTAGAAAGCGGTTGGTTATTTCTGGTCATGTAGAACTCATTTGCTAATATATAAATAAGGGTCAAGATTGTCCTCGTGGGTCTTTTAAAAGCCTAGGCAACGAGATAGGCAAGAATCATAGATGCAAACTACCTTCTCTTGCTGCCTACTGTATTTGTTGGCATTTTAAAACTTACATTCCCCCCCTCTTTTAAAATGGTGACCATTTTTTTAACTTTAATATGGTAATGATTGGATTTCTGACTTAAAATATGTTAACCAAAGAACTAAATTACCCCAAAACTAAGCACAGCAGCATAAAATACTGACTGAGGTGGAAGACTTGTCTCGTCAGTACGATCATAACTTGTGGTTTAGCAAATGAAGAGATTGCATTTAAATGAATGCAGCTGCCTTTAGAAGTTGAAAGAGAAGGAACATTTCAAGGGGAAAAATAACTTTATTCTCCAGCCAAAACTGTTGTTTCTAGCAAAAGAGCCTTAACCCAAAACTTGGATTCAGCAGATATTATTTCCTTTTTTAATGACTGCTTTGGTCATGGCTACTCTGGGACACACACACATGCACATACACATGAATATGTAGTGTAAAAAACCCAAATCTAGTGTATTTAATTTTGTTTTCCTTTCAGTTCTTTTTTTTGCACGTATGCCACTGCATGTTTAAACACAAATTTAATATCACAGAATATAAACCAGATATTCAAACTGACCAAAGGAATATAAAGTTGGAAGTATCTTTCCCTCTCCAAATCATTACCATGTGCTAAAGAAAAATGGTTCTATTTAGGATGAAATTTCATTTTTATCATTGCGAGTGAAAAGTCCTCTTTTGATGTGGTTGGCATGTTTATTTCCACTGACGTGGCTAATGCTGGTGATGTTGGACTTCAGAAAAGTACCGTGTTATTGGTTTGGTTTTTCTTTCTCTATTCAAGCCCCTTGTTTTATGAGATATTTAAGCAACAGGCAGTTTTGAATGCAATTGTGTTACAGAAAGGAGTGTAATTTTTAAACTGTTCTTTTACCCACTATATATAATCAAGCCAAATCAGAGCAGTGGTAATGTGTTATTGTCAGTTACTCCCTGTCTAAAAATGCAATTTATTCCTTTTGTCGTAGGAGTATCTGGACCTCAGTGGACCTCTCGAGCAGTATTCACCTAGTTACCCTGACACAAGGAGTTCGTGTTCTTCAGGTGATGACTCTGTTTTTTCTCCCGATCCAATGCCTTATGAACCTTGTCTTCCCAAGTACCAACACATGAATGGAAGTGTGAAAACATGAAAAGAAATCATACAGAAGAATAAAGAAACAAGAACATCAAGCTACCTACCATATACAAAACAAAATCTTTTCTCCAGGACCTTAATGTTTCTGCTTGTACATATGAAATATGGAAGAAAAAAAAAATAAAAAAGGAAAAAAAAAAAACCAACGGCTTGGAGGAAAGCAGTCAGAACCTACATAAAGAATCTCATAATTTGCAACTTTGCAATATTCCCAACAAAGAAGAATGTTTATGAGCTGTGTCTAGATACCCATCACTATCAATTTTCTGGCTTCCTGTAAGCTGCAACAGACTTTGTTTGTACAATGGACCAGTTGGACTTGAGGCAAACTCTGGGTCTGCCTTTCTTGTTTATTTTGTAATATTTGGAGAAAATATATGTTGGCACACACTTACAGAGCACAAATGCAGTATATAGGTGCTGGATGTATGTAAATATATTCAAAATATGTATAAATATATATTATATATATTTACAATGAATTATTTTTTGTATTGATTTAAAAATGGATGTCCCAATCCACCTAGCAAATTAGTCTCTTTTTTAACAGCTATTTGCTAAATGCTGTTCTTACACAGAATTTCTTAATTTTCACCATCCAAAGGTGGAAAATACTTTGCTTTCAGGGAAAATGGTATATCATTAATTTATTAACTAATTGGTAATGTACAAAACAGTTAATCGTTTATAGGGTTGTTGTGTTTTTGTAATTTAAATGGCATTTCTATGCAGGCAGCACAGAGAACTAGTAGATGTATTGCTCAGACTTTACTAGTTTTCAGATCTTTAAAAAAAGAAATATTTACAGTATATAACTAATTTGGGGGAATTAAACTTTTGATTTATTTGTGTTTAAAAACTGCAGTGTCAGATGATTATTCTTATCAAAACCAAATCCTTTAACAAGAAAGTCTATTATTCTCAAAACCTGTCACTTTAACAATGTAACTCTTTAGCAATGTTTCCCATGGCCAAAAAGCAGAATCATTACACACACACAAAAAACGAAGAAAATATTACAGAGGGTTCCTAAAGCAAGGAAAGACATTAATTTGTCTATAACCATAGCAGAATGTACTGCTCTAAAAGGAGCTGAGCTTCTACCCGGAGTTGCACATGCATCAAATTAACCACAGTTCTCTTCCCTGAGTTGGATAATAGGTTCCAGATCTTCTGGCCTGGATCTTTTGCCTTTTAGACTATCCCTCTATTGTAACTTAAGTTAAAAAGAGAGAAGTTGTTTATAATGACAATTTGCCATAGGAATATCAGCATCTTTTTAAGGGATTAATTCATGCTGACTCCAGTATTTCCTTCTGATCCATTCCATAACAGGAGGTATAGCACTGGCCTCTGCTAAAATATCACTGTTGTTTGTATCTTTTGACGGAAGTCTTGTGTTTTTCCTTTCAGAACACTCACACTGATATGGCCATGCAATATGAATGCAAATTACACTGTTTTATGTGGTGGTGTTTTGTTTTGTTTTGCCTTTTTTTGTTTTTTTTAATTGGGTAAAAGAAGTATTAAAATCTGTTAACTTTTGTACTGACAATAAAATGTTTCTACAGATATTAATGTTAAAATTACAAAATAAATGTCATGCAGCTTATTTTTCCTAATCCTTTGTGTCATACAAAATGGTTTTCTGAACATCAAGTGATGGAACACATCCAGAAATGCTTTCTTTTGACCTTATCATAGATCCTATATTACAAAGCAATGCTTTCAGGAATAATACTTTTGCCTCTGTCTTACAAAATGTCTGCTCATGAATAACATGGGTTATTCGAGTAAACATACATACAGTCTTTGGTGTTTGTGGGGTGGATGCTATTTGCTGGAAAATGGTTTGAAGTGTTCAGTGTAGACATAAAATATTTTCTCTTTTTATTTAGTCAGGCTGTATCCTTTAATTGGTGAGGTTTCTTGTTCATATTAGAGAGGTTGGAGGCCCATTTGTGTAGGATTTAAAAAAAACATAACAGATGGAAAGACACAGTCATCATGGAACAGTATAAAAGTTTTTGGTTTGTTGTTTGGGGTTTTTTGTTTGTTTGTTTGTTTGTTTTTGTTTGTTTGTTTTTGTTTTTTGGTTTTTTTTTACTTGAAAACAGAAGGAAGACACACCAAAATAGCTAGTGCTGGAGACAGAAATGGGAATTTTATGCTCACGTTACTGTTGCAGGTTAGCCAGAAAAGCGTTGTTGAACCTGGTCTTCGTCACATGCTGTAAAAGCGCTCCAGACACCAAACTATTCCTTGGTTTCTTTTCGTCTCTTTCTACTTTGACCAGGGATCCCATACCAGTCCCAAGAAACTTTCTAAAAAAGTGCCTGTTAAAAACTGGTGTTTTCCAACTAAGAATTATCTGATTGAAAAAATTCCCACTGGCTTTACGAAAAAAGGACAATTCCCTTTCCCCGCAACATCTATTCCTATTAGCAGCAATGGTAGCTACTGTCTGCAGAAATCGCAATATTCTTAATGACACACGTCTGGTTTTAAGATTCTCTTAAAGGCTATCGGAAGATCTTGAATCTTGCTCTGCTCGTATTGAAATGCATTTAAAAGCATCTTTACAACTTTGATAACTTTTTAAAATAAAAGTATGTAAACACTCAGAAACATGATGGAAAAGAGCTATTAAATAACGTAAACTTACTTGGTTACCCTGATTTTGTTCTAGATGGTTTATTTGCTTTTCCTTGGTTCATTTTTGGTTTACCTCTCAAAAGATTTAGATTTGCACCTTGGAGATAGACCACAATTTCACAAACGTTGGCTGAAGTATATTCTGCCATTTTCCTAATTTTATAGTGTAATCCCTGGATTAAGCTTTGCTCCTTTCCTGGTATCTGAAGACTTTCTTCTCCATTGCCCGATGTCCTTCTGTGAAGGCACGGGCTCTAGAGCAGGGCACAGAAGCCCTCCGTTTCTGGGGGAGCAGCAGAACAGCCTCCGTGCGTGGAGTTGCAAGGAGAAATTAGGCAGCAGAAAATAAAACCCAGCATTGAAATTTGTCCGAAGGGGACATATTCTTTATTGCCCTGCCTACCTTTGGGTCTTTCACAAGAAGGGGTTAGGAATTTGGATTGCTATCTCATCTAGAAATAAAGTTGCCATTAATAACAGGAGCAATAATGAAGAGTGGCCTTACGTCAGGAAATGAATTTATATTGATGTGGATAATGAGGATTAAGTTCTGTGTATAATCAGTTTCCTGCAGCATCCAATTGTTTCTTGTCTCTTGTTTAAGTATTGATTCAAATCAACTCTGTGTAATATATGAGAAAATATGGATATAGAACCCAAATTTATTACAGCTCAAGTCCATACAGAAGTGCACGTTGCCTGTTTTGGTTTTGTTTCATTTTTTACTGTAACATAACAAGTAGCATGGGCTATATACATCGGATAAGAAGATAGATTCTATTCTGTCACTTTTTCTGTCGCTTTGATATCATTCAGTATCTGTTTTGTTACGCTGCTACTAAAGCAAGAGTTGAACTGTGTTCTGAGTTTCAAATTTGTCAAAAGACGAGTAAGTTTGTGGTTTTATTTCTGGAAGTAACATGAGCAAATCTGTGTAGAAAATTAGTAATTTTGATGTCTATCCATTGAAAGGAGATTGAGAAAGCACTACAAAAGCCTGAGGTCTGGAGATGCTGTTTTTAGTGAAAGATTCAGTGATCTCAATATAATTAATTAATCCCAGAGAAGGTTAAGAGTTGCCTTGATTAGGGTATATAAACTGCTGTTAGAGTAAAATACTTTTTAGTAATAAAGATCTCTTCCATAAAAGCTCCAGATCCAGTGCCTGAAAGGTGGAGCAAGACCCATCCAGGCTAGCGGAAGGCACACGTTTTGGATGGGAGAAGCAATCGGTGATAGGAGCAGCGTACGGATGGGTGCCATTGACCTTCCCCCGGTTGATCTCCTGAAACGTGATCTCCTGAAACGTGATCTCCTGTGGCTTGAGAGTGAGCAAAATCCCGCAGTCGAGTGAGCTGGTGGTAATGTTTCCTCCTGTCCTCCAAGCCTGTGATGGGAAAGCTGGTGTCACGCAGAATGGCAAGTTTTGGAGACTTTCCGTAGTCCAGGAAATTTCAAGTATGTGCAGAAAGTGGCAGCTCAAATCAGTATGATTGGTATTGTTAAGGAAAGGTAAAGAACTGTTAGAGGACAAGTCCTTTAGCAAACCTTTTAGAAGCCTTCATGTGCTTTAGTTTCATTTGGATGTTTTTAAGCAAGTAGCTTAGCATACTCGAGGGAAAAACTGGTGCAAAAACGTTGCTATTCATAGAAGGAAAAAAAAAAGCCATAGAAGGGAAGAAAAGCCAACCAACACCTGTGTTTGAAAGGTCATCTCTCCGTTCTGTAATCAGGAAGTTCTGTATCTGCATAATTTGATCTAATTATTATAAAAATATTTCATTGATTTTTCCACAGTAAATGTAATAAATTTGTTGTGAGGAAGCGTAAGTTACCTCCAACAATTTGTGCTTGGAAAGGTCATCCGTCCTTCCGCGCTTGTAAATATGTCTGTGTACTTCTGAGCTTTCGTCGCCATGAGTCCTGAACGTTACAAGCAGCTTAAATGCAATGGACTTTGTGAAGCAAGTCGTCTTTTTTATCCCCTTTTACCTATGCAAAACTCCTGTTAACCAGATTTTCCATAACACTTCTAAAGGAGAGAGAAGATGGAGGCAGTCATTCTCTTCACAAGGATGCATGGAGACAGAACGAGGGGCAAGAGGCAGCAGTTGCTTCTCAGGGTATTTCTATCTGGATTTTAGAAACAATTTCTTCGCTGTGAGACCGCTTGAACACTGGGATAATCTGCCTAGAGAAGCAGTGGAATCTGCCTGGCTGTAGATATTCAAGACTTGGCTTGACAGGGCCGTGGATAAACCTAACCTAAGGCCCTGCTTTCAACACAAGGTTGGCCAAGATGATCTCTGGCGTCCCTTCCAGCTGAGACTTTTCTGTGATTTTGCAAATCTGTGTTACTGGCCAAGGGTAATCCAGGTCTGCAGAGGACTTCTGGAGAGCTGCACTGGCTCGTGTTGAGGTTGTCAGTGGGACGTATTGTTCAGTAAATTCAATTTAGTGATGCATTTGACAAGAGAGCGATCCCCCTCTATTAAGGCATTTGGATTTTAAAAGTCGGGTCCTGGCTTGCTTTTGATTATCACAGCTGGCCAAAAATTTTCTGATTGAATTCCTATGCAGTGGAAAACACTGGTCAAAAGCTTTCTAAAACAAGAGTGGCTTGCAGAAGAGAAAGTACCTTGACCTTATGAGAATGACATGACCCTATCAGAGTCATCTTCTCAGGAGGAAATGAAGTCATTTTATGTTGCAATTATTTAATAGTAGACAGTAATATATAAAGTCAAAGTACGAATGGAGTTTTTTGATTTTATCAAAACAGAATGGTTAGACTGACTCAAAGTGACACCCAAGTACTGCAAATAATTGCACTTTTAAAATGTTTTATTTCTAGTCCAGGCTGATGAACAGTTTTTTTTCCAAGTAATAGAATTTCTTGAGGAATACACTTCTAAGTATCAATGATGTTTCTCTTGCTCAGAGCTCCTCTCAGTATTTTGACAGGCTGTTTCCTGATGCACCAGCTATTGTCCCCTACAAGCAGATGGCTGTGAGTGACGCCAGGAGCCTGCATCTCTCAGGGGGGCTTGGGAGGAGCCTGGTACCATTTCCACCGACCAGCACTGCGCGCTGGGACCAGGCTGCCTCCCCTGAAACACTGAATTACTGGGCAAGCTTTTCCAGGCAGGACTAATATTTCCTTGGGGCAGAGGAGCAGCACATCTCTTCTGCTATGGCATCGTGCCTTTGAATTGTCTGAGGCAACGAGGAGAGAGTGGAGAAGCAGGGCGGCAAATGAGAGCCCTGGTGTCACTGCTGTCTGGAGAAATCTATGGCCCATTATCCTGGAACCAAAGTGAATTACAATTTATGGAAAAAAAATCAATACTGCCAAGGACTGTTGTAGAGACATCTCGGAGAATGTAGCCAAGGTGCAATATTTTGTCTAGACGTGTTTCCCTGGCACAGCTATAATTTTTTTTAGGGCTATTCAGCAACATACAATACTTTCTTTTCCAAAAGTTTGTTGCCACAGAGATGCAGAAACTGAAAGCTGAATACTGCTGTATTGTTAAATTCAGTAAGTGAGGGATCTGCCGTGGGAACGGTGCTTTGCGTATTCAGAAGAGCAGGTTACATCCAGGTCTGCAAAGGGCGAGTGTGACACCACTGGAGAAAAGAGACTTGCACCTTCTTACATCATGCCTGAATTTCAAGTGTTACGTGTTAAGTCCTAGGTGCCAAGGGCACTTGAGAACAGTTGGCCACCACGAAAGGTTAGTGCCAGTGCTCCTGAGGAAACTTTGACCATGCATACCTGCAGCTGGCCTGCGATGAGGTTTCCTGAGGAGAGCAATTAAGCACCATGGCAGAAGGATGTCTTTGCTCTTTGCTCAACCAGCTGGTTTTGGAGAGGATAGGACAGAGCCCATAGTGTGCAGTTTCTGCTGGTGCAAAATTAGTTTGGAGATGAGGGGCCTTTTTGATGCAACCTCTGTACTGGTGGTGCAGAAGATGCATGCAGAGGCCTTCAGCTGAAGGGAGAGCGATGGTCTGCCACAAGCCAGCAACACGCTGCGAGAAAAGAGGTGAGAGAAGAAACGTTGCGCAGTTGGCACTGGCTCCTAATTCCAAGTGTTGCCTTATGAAACTGTTCATTTTCTCCTCATCAGCTCCAGGAAGCCGCCAACCCGAATGCCTGTGTGCTCATCTCCTGCGGAGCTGCCAGCGGGTCTGAAATGAAACGGCCAGCCTGCGACTTGCCTGGTGCATCCAACTTTTCTGAAACATTTTGTTTCGTGAATACTCCCTCTTCTTACCAGTTTTCTTGACTATATTTCCTTTAATTTTAAATAAGATTTTTTAAAAAATGTATTTGCATTTTTCACGTCACAGATTTGGGAAAAAAAAACCCCAAGGGTTTCTGCTAGGGAATTGTAAGTAATAAAAATTTGCCTATATATTTTTCCAAATTCATATTTTCCCTCTCATTTAAAATTTCCAAGACTTGTTCCCTGACAGCTGTTATAACAAATGGTGGACTTCTTCAGCTGATGTAATCCAAGACTTCATTCATGTCAGAGGAGATGTAATATTTATTTATCAGCTGGTCAATGAAGTATGATCCATTGGTTTGTTTTTTAATGTCCAGTAGCCCTTTTCCGATATTTTTCAGTAAAAATAGAATATTTATCTCTAATTATCTATATAGACTAGGTCTGTACAAGAATTGTTATAGGTCTAGCCCTACAGGATGTTAAATCATCAGGCTAAAGCCTTTTAAATGTTCAGTAGTCACAGAATAGACGTAATCATGACAGGGTTCTGGAAGATTCAATAAAAATGTTACTAACCAGAAAAAGTTCTGAAGGAGAAATGTTTTTATTGTGTGTTAAAAGTGCTTGCTTTTTTTTTCCCCCTTAGTATTTGGCAGCGCTTTGCTTGCTCCTCATTTGACTTTTTGCTTCATTGTTCACAAATACTCTGTGGATCCTCATCTGGCTTAATAATGGGGAAAAACAATTACATTCAGGGTGGTTCCAGCAAGTCTTAAAATCACCCCAGAATTTCGTGCCTGGTCTCTCTCGATACCGACCGCCCTAAATATGAAGGATGTCACTTGGATCCAGACTTGGATCTTGTAATCTCTGTTTTTCCACGTATGGAAGTTGGCTTCACGGTTACGTAGTACGTGCGCTGGGCTCCCTTTATTCTTGGTGTTGCAATAAACAAGGAGGAAAAATCTGCTGTGGTTTTCTGTGCGCTTTGTTTCACTCATTGCAGACAGATGAGAAGGGAAGAGGCAGCAGCCCCTTGCTTTTCGTAGCGCCGCGTTCGTTGTCTTTCTTGCTGGAGCCTCTTCCACCTCCTGCGCTCGCGCTCGCAGCCCAGAGCACACGCCACATCAGTAGTTAAAAAAAATATATCCTCAAAGACTTTCATATTTTGTTGAGATTTCTTTGTAACTTGACTACAGACAGCCGTTGCTCCATTAATCAACTCCCTCTGTTTGACAAGCGGTAGATTTATGGTACTGCGTTGATGAAACCAAAATGCAATTAAACACAATCAATCAGTTCAGCTGAAGTTTCCAGATATTGCTCGCCGAAATCCTTTTCAAACATCGTTAGAGTTGGGGCTTCGAGAAGTGTGGAGTGAAAACAAAGAAAAGATGGCAGTTTTTCCAGGTTAGTTTCGGTCTCTCGAAATACTCCCTGAAGTTCTAAATGTACTTTTTAAGAAATAAGAGCCAAGGGGAAGACAAGAATCTAGGGGTTTGCTTTCAGTCCTGGGGTAGGAGTGGGGGTAAAAGGAGCATCAGATGACGAAGTGGTAAGGCACTAAATTTTTATGGTTTCTGCAGGCACAAGGTCTGCTTTCACTCTGAATGGCACAGCAGTCATGAACGGTGTGTTCCTCTTCGGGGGGAACATTCCCACTTCATTAATTAACAGCAAAGATACGATACAAACATGATGAAGTTGCATGCTGCATTTGTAAATACTTTCTTAAATAGCTTTGGAGTTCTTGATTTCCACGGTGTTTTTATGTACACCCATACCCCAGCAACTGACTTCCAGAAAACTACCATCAAGCAGAAGTAGCTCAATTCTATTTATTTATTTGCTATTGAATGCAATTCTTTTTCCTCAAAGCAGCTGCGATATTCATGTAGCGAGTTCAAAATATTTTGAGGTTTTATTCTTCCATCCATTGCATATCCTTTGAGTTGAAATACTTAGTATTCCTTGAGGTTACACACATTAACAAATGCAGTGTCAATATTACTGGCGTATCTGTTGCAACTAGAAGCATGTGTAAATTAGTGTGTGCTCCTCATATAGTATGAAAAGGGAAAGATACTCAGATATTAGTGCCTGTGCTCCTCATGTAGTTCACATATTGAATTGATTCTTATATAGGAGATCAAGAACATATTCCTATACACACTGGGGGAGGGACGTCCCAAGAGCTTTTTAACCCAATGGAAAAAATCTGACAGTTTTCAGACAATGAACGGAGATGGGACTCAACTTTCACAGCAATAAACAAACAAAGTTTTTAAAAAAAAAAAATAAGCCTTTGTCTTTGCGCTTGATCTATGCGTTAGGCCGCTTGATCTATGTGTTAGGCCACTTAATAAATCTTTTGGTGTTTCTAGCACCTAATTCTGTGTTTGATAGTCAAGAAAGGCCAGTAGTCATTCTCGTATATTTATTTTTCATTACAATCCCATCTTTATCTGAACAACTTCTGTTTTCAATGGAGCCAGTACCCAAGACTCACCATAAAAATGTAACAAGGATCTCTCTCAGCAAAATCTATGTACAGTTGATGCCATTAAAAGTAGGCCTTTTGCCAGTAGCCACATGATTAACTTTCTTATGGTGCCAGAGTAACGCGGTGAGGAAGTTGTCTCCATCTCTAAATCCCCGCTTTATGCTGTTCTTCGAAAGGCAAAGAACATTTGAAGGGTGCCATGTTTGGCTTTTATGAGCATCATGCATCAGTAACCTTCTTCTGAAGGTGGAATGGCCATGGACTTGTAGACAGCTGTGAACATTTCAAATGCTGGGACCGTGAGTCTGTAAGAAATTGTGACCGTGTGTTTCTCCCTCATGTACTTGGCCATTTGTCGTGCTTTAACCCCAGCCAGCAACTATGCACCACACAGCCGCTCACTCAGTCCCCCCCGGTGGGGTGGGGGACAGAAATGGAAGGGTGAAAGTCAGAAAAACTCGTGGGTTGAGATAAGAACAGTTTAATAATTGAAGTAAAATGAAATAGAATGGTGGTGGTGGTGGTAGTAGTAGTAGTAGTAGTAGTAGTAGTAGTAGTAGTAGTAGTAATAATAATAATAATATAATGCAATAATAATATACAAAGCAAGTGATACACGACACAATCGCTCACCACACACCGACTGATGCCCAGCCCGTTCCCGAGCGGCGGTCGCTACCCGCCCCGGCCAACTCGCCCCAGTTTCTATACAGGGCATGACGCCATACGGTATGGGATAGCCCTGTGGCCAGTCTGGGCCAGCTGTCCTGGCTGTGCCCCCTCCCAGCTTCTTGTGCACTGGGCAGAGCAGGGGAAGCTGGAAAGTCCTTGACTGGTGTGAGCACTACTTAGCAACAACTAAACCATCAGTGTGTTATCAACATTATTCTCATACTAAATCCAAAACACAGCACTATACCAGCTACTAAGAAGAAAATTAACTCTATCCCAGCTGAAACCAGGACACCATTTCATGATAATAATTAGTTACAGAGAAGCTCCACATGAAAGGAACGTGTTGACCGCTTTTAAACATGCAGCCAGCCCTACAGGAACACGACGCCCCGGCTGTGCAGAAGGCAGCTCCAGAGGTGGCAGGCGGGCTGTGTCCTAGCTCGTACGGCTGCGGGCGCTGCAGCCAGGACTTACAGAAAGGAGCCGCCTCGCTGCAGCGATTTTTGTTTCCCATAATTAACAGAAAAATGTGGGATTCTCTGGAATCTTGTGGTAACTGGTGTGATATGGTAAGCATTCGCATATGATGTATTCTAAGCTTAGTGTGATAGGAGGTTTACTGGTTGCAATTCTGGATCAGATTCTTGGACCACCGAGTCCAACAGCTTGCTGCTACCGGTGCTCAGTACCCGGAGCAATTTGCTGCTGTTTGCTGTCTCCAGAAGGGCTGCTGGGAGTCTTTGGAGAAAGGCACTACAACTCCAAAGCCAAGTCCTTGAGAGTAACGTTGCTTGTAAGGTTCATCTTCTCTCTGTGAACCCCTTCTCTGCTCCCTGTTGCAGTACCAACCACCCACAGCTTCTCTGCCTACAGCAGCAGTATCAGGGGAAGAAGCAGCTGATGGGGGTAAAAGTGTGTTCTCCCACATTTGCTTTTTCCCCCAAAAGGGACCCCCATCCCTGATAAAGCTCCCCAAGTCACGTGTGCCTGACCCACATCAACGCTGCTGGCTGCAGGAGCGAGCAGCTTTCATCCTGGCCTTACTGGCTGCCACTTTACCTCCTAGAAAATGAATCTCAATTTTATTTTTGAACAAAAAAACCCACTTCCAGTGCCTCTGCAGTATGATCTTCTAAAGACAGCTACTGCATTGACCATATAGCCTGGACACTGCACGCACTCTGCTGGATTTTGGATTTGTTTTAACTTTTCCAATTGTTAAGTTTATAATGTGTCCCTCAGGTCCCTTATTAATGGACAGCTTACAGAGGAGGTCTGGGTTACTGTTTACCACAGCCCTCAATACTTTGGCATCCCTTGAGTCAAATTGAGCTCTCAGGCTTCTGCTTGCCAAGTTAAATCCTTTTAGCGTTTTTATAATCTCCAAACACACGTTTCTTCATCTCTCGGACTCGGTCTCTGCAATTCAGTAAGCATTTGTTGTTTGAAATCAGATCATGATGAAATCTCTTAATAGTCGCTCTATGAAAATATTTTGTTTAAAAAACACTCAAAACTTAATTGGAATGAAAATACCAGCAGCTGGATTGTAGTTTGAAGTCATAAGTCTGAGAAGCAGCTGGAACAGTGGGATTCAGAGAGACACTTCTAAATCTTCCTCTTCCTACAGGAACGTTTCAAGGCTGCTCTATTTTGGCAGGCAATGAAAAGGACCCACTTGAGTTGAGCCTTCTCTGACCAGCATCGTATGCTGCTGTTACGTCTGTCACGTAGCTTTGCAGATAGCCAGAGAGCCCAAAAACGCTCTGTCCTTTTCTAAGTTTCACGAAGGGTTCTGATGAGCTCGGTGCATTGCCAAAACAGCATTGCCATTACTGCCATATCCGACTAATGACTTGCTCTAGTAGAGGAATTAATTTCTTCTCAGCTCCTCTAATGAGACTTACTGAAAAATATGCTGTAAAGAAAGATTTTGGATGACTTTTTCATTGGATGGGGGCTTACTCCTCCATCTGGATTGAGTCTGGCTCTTAACTTGTCCTAAACCAGAGATCTAATTAAACTAATAGAAGCATTCATGAACTTGCTAGACAATTTTCGTTGTGTTTTATTTATACTTCATCAGAGAAGTTGTTAAGATTCAAATAGTTTGAGGCCTTGGATATGCACAGTAGGGTCCCTATTTTGAGTCAGTTGGCAAAATGTTGTAAGTTTTCAGACCAGTTCTCTGGCCAATTTCTACTAGATAAAATTCCTTCCATCACAAGAGCTAATTGATAAGGGTGGAATTAATTGCCTGAAGAAATTGCCTTCTCGGGGTAGAGGTAATCTTTCCACACAGCATAGCAGCTTCTTGTTTGTATCTGAAAAGACTGGCTCTTCAATTTGATCAGTGTAGAACATTTTGGTTTAGATAAAGAGGAAAATGAATTTATTAAAAAATGTAATTTTTACATTGGGGCTGTAAGAGATACATGCAAAAAACCCCTAAATTAATGTAAACTTATTGGAGCAGCCTTTAGATAAATTCTTCTCATTGGATGTTTACTTTCAAATTACACTTATGACAGCAGGATATCTGGATGCCTAAAACATTTTTTAGAATTACGGATATAATAATACAAACTTGGCACATAATGCAACGAGAATGTCAGCAACCTCAGAAGTCTAAAAGGAGCCGGTGCACTCGCCTGGATGAGGCATCCCACTCTCTGTCAGCAGCAACGCAGTGACTCCGGTGAGGACTCTGGAAGTTTAAAAAGGCATCCAAAGTGATTTAGCCATGACTGCAATCTTAACAATACTGACAGGCTTTTTGCTTTGTTTTATTTTTTTTTGATAACCCGGCGTGCAAACTGAGATCAGGAGGCATTAACAGCCAAGTGTAGTTGCAAAACGAAATGGTTAAGGATATAAACCAGACTTCCAGCTTGAAGGAGTTGTCCTTGTTCTAACTCCTACTGAACAATCTAATTATCCTAAGGTAATCACAGCTGTGAGAATGAGGAGAGAGGGAGCAAGCATGTTTTGATGCAGAAGGGGAACGATTATCTCCTGTTACTCTAAGTCATTCCAGCCTGACCATACTGTAAATCATTTATTAGAGGATAAAGTATGCTCCGTATGCATATTTTACTTATTCTTTCTCAGCAGTATTATTTCAGTGGCTGTAAGCAACTTGTTTTGTGCTTCGGGTATTTGAGACAAAACTAATTTTTGCTGGCTTTTTAATTCCTCCATCAAGTGTTTGATTAAGTGCGTGGACACTGTATGCCTGCAGATAAGGCTCAAACTCATTAGTGCAGTCAGAACTGCGGTCTCCACTTTTTCCTGGGAATAAAACTTGGGAGATGTGACTGGAGACATATCTGCCTTGTTCATTTAAACAGGCTCTTTCTGAAACTCCTACATGGAGAGGTTCCCTCTCCCTCACATAACTGCTGTAAAACCCTGGCATTAACTCAACAAACTGCTTGAATACTTGCTTCATGCACATCCTTTATTACAACTGAAATCAAGCTGAATGTAAATCATGTGCTCAGACATGGGCTTCTGTGTAAATGAGGTGGAGGTGGCCTGTGGGAAAGGGTTTTTAGGTGCCTTGACTGCCCCATGTCAAGCAAGACCTGGATAGAGGCCCATGGAGCAGGGATCCCCTTGGGAACAGGAGCACGTTCAGCGTAAGCAGGACGTACCGTGGTTCGGGATTACCTTCCTGGGCCCACCTCCATGTTGATGCAAGCAGTGCTCAAGCCAAAGTTGTCCTGAGGAGGAGAAGGTCCGTAACGAACAGAAACAAATAACTTCTGGCAGTTGACAACTAATCCTGGAGGGTTTTTTTGTTTGTTTAATCACCTTCCAAATCCTGTATTATGAGGATGCCTTTCTGGACAACACTGTAGACAGGAGGAGTGTGTCATCAGTTTGGCAATGTGAAATGGTCACAGATTAAAAATGTGATGCGGACTAGACCTGGTGAATATTTGCCAAAGTATTCTGTGAATATTTATTTGGCTTTAGAACTGAATTCACTTTGGCCTTGCTCCCCCTTCTTTGGAGCTGATACACTAAGAGCATTGCAGTCTTACCATCCCTGACCATGTATAAAAACAACCTTTAAAATCATGTGCTTCAGCAGAAGTTAAGTTTTTTATTTGCCAGGCTTGCATCACAGATACTTGCCCAACTCTCCAAAAAGAGGGGAGAAAAAAAGTGAGTGCAGCACTTCTGGCTGATTGCAACAGCCGCTGAAGCGATAACGAGGACGGGATTAATGTTGATAATTTTGCCTTGTGAGCATAGCAGCAGATTAATTTTGTGGGGAAAAAGAAGTAGAGGAAAATATATTTATTCCTGCCCTTTGTTGAAGGTTACATCTCACCCACAGAGTAGTCACATCAATTCTTAAATCAGTAGGTGGTACCAAAGGAGAGGGAGATGCCAGGCGAAGGCATGCGAGTGGACAAGGGGACCTGAGACTCTACAGCGCTTTTGCTGCCACCAAAGAAAGTTTCTGTTACTGTCGATGACCTTTGTGTGCTTGCGTTCAAGCTGTGTTGAGGGTTTGTCCCCCAGGTTGTCTTACACAGGGGAGTAAAAGTTGGTAAATTGGTCTAACAGAGTGGGGCAGAACAAAGTGGTAGCAGTGGCTGGAAAACACAGCTGGGGGTGGGTCAGCGTCAGAGAAAATGGCTTTTGCACAGAGCGTTTAGCAGCTCTATGAACAATTGATGAAAGAAGGGAAATAAAGAAATATAAGAAAATAAATTCTGGTGCAATTTTAATAATGAGAACATCAAAACAGGTTGAATCTGTTCATGGAGTCTCTGCATTCAGGAAAGTTAAATCTGTCAAATACTTTATTGCCTTCAACATTCATTTGAGCAATCAAGGAGTTCATTCGACTCCTAAATAAGCATATAAACCAGCAGATAACATGGGTTTCAAGAACAGGCCCATAGTCATAAGGCCCAAAGCTGAGATTCCCAGTTGCGGTCTGGTAAAATCTGTTTTCTTTTTTCCTTCTGGAGTAGCCAGAATCCCAAATTGCGAGATTAGGTTTACCTTTCAGAAGAGAGTGATTTTATAAAAAGTATTTTATCATATATATCCTAGAGCTAAACACAAGCCCTCAGTTGTACTCTGCTGAAATTCATGTGAAGGCCATCATCGTATTGATCAGTTGACTGTCACTGCAGATGTTTGAGGGTTATGGATTCTTTCCTGAGATCATATTAAATCTTAAATTAAGTTTCTGAATTACCAAAGTAAATGAGAGCATCGGCAAGTATAAATGAATAAAAGAATATAAGTTAATAACCAAGGAAGCTGCATCAATTTACGCAGCCTGAGTTTATGAGCTGTACTTTATTTTGTGCCAACTGTGTGCTGCTACGTCATTAAGTTATTGTCATGGTATCCGGTTGTGGCCATTTGATTACAAAATAATTTTGTCGTAAAAAAAAAAAAAAGCTGTCTTCTAATACAAATCATATATTTAGTGCTCGGGATTTTCATGTGCTGTGAAGATATCAAGTAATAAGCGAACCTTTTCTTCAGGATTTTGAATATACCCTTGAGCATAATGGATTTAAAAATCCACTCTAACCTTTTGCTATTGGAACACAGCCTAGAAGGAGGCTGTATATTGTGCAATAGTTCAGAGGAGGTGAGATTATTGTTTTTAGAGTCATTTTTAAACTAGCTCTTAAAAGTACAGGGCTCAAGGAACGGTTCAACACCTACTGATGCTGGCCTATGTGTAAAGTCTTTTTTGTATCCGTGATCCTATGAGCAAAATTATGTTGATGTCCTTCCAGGAACTGGCTAAATAAGGGGAAAAAAAAAAAAAAAAAAGAAGAAAAGCAGCCCACAACTGCCAATCTACTGATGTCTTCCAGGTGGTGTCATCAGGCCCCAGTACCAGTCTGAGCCAATGCTCTCAGAAGCAATCTGTATATTCAGGGATCATAGCGGCCCTGTGGTAGTGTATGATAATATTTCCCATATGAGTTTTAAACCACTGTTACAAGCATTTTTGTGAACTCCTTGCCACACCCCTTTATTTCACCTCGTTATTAGATTTTTCTCCCATTTGCGCATGTCTTTCCCATGCTAAAGCTGTTGTTACCTTAATTACTATTAGCCAAACGAGAAACACCTGACCAGCATGCTGCTCCAAAGCAAGGTAAAAACTAAAAGCATTTGCTGAAAGCAGAATGGTGTGGCTTTGAGAACAAATGCTTGTTAACAATATCTTTAGCATTATCTATTGTGAAATCAGGGATATTTAGGTGTTGGGGAGTCTTTCATTTTTCTGGGTCACTTTGCTGATACTTTACTGTTGTCCTGAAAGACAAATTTGAAATGACAGAAAGCAGCAGAGAAATCTACTCTTTTAATTCATTTCTTATGCAGAAGAAGGACTTCGCTGCTTTCTCACAAATTTTAAAATAAAGAATAAATAAAAGCTATTTTAAATTTTGTTGCCGTATATTATTATAACTGTCACAGTAATTACTGTAATACTAGGATAACTAGCAGTCAGTAGATCTCACGCTCCATCTAACGTTATGGGAACCCCAATGATTTGATATTTCACATCCCAAAGATGACTATGAGATGCCCAAAGCAGGACTTTGAGGCTGAGGTGCTCCAGCAGAGTCGCAGCTGTGTGGTTGCGTGCACCTCCCCGGGGCGGTCTGGCTGTAACCCTGAGCAGGTGGAAGGAGTTGTGTGCTGAGGCACTTGCATAAATGCTGCAGCTGGTGCCTCCTTGCTTAGGAGTGCCCCTCTGGTGGGACTGCCTTGCGGGGAGCTGGCTGACCTGTCTGGGGGTTGGGGTGGGTGCATGGCTGTGTCCCCCATCCTCAGGAGGACATGGCAGTGTGTGTGGGAGTCTCTCCACCTGCCTGATGAAGCTATGTTGCTCTGGAGAAAATGAAATATAGGCTATCTGAGCAAGAGGTATGACCTGCTGTGGCCTATCCTGTGGGTCCTCTGCTAGCAGCAAAGACCTCCATTTACTGGGGGTCACTCCAGGCTCTGTGCTGGGACCCCTGTGCTCGCTCCTTGAGCTGATCCGTCTTGTTTGTTTGTTTTCTTCCCTTTAGCGGTGGGACAGCTCTGGAGTGTGGGCTGGAAGCGTGGGGCAGCCGTTGCCCTTTTCTGGCATGCGCTGGTTGCTGAGCGGCAGGGATGCAAGCAGAGCCCCAGGCTGGAGGGGTTACCTGGAGGAGAGACCTGCGGGGCTGTGGACCCCTCTCCCTGGCTCACATCTGCCCTGGGAAGGGCTCTGCTCCGCACCGTGGCCACATCCAGCCTTCTCCCAAGGTGAGTGCACCCTCGCGTGAGCGTGCTGCGTGTCTCTGTGCCCTCGGGAAGGTTGTCTTGGCTCTCTGGAGCTCGGCTCTGTTTGCGTAGGGTGCCTCTATCCCGCGTCGCTTTGTCGGAGCTCAGTAGGTGCTTGGGCAAGAGTTTGTTCTGGGTAACAAGTAGCTGGGCATCGTGGTGCCTTTTTGGAAAGGACCCTTGAAGCATTGAGGGGGAGTATTTATTTCTGTGAAGCGTGAGATGTTACTGAGACCCAAGGTTGGAAAGTGTGTACTCTGGGATATGAATGGTAAAAATCATGATGTCTGATAACTTTAGGTATTTGTATTGGTGAAGTGACAAAACCTTCTCATCTGAAGTCTTTCTCTTTAACAAAAACTTAAGCAAGCTATGTAAATATGTGTTTTCTTAAGAAAGCTGTGTAAATATAGGTGGTCTCTTCTTCTTATGTAGCAATACTGTTATGTTTCTAAGCTCCTATCGGTTTATTCCTTTAATATCTGCTGAACAAAAAATGAATGTTAAATTGTGATAGTCACTGATGGCTGGCCACTGTGGCTTCTGTGGCAGTTCATGTACATCTGCAGTAGCTATAGTTTAGTCACCAAGTTGTTCTGTGAAACCATGATGAACAGGTAGCAAATTATCTTGGAGAACAGTTTATCTGATTATTTCTAAGGGGTAAATTTGTAGATGTTGGTGTCGACATGCATCATTCAAGCTATTCAGAATTTACTGTGAATCAGGCATTGTTTGGACCTGTTTCTTTGCTAAGTCAGATTTTATCACTCTCCCTTAAATTTATGGCTGCATTTTGTTATAAGGTTCCACCTAATGCTGTGACCTGCTTTCTAGCAATACATACAAATATTTGTTTTCACAAGTTAAGGTGCCTAGAGCTCAACAAGCCATCCAAAGATAAGCTGTCATGCAATTATAAATGGTAGCCAATATTTAATTTCAAGAGTCGTGTTATGTTTTACTTCTGTTGCGTATATCCTGCCAGCCTGATCCTGACTTTAATGGCTCATTATATTCCAATGATATTACTATTGATTTACACTGGGAAGAGCGAGAGCAGAGTCAAACCCTTTGTATCGAATATTCCCATTTACGCAGCCTCTGGGGGGGGAATTCAGCGTTCACTGTGCCAGTGCGATGAACTGGCCCTGCTGCTGCATTGCCATGGCTCTCTGCAGCGCTGGCTCAAGGCTAGCCCTCCTGGGACAGAGTGCAAGGGCTGAGCTCAGCTTTTTACAGCCACAGTCATGCAGCTTTGTGTATGAGCAGAGTGCTTCATACTGGGCCTGAAAGTAGCTGAATTTTTTTCTAATTATGTTCTTTTGGGTGATTGTTATAGCTCCTATACTGTGCAGTGCTGGCTAGGGAGCAGGCACGGGGATAGGAAGGGTTGGGGACGTGCTGGTATAGCACATATCTGCAAACGACTTTGTTGACCAGGCTTTTATGAAGTGTCTAAGGAGCCTGCCCCGTGCCAGGGCCGGCGGCTGCCAGAGGGCTGGCCGAGCTGGAGCAGGAGTCAGCCCTTCCTTGGCAGCCGTCTCCCGCTGCCTCTGAGCACGGCTGCTTACTCATTGCAAAGAAAACTTGTCCAGGCCAGACCGGAGCCTCTGCTGCTGGAAACAGCCAGCCATGGCCCGTGGCCCGTGATGGAAGCGCTCTGCTGCTCCGCAGGTCCCCCTCCATCGGTGACCAGGGAAGACAAGTTGTTTTCAGACTCGTTACCTTGTGAGGAGCTAACGGGAGATCAAAACAGCATTCAGTCCTGTATCCCAGGATGGGGCACTTTGCCAAAAATGAGCTCACACAGGGCCTTAAAAGATCCTCGCTGCTTACTTGTGAAGATCTCTGGTAATCGTAATTAAACGCAATAAGCATTGCTGCTGTTCTGATGGAAGATTAAGGATGCACAAACCTCCCCTGAGCCTCAGGACTCCTGGGGAGGCAGAAGCAAAGCATGTCTCTGGTCCTGTAACGCACCCCATGTTTTTAGTACCCCTTTCAAATGCTCTCTCAGCCCTCCCTGGCTGCAAGGTACATTCCTCATTAGAAATCTAAATTAGATGATGTCCTGAACAAGCCTGGGTTTGATCCTGTGCTATGTTACATTTGGTTACTGACTTTTTTTTTTGATGTGTTCTGCTGCTTTATGAAACGCAGGCTAGGTTAAGGGAAACTTGCTATTAAATAGGATGGTAAACTGTAACTACCTGCTTTGTGGTGGATCTTTCTCCCAAACTATGTATTTTTTAAGTGTTCGGAAAATTAAACAAATGCTTCCAAATTTATTGTAGCTACCTCAATACGCCCCAGTCAGACCAGGTGATTTTTGAACTGCCCTGGGAGGAGTGAGCATTCATTCTTTGCTGTGACAAATGGATAGGGAAACAGGAATGGCAAATTTATGTTCCCTGGAGGACTGGGCATTTCTGCTGCAGGCAGCAAAGCCCATGCAGTACGTCATCCTCTTGCCCAAACCCCATCCCATAGCTTAGAGGTATGCGTACCCCACAAGCATGTTAAGCAAGTCTCTGAGCTTCTCATCGTATCCTTAGAGTCGAGCAAGCCTATTAAAGCCAACCATTCTGGTGAAATGCTCAACTGACAATTACAAAGCCATCGTATGTGTTCCTCTCAGTGTGTAATTTGCTAATGATATTTCAATATATAGCTGGGGAAGTGAGAGAGAGTGCATGTGTCTGACCTCCTGACCCCACAGCTGTATTCAGGGAATCGTATACTTCAATGATTTCTTTTATGCAAACCTGTGTTTGGTTAATTTTAAAAATAATTATTCTGAGTGTTCATAGAAATGAGTCAGAGACGCAGCATGTTCTAGAACGCAGAAAAAGCTAGCGATACTACTGAAAGAACCTTATTTAAGAACCTTCTTTTTACCAGGACATAAGTATTATTTATGATTGCCTCTCCTTTATCGTTGTGACTATGGTTAAGTATGTTACTCTTAACTACAGCTTTGCTGCTGCTGCTCTTTAAGAGTAACATCCCATGAAATAGAGCTTCAGTGTGTTATGTACTGATGTTGATTCTCAAATACTTTAAGGCTGAGAGGCTCAGATAAATTATTCTGAAATACAAGGGCTGTTGTTTTTTATGCTGTAGTGAGGCATTAGAGCAGCTGACAAACAGTTCCCTTTATGTTGAGTGGTGTGCAATCACCTCATTCCTTGCTAGGGCTCTCTGAGAATCCCATTCTACAAGAATCGGTCCGTACAATGGTCGCACCTACTCTTTTGCTTTCAAGAAGACTGATGATGTTACATCCTGATTGCCAGACTAAAACTACAGATGAAAATAGAATTATTTCAGAACACTGAATATAAAGATGTGAATATACATACACAAACACACGTACAATTGAAGTACTACTATTGGTCATCTGGAAATAGATATATTTGTTTTGAAATTTGGTGGTATGACAGGACCTCTAATGAGAGGTTTAAACATAGGAAAGTTAGAGTAATATTCTAAGTTTCACTTTTACCTACATCTCGATGCTTATTCCTTTCTGCCTAGCACTGCTTTAAACAAAGCAGGCCAGGTCTGTTTTCTATGTCAGCCTTCTCATTCCTTTCTGACTTTACAGAATGAAACTTACTGTTCCCATCTGTCGTCTCTTTCTCTCTCCTAAAAAATGCCCATGGACTGAGGCCTCAGCCTGCAGGCAGCATCGGGCAGGCAGGCCCTCGTTCCCGTGTGGGCTCCCACTCCATCCTGCTCCCAACAGTGTGTGCTCCAGAGCTCAAATTTGTCTCCTCTGAGATATCTTGGTTGAATCTTCTGCCAATCTGATCTGCAAGGTGAAGTGTGTGCTTTTCCAGCTATCAGGGCATTCACCGGTTATTTTGGGGAAGAAATAAATTAAGAAAAAAACCAACAACCCTATTCATCTTCAGTATTGTCATATGCTTGACATGTTGCTTCATACAGTACCTAGTAAAATGAGACTGTACAAATTGTATGGGTACAAAAATTAGTGTTACATAGTCAATAAATCATGCAAGGAATTTGGTATCTGTGTAGTTAATCTAAATTTGTTAACACTGGCAAGATAAAGGTCATTTTGACTCCATGCCGACTCTTGAAACTGGGACACTGCTCAGAAATTTGAGGTTTCTTCATCCAGCTGTGTACATGTGCCTTGTTATCTAATACTTTAATTGCTAACAAAACAGTGGGTAGTAGAGAATATACTGTTCTGTGTCAATATTTAAGCAGGACTTTACTTACAGCTTAAGTTTATTCACCTTGGAGAGAGAGAGACTTTTTGCCTCACCTGAATAACTGGGCAAAGAAAAAGCAGGGTTTCAACTTGCTCCTGTGGTCTGTACTTACTATAGGCAAATAGAAAAATATGCAAGCTATTTTTGAAACCCATGTCTTTCAGGTTTGGTTTTTTTGGGTTTTTTTTGGTGGTTTTTTTTTTTTGTTCAGGAACAGTTGAGACCTCACTTCCCTCTCTTCCAAATGGATGAGGCAAGTTAAACTCTCTGGTTTGTTTTTGATGAATATTTGCCGAAATTCTTAAAATTCTTCTGCAAAGGGGATTTGCAATTGTATCTCCTTTCCTTCTCATCACTCCTTGAAAAGCTGAGCATGGGGACTTCCATGGCCATGCATGTGAGGGAAGCTGAGAACAGAAAGCATAAGCTGCTCAGGTTTATGTACAGAGATCACTGCTGCTCTCTGTCTCCACTCCGTTCTCATTATTCTTTTCTGAGAACATCTTGTTGCTTAAAGACTAATACTTGCTGTTTTCCATGTCCAAAAGCCTGATCCTTGCTGTGGAGGAAGTTAAAATAAGAGGTGCCATCCTCCTCCCATAAAGCCTTAAAACATTTGGAATGACAATTAAGGAGAAGGTTATAAAGATAGGCGGGCGTTGCCCACGTGGGAGAAGCAGCAGCGTGGAGCTGTGAAGCCCGCCGTGTGCGGAGGCTGCATCGTTTTGCCTGGAATCAGTTCACATGCCTAAAGGATCTGTTTGTTTTTAATACCTCGTGTTCACCAACCCGTGATAACATTAACAAACCAAGTCTTGAGGAAGCTACAGACTTTGATCGTTCCTCTATGCTTCCTGAAAGTCTCTCCTGAGTTGAGCTTGCTTCAAACTTCCCCTTCCATACTGTGAGTTTAATCCTTGTGTCTACTTTTCACCTTTTCTGTGCTACACTGAGATGTGAAAAAAGTAGGTAGCAAAATGAAATCCTTGTATCAAGACACAGAAGGTATATTCAGTCTTTGTCCCAGGAAATAAGACAATAGTGCGAACCAAATGTTGCTTATGGCTATACTAGGCACCATAGCACCCTAGAAACTAGGAATCTAGGTACCAGACTGCTGCATTCAATGCAAGTCTCATTATTAATTTAAGACCTGGCTTATGGACATAAAAGTAGTCATTTTGTTGGGTGTGGGTTTTTGGGGGGGTTTATGGCTTTTTGTTTTTTTGTGGGTTTTTTAGAGCAGAGGAAATGTGCAGAGAGCACATACACCATGAGTTAAAGCCATGTCAAGATAACTGAAGAGAGGAAGAAGAGGTAGCAAGCTTTGAACAAAGAACCTTTTCTCCACAGACGATGTGCACATATGCCATGCCTTTAAAAAAATCTCTGCCAAATCTGACCAGGCTTGTAAGGGGAACTGACTGGAGCTTGTCCATGTATCCTGGAGTAGATGGGGCTCTAACTATCCCCCCAGGGGCAATTGAGAAGGCTCAGAACAGTGTTTCTGGGGTCTAGACTGACACTTGTGCATGAAAATATAAAGGGAAGCAGAGTGAGAGTTGGATGAGCTGCATTTGGCAAGCTGACCAACAATTTTCAGCCTTTTTCTATGACAGACAGATCTCCATTGTCTTTCAAGGTGAGTTTTGGACATTTTTCTTAGCTAGTTTCCAGTTGTGGCAAATCCTGGTGCGGCTTTTGTTTGCAAACCAGAACTTTCTTCCATGTCCTATCTTTAATCAAGATTTTTTCAGTAACTCAGAGCAATTCTAACTGATACAAGTCCAATGCGAAAACAATCCCAGAACACTAGATTTAAATATTTAATTGCTTTATAATAATTTCCGTTCTTATTCATATATATTTCAGTAGGAGTACTTATTGAAAGTACTACTTTCAACACACTACTTATTTTGCAAGGGTGTTACATTATGGCATGATGAGGATCTAAAGTGTGTGAAGTGAAAGCTAAAATGTTATCTGCTCCGAGAATAAAAATTAAGTCTGCAGCTCAATATTGCTAAACTTGCATATATAAAACATCTTGTCTGTCCTCCCTCTCTCTAATATTTAGCCAGGTGCTAGACCAGCTAAACTGAGATCTTTTTTTATTAAACTTCTGGGGTTTGGACATTTCGAGTTTATGCTTACAAGGCTTCTTGTAACAATAAGCAGTAACCTTTTCTTCTAATGAAGCCTGAAGTTCTCATATGATCACTCTAAACATTGATGCTTTAAGAAAAAATACCAAAAACTTTTTAGAATGAGCAGTGTGGGAGGTGATCTAAAAGGATGAAATTGGAAAGATTTCCAGATGTGAAAGAACAAAGTTAGTTATCAGAAGCTCAAAACCCAACCAAATCTAAATGCTGAGTTTTACATAGTTATATTTTCTTTAGGATTTCCTGCTAAAAATTATAGATCCAACATACTTTATCATGTCAGTGATTTTGACTTTGTAGGGGAATTGGTGTATGGTGGCAAGAAAGGTTCTTCCTACGTTGCCCATGATAAATGTTTGGACACAAACCATTTTTTGTAGAGTTAGGAAAAAGTAGTTTGCTTCTAATCCTAGTACTTTCCTTCCTGTATTCTCTGATATCTTGCTTCTCAAAGTCAGTTTTTGTCTCAGTCTAGCAGACCTTTGAAACATAGGTTATAAGTAATGTTGTTCCTTCTAATGCAGTTAAATCCATGCCATTTTAGATTTCCTAGACCATTAATTTTAAATGTGCATTTTTGGGTCTTTTCCCCACTTCTGGGTATTGGCAGGCTGCAAAGAGCTGTGTATTACACAGTGCCGGTTGTTCTCAATCATTCTTGTGACAATATTATCCCTGTAACATGGCCAAAGCAGAGTCTATGTGGATTATCAGATGCTTAATTGCCTGAATTACAAGATATAAAATGTACTTTGGGCACTCGTAAGGTATGTAACCAAATTATTTGACTGCTTTTGTATCCTTCCCCACTTTGTCCTTCTTAATGGTTTTCATTTCTGAACTGTTATTAAAAAGCAAAACAAAAACCAAAAACACAAAAAACAAACCAGGATGTTTATGTTTCTATGCTGGTTTGGATTAAGGTAGTACATGACATAAATATAAGAGTCAGTTTGTGGGCTAGCTTTGCTTCTCCTCCTTTCCCACATTGTGTTTGAACCTGGGGCAGCACAGTTGCTCTGGAGCATATGACTATGAGGTTTTCATACCTTGTGCATGCTAATATATGTGAATTTTTTTTAAAGCAATGGCCCATGAATGACTTCCATGCCTTTTTTTGTCCTTTCTTATACCTGGTTCATGCAGAGATGTTCATGGTCTTATTGCTCCTGATCTATGGAGGTGTGTGGATCTAAATTTACAAAGGAGCTCTGAGCTCCCAGAGGAGATGTAACTCAAGTGTGGATCCAGAGGCCCTAAAACTCCGGAGGTGTTAGTTGTTAGATGAGTGCTTCAGGGGAAGTATTTTTGTAGTAATTCTAGAAATCCCTACATCTATCCTTGCTTGATTTGTTGCTGTCACTAGACAAATGCTACATCATTTGCAGTGCTAACGTTGGCTGGGGGATAGCTTTGACAGAATCTCTCCAGAGGTCAGTTCTGGTATTTTCACCTTGACAAGCCAGTAGATAGCTCAGAGTGGCAGCTCTAGCATTGTCTAAATTTATATTGGGGGGGAAAAATAATGTGGTAAAACCCTACCCTTTCTGTTAGGGCTAGTATGCTTGCTCCTTGCCAAATAGCCCCATGGGGCGATACTGCCCTTAATTTCTATGCTGTCTCAACAAGCAGGTATTCAGCTGATGGCAAGTTATTCTACATGTCCTCAAAGTAAGGTTCTGATAACTTCTTTATGATATTTTCTTCCTCTTTTTTCAAAAAAAAAAAAAAAACCCACATCTGAAGGTAGTCTTCGTAGGTGCACAGTTATCTTCTCTTCCAAACCACTGCTCTTAATCCACCCTGTGTGTTACAAGCTGTTCTTAGGTAGTATGTTCCAGATAACAGAATTTAAAAAATTATTTAACTTGCAGAGTCTATCACTTAAGGATAAGATCATGCCAAACTTTGTGTTGCTTTGAGACTTAAATCAGCCACCTTTTGGATTTAATTGCTATTTTGGCAGGCTACAGAAAGGAAATGGAGATTTTTAACAATTTCATATCAACATGAACTGAAAAGAATTTGATGAGACAAAGAAAAGGTCTTTTTCTAACTCAAAGATGCTCTGCTTGCCAAGCGTCAAAGCTTTTTGCAAACATCAGAGGTGGGAGGGTTTTTTGAGAAAAGCTTGTTAAGCTCCTTATAATGGAAGACTTTATCATGCGTTTACTTATGTTGTATATGCTCCCATTTAGAGCACGTCCTGCCTAACACATCTCGCCTACCTAATGTTCCACTCCATCGGACCAGCTTCTTGGAAGGCTTTGTGGAGCTTTGATACGCATTGAAAAGTAACAAACCTGGTATCCCATTTACCTAGGTAAATTTACCTGTATGTCTGCAGCTAGGTTGTATTTCCTACAGTAGACGTGCACTACAGTACCACTGACTTTCACCTCACTGCTTAACATCACAAGCATAGCCTTGGCCAAATGCATTGTTATCAATAAGGTCTGTCCTCTCCCGATTCATCCAGTAAAAAGCAGTGGTACATTTGTTAATCAAGAAAGTGGCTGTTTGTCATTAATATCCACTTTACTTAAACTTATTTAAGTGTTGGAAACCTCAGAAGCTGCTATTCCAGTTGCTTATAACGTGCTCTTTGTTTTCTGTTTGGCTTATCTTTAGGCACAATGCAATCTTGAGGAAGCACACCCACTCCCTAATGTTTTCCTTGGGAGCCAGAAATGTGCGCTGCAGCGCGCTGGGGCAGTCGCGAGCGTGTGCTATGAGGGGTGCGGGGGATGGTAGCGGTGGGCTGCGGGAAATTATACGCAACTTTAAAGGTTGCAGATCCAGGCTAAAACCAGAGTTGTGACGCTTTCTGATTCGAAACGGTGCAGCCGAAGTCAAAAAGCTCAACTAGCGACTGCAAAACCATTGAGCTTGCCTTGCTTGATGGATGGCTTTTCAAGGCTGGTACACCTTGTGTTATGAGTACACCCAGTCTTTTAAAAGTTCAGCAGCTAAACTGAAACTAACCATTGTTCAAATACTTTTGTAATGAGAGAATCTTGTTTACTTTAACGGTTTCCCTTCCTAACAGGCATGCTGTTTTTTCCCAGCCTGCAATGTTTCTTCTCTCTTTATAGTGTTTCCAAAAGTGACATTATCCTTGGCTCCTTGGATAATTAATTCCGATTTCTTTGCAAAAATTTTTTTTAAATACTGTCTTTCTTAAAAGTCCTAGATTTTATTTTCGTTGATGCTAAATCTATTAATACAGAAGGCTTAACTTTATACACAGCTGGCTTGGGAGGCTTCCTAGGTAGTCCAGATCTAGTGTGTGTGTGTGTGTGTGTGTGTATATATATACATATACATATATATATACATATACATACACACATATGTATATATGTATGTATATGGGGTATGGGGGAGAGGTAAGAGCAAAATACGGTGTGTAAATATTCTGATCTTGCAGGTGTGAGACGCAGCACGGTTGTGCGTATCGTTAGCCACCTCAGTGTATGGGCAGTGGTACCACAGCCAAAAGCCTGATCTGGATATGGATCCAAACTCGCACATATTTGTGCGTGCCCCCTCTAAGGGCTCATCTCTGAGAGGATAGCAGCCTACTGCTAAATTACTTACTAGAGTTGCTCTTTTTTCAAGATGCTGAATCTCTGTTCTGAACATCTCGCTGCTCTTCAAAGCCCTGTGGGATTATCCATACCTGCAATCTCAGCCTCTGCTTGTTTTTGGCATATGTCTTTTAATTTTCTGCTGCATTCTGAATATAGTTCCAAGGTATCAAAGAAAACATGATAAAAATGATTGAATTCAAAATAATATCATACATATGTTTTGTGTCCCCTTGTTGTTTCTTTTAAAAGAAAAAAACCTAAGACCAAATTGCATATAGACAGCAGATATGAGACCTCATTTTAGAATTCCATTAAGTTTCACAAGGATTGAATCTTGAATGCTGAAATTGCAAAGTCATTTGTGATTTTGGTTCAGTGCCACAGGTAAAAATCATTGGAGTCCTATTTGGAGGCTGCTGAAAACTCAATTTAATAGCTGATCTTGGAAGAGCTCCGATTTAACAGAACTGTCTTACAAAAAATTTAAGGACTTTTTTCTTTCTCTGAGTAAAACTCAAGCCTTGGTTTTGATTTAAATTTTAACTCTGAGTTTTTAATTTAAATGCAGTTTGTGAACCATTGCTGACATCTTGCTCTATCTTGAGCAAAGCAAATTTGAGACAAGGCTGTTCTTCTATTAAATAGATAAGCATAACTATTTCATTGATACTTCTTAACTGAAAAGGTCAGCCCCGTTGTTTCTAAAGCAGTAGTATATGAATCTGAAACATAAATCATTAGTATCAACAACGAAATCCATGATGCAGTTAAGCATTTGTCACAATGAATGGAAAAATAAACAAGTTGTTTCCCCAAGACCTCTGTGCTATTTAGAGCTGAATGAAAACTTCATTGAATAAAATAATCAGTTTGAATACTTTTTTGATTGTTCTGTGAATGCTATTTGAGAGATTATATCTTCCTCAAAGGTATCTACACACTAAGTACTTGACTTCTAAAAATACTCTAAATTAGAGATTAAGTATTAAAAGCAGGTCTCTTCAATCCCACTTTTACATCATCTTAATATTTGTAATTTTTGTAATTAAAAAATCTTACAGAAATACAAGGAAGTCCATCTTTTTTATTTCTAGTATCTCATACTACTTCATCCTTTCTGGAGAGGGAAAGTAATAACAGAAGAGAGGAGAAAAAAATGAAACTAGAAAAAGGAAAACTGACTTTTTTCAGTTTTTAGAAGCCAAGCTGAAATATTTTGAACTAAAATTGAAGCATTTTTGTTTAGTGAAAAATGAAGGGAGGAAAAAACCCCAAAGCAGATCTGTAGGTATTGGCCAACTTTGCCCTTTTGCAGTCCTGTCTGCTATGGGTACAGCAGCACTTTTTTCTTTTCTTTCTCTCCTCGTACAGAAATTATTTTGCAAGACATGGAACTTTCCTTTGACCAAATCTCCCTCTGACATTCCTGCTGCATGTTTTCAGAAAAAAAATGGAGAGAGAAAATATTCTACTATTAGAAATATGTGGTGCAACAAGTCTTTGCATCATAGGTTTTTTTAATCTATATCCTTTGGTCATACACCTTCAGAAGAACAATTTGCTGTAAAATAGCATTCTTAACTCTCAATGTTGCAGGGAGGAAGAGGAAGGCTGCAGGGCAGACCTGTGTGTGCAATATCACATACACCCTCATTAGGGCAACCGCTGTTCCAGTGCAGGGCTTCCGTGAAGTTCGATGGACTGGTGTCTAGAAAATCTTCAAAAACAAGGTTTGAAAGTGGTATTCTTGTTTTTCTGGGTTTGATAAATTTCCTTGGTTGGTTTTTAAGTGATATAGTTGGTAAAGGTTGCCTCCTGCCTTTTGTCCTTCCATCATCATAGCTACAGCACTTATATTCACTTTTCAGAGTTTTTTTTGTATAACTTTTTTTTCAAGTCTGTTCTTGCTAAGTCTTATTTTGGCTACTAGAAAAAAAGCATATTGATCTAGGAAAGCAAAACAGAAATGATGGGCATACTGGATTGTGTTTAAATATTGGTCCCACTCTGTTAGTCACTTACTGGCTTTTGTTGGTGTCTGTGAAAATGTGCTCACTACAAAGTTTGCCTGTATGGCAGAAGGGTCTGTACGTGCTGGTGTCTGCTTGTAGGCTTGTGTTTGAACAGTAGTTAAATACCTCCTGTAACATGTTGATTCTCGCTATATCTCATCAAATAGGGATGCAGAGTATCATGAAAAATGTGACTCTTCAAAACAATCCAACAGACGGCAAGCGCACATCTTGAGCAAATATTCTTCAGTTACTCAATTGCTTTGAGATGTCAATGACAGTCAAACTAGCCCTGTATCTGCAGCCACTGCAAAATGCAGATTTGATAAACAGCCTCGCAGCTTGCAGCTGGATGCAGCTGGTGCAGTCCTAGCAGCTGGAGAAGGGAAAGGAATCTGGTCCGCGCTGGGCAGCGGGTGCTCAGAGCAGCCTTCTGGGGCAAAAGCTTCAGGACCTGCCACAGGAGAAGCCCTAGCTATGTGGGAGGCAGAGTTAAGGTTTTCCCAACCTGCTTGGCAAATCCAAGGCTGAGGGGGGACAAGTGGGGTGTCCTGAGCGCGTTCCCCTCCTGCGGTGACTGTGACCTTGGAGACTGGCACAGCCACTCCTGGTGCCCTGCTCAGGGAATCCAGAGTTTCTGTTGGCAAAGAGCTTGAGGAGTAGACCATGAGAGATGTGGGATGACTCCTTCAGATGAAGAACTGTGCGTAGATTGCCTTCAGGAACATCCCAATGGTTGTAGGCATAGGTTTAAAAAATTTTGGTTTGTGAGACCAGCTGGGTTAGATCCATTGACTCACATAGATTTTATTTATCTTTACACCTGTTCCTCTAAAAGCGGTGGTTGCATTTACTTTGATGTTGTCTTCTACTTAAGTCAGTACAGAAACAATTATTTTTGCCTGTACTATTTTCATAGAGTAAGTGAATTATTAAATGAGAGTCTTGTAATATTTCCATAATTAAATTTCTGACCAATGAAGGCAATGCACTTGAAATTACATATCTTCTGAAGTACCTTAGTGCATCGGGGCCTTGCTTTGGCTTCATTTTTCAGGCTGTTTCACAAGCAGAAACTAGCTGGCCTACAGCTTATAAGCAGCTTTGAGTATCAGCTACGTGCCTGGTTAGGACAGCATCCATCACGACAACGTCAGGGAGGCAGCAGGGTATTTTGTCTTATCTTCTCTCTCTCGGCAGTTGTGTGTTCTCATACCTAGACGGTTGGCTCATTAAAACAAGTGTGTTATTGCTGAGCATAAAAAAAAAAAGACGACAGACACGCTGTTTGGTTTTTTTAAGACTTGGATTTATAGCTCCATGTTGTAATCAGACATCACAAATTCTTTCACAAGAACTATAAAACAAGTTTTCTCATGAGAAGGAAAAAAAAAAGCAAAGGCAAGTACGCTGTCCTCCATTAAACAATTGTGAATTTCTAGTTTAGTGCAAGCTTGAGGGGAAAAAGGGGACCTAGCAGTAAATCATCTGTGCAGCTCTCAGCCATAAAGTTTCTTGAGCAGTCAAAACTGCCAGGGCTTGTTTGGATGACTTATTCCTAGGCAGGGGGGATGGAGGAAAGTTTATAATACAGCTGCAAACTTTTGCTGTCTCTAGTGTCATTGTTGTTTACATTACACGATAATGTGCTACAGAAACCTCCTTCCATTTCAAAGGTGACATTTTCCTCTCTGACCTTGTTTTGCGATGATTTCAGCCAATCAATGGAGCAGAGATCTGGAATTGTCTCGGCACTGGTGCGTGTTGGTTAGGTCCTTGCAGAGAAGAGGGGGTTCAGTAAGGGGTGCAGCAGCCAAGCCTGGTCAGGCAGGGCTGGAGCTGGGGAGACCTGTGGGTCCGGCTGGGGTTTGGCTCAGGCCACTGAATGCTTTGCCAGGAGAGGTGGCGTGGGCCATTATCCACATCGAGTGACTGACTGAGTGATTGCTTTGTGTTGAGTTTAGACGGGAGAAGGGTGCCAGCTGGCTTGGGTGACTGGTAGCTCTTGGATAACCTACCTGTTGCTCCAAAAAGGCTGCCAGCCTTTTACACTAAATCATTAGATCCTCTCCATGAGGCTAAGGCTAAAATGTTTATTGCTTATCTTGATCAACAAAATTTGATCAAAGAATGTCATCACTGTATTATGTTTCAAATTGTTATTATTGCAAACTGTGTACTGTAGTTGGACAGACTATTTTCCGTAGGAGGCAACACTTCTGTTTGACAAGGCAGTGATTTATCTGATATCGGAGCATGCCTTGGGGAGCAATCGCAGTAAGGTATGCATGCAGGGGCGCAGTTACCTGCGCAGACTGTCGCTGCCTGCGTGAGCTATGCAAGCGCTGAAGCAGTGTAAGAAAAATACCCCTGCAGACCAGCAGAACTTGCCCAGAGGGGCGTTACATAGTGCACCTCGATAAAAGTGAACTGACAAATTAGGGGAGGATAGATACATCTTAAATATGTGTTTTAGATGAGCAACTTGCAAATTTGTGAGAATAATACTAGAATTAACTCTTAAACTGTGGTTTCGGGGAGAAATGGAGGAAACTAGGCCTGAATCAGGACTGTACTCCTCTTTTGTCTCCCGAAATTCTTTCTCCTCACCCTTTCCTGTGTGCACGATTGTAAGAAGGACGTCCAGTATCCTGAGACCTCTAACGCTTGAGATGAGTATCTTTTAAATTAAACAGAACTCAGCCTGACCTGTCTCTGTCTTAAATTTCTTAATAGTATGAAATATACCCTTTAAACAATCTTAGACCTGTGGTTCCCCTTCTCCCCTTAATCTAAGGTATGATTAGTGCTTAATGGACCTTGAAAAGCACCTTGATTTATAATGGCCACAGGTTGCTCTTGTCTAGATATGATCTCCAGTTTTCTGTTTTCTCTTGAAATGAAACCCAAAATAGTGGGACATGTACTCGGTTACTATGTTCATATATGCTACTTTTTTTTTTCTGTCAGAACCACCACCTTTGGTGAATGATTTAATATATATAACTTTTCACAGCAAAAACAACGGACTTCTTTATGCTGGGCAGTACTGATAACACAGTATCTATTACACAGACACACCAGGGTATCAGGTGCCAAGAAGCACTTTTTGTGAAGGAGGGCGTCTGAATCCAGGACATCTATTCTGCATCCAAGGAGGTGCAGTGAGAGCAGGAGATAGCACTCTCATACTCACTACTCACTATGTTTTGCTGCACAAAGAGCTCAGAAGCCCTCAAAATGTCAGCCTGTGTGAGTCAAAACTGCTTATCTGCCATGTGCTGGTTACTGAAATCCAGGGGTAAAAGTATCTAGGACCCAGTACTTAAATCAATCCAAGCAGGCAAAGACCCAAACTGTGATTCCAGCAACATTTCTTCTGTTGAATAAAAAAAACCTTGTCAGACTTCAGATAAAAACTGGATCACTTATGCCTGTGCATCTGTTTATTGAGCATAGTTACATTTTTCTGAGGAGCAATCTTCCAAATCGCACAGCCCCTCTCATACCTGCCGAACTCAACTCAGACTAGAAAATGAGAGAAGTGAAGCTCGTGGAGCTGGTAGATGATCTTGTGGGACGAGACAAACAGTCATTAACTTTGCTAATGATGTTGAATCCCTGTGATGTGCTAATCATGAAGTAACAGCGCCCACATCAAACTACTCTAAATTTCTTAGGAATAGGTTACAGCGGTACAGTGGTTTTCTCCACACTGGCATCGGATCCTAATACAACTAGCCAAAGTTCAGATATGTTCACATTGCTAATATATCTGGGAGTGATTTCTCTTCTATTGACAGTAATGTTATAGTAATGGCTAGAGGTTCTGGCTGAGACTGGGGCTGCACCGCTCTTGGTTGCACACGGAAGAGTTAAGCAAGCCCAGCGATGTGGGGTGCCTCTATCAAATTTGGAAAGAACAGTAATGATCTCCAGAGTCTCGGTCTAGTTACTTAATCAGAAGACAATCCTTTTCAATGTATTGTTTATTATTTTGAATAATACTCGAACTTTAACATACAATAGCTGCTCACCTGGATTATGTCATTTTCAGCTATGCTAATTTTCTAGTAGTTAGAACCCCCGGGGCTGGATACCATCTGTTCTCCAGAGTTCCTATCATCTTAATATCTAAAGGCAGATTTAAAAAAAAGCTCTAATAGGATTTGAGTGCCTATAAAGCATGGATTTTCATACTCATCTTACTATTAACACATTCAAGGTGGTTGCTTTGATTTTATTTTTTTTTCCAACCTCTTTCAAAATATAGCTAGTGTGCTGCCTGGTCCGTGCCAAATCCTGAAAGGTGACTTAATCTGTTGAGAGTCCCTCTCAATCCTTATGCTTTAAGCTTCAATACATGACTCAACAGATAAATATTCAAAAACAAAGCATTTTCTCAGTGTTTTTTCACTAAGTTAAGTGGGGTGACAAGGCCAGCGAAGTTTTGATTTCCGAAGATCAAAATGGAATGTGGCTAGTCTGCGCAAAATGAAGGTGGTGAAAAATTACTAAGACTGACTGTTCGACGTATCCATAATTTACTTAAATATATTTCCAAATTAGAATAATTTGGATTCTCCATAACTGAAAGCCCTTTCAAGTGTTCTCTATTTTTAGTTTTACAGATCATTAGAGCTATTTTAGAATGTTCTAATATTACATGATTTAAGTCTATGAAGCAATTACATCGGTAGGCAAAAATTGCATGGAAGAATGAGGCAATTTAAAATGTGTCATTTGATAAGAATGAATGGAGAAATAGAAAATATTTATCCATATATAATATCTTCTCCTCAAAGGACAACTAGAGAAGCAACTTGGGGAATCTAAAAGTCAAATAACTAATGGCTACAGTAGATTGCAAGGTGAACTAATGATTAAGAAATGAGAACCACGAACAGTAAGACAGTGAGAGAAATATGATGCAAAGCTGTGGAGAATAAGGCCCTTTCACTCTCTGGATTCGTTCTTACATTCCTAGAGCCCCTTATGCTTGATAAGATGCTCTCATATTCTAAATTCTCCTCTTCTAAACACTCTCCTTATAATGATCTCTGTTTTTTCACTTTAAACTTTTAGCTAAAATATCTGGAGAATAATCATACAGATCTCTCTGATCCTTGGTGATATTTGAAACGATAGTAGCTCAGTACTATATTGTATAGGCACACGGATGTTCATTCCTCAGAAGATGGGATGCTTATGCAGGCATGACTTTGTTGTTGGTTACACCACATTAGGTATTTCAGAAGCAGCAGCAGATCCTAATAATTTCTTTTGCCTAGTCCTACTTAAGAGCTAAAAGCTCAGTGCAAGGATATGGAGGTGTTACCCAACATGAACCTTTTCAGATCAGATTCAGGGGATGGAGCCTGAAAAGGTGCATGCATGAGGCTCTGAAAATCTTCACTACTGGAAACAATGCTGTGAAATATGTCTGTGAAGGCTTCTGGTTTTGTATCATAAAATCTAGTGATATCCTTTAACAACCCATTGGCTGGGAGTTTATATGCGTATCTTTGCGTATAGGTATTTATATTCCAACTTATATGGTAAAGAAAAATGGTTCTTTTTATTGTTGGTTGCTGATATTTGAGGTATTTGAAGTTGCACTACTGTTTTTAAAATAATCCTCAAATTGTTTACACATAAATTACTGATAAGGCCAAGGATTTATTTTCACTGCTCACTGAAAAATGTAAAAAATATGAAAAATGTAAAAAATATGATTCTATGAATCTAACTATTAAGACTACCCACATTACCTGGTAAGAGATTTAAAAAAAAAAAAAAATCCTCTCCTGTCTTGCCCAATCACATATGAGAAAGATGAAAGATGCTGTGATATATGTTAGTGGTCTGTGGACAGAGATTTGGATGGATAGGTGCTGTATCTGTATTGTACCTCCTTGACCCTGAGTGCTAGCTGTGGCTTTAATAATTTTTATTATTATGCCCATAAAAAAAAAAAACACAATGGAATTAACTTAAACAGGGTTTTAACTTTGGTATTACTGAACTATGCAGAGGCCTCTATGCAAGTAACTTAATTCTCCAACTGGGATATAGTTAAAACAGAACGAATCCTGCAAGCCTTGAGGGAGAATAGGGCAGGGGTGTTTAAAGAGGATCTGCTCCTGGACACCCAATGCTGTTTCTCTAGAGATGAGCACTGAGCTGCAGTAGGTGTGCTTGAAATGCTCAACCTGAATTGTTTTGCCCATTTAAGAAGAAAATCTAGTTCTGAAGGAATCATAGCCTGGGCGTGTAGTAGAAAGGTTGGAAGAGCTTCACTGTCGTCATTTTTGTTCCTACGCCCAAAGACTGTACCAAATAAATCAGGAATTTTTGTCTGTTGCTCTCTTAACTTTCTGGATCGAGACTGTATTCAGCTCAGGTTGCAGACAGAAATGCTTGTGATGGGGTTGCTGAGACTCAAATACAAGCATGACTTGTATTTGGGACAGAATGATTTCAGCTTTAACCCACTTGGACATTGCACGTTTCTCACTAGTTGCTAATTACTGTGATTAGTGTTTATAAATATTAATTAATATAAATATTAATTAATTAATTTTAATTTCTTTATATCTTTGTTACTCTGAGCTGTCTCAATGACTTCAGGAGGCAAAGTACTAATTTTTAAGGGTAAAAGTTTCATGGACTGAAATAGAGTTGCAACCACTTCTTGTTTTAGTAACTTGGGTTTTGTGACTCAAAACTGTCCGTTGTTTGATATTTATCATGGCAGTGACTTCAGTTAACACAGAAATAATTTATTCTTTGTCATGAGTCTGTCAGTGATGAATAAACATGGCACAACACAAATTAGGAGCTCCACATCTCATGTGGTGCTTTGTTTTGCAAAATAGCTATGGGGGTAGAGGAGTTCTTGTTTGGTGGCGTGGCACCTTTTTTGTGCTTTTGCATTTTATCTGGTGCTAGTTCCTTTCCCAAATTGTATATATATAAAAGACGAAGACTAATGTTGTCTAAGAGATGGTTAACACCTGATGTGCTGTGGTCTGTAGTTTCCTTCCGCACACCCTTCTGTTGGTCCGACCAACCGCCTCCAGATATTTATTTGTGGATTTGTAAATAATCCAGGGATACTGTGCAAGGCTGTAGAGTCCCTCGCACCTTATATGGATGGCATTGCAGCATCAGTATTAGCGCAGCGCCTCGCTGACAGATTTCTGCTCTGATGATGGCAAGAGGTCACACTCCTAATTTGCTTTTCTCAGATTGTTCTCTCTTTGAGGACAATTTCCTAAACAATCTTGCTGCTCTTAATGAGAAAAGCCAAAGTGTTTATTGTAACCTGCTTTGAACTGTTAGCAGCTCCAGAGGAGGGAGGTCTTCGAACAGAGCCCGTCTTGTGCCAAAAAGAGAGCGCTCGGCAGATTGGGGTTGAGGTACAGAAGCAGGGCAGCGAGAGAGCAGCGTTAATAAAAACACTGCAAATGAAACGTTAGCGCGGGGTGGTGAAAGAGCTCAATTTTATTTTGTTTTCACACATTAGGTTTTGCTTAAAGCAGACAAGTACCAGGGAGAGCGTTCTGAAAAGAGGCTTTGTATAGGAGCTGGGGCTCTATCCATCAGATTTGTCATTTCAGGAATGCAGCCAGATGTATTGACTTACTAGCAATTGCATTGGTGCCATCTGGCCTGCTGGAGGCTGTATTAAAGATGGAAAAAACTGAACAGAAAGAAATGAAATTTGTTCATCATGCTGCTTATTTAAAGAGGGGGAAAAAATGTAACTTCTTGGCAGGGGGTATGCTGTTTGAAAATAAAATATAAGGTTTTAAGGACCGCAAGTTTCAAAACCAAGCACTGATGTTTATATGTAGATTGGAAAGCTGGGCCTCACTGTTGTCATTTTGTGTATTTTTTTAACTGGAAAAAATGCTTTCAAATCCTACTGTTCAGAGTTGGAGAGCAAAAAGCACCCCGAGACCCCTGCCTAGTCCACTGCAGTATTTATATTTATTCCTCCTCAGTTCTCCCCAATACTAGTTTAGCTGGCTGAATTGCCACCTCCTCTCAGGATCTGAGGTTTATAGGTGGTGTACTTTCTATTGCTGACCTAGGAATGTCTTCATAACTTTTGGATCATTTCTTTTCAAACTGATTGACATTGCTCTCTAAGCAGAAGTGCTGTTCCTGCTACATCAGTGGCAATAATACATTCCCTATTTTAATACTGACACTCTAAATGTACTTATTTTAATGAATAAATGCCAGGTCTCGAGTATTTCCACACATTTCATTTAGCAAGATGTTTTTTTTAATATTAGTAGGATCAGGGTTAGTGTTAACATTTATTGACAGAATAAGAATAAAAGCTTTTTCAGCGTAATAAAGCACTACGGCTATAGGGTGAGAAGTGCTCCCCAGCCTTACTGAGGTATGATTTTAAACATGCTTATACTCATATTTAATTCTCCAATTAGTCTTCCCAAATCAAAGGCTGGAGGCTGCCGTCTTTCTGGGAAGTGGTTCCACTTGTTTCACAGGATGAAACTATGGGTCTGAACCACCTTCCACCAGAGCTAATGAAAGTTGGGCTGGCTCCTGTATGAGGCTATAAAGCAATTCCTAGGCATTTTTAACATTTGTAAGGTCAGAAAAAAGACTGAAGTACTGAAAAGTAAAACAATGTAGGTGCTAAATTAGATCATTATATATAGTTCTTCAGTACTCTTTCATAGACATACTAGTTAATTTACTGTCACAGTAAAAGCTGTTTACAGTCACCGACAACGCTGATGAAACAAAGGACCAGAGTCCTTTTTTAAAAATATTTTTCAGTTCTGATATGTTCTTCTTTCTTCTTTTGTTTTTGCCATTTCAGATAGAAAGCTCTTGAGGGCAGGGAAGTGGAACTTTGTAAAATGCTGAACTACTTGTGGGTGAAGTTGGTGTTTTAACACTCCCGAACACATGTGTTAGAAGAATACATGATAGTTTTAGGATTTCTACAACCATGAAACCTGCATTCTAGCACTGCCAGGGTCTTCACTGTGGGTTTTTTCCAACAAGATGAGAAATGCTGGCACCAATACTGGAAAAGTCAACAGTGACTAAATGCTCTTAAAAGAAGATGTAATGTTCTTACTCATAGCAAGTCATTGAACTGTGTGAAAAAAGACCTCGTTCAGTCCTCATTAAAGGACAGGAGAAAGACTTCTGTCCGCTATAGAGAAAGCTGGTTTGTGCCTTCTGAGGAAACACTGAGCAGGAGCGTTAGCTGGTACTGCACTGTGCTAACATCTCCATAGCCACGGAGAGCACTGAGCTCGTTCAAGAGTGTGCCTAAAAGGGATCGTATTGTGAAATATCCCCAGTGCTTGAATCATCTCGGATAACATACCTTCTCCTTCTGCATTTGGGAGGGTGCTTATTGTATCTGTGACAGCCCCCGTTTATTTTTTGCGGTGATAGAGTCCATCTCCCTGCATCAGGACAGAAGAGCATGACCTGAGCCAATAAAGTGGCTTTGGGGTTGTTCTGGGCAGCTGATGCTTCTGAAGGCCCCGATAGCTCTGCTGAAGAGCACTGTGGGGTTTTTATTGCCACTCAGGTTTTGGCCACTTGCAATATTCTGGAAATTAATTTAAATGAAGTTTTTTTTCCCCCAATAAAAATCAGTATCTCTGGTAGCAATGTCTGGATTATCCCTTCAATGGATTAATTAAAGGATTTAATCGCTGTGCCTTTTGTTTTGTAAATTCAGAATGTTGACATTATTATTGTTAACAGTAATTTTATGATTACAAGCAGGAAGACGGGAGGGCTGAAGCGTATGACACATAGGACAAAACGCTCTTCTGGCCAGGAACTGCACACTGAGCGGAACAGTAAGGGTACAAAATATTCTGGGAAAAGAGAAACCTTGCCATTTCTCGGCAGGGAACTTCTGCCCATGCAGAAGTTGCCACCAGATATTGGCAGCCTTGCAGGAACAAAAACATTTCCAAAACCCTGTGGATAAGTTCTGAGGGAAAGAAGGCAAGCCATAGGTTTGAAAGTTTAAAGAAAAAATGAAAGTGTGACAGGAGGAGTTGTCAGATTTACGTTATGGAAGAGATTGCAAAATTGATTTGGGAATAATAATTTTCTCATTTTTACCCAGGTGAACTAGGAAGTAGTCCAGCTTGCTTGAAATTGGAAAGATCTTCAGAAGTACATTATGTTTTCATATTTAATCTATAAGAGTGCATGAGTATTATGTGCATGAGATGGGGGCATACATACATAGCATGCATGTATTTATGTTTTTTTAATTGTGGGATTACAGATGTTGCAGTTTTAAAGCATGTTGAGTAACAGTAGCCACTCACTGGCTTGTCAGTAATGCTAATGTGCATAATAGAACTGTGTAAGTAAGAAGAATAAGCAAATCAATAAGCAATACTAAATAAATATAGGTATTTCAATACATTGTTTGGAACAATGTAAAGTAGTACATTTTCCACCATTTTTACCGTTCACTTAACATATGTATGTACCTGCACAAATGGAAACACGTACCTTCTCTGTGGTTTTTTTAGCAATATAGCATCCGTAAGATAACACAAGTGTAGTAAAGGGGGGGTGGGTGAAGGCAGGAAAACTTATTTTCCTCACTGTCTAGAGTGGTTTATTGTTTGATTTCATTGTGTTTTTTTTTACTGCACTTGTAGCACCCAGTAACAGAGAGTGGCATTTCCTAGTGCCCAGAAGGCATAGGTACCGTCTTATTTGGTGAGTTGGATGGCTTTTTTAATATGAGTTTGGAAAAATTCATTGTACACCAGAAAACTTAAGAGAAGACCACGTGGAAAAATGCCTTTTAAAAGTTTCTAGAAAACCTGGAGCAGCACAGCATGTGCATATGTAAATATTTAAACGAAACACAGCATTTTAGTAGTCTTGGACAACTCTGAAATCAGTGGATGCTTTCTTCGTGAACATGGGACCAGTATTTTGTCAGCCTGTTTTTTATTAACGCGAACAGGCTAGTGGTAGTGACATAGGTAGTGGCATAAGGTGTATTTATGATAAATAATGGACTGCCAAAGGGGAGAACTGTGCAAGGGACAACTTTCATGTGTTCTTTTTGGTGATGCATGACCTACCCTTACTCCACAGGCCTTTTATCATCTCTACATGAAAGAAACATGTTTTAACCAAGTTCATGTGGACTTGATAGCTCTATCTTTGTAGCCTTTTATATAGTACTCCCCAACAGGCTGATAATAATATGTAGTCAACCACCTTTAGGCCATTGTCAGGTCAAATTGGACAAAATATAGTAGTTTCCAAAACTTAAAACCCTTGTATAGGTGACAAGAGAAATAAAAGCAAGTCCAGGCAAAATAGCTAGAGATAAGCAGCAGTTTCAGTGGCAATCTGAGGGGGATCGAATGCCTCTTTCAAATGTGGCGTCCACAGAGACTTGTTGACAGCTTGCGCTTTTTCTGCTCTTGTTGTTGGTATTCTGCACTCTCGGAGAGAATCCTGCTGCCCAGGAAGGTATGTCCAAGTCGGAAACTTTAAGACATTATGTATAAAAGAGTATATAAAACTCTGCTAGTTTAATTCTGAAATTGGCCTAGAGATGAATCCCATGAGGGCAATGAGGACAAGGTCCTGGTGCTACTCTGCTCTCTGCAAAAATTACACCATGACTTCAGCTGCACCAAGGCTTTGGCCCTTCTACTTGGAGGAATGAAACTTTAGTTCTTTGACAATATGTTGTTTTTGCAACTCCAAATTTCCAATGCAAAATATCAACTTTGTGTATTAGGGTTCAATTTGAAAATACACAGCCTCATGAGAAATGGATTCAAGATCTGTCGCTTCTGTTCCACTACCAAAAGCAGGTCCTGATAACTGAAATGGTTGCAGTAATCTTTCTTCTTGCAGAAGTTCAAGTTCCTATGTTAGTAAATGGTTTATTATGCTTAGGTGATGCACTCAATGTATTTTTTTTTTAAAGGGACTGCTTGCTTTTTTTCCAATTAATTGACCACTCTAAGCGTGTTTAACAGTCACTGACAGTAGTACTTTGAATTTCGGGAGATCTAGTTACTCTTATGCTGTTCTTTATCCCCACAGCAGTGATAGCTCCAGAATGCCTGTATTAAGCACAAAGCCAACCTTAATTTTGCAATTAAAAGGAAGGTAATTTGATGATGTGCACACAGAGCAATGGGGCACGTGTGTGCCCATATAAACATCGGAGTATCATATGAGAGCTCTTAATGAAACCCTTATGATATGAATAATGCTCAAGTTACAAATGCTACAGCTTATCTGTTATGTGTGGTAGGTGATAATAACTCTGCAATTCAGTCAAGGTAGGAAAGCAATTTTAGTAAACATAATACCTAAAAACAATTTTCAAATTAATCCCTGAGTTCTAACGTATAGTAATCTCCAAAACAGGTTATTTTTCAAACCGAACTTCCAGTTTGTGTAGGTGGTTTTTAACCATTAGTACCGCACTGCTTCTCACCTCAAATCCCTCAGTTTCAGCATGTGATATTTAGGTGTGTTGCAGTGACATGGTTATAATTTTCTGAGCAAGCTGTCAGAATGCGCCTTACGCTGGAAATAGAAACATGACATGGAAAACAGGGATGTGACGGATTCATATATTCATGTGAAGTATAAGACTGGGATATGACAGCGGTCTGTTTATAAATCTGCATGTGGTGCAGAGGAGATGACTAGGGAAGCGTTATTCACTGTATCTTGCACTAAGAGAAGTGAGGGGTACTTAAGCAAATTGCTGCCTAGCAGGCTTACAACAAACATGACAACAAACTTCATACATACACAGGATATTGTGAAGCCAGAAGCACCCAGGATTTTAAAAACACCATGTATCCCCAGAGATGTGCATTGGTGTCTATTAAACATGATGTTTGATAGTGGTCTCCAGCACAGAAACTGCATCAACCATTGACTGCTAAAAGGAGACAAGAAATGCTCCATCTTTGGTTCTTGCTTTTCTGTTAGCCAATGCTTCTGGCTGCTGTGTCAGATTAAATGAGCTTCACTGATCTGAAAGCCTTTAAGGCTTTTCTTCATGGCAAGTGAACTTCTGAATGTGCAAATGGACAGGTCTTGAGTTCAGTGCAAAACTTGGCCATTCCTATTTGGCCTTTCCTACTAAAATTTAGAGCTCCCTGGAAGACGGAGAAATTGTATCTTTCCTACCAACCATGCTGCAGGTTTCCCCCCACCTACACTCTTACCTTCTCCAAAGGTTGATATGTAGTTGAGGAGAAAAATCATGCTCCTGCATCGCTTTACTTTTCTCTGTCTCCTTTTGTACCATTTGCCTATGGACAGGGAACAATTGCCCTTAATCTCTGTGTATGGTGGGGAATGCTGCTCAGCTCCTCCCTTCCCGCTAAGTACCCACAGGGACAATCCAGCCTTTCACTATTGCAATTACTGCTTCAGACAGCAACAGAACAGTATCAATATCATTCTAAAAGACACAGTTTTACTATCCTGACATAAAGGCCTTACACTATCAAAATTCTTCTTTAACCATGCCAGGAAAATAATTGAAAGCATATTTAGCTGTATGGATGTAGAAACCTAGAGGAATTTTGTTGGTCTTGTGGTTAGCTAAGGAAAGATGTGGAGAGACGTTTAAACCAGGAGTTTGTACAAGCCATATATTCATGTTCCTGAAATTTGAGAGAACATATTTGACAATAGCACTCACTTTAAAAACTGGATACAAGATTCTTTAGGATTGTTCTCGAGTGCCTTTGGCTGCCTCAGTAATATTTTTGGAGAGGGAATTTTGGTCGTTGTTCAGGATGTGCTCAGGGAAGGCAACTTGGACCTTTTCGAAGTTGATGCACTTCTATCTTGACCACAATTAAATGCTGTTCAGGTAATGTTTCAGCTTAGCTGAGATTCCCCCCCCCCGCCTTCAGGCAGAATCTCTCTGCAAATGTTGCAGTCAATGCAAACTTTCCATTCAGATCAAAGCGTATAGGCTGGCTCTGTGTTATCACCTGACAACATTATCATTGGGAATATTAAGCTGTCAACAGCAGATCTGAAGGAATCATTTTCCCAATCTGTAGTGAATTACAGAGGATAGGAGTCTATCACACATAAAAGTCTTTCCATTTTCTAAGTCTGTATCTAATTCTAATAGTTTCAATCTGACCTCAGACTGGATTTCCCTCTTGTTTTAAATCATGCTCGAGACACCTTCTAATGGCTTCGTTACAAGTCTTGTAACAGTTCAACACATTTGTGTATGTATTTATGTTATTTTTTAGATGTATTTAAACCTGTATGTGCCAGCCCTGTGTTTGGAGAGAGTAGTGTCTTTCTGCTGAAATGCTCCCTGCTGCTCTGTTATAGATCTCTCACTTTCATGTTGCATTCCTGATTAATATGTTGTTTGCATGGCTTTATGCTAACGCACACATCATTTGGGACTGAGTGTGGGTCAGTGTCAAGTGGGACAGGATTAAGATGTGGGAGGTTGCTAGCATTAATGCTTAGCTAGTAGGATTAGGATAAAGCTATAATTGAACAGTTCAGCTAACCTGGGATTCATCAAGAGATTTGCAAAAGCACCTTAGAGTGGTCAATGAAAGGAACTTTTAAACTATCATGGCAATGTCATATTGCAAAGCTCTAATTGCAAAGGGGCAGGGTTAAGCACTTATCTCGTCCTGCCTGTATAAATGTAAGATTCTCTGCTGGTTTTGGCAATGCAGTCTGTGTTTCTGAATGTTTAGAGATAGTGGGACAACAAGAAATGAAAAAGTGTTTTGTCTAAGAAAGCTTAAAAAATGGCAGAGACACAATAGTATTTAATGAAATCTGATTAGAGACATACTATCTGGTGGAATTCGAAGGGACTCGGAAGTGATAAAAAAAAAAAATATCTCAAGGGACATTTAAAAAAAGGTATTTTAAATGAATGACAACTCCAGCAATTTACTATTTGCAGAGACAAAATTTCACATATTTCACTAATCCTGCCAGTTTGTGGGCTGGAGAGGTAACGCTGGCTAGAGAAAATACATTAGAGTATATAAATGGTACATAGGCTTTGTGGTGGTCCTCTGTACAGGGATGATATGTGATAATACACCATAAAGATGGTCCCTCTAGCCTTGACAGGTCACCCTGAAACTATAATGGGTGATACTATTGAAAGGTCTACAATGTTGATAAATTCCTAAAAATTGCATCCTGTTTTTACCTAAATCTGCATTCTGGCTAACGTGTAATTGGCATACGTTAGTGTAGAGAAAGCAATCTCATTGTGCAATTTGTCTTGGCTGTGCTCATTTTTGGGGGGAAAAATAGGAATGAAATAATAGCTTTGGATGACATCATAGCTGTGGCTAAGATTAAAACTGCTCCCCTGTGGGGTGTTGGTGGGATTTTTGTTCTATCAGCTTCGTGGACATGTATATTTGTACTGTACTGGCAGTGGGCCAGTTTCTATGATTGTTTTATTGGGTGTCCAGTGTTATTAAGCCTCTCTGTGTTTTTTCCCCTTTCACTTTTTACTTCTGGACTGCATTTCTGTAAGCAATTTGCATTACTTTATGTTAAGATTCACGTGCTGTGCGTCAGCTGAATTACACATCGGATCTAAAGATTCAAAGCCCTTTGAATTCTTCGTGGTGACTATGCTATATTTACTACTAATTTGCTTGTATGCAGTCGAGGAATTTAATGAGTTTTCAACTGTTTTCCATGTCTGAGGACATCTATGCACAGAATAGATTAAAAAACCCGTAAAGATCCAAAAAGGGAACATTTAGGGATAACTAACACTACAATTTATACCCTGCTGTATAACAATCCTCTTGTGTTCTGGCTCTTATGTGCATTCAGCAATTGCATTATTCTGTTGATTTATGAGGACAAAAAAGTCCATTCTTTGTCTGTGAAATGCGTAGCACAGATAAGTCTTGATGTTGTCTCAGGAGAACCAGAGGGGTTATGAAATATACGAATCATTAATAAATTATCATCGTAATAATGTCAGGTTGCTACACACTAGTCTCCATGAAATCCATAATAGGCTTGAGGTTGTAAAAATATGTATCTTAAAGCCTTAAAATACTTTTACTGCGGTTTATATTTTAATTTAGCCCCATTGATGTATTTCTAAGGTTCAATAAAAATAATGTAACGATGTGGGCTGTATCCCATTCCCAGAAAGAATGAATTTCTAAACATTCAGCAATATCACCAAATCTGACATGTTACTTTTCATCAGTTCTCTTGGTTCCTGCATGGGCCACCCATGAAGTTACCCAAATGTTGGGCAGAATTTTGCCTGAGGTTTTTCTCAGTTGCTTTTTGTTGGGAATAGAATAGGTGTATCAAGTATGATTACCTTCTTTTTTTTTTTTTTCTTTATGCTTTTGTAAATCACAAAGAACAGAGATAGCTGTGAATGACTTAATTGTGATCTTCCATCCAGCTGCAGTCAGCAGAGTAAAAATGGTGTAAATAGGGTCAGAGTCAGGCTCTTAGTCGCGATAAATTTCCCTGTGCTAGTGGCAGTATGTTCAGAATGCTTTGAAGTGCTGGTTTGTCAGAGTTCACAACAGTTCATTTCAGCTCCAAATAAAATATTATCTGACTTTGCTGGCTTTCCAGCACCAGTCGATGTAACAGTAGAGCTGTTCTAATTCATTTTATGAATCCAGTTTTCTTACACTAGTTTCTTTATTGGAATTCATACAGAGCTTTCTTTAAACACAGCTTTTCACTGAAGAAAAACAAAAGAGTGTTTATATAAGACAATAGGGCAGACATCATTTACTGTATAGGGTTGATTTTGAGTTTATGCTACTAAGACAAAGGGAAATGAACACCCCCATGTGGTATAACCTCTGCAAGAGTGTAGCTTTGTTATTTTAAGGCTTGAAATGCCATACCTTTTAAAGTTTGAATTATTGAGGAATATACTCTACAACATGTACTTTGTTCTACAGAATGCAAGCACAATATTTTCCTTATGTTTTTTAATTTAGAATACATTAAAAGCAAGACAACTTCCACCTTTTCTGAAGCAATTTGCAACGTAGCATGAATGTTGTTTATCCCAGTTCTGAGACTTAAAGAACTTTCAGCAGTTGTTTTTTTTCTTTTTTTTTTCCTTTGTAGGTCTAACAATGCCTGTACTAAGGCTTAAAATAAGCCCAGCTGCTGACCAGAATTCCTTAAACATTCAGTCTTTAATTCTGATGTCTCTATCTTCTTTCCTTCTCATAGTCTGCTGTGTTGAATTCTGAGCGAAACAGCCCCTTGGGGTTCTTTCAAAGGTCATAAAGTTGTGTGCAGAAATGGCGAGGACAATGAGGAATTTCAGGACCTATGTACACAGGGGGGTTCAATGGACTGCAACTTTTCCACTTTTATCTTCCAACTGCTTCTAGTTTTTGGATTAAGAAATATTGTCCTAAGATGATTGGTTAAAGCATAGGAAATCATAAACTAACCTGTTTATTAATAGGACAAAAAGGAAATATTCCCTTTATACATTAGTGGCTGCAAAATATAATAGCTGACTGCAAAGAATATATCTATTATATATTAGAGCTGGTAATCATGCAGCCCCACAGGACTGACCTCTGTATAACACTACTGTGAAGCTAGAGTAAATCCAAAGAAATTAGTGAACAGTGTCTGCAAGATTAAGAATCTGTTTTCCATATTTTTGTTTGTGATAAGATCTAAGTTAAAAAAATATGAAAAGAGCTAATTTTGGGGAGGGGAAGAATAGTTATAGTTATGTGGCATAATGATGACTTGGTTTTGATGTAGAACAGACTGCCTGTACCTTCCAGAGTCAAGTCCATGGAGTTATTCAAGTGTGATCATTCTGATACAAGAAAGGAGGGATGAGGTGGGAAGGAGGCACTTAGTCTCTTCTCTTACAAAGAATCCTCTGAGCTACTTCCCTTCCTTTTGGTCTGAATGAATTGGGGGTCTTCTGTCCTGCAGGTCATTAATTTATCTTGAACACCTTTCTGCACAGAGGTTAGGGTATGTCTTTATGGATAGCTCAGGAACTAAGGTATGAGAGTGTTTGTTGGCCTAGTCTGAGTTCAGTACCAACTACATAAATCATATTTGAATTAGCAATGCTGTACCTACCTATATAAGCAACAGATTTTCCGGCGTGAAAATTCATAGACTCTTAATAAGGTAAGTGGATACCTGGAGAGGTCATCTAGTCCCAAAGCAGTCAGCTACTGCAAACCATTCCTGACAGAGCTTTGCCTAACTTTTTTTTTTTTTTAAAAAAAAAAAGGGGAGGGTGAGGAAAAGGGATATTTAATATTCTCTCCTGTTCAAGCTGGAGTCAGACTTCACACCCCATGCTGTATTCCTCATGCATGGCTATGACAGCCCCTGTTTGTGCTTCCCAGTAAGTTGTGATGGATCTCGCCTCTCCTTTGAGACAAGCATAGGTGAGAAAGGTGGAAAGGCATTGGCTGACTAGCAACAGTCAGTAACGTAGCCTGCAGCCATCCTGCTAACAGATTACCAGTTAAAACATTATTTTGGTGAATAGGGGGGATAGATCACCTGGTTTTACCTGCTCTTCCCCGCAAGCAGGAGGTGTCTATATGAATGATAGTAAAGCAACAACCCAAAGAAACAGCAGTGAAACCATGCTTTAGTGAGCTTTCTCACAACTTACATTTTAAATCTAAAGAAGAGATGTTTATAGGGAATGTTTTATTATAAAGGATGCACAGCACCTATCAGTGCTTCACCTGTTAATAGGTAACTAGAGATATACAAACTGAAACGTATGTGGAGCGTATGCATTTTTCCATTAATAATGTTGAGTTTTCTCAGAAAATGGGCAGGTTCTGCAAATCCATTTCACAAATCAGCTTCAGCTGGACTATTTATTACTAAGAATTTGCAGACTTGAATCTTAAATGTATAGAAGTCATTCTTGCTTTCTACGGAATGAAAGAGTAATCCCTCAATTGTTCTTCTCCTACGGGCTGAATGCTCAAACTTTGCCTGCATCAGCTGCCTCCTAACCAGCTACGGCAAGGTTATTTTTAGCGAGCGAGACTGAAAGTTTCATTTTGAGAAACTTCAAACAAAGTATAAATCAAGATAGTTTAGTGATAAAAAATCTTGGCTGGGGACTTCTATTGGCTTTTCCATATGAAATACAACATGAGGGTTTGGGTTTTTTTTATGGGCACAAATGTTATTTTTCACTGGCTGTCAGAAATGGCCTGTTTCAGCTTCTAGCACAATTGACCATTGTGATAAGTCAGTGAGTTTGTCCTTTTTATCCATTAGACTGAATAAACACTGGGATTTTGTTCATCTTTTAAATCCATTATATGGCATTTCCCAGAGGAGGTAAGCTTTGTGTTTACTTGTGTGGCAACTCTTTGAAATATGGCATTTTGAATCCTCTCCTTTTTCCCAAAAAAGCATTTCCAACAAACCAAGAGTTTGGCTTTACATGTAGGTTTCAAGGGCTAAAAAAATTCCTTAATGTGAAGACACACTATAAGTTTAATTAAACACAGGGCTACTACAAGATTAGATCAGTAGATTGTTTATATCGGCAATGCTTTCCAGAAAAAGTTTTGACAACCAACTGCTGAAAATAGCTGCAGAAAGCTCCCAATGAAAACCATCAGTAAAAAAAATCCCCAAGACTAATTCACACAAAAGTAAAGAAGGAATGGCTGAAGACCCTATCTCAGCTTAGGTTAATGCTGGCCTCTTTGTGGAATAATTCCTTTTGATGATCTAAGGGAGCTGTCTTGATGCTTTATATATTTGCTATTTTATATCTATTTAAAGCTACAACAGAGATTTGAGTGTGAAATACTTTTTTCAATTTGAGACAAACCCTGGATGAGGACTGTACAAAGAAGAAGAGATTTCAGAGAGACACAAATATAGTATTTCCATGTGTGACAGGTATTTCTTTGGTAAAGTCTTTGAAAAGTTTAAACATGACAAAAAGAGAAAGGAGGTGCCACAAAAGACAAATATTTCAGCAGGAGCTATCAAAGGTGGTATTAATCCAGTGATGCTATCCTTGATGTTTATAAAGGTTATTTGACCAATAGCTATTAAAAAATAAAAATTTTGGGACATGTTTCCATCTTGGTATTCTGTCAGACTGAGTGGAGATTCACTTGCTTAACATAGATGTATTCTGCCCTTTGAGATACAGCTTGAAGCCAGAATACCCTAAAAAGCCTTGTATCCCAGAGGTCTTATGTCTTATTCCTATGAAGGAAGGTTCCTATGAAGGTGTCTCAGATGTTCTGGAACATCTTAAATAGCATGGGGTGCTTACATTTAGGCAACTGACTGCTGTGCTAAGTTATGGACTGAACTTTCAGATTTTTTTTTTTCTGGAAAAGAGCCATAATCAGGAGGAGAATTTTCACTTGACTCTCGGACATATTTGAGTTAGACTGCTTTCAAGAAGCTGCTGAGGTTACTTCTAGGAATATAGTCAAAATAGTTAGTGTGACACCAGCTAAAGCTCAAATATTTGTTCAATTTCTTGGGAGGATTGAACATTTCCTTGGTGAGTCCTATGCTGCAATGGTTAGACCAACAGCAGTATTCTGGAGAAAACTTGTTAGCCGAAAGTTGTCTTGAATATGTGCTCTCACCACAATAAATATCCATCTACTGCAGTCTAGTTGTACATCCTGAGGGTACGGCCAAGTTCTTAGCAGCAGCCTAGGAGCTCATGGCTCTTCTGGGTAGTGGTACAGCAACAGTACTTTGGGCTCGTTTGAGAGTTGATGAGTGAGAGCAGCAGACTACCTGGAAAAACAAAGCTGTCAGATGCTTGCTCAAGAAAAAAAGATATTCAGGTTGACAAACACTACAATTATAAACCTGCGGTGAATCTACTTGTTATGGCAAAGATTAAAGCTGTAGCAAGCAACACGAGTAACACTTAGAGACTCGGATCTCTTTGACACCAGGCAATTTGTTTTCAGGGCTGTGTTAATAGCACAGAGCCCTTGGTAACTGGGTTAGCGGAGTACTCTTTGCGATGGGTGGAGAAAAGGTGTTGCACTGATCCATGTAGATCTGCCAGCTGCCTTTGGCACATGAGGGATAGCTGACATCCCATGGGCCCTGGTAAGAGAGACAGAGCCACGTTTGAGTGTCTGTGTGTGTTTCATCGTAAGGCTTGGACTATGTCTCGCTGACTGGGGGCACTTGAGGGATTTATCTCGAATAGGTCTGTGGAATGAGGTGTACCCAGCTGAGCTTGGCAGTGGTATTAGCTCCTGTGAGCAAGAATTTTTCCTGGCTCTTATTATGCAGTTTCACAGGTGCTTCTGTGTTCTGAGTAGGAGTGGTTTGTGAGGCAGCAAAGAGGCAGCACACGCTGTTGCCACCCATTTGCCTGTGACCAGATATCTCTATACACATATTCCACATATACTCTAACTCATATGATAGCCTATGCTTTTATCAGCTTGGTCATTACTGAGCATGAACACACAGTCCATTTTGCTTTTTCAGAACTGAATGTGAGTACAGAGGTCAGCTCACTGGTGGGGTGGGCCTTAGCTTGCAAAACAGAGAGAAAGAAGAGTGATTAATTTTAAGATCAAATTTCAAGTTATGTCTCTGCAATGACAGAAGGACTTTAAAGATTTCTCCTGCTTAGTAGGGTCATCAGAATTATTTATATTACTAGAAATTCTTCATCCAAACATTGATGGTGCTTGTTTGGAAATCAGTAATGACAAGTTCTGCAACAGATTTTTGAGATCTAGTTGGAGTAAAGTGCTAAAATACCATTGAGTTCTAGAGCCTCATTTGCTTTGGAAATACTAATTTCAGCCATAACTAAACTTCGCACGCTTGTACTTTAACCAGTTTTAATATTACGTGTGTCCAAAATAAGACATTAAATTCCACTTGAAATCTAAGTTTGTGTTTCATCTGAGGTGAAAGGAATCTTTGCATTCAACCACAAACAATTTTCTTCTTACACCTTTGATTCATTAGAAAAGCATCATGGTGGACTAGTTTTTTCCTCAATAACTCAAAAAATATCGGTTGTGTGCATAGTTCTATGAGGGAATCCAATCTAGTCCTAAAAGCAATCAAACCCCCAAATACCCTATCTCTCCAAACTAAAAACTCTTGCATCTTTCTTAAGTATGCCTAGATACATGCCACTGATTTCACACAGGGAAAGAAAATAAACAACAAAGAACTGAAGTGATATGTGTAGTTACATCATGAAAAGATGCTGCAAAGGGTGGGACTTACAAAAGTACATAAGCATGGCAGGTGTCTGCATGCTTTAGTAAATCATGGACACCCAAGAGGATGTCTGCAGATCCCAGGGCAACGAGGTGCAGATAACTTTGAGCTGTCCCCAGGTGAACTTGCGAAAGAACAGATAAGGCTATAGCTGTACTGAGACTGCACTGCTAGTCAGTTTTAAGTACCCTTAATGAGATGCTTAATAAGCCTTCATTTAAGCACTTGATAGGTGCATTGCACTACCATGTTACAAGCTTGGAGACCTAAGATCTAATTCATTGGGAGTTAGGATACTTCTGAGGAGCTGAGCCACTTAAGTCAGATGTTTCTGATAATTTAACTCTAAAAGATTAAGGCTTTTCACTTAACTCATTCTTCCAGTCATCAACAGCTGCTAGAAAGCTGTGTTTGAGCTTCCAAAATATGAAGTAGGCGTATACTGTAAGCTGACATACAAACTCTTCTGCATTATTGGTTCCATCCGTGCCTGAGTCGTATATTTGCCATCAATTAAGTTAGTCTTTCCCATTCTGATTTTAAGTTTTAATGTGCTGGCATGAGAACTTAATCAGCCATTACTTGGACAAACAAATATGATAGCTATTGAGATAGAAGAAAGAATTCAACCTAGGCCAGTGCATTTCTAGTTCAAATATTATCTGTATTTAACCTTTCTCTGCATAGGTTAGAATCTCCTATTATTCTCTCAAGACCTTGATTCTTGTTTTCCTAAATAATTATCTGGACTACCTGACTTTGTGCTTGGCTATCAAAGTTGCTGAGTTAGGAACACTGAGGAAAGGTTAATGTGTTCTCCTGCTGATGATTATGTCAGAATGGGCTAAGTCTGTGAAATATAAATATCCAGGATGCCAAAGCAAATATTCCGATTCCCTTGAACTCATTAGCAAAAGTTTATTTTAGATGTGATGGGATGAGAGCTATTACTCCAGAATAGAATAGATGGATAGATTAGGATGGATGGAATTCATGCATAAAGCAGGCCAGTATCTATTGGAACTTAATACTTCCTTACTGAAAGCTCAAAAATGGCTTAGTTTATGAACACATTCTTAGATACAAATATTTTATTTGATATTTCATCACTTATAGGTAAATTTTTTTCTTTCAGTCCTTTCTGAGTTTCTATCTTGAATGGAAATAAGGTAAATCCATTAGCTGGCTCATATTTCATGCTAAAAGGGGAATGACAGCAATAATTCAGCATAAGCAGCATATAGGAACGTGAACAACATGTAGAAAGTCATGTAGCTTATGGAGCTTAAAGTTTAAAACATGACCAGCGCACCAGAATCCGAGGAAATATCTGGTGCATTTTTGTTCCAAACTGTAAGTCTGATATAGTACTTTGTTAACAGAGTGAGCTGCCATTCAGTCTCAATTAAACTGCCAGAGCTGTGAGATAATAACAGCAGGAAATCCTTGAAAGATAAATTCAAGATGGTAGCTGCAATTGGACTTCTCTGAACTGATTACAGTTATAATTATATTGTGAAACATACTTGTAGTAAAGCTGAAATGTACTTAATGTTTTCATAAAAGAAGTAGTAGAAGAAAACATCTTATCTCGCTTCGGTTCCATGCCATACCCAATGCATTCACTCTTGAACTTACTCTGTTTATAGCTTGCAAGGGACAAGGTTTATTTGAACTGGTTATGTTTTGAGTTCATGTGGGTTTCTGCCTTCAACTGCAGAATGTACTCCACAAGTTCTCGTGTCACTCTGCCCGGCTATTCTTTTTGTTGCCGTGCCAGGGTTTATCACCACTCACTTCTGGATAGTGTTAATGATGCAGTCACTTCCTCTCTGCCAAACAACCGTTACATTCACCAGACTTCCCCGCATGTTACGGAGCAAGTCAAGTATCATTACCTGAAATGGTAAAAAAAAATAAAAAATAAAAAAAGTTAAGCCTGTTTATAGAAGGAATTTTGATAGATGCTGAACACCCTTTTGAAAGATTAATGCAAGGAAAAGTAGTCATTTTGGTTATCTTAGCAGAATTTCAGCTGAGTGATGCTTCATAATACTCAGGTTTTTCAAAAAATCTGTTATGGAAGCAAGCTCCTTGTTTTTATCTTTTACTGCAACAAACTCAGTGTTTTAAAGGGAAAAGCAAACCAAGCTAACAAATGATGGAGGGGTGAAATCAGTGATGTGTTCCTGTCCGGTGCTATGTCAGTGAATAATGTGGTATGGCTGAGATGGACAATTCTCAACCACAATTCCCAAGTCCTCTCTTCTTCGTAACACACAAAATGTATTTTATTCGGGGGCCACATGGCAAGAGGTGGGAACTATAAAACTCTACCGTGAATGCCAAGGCAGGCAAAAGAAAAGTATTTGTATATATGCAATTGAAATTCTGAAAAAAAGGTATTTGGGGGAATCCTGAGAAACAGAAATAGCTGTAGAACTTTTTGTTGAAGATAAACAGTTTTACCACAACAAATTTCTTAGCAATTGGTTAAAAGATAGTGACGTTTACCTTTGGAAAGCTACCACTGTGCTGCCAACTACACCAGTCAGAGCAACTTTCCAAATACTACGTCTTATTCACTTAGGCTTGACTCCATGCAAGAAAATAGCTCCCATTCCTCGCAGCTGAAAGGCGAGGTGGTAAGTCAGAGCCTCCCAGTCTTCCATGATACTGAATCAAGCCAATTCAATGCACTGTCCCAGAGAATTCCCTTCTTTTCTTTTGATATCAGATGGAATATCGATGCCTGAGGATGTCTGTTGGGTAAAGTAACCTTGTTGCAGAGCGACCTCCAATATGTGCAATAGAGAGCAATAGAGGCCAAAATCCTAAATGGGAGGTCGATAACTCTTCTGTAATGTTCACATTTTTTCCAAGATGGATTGAAATGGAATTTAGGTCTATAGGTATGCTCAGAGAGGACCATTATTCTAATGAAGCTTTTTGAGAGTGGATTCTTTTTTCTGAGTTTGGACTGGAAAACCCATCTTAGACCAAAGAAAGCTTCATAATGGAAGTTTTGTGAAAACCAACCTTTCTCATAAAAATATTCTGTCTGAGCAAATCTGCATCTCATAGATTTGTGCAGCTCTATTTTGGAAAGCCCATTACCTACAAGGTCCTTCCTTCATGCATTCAGCAGTTATTATGTCTGAGGGTATGAGAAGAAAGAAAAGGTTTCTATATCTCTGGAATTCATAGCAGCTCCTGTGTAACTGTAAAGTAGACATCAGTCAGAGCTTGTAAAACAGAAGGATTCTATCTGCAAGTTGAAACTTAGACAGGTACAGCTTGCAAAAGCAGTTCTGAAGTATGGGCAGAAAAAAAAAAAACAAACCTATTTTGCATCTCACAACCTTCAGTACTCCTGTCACCTCCTTGGCAATTTTGGCTCATATCTAACAATGCACTGGCATCCTTTTCCCAGTTCAACCAGTCCTTCCCAGGTCCCTGGGGATGAAGGAGCCTGGTCTGTGAAGAGCTTACACAGACAGGAGAACCCAGCTCAGGAGGTCTTGGTTCAGCACCAAATCTGAACTAACAAAGAGAGTGTGTTTTAGGCAACCCAGGGATTTAAACTGCTCTGATCTTTAGCCAAAATGGGGACTTTTGACTCTGTAGAGTCAGGAACAAGGATTATCAAAAGAAATTAAGAAATGTCTCCAGAACATGTTAATGCTTATAGTAAAATGTCGGAGAAATGGAAATTCAGTGTTCATTAGATGCTGAATTTTCTTTAGCTCCTGTGGAAAAGCTCTCAGCTTTAAAGAATAAAAAGAGCTAAATTTACTGTTCTTCACTACACAGTAGCATCTGGGTGGTGTGATTTACAACCAATTGTCAGTTTATTCATTTGTTTCCTTTTTTTGGTGAGTTAAATGGGAGTTTAACCTGTTTAAACAGCCATCACCTGATGTACCTACTGAGTTCATTGAAATATTTGAGGGTCTAAAACCCTATAAAATGACAGTGTTTCCAAGGAATTATAGATAATTATTTCTGAATATTTCATATAAAATTCTGAATATTTCATATAAAATTGAGCAATAGGGCAATTGTTTTTATGAAGCTGCAACCTCAAGGTAATGTGGCATTTTAGTAGCTAGGTCTTAAATGTTATAAGCTTCAACTATTCTGGCACTTGTCTTAGAACTATGTTTTGACAGTGAGATTTTTATGGAGGGCTGTATGCAATGAAGAATTAAATGCATGATGTTAAGATGTCTTTATATCTTTTCTTCAAATGAAGGATATTTCTGAAGCAGAAAAACTGACCCATGTCTTAAGGGGAGTGCAGGCATCATTTGAGATGAATGCATTATAAATTCAGTCTACTCACGTGCTTCAGTGTCATACTCCCTGCAGTAGCAACTCCAGAAGGAATGGGTGAAACTTAATGGTCACTAAAAGACTCTGCACAGCTTGGGTGTGAGTCCCGTTGGATTTGAGTAAAGCCTACTGAATTAGAGATCAAAAGGCACTATTGACTCTCAGAACTGAGATTAAGCCTCATTTCACTAGGGAGCTGGGAAAAGGGAGGAAAATCAGAAGCTGCAGTGATATTTCTTTAGTATTATTCTTGTAGGAGATCAATATCATCTGCAGAAGGAGCTGGGTGTGGATGGAATGACCTGCTAAGCCATGTCTCCTTTCTCTTTCCAAAGCCTGGGAAACTAACCCCAAACAATCTTTTAAAATGCAGTTTTGTGACCAGGCAAAAGTTAAAGCGAGGAAAATATATCAGTGCAGGCACATCTACTTGCTTGCCTTTTGCTGCAGTGGCTGATGATAACCTAGTCTCCCTTCCCCCCCCCCAAAAAAAAAACCCAAAACAAAACAAAAAACAAAACAAAACAAAAAAAAAAAGAAAGAAAACCCCCCAAAAAACCAAAAGAAAACCCCAAAAACCCCTAAAGCAAACAAATAAGACCCCCAACCCCCTAAACAAGAAAAAACCAAACTAAAACAAAAAAAACCCAAACCAAACAAAAACCAAACCAAACAAAAAAAAAAAGTTCAACCAAAGGAAAAAATGTCTGATAAAACGTTTTTCGCTTTGTGCAAGGAGTCTGCAGGACTGAGTTTGAGTTTAGTAAGAGTAATGCCACTTGAATTTAGTGCTGCTTATTCACTAACTGTAAGCTACGGAGGTGGTAGGAAACTGCAGGCGCTCTGTGCGTAATCCTAAATGAAATGTAGGCCCTTTGCCTGTTTGACCTCAGCTCTTGGGATCAGGTTTGAAGTTTTCCATAACACCACTCTGGTCTTTGAGTTTTTTTCTTTACCGTGCAAATAATACAGTAGTTCATGATGAGATCTGAAAATATTGCATGCAGCAGAGGTAAGACGGATACCTTGGTTTCTCTCTTGTTTATTTCCCCATAGATATTTTTTTTTCTTGGTGACCCTTTGCCTCTTTGTTACATGTTTGTTTTAGTACCATGAGACATCGTGGTCTCGTGGGGGACTTCAACTTACCAGATGCCTGATGGAAATACAATACAGCAGAGGGGAAACAGTCTAGGAGGTTCCTGGAGTGTGTGGAAAAGAACCTTCTGACACAGTGGGTGAGGGAACCAACTAGGGAAGGTGCCTGCTGGACCAGTTTTTTTGTGAACAGAGAAGGACTGCTGGGTGATGTGATGGCTGGAGGCTGGCTTGGGCATAGTGATCACAAAACGATAGAGTTTTCAATTCTTGGAGAAGTAAGGAGGGGGGTCAGCAGAACTGCTACCTTGGACTGCGATAGGACATGAGGAAATGGCCTCAAGTTGTGCCAGGGGAAGTTTAGATTGGATATTAGGAAAAATTTCTTCACTGAAAGTATTGCCAAGCTTTGGAACAGGCTGCCCAGGGAAGTGGTTGAGTCCTCACCCCTGGAGTGTAGATGTGGTGCTTAGGGACATGGTTTAGTGGTGGACTTGGCAGTGATAGGTTAATGGTTGGACTTGATGATCTTAAAGGTCTCTCCCAACCTAACAAATTCTATGGTTCTATAATTCTATCATAACATTTTACTTTATTCTTCATTGTTTCAGTAAGCTTGCTGTGAACATAATTTTTTTTGTGATACTGTGAACAACCAGGCATCTGTTTAGAGGGGGTGATTAGTAATAACCTTTATTAGGTGCTTGTCCAACTACTCAGAGGCCTGAAGTGGACTAAAATTGAATAGTGGCGTGAAATATGTTCACAGAATTATTGTCATCAATTAGGTGAAACTCACATCCTTGCTGAAAATGTTATTTGAATGAGTCACCAGGTAGTAGCACATTTCCTGCTAGTGATAGATACATTTTCATAGTTGAGCCTTTTATTCATACCAAAGGCATGTGTTGGCAGAGTTTGGCAGGGTTTAAAGGAAGTCTGTGAAAAAGTACATAAAAAAAACTCTTACCTGAAAATGTCAGTGAGACCTCTCCCTTCTCTCAGATGTGTGCCTGTGCATGACCCAGAACCCACTGATGTGTGCTTTGAACTTCACCTGCAGTACGTCCTGACAAAATGTGTTTTAGAGCAAACTGTTGCAAGTTGTGGCTTGAATGTGATGGATGTCACCTTGCAAGAAAAGACAAAAATCCCTTCATGTATGTTCTTCTCACGTATTCTGGCTTAATATTGAATGGTAGCACCCATGTAGCTCAACACTTAATAGCATTAAGGTTTGAGAGAAGTTGTGTTTTTATCTGAGGAGCTATTTCTTTGTGTCTTGCTTAACTTCCTCTTGTTTTTTTATTTGAGTGGAAAAAGCAAATGTGTATCAAGGAGCTAATAATTTAGTAGTTAATCATTGATTTCTGATTAAGGTCATGCCAGTTTTCAGTATGTTCAGTCTGATAATCACAGTCTCAACCCTTAACCTTTTTTACATGTATCATTGCATGCAAGTAGAGGTTGTAGTTTTCAGCAGTTCATGTCACAAGGAGAGCTGCTTCTCTTGTAGCAGTTTAAGAGCTTTTGTTTCTTTGTAAGCTATTGCTGGAAGTTTTCAAGGAATGATATTTAGACAACGGGTTGTTTTCAGGATGATGTTATTTTCATAAGATTGTGCTTTTGACAAGCATAAGTTCCTGGCTAGGTACAAAAAGTGTGCTGGTGTGTGATATACAGGAGCCAAGCAGTGGGGAGGGCAGCTTGGGTGCTCTGAGGAATGCCTGGGAGAAGTACTGGAGCGAACAAGATGTGTCAAAATCTCATCAGTGGAGACTGCTATTTCATATTAGGTACCTTTCTGCCACTCCCTCAGAATAAACCTTGTGTCATAGCCCCAAAGATGGTGGCTGGCCCTTGCTGGATCGGTGCTTGGTGTGGTCTCGTGCTATGCATGGGGTGCCTACCTGCACCTCCTTCACCCTGGATGCGGAGGGGCAGCGCTGCCTTCTCCTCCCCCCTCTCTCCCCTGTGAACTGTGTGAGCGAGGAGAAGGCTCACAGCTGCGTCAGAGCTGAGTCGTCATCTTTTGAGTGTAAATGTTGAAACACCGGAGCTATTACTGATGTAATATCGCTGTTCCCTGGCTGGGTGGCTTTGAGGCTTTGGGCAGCAGAAGAGTGCCCATGATCCCAGGGAAGCTTCCATTAGAAGCTTTGCAGAGTTGTGTGTGGTGAATTATTTTCTTCAATGTTGAGACCCTAAGGGTTAGGACCAAAAGAATTGGTTAGGTTTGGCATTGCAATACTGTAATGATGATTTCCTGAAATACATAGCATTAAGTTAGGAGCCTGGGCTCCCTACATCCTTGGTCTCCCCTCTGGGCAGGGCACCAGGTCCTGGGTTGGAGAAGGTGCAGGATCAAATACTCTCAGGCAAAGAAAGCATCTGAAACTGGCTGCTCATTGAGTCTGTTCGTCAGTAGCTGAATGGTAGATGTTCCTCCTGTCTTGTTAGGAAACGGGGTGATGAGCTGTAAGGATCCCTCACCAATGCAGTAGATTGGGGCTCATCCAGTTTTCAGTCACAGGAAGCTGATACATGAGACAGAAGTCAAGGTTTGTTGTGATTTTGGTTGTGGTGGTGTTTGGTGGTTTTTTCCCATGTTTGGGAGCAGATATGTAGGTAGCTATACGATTTTCTTAATGGAAACCATGGGATCTGTCTTCCCAGTTGTGTCCAGACAACCAGAGCTCCTCTGACTTTGCTCAGAGCCCTTGGGACATGAGGCAGCTCTGGACTAGAAGCGAGGCAGATGCCTTGGTCCCAGCCATACACCTTCTCAATGAGGTTACAATGGGCCCATCTGACCCATGGGCAGCACAAGCCTCTGCTGTCACTTGTCATTGTAGAGGTACCTTAGGCCTCCTGGGGTTTTAATTAGCTGTGAAGTTCAGCGTTGTTTCAGGCAATGAAGTTCTGTAGGTGCCACTTTGGGGAACAACTTCCCCAAAGACAAATAAGTGACTGGAAAGAAAGTCACACAGAGTCTTCTCATGCTGGTCCCTTGTATGGCTTTCCACTGCATTTATTTCCCTCTATTCAGATAAAAAAAAAAGCTATCCCAATCTTGGCAAAAATCACTGTTTGCCTTGATTTTTTTTTTTTATTTTCTCAGCAGGAAGGCTTTGGAGCTGTTCAGAATTTTATAGGAAAGATGCCAGAACAAGGGACCAACTAATGGTGTGTGAACTTGCATTAAACAAGAAGAAAAGTAATGCCCAAACTTCTTTCCTCCTGGAAGGTCTGTTATATAATTCATGGTCTTGCTAGGGCTTCTTGCAAAAACAGGATATAGCAAAATCCTTTGAGATATACAAAACTGCTATTTTGGTGCTGAAAATATGGGAAGACTAAGATTATATACTCCATGGTGAATGTCATAGGTGGAAAAAAAAAAAAAAGACGTATTAAATGCCTGAGTCCCTTTAGGGAGAGTATGACAGATTCAAGACAGATGCATGTGAATAAATCTTCTTTTAATGAATGACACTTAGCTCTGCTGGGCTGTATCAAAAATATTGCCACGGTGTCTGTGCAGCTTCAGCAGCAGGAAGCTGAATTGCCAAAGAGGTAATATCCTGAGTCTGATCAGTGTATCATAATCAAACAGACTCTAAGCAAGAAGGATAGAGTGTCTCACAAACCATATTGGATTAAACAAGCTTGCAAACTCTGTAATTTCTGTGGGCTCCAATAACTGTCTTAAAGGGCTAGACAGAAGCAGGATCATGGAGTGCATTATTTTGGAATATCACCATCTCCCTGAACATTGCCCTTACTGTAATATAGTGATGAATGCATCACTATAGTTAATATTCCATTATAGACCTCATTTTCCCAGGGTCTATAACTCACCCATAATAATTTGCTGAAGGTTGAAACTTGGCAGACAGGGCTGCAGACCGGGAATTAATTTTGGTAACACTATAATAAGTGTTCTTTAATTAATGTTAAATGAAAATGGAATTCCTAAGAAATTACACACAGCAGTCATGCAACATGCTGAATGAATTCATCATGATTAATGTTACTGAAATGAATATCAAAAGTGGTAAGTGGGATTTGCCTTTTATTAAAAAGTGTTGCCAGCATCCTTTTACTGATATTTGGCACCAAATTGCTTTTAAAGGGACAACATGAGGAGAGCACCACCTGTTCGAAAAGGAAAGTGAGCAGGCGGGTCTTGTGTTAGTGCGCATGTAAGTACGGCTTAATCCTGTGAGCCCTGGTTACTCGTGCAGTCTGGAGTCATTCAGGGTAGCCACCTCCAACCTGAGCTAGTGCTGGTGACAGCTCTGCTGTAAGGGGGAAGACTGGACTAAAGACCTTCATCAGTCCCTTCCAGCCAATATACCTCTGATCGTGTGAATAATAGTAAAATTTAGGGTATGGATTACATGGAATTATATGTGGAGATATCTGTGTAAAAATATTTCAGGGATGGAGGCATTAGCTCTTTCAAGGCATTCTTCTCTCACAAAGTAAAGTGATAATTATCCCCACATTGCAATCAGGGAAAGAATAAAGCAGAAAGGAAAACCCAAAAGGTACTATCCAAGGAAGCCAGGAAATAGAAGGTGAACCTATTTATTTGTTTTATTTCCTATGTTTGTGAATGTCCCATCCATGCTCTTTACCTAATAACACCTTTGACTACCACAACTGAATAGCTTTCTAAATTTCAGAGACTTTTAAATTAGTTTTCACTGCTCAGAGATAAGGATTTATTTATTAATTTTAGTGTTAATTTTATTCATCTTGGACAATGGCACTATAAAACCTAAGAAAATAGGCTTGGAAACTCTTTATTGAAATGCATTGATGAACATTGGATGGATCATAACTGGTTTGATGAATGCTGCTGCAGTTTCTATATAAGAATGCTGGGGGATTATTTGGGCTGCCGGATTTCCCGTTACTAAGGGTTTAGTGAAACTCTGCTATATAGACTGCTCTGGAATGGAGGGAAGACACCACCTGGGAAACAGCAAAGTTCATTAGCAGGCGATGTAGGAATAAATTCCCGCCAGATGCCAAATAATCTCTTGTGATGGTCTACAGAGAATCACTATTCCCAGCACAGTAGATGTCAGAGTACCTCATGCAAGAAGTCCCTGAGAGCTAGACCACGGCTTCAATGAGGTAATAATATGACTCATCTGCTCCATCATATGGCTCTGCCAGTGTATCATGGTCTACCCAAGACAGGATCTCTTTCTAGAGAGAAGCCATAAATCACCTGAACTGCATGTTCCATGAAGCAGCATGGCAGATACAGTTTGCTAATGAGCTGTCTTGAAAAAAATTTATCATGCAGTTCACAAAGTGAGATATTTTTATTTTGGTTGAATTTACCTAGAAAGAAATAATCTGTTATCTTAATAAGAAATTGAAAAAAAAAAAAAAAACCTAGAATTGAGATAATCTTCATTTCAAGAGACAAAATGTTAATTTGGCAAAAAAACATATATAGACACATTTCCTAGAAAATTTCTGACCAGCCAGATTACTGTTGCTCCGATAAATGGTGGAACTTATTCCTAAATTGTCTGTTTCCTTAGGAGTAAATAAATGACAATGTTTTTGTCAGTTAAGCTGTTAGATGAATTGGTTGCTTCTGTGGCATTGATGGCAGACACAGCAGCCAGCTTCTTTCTAGGCCATCACAAAAGTTTCAGTTGATTGCACTCATTTTAGTAGTGAATATTTCTTCAGCAGCTCTGCGAACCTCTGTCTGTCTTTCTCTTTTCTACTACTTTTTTAATTTTATATGATACACAAAACCGCCATGTGATTATCCTTACCAATATATTCTGTTCTGTCTCTTATGATGTTAATGTTATCACTCCAAAAGTCCCTGATCTGGCAGGAGGACATCCCACTAAACGCAGACACACTGGTGCCAAAGAAAACAAAACAAATGATAATGTCTCAAACTGTGTCTCTTTGAATATACATTGTGTCTTTTCTTGTAAGGATAATCAAGAATAATGATAAATGAAGAACAAGATAGGCTATGTTTTTTGTGGCAGGTATAGGTGTGCGAGAGTCGGGATAAATTCTGGTATTCGTAGAGGATCTTTTTCTGAGCCAGAGGATTTGAAATCCAGAAAGATTTGAAAGGAACCGAATCACATCACCAACACCACTGTGTCAAGGAAAGAAAACACACCGGAAAAATGAATAAAACTAAACGTCTTTTGACAATTACTGCTGACATACAACATCACCAGCTGTACAAAACAACACAGTTATCTGGAATTCTCTGTCTGCTTTATAAATCAAAACAGAGAATATATCTTTACTTCAGATCTTCCATATTTCACTCGGCCTAGGGGAAGGGAAACTCTATGCCTGTCTTTTCGATTTGCATTCAACTTAATTGCCGCAAATCCTCTGTTATGGTGATCCCCTTCCTTCCTCCTTGCTTCTCCCTCTGCAGCAGGGACCCTTTTGTGCTGGGCGGTGGAGCAGGGTGCTACGGTGATGTGGCAGGGTGCGTGACTCCGTGCTGCTCCGCTCGCCTCTGCCCTCGCACCCAGCCTGGCCTCCCCGTGGGTCAGCACCCACCTTACTCTGGTCGGTCACCCGAAGTTGTGGTCGGGCTTTGAACTTGTTCCTCCCGTACCCCAGTGGGGAAATTTTAAGAGTTTTGGCATTGATCAGGAAGAGAGAGAAGCGTCCGAGATCGGACAGTGGTGACACCGACAGACTGACAGGGTACTAAGACGTGACAGCACCGCAGTGTGACTCCTTATGGATAGCAACACGTCTCTGGTATCAGCAGTGACTTTCTGTTGTGGATGATGTTGTCCTTGTTCCTCCTATTTTGTCTTCTGCAATGGTTCCAACACACCAAACCTTAGTATTTTCCTAATTAATGTCTTCCCTAATTTTTTTTTTTTGCTAATTTTACCATTTATCATTTTGGTGGTGAGCTAACAGTATATTTCATAGTGAGCTAACAGTGTATTAAAAACTGTATTAAAACATAGCTACATCATCATTATATTGTTAAAAGAAAATAAAAAGGAACTCAAATTGGCCGTTTCAGTAGCCTTTAGGCAAGAAGATTTCTTCAGATAAACAGCCTATCTCTTAGGATTTTTGGAATTATTCTGTTATTGCAATGAACTGTGTATTAATAGACCAGAAGAAATCAAACAAAAAAGACCAGACTTCAACAGATGGCTTTCGGGTCCCGCATGTACACCTCTGTCCAACAATCTGTTTACAGTTCAGGTTTATTTTTCTGGTGATCATTTATTTGGACAGAGATAACAGCGTTCCTTTCCCCAAAGAATGAGTGATGTGCTCTATGGGGTGAAGGAGAAGGCTGAGTAATTAGGCTGTGTAATGTTAATTTTGATGTGCACACAACTGTACATTCTCTGAATTTTGTGAAAATCTGAGTAGAGTTTGTGGAAAATGTAAAGGTAAAGTTGCTCTGCACAATGCATTCTGTGAAGATATGATTCAGAGAACCTCTGCAAAACTATCAAATTGGGCAAATAGAGTCAGACCGGAGGTTTGTCCGTTGGTCATTTTCCCCTCGCTGACAATGGCTTGCAGGAGAGACCCTAAGAGTTTAGGACTACAAAAAATATATAGGAACAAGATTGTAGGCATCCAAATTTTACTAGCAAGAAGGAATTAAAAAAAGGAAAAAGAGTACCCTGAATCAATACTGAATTGCTCATGTCTTGCGTGTCCTTCAATGGCACACAGTTAAAAAATTATCCCTTCAAAGAAAAGATAAAGAAGAATTTTCTATTCAAGTAGTGAAGGTCTCTGAGATGCAGCCTGCCTTGCACGCAATCAGAATTAGTGGGAAATGCCATGGTAATTTTTTTGTGGAAAAATCCAACCACATTTACTTTCCAGTGTCTTCCATCAGATCACCACGTTTTTGTATGTAAAGTTGTATGGTCTGGAAATGGAAGTGAAACACCATATATGCCATGAATGAATGAATGAAAAAAGTAAACAAAGACTAATATCCAATTTTAGCTTAAAAAAATAAGCTTATACCAGACTGCATTTTTTTTCCCCTTGCTCTGAGAGTATCCTATGTGTCCAGAGAAATGACATATTTAATAAAAATAACCTTAATTCCTTGTGGGTACTTGAGCTTATTCCACTTTAAAGTTTGCAAGAAAAGGGGGGGGTGGGGGGGTGGGAAGCAGGCCTTTATGTCTCAATGTAGTGCATTGGAAGCTGAGGGAAAGTGTGCTGGTTTCTGTGTGCTGTGTCTGAGAGATGTGGGACAAGACCAGACCTTAGGAAAGCTTCAAGTCCTTTGCAGTGCGGAAGAAGGTGCGTTACACAATAAAAAAATGTTTTCCTGTTGAGTGGAATAGCTCAGAGGTACAGATCTTACTGAGGGTGGAGTTCCCAAAAAGCAAGACTGGAAAAGACTGGGCTGGCTGGTTACCCAAGGGGCTCTGTCTGTCACAAATGAGTAAGTAGGAGAATGTAATCTGAAGGTTGAACATAGCTGGAAAAGATCCAAAAATTTTAAACTCATCGGTGTGGAAAATAATTACATACTGACAGGTCTCCAGGGCAAAGAAAGAGAGAGAGAGAGACAGGGGCTTATATTAACTCTTAATGGTTTCAACAACCAATCAATTGTTATTTAATTGAACAGTATTTGTAGGCACTTCCATACTGTGTACAAGAAATGACACATATTTATTTTATTATTATACAGGAGGTAGAAGTGTTTAATGGATAGCAGGAGGAATTAAAACACGATGTTTGTGGAAACAAACTTCCCAGTACCACAAGTTTTAAAAAGTACCTTGATTTGGGTAGATCTTTTAAGCTAGTTATCGAGTGTGGCATATAAAGCTTTGAGCAGAGGGAGCGAGGGAAAGGGAAGTGAGCACAGTGTGAATCAGTTTATTTGGGAACTTATTCCAAGTGGCAAAATTCAGCTGTTCATTTGCCTGGAAGGTTCAGTGCATGGGCTAAATTGTTGCTAAATTTGAGGGTCCCAGATCAGGTTATAGAAGGTTTTTCTCTTGTTCCACTACAAGCTGAACTGAAGAAAATACGCAGAGTGCTCTGTTAAAATTCAGGTATCACTGAGAAAGATATATGCAAATGAGACCTCAGTTCCTCTTGTTGCCAGGTATCTGGATCCTTTTTTAATTTATTTATTTTTTTTTTAATAACGATGTTGGGAACAACTATATCTAGTGAAACAAGATGCAAACCTACTTCAAGGCAAAGTGGAGCACGTTGCCATTAATCTTATTTCAGTGCTGGTGCCAAAAGCTCTGAATTCCGTGAGCACTGTTCAGAGGGTTATCTGATTGTCCTCCTCAGCACACGGCGTGCTGCAACCTATAGCAAGCAAATTAAATATAATCATATCGGTGCACTGAAATTACACTCCTTTTCCATACGGGGCCTGTGGGCAATAATCATGTTGTTATCCATTTATCTGTTTCCCTCTAGGAAGTTTTCAGACTAACTAGCCAGAACAAATTCGAAGGCTCTGTCATAATTTCAGGAATTGCGGTGCCAGAGGGCTTCTAACACCTCTGGTATTTCTCACTTTCCTGCCAGGGAAGGAGGGGCTTCTAGGATTGGTTGGATTTTTTTTTTTCTTCCCATGTAATATTTTCTTGTATTCTGTTCTCAAGGTGGAGAAAAATAAGGCTGCAGTGTTTAGCCTATGCCCATGGTCACACTAACAAATGTATTTCCTCTAAATGCTGATATTATACAAGGTTGAATGACATCACGTTGCTGCTTCCAGTTCATTCTTCCCTTACAAGGGCAATATTGTATGGCGAGTAATTTGTCAGAGATACTAAAAACGGCTTGGGAGCAACAATAACCGTGAATAGGGTGAGTGGGTTCATTGTTCTGACTTGTTTCAGGGGCTTAAATTTTGGAAAACAGCCTAAAAAAATATCAGTTTAAAGGAGGAAAAAAATTTGAACCTGGGGCATTTGCTAGGGCCAGACATTAGTTCTATTTAGACCCTAAACCATCCCACACTTAATTGTAGGTCTGCTGCATTAGCTTGTAGGAGCAGTAAAAGCATGTAACTCGATCTAATCAGATGGGCAGAGGAACTGGTGCTTTGTGCCAAGTGAGCCCCTGGAAGAAAAGGACAAATGTGACTGCACAAAAGTACTTTTACAGCACCGTAGGAAATTCTTGCAGGACTAGTTGATCTGTACAGAAAGTGGTGTAAGAACCAAAATACCTAAGAAAACACTGGTGTCTAAGCTCTTCTTGTCCTGTCTCAGGAGGGCACCACCTGAAGTCCTCACAGAGCTCTCGCTGAACGGACCTGCATGGACCAGCACTGCTGGGTTTTCCATCTCGCCCAGGTTTGATTGCCGAAAAGCTGGGTGCCCTCTGTGCATTCAGTAGCAGCGTCTCCAGGAGGCAACTCATTCCCTGCTAAACTTGGTGTAAAAGAGGTATTAGGAGTTGTCCTCTGTAATTACCCGTCATTCTTGAGTCATTGAAAGGAACCTTGAGGACGAGTGTAGGCTGGATGCCTTATGGGGACTCACACCCTGAGTTGTCCATCTGGGACAGCTGCTGTGCTGTAAAGTCACACCCACTTTATTAGGAATTAACTTTCTCAGGCAAATGATCTGTAGATGTGCCCTCATTGTGAAAGCAGAATACTGTGTAATTGATGTAAGTTGTTCCTAGGAAAAGACATTGCTGGGAAATTATCTCGGACTGAAAAAAGGACATGTGCCATGCTAGTTTTCCTGCCGTCCCTTAAGGATGTAATATTGTCTGCATGATAATTTCTTGAAGCAATAAATACTTGTCTGAAACTTTTCTTGAGGAAGTTCTTTATGTATGTAGAAATTTTAGCCTCTATTGATCTTTCTGCTTTCTCTGGTTTCCATAATAACGTTCTGCCCTTGCCGAGATATGAAGTTTTATGTTGTCAGTGAAGATTAATACATGTGGTTTATCAAGATTCTCAGTTACAGTGTTGCTTTAGATGTTCTGTATCTACATGGTTTGTTGAATATCAGTAATCCTTCCTTTTTTCCCCAATCTAGTTTAAATATTTACAGAAAATAAACACCAAATGAATGGGTGGGAATGGGACTTATCCTCTAGAATTTTTTTAGTCAACTTAGTGTTGCAGTGGTACCGTTCCAGTGGTCATGGTAGATTGCTCATGTTTGCATTTAAATCAAAGTTTCAAAGGGAGAGTTGAACAAAAGTAATTTTTTTCCCCTGAAAGAAATATGGACAAAAGAGGAACAATAATTAGGCAAAACTTAGTGAAATAATTCAATTTAAAAAAAAAAAAAAAAAGAGAAAAAGAAGGAAGTTTTTTGGCTTTAAGCTGAGATGTCAGCTAAAAAAGCAAACAAACGACCAAAACATAAAAATGTCTTTAATTCATAATGGAATCTTCCAACCAGAAATCGGGAAAACTTGAGAAAAGCAAGCACAGTTCATTAAAATCCCATATTTCTTTTAGGGTAAAGATAAATGAGCATTTCTTTGTCTGTCACTATTCACCGATAAATTTATTTGAAGGTCGGAAGACTGCTCTACTTGTAGGTCCCTTTATTGAAACAGAAAATCAAATCAGAGTTCAGTGAGTTACTAGAACAGAAAATCACTTCAAATGGGAGCAAGCTCTGTTGGACGGCAAAGGCTGGCTTGGCCAGGGTCCCAGTCCTTTCACCAGTAACCCCTCAGGAGGTCAGCCCCGCCAGCCTCCTGGATGCCTCTCCCCGACCCGCCGACGGCTGCAGACTGTCGTATCCTGGCTGCTTCTCCCCCGGCGTTAGAGGGAGATTTCTCCTACGTCTCTGCTACTTCTTTCTCTTTTCAGCATGCCCTCGTTGGAACAATTATAACATGGCCTTTAAATTACAGCATCACAAAAACTGACACTAGAATTATTTAGGAATAGAAAGTGTGAACAGATTAAGTGGAGCATTAAAAAAGAGAACAATCTGATCTGTCAAAGTAAAATGACAAATCCTATGTTTAGGAACAATGAGCATATTATGGATGTGCTACACATTTGTTTGAGTGTGCGTGGTTTGTATAAACACTCTTAGCTCATTTAAATAGAGGTTCTGGCTTTGTCTGCGTGACACTTTTGTTTCTTACATCCTAAAAAGAGGCCATTAAATAAAGCATTAAATAAAGTAAAGGGGAAAACTATGACTTTGATTGTGATATAATTTGGTAGACAGTTAATGGGTAATTAAAGACTGGGTTTGCCTTAGTCGGAGCTTCTTATTTCTCAATATTTATCTGATATTAGGTATGAGACCAACACTTAAGGAAGTAGAAAGATTTTCAACAGTACTGAGCGCCCTTTGAGGCAGAGCTGAGAATAAAATAGAGCTGTTGTATTCTGATATTTCAACCTTTGTTTTATTTCAGTTTGGGAGAAAATATCCTCAAATGAAAATGCTCTATTATGAAAACAAACAGCTTACATCATATATTAAAAAAGCATAGTTTTGAGGTCAGAATAGTATCTCTAGACAGCGAGTGTCTGCTGGGATGTGTATTTGAGAGCCTGCATTTCCCTGTAACTTCGCTATCCAGCTGCGCTATAGGTACTTGATATACTGTGTGGTCTTTACTTATAGTCGAATCACTGTAGCACCTCATTAAAAATGATTTAATTGAAACTTCTTTCTCTTCTGTTTTTTTGGCCTGGTCTTACTATACTGTCAATTAATTCCGAAATCTTGCAGATTCTCCTATAAAAAAATCGGTCGCTTGTCTTATTTGCCCAGGTAACATATGCTGTCATTTCAACTTAAATTCATGACACATTTCTGAACTGCTATAACTTTATAAACCTTCTTGTAGAGATGGAAAAGTAGGAACGAAACGCTATTATGGAACCACCTCTGTGCATTTTAAGCCCTTAATATTTATGCATACCTCTGGTTAGCCTTGGTGATAAATTGCCATAGTCCTAGCAGCTGAAAATATCATGACTTAGTAGGCAGGTTAGGGAGAGCATCACTGAGGGAGGAAAGAGATGCTTGGACATGTATGGTGATTTCCAGACGTGTTCCTAGTCTGAGGGAGGAGCCCCTGGTCCCCTGGGGACCCAAGCCCTGCCAGCCTGCAAAGGATGTGGCTTGTGTCCCGCTCCGTGTTCGGCCAGCTGCTGCGGACAGAAAGGTGGAACCAGTACGTCCTTCCCTCCCGCCGCAGGATCTCATCCTGCACCAAGTCAAGAGTGAGGCTTCCACTCTCTGCAGCGGGTGTGGAGCCAAGCGGTGTCTGTGCTGTTAAACCATGCTGTGTTTTACCCCTGGACACCCAAGGTTTTTTAATTTCTAGCTTTTTATATCTTCTGAGTCCTACTTTTGTTCAGCTTTTGTTTTGGCAAGGAAAAACATTGCTCTGTAAGGGTGCTACCCACTGGCTGGAGAAATCTTTACGGGTCACTTTACACATTAACTTTGACTTTCGTTGCTATGAGTTAGACAGTTTTTATATTTAAAGAAGTGCAAGTCCTGATACCTGACTACTCACCAGGATGGAAAACTTGTTGCTGTGGAAATGTCACCCCACCTTTTATTGATATTTTTATTACTCTCTGCAGAGATTTTTTTTTTCTTTCAAAATAATAAGAAATATTTACTTATTTACCCTTTGTTCTGACTAGGGGATAGAAAGAGTGACATTGTAGTCAAGTCTAAACGGGATAGATATCAGTGATATCCACAGGTTACAGAGAAAGTCATCAAAATGGAGCCAGAGGAAAAACAAACTTAGGCTATACTGGTACGGAGAGGCATTTGTGTGTAGCTAATGGGACACGACATGTTTGCGGTGCCATTCTGCTTTTGAAATTTTCCGTTTTCCTGAAACTATTTTTTTCTTCTGTAACATATTAACAACAGCACAAGTTAAAAAATGTACAAAACCACTGTAGAAATTGCTGCTGGGCTGTGAACAAAGACCTTGGGGTCTTCGAAATATGGAGGCACAAATGTACTTCTGAATCTACACCTTTGATCTTCGATTGGCAGTGCGGTTTTGGCACGCTGTGTGATAAACTGAACCCAATCTGATTAGAGGAAGGTTGGTCACCACGCTGGGTTTGAGCCCTTCCATATACTTCTGGGCTGAGATTCACATTTGGAGCTGGTCCAAGCAAAGTCTTCATGCTTCAGTGAATCTGTAGACATCACCAGACTGCCTATATATCAAGAACCTGTTCTTTTAAAGACATTGGACTTGTTAGATAAAATTTTGATGCATAGTTAACCTCTTATTGTAGAGCCACTGGAAAATATACTACCTCATGTGAATAAAGAGGAGCAGGTTCAGACCTTTGGTCACGGCCTGTACAGCACTAGTGTTAGCGTAGGAGTAGATGGGGTAGTGCTGCGTACATGTTGGATTTGTGAAATTTGATAACGCATTGAAAAACAGGCTCCTACTGTGCTTTTACCCTTTAATTTTAGTACTACAGCGATGCCAGGTAGTTAAGAATAGAAATGTTGTATAGAAGCAAAAATTTACATACAGCTGGAATGTGGGTTTATGAAACAGTAAGTTGTTTCAGAACTAAATTCAGTTTGGTGCATACAATACACATATGGTATCTGTTCATTTGAGAGTACCAAGTTCCCTGTCATTCTGTCTTTGGCTGCTCTTTTTATTGTTTCTTGTAATGATAAGGAAATGGATCGTCTCAGAATAAATGAATGCCATATGTACCGAATGTACATGAAAACGTCAGCTTTTGTGTTGTGTATCACTAAAATCCCACTATGAATCCATGTTAAAGAAGTTCATAGAATTTCTTTATGTTAGCCAGCAGCTACTCTCTAGCTTCTGTATAAACAGTAGTCAAACCTCTTTTGCTGAAGCAAAAGTTGCTGATGACTCAGTGACAGAACCTACGCTGCGTGTGCGCTGCTCTTTTATTGCTTACAGAAAAATAAGTGAATGGGTCGTTAAGTTTCCAAGGCATGCTATTTCTGTTTGGACTGAAACAGCTTGGATGTGCTTTAAAGCAAGTAACGGAGCGTTAATCTTTCCATTTCTTGTATATTTTTTCAGGGAAATTTGTTGCTAAGTAACATTAAAATTCTGCATGAAATCACAACAGTTCTGCAGCAAATCCCTTATTTTCTCGTGCTTCCATGTTGATGTGACATAGTGTTTTTGGAGTTTGTTAGAGTGTAAGATATGGTTCTATTCTTTTTTCAAATGTTGTCAGCACAGGAGTTGGATGAAATCAACTACAGTTAATAACATGAAATAAAAAAATTACTGAAAAATTTAAATTTTTATAAATATATAATTTAAAATGTAAATTGTTGTCACTTTGCTGTTTCCAATCAGGGACCCAAAAAAAAGGTACAGCAACAGTTTAATTAAACAATGCAATGTGGATGTCATTTTCATCACTTCAGATAGTGACAAAGAAGAGATTCCAGATGATCTACAAACTTGAGAAAAATTGTTGTAATTTTGAATAATAAATAAATATATAAGAATTTTTAAGACCAACTGCAAAGATTGAACAGGGAAATTATTATCTTGCCTTATGTGAAAATCACTGTCTCAGGTTTCCAAGCTGTAAAATGGGGTAATGATTAAAAATTTCAAAGGGATTTTTAAAGAGATTTAGATGCTCAACTACAAATAAATTTCACCAGGTGTTTCTTTAGGATTTAAAAAATCCCTAGACTCTGAATTTAGCCACTTAGCTCCAGTCCTAAGTGTATACCTTTTTGTATTCCAATAGTACCTGCTGTTGTTTGTTCTCTATCTTGTATCATGAATTGCATTTTATTCCTTGGTTGAGTAAAAAAGATACCACACTGCAATAATGAATTAGAAGTTGTTGAAAAATTGTGACTGAAAAAAAAAAAAAATTTAACTCCTGTAGCAATGTCTGCTGCTACTTTAAAGCTCCTGTTTATATTTAGTGAGTTTATATTAGTGTCTCAACCTCATTGTGCCAGATGCTGAATAAGCATAGCCAGGGGTGGCAGCTCCCCAAGGAGATGATCTTCTACACAGCGGGGTGACTGTGTCCTTCAGACTTCTCACCTGTGTCAGGAGACAGCTATGGTAGACCTTTAAGCTCAGCTCTGCTGCAGCACCGCAAAGCCAGGAGCACATGGCTGCTCCATCCTGCTCCTGCGCCTTCCCAAATTCCTCCTGCTCCATCTGATCCTTACATGGAGTCTTTGTGTTAGAAGTTGGTCAGGAAGGGAAATTTGGATTCTGGGGCTGTAGCAATACTTCTGTGCTTCACCAGGCTTTCAGGGCAGTCCTCCCCTGGGCAAAAATCTGTGGAATTGTCCAAGTCTGCTGATAAATGATGTGCAAGAGAGGGTGGCAAGCGCCTGCACCTGGGTAGTAGCCACCAGTGTGCACCCAAGACTAGTGGCAACACCAGAGCAGGTTGCTCTCACTTCTTGCATCATCTACACAGCAGAGTCCACTGTGAAGCTCTGGCTGGGGAAGGATTTTCCTACATGACCACAACCGGAGCCAGATGCCCCGTGACCTGTACCACTACGACTGGAGAGCTCTCCAGTGGACTTGATACAGGAACGTCTGCAATGTTTTAGAAATGAAACAAATGTTTTTCGGAGAGGGCAGGCTGAGATGTTGCAATGTCCGTATTCGCCCAAATGGCATGCACCAGATTTACATGCAGGTTGAGCTCAAGTGGAAAATTCTTAATGAATATAGCATACATTAAATCAAGAAGACTATACAGATATTTAATAGGGTTGTGTGTAAATTGCTCTCTAGGGCCCCAGGATTTATCAGAGAGGGATTGTCTTTTCAGTAGAAGTTTAGAACCGTGCACTAGGATAACATTTCTTCTTGCAGAGCTGTGCAAAATTATTAAAATTTTGGTATTTGATATTAAATGCCTTAGGATTTTTCTGTGCAGGAAGAACAGTTGAATAAACTGCCTCTCTGTACATCTGCCAAAATCTTCTCCGAAACAACAAACGCTCGCTAGGATTTGTATCTGTTGTTTGAGAAAGTATACCTATGGTTTTGAGAGAGAGCACCAGGGCTTTGTGTGTATACGAATACTTTGCCAGGTTGTTTACCGGAAAGGTTATAGCAACAGATGCTGTAAACAGACATACATTTTCCAGAGCAGGAAGAAGAAACCCAGAAGGAAATCAAGATTTCACCAGAATACTGTCAGTAATTTCAGCAAGTTGAATGAATGTCCGAAGGCTGACAAGTATTAGGCCTTCATTTTCACAAAGCTTTTAAGCACAGGCTTAATTGTAAACACATGCTTATGAATGTCACTAACCAGCAAAGTACTTGCACGAAAGATTAATTTAACAATAATATAATAGCTTCACAATAATAATTTTTTGTGCTTTTCCACTTAGAAATCTGTAGCTAATGTAAAAATAAATAGCACAAAGGAAACATATATGACTTCGCCTTTCCATGGCAAAGAGAGTCATAAAATAGGAGAGGTCATGTGGTAAGTGTGATTTACCTGAACTTTAAGTACTTTGAAAATGAAACACCAGGAACAGCATAATCGGTCAGGAAAGCAATTAGGGACTCCATTACCACTCAAGAGAAGCAACAGAGACCATAATCACTTGCCTGAGGAAACGGTTTTCACATGCATGCCGAATTCAGCGTGTTTTCTCTGCGTATCGGCAGTGTGTAAGCGAGGGAGTGTCTTAAGCTCTTGACAGGAGTAAGAATAATACATAGGGAATGGGGTGGTTATTTAGGGAATCTGTCTGTTGTAATTTATTTGTTCTGCTTCATATCTGGAAGTAGTTGCTAAAAATGTTCAAAGCCTGGACTTGCTGAAGGTATGGAATGCTTCATTTGCTGACAAGGTTTGTGATGTGTCCAGCAGATGGGGGAAAGCAAGAAACCTTTAACTCTGTTGTACAACAGGAGTTGCTACGATGGGTTGCTAGACAGGCCACTTCTCTCCCATCTTTTTCTCTCTAAGGGTAAGCAGAAAGCCTAAAAGGACAAAGATGACAAACCATGGTTTTTAAAAACATTTATGTGATGGACATTTGGGGTGGGAAAAGGCTGATGAGTCATATGTGGTTTATACATACCCTCATATACACAGGGGAGATGATGAGTATAGGGTCTAGTTTAACTCCAGGCTAAGCATATTGCTCTATGGCACAAAGATGTAAGAAATTACTTGAGTTGGAGGAGGATTGTGGACTACTCCGATCTTTGTTGTGTATCTTTTGTGTTGACACATAGAGTGCAATAGTATTTTAGACTTCCATACAAAGTCTGTTCTGTTCAAATGAAGCATCCCAATAGCTGAGGTAGGGGGAAAGGATTAACAGATATGACAGGGACCAACCAGTTAGGCTGGTGGGTGCGTCCCAAGAAGAAGGGCTAGATAGGTTTCCTTCTTGGCTGTATTGCTAAAGGACTCAGAGCCATATATAGACTGAGAGGATTCCAACTATTTCAGGATTATAAACCCAACAGTTCATGGGAATTGTCCAGATGGCTAAATTTTAAGACAGGTTTCATGTGACTGAAGGTGGTGTCTACTTGCAACTGTTGGCTTAATTTTGTGTTTCTGTTTAAAAAATTAATATTAGAGGAAAATTCAGATGTGACATAGTGATGCAATGCTTTTAATAAACAACAGCAAAAGACTTTGAAAGTATTGGAAAAGGGTCTGTAGCAGGAAAACACAGCCAAATGCCTACACATCCATAGAGAGTAAAAAGTGAACGACTTTGGTATCTCAAGCTAGGAGGCTTGAACACTTTCTTTTTCCTACCCTTTTTTCATTTTGATAAGATGAATGATTTTTTTAATGGCCATGAAAGGCCAATAAATGACTCCATGGTTGCGCTCTAGTATGATGACAGGTAGTAGTCAATATTTATAGATGATTTATATGGTAAACAGACTGAGAGCAACTACAGGTCCATAATTCTCTTAGCAAGCCCTCCTTTTCACTTTAACATTTTTCTTTCAGTGTGCGTTTTGTGCATTCATCAAAGATACTGAGACATCTAGTAGCCCTACTGCTCTGACAGGGTTGCTGGACATCTGGAAATCTGGACGTGCCAAGGGCATTAGCATATATGCGCTCTATAGTTCATGCACGGTCAATCTGGAACATCCAGGACGTCTCTCCTCAGGTCCCATGTGCTGAGCTGTGCACGTGCCCAACAGCTGTTGGCACACCAGTGGCTTCCTGGCAGCTTCCTGGAAACCTCTCGGAGAAATAGGAGAAAACTGCATAGATCTCACTGCAACTGGGGTATAAGAAACTCACTTTGCTGTAGCACACGTCTGTAAGACTAATGTATGCCGATTTTCAGGACTGGGTTTATAGTGAAGAAGAGTTACCTAATCGTATATTTTTTATTTCTTTGCAACAATGGTTAGAGGAGATTTCAAAGGCAAACTAGAGCTGCATGTGTAGAAATTTTGACTGTGAGTCAATCTAACGGTTCAACTCAGCACAGGCTCAACTTCAAGCTCGTAAGTTGTTTTCTTGCTGAAGGTAAGCACACATCAGGGTGTTCAACAGCAGGCCAGATTAAGCTAATAAGACTAATCACATGTGAGCACACAGTAAAAAGAAAAAAAAAAAAAAAAAAGATTCTGGGAGCAGCAGCTATGTTACCAATTGCTCCCTGAAAAATACACTCTAGCTTGTTTGGGCTGGTGATAACTAATGACTTCTAGCTCTGTTGCTTGTTTTTTTTTTTTCCTAACACTTTCAAAATGCATTCATGTTCTTCCAAAACAACTTTGTGTTATGATGGAAGGCATGTTCCTTTACTGCCATACTCTTCCAGCATGGTTTCTGTTTAGCAGACTTCCCTTGAACACTAGGAGAAGGAGTAATGCATGCTAAAGATTGATCTCATCCTGGTGGGAATTACAGTTTTGTTGTAACTGCAATACAGTAGAGTGTGTCAGGATGCCCAAATCTAACACTTAGATTAATAATTAAGGCAGTGGGAGTGGTGGGATATTTGCTTTATCACCAGCCTTGACCTATCATAAACTAAGCTTCTTCATGGTGCTCTCCCTGACTGGAGCAGGCTTTATCCTGGAAGTGACTGGGGCCTTTATTTGGCCTTTCGTTGTGAATAAGTTTGGCCAAAAGGTCCAATTCTAATGTACAAGTATTCTTGTTAGTTCAATGTACTTATTCTTTTAATACATTCCTTGGGTCATTTTTTCCTTTTGTGTTTAGCGTGATCTTACTGTATCAATTTTCGTAACTGGCTCTCAGCAGATTCAGTGCTCTGCAGCTTGAAGTGTCAGGTTGTGGGTGGTCCATTTCATTTGAGGTATTTTGAGCCAAATGTGAATTCAAAACAGCTTTTGTTCTGCAATTTTGGACTTTACCCTTAAATACCTACCAGACTGTAATCATCCACGCATCACCCACTGCCAATAAATAACCTATTTTATTATCCAAATCTCTAGATGGAGAAGAACATTTTTGCTGAATTCGGCTAGAGGCAGCAATATACTGCATTGTCTGTCTTTTTTTTTTTTTCCATGTGAAAAAGAGTTAGGTATTTTATTGGAGTGGCAGCAGTGTGATTATTTATTTTGTTATACAAGAATACTGATGCTGAAGTTAAAAACAGAAAGTGGAGTTTAAATGTTTCTGTGTTCTATACTGGTATAAAGGAGAGCAGAATCTGGCCAACACAGCTTTTAACATGTATGGGGCCAGAATATATATGCAGCATAGAGATTAAGAAAGCACAGAGTTTGATAGCCATGATGATATAATTTTACAGGAGCACTGAGGAATCTTAGTGAAATCCTAGGCTGCATGGGCAAGGCATAGTAGAGGTGCTTAAAACAGAAATGCTCTCCAGCTCTCTGAAAGCTCATAATCTAGGTGTCAGGTAAAGTCAAACAGGTGGATGAAAGAGGTAAGCAGTGCAGAGAAAGCTGGCAGATGAATTAATGCTGTAACATACAGACTTTAACAGAAAAGCAGATGCTTGGGCTAGCTCTTCTCCTACGCAAAGTTCAACAGGAGCAATACATAGCCATCCAGCAGAGCTAAGTTTAAAGAAAGAGTTTAAAAGAGTATAAATGTGAATTTAACCTTCAAGTTTTCTTCCCTCCCTGTTCAAATATTTAGAAAGTGCTTGTTTTCTTGTCTTCTCGAATTCCCACAAGGGTACTGACAGGGCAGTGTGCAGTAGCTTGGCCACGCTGCTGCAGCAGCTCCTGGTTTGAAAGGGTTCGATTGGATTCTGTCAAAAGTTTTCATTCCCAAGGGGCTTTTCTATTATTTTTATGATACATCCGAGTTATACTTGTGATGCTGTTCCCCTTCACGTAATCTCACAGCTCCGATTTGTGGCTCCCAAGAGGGTCCTTAAAGCACAGATGAAGGGCATTGGGTTAAATCTCATTTTACTAGGCAACCTGCTTTGTATCATTTTCATTTTTTTTTCATGGATCAAGAATGTCTTTTTGGAATATTGTACACAAACAAATGCTGTTCTGGGTTGAAGCCTATCTGGTAGTTAAAGCAACAGATTGTGACTCAATGAGTGACTGAGTCAGCCTCTGGATTCCTAGTTGAGCATTTTCTATTGATTTATTGTGTGGCCTTAGACAACTAGCTAATATCTTTCTGCCTCCCTCTATTCTCTCTCTTATTACTTTTACATGGGTATAATTACACCCACAGAGCTTTTCTTGTCCCTTTTTAAGCAGGCTCTTTTAGATAAGGTGGGAGACTTGGATGGGAGCGTCCATGACCTCAGACTGCCTTTCCCCTGGCCCGGGCAGGGTTTCTGCAGTGCAGGTGCTGTTGGCAGACTATGGCAAGGGACCCCTTTGCAAGCATGAGTACAGGGTGCAAGCGCGTGTTCGTGTCTTCATTGCAGGGCAGGAGTATGATCCATTCCTGGGTCCTCACTGTTTACTTTGGGCAGATCCCAGCCTTGTGTTACTCCAGCCACATTTGGAAGGCAACAAAATTGGCTGTGGTCTCTTGGCAAATGTTCCTTGGGGGATATCAGAGAAGTTTAATGAATCAGATGATCCTGGGTGGTTTTGAAACTGTAACAGGGCAGTGGGAGACTGGGAGGCAAGGTCATAGTCCCCTATCCCTATTCCTAATAAACTGTAAGTCTGTGACATCATCTTAAAGACACAGCACTAACTCTGCCCTGCAAAACATGCTTACAAATTGCTTCAAAAGCCTCTCCCCAAATAACTACTTGTCCTAAAGAAAAATCCCAGGAACAACAATTTAAAGGAAATTTCCTGGTTGTGTTAAAGGAGGTTGAAGTCAAGAGTCACTGGACTTGCTGCATGCACGGCACAAAGCATCTGCAGAGGTTACAATGTCATGCATTCAGGGTATCCAGGCGGCAGGTACATGCAGGGCTTGGAACCTCAGCCACATCAGACAGCTCTAAGGTGATGCTTCTCTGGGTCTTCACACCTCCTGGCTACCTCTCACAAACATACAGAAATATGCTAGGTCACTTGTTGCGTAGCTGATGGATGACAGGTAAACATGTAACTTGGCGACTGTTATTGAAAAACCAGGTTTTCCATTTGCTACAAACATTTTTATAAAAGAAAACAAAAAGGCCCTTGAATTGCAATACAAAAACATTGCCTTTTGATAGCTACTGTAAACCGATGTGGTCTCAAACAAAACAAGCCTTTGTAGACCAAACGCAGGTGTGATTGCTTACCTCAGACTTTTATATGCTGTTTACAGCAATAGTAGTTTTCTTGACATGTAAGAACATTGATTGACTGGAATTTGAATTAATCTTGCCCTTCTTGGGACATAGAGGGCATTGAATCGTGGGAAACTGAAGGGTGTCTTAGAGGCATCAGCAAGTCTTAGACACGCTGAAGTTGCTGCCTGCTGCAAACCGAGCTCCTGTTCATCAAGTCCAAGTGGCTGTTCTTGAGATGTGATATGAAGAGCTGTGTCCCAGCTTTTCAGTCAGAAGCTAGAAAGTATATCCAGCTCAAAGCAGTTTTGGCCTGATGGAGCTGGGCAGGGGAGGTGCTTCATAATGAGACAAGCCAGATCATTGGGGCAGTCATCTGTGTCATGTTGTCTCTCAAAGCTGTTCAGAGCCGTGTGCCTACGAGCCCCTCGAAGTCAACAGCAGCATGCTCAGTGACCAGCAGGCTTTGTATAAAGTCTGTGAGTTATTGTAAATGTAGTGGAAACATTCCACCATGGCGGCCTTTGCTGTTAAAAATAAATTACCTTTTTTTTTTCTTTTTTTCTCCCTGGTTTCATTAAAGTGGTTAGATGGTGGTAGGCACTGACCAAGTATTTTGGGACTTGTATCAAATAATACTTTCATGTTCAGATTTCATTTGCATGTTTTGAGGCTCTGCATCTTTCAAAACCATAAGCTTCCCATCCATCTCTTCAACCTGAATTCTGCTAAAATGGCAAAATCAACCAGTCACTAGCAGGGCTCTGCCTCAGAAACTGCTAGTCTTGCAATTAGAAGTTAATTTCTAAAGCAAAGTGCCTAAAACTGTAGATCACATATTTAGTTTTTACCTATTCCATTGCATAGTATATCCCATGCATAGCGCTAGATAGTTTCTTCTGCAGCCATATAAATAAGTGTGCAATAACTGGTCTCCCACTCAGCCTGAGAAAACTCTTTCTTATTTTTTGGAAAATGCTATAGAAATACGGTAAATAAATCAAACACAATTCTTATCATTTAATTCAGTGTTATCATTAAAAAAATAATCTGGACAGTGTAAGAGCTACAAATTGCTGTCTGTGTTAAGAAGTTGATGTTCACACTTAATGCCTTAGTAATAGTACTTGAAAAAACAACTTTGAGATAAGAGATGACTACATTATACCATGTACCAAAATCAGCTTTTTTTGAGACTTCCTTAGCTTTGATTTGAGAATTTTCTATCTCTCCTAAGTGCTAGTGGTTGATACCTTGAAAATATCAGTTAAATTATACAGGTACAGAGGAGAAGAGATAATATTTTTAAGGATATGCTAGTAAATAGAAAACCGCTCACATAAAAATGTTGCCTGCTTTGGGCCTTTCGAAACAGAAACCTGTAGGACTGTTCAGAGTTATGCAACTTCACAGTTGTTTATCATAGTGATTTGCTAACTTTAAAAGTTCACAGCTTTTTTCCTGTGCAGTAAAGACACTGCCCATTCCGATTCATAAAAACATTTGCCTATTCACTTTAAAGCCATACCTCAGCCCTGCTAAAATCAATACGATTTAAACAAGTACTTAAGCATTTGATCAAAATGTTTAAAGCCAGAAGGAAGTTTTATTATGTATAGTCTGACCTTCTGTACAGGACAGATTTCCCCACAAGCCCATAAATTCATCTTTGGCTAAAGAACATCTATGAGAAGGCTATTTGATATTGATTTGAACATTTGAAGGCTTCCTTCACTAACATGCTCCAACTGTTAGTTATCCTCACCGTTTTAAATATGTTACTCTCTGCCATTTTGCCTTTGTTTGGCTTCATCATCCTCTCATCACTTCTTATTTTTCCTTCCCAAAACAATATTTTCTCTTTCTAGTATAAACATACACTGTAATCAAACTAGTCTTGATTTTATTTTTGGTAAGCTTAAGAGTGAGTCTCATTTTAAGTACTTCAGTGTGCTGTACAGCTCTATTTCTCTTCCTATTCAGAAGTAAAGGGGAGAGAGGCCCAAGCTTGGGCATATATACATAGGGGCCTGGAGCACGGCTTTGAACATCTAGTTTTGCTGAATGGAGGTAAATCCCCACCTTATATCCACGGAAATGGTTGTGGGTGACAAAAGGACTGCACCGCTGGACCTGGTTAGAGAAAAGGAATTATATATGTTATGGGCACTAAGGCAGCCATTTGACATTGATTCAGGGCTTTTTGACATTTAAGAAGTTTGGGGGGGGGGGGGGGGGGACCAAACAAACAAACAAAAACCCCAAAAACCGAAACAGCCCCCATAATTTAATTCTTCTGTGTCTGTGTGTACTTTCTCCCTTAAAATCTATTTCAGTCCCATGAATTCTCCAGTAATTGCCAGTACAGCATCTCCAGGTGACTCTGCAGCCCTGCCCAATCTTCTTAAAACCCCCACTTCTGCTGCAGATACACCGCGTAGCACAGGGCTGTCCTTCAGTGCTGAGCTGAGTTTCCCAACCATCTCCAGCAGTGGTGGGTTTTTTATGTTTTAAAGACAAACTCTAAGTCTGTGAAGAGAATTTGCTTACATGTAATGGACTCTGACTTTGTTATTAATATTCCTTTTCTTTTTTTTTTTTTTTTTTTTGAAGTTGGGAGTGTACGCAGAGGAGCAGGCAGACTTTGTGATCTGCTGTCAGGCAAAGTGCGTCAGGATGGATCGGATAGACCCCTTGGTGTTTTGCTGGCACACAAAATAGCCCCGTCTGCGGCGTGTTTCTTTTGTCATCTGTGATGTGTTGGTTTGAAAGGGCTGCAGAAGGAATAGTGATGTATAAGAGTATTTTGAGGGTACCATTATGTGGTACTCCCAAATGTCAGAACATTATGTAGTGGCTGATGTCTTGATTAGCTTTGTAGAAAAGCTTTCCCCTTCTCTCCCCAAGCAGTTCTTCCTCTGTGAGGAGAAGGAAGAAAACTAAAACACTTAAGCAGAAAAGTAAATCCAGCTCCATGCCAGGTAATTGGCTTTAATTATGAAATCTGTACATCAATAATATGCTGAAAGATATTTGAAATACTTCTAATGGTGATATATGTGTTCACCTCATCTGTCCAGAAAAGAAGGTATAGCAGATACGGCCAGACTGCCTGTCTAATCAAAGGAAAGCTGTCTTTGGATATCAGAAAAACAAATATTTTTAGAATGGTGCTTCAGCCTATTCTTCAAAACAAGTATGGAGCAATGTGAGGGTTTCTGCCTTAATCAGCTTGCAATAAGAGTGAGATATTACTCCACAAATCATTTAGCAGAGCTGTATGTGAATAACTCAAGGATCAGTGTGGAGGAGGCACGAGGTGAAAATGAATTCACAAGCAGTTACTAAGCACTCTAATATCACAAAAATATTTATTAGGTGTATTGGACTGGAAAAAAGTAATGGTCGTGCCTAAATTGTGGTTCTGGAAGTTGTCCAAAGTGACCTGGCTCCATTGGAAAGCTGGTATGCTTGTGTATGTTTTCAGCTTTCTGTGCCTAGTCTGGGTCGAGGTTTGCATCTAGTTTTCTGTTCCTCTGGTGATGTACCGGTTTTGTGCAGCATCCTCTGGGATCACTCTGCCAGTTATCCCAAATGCTGCTGAGCAGAAAGGCATGTGAATGTCCCATGGGGTCTTGTTATGAATATTAATATCATCACAAATTTATTGGAAAGCTCACTGAAGTTCACTAAAGTTTTAAGTGAAACTCTGCCCAGTTTTGAGCTTAGATAGGCCAAGAAATGTTTCGGTATTCTGTTCAGTCTCAATTTAATGCAAAACGCAGTGCAGGGCATGCCCAGAAACACCTCCTAGCAAACGCTGCATTGAAAAAGGAAGGCACTTCTGGAGGTCATATTCCTCCAAGATCAGCTGATTACAGGATTATAGGTTTGGATTTAAGAGCCTGAATTCTGTGTAAATTTAGTGGTGAGTCCCATTTTGGAGATGTCCAAAGGCCAAATCAATCCACAGATTTGTGGTAACTTTCTGGAGGGTTCAGATGCATAATTTCTCTGCTAGAAATTAATCTCTGTTTAATGATACTCATTTTAGCTCACATTTAACTAAAGCCTTTATAAATTTGTTGATCTCACACATATGCTTAATGTCACAATATGTCCTTTGCCTTTGAGGTACTGCATCCATTTTACTGACGTCTTTCTGTTCCACACCATTAAACGCTATTGCTGTAAGTGATAAGCAGAAAGCAAATTGCATGGAAAGGTCATCAAGTGTGATTATAGTACACTACGTATGATGTGACAATTCAGCAGTGCCATAAAATCCTAATTGTATCTCAGTGTTGTCACCCTCAAGCATTCAAAAATCCTGAATTAGGCCTGAAAAAATCATGAGCAATTTAAAACTTTTGAGATTTTTTTAAAAATGATGTATGTTGAGCTCTCTTACTTTGCCTCTTTCTGAACTTGCTGCATATGCTTCACGTTGTTGAGTTTCCTGCCAGTGAGTAGTGTCAAGGCTTACTTTTATAATGAAAGTTATAAATGGAAATTGCCTGAGTTATTATTCAGGCAATCTCTTGATTGCAGAAACCTGCAAGTATCACAAGAGCTGTGGTGGGCAGTGGTTGATAATGGACGGTATCTGCTGAATGGTGACGTGATCAGCAGAGAATACTTTCTCTGGAATCAGCATTTTTGTGTCGTCTTTTCCCAATTTAGAAGGAACCAAGTGAGGAGCAAGCTGAGGCTGTGCCTCCTCCTTCTCAGATATGCAAGAAAACAGGAGGAGAGGGTCAGGAATCCTTAATCTGCCTTTTATTCCCTCTCTGTCTTTCAGCTAGTAGGAGGCCAGGAGGAGGGTGCTTTTTCCCCACCTCTCTCAGCTGGCTGGGGAAAAGCAGGCAGGCAGCAGAGATGTGTCTCCTCCCTACCCAGAAGCTAACACACTAACCGAGGTTCTGGGGGAAACGAGCCCCACTCCAGACCTGGGGCCAGAAAGGTGACTTCTACTTTTAACAACGGTTGAAACAAAGTCCTGATTATCTTTCTGTCTCTAAAACCGGACAAATAAAGCTACCTTCAGCTACAACTCGCAAAAAAAGCCATCTCCAAAAGTTTGGCATCTGGCCGAGAAATGTCCACAGGGCAACACTGAGATGAAAAGAATTAACTGAACACCCACGTACGTGTTCTTCCCTTTGGTCTGCGCTGTCCGCTCACCCCTTCCACTGACCAAATAAGTCTTCATCAAAACAAACAAAAAGAAAAACCCTCGCCATGATACACAAAAAGCTAGAACACCGTGAGAGAGGCCCAAGAGTGATGAGGGGCAAAAGCAAAATGCTCATCAGAATGACTCTTGTGTGGACTGTGTGAATTCAAAAGGTTAAAACCTAATCCCTAAAAAACCGGTCACTTCTAGCAGTTAATGACCTGCTAGTCTGCTAACCATCAGGAGAGGAAGCCAGGAGCAGTTAACACTTTCAGAAGCACAGTTGTTGCTAACAATAGTAATGAACCATATCTTGGACTTGTTATTGTACACAGGGTAGGGGAAACATAATAAAGTGCTTCAGAATGACATTGAATAATTGAAATATTAAGGCATAGAGGTGAGGAGCGCTATAGATGCGATCCAGGAATGGGAGCAGAGCATTACGAATAGAGTGGGCAAGCAGAATACTGCTGGTGTGACCCAGAGTTTATTTTAAAGCTGGGGACTGAACACTTCCTTCCTGCAGTAAGCACGCAGGAAGAGAAGGAAGGAGGAAAGGGGAATGCAAATAAGTGCTGGCAGTCACTTTATGGGATTACTATTTGATTATCCTGGCTGTCAAAGCAAAAGATCTTACAAAACTGTGGTGCCCCAGAGAGTCCAAAGTTTCCCAGGGAAAGCTGATCATGAGAACGTATCCCCCCTGAAAGTCTCCATCCAGCAGCTCATGTTTCTCTGCTTCCCAACTCATAGGAACCTCGACAGGTGCCTCTCTAGGTTATTTCCCCAAAAGAAAGAGGTGTGCGGGATTTCCTTTTCCTGGTGCTAAACCCAAGGCTGTGCTCCAGACAGCCCTCGCCTGAACAGAACGATGCTTCAGAGCTATTCATGCTCTGTTTTCAGCCTCCTATTTATTTTCTTATTTTATGGAAACAGCCGTAGGATGCAAGGGAAGTATCAAAGGATATCTTTGGGGTTTCTGTGGCGGTCGGTGAAGTTTCAAGGACAGACTCTTCCTATTTGTCTACACTTTTTTGGTATTCTGTATGTAGCAGTCTGACCTCTCGTTGCTCAGTATTTGTGAGACTGCAAGCTGAATGCTTTCAAACTCTTTAAAAATAGACTTCTCTGATGACTAAAGTAGGACCTTGAATGCCCTTGCTTACATTTACCTTTTCTTTCAAGAAGTCAATTCAATTATATTTAAAAACTTACAGTGCAATATTTTTGAAACCTTGGCATATAAACTCCTCCATTTTGCTCCTCCCTGACAGCATGGGTATCAACACAAGCCCTATCATTGCTTTGTAATAACTTATTATTTATATATATATATATCAAACAGCATTAGTCAAACACAATTTTTGACAGCACCACTGTTCATGCAAACTTGCCAGGTTCTGTGCAGGCACTGTTTGAGATTAATGGTATAGATGGCTGTTTTGTTCCTGGGATGCTTTTCTTTCTTTTTCTGCCAGATACCAATATCTGCACAAAAAAAAGACTTCTTATGATTTCATGTTACATCAATTGTATTAACTGACATAGGGCAGCAGAAGTAACGGGAATCCACTCTGGAGTTGGTATGGAGTCAAATCTGGGTTCATATAAGTTTCTTCTATACTGAAGCTTCAGAAATTAGGAGTGGTGATTTATAAGGTTTTGACAAATTTCCATCTGCTCTCATTCCATGTAGTTTTTTTTTCCCCTCAGAGTTCAAAGGCTGTCTACTGCAGAGCTGCTCTGCCTTTGTGATATATAGCTGTCTCTGAGGCTGTCATACATTCTAATTTTAACACTGATGGAGCTCTATGCCTTAATTCAAGAACCACCCCGAATAGCTCCAACAAGCAGGAAATCTATTCTGCTAAATCCCAGCCAACTGATTATTTTATGAACTCGCATGCAAAACAGCATTTGTGAAAATAAACCTAACAACATTCAGAAAAAGTTGAGCAATGAAAGTTGTTGGGGCTTGGAGATAAATTAATGCTGATGTCTTTTTGTATAATTTTTTTCCTGACTGCTACCTTCTGCTGCAAAAGTGATTTCATTTTTTTTGAATGTGTAGCAATCAGCATTTAGCAAAGAACAAAGAATGTTTTTTTTCCTGACTCTGCATTTTTGAGGTTTGTGTAACTACGTATTCCTCAATTTTTCACTCTTTTATTGTGGAAAGTTACAAATCCAGACATGGAAAAATTAACAGTGTTTAGTAAGTTGTTCCACCTTTATTGGTTGAACGTTCATTATAGTAGGGATTATGTAATACACACACACAAAAAAGAAGTAATAGATTCTAAAAATCTAATAACAGGACATACTATTTAACTAACACTACTAACGCTGAGTCCAGTTCCTCCCTCAATTACAAATTTGCAATTCCCAGTGTGACAATAAGGGGCAAATATAGGAAAAATTCATCATAGTCAGTCATTAGCCTCAGTTTCACAGCTCTAACATTTAACAAACCTCACCCTGTATTCTAATATTTCTGGGAAGAAATTCATATGCATCATTCTATTAATCCTGCAAACATATCAAAATCAACTTTTAGATTTTCTCAACATTTTCAAATAAGATCCTTTTCCATGGTAAGTACTTTGTTTTCAAAACACAGATGTGTATCAGATATTTACCTTCTTTATTCATATTTAGTTATTTTAAAAAGGAAATTTTTATTCTTTATATCTAGAGGTAAAAAAGGAAAATAAAGAAAAAAAAAATACAAGCAATAAATAAAGGAATGTTATTTCTCTCTTCTCTTCCTCCTTCTTTGCCCTCCAGTCCCAAGATGAATTTTTCTAGAGTCCTGCACAGGGAAAGCAACTTCCAAATTGTTGAACAAAAAAGCTTTTCCAAGTTTTGGCCAGATTTCACTGGTCTTCAGTCTCACAGGACTGCCAGTTATAATTTCCTTTCCCCCTCTGTTTCTGATGCACGCTGAGAAAGTCGTTAGTGGTGTGTTCTCTTTTAGGTGCAAAATGCAGAAACAATCTCAAACGCATTGACGTGTTGTGCAGCCCTGATTTCCAAAAGGATTGCTCCCACCTTCCTCATCCTGCTAAGGGATGAATGAAGCTGGGAAAATAATGTTTAGAAACTGGAAAAAGGGCCAATCACAAGGTGCAAGAAGTGAGAATTTGCAGTTAAACTGAATTACTCGGAGGGAAGGCAGTGATGGGGAAGCAGAGCTTTTTGTGAGATATGTCCCATTAGACAGAAGACAGAGGAGTACTTTGAACTTGGGCTGGATGTAAAACGGATGAGGGCTACCAGGGCTGACCTTTTTTGAATTATGATGATCCTAACAGAGAGAGTTAAGTGAAAACTGATGGAGGGAAAACAGGACTGCAGTTAACTGAAAAAAGAACGCATTTGGTTGTTTGAAGGTCCATATGTAAAAGCAGAAAATTTCAGTGGATATCCACAAATAATGAGAGGCATAATTTATCCGAGAAACCAGCCTTTCAGTTGACAGCCACAAGCGTGGTATTGTGGTCTTTCTTTTCCCTAAGTAGTTCCTGGGCTTAGGTTTTCTTCTTATTTCTTACGATGACACAAAAATCTTTTCAATCACAGCTTCTTTGTAATGTTAGGGCTTCAAACAGCTATTAGAAAAATTCATAAACAAAAAAATTAACTCTCTTTTATACTCTGTTTTCACGGCTTCACATTTCATTTCCAGAAAGTGCAACAGAATTTACTGCTACGCTCCCCAATACTACTGGTGATGTTATTACTATGTGTATTGTGATAGCAGTGCTTAATAATTATAGTATCAAAGAGTCTCAGTTATAATCCTTTTATTATAAATTCCTTATGAATAAAACCAGTTTTTATTATTGAAGAATAATACCGTAAGCAGCAGTTGCTTTGAAGGGCAACATAGAGGCCAAAGGTAAAAAAAAGGCCAGTGAGATTCCTAAAAGGTTCTAAACAGTAACTGAAATTATTTTACATTTTAACACTTGTTTGTTATCTGAAATGGCAGGAGGCAGCTTTAAATTGAAAGCTGCGTAATACTTTTTAATTGCCTATTAAACTGTGCAGGTTTTTACTAACATGACTCTAAATGTTTCATGAAATCATATTCCGACCATCTGAAATACTTTGTTTAATAAGGTTCCACTGATTGTCTCTTTTATATGCTGCAAACAAAGTGCTCTGCTGCTAAGCTGGACAGAATTAGGCACAAGCTATACAGGATTCCAGAATTAGTTCCACTGCATGACATATGTTTTCAGAAATGGAAAAGCACAGCATGCAGTAACATGCATGTGATTTCTAGGAAACTCAAAAGAGAGTTTGAGAAAGTTTGGATTGCAGTCATTATACACACGGTTCTCCTACTTTCCGCTGGAGAGAAAGCTTTTGTGAAAGAATTTTTATGTGCAGCCTGTCAGTGTTAGTACATCTAAATAATTTATAAAACTCTAGGAGGTAATCTCTGACTAGGCTTAGCCATTAGAGCGATCAAAATATTATGTAGTGGGTCAGGTTTCCATATTGTAAAGGGAGACCTGATTTGTCAGGTTGTGTCACAGAAGTTAGGACTTCAAGTCCAGACTTTGCCTGTGAACTTCAAGTGTGTTGTAATTTATTACTTGCCTGATGCAGCTAATGTAGGTTTTCTCTATTTTGAATCAAGGCTGATATTTGACTAACGAGCCAGGCTTTTGCCCATCTGCCCTTGTGCTTATGTATATTAACTTCCTTATCCTTGCAAGTGTTCAAGAAGTTTTATTGGGAAAAGGCAAATGTCAAAAGTGTAAAGTTACTTTAATAAAACTGACCGAGATCAAGTTTCCTTGTTGGCTGCCTGCCATTGAAAATCCCTTTGTTAGCTTTCTAAAATTTCCTGTGACAAATACAACTCTCTTCATTTCTTGCTATCAGACCGAACATGTTTAATTAAAATGTGAAAAATTTGACTAAAAATTTCATAGCATAGAAACCTTGGGGGTACCTTCCTTTTGAACCTGCCTGATTTTGAGGTGAGTGTTATTTTAAGGACAGTTCTAAACCTCATGGTTATAGAAAGTATGAAAGATCAAGAAAAAAAGATTAATTATATTACCAAATTTTAGAGTGATTGTATCCTCCCATTTTCCAGGGGTGCTGATAAAAATTTTATAAAAAACAAAAAGCAGGAGCTGCTGGGGGTGGGGGCAGCAGGGAGAAGGAGAAATATGGTAAATGTGAACACAATGAAATGATTAAAGTAAATGAAAGCATTACTGTGCAGCTGGAACAAATGATTGATATACTGTGCACTGGACTGATAGTTGTAGGAAACACTCGTCGTCCCCATAGCTGCTTTGACTGGCAATATTGAAGTTAGCATAAGGAGCTAGCGAGACCAAATGCAGTGTCCAAGTAAATGTTCTGTATTTGACTACAAAAAATAGTGGTTATGGTTTTGGACATCCACTGTTCATATTGCACTGGGTTACTGTGACAGGGAAAGTACTTGGCATTTTTTACTGAAACAATTAGACTCCATTAAAATGGAGTCTTTTAAAATGCTTGGCATGTCTTAATATTTTGTGCATGAAAAGAAACATTATCAGGAGAGTAAATACAATTTTGGTATCATATACATATTAGAAATGTAATAAAATATTAACAAAATGGTTAAGCACAAATCAAATTTCACAACAAAATTACCTTCTTTATGGTAACAAGGCAGAGTGTTTAATTTCACTTAATAATGTAGTGCATAGAAGGGCAGGTTGTGGAAAGCCCAAGAGGTTTGACAGTCTGTCTCCTTAGTCCATATCCTCCGTTTTTCTGTTTAGTTGATGTGCATTGCAAAGTCGTGTTTCAGAGGGGGCACGACTGCCAGATGAAAGTTGTTCTGGCATCCCTGGCGTCTTGATAAAGGCCAGCATTCTCATGTGTTCTTCATTTTGGACTAGTTGGACCTATTCACAGTGGCTCTGTGTGCTCAGGAAGAATACATTAGTAGTGAAAATGATGCCTGGTCTCAGTGCTGTCATTATGTCAGATAACAAAACCTGAGGCCCTGGAGAGATAAGGTACTTTACAAATAGTACCTCAAGAAGTAAGAGATAGACAAGCCTAACACAAGCAAGCGTGGACTCATTCCAAACATATTTTCTTTTTATCCTCTGATCACCCTTATTTGATTCTCTTTGTTCCCCTCCCCTCCAAAGAAACAAAATGTCCGTGTGGTCCTTTCCAAATGAGGAATAAATAGGGTTCAATAGAAGATTTTGCCAAAACCAATAAACAGAAGCGGCAGTAGCTGTGTTAAAATCCTATTGTTTTTAAAAACACAAAAGGAGAATTAGTATGGCCTAGCCTTGGGCCAAATCTGCTAATTTTCTGCAGTATGGTGTCATTACAAATTTAAGAAGGAGCTCAGGAGTTGATACAAACCATCTGAGCTCAGAGCTGTAGAATTAAAGGCATTGCCGTGTCTCCGATGAAAGGAATTAACAGGGAGGCCAAGACAGAGGTGGGAGGCCCAGATCAGAGGTGGATGCTGAGAAAAGTGTGGGAGGCACAAAAGGTGTGGGAAGCCAAATAGGTGTGGGATGCCCTGACAGAGGCAGAGCTTAAAAAGATGTGGGAGGCCATAAAGGTGTGGGAGGACCAAACAGAGGTAGAGGCCAAAAAGTTGTATGAGGCCATAAAAGGTGTGGGAGGTCCATACAAAGGCAGAGGCCAAAGAGGTGTGGGAGGCTAAAAAACTTCAGGAGGCTCTGACAGAGGTGGAAGCCCAAAAGTGGTGGGAGGCCCAGACAGAGGTGGAGGCCAAAAAGGTATGAGAGACCAAAAAAGTGTGGGACACCCAGACAGTGGTGGAAGATGAAAAGGTGTGGGAGGCCCAGACAGAGGTGGAAGCCCAGAAGGATTTAGAGGTCGTATAAACATGGGGAGTCCCCGCTTTGCAGACGAAAAGGTGTGAGAGGCCCAGACAGATGTAAGGGCCGAAAGGTGTGGGAGGTCCAAACAGAGAGGGAGGCCAAGACTGAGGTGGAGGCCCAAAAGGTGTAGGTAGGCCCTGGCAGAGGTGGAGGTCAAAAAGGTAATGGAGGCCCAGGCAGAGGTGGATTTCCAAAAGGTGTGGCAGGACAAAAATTTGTGGGATGCCAAGAGAGAAGTGGAGGCTGAAAGCTGTGGGAGGCTCAGACAGACAAATTGTATGTTCCCAACAATTAATCAATACGTTTAATTATATTTTTTAACCTTTCCAACCACTGCTTAGTTTTTGCGTGCTTTGAAATGAAGTTATCTCAAAAACATAATGCTGGTTCCAAGACCACTCTGAGCTCTGGAAATAGATCGAGAATCAGAAATTATGTGTATGTTGAGTTTTCTCCATATTGGATTATAACATAGAATAGGTGGGAGATAGCAAAATTTAGAATTGGGTCAAAATACAAATTTCTTTGGCTCAAATTTAATTTAAAGACCAGCAGCTTATATTGCCTCCTGGGCATCTTTAACTATCAATTTGTTTCTTTGGGTCATTGTTCAAGGTACTGTTCTCTGTGTTTTGTGGAAGTTAAAAAAAGGAAGTCCTACCTTTAGCTACACTAAATGAGAGACTGAAAACATATGTCCAAGAATACCACTACATTCTTCGTCTTTAGATATATAAAACCTAAAAGTAGATATATAGAGTTCAGAAATGTATTCCTGGGTAGGATATTGCTGCTGCATTTACAACAGTCTAATTCACTGGGCTAATTTTTTTAAAAAACACCTCTATTCTTTTATTGAAGATGAAAATCATAAAAGTAGGCTAGGTGGAGGATATTTTTTTTCCCTGTTACATTCAGGAAAGGGGGAGAAAACTATGTGCAAATAATACCGTGTGTTTAATTTTAGCTAAGTGTGGGCAAGCTTCACCATGTCAGTTAAAACTAAGAATAAAATTCCCTATGTGTATAAAGTCTTTCACCTTCAGGAATCTCAGAGCAGTGTAAATATACCGAAAACTCTTCACCCCATGTAGTCACAGTGCTGCTCAAAGGTACAATGAAGCTGTTGTTCAGCTGCATGTAGAAATGCTACATACCAATGGAGGGTAGGAAGTTAAGAATAATACAGTATATTCAAATATAACTTTTAGGAGTATTTAGGTAGGCTGAATGTAGCTACCTGGAATTTGGCCACAAGACTCAGCTTAACAGCCCTGCTCTTGTGAAAAGTGGAATAAGATCTTTAATTTTTCCATTCCATTTCCATTAATCACCACAAGTGGTCATGAGGTTTTCCACCCCAGCCAACAGTCAAACTTTCCAACAGCACGCTTCCTTTTAGCAATACGTTACCAGGGCACTAGATCAATGCTGCTTCAGAGTTTAGAGTACCTCCTACCGAATCGCTAACCCAATTTCCCTTCACGTCACGGCTTCCTGTCTAAAAATTGACCAGCTATCCTGACCATCTACGTGATGATCTAAGGGTCTAAGATACAATATAACACAAGTTGAGAGCCTGTGTCTTTTTAGAGAGGCCTTTAATCCATCTTCAGGAAATTTCTTAGGAAGATTTCATTTCTCTGGCAGGCTAGATTTAATATAAAACAGCAATTGCCCTAATCTATAGTAATTTGCTATATAAAACACAAAGGGAATTTGGATAATAAAGAAGATATAAAAGAGAGCTGAAACTATAAAGGGTGATTTTTTTTTTTTACCAAATGACCCTAGGTTCTTGAGGGTCTTTGTTGGGTTCTAAATCCAATTAGCGTCTGTATATAAAGAAAAAAAGGCAAAGCAAAAAGACAAAATTGTCTAATTATATAGCCAAAAATATCTAGTGTACAGTACAAAGAGACAGGAAGGAAACAACTGATGGTATGTAGAATGATAGGGAAGGACAGTTCTGTAGCTGAAGAAGGCACAAAGAGTTATTGACAGGAACATTTTGCTGTGAAATTCAGTCTATGTAAATAATTTCCTTGCCAGATGCTGCATTTAATTAAGACAGCTTTAACAAAAATTGTCTTCCCCCCCAATTAGAGGATAGCATTTACATTTCTGGTCAGAGAGACTGATGTTCTGTAACATTCAGAATAGTTGCTGATGCCTGATTTAAGGGATGTTCCTAACTGAACAGTTCTGTACTTCAAGTTAAAAATTATCTGTTGTATCTTGCATTTGTTCCAGTCGCAGAACATTATGGTCACTGTGTATCCTAGCAGGACCGGCAGCTGTTTCAGTGTCATCTCTTCAGGCTGACTTACTTTCTAGCAACACACGTAACTGAAATGCCATACCTACAAACCCATGCTTTGCATTTGAACTAGAAAAATGTACTGAGAGAACGGTGGAAACAAGCTTTTTGCAGATAAAGATTCATTTTTACGCAATTTGTAATAGCTTCTGCTTGTAAAGAAGGTTTCTATTTTATATTCAGTAATTTCAAACATTTTTACTGTTGGTCTTTAGGTTATTTGGAAAAGAAAAAGAAGAAATTTAACATTTAATTTCTGGAAAAGACTTATTCAGATGTCTCTCTTCCCTGTCTGTATTTGTATTTTAACATTATCTTAACATCTACCAGAAGAACAGGTCTTTGTTCACTAGCTACTGCACATACCCAAACTCAGGAAGACTTCAATTACCTCAGAATTGTATAACTCGGCTAAGCTTGGTAAAATGCTGGTTTGATACACATATACTGCTTTGAGATCCAGGTTATTTCTGCTTGGTGCTGAGCTCGGGCGTTTGAACACACTGGCCTGTGCTGAGCCACAAGCTTTTTTTGTCTCCTGTGGACAAGGTGGTGATCAAGATCCTGGGGGTTCATAGCGGGAGACAACATTTCATAAAGAGCCTCAAACTTGAGTCTGCCCAAGCTTTTCCTGAGTTGGGAAAAACTTCCCAGATGGTGGCTGTAATAGAGGTATCAGCAGTAGCTAGTAAAGGTCCTTCCAGATACTGTGAACCATGACTGTGCCCTTGCCATGTATTTTTTTCTGAGCACCAGGTCACTACTGCTGTCCCCACCCAGGGCAGCTCTTGGTCATGAGGGGATGCACCACTTACTGGGAGTCTCTTCACTCATCTTCTGAAGTTCGTTTTTTTTTTTTTTTTTTTCTTTCTTCTCCTGAATATCTCAAGAGAGATGAAAGAATAGCAGCGATTTACCTTTTTGAGGGCTGACCTCAACTCTTAGATTTATAGGTGCTTGTGATGGTGTTGACTTTGATAGGTATTTACCTCCAACATCCCGGAATGCTTGGCTTTAGGATATGAGAAATCCAAGACAAACATTAAAAGTGATGGGTAAGCCTGCCTGGCATTCTCTCTTTTCTAAAGGCACTTCAATAATAAAGTTTATTGGTAAACAGTGTTAGTAATACAGTTTTCTAAGGCAAAGTCCACATTTATTTCATTCTGTAAAAAGAATATGAAACAAGCCAATGTGAAACAAGGAACATTAATGTTGCTTTTTCTGGAAACGGACAGAATTGAGGCCTTTTAACAACTGGAAAAAGTGACTTCTCACCTTGCTGTTACGTGATCCCTTTATGTAGTTTGTCTAATTCACCTGTATTTGTGTACCGATGAGCAGACATTCGCTCTGATGAAGGCTGTTTATGTATGTATTTAAATGATTAAGACCAACATTTTCAACCTAAGGTGCCAGGAGCGCAGCTCAGTACATCCTGTGAGAGACCAGCACACTTCCTCAGGGCCTGGCACTTCCGAAGATGAAACACTTGTACTGAATATGGATCATGAACAACTGTGGTTGGGAAGTTCAAAAACGTATGCATGAAATGTTATTTCTAGTATGTGTTTCTTTGGGACTCCTGGTCTATTTGCCATCAGGTGCTGCCTCTGATGGCAAATTGATGGCAAACTTCCACGGCCAGTGGAAGTGTTTTTCTTGACCTTTGTGGGCACACTTGCGTTACGTACCATGCAATCATGTAAAACACATCTAAAAACATTCTGCTTCATCTCATGTTGTTTCAAAATAATTTCCACTTCATTAATTATGGTTTGCAAGCTCTTCTTTCATGGGGCCACTTTAATGTTGCTGAGTCATACTGTTCAAGCTTTCCTCTTTATGGTTGCGTTTCCTTAAAGCAAAACCTTGGTGCTATTTGTGCCAAGAGGCAAATGGCTCTGTGACAGGATTTGCCCTTATGTAAATACCCTGAAGGGCCACTTCCCTCAAGGCAAATACTGAAGTCCACTTAAATAAGACTTTTAAAAGATGTTTTCCATCTGATGTAGCTCAACGCGGGTATTCAGCGACAGCTAACTGCAATCCAAGCTTAGACAAAATATTTATGTAGACCTATAGCTCATATCTTCTAATCTCATGTCCCATTAGCTATCATCCTGATGTACATGTCTTTGAACTGCTTCACAGGAAGAAAAGCATTCAAACAGATGTGGCCAGGAAAGCAACTGCTAGTAAAGGTATGGGCAGAGACCAGCACCTACCTCTACTTCTGCTACATCTTCCCCACCAGCGGGAGGGAAGACGGGATAGCTTAACCCCAAGAGGGGAGAGGGGTGGTGGAAAAGTGCTTGCACAGGCAGACACTGGTTGCGGCTGTGCTATTAGAGATCACGTTCAGGTGGAGACTAGTGCTGATTTTATGGGCACTTCTCCATTCCAGCTCAATGTGTAAGAGGTTAACTTAAACTGTGTGTGACTTTACACCTGCCTGCTTGAATATAGATTGGAGCAGAATTTAGGAGAAGCTTCAAGTAGCTGTCAGGGATCTTGTCTGTCAGAGATCTATCGATTAAACCATAGACGTGACTCCAGTGTTTGCCATCTCCCAGCTGAGACATACATCTGCCTGCATCCCAATTTGGGCATAACTGTGGGGAGTCAGGAGGCTGTACTGGGCTAACGCCAGTGCTCATGCTTGGGTAACACACAGTATAGGTGGAGGCTGGGACAGCTGCTATGCCTCTGGCCTGCAGAATCAGGCCCTGTGTGTTATTCTACTGTAACCTTGACATTTTACCAGTCTGATAGTTTTGCAGTAATCAAGTATGGTAAAGCAATTGCTTTACTTCCTCCTGTAAGGAGAGGAAGCGAGAGGTTGCAACCTTTTAATTTTCAGCCCAAGGGTTAATTCACCGATGAGCCCCTTGTAAAATACTTGCACAAGATTGGGGGGAAAAAAAGATCCCACGGTAATGGTATAGAAGGGGGTTACATGCTCAAGGGCACTCTTCATCAAATCAGTCTGTTTGCATTGTTCACACTGAAATGAGCTTGGACTCGTACCTCATGCACTCCGAGATAACATGTGCCTCTTATAAAATCATGTCTTTTGTCATTAAATTGTTAAAATTCGCTTTTCTCTGTTTCAAGGACACCAGTGGGAAGAAATCAAAACCTTGCACAAATGTGTTTTCCCAGTTTGCTATTATTCCCAGAAGTTACTGTCTTCCTTCTGTTGTGTCTAATTCAAAAAAGCAGGTTGATTCCTTCACAAGCATCGACCTGTTTTGTAACATGAAAAAGAGTCAGTGCAATCATTTATCTCCCATATTATCTTGGAGCAAGCTGCTCCCAAGGGTAGCCAGCTTGAACGGCTCGCTTTGCTGTCCACAGAGGAGAATCACTCTTCGTTCCACTGTCTCTATGCCAAGATGTGGCTTCCAATGAGGTAATTGTTTTGACAGTTTGACAAAAAAAAACCAAAAACCATTAAAAAGTAAACAGTCATACGTTGCTGATGACTGGGAGCATTTGTAAAAGGAAGATGAAATGTATCCAAAACTTTCCTTAAAACATCAAGACACTACTGAATATTCTGATTTTATAAAAAGGCAATATGTTACAAACCTGTTATTACTAGCTGATGATTTATACTCCAGTGACTATTTCATAGCTGTTGTTCTTAACTGCTGTGCTGTTTGGGTGTTTTGAATCTCCATTGCTGCACTAATTCTATGTTTAAGGGAAATAAAATAATTTCAAACCTCGATAAGTGTTAGTTCTATTTAAGACACAGTTGGCAAAGAGTAAATTGCTTTTCTTAGAGCTCTGCAGACTTTTTAAACTGAATCCAAGGTTCTGCCTGTATTGGGTCATTTACGTGACTGTGTGAGGCATTCGCAGTGAACCCTGAACCAGCTCAGGCTTAGCTTGGGTTCAGCGCTCACTGCTAATGTGAACGTCAGCCTGGGCTGGCAGGGTCCCTGAATGCAAGCTGGGGTTTGTGTTCAAGTTTATGCAGTGGCTTTTTGCCCTTAAGTTAGTCGCTAAGCATGTCCTGCAGGTTCTGTTTGTCTGGGGGGACTGGAGGCTTTGACATCTTGGGGGCTTTGCTATTTTCAAGGCAAAGTATACTTTTCTGTATGTTATCTGAGAAAAACATTGTTAATGCCAGAGAGGGAGAAAGAAGGTATCCTTAACAACTTCTTCATTGATGAAGAGCTTGGATATCAATATGGAGTTTCGGAGGTAGACATGTGGGAATATATACACATTTAGAATATGCATATATGCTATTTTCATTTACAATCTTGTCTGACTACAGTGACTTCTGGAGTTTTACATCTTAGTGTGTGAGGGTGTGAGAAACGTGGTGAGTGAGACACCACAGAGACTTAAAGTGTTGAAGACCAAACCTGAGCTCAGATTTTCATTTCTCCAATTCCTCTAGCCTGCAAACCACTTACGCTGTTTTTAGACACAAAACTGTCCTGGCTGATCCTTAGTGCAACTCCGTTGGTTTTAATAATCAAGGTGATCATAAATACTGCTACAAAGTTCCTGATATCATCTACTGCCTCTGCCAGTACTGACAACACAGAAGTTATTTGAGTTTACTCTCAGGTTCATCACAACGTAAGGTTTTATCACGTCTTCTCAAACCCTGCCTGTATATCTGGTAACAGTAATTGTGCAGAGTTCATGTAAATTTTATCACGGGCTAATCTGCAGGTTGTTTGGATATGTGTCACCATATTTATTCTTATTACGGGAATCTACGGCTGGGGAGCATGGTGAATGTTTTGGGAGCACAGGATTTGCTGGGTTCCTGGCAGGCGGTTTCATCTCTCTAGGCTCGAAGCCAGCTTGGTTCTTTGAGGCTCTGCCTCTGCTTGTTCCTTGTCCTAGACGAGGTAGGATCTGGATCACATTACATGCACCAAAATCTGACTTCTGCGTGCCTTGGGCTTGGGCAGCCGTGTACTGCTGTTAGCTGGGGCTTCTGCGGCTGGCCTGGGGGCTGCCTGCCTGTGCACGGAGGTCTGGCTGCTCCTGGCTGGGCTTCAGCACCCCTCAGCACTAAGTTCTGCCTGGGGCATGGCCCAGCACCACTGCGATGGCTGCTGAAATCTGTGGCAATGCTAGAGATGGTTTCATCTGGGTCTCTGCCTTCAGGCGGGATTAACCCCCAGCCCTACAGCAGCCCTACCATACAGACAAAACTTTTGGGACCTTATTGCTTGATTGTAGGAATCTAAGCTGATGGTCTACCTGGAACCACCAGCTTCAGTGATCAGGAAATTTTAGGTGTTCAATGGGAGGGGACTGCAGGCTTAGGCCACAAAATGAACTTGTCTTCCCCCCAGTCTTCCAAGGGAAGACTCTCTGTCAGAGCATGGCAACATGGAAAGATGATGTTCATCCTCTGGACAAAACGAGATCTACGCATGTGAGACCTCCCAGTGTTCATAGCTTGGTGTACCTCAAAATAATGGACAGCTGTCCTCTCTGTGTGTCCTCCACATGGAGTGTCTTTCTGCCAAGCTTTCTTGCCCCCCAAATCTCTGTTTCTCTCTGTAGAAAACCCATGATCAGCTTTGATTGTTCAGCTTTATGGAACTTAGAAGTTAACCTCCTCTTTCCTTCACATCTCTACCCAAGTTATTCCTATTCCTTATCTCTAAATGGGACCACACCCCTTAGCGGCAGTTCTCATGATAAAAGAGTTGATGCTGGATATTTTTAAAAGGAATTGAGCAAGATATACTGGAAAAGGCAGGGCAAATAGCTACTACTTTTTCTAAGTCTTCCTAGGACTGATTGCACTTGTTTCAGGAAAGGGCTATACATATTCGCCCTGCTGACTTTGCCAAGAACAAGCATATCTTTCTAAAGAAAGCTGGCAAAGTACCTACAGGCATTGAGAGAGGAACAAGCAGACCCAAGGTGTTTGGCTCTCGTCTCACATGTCACCAATGATTTCTCACCCCTCTGCATAGATTTCAATGTGAATGTTCCGGTATAGCCAATGAAGGAACAAAGCAGGGAATTAATATGAGGGATTATACGTGCTGGACCTACACTGCAGGCTTTGTGGCACTGCAAGATGGTACCGGGTACTGCCAAGCCAAATTGTACTTTTCATACCTTTTAATATTTTACTTTGGAAAGGTCTTTTGAAAAATGCTTTGACTTTAAAGCCTTGGTGCAGATGGTGGAAAAGAGCAGAGGTTTTTTTCTGCAAATGGACTTGTCTTGAGGAGCGCTGGGCTCTAGCAGGTAGTGTCTGTCTCGGCCACAAACTTGGAAGCCAAACAAGCCAGAAGGAAGGTTACCCTGGCTGTTAGGTGTGCCACTCACCTAGACATACCTCAGTCACCACTAAGTCTGGAAGACTTAAGCCAATGCTATGTAAAATATGTCTGGTACCTTGCCACAGACACTGGAATTAATTTTCAGTCTTGCTGGCAGTCTTGCAATTACATCGGTAGCTGAAGGGGTATGGAGATTAAGCAGACTGAAATGCTCTCAGTACACAAGGTAAAAGCTTGGGGGCTGGCTGTGCAGCTCTGACTCCAAACCAGTGTTTTCTGCCAGTGGATACCCAGTGAACAGACTATTTTTTTGAGTCATGACTCAACTAATAATTGGATGGTGCTGTGTTTCTGGCTGTGCTCAATGTACAACTACTGGTCTGCTACAACTGCTTGTGGTCATTAAAAGACCCCACAAGCACATTTTGCAAGAGCTTGGGTGTTGGTCCCTGTGTTCCGGCTGGATTCCCCAGTGCCTTTGCCTAACTTCCTACTGCATTTTCAACTGGATACGTTATTTCTTACTCTGCTCTTTACAAACACAGTGCTGCAGTTAATAAGGGCTGTGGTAGCACCCGTTGGATCAGCATGTACCAGTGCTGGGTGAGGTCATCCTCTTAAGTGCAATTTTTAAAGTGCATTAAGATCCTCTAAGATGTAAGTGAGATGTAACGTAAGGAGGTCTTATTATTTTCATCTACCCTTTGCCATTTTAAAGACTCAAAATGCCTTCTACAATAACAATGATATATCTTCCATTCACTTAGCACATTTAATGTAGCACACTTAACTTTAGAAAACCATAACACACTAGGCTTAGCACTGCCAAAGCCTGGCATGGTTTATTTTCTTCTCTTATGTTTCAGATAGACCAAATACAGCATATGTAAAACAAGGGAGGTTAAAATAAACAATTGGATTCATTTTACTTGCTTTTAAAAATATTTAAAGACTTTTCTGGATTTATAACTGTAGCAGGAACAGTTTCTGCCTTCTGTCATACAGGGTAAAGTTATGGCTTCATTTGAAACTCAGCCCTGCACAAGAAGCATCACTGAAAGAGATGCTTGGGTCAGGCATTGCCATTAGCCGGTGCTTTTTCATTGAAACCTGCCAGTGAGTTGATCTAGGCCAAGAAGTCTAAAGAGTGGTATATGTTTAAAGTAATTACGTGATTTAGGGGAGGAGTTTTCACTAGTTTTTCTGTGGGATGTGTCCTCCTAAATGACTTGTGAGGTTTTGGTAGGCATTAACCCCCTAGAAAGTCAGAAATTTCTGAAAGGCTATGTGCCCAATAGTTTTCCAATACTAGTCTGATAAGCAGCTTTGGAAACCATCTCCCTTTTTTTAGGAATCTAGACCTGCTTTGGGGAAAATCAGTCTCAGTTTCTGTTTTTCATAACTATGACCCTAACTTTAATCTTCCAAATTTACTGTGATGTATGCTCTTTTTACTTCGTAGTGGCATGGGTCAGGATGAAAAGGGGAATAATCAAAGAGAAGCAGAATCTCAACTTGCATTGGTGAAATTTTATCCTGTTTATTAACTCTGCTCTGTGAGCCACAGTATATTGTGCTTGGATCTTGTAACACTCCATTTTAGAAAATAATAGTCAAAGTGAGTGTTTTAACCAGAGTATGAGGGTTTTAATATAAAATGTGCTTTTCCTTTAAATTGATTGCAAATGTACTTTCAAATATTTTGCTTTGTAAAAAGAATTCTTGGAGGAATTCCAGTGACTGGTACTTTCCAGCTAGCTAAATGCAGATAATTCTCCTTTTAAATACGCCTTGAAAGGTTTTGCAAATCCTGGCTGTATCGTTTGGAGCAATGGCCTGTATGAAAGAGTGCGAGTTAATCCGTGCAGCTCTCACCCCTGTGTGAAAGGTGAGGTTCCCATGTTAAAGGTGAGACAGAGGATCTGACCTTGGCGTTGACTGCAAGGAACACACACGTGCTGCAGACACATGGTGTGAACAGCAGTGGTTATAGCTATGCAGTCCCTCCCTTAAGACTGAGGCTGCTCCTTGTCCTACCTAATCCTATGGAAAAGCTGCAGATGATAATAATAATAACAACAACAACAACAGAGAACTCAGAATCTTTTATTATGTATATGACACAACTCTTCCCGGACTGTAATGCTTCTGTAGGTGTCCACTAACCCCAGGGTTTTGGTTGGTATAGACAGAAGAGTTCAAGTGATTCGTTAAAGCTCATTCAGAAATGCAGGAGAAGAGAAGGAACCTGGATTTCAACTTCCAGCTCAAAGGACAAATGGACCCTCTTTGTGGTATAGGCATTTCATGAGGTGAACTGAAAGCTGCATTTCTTTCATCCTATATTATTTGAATCTAATGGGAAAATGGGGGATAGTAATCCACTAAAGTAATTTTCTGTAGCACCTGCTTTTGACTAAGTCTCTCTCTAATGGTGTTGAAAGAAGCCAATTTCTCCTTTCTGAAATATTCAGCAAAGCCTTCAGATGGGTGAATATAGGCATGATTTCCATCTTCGTTAAATTAACGTCAGGTATTTAAAAAATCAGTCCTTTAGTAATGTATAAATATTTTCTTCTTGAAGTAACAGCTTGATTTTCCCCACAAAGACTGGTTTCTACTTCTTGTAATAAGAGTAACTTCTGATGGAAGAGCTGCCAGTGCATGTATACTTGCAGATGTGCTCTTCGATAAGACTTAATTAACCATCTTAGTAATTTTCTACTTAATGTGTTTTTAACATTCTTCAGAGCTGGAAGTGAGATATATCTGGGTTAAAGAATACAGGCTAGCTATTGGTAATCTTGCCTTGATGATCATTTAGTTTGAGTTTGGCTAAATGCAATACAGAACATAATTTTCCCAAACCTGCCTATTCTTAGTCCTGCAAAAGAAAGTGTATTCCTTAATTTTCACTCTATCAGCTCTAGCAAATATGTGTTTGTTTTAAAAAATATATATTATTGAGTCTGCAGTTTTAAAGTAAGTTTTACTCTATTTAAAACAATTTTTAAACCTCTCACTTAAAATGGTGGTAAAAATTTTTTGATGAGATGGGCATTCTGAAACAGATACATCAACAAAAAATATTTTCTTGTGACTTCATGTAGAGGCTCAAGCACTGTGCCACTGCTTACAGCAAGTCAAGAAAAGCAGTTTTCTATCTGACTGCCCAGTTCTATAACCATGCACAAGTCCCAGCCAGCAGCTGCTTCAGACTGCAGTTGTGCAGAAGGGGAAGAGTTGTCAACATCGGTGACTGCGCAAAGCCTGGGAATTTCACACATTCACCCTCACAGAATGTAATGTGACATGTTGGCTCTAAACATCTTTTTGCTGCTGGGAGAAATGGAAGAGAAGAGGGTAAAAGCAAGAAGAACAAAACCAAACAAGCGCTGGGAGCTGTTAGACCTGTATGCTGGGGCTGTGTGCCTGGTCCCTGCTGACTTCTCCCCTCGACCAAATCATTATGTTTCATTAAGGCTTTCCAGTTAACACTTGTTTGTGGTTTATGCAGCAGAAAATAATGTCTGCTTACAAACACAAGATATTAATTCTCATGAAGGTTCTGCATTTACTTTGGGTATGGGTGGGTAGGTTTATAGAATAAATCCATTTGTACCAGAGAATATACTTTTAATGTTCTATTTTAGAGACGGAGCACAAGCCTATGTTTTCATATTGTTCGAAGACTTCCCTGCCTGTTTTGCTAACAAACCTGGGAACAGGTTCATCAGAAGGGACAGGTTGTTAGTGGTGGGAAACAGACATCTGTTTTGAGGGTCTCATGCAAACCTTGGAGGCAGTGCCTTGTATGCATGTGCTGGTGTCCTTCTATCCCCGCTCATCCTCTTCACATCCATTTGATGGAGGTGGAAAAGATAATGAGTCTGATGAGCTCTTCCTCCCAAATGGATTGGTGGTCATTGCCCGCCAGGCAGATGCTTTCAGCTGAGTTCTGTCTGCCACCCTACTGTCCAACTCGGCAAGCTTCAGCAGCACATGGAGCTATCAGCTTTATTAAAGTATATTAAAGTACATCTTATGATAATCAAATCAGTTATCTAGGAAACTTCTTCCCTAATTACTTGAATTGTTTTTAGATTGTAAGGCTGCACTGGCAGTACTTATCTTGTTAAAGCTCTTAATAGGGATGACTGAGGTAGATCGTAGAGAAAATGCCTGCTGCCCTTCATGTTGCTTCTTCAGAATAACAGCCTTGATATACTCCATGTCCTTCACCCACCTGTGTCAGTAGGAGCCAGGGCTCTGATGAAAAACATGGATTGCTTTTGAACTTACCGCCTGAAAGGTGATGATTGCTCAAGAGGTCTGTGGCAAGGTATGAAGTATCGGTATATCTGCATTTCTCTACAGCTCCTTAAATGTGCCATACCGTCACATTAATAGATGCCGAAAAGACAGCTTTGCATATTCCCTCTCAGGTTTCAGATCTGGTAGGCCTGTGTAGCACAGATAGTTGCCGCCTTTGACCAGAAGTCAATCCTCTTTTGCCATGGTTCTACTTTCAGCCCATTTCTCCAGCACAGCCTATCTTGCTGTAAGCTTCATTTGCACAAGGATACAACGGGAATCCCTAATATCTATTTTTCTCTGTCTGTGATAGATGCAGACACTACAATTCCCTGAAAGGGGCTCAGAGGCAGCAGGAAAATCTTGGGGGAGGCAGTTCTGTCTTCAGAGCCCTAGGATGATATTCGTGATCTGCTCTCTAAAGCAGATCAGACTGATCTTTTAGTGCCCATCCCTGAACTGGAAAGAGCTCCTGAAGAAAAGTGTTAAAATGTTCTCATTGAGAGCAGTGGTAGGTGGAAATAGGTAATGATTGCTTACATATACACAGTATAACTTTTATAGTATTTTTACCATGAGAAATTTAAATAGGTCTCTTTTTCCTTTCTTCAAATGATAAATGAGAATAATTTCAGGTTAACAGCTGCAGGGTCTGTTCTGCTGTAGATATTCCTGCAAAGCCTCCATTAGCTACCTCGATAGGAGCAGTGTGTGTATATCAAAGACAATAAAACCTTTAAAGCCTGCCATAATTTGCCTTTTTCCCCTCATTATGCACACACATGCACCATCAGCACTACTGGAAATTGTGCATGTTATTGAAACAAGGGAACCTGCTGTATGTGTATGTGTGATTATAAATAGAAGGGGGGAAAAAAAAAAATCTCATTCCAGGGAAAATATGCTGATTTTAAATAGGAAGCAACTGCCAAATCTCTTCTGATGTAATCTGTAGTATTAATAATGCACTTATAAAACTGGTGAATTGGGGTCTGTATAAATTAAAATACTTTAAGCTGATTTTTTTCAGGTTTTCTTGAAAGATGTTGTATTAGAGAGAGGAGAACCTGACCATAGAAAATAGAGCCTCTTTCTCAATATGTTTTATATCTTTTTAAATATCCAAAAGAACGACTTTTTTGTCATTTCAGCTTCTAGGTAGTAATATAAAGTCACAGAAATACTCTGTAACAAGTCTGATTTGTTGGCCAAATGAGCTCAACAGATTATTAGACAAGTAATATAAGTTTTCAATAGCTGTTGAACTAAAAATGGGATGTTCCAAAATGACAAATCATCATTGGAGACAAAACTAAACAAGTAATACTGTTTATCAGAGCACTGTGATTCTGCCTATTGTAATATTTTTAAGTGATGAATTTCACAAATAGTTGGAAAAATCTTTAAACACAGCCTTATGATATATTTCATAGACAAAGAAATGTTATGTTAATTTATAGGAGATGTAAAAATACATAAAGAAGAAAGAATATAACAATAGGTGATATGTTTGCCCTTTTAACTCCATAAAATTAACTTTTCAGTGCAAAATTATGGCATATTATTCTTGGAAGCCAGGGTCATGGTAATACAGGTAGGAAAAATTCTTTCAAACGGAAGCATCATCTGTTATGACTGAATATACTTTATTTCCCTTTTTGTCTTCTGGTCTGGTCTCTTGTCATGCATATTGCAAAACCTGTCAAAATTAACTGGAGATGTTCTGCAAATTTGCCTAAAACTGCTGGATAGCTGCTAGAAAAATCAATAGCCCTGCCAGATTGTATCCGCATGTGTATGTGGATGGCCCTTGTCTCTTGTGAAGGAGACTCCTAATTAAACCAACCAAATTAAAAAAAAAAAGTGGCTCTCCAGGTAGCACAGCCACCGATCAGGAGCCAGTGGTGTCCAATGGCTCCGTGTGCCCCGGCTGAGCGACTCAGCAGATTTTCAGAGAACTCACAGCAAAACTCCTGCTAGACGCGTGCGCATCCACGTACCTTACTTAGTATCCTCAAAGGGATCCCCACTAGGGGATCTCACTCTTGAATTATATACCTTTACACTTTATTCTGCCCCCCTCCCCATTGGAGACTTTAACGCAATCTTATTTTTTTTTTTCCCCCCAGCCTAGATATCTGTTTTCATAAATTTTGAGAACATATGCCACTTGTCAGATTTGATTGAAATTGTTCAAGAGGTGTAAAGAACATTAGGTGAGGATGGACGTGGAAAGTTATGTGGTCATTATAATTCTGAATATTAGAAGGAAATAATATGGGGTAAAAATGGGAACTCCAAACTATTAGGATTTTTGTTGCTTCTGACGCCGGCAAAGCATCAGTCCAAGGATGGCTGCAGAGGTTGCCAATTGCTGCTCTTGGTTGTGAGTGAACATTTCATTCATCTGAGGAACGGGTCTTTTGGGCCTTTTCCACGTCTCCCCAACACCTTGCTAGGCATTGTTGCTGGAGGATGGAAAGGACAGCCTGCCCTCTTTCCAAGAAAGCCCATCCTGTTATGCCTTCAATGTGTGAAAACCACATAGTATATTATAATGAACTTATAAGGTGAGAAACATTTTGAAGAACCCAAGCGCAGAACCACGTATTTAATTACACAGTGCAGTGAGCCCTTGTCTGTGTCACATGCAGCGCTCAGAGCTGTTCTTGAAATCCAAAATAACCCATGGAGATACGGCATAAGAGACAACCCTGGCTTATGCAAGATGATTATATTAGACTTATTTCTAAACTCCGCTAGGGTAGGGGAAAGGGAGACAAGCTGATGTTTGAGAGTTCTTATATTTTTGGGGGGAACTTTAGGAGGCAAGGAGAAAATACGGGAAGGACTTGAGATGGCTGTGAGACTGCTCTAACTTTCACTAGGAGGTTTGTAGTTTTCCAGCTGCCCCAGAGACAGCAGGATGGCAGGTAATGTAAACCTACTTCTGGTCCTACACAGAGTCCTAACCCACCCACAAGTAAGAGTCGTCATAAACAGGAACCAGTAAATACATCATGTAAAATTAATGTTCAAACTGTGCGAGGCATAACAACATTTGAAACAAACTATTGCTGGTGCCTGTAGGGAAAATGAAGTAGTTTGCTTGGATTCAGCACACGTTCAAGTTTGTTATGTTTCTTCTATTTAGTGCACAGTCTGCCAGCGGATGCTTTTGTGTTGTTAGACCCAGAGAGAAGTGTTTGCTCAGCAGTGTTTCAGGCCCTACTACACCTGCTGTGTAATGGGGCATGGTCCTTGTTGTCTCAGGCGAGCCTTTTCCACAACAAAACTGTACGATTGGGTTTGTTTTCATTGCCAGCAAGGAAGCAGACTGTTTTCTTCTCATTGGTAATACCACTGTTAGCGTTTCTCACTGCAGACCTGAGACACCTTCCATAGCTTTCTTAGCAGAGAAGATGGGAAATGTAGAATCTCATTCACAGATTAGCATAAATTGCGAGGTAGTGTACTCCTTGGTTGTTTTTTTTTTTTTCTTTTATTTCAGTGGGTTTTTTGTATGAGCGCTACTTAAGCCACCTTCTCTTCATTTTGAATGCCATTATCTATATTCTGTTGCATTTTCACTTCTTCTGGAATAACAGAGTACACCCAGCCAGGGACTGGTAATGTGTGTCTGGGCTATTTCCTAAGAATAACGTTTTCTGGAGAGTAACAAAAGAATGACCAGTGAGTCCATAAAGTGCCCTTCCACCCTTGTGTCCCTTCACAATTAGGAGCTGCAGTTCAGCAGGACAGATTGAAGCAGGTGCTTGAATCTTTTCCTGTTGAGCATCACACATGTTTAAATCTTATTGGAACTAAAATTAAGCTCTTTGCTCTATCAAGGCTTATAAATACAAGCTTAATTACCCAAAGAGTACATTTAGCAAGAGGCAGAAGAAACTCAGCAGACAAAAGGCAAAATTAGGGCTATAAGTCCGCTTATTGGAATGGTAGCAGGATTGCACACACTGCTTTTTTCATAGGCCCTTCAGAGCAATAGATAAAACACAAAGAAGCTGTTATGTAAAGGAGCTGGTAATTGAATCAAACCACATATGTAATATCTGAGACAAAAGTTTTATTTTTAGGAGAAATAGGGCAGTTTGGTGGTATTTTGGGAAACCATCAGTATAAGAATTAATGGAAGATGTGTGCAGAACAATTTAAAGATGAAAAAGGCCCAGCACTGACACTGATAGCACCACTGCAGCACTCAGGGCTGTCCTCTCCCCTGGGAAGCTCTGTGCTGTCCGACCCTTTCCTTTCCTTGTGCCTCCCCAAGCCTCAGGCTCCTTTTATCCTGCCTGTGGTGGGGATCCAGGTTTATATTTTCCAAGCTACTTTTTCTTGCAAATAATCTCCCTTTCCTCCACGTTCCCTCAGTGCTTTTTCTGCCCAGCTTCTCTGCTCGACACACTTGGACTTCTCCGGTGACACCATCCCTTCTTCTTTTCTAAATGCAGCCTTCTACAACCACTGCTCTTTCATAGATCTTTGCCACTTCCTACTCCTTTCTTACCCTATCAAAGTATGCTGCTGGCTTTATTATTTCTGAGGGTTGCAGATCGCTGTGAGGTGGTTTTGATTTTAAAATACAGACATAAACAATTTACTCGGACGTTTCATTCAGCTCCAGCTGGAGAAAGGCATGATGATCTGCTGTCACAGTGGCTCTCCAGGATGCCCTTAAGGGCTGGATTGCTAGTTTTCCTCTGTTTTACAGCAGTCATGTCATTCACAGGTATGTACAACCATTATTTATAGCTGATATTAAGGCATACCTGAACACGCGGCAGTTATAGCAGGACAATTTGAGTCCGTCACTACTGGAGTTCACTGAAGATGTAAATTTTGGATCTGGGCTCTGTAAATTCCCAAACCCTTGTGCCCCATTGCCGCTTCCCTTTGGTGGTTTCTGGTCGTTGTGACTAAAGCCTTCCCTCAAGCACACGCATACAGGTCCTGCTGCTTCCAAGTGCATCTGGAGGAAGAATTAGTCCCATATCCACAGAGAGTTTGGTTTCAGCACAACTCGAACACATTTTGCTTGCATGTGTCCCTTATTACCTCCATCACGTTGGCACATGTCCTTTATTTCTTCCTGCCTTCCTCCAACCTTAGGCTGAATAGTGCAAGATGAATCACCGATAAAATGGTATTTTAGGAAAGAATATGAGAAGCAAACTTAAATTCATTGTATAAAGAGAACAGATTCTGCCTCCTGACAGGACCAATATGGAACTGCTTTCTTTCTAACAGGTAATCTAATCAGTAATGTCACAAAACGGGTAGTAACACATCAGAAAACATCTTCTAGAAAGGAAACACATTGCTTGGCGGTGTTGCACCCAGGTATTAAGGGCAGATCATAATTTTTAAGTACATTTCAGTAATCTGGAAGGTACTGTTTAATGAGCTGATGATAGGGCATTCATACACATGCTCATCCATTAAACTTACACTACAGGGAAAGCAAGGACAGCTGCTGAAACACATCTGTACCATCTAGGGGTTGAGGAAGGGTTATTTAGTAAAAAGAAAAAGAGAAAAAAATATGCATAAATTTGAGGAGATGGTGTTGTGTTCATAACTTAGCACTTCACAATGCCAGCAATACAAGTTGTTTACTTAACACTAATGTATTGTGTGAGAAATACACACACACACATATATAAATTCTAACACAATTGACTTTGTTTTTAAAGGAATTATTTTCTTATTCATGGTTTGTTTTACTTTACTTGCTTGTAAATTATTTTGGCAGGATCTGGTGAAATGTAATAAGGGAAACTGTGCATTTCCATGCATGTAAAACAGGAAAATAGTGTGATTGTGGACAAACAATGTCTTCCATGATAAGTAGTTTGTTTTTCTCACTGTTACTAAACCCTTTGTAACTACAACAGGCATTGTAATCTGAGAGAAATTTGGTGCCAGTGGTGCATTTTAATGTTAGAAGCAAATCTTGATAGCTTGCCTCTACCACAAAACAGATTTGAGGCTGTCAAACAGGAGAGCTGAAGATTTCCCTCGCCTGAAAATCCTTGGATAGACCACCTTTTGTGGAGAACTTCAAGAAAAGAGGGAATATCAGTGGTGGAAGGGGCTGATCAAGCACATGGCATGTCTCTGATCTCTGGTCTTAGTGAAACTGTTGTTGCCAACATAAATTACAGCTTCCTGAGGCTGCTCGAAGTTATACTGGGATGGTGGGAGCGTGGTTATAGCATCATGTTGGTTTGGCTCTTCCTTCCCACTGCACTTTTCTCAGCTGCCAGACCTTAATTACAGACAACAATTAGTGTGGCTACCGCTGCAATGAAATGTGTTCACATGAATTGACTAACAAACGATACTGTTTAAAATCAGATTTTAATATTTTGCTATGGATTTCAAAAGATTTTTATTATCTGGGCAAGTGCAAATAGCCCAATTGCAGTAATACAGTGCCTTTGTATGTGCTCAGGAACTTGCCTGCTCAAATAGTTGGGTAAATACAGACAAAATGAAATGCCTTGTCCACAGACACACAGAGAGTAATATATCTTTCTTTATAATGTATATATTTATAGAGTGTGATACACAGATAGATGAGCGTTTTTGTGCAGATGTGTATCTCCCTTGCTCTCATCCCCCCCTTTTATCTATAAATATCATTTTAAAAGGAAATAGACTTTGAAAGAGGCAAGAGGCTCTAGTAAAAGATTTAAATATGTTGAACTCTTTCTTCCACTTTGAAAGGAGTAGTCAGTCATAGCTCTCATTTAAAGTTAAGCTAAGAAATGTCTCTGAGGAGAGTTTCGAACTCACTTTCCAAACACCACTGAGCCAAGTATGGTTATTATCTGAATTTAATTCAAGTCATATGAACCTTCATAGTTTTTGCCATACTAAAGATTTTTTCCTTTTCAATCTGGCAATACATTCATCAAGTTATGGGCAGACCCCACTCTCATAAAGGAGTAGTTTTGTGAACTTTATAGCTTACAGGGTTTTCCAGGTTCAACACGCATTTATGATTTATTTTTTTTAAAAAAGACACACTAAACAGTCCCATAACTGTATAATAACAGAACATCACCATGCAATTAGCCTTGTGTGAGTCATAAATGAGAGAAAAAAGAAAACAGAAGTTTGAAGAATTATCCTTAAATTGCTTTATCTAGAAAAATATTTCAGCCCTTGGAGCAGAGCTCACACTCTCCGCAGCCCCTCTCCTTCCCCGTCTCCTTCTCAGTCCAAGAGCTGGTTTGCTCGGATGAACACAGGTGGTCCTCTACATCCCAGAGTCCTCATTCTGGCTTGGATACTCTCCGAGGACAATTCTCCTCAATTCTCCAGTATTTTGCAAGAGGATAAGAGTAATAATTACCCACCTACTTCACTGCGGTCCTGTCAGGCTGAATCAATGTCTTCTCAGTGCCTGAGACATGTAAAATGCCATATAAAAATGTGAAATAATATTACTTCCCAACCATACAGCCAGAATTTACACTATTTGGAGGAAAGAGGATGAGGGATAATTACAGCCTGAACTTTTAAAATGTACTCAGGAAGGGCATAGTCAGCAGAACAGCAACCACATCCAGGGTCTCCAAAGACCTCTGTGTTTATGGGCACTCCATGGTTAGAGGTCCTGGAAATTTTCCAGACTCCACCTCTACAAGTATGTAGAATATTTTCAATTAATACTGCTTGCAGGAAAGTATGTTGAAAATGCTTTCTCAGCACACTGCGTATCCACAGCCTATTCTATGGATTTTCCTATTTCTCCTCTCCACAAGACCGTGGCTGTACCTGCTGGGCTTTCTGGGCTTTGGCATCGCAGCTGGGCGCTCTTCCGGCACTTTGTTCTGCCCACTGCCCTTTTCAGTGCTCCTGTGAGCCTCCTTACTTTTGATTGTTGTCATATGTATTGGTCTGGATTCATACCCTTTCATTAATTCTCAGTTTAGCGTGTTTATACTGCTCTTCCAGTGGAGCCAGGGTTATCCAATTTCTAAGAAACAGCTATTATTTATCCCTCTGGATACTGCCCATATTGCCATATTTCAGAATAATTTTCATCCGTATTATATTTCACTGAGTGAATGTTTTAATAAAAATAATTTAAAAGTTATTGTTGCATCATAGCAACACCCACAGCAACACAACAATATACACGGTTAGCTAGTATGTACCAGAGAGTTGCAAAACGTGCACAAATTGCAATATATTGACAGTAAGGGTAACTAAATGCAAAAAGAACCTATATAAGGACTGAAGCGAAAACCTTGGAACTGAGATTGAACAACAGACTTCAGAGAAGCTCAGATCAGAGCAGGCTGCTCAAACCTCTCCCTGCTACACGCCGTGTCCTAGTCTGATCTCTGCAGCGTTCTGGCTTCAGGTTTTTAAAGCCAGGTTGGGAGTTTAGGCACCCAAATACCATTCAAACGAACAGTCATTCTGTGTCCTTTGGCCTCACAGTTCCATCCCGATGTGGTTTATGATAATGTAATAATCTTCTGTGTGGAGGTATTCCTCCTCATGTCATGCAGCAATGACTTACATATCTATCTATAGTCCAGTGTGATGTTTCTCTAATAAAAGAACAGTGATACAATGAAAATAGTTATGATACACATTTGATAAATAATTTACATTAACCTTTTCTCAATAAATGGCCTAAATACCAGCAAGAATGACGTGCCCAAGGAGGATTTTAAGAGGCAATCATTTTTTTGCATTAGTCCCGTAAGAAAATCATCTGGGATCCAGCAGTACATGACTGTTCAAAATGTTTCTTATTAAATTTGCCTAACTTAGGTTTAGCACAAACTAAAATTTGGCTTTATAGGTATTTTATAAACTTCTCAGTGGAAAGCCTGAAAGCTGACCTTTGATAATGGTTAAATTCCTGTTTAAAAAGGGGCTGAAGGCTCATAACATGGGCAATTATCTAAAAGCTGGCAGTACTTCTTTTCATCTTTCATAGAGGTGTAGTTGGAAAGAAAGGTATGTTTAACACTATTTTATACAATGAGCCTTCTTATTTCATTAAAGTCAAGGGATATAAAGAGCGGATCTCATGGGCTAAGGTGAGGTTGCCTGCTCCAGGGATACAACAGGCTGAGTGTTTTATAAAAGGCGGCCATTCTGCATCTTTCCCTACATCCTTGGAGAAGATTAGTACTGTAGGATATATGTGCGTATAGTCAGCCCAGGGCTAAGGCTGCCCAGGTGGTCAGATCCCTGCCGCGGGCCAGTGGGAACACTGGTGGGTTCACCAGTTCATTAAGTCTCTGATACCAGAACGAAATGAAAATTGCTGTAGCCCTGCACAATTTCCCTGTGCTTAATATGTTCTGTTGAAGAAGGAAAGCAATGAGACATTCTTTCAACAAAGAACCAAAAGCCAACCAATTTTTTTTTAACATACTGGAAATGGATTTCAATGCACATTAAGGATAATTGTACCAAAAAACTGAGGAGATGTTACAGATTATCTCCTGGAAACAACCTTTGGGATAAGATCCAGCAGAGATGATCAAACATTTTATCATATTGCGATCTCCCTGTTAGTTTAGGTTCTGCATTGCTTGATGATGTCTGTGAATATTCATACCGCCACTTTGTTTAAAGCAAGTTTCAGTTCAGCGAAAATCTGAATTTGCTTTTGATTTTGTTTTGCAGGCCCCCAGAATTTGGTAAATCATTGTGAAACAGAATTTTGGCAGTACAGCTAGAACTTGACTATATAATGAACAGAGATCTTGTACTCTGGAGACATTTCCAATACTTCACCAGTGCAAACGCTGTATGCACACATGGCACCATAACAATGCAACCGTTGTGTACCTTCAATGCACACTTCATCTGGGGGAAAAAAAAGATAATTTTTCATAAATAATTTCTTATTTATCAGATTTCTTCATGTGTATGATTCCCTCATGTGAATTCTAGTTATACAGATAGAAATGTTCATATAAGCCCTTTTATTGTTCCTCTTGCTGTAGTATCTGAGTGTTTCACTATCTTTAACATATTTATCATGAGAGCACCCATGGGAAATAAAGCAGTTAGAAACCTTTATCCCATTTGGGCAGCAACAAAGGATAAATTAAAATGTATGCAAAACCTTCCAGCTAGTTCTGAATTAGGTACCTGTGCTTCTCAGAGCAGGTGTGGGAAGAGCGAGGAAGGCAACCCCTGATGCCACCCAAGCAGGCAGTTCCCACAGCAAGACTGGCGTGGACTGGAAAGGGAGGAACCAAGAGCAGGGTCTCCCTGTGTGTTACAGAGAAACCGAGAGCAGGGTTTCCCCATGCTTTTCGTGTTCATGGTCGTCACAGATGAACAGAGTGGCTGAGTCGTGCCAGCCCAGTTAGTTCCTGCCCCTGAACAGAGATGGAGTAGGAGAGGGGGAGAGATGGAGGACTCCATCACTACACATCATCTCACCTGTTTATCATCCTTTGTAGAGATACTCTGGCTTGGGGAGGGGCTTGGATTATCTTAAGAGCAAGAGGGTGTAGAAGGTTAGAATAATTATACACTAGTCATATTCAGGAGAAATTAATGGAAGGTAATGAAAGAGGTACTAATCCTGGCATTATCTTTAGCTATTCACATTTCTTTTCAAATGTACCCTTCTAATGGGTAATTTTTTAATAGGAAATATTTGTATACAGAGTAATTATTGTAATGGAGTATACTAGAATTCTTATGGCAATTAGTGTTTCCTCCACCTTGATTTTTGAATACCGATCCCACCATTCTAAGGGAAGAAACCCTGCAAAATGCCCATTGTTAAAAATCAACAGGCTGATTCAGTCTGTTGGAACTGCAGTAGGTTATATTTAACTAAGGCCAGTTAAGTTAATGCACCTTATGTAGTAGAACAAAAAAAACAGGAAAAAGTTGTTTGCTCATTGGCTCATTTTCTTTTCCCCAAATTCCAGCTTTGGAAATAATATATTAAAGCAATCATTGTACTTTTTGGGTTTATTTTGGCACAGCCTGTACTGAATACAAGTTATTGAAAAGGGAAAAAAAAAAAAAAGGGTCAAAGCTGATCTGACCTACACCAATAAAAAAAGCTTGATATTCAGTCAAATTCTGGTAATATTGAGATCAATATAAAACCTCTCCATTACTTCGGGCTTTATTCTGAACTTCTGTTGCTTAGTTTAATGCAAAATCTTTGTTGCAGAGTGATCATAAGGGTGTCACAATGATCTGTACTGATAGAATAGATATTCACTTGCAAATTTATATGTATCTATAAAACATACAGTGTGTGTGTGTGTATATATAGGTAAGGACGTTATCCAGAAGTCACAAGGTATGTAGCGCTTTACGAGAAACTGGGGAAAGAGTAACACAAAGTGCTACCTAGCGAGGTGTCTTGAGATATAAATAGCTCTTACTGAAAATATAACAAAAGCTGTGTTGTGCGATCATGTGCTTGGATCAATCAGGATACGAGCAAGAGAGCAACCCCATTACATACATTTCTCAAATTCTGAAATACATATTTCAAAATCTATATGTATAAAAATAATATTTTATTTGTATACTTATACTAAAAATAGCTTTTGCCACTTCTTTATGAGTAGAAAGAGTACAAGAGAACACACTGAATTGCGGTTATGTGTCACTAGTAATATTTTTGTTCATCAAAATGTAAAACTTATTATCACACCTAGTATTTTTAAGCACTTTGATTACATATGTTAATTATTAAACACTGGTATTTCATATAATTTTGAACTTGAAATATGACTGATTTTTAGAGCAGAATGTATTCTATCAATCTGGGCAATTTTACTTAAAGACTGAAAATTTATACACTTTGTTTTTCTTGGGATTGTATTTCAGCATAATCACTTGAGATTGTGGTGTTATGTCCAGGTCTGAGCAAAATCCCAAGAACATCCTACTGCAGAAAATCTCATCTCATTTCATCTTGTTTTGGATCCTGTAATTGCAGAACACTGCAGCAGCTCTTCCACCAGCTCAGATGTGCCTCCTAGCAGACTGTAAGGCAGAACTAAACTTCCACTCAGTTTCTACTTAGATCTCTCCCACCTCCCATATAATGCCTTGTGCAGAGGTGAGAGAAGCTTTAGGGAGTAGAGAGAGATTTTTCATTCTGATCCTCAGTCAACTAGTAGACATGATTCATAATTGACCTTATGTATAATAAATAGAATTTTTTCACAAGCTGTAAAAATTCAAATTTAATTCATCTTCACTCCTAATTAGGTGCATTAAAATTAGTTGGGAGTGGGGTGTTCTCAGTCTGCGTTCAGGGCTTGCATTTTGGGGCTTGGATCTGAAATTTCAGTTTGAGCTGTCTGCAGGTCTCCTGCAGCCTTCCAGGAGAGCTTATGCTTTTCTTTTCCTGCAAAAGCAGCCACGTGGCCCTGAGCCAAGTTTTCCTTGCTAAAGGCTGAATGAGCCTTTCAGACACTCTTGGCGGACCTCACGTTAATACACACGTGTACCAAGAGGAACAAATAATCATGAGGACGTGGGGCAGATGAATGGAGCTGTGGGCCAGTTTTAGTCCCCAGCTTCACAAGTTCCTTGATCATTTCCTAAGCAATTAAGTGGGTGTAAGATCTGACCACTGATTTTCCTCCCTTCTCTTTGACCAAGGCTATTTTCTCTGTTGTCTTACTGTTCCTTGCTGAAGTTACTTGCAATCCTACCTTTCCGCAGGCTGTTTTTGTAGCAGTCTGGCTGCCCAGAGTCCCTTGCCATAGCAGCCCCAGGCTCCCTGGGAGCAAAGTCCTTAAAATCTTATCCCATCCTTTCCTGTTATTCAGAGCCCACTTTGTTATAATATATTGGGTCCCTCTTCCAAACTGAGCCTTTCTAAGTAGTCCCACAATTCATGCCAAGCAGCATCTCTTAAAAGAAAAGTGGATGCTTAAAAATAGGTCCTTATTACTGTACCCTTAGCTGTCTTTCAGTCCTGCTGGATGTCTGTGTAACAGAAGCATTATGTTAAACAAATATATGCTCCACGTATTCAAGGTCATGTTGGTTAGCTCTTTTCTAATCACATAGTCTGGTGCTGGATAGGGCTTGTATCTGCAACAGAGGAAAAGCACCTTGATTTGTAAATACGTAAATAATTTAATGTGGTCATGGAAAGAAAAGGAATTTAACCAAGTATGGCTCTCATAATGTTAACTAAACGCCCATGAGAACAATCTGGAGCTGTAAAAAAATTCTGACTTTTTTGTTGCTTAGCCAGCAGTGTTTGGGAATATATTTTTGATTAAACTTTACTGTGTCAGCAATACACCTACAGCGGATGTTTGCTGATGACAGCTCAGGACCTATCTGAGTCTTGGACCTGGAAAACATTTCCAAAACTTGGAGCTTTGGAGAACAGAGGAGAATTTGAAAATGCATGCAAGGCCAAGAGATTTCAATGCAATTGTATCTCTGTTCCTGTCAGATTAGACATGCATGAACTCGCTTTAGCATTTAGTACACACCTCAGTACATCTGCAAAGTGCACTTTATTGGTGAGCAAGGGCGTTGGGGTTGCTGTGGTACGCCCATCTCGTGCAACGCAGGGTTCAGCTGTGCAACTGTCCTTTCTAGAAAGACATTGTTGGTGGTTACTCAGTAATCTCTGTGCCGTGCAAATACTATCTGGAGACATAAACACATTCTCCAGTTGAGATCCCAGTAGGAAAAGCTACATGACCAAATCTAAGTCCCAGCCTGAACTGCACATTCAGCCCATTAACTGCATCAGCAGCAACCTGTGGTGCAGGTCTATAAAGCATATGGCAACCCTCCAGCCAAGACCTCATCTGGAAAAGTACCCAGACTTTTCTCTCTATCCCAAACACCACCATTTATTTTCCCAATATGTAATCATATTTTGTGTATCAAGTCTTATTATGCTATTGTTTTAAACACAACCAGTGGCATAATGGGACTTTTGACTCCCATTTCTTAGTTCTTTTTTCTGAGGTTGTTGAACGTTCATAGGTGGCTGCTTATTTGACCCAGCCAGCCAGCTGCTAGTTTAAAAGCTGGTGTTTTGCTTTCATTTGTGTACTTATTCTTTTAACACTAGAAAGTTTTCTTACAATAAGATACACCTGAATATCTTTAAGAAACATCTTAAATGACTACCCAGTGAATTTAACCAAAAGCTCTCTTGCTTCCTCCTAGGTTTTTATGGCTATCAATTAAATTTATTATACGGTAATGAACCATGCGGGATCTAAACTGACCCAGGATTTACTTTAATGGATCATTAACTTGTCAAGTTCCCCCTTCTTCTGTCTCCCTCCCGATATTTTCTGGTCTTGCCAGAATTTTCATTATCCCAGCTATTAATCCATTTATTAACTTTGGACAAGGATACATTTCATTAATGAACACTTAAAAATTAATGATCACACAAATTACAAGACTGCTGTAAAAGAATAGAATACAAATAGGCTCTTTAGGATGTGAGTTTTATTTACACTCCAAATGAATGGCACATGGACCAGTGGCTAAAACTGGTGGCAAAAATCATAGTCATTCAAAAGTCAGTTCAAACTATTTAAAGTTTTCTCCTGACTTTAGTCGTAGATTTACAGAACTCAGTCTTACAGATAATTATTAAAATTATTGTCTCTCCATAATGTTACTTTAGAAATAATATTGTAGATCAACCACAAAAGTAACTTCCATAAAAATGTCAGCTGTGCCTTTCATTCTTGTAGGCTTCAAAGGAAGAGATTTGAATTGCAGTTCGGTCGGAATAAAACACTGAAGCCGGTGTAGCTACTGCAAACCTCCCATTTTGTCCCTGGCTTTCCTAGAAAGTATGATCGAATATTTAGGACCTAGTTTTCCTAGAAAGTATGACCAAATGTTTAGGACCTAGTACTGCTGAATGTTTGGAAAATATATGTAATAGGAATCACACTGGTACTGCCTGCTCAGATACCGACCCACAGTATGTGTGCAAAACAGGGGAAAATCATTACACCAGATGATGAGTGAAATAATTTGTGGTTTTATCAAATAATTTATTTATAATCTGTAAATAATCAATTTATTTTCCTTTTTTGTAAACATTTCCCAGAAGACACTACCGGGAAAATAGCTGAATCGACACACACACACTCATTACTTTCTTATGGCTGTGCTATGCATCGTGCCTCCTTTGAGACAGCAATGTCCCAGAACAGCTACCCGAGGGTCAATGGTTCTGTGTTAGCTGCATTTCAGGAGAATCAGGCAGACTTTTTTTTTTTTTTTTTTTTCCTCTTTTCTATTTTGATCCATTCATAAATGTGTTACCGTTAAGGATTTTGAGGTTTGCACATATGTTAGCATTCGTATCAGTTTACATCACAAATTATTATCACTCTTGCTCACACAATATCAGCCCTGTACAAGCTATAAATATCTAATAGGAGTAAATGATGTATTTTGCTATTTCGCATTCATGACAGATGTCATAGTATCTGTGTTATACTGCAAATGAATACAAAGTGACTTAGTTTTGTGCTTGTCTGATGAGACTTGGAAAGAGCAATGGAAATTTGGATGGTTTCTGGTTTCATGGAGCTTGAGTACCGAACACTGTGGAAATGTCAGTGAACTAGTATCTACATGTTGGCGTGCACGTTCCAGTCAAAGAAATTGTGTTGTCATCTAATTTGCTAATTTGATTGATTTTGGAATTTATTAATTAATTTAGTTTGCTGCGGATTTGATCTCTTCTTGAGTAGAAGGATTTTTTCTGGCTGCTAAGATCAGTAGACCTACAGCATCTTGATGTGTCCTGACTTCATGCCAGAGGGAAATCTGGGTACAGATCAGGTTTTTCGCAATACGTTGTGTTCCATGAAAAGGAAGCCCCAACACGTGTCTTATAAGTCAGCCACAGTATGATCTGGCCAAGTCCCCAGTCTGACCTATAGGAGAACAAGTCTCTATGCAGAGAACGTGGGAGAGCACCTTCAATACTCGGCATAGACAAAGTCTATCTCATGCAACGTTAACAGCAATATTTATAACGCATTATAAAGTATGGACTGTGCATGAAGGACTGTTATACCAGCCACAGCAAGAGGAAGTTATATAAAACTTGCATAGTTTATCCCCCTTTGAGCAGAATGGCTTTAATCTAGCAGATGTTCCCCGCCTTTCTGACCAATAATAAATAGCTGGAAAGTGTGTCTTCATCTAGAGTATTCTAGTGCATCTTCTGAATCACTTGCGTCTACACTGTGGCTACTTTTCTTTTACCTTATGTGGATATTCACTCAATCGCTCACGGATTTTATATTTCTAGCAGGGCATATTAATCTTACCAATGTCTGAACTTGCTGGATCCAGTAGCGCTACCTTTGGTATTGGTTTTATGTGAATGCCTCTAATAAATTCCATCTATAAGCCTCACTCTATTCTTATAATACCTATATCTGTGAGTTAGCCTTCTAATGAACATGAAACTACCTCAGCAAGTCCATGACCTAAAAATGACCTGCAGTCATCTCATAAGCATTTGTGCTCAACCACATCAGAAGTTATTCTCCCTTTCCAACAACTTATAGACCAGTGGGAATAAGCAAAGCACTTTTCCCCATAATCCCTCGCATACAGGCTGGAGGCAAGCAGTCTCAAAAGGGTCCAAGGTTTCAATGCTTTCATCTTGGGGTAACGCAGAACTACTTAAGAGCTGCATTTCTGTCTTGCTCATTTTATTCATTTTAGGGATTTAATGCAAATTCCTGGCATCGTTTCAAAGCATGTTCTTTAAGTTAATAAAATTATAATATTAAAAGGAAAATAATAATGTATTCTCAGTGCTATAGCTCCATTGTGCAGATTGGTGGGTGGACCTTCTGCCAGGTCACCTTTGTTACATTTAATAGCAATCATAGATCTCAAAAGTTCATGCAAACTGTAGAAAATTAATAGCAATAAGATTAGTAAGTTCTAGTTTGATGGTATTTATTATTTTTTGTTTTCTTTGAAGATATTTGCTCCCTCTTGGAATAAACAGAAGAAACAAATAAGAAGAATGTTGTAACACGTTTACCAAAGTTAGGAGGCCTGAGTGTGGGATTCAAAGGTGGCAGTCTGTAAAACAGTGCTGTTTTTCTCATCTGATGCTCTAGGGAACTCTACTGCATTTCTGAACAAGGCAGTGGCACCATGTACATTGTGGATAGCAGCAGTACCAGCTCCTGACTGACAGCGGTTCCCAAATGCCTGTAGTGTCAACGCAGGTGATCTTATGATGCTCAGACCTCTGGTTGTTGACATTATGACATGGTGTAATAGCTAAATGCTTCTCTAGATGTCTGTATCAGATGAGAAAGTTCACTGTTTTTCTTTAGTCCTTGATCTTTGCTACTACTTTTCTGATGGATTTGAAACACCTATTTACAGAGCCTGCCTTAGAGCACCTGAAACAGAAAGGGATGTTTGTTACTGCTTCTCGACGGTAGGCCCTTCCAGAAAGGATTCCTCTGCATGAGAAAACAGCTAAAGACCTTTTAGAACCATTTCAAAAAACCCAGAGAAATATGGGATTATTAGACAACTGCATTTTATTCTCTCCTTGATGTGTTTTCAGAGATTAGCTCATCATTTCTTAATTCTTTGTTCTCGCTCTCCTCAGGTTCAAAAGTCCTCGATGCCTATATGAGAGCAACTAAGGATGCTAATTTTGCTTTTTGTCTAGTAATAACCTTAGTTCTACCAAGCTTTTAAGACTCTGTAATTTGCATAACCTTTCTTCAACAGCAGACAAAAAGAGAATAAAGCCCTAATTTGAGAGCCAGCCTTTCTAAGATTAAAGGAAAAAGAAACTATATGCTTAAATTGTCAAAATGTTTCTGCAGAATGGGTAACTATTGAAATACTTCAAGTTAAAACTTAATCTTCTTTCATCTTTCTTCATATCATCACCTGTATTACTGCTAGGGTGGAAATTTTTCTCTGTTTGGATTGTTGTACCAGAAGTGGTTTTATTTATTTACTAGATAAAATATCCCTAAAGGTCACTTGTCATCATGAATACGATTTGCAGCAATCTGACGGCTTCTTCCCTAGAAGTTTATCTCTCTTTATTGCCTTACTGGTGATTAAATAATTTTAGGAATAGAAAAAGCTAAAATACTAGAGTGAATCTGAAAATTCTAGCCGTTGGGGGTACCTTTAACACTTTAGGTGCTAAGTAATAAGAAAAAAAGACGCTAAAAATTTTAGCTGATGTAGCATTTAGGATATCATACATACTAGAACAATAGAACATCCATGTCTTACCTCAACAAAGTCATGCTGCGTTGTAGATATGCAGAGATGCTTGCAAATAATTTAGTTTCTGCAATTTACGTAAGTTAAATAAGATTTTCCTCTAACAGATGGAACACCTGTTACTATTGCCTAAGATACAGATTAGTATCCCTTTCATTTAATTTCTCTTTCAATAGTTATTTAATCTGTGTAAATTAATTTATAATCCCCTAAGCCTTATTTGTATTACGTTATTCTTTCTTTATTGATTGATCTATGTGGTTAGGATGTAGGTAAAGTTCTTTTCAATGTATTGTTGTGAACGCTTGCTTTTCCTGGGATGCTCCTGGTCCCAACTTAGGTGAGCGGTATGCCAATTTGTGTTTCTAAGGGGCCAGTGGCTAGAAAAGACACCAGAACCCTCTAAAATGATCTGGAGGAAGGATTTGCCTCCTACCAGTCAGGTTCTTTTAAAGACTATTTTTACAGTAGTTTGTATACATAAAACAAGAAAAAAAATTGCTTTTTGCTCTAACTTCAAAGGGAGTCTTTCTACCCTCAACTTCTTTTTGTAACAATGAAGTGCCTAAAATGCTAATTATTTGGGGGCTAGAAAGCGCCTCGCCAGCCACAGTACTGAAGAAATTCCAGTAGCAATAATTAAGTAATAATCCCATCAATTGCGCTGATTTCTCAAGCACTAACATACAAAGGGATCTGAATTGGTCATGGGTCCCCACAGTTGTAATGAGAAAAATATTTGAAATATTATATTGTTAGCATAAGTTTCACAGCAGTAAAGGAAAATATCTTGTTCCTGGCCCCCACATGATGGAAATCTGCTTTGCACTATAGAAATCTCTGAAGTTTCATGGAACTGAGGCCTTAGACCTTCCTAGCAAGTGTGGCTGTGAGGGTCTCCATGTCCCACAGCCACATGGCAAACTTACTGGAAGTGGGACATTTCGTATACTGTAGGACTGAGCAGTAGACATGAGGACATGCTGACATGGCACACTGTGAGCAGACATGCACTCACCCACGGTCTGAGCTGACCAAGTGCCACGTCGCTGTGGTCAGTGTGGCACTGAGCCCGTGCTGACACCGTGGGGAGAGGCAAAGCACGCTACCTCTGCTTGGCACTGTGCGAGCACCGTCACAGCTTTGGGCAGCTTGCAGCATGGGCACAATGAAGTGGTGGTTTTAAGGTCTCACGGAGGTAAGACATAAGACCTCAAAATAACACCTTTACTTGCTGGTGTTATCCTTCCAAAGATTTACGTCCTCAGCTTAGCTCTGCACAAGTTTGTTGCAGGAGGAAGGAACGAGGGGACTCTGTCTCCTACCTCATGAGCCAACACACGTGCAACATGGGGACGTCCCATCACACCCAGGTTAAACCTACTTCTGGCCATGCAAGAGCCTCACACAAGGGTTGAGTTGAGGTAAAGGCTTTGCATTTCCCCTCCGTGCGGTTTGAGTCGGGCACGCTCTGAGCTCCATTGTGCTGACTCTCCCAGAGCAACAAAGCATTCGAGCTCAGAAGTAAGGGGGAAATTTCAGGGCTGCTAATCATTTTTAGAGCACCTGGGTGTCAAAATTCCTCTGAAAATTGTAGCTCAAATTTTTGTATTGCCTAGAAATTCCAAAACTACTTTTGTAATATCAATGACTTATTCTGTAGGGAAAAAGAGCTGACTCCCTTAGAGATGTGTATTCTGATATTCTTTAGTAATGACATCTAGAGAGTTGAACCTTCAAATATGGCAATATTAGTGTGTTAGTGTGTGTGAAAAGCCAATGGCTCTTTTCTCACCTATGTGTATTATCAGGACTGTTTCTACAAGGAAGAGAATATGCTTTCAATTATTGCTCTAATCTCCCATGTGGGCAAGGGAGTGGGAGAAGTCTCTCTTACACATAAAATGTTGGACTTGTAGTCTCATAACATTCAATATTTACAGAATTCATCCTGTAAATCAAAGCAATTTTTTCAGTTCTGTGCTGTACATTGTTACATTTGCAATAGTTCATTTCATCCTTCTATATATTTTCATATAGTCCCATGCTCCTTTGGGGAAGCTTGAACCTGAAAAAATGTACAGGGGAATATAAATGATCTGCCCTTTTCCAGCTGACTAATGTGAGCCATAAAACACTTTAAAATACAAAGGAGACTTAACATCTGGTCAAGTTTACTCATCATAAACACACCTGAATGAAAAGTACTTCTTGTTCTGTGGAGCAGAGCCAAATGAATGATAGACTCAGACAGACATTTCGTGTTGTTATATGCAAGAGCTCTCTTCTTGCATTTCAATGTCTAAATTAGAGGTAACTCGATAGTAAAATATGCAGGTAGCCTCAGGACACATCATATATTCTTTTATTCTGAAAACTTTCTATAATTAAAAAATGAAACCTAATTGTAAACTGCCTATTCTTTTTCTAAAATGTCAAAGAATTGATGTTTTTCAATGTCATTGTCAAGTCAGCCCAATAACAATGTCAGGTCTGGAGCAGTGATGCAAAATTTGTTTTCTTAACAAAATTTATGCTTCAGCAACTTTCTATTTGGGAAGGAAAAAAAAAAGGCAATATTAGAGATGGCTAAATCTGACATATTAGCCTTAGTATCTTAATGGCTTTCATTGTGGCTTTCCTGGTGGTATTAGTTGTCCCGCTACAAAAATACAGAGCTAGATGACAAACTTTTCTCCTTTTCCTAAATCTTTTCCATGGGCAGGCGGCTGACAGCTCGCCAGCACCGCCCTCCGTGCTCGGAGCAAGCAAACAGCCTCAGCCAGCGGCAGCAGCTCGGCGGGAGCAGCAGAAAGCTCGGAGGGACCAGGCGAGCGCAGGCTGAAGCGGTGACTGTGCCCAGGAGGGAAGGATCCCTTCGTGTAGGGTTTTGTAGCCCCTCTGAGCAAAGATCCGGAGATGCTCTCCATGGGGGGAGAGGGCTGCCGAGGGGATGCTCAGAGCTCGCTGCTGTGGTTGGCGTTCCCCCGCGGTCGTTTTCTGGCATTCAGGGATTTGATCTCGTAATGCTGCTGGGTGAAATGCATCCTTGTGCTTCAGCAAAACCCAGTTTCTGTAATTGGTAAGGCCATATCAAGTGGTGATTATGTCTGGGGAGAAAGAAAAAGAAAGATAAATCACTTTTTCTAGTTAGATCTCTGAGATATCTTGCTGGAGTCAGGTTCCCCTGGCATAATTCATGCTGTTCACGAGCAGCCCTGCTGAATTCATTGGGACTGTTTGCAAACTAATGTGCTACTCAACATGAGTAAACATGCCTGTGTCGGGCCTTGTATAAATACAAATCAGCCTGGAGACTGTAAAGTAACTACAAACAAGATTCCTTTACTCCAGCCCAGGAGCAAAAAGAGAAATGGAGAATGGTTCAACTGCTTTCTTTCCTCCCTCTCGACATAGGAGATGGCCAATATATAAGTACCTCTCTGGAGATTGCAGTGTATTATATAGTACCTATTTCCATTAAATCCTGAGTCTATACTAGCAAGAAAGACCTTATCTTTCTTCAAAGAAAGGTTACACGTCTGCTGCTGTAATCTGCATTTCTTCCTGCCCGTCTTGAGAATCGCTGCTGGCATTTAAATCCCCTGTGCAGGCAACCGTGTTGCTGATGCCTCTTTACTGCAACAACACCGTTAGGTCTGGTTCTCCCCGTCCTGCTTTCATCAGCTGCCTTTTGTCATTCTGATCATAAACTCCAGGGACAGGGGCTTTAGTCTGTGTTTTGCAACCCGGCATCATGCAGATTTGGTCTGTGACTGAAACTTAGAGTTATACAAGTAACACATCTAAAATTCAAACCCCTAACATTTTATTCTTTTTTTGTTCTCAGAGGAATAATAAAAAAAAAGAGCAGAAAGTTTCAACTTGTGTGTATTTTGTAAAACCTTAAGAAAACAACCTTATATGGCCCCAACCAAGTTGAACAGTATTCTTTAAAAAAGAAAACAGTCCTAAATTAAGAGTGGAATTTTAGCCTCAGCTTTGAATTTCCTGGCTTTTGTTGGTTTGTTATATACCCTCATTATTTCAGCGGTGTGTTGTTTTTGGTCTGACTAATATTTAGAAATTGTTCCATCCAACCTTTAGATGTCTACTGTTTGAGAATGATTCATTTCACTTTGACTTCATGAACAAAATTTGTACAGCGGGTCTTTTTCCTGCCGTTGGTGTGTCTCTCCCTGCTCCAGACTCCATTTCGTTCTGCCGTAACAACCTGTGCGGTTGCCTTGCAGCTTCGGAGCAGTGTGCGTTTCAGACTGGGAGCTGTACCTTTGCAGGGATGTGGTTTAGGGAGACAGACAGTCATTTTGCTGGCCCGGGATGAACAGCCTGAATGAAATACACCAGCACAGCGGTACAAGTTGGTACTCAGATGGGATGCTGGCAGCAATTCTCAACTCAAATACTGAGTTTTTTTAGCGGGGTTTGAATAAATACTTGTGAGAATAAGTGAAAAAAAATGAAAAAAAATAGTGGAAATATAATTTAAAAACCCCTTTACAATACATTTATTTTAAAATTAGTAAATAATTTGTCGAAGGTGAATACCATAGGTTTGCACAATAGTAACTGTGCAATAGCAGCAGTGATTTGGGCTCCCTGGCCCACTGGGTAGACTGCTGTCAGTGTTAGAAAACCACTGGTATATCGCTTCCTGGTATAATTGTCCTGAACCAGCACGAAGTGCTCTGTTCTTTGGCAGTAAATTATGGATAATCCTCTAATTTAAGTTTACGAATGCCAGGAATCATGTAGTATCCAGAAGCAGCAATTTTAGAGAGCGCCAAGAGGTACAGTGTCTTCCTGATATGCATAACCAAGGCAAGGATAAAACCATGTGGCAAGCCTGAACCTAGCCTTCCTTAGCCCGTCCTGCTTGTCGTAAAGGGCTCTGTGCAGCAGCTCACATCCCGGGAAAGAGAGGAAGGATTGCCAGGGCGCAGAGTGGCCAGTGCAACCCGCACTGCCAGCGCCTTGTATCCATCTCCCTCTCCTGCAAGGAACTGCAGGGCACATATACCCTCTGCCATACCCCGCTCTTGTAGTGACAGTCAGGATGTCAGTCCCATGTTCTGTTCAGTAAACTGTACCGTGCCCCTTTTTTCAGAATTTGTTTGGAAGCTGAGGACAACTAAAAGACAAGTTAGGCGACCAACAACTTAATTGTCACAGTTAGAAGGAATATCTGTAATGTGTTACACCAGAAATTAATTAAATCTGTTACAAAAGCCTCCATTAAAGAGATGCTGCTTGCAAAGAGTGATGTAGAACAACAGAGTGGGACATGGGAAAAAACAGAAAAGAAATAAAAGCAGTGAAATGTGACTATTGCTGCTGCAGAGATTTCCCTATTTTTTATTTGAAAAGATCCATTTATAAGGTTCTTACAAAGGCAGAGAAACAATTTTTTTTTTTTTGGTGCAATTTGTTTTGCAGAGATATATTTCCAAAATCTTTCAGTATGCCTGATATTAGTTTCTAAGCCACAATCTTCAGAGTAAATGTCACATGGAAAAAAAATTTCTTGCTGGTTAGGCATGGGATTTCTCCTGGCATTGCATAATATCAAGTCTTGTGATCTATTTACATTTAAACCTTGTAAAATGAATGAATGAGCCAACACAGTGGGCCCTTGTCTGTTTGCAGAATTTCTGAATTACACTGATTTTCTTATTTAATTTTTAATGACTGTAAGGGTTCAGTTTTAACCAAGATTTAGTTTTCAGCAATGTAAATTTTTCTTAATACTAACAACAGATGTTAGCAATATACCCACATTCAAGAACACATTTTGTATGTGACCAAACTCAATGTAATTGCCACATCATTTGGTAAATTGGCATTACAAACAAGTCTCAGGGGAAGTAACGTGACTCCTTCTGTATGTCGTCACTTTTGAAACTTCCATGGTAAAGAATCAGTGCTTAAAGCTCTTCTTTCTATACTGACATCTCAGATGAAAAAGCTTGTAGTTGGGACTTGCTATTTCCCAAGAACCTTGTATAGCCTTGTTTTACTGCTACAAGTGCACTTTCACATGGGACAAGCATTTGTGTCGGGTTGCCTTGCCAACAAGCCTCGGTATCTGCCTCTTACGGAGCTAAGTGTGCTATATCATGCATTTAAATAGTGGTGGACTGTGGAGAAGTAACAGTAGAGAACTTAACTTTTTTGTCACTTAATTAGTCCCAATATAGAAGTCGTGTAGTTTCATGGTAGCTGTTAGAGCTCTCCCATCACTGTGATTATTGCCCATGCCACTCCAGACTGAAAATATTAAACAGAAACAGCACTTTTAGTTTCTCTGGCTAACATAATCCATCAAATTACCTCTATCTGCCACTGATGCTATTCCAACTTTATTATATTACAAGTAAATGTGTTTGGAATGATGTCTGGTTATCAGCATTTTGTCATTAGAGGAGAGAAAAGAAGACCAATGGTAGACAGATATTACTATCTAGACTGTAATGAGTCCCTCAGGAAAGTTTAAGGGGTAATTGTAACAAGCCTCTGCATGGACCAAAAAAAAAATATTAGTCAAATTTCGTCTGTTCTCCAAGTTCCTTCTTTCTTTAAACTGTCAACGCTTTCCATGCTTTTTGGCTCCAAATGCCTGTCTTCATCTCAGCTAAGCTCCGTATAGCTTTTTACTTCCTTACAAAGTTTTCAAAAAGCTTAAGAGGCTTCTTAAAGTGTCATTTTGTATGTGGTAGTAAATCCAGCTGAACTGGATGCACTAATGAATTTGTCAGAGTATTTATATGGAAGAGATGTGGGGAAAAAGTTCACGCTGTAATCTGTGCATCTCTAACGTGGAAGTATCTGCCAAAACCGAGAGCTTGGTGTCCCTACCTGACTAATGTCTTTCTACAGAAAACATCTGATGGCTAACACTAGAAATGGACCCTTTGTTTAAGGCTATGGGTATTGAACACCACCTAGAAAAAGGGATCAAATGTATGATTTCATCATGGACAGTTTTACTTTTTATTTTGCTACAGGAAAATTGAAGTCTTCATTTTCATGACTATTTAAATAACTCTGTCTCCAGTCCCAAAATATTTTCCAGTTCAAATAGTCAGTGAAATAAAGAACGCTCCCTTTGATGGAATAAAGATGGTTTCCTGTTCTAGGTGTGTTCTTTTAGGTGTCTGCTAGGACACCTAAGCCCGTTTCTACAGCTGACTTGGGAAAAGGGCAATTGCAACAGCCAAACACCCATTTATTTTTTCCATGTTGTTTAGTGTCCTTATATTACTCTCAGTACTTAAGACAAAGAGAGACAAGATAGTATTAGGAACATACAGAATATTGAATATTAACATGTGATACCAAACAAGGAAATAAATATTCTCTGAGGTAGTGATAGGAGGCATATAGTGGGGAACACTGCGATGAAATTCAGAAAAGTTTTGGTGATAACTATTAGGCATGGCATAGTGTCCTGGAAGATTGCTAGAATACTCTGGTTCTTGGTGTGTTTAAAGATGGTCTGGGGGATCTATTATAAGGCTGAGGTCTTATCTAAGCTCCTTGATTAATTTGTTAAGTTTTTTTTGTCCTGTGGAAATAATGTGCTGAATGTGAGCTACCAGGTGTTACTTGGTACCCACTAACTATGGTGCTTGTCCAAGGTGGACATTAGCTCTGTGTGACTATTGGAGTTCACGACCAATGTTTATTCCTTACATGACACAGAAGAAGTGAATTCCCAGGGAATTATTGGATCCTGCTCCATTTTTCCTAGAGCAGCTCAGACCTGCTGAATGCTGCTGAGCAAACCCACCTGTAGGATAGGGTGGAAAAGCTTGCAAACTCCTCGCCATTTCAGGCCAGTAGAGAAAGAAGCCAGAGAGCTGTCAATATTTATATTTAGACCCAGAAGTGCCTATTTTTCTTTTTTTTTTTCCTCTTTTCTTTTATGAGGGGAGACCAGACTGGGCGAGTCAAAAACTTGTTGAGCTTAGGACAAAAATAGCACATTTCTCTGCATTTTCTTTTTCTTCTCTCACAGTTTCTTCCATTGACTTTGGTTCAGCTCTCACTGGACCAACAAGCTCTAAGAGCTCCTATAAAACTCTAAAGTAAAAAAGAGTGTGCCTGCCAGGTGGGATTTTTTTTTCCCAAGTGCTCACAGCTCTAATTTTCACCACATGTGAACAAGTGTTTGCAGTCTTAAAGATGTGTTGAGTAATTGCACATGCGAGACATCTTCTCTTTAATGTTCCCAGTGTGTTCAAAGCTTTTCCGTGAGAACACCCCTGTTAACAATGGAGTTGTGGCCTTTAGCTTATGCTTAAGTGGGTACTGCTTTGTGTTGAAGTATAATTGGTAGCACTTGCCTATTCTTATTCCCTTAGCTTAGCTAATGAAAGACACTGCTATAATCTACTTCTCTCAGGATCAGGGTCTGAGCCTAGAAAATCTCTCTCTACAAGGTGGTGGAAAGTCTTCTGCAACCACCATTACTGTAGGTACCATTTCTTTTTGTATCAAAATAGGAAACAAGGAGGCTTGTAACCTCCTCTGTTGGGTGAGGCTGTAAGATGATGTGCTGCTTTTACACACCAATAAAAGGGAAGACCTGGCTATGAAACCACCCTCTTTCCATGCACTGATAACAGGGAGAGGGATGACTTAGGTGATGTTGTTTCAGTGCATCACCATCCAAAAACCGTGTCTTAGGGGAATCTCTCATAGGCTGCTTGAATGTCCTGTAGGACTGAGTCCGGCCACCATCTGCAAGAGAGTAAACCAAAGAGGAATGGGTTTGGAGGGCTGATAGAACTGTGGGACACAAATGAAGTACAAATGGTAGAAAATGAGATTTGAAAGCAGGTGAGGGAAAAAATGTAATTGCTCTGAGATAGGACTCAGATACCAACCATGTTTTCTTGGTTTCTGTAGGTTGCTATTCTCCTACCCAGTAATTCTGTGCCAAAGTGGTACTGAAATGTGTATTACCTCCAAAATTGACTGCCTTTAATCATTGCTGGAAGTGGGATTAAAAACAATGTATTGTTGAACCTCATGGTGAGAAAACTGTAACTATTCTCTTTTCCTTCATTGGTCTGAAAATGTTGTATAGTCTAGGGTTTTATTTGAAATAACACATGGTAAATAGCCTGGTAAATGTTTTGTAAATTTTAGGAGCTATAATTAAAAGTCATTTACTCCTGGTTATTTCTGGAAAGTGGCTGACGATAGCCTGTTCTGCACTGCCCTCTGCACGGGGGAGCACTGAGCCACCCTTCTCTCCTTTCTATGCTTGGAGGAGCATCAAAAGTGCCTACAACAAAGATATGGTTTTTAAATCCAAGCAAATGAGCTGCAAGCACCACTTACATTTATGTTTTTGTAGTGATTGATAGTTTCGGTCAAGACCACCACCCCACTGGGCTATGTGCCGTACAAGGAAGGCGCAGTCCTTGTCTCACAAAATGTCGTTGACTTGAATCAGACACAAAATAGAAGTTGCACAACTGTGGCCGAGCAGCCATGTCTCGGAGCAACCCTCACCAACAAATTTGCAGGCTGAACCCCTCCAGCAGGTCACATATACAGAAGTGTGTGAGTGCGTTCCCCCTTTGAGCTAACACAGCTGCTCTTTAAGCTGCAAATGGAAATGCTCATGCTTCTCGGATCCAGAGGCCTCTGGTTCAATCTCTATAGATAAACTCTCTGGAGATGTGCTTACAGTTACAGTGTAACTCAAGGCAGGAGAAACAAGTGAGCACTTTTAGATTATCAACACCCTCAGAAAGAAATCTGTTCATTAGAGTTATGACAGGCCCAGTGATTCATTAGTTGGAAAGAGGTTAATATGCATTTGTAGATATAAAACAGAGCTGATCAGAACAGATTGAGTTCCCTCAGTAGTAGCTTATTACCAAAGAATTAAAGGTTGCAGTGGGATCTGCATCTAAAATTGGAGGAAACTGCTTGGCCAGAAACACTTTGGTGCTATTATTGTTTTTAACTTGAATTGCTCTTTTCCCTTGTTGGTATTTGCTCTATGATATATGTGTGGAGAGCAACTGTAACACTTCTCCAGAACGGTATAAACTTGTCATATTAAATTTCACTTGGAAATTAAAAGGTTTCTAATCAGCAGAGCAGCGAAGTTCTGGAACAACCTTCCAGGAAAAATGGAGGCCAATAAATTTAACCATAATGAAGCCTGAACAGTTTATAAAAGGGATTATGTGACATAGTCCTTAGGATATTAGGGGACTGAAATTGATGATCTATGCTGCTCATTTTCCGAACTGTATTCCTATGTCTGGATATTACAGCCTTTCTCTCACAACACATTTTTGCAGATAATTCTGTGATCATTTCTGCGTGAAGAATACCGGACAGTAAATCCCAGACTACCTTTTTACGGTGCCCATATTTACAGCTGCTAAATTTTGGTTTAAAAATATATGCCATGTCAAATTATTTTAATGTTACTTCTTTATGCAGGCAATTGAGGTTGTTGTTACAGGACTGAAGGGAATCTAACATAACACCAGACCAGCTGTAGCAGGTTAGAGGTCCAGTTAACCCAGTACCTTGTCTCCACCTACGGCTGAAAGAAAAGACTTAATGACCAGAGCAAGACACTGGTAGTAGTTCTTAGAAGTACTTTCCTAACTTCCAACAATTTGATGCCTAGGGGCTTCCCAGAAATCAGATCTCGTTCCTCTGGGCTTCCTAAGCCCTCCTCTGATTTTTCTTCTCCGCATTCAAGCAGCCACTTTTTTAACACATGAAGACTTTTGACACCCTGGTGCAAGGGCTTCCACAGCAGAGCTGCGCACTGCATGGAGAAGCATCTCCTTTTGATGCTGCCTGCTTGCTTAATTTCACAAACAGAGCACAACAGTGAGTATCCAGCCTGCTGCAGATGTACTCTCTCATACTGCCGTTCAGCCGTCTCTTTTCCAGGTTGAACCATCCTGATCTGCCTGCGCAAAATCCAGCCTTAGCTTGATTATCCTTGCTACACGTATAAGGACCTTTTTCTTTTCTGTTATATCCTTTCTGAGACAGGGAGGCACAAAAGCTACAAATAGCATTCAAGATTCACGTGCACCACAAATTGATAAGTTGACATAAAGATGTTCTTTCTTTGTTTTGTTCTCTATTCCTTTCCTAACATCCTAACATTCATTTTTCTTTTTTCAATAGCTGCTGAGTACTGAGCTATTTTCATAGAACTTTCTATTCTGATCTCCAAATCTCATGCTTGAATGGCTTTAAGCCCATTGCTTAAGACTTTTTTTTTTTTTATGTAGTCCTAGGTTATATTTTAGTAGAAAATATTTCCAGTGTCCCTTACCATTAATGGAAGCTGCTCTTGAGCATGAATGTACACTTTCCCCTCCATTAAGAGAGAGACTCGGTCCTAATTCAGCCTCCAAACCCCTAGTCGAAATTACCTATCTTGGCTTCTAGTTTATGTCTATGTCTGTTTCCCATTATAAAACAAGATATAATCTCTATCTGTCTACAATTTCTGGTTGCCTCAGCACAGCACAGCTGCATAAGGGTTACAGGTCTTGTTACTTGTTGGAGATCCAGCTAATCGCTCTAGCTATGGAGAGTATCTTCTTAGTAGCATGGGAAACCTGGGACGTTATCAGGACTTTGTTCAGAGACCAGCTCTGAAATGAACCATTTTTCAAAACTTTTTTTTCCCCCAAAAGTGAAGTTAAATAATTCACAGTCTTTGTAAAAGGAAGAAAAAAACCAGGCACATTTGGGGCCTTTTCTTAGATGTTTTGATCCTCATAGAAACAATGGATTTCAATGTTTACTGTCTGTGTTATTTAGGTTACTGGAGAGTGCATTTATAAGCAAATGCAGGAGTTTCCCACCAACAGTGGAGTCTATGGGAAATAATAATAGTAGTCCAGAAGGTCAGCACATTTTCTTCTTCTTACTTAGATTTATTTAGTCTTTACCACTAATTGCCATCCATTTTTGGCTGCTAATGTTAATTTGTGGCTGTCTTTTTCCTCTAATCTCCTAATTCCCTGAGAGATTGTTTCATATAGTTGGGTCAGTAGTTTACATATTTTATCTAGAAACTCATAGTGTTCTTTTCTTATTCTAAACAGCTAGTGAAGTAAAATGGGAACTGGAGCAGACACACATGACCTTCCCCAAAAAGCAAGCTCCACTGATTTTCTGCATTGCTAGCAAGTAAATCAGAGTGAGCTGGCTAGCTGAAACTCTCGAGTTTTTATCCTTATTTGTTTTATGACCTTACAAAATTCATATGACCAGTGCTGACCATCCACAGAAGGAGCTAATTAATAGGGTGTCATAAGGCTTAACCAGTGCTTGTTACAGCTTCTTTAACCCTTGTTGGAAAACTGTTGTTCAATACAATTGTGGTCACTGACTGACATTTCTGTATGCATTTCTCCACCTAAGGCAATAGTGGCATTTTTTTCAGGGATTTTTCCAACTATGGCTGTGAAGATTAAGTATTCCTGAGTGAATACAGCTTAATGTTATTAATTACAAAAGACAATATAAAAAAAAAGTAGCTTTTTTCACTGCTCTGGTAAACATGACCCTATGCACTGCCTATGGAGAATTTACACTTACAAAGTTTCTTTGAATAAGAAAACCTAATGGTATGAAACACATAGGAGTACGGTTGCAACACCCAGCTAATATTTTAGATTATCTAATAGTTCCTGATTAAGTTTACCTTTTAGATACCTCTATCACCTGTGGATATTCAGTCTTTCCCTTCTGTATTTAAAATGACATGCAGAATACCAGACACAGACAAAGCATTAGTCCTTGTGCAAAATGCTCAGCTCCAAATTGGTCGAAGGAAATCATCGTGCATGAAGGCAGGTATCAGCAAACAGTTTAAACAGTGATATTGATGTAAGATTATAACAGAATGCAAGATTTTTAAAAAAATTGTAAAGCTTGTGGACTGTTTTGTAATCTTTATAGCCATCTAAGTCTGCTAGTGTAGCAGCAAGTGTAAAACGCTTTCTACTTTGCTGTCAATAGTGACACAAACGGCAAAGCCTCTCACACTCAAGCGATCTATATTTAAGACTTCTCACGTCATTGATGTAGAGCAATGTTTGGCTGTTGGTATTCATTTGTAAGTAGCACTAACAAAAGATCATGTTTAATTCAGTCTTATAAGCTTATACTCTCTTCCACATTGGTTTGTATTCTCCTGCTGAAGTTGGTGTAGATTACTATGTAAATGTGTGTGTCTAATATTGTCAAAGAGGAGAATATATCGACCCCATGTTTATTCAAAGAGAACAATAAAGTAAGTTGCTGTTTTCTTCACTGGAGGAAATGTCCTGAGAGCTTTGAAATAATAATTTTTATATAATGAATCGATCTGTTTTCACAAGGAAAGAAATTTTCAGTTACAGTTCATTTTTCCCCATAAAAAAACCCCAAAAGCAACCCCAAAACAACAGCATGTACGCAAGTTTGTGATTGCATTTACTCTCATAAACAAACCAGCACTGCACATCCTGCGGGAGGTAGACCACCCAAATGAATATTCGAGAGACACGTTTGCAAATTCCTTTTGTAAAGCCAAAATTTTGACTGAACTTTTAGGAACTTGACTTTTTGTGCTGCTGGAAAAAACAGTGCAGCTCTTTGGTGCGTGCTGAGGGAGAGATGCACAGATGCTCTTTCCTGAAGGATTTTCTTAGTTGTCAGTGCTGTTATTTAACGACAATAACAAATGATAACATTTTGCACTTCTGCAGTCACTTTAATCCAAAGAGCACCAAATGTGCTCAGAGAGACTCCTCTAGAAGAAACCATGGGTACAACTGCAAAGGGCAGGTTTTCCCCAGCTAGGATGAGCTGGACTAAGTCCATTGGCCTCAACAGCGAGGATGTGCTTCTGTACAGATGTCTTAACTTAAATCAACACAGACCCAAACCTGAGGAAAAGCAGTGGCAGGAATGTGGCCTTAGTGATGGGATTACTGACAGAGCTGATAGAAATATATAAGGAAAGTACAGCGTTATCTTGAAGTCTATTTATCATATTTATTATTGGATAAATGTTCAAAAAGGAGAAGGCTTTGAAATTTGGTAGGCAGTAGCCTATCTAGAAGATTGGAAAATTGCCATGTTTTTTTCATTTCTGCAGGTTAATGTAAAGGAAAGGTGAATCTTTCAACGCAAATGAGAAATTAGCCTGTAACCTATTTGGGACAGAACCGATGTTTTTGTATCTTGGTCAGCTATATTAGGGCAATTGTGTTCTGGTTTGAGGTCTCTCTGCATCACTCCATGAAAATAAATAACAGCAATAATCAAGGAGAAAGGATAAATGGTTTGCTTTTGATTTTTACTGCTGGAAAAAATATGAGTGCAAGTCTAAAAAGGCCCTGCACTCAAAGGGACCTTGTAAGAAAACATTCGAAGTGTTGCACAGTGCTACAGCTCCTCTCTACCATCAGACGTGACCCTCCATTCACGGTAGGACCTGAAGTGATAGCAGCTCTTGTGCTGGGCAAGCAGTTACTGAAAGATCTAGGAGTCTAAGATGGGGAAGAGCAACTGTGGGGAAATTCATAGAGCCATTTTCCTTGCTCTTTGGGTTAGGTTTTCCATGAGCATTCATGTGTCTGACTACTCCTTATTACAGAGAGATATTAGGGAGGGGACTGTAAGTGTGGGAATGTGGGTGTTTAGTGCGTGTGACTGCACTTTGGTAAGCCATTTACAGTATTTATACCAGAATTATTCATAAAGCTCCTTGATCTGGATTATCAGTTTTCTTTGTGAGGCAAGTAGAACCAGAAAGAGAGTGAGAGGTTCAGGTTTTCTCTTTTTATTGCTTCGATTTCAGCAATTGCTGTTCTATACAGTGTAGATGTTGAAAAGACAGGCGATTAAAGCAGGCATGCGCCAGCGTGACGTTATCTGATTCAGGGATGTAGTAAAAGAATTAGACACCACCCTGGTGTGAACTGGGACACTGGGACGGCCCCAGGCTGCAAGCCAGGAGTGCACAGCGCACGACAGCTGCTCCGTGCTCCGGGGTCTCTCCTGCATCCAAAACCTTTGTGCATTTGGGCGTTTCTGCTTGCCAGGCTACTCGGCTGTCTGCAGCGCCAGTGCCATATTGAAAAATGCACGAGTTCTCCATGTCAGGGCGAAGGAGCAGAGATCAAGGGCAGCCTAAAGCTGCTTCTATTTACTCAGAAAGCCTATGCCACCTTCGGGGCCAGACAAGTGCAAGGAGGTAGCGCAAACCTGGCTCATATTTTCAGAAACTGCTGTGCTTGAAACCTGGTGAAAAAACCATCCAAGTCCATCACTTCTGTCAGGTCCTACTTAGCGAAGCACAGGGATGAGCTTCCAGATGAGGATATTTTCTTTATGAGGCCCTTGGTGCAGCTTTGGTTTTAATATTCCTTTTGATTATAGAGTAACCCACTGTTTCTGAGTAAATTTATTTGTTTTTCACTTTTCATTCCTTTTTCTTCAAAGGCTGGTTCATGTTGATATTACCTGTAGAAGAAATTGAAATAGTTGATGTACATTGAGGGCTACACAGAATCATATCAAGTTTTCTGGTTATAGCAGTCTTGATTAAAATCAAAATGAATATACAGGTGAAAAATGTGATGTAAGAGTTTGCATTATTCAAATGGCTCCTTTTTTTTTTTTTTTAAATGAGCTTTAACAGGATTATATATGTATGTTTTATAATATTGAAACTGGCACACTATTCAAACCTAAAAAAACTTTTCATAGTTGTAGTTAATTATTTCTACTTCTTTGAAGCTTAAAATATTTTCACCATATGGCAAGCATCTCATTTTTCCTATTTTTCTAGTGGAGATTAAATTAAAATGGTTATTTTGTTTAGCAAAAACCTTCAACCTATCTGTGCTGCAAGTCAAGGGTTCTGTAAGCTTGTTCTTTGCTATCATCTCGTATTTTTCTTAACAGCTTGCTCCAAAAGCTGGTGAAGTCAAGAAAGCTATTCTCATCATCTTCAGTAGGCTTTGGATCAAGCTCTGTGAGAACAAGACAGTTCTCCATTCCTGCTGCGAAGCCAGTGACAGAACCACAATACATCGATATTATCATAGCTTCCACAAATATAGTGGCCATGTGCCACATGGTGGGTGGTCTTTTATACCAGCCAGAGAGAAATTAAGCCAGCAGGCACATAAAATGACAGTGAGACAAGAGGTGTTTTATACCCTAATTCTCGGAGGAGACTGACTTGTTGCCTAGATTGTCTTGTTTAATCCATTCCATAAAATAGGCATACCGCTTATCCCTCCACGGAGCCTGCTTGCTTAAGCTTGGATTAAATATGTCTTCTAGGCTGGCATCTTAAACTGGATTGAAGACTTTGAAACATTTTTAATCACTGTGGATCTTTGCAGTGGTAGGCTGCTCCCACTACTGAAATGTTCACCTAACAGTCTGCAAACTGTAGGGGAAAAGGGACTTTTTGCGCCTGCTTGGAAAGCACTAAAAATATATTCAGGTTAGTGATGATAGCATTGTGCAGCACCTCTCCATGAAACAGTCAAATTTTCAGAAACAACTAGCAACTTTTATATCACAAAACTGATCAAAAATCAAAGAAAAACCTGAAACATTCTGAATGCATCATCTGCTGTTTATTTACATGAGATCAACGTTCCTGTAGAAGGAAGTTATGCCAAGAAAACAAGTAAATTCCATATCTTGCTGCTAAACAAATCAGCCTAACTCCCAACTATAACCTAATTTAGGTTATCTAGAGGAAAAGATTGCAATAAGTGAAAGAGTCGTCACGCCACAAGACAGATGATGCCTCCTAGATACATTAAAGAACACCTGGGAACAGGATAAAATTCAGTGTTTCTAAGTCCCTTATAGCTATTTACAATGCAATTCTTTCTACAAAACAAATTGTTATCACCAATCCATTACACCATTTCATTTAGACACAAAGTCATACTTTTCTTGTAAGAAAACATTCTTATTGTTAAATTTAAAGATTCCAGTTCCTAAAGCTCATTCCTCATTGGAAGCAGGTAAGCAACCTATGGAACTTAACTAGACCTGCTCACGTGCTCTTATTCAACCACATGCTTTAACTGCCGTGCAGAAGTTGGGCCAAAAAAAGCAGGTTTATATGGAAATGAGAGAACCTTAAAAAGTTCTCATCTAATTCACCTTTCGTTGTAGAGTTGTTTCGTAGCTCCATGTCTTGGCTTCATGCAAGAAGTCTTGGTACTTTTCAAGTGGGGTTCAAACCTGCTACCTACACCAGAATTTTATGCTGAGACTAAAATTAGGAGGCACTATTTCATTTTATGCATTGGAGTGTCCTGAATTGTGTAACCCTGCCATGAATACAACATAAACTGTGATGTTTGTAGATTCCAGATTCATGCCTGGAAAAAAAATATTTGCTACAGGCAAAGAACCACTCAGCAGGGAGAGAGGAGCTTTGGATTCCAGTCTCTGGAGGAATGTTTGTTTAAGGAAATTTAACCCAGTTCCCTAAAAATCAGTTCTTACAGTCCTGTGTCTATATGTCTCTTCATCCATCAATCTACGGAATAATTTTGAAACCATTGCCCTATCACCACAAAACTTGACAAGAGGCTAGAAATCCCCACGGTAGAAAATTTCCATATAGCATGAAAAATGACTGGTTTGGTAGAGGAGAGAAAGTCACTGCAATAGCTCCACAAGGAGAAAGGCAAAAGCTGAAGCTTACCTGGCTGGCAGCTAAAGCAGACCAAGTAGAAATCTGGAGTCCAACGCCTCTGTTGAAGTCTGAAAGAATTATGGCTATGAATTTGGCATTTAGAATAAATCCCTACCTTTTCTAAAGAAAGATTTCCTTTTTTTTTTTTTAGATTTTTTTGAACTGATAATAAATATTTTTGTTACTACAGTATGAAAGCTTAGATTGCGCTTGACGTAGTGAGTGAAACTGTGTTTCCATTTAATGCAGTGGGAGTTTTAGCATCGACTAGCCAGCATTTCTTGCCATACTACCTTCTTGAATACAGAGTGCAGCTGTGAATACATCTGTTGCTTTGTTGTGTTTTGTTTTGTTTCACATGTTGCGTTGCTTGGCTTGGCTGTCAAGCAGAGGGGGAACTCGGGGTAGGAAGTTGTTGCTGTATCTGTCATCTCACCTGAAGCAGTTCTCGAGATTTCTATAAACTGTATATTCTTTGGCTCTTCTACAAAAATGTGAGAATATTCAGATAGAGCTGTAACTGATGCTACATCCGCTTCTTGGAAAAAAAGATTTAATGTAAAGATTAGTCAAAAGAACAAAAGACCTTTCTTCACTTTCACTTATTCATTGCATATTCAGTTTACTTTTTATCACTCTTTTAGCAAAAAAACCCTACGCACAACTACGCCTCTGTAAGAATACACCCTTCCATTTCAGTCGTGTTTCAGGAATTAACTGTGCAGGAGTCCAACCATTTGTTTGAGACACAGAGAACTAATCCATGTTAAAATGTAAAATGATGCAGTTAGCTCTCATTTTGAAAATCATAACATCCAAACAAACAAACAAGCAAAAACACTGTTTGTCTTCCAGGAAATCACATACTTTTAAGTTTTGGGTTTTTATTAATTTCCACGGTTCTTTTACTTAAAGAGGGTTTATTTCCTCTTTCCCTCTGTCTTATATGATAAATGATTTCTCATTATAATGTAGTTTTCATTCTTCCTTGGGCTATTAGATGTCACTGACTTGAACAAAAGAATCTTCTCATAAGTCATTATACTTTCAGTCTTTTGTTTTCCTATCAAATCCTAAGGCTACAGTTGTAAGGGCATGAATCCCAGTCTTGAAAGACACAGATCTTCCTTAATCCTATTAAAGTTAATCACATCTTATGGCACCATGGACCTTGCAGGGTGAAGCTCTTCACTGTACTTAAATAGTGATATTACTGCTCTGATATTACTGCAGCAAGGTGGCATTAACCAGTCTCCATCCCTTAAAGTCTCAGGGAATCAAATCTGATCTATAGGGAGAAAAGCAAAAGAGGCAGAGTGGGAGGGAAGAAAGGAGGGAGTAAGGGAGGGAGGAGAGAAAAAGAAAGAAATAAAAAGTAAGCAGGAAGGAAATGAAGAAAGGAAGGAAGGAAGAAAGAAAAAGGAGTAATTTGGGTAAAGAGAAAAATCAGAATGCATGAATGAGGAAGGTGCAAATTGTTGTGGTTTTTTTTTTCCACGATGCTTACCAGCAGCAGGAGGATTGTGCATACTCACAGGAGAGATCCTGGCGTGGGATGTGTGGTGTATAGACATGCCTCTGGTGACCCGACACCATTTAACTGCTGCCCATAAAACAAAAGTAGTTGGCAGAGAAAACCCGTGTATCTCCATGGTGATCCAGCAGAACAGCAGGCTTCCACAACATAAACAGGGCACAGACACATGGAACCCACTCTAAAATCCGCGGAGGTATCTCCTCTCGCTGTCTTTAGCAGGCTTTCACTCAGGTCCGTAACGGCTATGCAAAAGGCACCAGACCTCATTTCCTCTGCCCCATTTTCTTTGTCTCACGATTTCTTGTGGAGTGAGCCAGTAAATGCTTAGGTAGCAAGGATGCGGCATTCATGTTCTGAGGAGCAAATGACCCGTAACGCCATTCAGCTTAGCACGAACACTTTCCTATTCACTGCAGCTCCCCTTGGAACCGTTACCTAGGTCTGATGCACCATGAAGACACACCATGAACTTCATGACTTATTAAGGGAGTTGTCTTACCCTTCTTCTGACTAAGACAGAAGAAGGGTGGTGGCGGACATTATTCTTCAGTATATTGCAAACTATGTATTTGGACATTGTGGACGTTATTCTTCAGTATATTGCAAACTATGTACTTAACAGCAAACGCGATTTTCCTCCACTCTCTCCTACACACATTCTACCATCTAATCTCTAATGGTGGTGCTTGCAGAATGAATTAGTACTGTGCACATGGATTGCATGTATTTCCCCTTTAAAATATTATTTTCATTTTCTGGGTACTGTGGCTGGGTGCCCGTGTACAGTACATCCAGGTTTTTTTTTCCACCAGCCACCACTGCTGTGGGAGCTTGCTCAGAGATTGAGAAGACAAACCTCTTTGAGCTTGCCTCCTAAATCCAGGAAGAATGAGCACATAAGCTCGGGCAATGTTTGCAGGAGTTTCAGCTAGAAACACGAGTGCCAAATGCAGACTATTTTGTTTTCATGTTATGCCCCTGTATTGCTCAGTCAAAACAGGTTAAGTTTAAACTGAATGTTTTAATTTTGGAAAAAGAAGGAAAAACAGAATAGCTCTTTGTGAGGGGTTATTTTTAGTTTCACCAATCCAAAATGACTGACAGAGGAGTTCTGATTTTTGTTGTCTATAAACCCTTTAGGTTTAGAACTTGCAGTGTTATTTATTATCGAATAACTTTTTGCATTACTTTTTAGACCTTAGTCAAGGGTTTACTCCTGGATGAACACTCAGGATCACCACATAATATAGCACAGTAGAAGCCAGTGCAGACAGTACCACATTGCTGAAGCATGAAAAGACTTCTGCTAGGCAGAAGTCCCATTAGATTTCATCCCATTGGATTTCTTCTTTTCTTGCTGGGTTTTTGTCCTGTCTCACTGCCTTATTATTTTTCTTGCCCTGTGCAACATGGAAAACTGAGATGACATATGCTAATATTTCCTGATAAAAGATATGACACTCATTCTTACTCTCAACTGCTACGAAAGGACAAGAGAACTTACCTTTGTATGTATTTGGGCAGACTTTCTTCCCAGTGTTCATCTCAGGTAGCATGCTGTCATCTTCGTCCCTGACCTGAGGGAATGGTCAGCTAGGCTCAGTGCATCAGCAGTGTCCGTAAAAAGTCCTGCAGAGAGATCGGGGCATGCAATGCCCCGATGCCCTCTCTTCATTGCCCAAGCAGTTCTGCTTCAATAGCGCTTCCAGATTGCTGGGTCTGATTCTCAATAAGCAAGAAGCAGCTCTGTGTTAATAGTAAGTGCTCAGCTAAAGTACCCAGCATTACACAGCTAAAGAACATGACTCCTCCTAAACCTCTTATTTTTTATTCAGGAAATGCAATTGTATTTTTATCTGCTGATCACAAGTATTTCACTTCAGAAGCCATTAACCAAGCAGGGTAATTAGTTCAGCGTAAGGTGCTTTGTTCTGCTATCAGACGTTCCTGTGTCCACTTCTGACCCTGTTCTCGACGTTTTGTGGCCACCGCTGAGCCATAGGTTTTATGAACTCCACGTTCAGGTTTCTGTACCCGCTGTTTGCTCAGATGAATGGGCCCTGCCTTGCTGAGCAGAGCTATTTGACAGGCTGACTAGCATCTTTCCTTGCACAGCCTGGGAAGGGCACAACATCGTTTTAAATTCATGAGTGCCATCAGGAAGCTTTCAAGCTTCACAGCAACTGTTTCTGCTTTTCCTGCTCCCCCCAAGAAGTGTGTGTATGAAGGGAGAGGCAACGGAGACCGCTCCTGAATTGCTGGCCCAAAGAAAATGCCATTCTGAACAGTGGGTGAGACTTTCCCAGGAGAGAGGTGGTCAGTGTAAAAAATTATATTTATTTTACCATCTTAAAATTAATTCTGGCAGGATGTGGCTAGACTGGATAGTTTAGTGCAGAGGTACTTGAGGGAACTCCTTTCCTACCAACCTGTATATGAAAAATATCTTAACCGTAGAGACGTGCACCTTCACCTTGAATAATTAGTCCAGGTACACTTATTTGTAAGAATGTACAGGTGCTTCTATAGATAGGAAACACTCCCAAGACACAGATGCTAGTAATTTGAAAACAAAAAAACCCTGTATATTTCTGCTTATGTTGTTTCTTTTCATGTTTACCAGACTGAGTATATTCTAAGGTGATGAAAACCATGATGGACTTACAGGGATGGGTTATCCTACAGAGCTCTGAGAACTAACCCAACCTTTTTATCTGTGTGATTCTAAAGCAGCACATACTATGACAGCGTAAACTGGACTAAGCTCCCCATGTGAGCTTTAAACCAGCTAACTGAGGTATTGCTAGCGTGGACACAGGAGTAGGCAACCACTGAACTGGTTACACAGTGTAACACCAGGACTTCGGGTGAATTCATGTGTCTTAGAGAGCGAACTAAAAATTCTTTTGATTTTGCTTCAGAACAATGTGAAACTTATAGTCTGATTTGATTTCAGTATGAACACAGGTGAGACTTGATGGATTTGACTGAATTTTGCCTTGAAAGCTGGTGTGTGTTTTTTTTTTTCCTAAGCCAAGTAAAGGCATAGTAGAAATGTGTAAAATAGTTTTTTCTGTGACTGTAAATATTAAATCTTGGGCTCTGGCCTTTGCAAACTGAACTGTGGGTTTGCAGTTTGGTGCATTTGCAAACCTCAGGCCATGCTAAGAAAAATTCAGCAAACACAGGCTGAGATTGTTGGCATTACTGGGAAGTCATCAGATCTCCCTCATCTCAGCTGGCCGCCTTCCTTTCTCCCTCGCAAGGCCTTAGTCTCCTGAAGGTATGCATGCATGGGAGCAGTTGTGAGTGCAGGGAAGCTTCAAATATAAGGAAGTTTTTATTTGGGAGTCGATGGTTTAATTTGAGAACAAAGGGTTAAGCTCACACACTCGTGTTCCTCTATAACAGGGGTCAAAATACTAGTGAAAAAACCACTTGCTTTTAGCAGAAAAACTAATCACTAAAATATTTCTTTTTTACTTCCATGACGTGTGTCACACGGATGGAGCCAAGAGACAGAGTGCAACCTTCCTCTGCCCGTGGGGATTGTCCCCATCTAAGAAAGGCACTTTTCCTGCAAAGCATCTCATCAGCTCATCTACGGAGCACTTCTTCCCACTGACAGGGGCTGTAAACCACTACAAACTGGGGACCAGATCAGGGTGAGCGGAGAGCTAAAGCTTCAGCGGGCCAGGTAATAAAAAGCAAGTGCATGATCAGTAGAGAAGTCCCTGCATTGTTCTCACCCGTGCCAAAACCCAGAATTCAAACAAATGCAGTGTAAAAATTGGAGAAGGGGATGACTAACCTGTTTCCTGAAATTCCCCTCATCCATCTACGTGAGGAAAGAATGACAGCTGGTAAAAGCAAACCTGCTGAAAAGTTGTTTTGTGCTTTCCTGCTTAGATGGAACTGAGGGGGGTACAAACTTGTATTTTCATATACGTAAATCAAAATATCCATTTAAATGTACTGGCACACAAAAATAATCCTACAATAATTCAAGTCCTCAAATGATTCATACCTTCAGATAGTCAACACAAATTCAGAAAAGAGGCAAAGGGAAAAATAAAAAGGGGAAAACTAAGGTGGAAGGTCATGAAGGGAAAGGAAACAACTGTGAGGAATTAAAAGTAGAGAAGAGGTCTGAGAAATAAGGGGTGCTGAGATAAAACTCTTCCTCCTGTCCCCATCCAGAAGTATATGGCTGAATCACAAGACTCCTGTAGCAAATAAGTGTTGGATGCACAAAAATACCTTCCCATGACTGCAAGCTTGGTTTGGTTCTGTTATTACTGTCTGTGAAGTAAACATGACCATAAAAAGGGAGAAGTTTATTTTTTTTCATTTCTTTTATTTCCACCCAAAGTAATTTTATTCTTTATACAGTTCTTCACATGCCAGTGGCCTTGTTTCCAACATTTTAACTTTGGCAAGAATCAGCATAAGTCAACAAAAAAGAACTCCAAGTGTCATGCACAATGAAGACTTGAGTACAGTTTTCCAAATGACTGTAAAGTAAAATTTACTGAAAAGCAGGCAAAGAACTCGTATCTAGAAATCGAGTCTCTGCTTGTAAAAGTCAGAGGTTAAATTCTTTTTTAAAAAAAGCTTTCATATGCATCTCTCAGGCATGTCCTATCCTTGCTTAAATATTTGAGAGGGGGAAAGTAACTGGGATAGGCAAGAACATTTTCATAGACATATGTTAGAAATCTACAGCACAAAATTAAATTACTTCACTCTGTTAAATGACATTTCTAATTTTCACTTATCAAGTATTATGAGCTATAATGCAACTTTTTAAAGGTAAAAGGAAGAGTAAAATAACAGGAACAAGAAACACATCCTAGCATGTATTTATTTTACTTTGTAATTCAAGTCAGACCAATTGTGCTGCAGGGTACTTAGTTTATGCAATACTAAAGTTTGAAAAATACACCCAAAATTATTTTTGGATCATATTTACTGAGGTATATAACACAGGCATGACTGATTTATTTGCATGTTTTGAGGTTTCGTATTTTGCTGAGCTTGTACCTAAACTCTGATGCAGGCATGCTTTAAAAAATCATATTCATAGCAAAGCAAGAGAAACATCTTTATCTAACTTCCATTTTCTAATGTGAAGACTAAATTTTAAAAGTAGGCGTTGACTTTTATTTGGTCAAAATACAAATTTCTCTATTGACTTCCACAGGTTGAGGGAAAAGATCTGTAACTGCTTTCCTAATTGCCCAATGCACATCTGTAAAACGGCTGCTCCTGTCAGGCAATGGCTGGTTTCACAGTCCCATTAATTTTACTGTGTGAAGTACTGGTCTTCAGAGAGATGGAGTTCATTACTTAACATTTAGTGGCCAGCTTAATGGATATGCTTAATTATATAGCTTCTGGTCTGAAAGAATGACGTATGAGGACATTCTCATAGCATGTTCTTTCTCTGGGAATTGGGAACGAGCATCCACTATTTCTCCCAGCAGCACGGTGAATATTGGCCATATTGCAGAGCTGGGAATTTGATGAACAGCCTGAAGGCAGCAGAATTTTCCTGGCGTGTCCTGGTACAACGAATAGCATGGTTTAGGGTGGCCTTTCAGATGTGCCCTACCAGGGCTTATTCTGGTGCTGGCCAATGGCAGTCGTGCTCCTGACTCCCTTCGGAGCTTTTCAAAAGCCTCCTCTAGCCCAGAATAGAAATTACTTCCCCAGAGCTGTGCAAACGCAGGGGTCGCTTGCCTTTTATCTCCTGCTCAGCCTGAGGAGTAAATATCAAAATCACCCACTCGTGGTTGGCAGCCCAGAGATTTGCAGATCTGGTTCGTTTCCCGCTCAGGAACCCTGATGGTATCACGGTTCAGAGGTAAAGCAGTCGAGGAATCAGCCATGCCAGGGGAGCATGGGGGGCTGAGGGCTCCGCACCCCACTGCGGGTAGGGGACAGGACACAGACTTTCTCCCTGAGCAGCTCCCCCAGGCCTTTCAGGTCACAGTCCCAAGGAGAAGCGGTGGAAATGAGGCTGCTTGAACACCTCTGCACCTTGTATGCTGGCAAGGAGGAGGGTCCCGCTGCCCACCAGCAGCAGAAGCCCCGGGGCTGTGGTCTCCAGTGGGCAGCAAACCCTTCAGCTGCATCTCATGGCAAGAAGCAGCTGTGGAGGGCACAGGCTCTTCCAGAGCAGGTACCACCCAATGCAAAGTCACGTTAAGAGGTGCCTCATACTTCGATGAAGCTCTGGCTCCATTTCACGCTGGGAGCTAGGGAAGGGGCCGTGTGATAAAGGGGAGCAGTGGAGCACACCTGTAAACGCCAAGCAGGCTGGGACTTGCCTGACTGCCTTGAGACCTTCCAGCCGTACAAACTAAACCTGAGCACCGTGCATGTTTTGAAGTGGGAAAACTATATCCCTGTTTCTTGGTTTTAGGCAAGTCGCTGTCTGTGCCACCTGTCATTTGGACAAGGGGATGTTCTCGTGACACCTAGCCCCACTGCCGCAGGGAGCAGCGGTTTGTCCATTCATTTTGAGGAATATAGATGCAAATACTTCCACAGCCAGCACTCCTCAAAAACTTAAGACTGACTTCTTTGTCCCTTTCCCAGTTAAACTTCCCTTTAGGGTTAATTCACAATGAAATGATATCTACCCTTCATTGCTAATGGGGCTCATTTTGCTCCACTGTGGTTGAATATCTCCAAGGGCTGGCATGCTTATTGTTGGGGGTTTTTTTCATGGTAAGACAGAGAAGATATTTCCATAGTATCATTTCTCTAGATCAGATTTCACTTCACTGAAATTATATAACTTCACTAAATGGATAACTAAGGATACATATAGGTATATATCTGCATATAGGTAGCTGAATTGAGGTGTTACATTAAGCATTCTGCTTTAATAGAAGGAAAAGAAGAGAAATACCACAGAATAAGACAAAGAAAATTATAAGAAAGCAGCAGCCTAGTCATGAAATATCTCCTGTAGGATTTATTTACACAATGAACACATCCCAGATTTTGCACTCACGCAGTGGAGTATGACCATTTTCCACTTGTGGTTTAAAATTCTGACAATTTGTTTCTTCCCACCTGCATAAATGCAAGTTATCTGATATGGAAATGTAAGACCTAATTCATACTTCCATCTTTTTTTTCCTGTAAAATAAGACTTAAGAAACCCCCTAAATGGTGCGAGGGAAGGCCACCTAGGGACATTAGCTTTCACCTCCCATAATCCAAAGAAATGGAAATATATGGAGGAGGATCTGACCCAAGAAAGTGCGTTTCTTCCTGAACTACCAAAATGTGTCATTTAACAAAATCCATACTCTCAGTCTGGTCCATCTAGATGGTGGTTCTGCAGCTCTTGTCAATGGCAAAATATTTTATTTATCTTTCCGACACTTGTATCAGCGTGTGTAGTGGAATCTCTGGAAAGAAAGAAATGTCTTTTAAACTACTTCAGAAGGTATGGGTATGAGATAGGTCATCATAAAGAATTAAATCTTTGAAATCAGAGCTTTACTTTGGCCGTAATACTGATATAAGAAATGGCCACTTAAGAGCCAGGCGTTTGACACCATCATAAATAAAACCATGGCTGAGGAAGGCTACTGAGTTGCAGACAGAGCTAGAAAAAAATATGGAATCTAGCCCTGTTTGCATCTTGCTAATTTTATACGGATCTATCTGGTGGCAGAATGATCGATGTCATTTGGTTTTGACTCATGCCATTTTAGCTCCAGGAATAACAAAATAGCAATGCTTCTATGTTTTAGAGAGATTTGCTTGGTTATGCTATCAGCACTGTTTCCCTAATGGCAAAAGAAATGTCAACATTAAAAATAATTACAAGTGTAAAAGAAACTCCATGACCTAAATTAGTGGATGTACTGTTATCTACAGAAGGAAGAACTGGGTGTGTTATGTACTGTGCTCAAGGCTAACTAAATTCCTTAGCTTTAGAGAGTTTGGCATTAATTACCTGTAATTATTTTTGCCCTTTCATTGAGATTTATGTTGGTCTGAATCATCCTTTAAAACCTAATTAAACCAGCTATTTCCTTTTCTCTTAGTCCTGTTCAATGCCGAATTTGTTCTCATTTTTTCATGTTTGGATATTAATCTTTTAAATGTTTGTGAAAATCTCTGGAGGAGAGGGATTCGTGTGAAACAAAGTGATGTGAATGAATGCACCTCACTGATTTCTGAGAGATTTTATGCACTCAAGTGACTAGATTTTCCAGAGTATTTAGAGACCTTGTTTGATGCCTTTTGAAAATCTGGTTCTGGGCTCATTGTGATACTGTCCCACTGCTTATGTGTAAAACTTCCCCTAACCCTGTGGCTGACCAGAGAGATTTCAGCTCTTGCCATGCCCCTTCCTTGCTCAGTCTGCAAGTGATGTGACTCTTCACAGCTCCAGGTAGCGAGCTTTAGGTCTAACAAGAGAAGCCCAAGCTTACAGCTCCATAGTATCCTCAGATCAATCCTAACGTGAGAGCAAAAGTGATGGCTACTGTAATTGCAGGATTAATACTAATTAATAGCTGTCATGCTTGTAAAGGGAATTTTGACTACACAACAAAGGATCCTCTTCCTTTCTGTCTTTTTTTCATACGTGCATACGTATATATAAAAAAATACATTTTAAATTCATTTCTGTGCTTCACTTTCAATAAGGAGAGAAGACTTGCTCTCTGTGAATTCCTTTTGTAGCTGTATTTTCAAGCTGCAGTGTATTTATTCACTTCTTCTGACAATGAATCTGTAGAAACTCCATCAGAATCCCACGGAACCCAAACATTTGCTTTAAATGGATGCATGCGAGGTCACAGCAATGTCTGTGAGATCCTAGGCCTGAGTTTATCACTGCTCTTTTTAATTCCTCTTATATAATCCACAAAAATTAGGAAGTAACAAGGAATCTTTAAGCCACAAGCAGAGAAAAAGACCTTGTAAAACAAGACTAAACATTGATGTTTGGAATCCAGAACTTGGTCTTATTAAAAAGCAGAATAAGGACACACGTAGACGGAAAATTGTAATGCCTTCAGGTTCTCAATATGCAGGAATGTGAGAATATCAGTAATTGTCTCCTAAATTAAAGTCCTCCTCATAATCATGGCATGCTTTAGTAATTTTAAGGCACTCTCCTCAAACTTTTTAATTTGCTCTTAAATTGAAACACCTCTTCCACCATAATTGTATAGTGTACACTAATTACTGATCCTGGCTTACAGCTTCAGTGCTTTCGTGTGCCTCGTTCCCATGTAATTGCGTCTACTTCCACGTAACCATGCCCTTTTCCACCCCTGTTCTATGCATATGCAAAGTGTGTTTTAATTCCAAGCAACCCCTCAGCATATGTAATTTTAGTTCTGAACTCTACCCAACAGAACAAGGGGATGTGCTCTGCGGAGCTGTGTGAAGGCATGGCTAAACACAAATCCTCCGGTGCTACTGCAGCATCATCAGGCACGTGGAGTCCAACAGGAATATGCACAGAATAGATATGTATTTTTTTCATCCAAGCAGTGGAGCAAAAGTGGATTATTTAACAGAAAAAAATCCCACAATGCTGTTTTGTGGAAGAAAGCAGGTAGTCTTCAATTTAAATGCATTTGCAATTCTGGTAGCTGGCTTATATATGTAGGTGGTGGAGCTTAAGACATTTAATGGAACTTTCTGATAGTTTTCCCAGGTAATATCTGAGGAGAAGTAAAGTGAATTGCAGAATCTTATGCTGTGTTTTTTAAAGCTCTTCACAGATGTATTTTTTAACAGTATAAATATACATTATTAATTCTCATAATTGCTTGAAATGTTGTCTGTTAACGTAGTTGGGGAGTAAATTGTTTTAGCTGGAAGTCAGTGTCATGCAGCCAAACCACCAGATTCTAGAGGCAAATAACAAAATTCAATTCAAAGAGCAATGGCTTGTGTCACATAAAATTACATTCACATAAGCAGGAATAAGAGTTTTTATGCTGCTCTTGTATTTTTTATTATAAGAAACTACCTGATCGTGCACAGGAAGGGAGTGTGGATTTACAGAGGATGATAAGAAGACGTCTGCTCTAGCCCCAATCCTCCATATATTCTAAAGTCTGAACTTGTTCCAAATTTCCAGTCCTGTTTAATTTATCTCTTGCTGCTCAGTAGATGAGAGTTGTCATGGGGTAATTCCGCAGGGGTCACTGGAGTTACACCAGGGATCGCTTTCTCCCGTTAAGTGTCAGCATTGTTGACTACCAGACACAGGAAATTAATACAGCGGTGCACACTACAAAGCTGAGACATCATCTTCTCTCCAACGCACGTTTATGTCTGGCAAGCTGTGATACGGCCCTGAACTACGCGTATTTCACGCATACAAATGGAACAGTGAACATTCATAAGGGCATAAGTGTCTTTTCTACTAGAACTATCCTCCAAACAAAATTCCTTGTGTTTTCTTTAAAAACAAAACAAAACAAAAAAAACCAAACAACAAAAAAACCCCCCAAAAACTGCATTAGAGCTATTTTTGGTGGTAGTTAACAGTATACCTCACATTAAATAGAAAGGGATGAGAACTCTGTATTGTGAGCCAAAACCAGAACTAATGGAAATCAATATTCAGCAGATCAACATCTGTCTACATCAGCTGAGAATTGAGAGCAACACTGTAAACTGAACAGTGCGTGCTGATAGGAAATGAGTTTTCTGCAGGTATTGGGGCTGGGGGAATACATAGCTGGTTTTCCCGTGTTAACTGCAGTTTTTCTTCTCAACAGATTGGGTTGACTGGGACAGTAGGGTGACCTGAGCCCCCTGTTAGAATCTTGTAATACAACTTCTTGTGTAACTGCCAACATATAATCGTACGGGTAATTATAGTTTGGGAGCATTTTACATAAGGAAACTATAATTAGTGCTGTGATGGTTAGAATAAGGGTTGAAGGCTTTATTCACGGCTAGTAACAGATGATCGCTGCAAACTCTAGAAATCATAGGGATCCGAAGCATGAATGGATTCACTTTTCCTGGTGCATGTCCAAACAAGAAAAAAAAAGACAATATAATTCATGCTTTGACGCTGATGGAAGAAGGAGGGGAGGGAGGGAATTACAAATATACCTCGGTAAAGTGTCCCACTGTTGGGTTGCCTGGAGGACCAACAAAAGCTCATTCATGTGCGGTGAAGTCTTCCTTTAATTGGCCCAGACCCTGAACTACAAGAAGGGCCATCTTCCAAAACGAGGTGTGTAGATCCACAGTTTTAGCACTCATTAGAAATGTTCCCTTTCCCAGCCTACTTTCTGTATTTTAAAAAGTGGAAGTATGTTGTTGTCTTAGACTACGTTATCAGCTAGACATCAAAAAATCTCCTTTCCAACGAGACATTAGATACATAAGATGTGATTTATTGCACCAACTTTCAATTAGCTTAAAGTTAAGCTAAGCCAATCTAAGCCTATGCCAATCCCTTAGCTTCTTTGTGTAACAGATAAAAGGGCAAAAGCACTTCCAGAGAGCAATTGTCTCCATTCGTCTTTGAACTCTGTGACTGCAATCACTAGGTTATTTTGGAGGCCTACCTGTTATATAGCAAAAATGAGATTTTAGTCCAAAAGTAGTTTTGTTGAACGCAAGTGGAAATATTAGGAGAAAATGATAAGCAACAGAGTTGAGGGCAAGGGCAAAGGGGAAGACTTACTAAACATAGCTCCAAAGCTCAGATGATGGTTGGAGTTAGACTTCTTTTACCCCGACACCCTCACAAGACATAAGCTATTTAGTTCACCCTATTAGAAGGATACTATACACGTGTATTTTGTGTCTGTATTAGCAAGACAAGTAACTGCTTTTCAAAACAAAGTCACTGAAAAAGTGATTTGACCTTCCTTCCTACATGCCAACACACGAGCTGAAGGATTTGGGTTTTGTTTTTCCTGTCACAAGTGAAGATGTCGCTAAAGAAAGCAAGTAATTTCTTCTGCCTTGGGATTTAGCAATTTTTATCTTACGAAGCAAGAAAGCTGAATCTGGGTCTTGGGTGGGTGAAAAGTTCCCATAAAAAAGACATTCACGGAGATATAGGACTAGATGGGGGCTTTATTGATTTTATCATACTGTTCCTGCAGAAGCATACCAGCTGCTTCAGAGAGAAGTACAGGAAGCCTTAGAGAAGGCAATTATGAAGTAACTTGCTGACAGGAAAAAATTCTTACTAGCCCCCATTAATTAGAGGTTATCTTATGTCCTGGAAGCATGAAGACTTACATCCTTTCCAGAAAGATTGTCATGCTATTTATCATTTCTGATCTTCACTAGCTGTCAAACTGCATCATAAGACACATATTTCTTGGTTCAGCTTTCAAGACTTAATGGCACAAACTGAACAATGTTTATTTACAACGAAGACGTAAACTCTTTTGTATAAGTCATACCAAATTCTTCATTATATCAAAAATTATTGCTAAGGATAACAAAATTGAGTCATCTGGCACAAAAAAATAAGCAGAGCTTCGAGGATTTCCCTCATAAATTCAGCAGAACATAATCACATTTTGTAACAATGAATTATAACAAACAAGATGAGTTTCCTACTTTAAAAATCTGCTATTAATTATTAACTGGATCAAGCTTCTCTCTACTTATTTGACCTTATGACAAATGTGTTTGGGAAATTTCCATCTCTGTATTTATGCCTGTCCCTCTCTGGTGTATGATGCTAGGGCACAAACTCAGGCTTATGTCTGACGAGAAGAAATATAAACTAGATGATTGTAGCCCTGAAGCTGGAGACTGCAGACATGGTGAGAACCACCCAGCCAGACTCCCTTACAATGTAAATGTAAATACAACTGTATGTCACCTTAGGCAATTAAAACTGGCTTGCTGTTTCCCCCAATGCTAGACACTACTAACACTTCTACTGTTTTTACAACTGATCTTTAAAGCAGCACTGCAGCGTACAAGACTGATCATGGTGTAGCCCAAGAATTAGGCTATGCAGCTGGCTTTCAGACACCAGCACCCCCAGTTCAATTTTGTACTTGCCTTTGGCTATCCTGCTTTCAGGTAAAGGGGTTTTGGGTGAGGAAAAGGGCCCAGAGGCTGACCATAGTCCTCTTAATCTACTTTCATCTCTACCTATTTCCAAGTCGGTTGTGTTTTAGTTGGTTTATTCTCAATTTTTGGCCGGTGATATTCAGTATTGTCCTTGCTGCTGTAAGCCATCCTCATACAATACTAGCATGCAGCCAGATGATTCAGCTGGGACTGGAGAAGTCCCGACCTGCCTCTGCAGCTGCCGGCTGGGGTGGAAGGACCCCCTCGGCTCCCTCTGCCTGGAGCACGCCTTGGCTAAGATGCCACAAACTAGATTTGTTTTCACTTAGGAGACCCCTTATATCAAAAAGTATCTGATCCAGTCTTGTACGCTTTGAAACCTGTCAAGTTGTCGGTGGCTCAAATCAAAGAACCGTTTTACGTTTCTCGTCATGTATGTCAATGGTTGCACTTTCAAAGCATACAAATATCGCCTTTGTTTCTGTGACAGGCACCGTCCTGCCCACACTTCTCAACGCTCCTGGTGTAGTTTCTGTGATTTTTTTATTCTACTGGAACTTTCTGCCACATTTGTGACTGAACAGAAACCCGAAAGGAAATCAGCTTTCACCTGTCAGCTGCCATGTGCATATGACCTCCCCTTTTCCATCACTTTCCATTAGTGTCTTTCATCATTTCAAGGGCTTTTTCGCATTTACTTTTTTTTCTATCTGCTCCTTTGGGAAGTGCCATTTGCCTTTTTAGTACAGCCCCTTTGTCATGTTTACTGCATCAACCCTACACGTAACGCCGACCCCTCTTTGTCCTTGGGCAGTGCATCCTATGGCCTCGGGAAGAGGTCTCCCCATCTGTGTTCCAGTGGTGGCCTTCCTATGAGAAGGGTTACCTTTGGTGTCCGCCAATGCTTACCAGCCCAGCTCTGCAGCACTGTCTTTTGTGCAACAGCTGTTTGGCTCACAGCGCGCAACCGTTTTCTCCACCCTACTGACCCAGTGCTACAAAACAGCACTGACTTGCAAAAAACCAGATAGATGGAGTAGAGAGATGGGAGCTTTTTTTTATGTGACCCCAAAGACCCAGAATTCGGGCAGTTTTGGCAGATATCGTGTACTCCACAGCAAGAAAAATCCCTAAATGCATAGGCAGAGGATTTCAGATGGGAGAAGCTTAAGCACAAATTAAGTGCACACTCGACACAACAGTTGCACAACAGTTGTTCCACATTACGCAGCTTAGATTTACATACTCCTCAAAACTTCCCAGTGTAAATAAACTGTAAGTCTATACTACTTACGAGCATAAAAACACACAACACTTAAAAACAGCCAATGCAACTACCATAAATACGCAACGAATTAAGCAACAGCACATGACCAGAGGCCAACTGCTAATGTGGAAGATTGATATTGCTTGAAGCTATGAATGATTCAGGTTTGATTCTTCTCAAACTTACATCAGATTGCTATTGTTATTACCAGAACTCAGTGAAGTAATTTCTAATTTCATCCGTGCAATGTATTTTTATATATCTAAAAGTACACGAAGAAATCTTGCCCCACAGAACTCTATCCAAGATTGGCCATTGACTTCCATAGAACAAAATGTTCACCCACAGGATTTTCTTTCCTCTTCTGGCCTCCACTGCAGTTCAGGGCTTAGTAAAATACAGAGAAGCTCAGAAAATAGCCACTTTATTCCAAGCATCAGTAAGGGGTCAGTCTCATGGGAATCTGGAAGCTTAAGATTACTGGGGACAGAGAGTTTTCAGGGCTCTGCCCTCAAACTGCTCACTGCATCATTGGACTACTTTTGCAGAAACTCTCTTTCTTTCTTTGGAGGTTTTTGAAAGCATGTCTTCATAGTAAATGCACTGTTAGGTACTTTCCAAAGGAATCTTTATGTTCATGACCTGACTTGGAAAACATTTCTTAGACGCGGTGTTGGTTTCCAGCAAGGTCCTGCCTGGCTCATTTTGGTTTCCATGAAATACAAAGAGCTCGTGACTGGCCCAGGGTGATTCAGATCCTCATCTGGTGTTAGATGCTGACGGCCTCCTGGCACGCTATCCTCCCATCTGACCACATAACCACATATCCTCATAAGTTTAAAACTCTCTGAATTTTTCTGCTTTGTTCAATTTTTTGCATGCACAGGCCATGGTTGTTATGCCTTACATGTTACGTTATGATAACGCACATAACCTGTGTGTTGTTCCAGCTCTGCTTCTTTCTTTGTTGTTTTCTCTTTGGATGAAACCTGCGCCTCTTTAAATTCAACTAAATGTTTTTCATCATGCAAATAGCATCAAGATTTGGCCCAATTCACGTTCTTTGTTTTGTCCAGCAGTTAAAGTACCTGGTATAATTTTCGACATATCCATACCCTAGTTACATGTTCTAACATTGACATTTAACAGTGTCAGTGAGGCGCTATTTTGTGAGGGCACAAAAAGGACTTTTTATTATTTTAGCAATCATTTCAGTGGTTACTTTCATCTGATCCTTATCAGTCTCCATCCAGAAATTTTGCTCCCGTGTACTTAAATATATAAACATGCACCCACACGCTTATCTCCATGTTCAGACGCATCCACACAAATAAACATTTCCAAACATTTCTGGGTGGTGGTGAACTGCTGTCCCTGAGAAACAGGTGTATGGACAATATGGACCTCCCCATGCTCATCAGAGGAAGTGGGAGCCAGCAAAAACGATGACATTAACTATTGGACACTTGGTACCAGAAATTGTCATGAGGAAAACAGGAATCTAGAGTTGAGAGAATTTGCAGGGTAGTGTTATAGGTCTGCCTGTGGACCCTCAGCTATGACCATATTCCTGGCTTAGTTTTTGACATGCAGAAAGATTTACTTCTGAGAATTACTTTTGGTTTAAGTTAATAACAAATGAGTGGCATTTCTTATTTTGAAATGATGTGGTCCACAAAACATGTCTCAGAGAATAATGACCAGGAAGTTCAAGTGTTAATAAGCTTTCATTTTAACATTTTACAAATGTAAAACTTACCTGTGGTAGGTCTTGTTTCATTTTTCAACATGTTGTTTGTCCAGTGCACAAAAATAGATGAACTGGAATGCTCAGGGTCTGTTTTTTATAGATACTTCACTCCCAAGACAAAGTGAGCTGCTAGATACTGAGCACCGTTAAAGATCTTGCAGTAGTATTTAGCAGTGATGTGAAGTGATAGAGCTTGGTCATGACTTAGAACCAGGAGATATGGTCTAAGTCTCATCTACTAGGAGCAGAAGAGCTCTAATGCTCTATTTTTTAAAATAACAATCTGACTTTTTTTTCTGATTAATTTTTGAAAGAGAGTGGCAGCCTCCATGCTTTTTTATACCAGACTAATGTATCAATGTGTGCTAGACATAATCTGGGAACATTTCCCTCCTGGAGGCCTCGTGGGATGAGGTGGGGAGCGTCTACCTTTGGGTACTCAGTGGAGCAGATGACGTGCCAGGCTGCTTGGCAGGGTCAGGGCTGAGGCAATTCTAGGTTTGCAGAAGGGCTCAAAACCACGGGAAACTTTAAAGCCAGAAAGTGACAGCCGCGTGTAGTTGAGAGGCCTCTGAGGTGAGGCAATAAATGATTAGCGGTTTCCATGATCTCACCTTTCGACCTAGCTACCCTATTTAGCCTCTGTGACTGTTTACATGGAGCTAGCCCTTAGAAACCTGCTCAATGTGAGGCAAGAAGTGCGCGCCCTCACTAAGGAATGGTATTTCACATCTTTTTCTAATGCTTTTGGGGCTCTTAATGAACTACTTCTCCTCTGTTTTATCCAGTAGACTATACCTGCAAAAGGTAAAGCCACCAGCCCTGACACCTAAAAAGGAAGGATATTTATCCTTCACGAGCTCACACCATGGTTTTAAGAGATGTCACTTTACTGACTATAGACAGCGGCTTGCTCATTAGGAAGGAGTTCCCTAAGCAGTGAACAAGAAGGATGAATATGTTTTTCTATTTTTGCTAAAACTCCCAAGTATGTATTTTGAATAGCACATACTCAAAAGGTTCGTGCAATAAACTCTGAATCAGGATTTGTCAAATTTCACATAGGTGCATTTACCAAATTCACAGCAGGGACTTACTGATTTACACATCCAAAGTCTGGACCCTCAAAACCCAAGTAAGATTTTCAGTTGTCTAATTTTTCTAGGTATTTTGTTTCTGCTAGTGAAGTTTTGCAAAGCACCTACGTCCCTGCTTCTGCACAGAAACTGAGACTTAACATCATTGAAAAGGCTGGTACCTATCTCAGCCTTAAGTCATATTGGGCTTCATAGGACTCCCTGCCTGTCAGTCCCAGGTAGATTTGCTCAAAACTTATCCATTTTTACAGAAGAAAAAACGCTTCCTTTCACGTGCAATCAGATATAAAAATAGGCCAGTTGAAAGCAGTTGAAAGTCACACTGTCATTTCAAGTGAAAACGCTGGCACTTTCCTCAGGAATATAATGACTCAAGTCCCTAAATAAGACAAAACCAAATAAATAATAACAATAACAAACCCAGGACACCTAAATTCCAAAGCGGTGCTTCAAAACTTGTATTTAAGTCATTGCCCATAGACCACTGATTAAAGTACTCACCTGTAATGTAAAACTCCAGGAATATTTTTTTCCTTTGGTTGAGGTGACTCAACCCTTACCTCCCGCAGATGTGCTCTAGCCCTAACCGCTAAAATGTATGGTTTTCTGAAGTGGGGAATTTCTCATGTTAAAGGTATTTCACTTTACATGGAACAACCAAATAGTCCTTGGGCAACTGGGAGTATTTGAAAATTATGCTTTAGCCTGTGTTTAAGGATATTAATCTTCCTCGGAGGGAGGTTGGCTGTCCTATACAGCATAGACTAGCAGGAACGTTGCAGGTGTTGCCAACAGAGGAAAGTGCTTTTCTATTTCTTGACCAGGTATTTGAGCCACAAGCCCCATATTGGGCTTTTAATTGGTTGATTAAGAAAGCCCACTTGGAGAAAAATTGGGAGTGAGCGAGCTGCCCCAGCCAGCTTGTGTGAAGAAGAGAGTTTGCTCTGGCTTCAGCCAGCTGTGAGGGAATTGAGCCCAGCCCTCTTGCTGTACGACGCTGCTCTCCAGCCCACAGTCCTGATGTCTGAGTGGTTCCCTCCAACCACCTGGATAATTTTGCCTCTTTGGTTTCAGTGGCCACCAGCAGCACCTCGTTCCCATTGCAGCCCATGCCCTGGTTCCACCCCGTTGTGTGCTCCCTCTGTTGGTACTCTGTCCATCTCTGATACCATCCTGGCATGAAAACATCCCATAATTGCACATCCCAATCAACTGTTGACGCAGGTCTCATCTGTACTCGTGTGATAACGGCATCGTCTTGTACGTGGGAGAGTCTATGACACTTTATAGCCCCCTTAGTTATCCTTTGGGAGCTACATATTCTCTGTGGGCTGGAGAGCCCTTCCTGTGTGGCAATGCAAATGACGACCTCTTCTTTTTGGAAATAAAGTTGCCATGACTGCCAAACTGAGGTCTTCATATGTATTGGGCACAGCTTGAGCACGTCTAACTAACTAGTCACCTTACAGTACTAGATTGGTAGATGTCTTAGTTTCTGAACCTCAAATGGATTGAAGGATATAGATGTGCCCTGTTTGCTCTGTTCAGGCCTTAGGGCATGTTCAGGAGCAGAGCACTGAACGCCAGGCAAAATCAATTGCCTCAGACCTCAGTGGTGTCAATATGGATTGCATCGCTCGCTCTCTTCTTTTTTTTTTTTTTTTTTTTTTTTTTTTCTTCTCCTCTTCCCCTGGATGATTCTTGAACTTTCATGACTAATGCCGCCCAAGTTTACTTCCAGGCTTTTTAGTCAAGTGTTGATTCTGCTCTCATGCCTGACTTTGGCTGTGATTTCAAGTGAATGCCACTGTAATGTTAAAGGTCAACCTAAAAATCAGATGTTAGAATAAGGAGCTCGAGTCTTCCCAAGACCATTTGTGCTATGCCCACCAACCTGTCTGGTAATACCTGTCAAAGATTTTGACCCGCTCAGCTCTTTGATTTCCTATCTTCCTCCAGGCTTTTAGACCATCCTTGTTCTTAATACACTTTGTTCATAAAGCCCCCTGGGAACCCTGCAATATCACTGCCCTGGGCAGGACTGCTAACGGCAGAGCTAATCTAAAGGTTCTCTTTTTAACATGACTTTTCTGGCCCAAGCTCATACATACAGTTGCCCACACATTTGCTAATGTGAACAGATGCTTTGCAAATATCTGTGAGAAGAAGGTCAGTTCTGTATTGCAAAAGTTCACAAGTCAAGCTGCACTGAAAGGCCTCTTTAACCTCAACCTTAGGCATCCTCAGCATATCATTAGGAAGATTAGCAAAGCCTTTAGCACCCCACTGGATTTCCTTATGTATGGAAAGGCCTGGCAGATCAAAGGAAACATTACTTCAAATAGCTTGTGACTTATCTTGTTCTTACCCTAGCACCACTGACCTCTCAGTCATATTTTCTTCCAGTAGGAATTGCTTTTAAGGACAACAGTTTATCCTCCAAGATCCTTGTTTTGACCTTTCCAGCTTTCCCAATATTCCTTACTAAAATGTGTAATTAAAAGAAGTGACAAACCAAATACGTGGTAAATAAAATATGTTCAAAATAAGAAAAAAGTTGCAAGCCATAGTTTCTATTTGGTTCTACTAATGAAGTGACTAAAAATATGAGTAAAGTCATGTTTATTGTTTATAGATTTGTCTTTTACTTGGCAGAAGATCTTCACAAACACTGAAGTCAATGATATTTGACCTTCTCTGGCATTTTCCATCTAGGATGCGAATGACTAAACAGGGCTAAAATGTTAGTCCCTGTTCTGCAGTCGCATCGCTATGTGAGCGTGTGTGGACCTTTACACCCACAGAGACCTAGAGACGTCAGCTAAGTGTTTTCCAGCTGCAAGGCCCACCCACATGGATTGATTGCAAGCATAGGTGCCTGATTCATGAGCATGCTTTTTATAAAACTATGTTATTCATTAGCCTAGGGTATTAATCACTACTCTATATTTAAATTTCCTTCAGGGGCTTGTTATTTATTCTGTAGGTGTGTTTTAGCATGTTTTAATATGAAATTCACTTTAATTTAATCAGCCCTAAAATATTTTCAGATTTATTACTTACACTTAAAGCTGAATTGAGATATATATGCAATAACCAAGGAACGTGGTTTTGTAAATAGAATATTTGACCTTTACCTTTTTCAAAATTACAGCGCTGGCAACACCTGCCTAAATGAATCATCTGAAGAACTAAAAATCAGGTACCTAATTGTTACTCCAACATATCTATTTCAGTTGAGCACTGGCTGCCATTCCCATTTTAAGTCCCATTTTCATGGCTATATAATTTGATGTTTTCAATTATATGGGGCTTAAACTTTACTTAGTACTATTAGCTTAACAAATAAGCATGGCAATTCAAAGTTAAACCACTATGTAGTCAGGGCTGGTTCAAAAAGTGTCATTTAACAATAAGAGGATAAGATTTGTGTTCTAAGGTTTTCATGCAGATGGTGAAAAGAAACATGATAAAACTATGGTTTAGATTGGTTCAGTTTGAATTTAATGACTGTGACATTTTAACAGAATTTTAAACTAAGTATTTTGTTACTTCTATTTCTTTTTTAATTAGCTTTCAAACACTGCACCATTCCAGCAGCTGGGATATGTATCATCTGCCAGATATCACCAATCTCTCATTCTTAGACAGACGGGGTATGTAAACCATCTAATACTAATTAGCTGCAATTAAAATCAGTAGCAGACAAAGAAGATATACAGTTTTTATACAGTGGCCCAGAATCTTTTGAGTCAGAACCAGAGATATTTTTTAAAAATGTGAGCAATGTAATCCCAAATTCTGTCTCATTTAACTCAGTGATAGCTGTCTTCTAACCCTGACTTTGACAGAGAAATGTACCCTTCATACTCTGCTGTCATGTAGATGTCAAATCTGTCAAAACTCCAGTGACATACAAAAACCTAGAAAGAAAGTCATTAAACCCTATTGTTTTCAAGAAGATAAATTCTAGCTATTAGAGCCTATTGGTCTAAGAGTATTTGTGCATAATAAAGGAAAAATTAGTTACCATATGAGAATTTTATGTATTTGTCACTGTTGCTGTCAGAGGCACAAATCGGAATTCAAGTTGATGTACCTGTGAGGCCGGTGCATATAAAAGCAGATGAGATGATTATCAGACCATCTGAAAATAGAACCTCTTATTTTTGCCGCATACTTTAACAGGGAACGTCACACCACGGATCAGTCCTGCTGCCTGCTGTCACAGCAGCACGTCCTGCATTTGGGACAGGATTCATCATGCAGGAACCCTGGGCAACCAGTGGGAGAGCTTAGAAATGTCTTCTGTCCACAAGCATATACATATGTATAACGTGAAGCAATATTTATCCTCTCACTTTACATGTGTAGTGGTGATAGGAAGGCAAAGATGGACTGCAGAACTGATCCTCTTTTGATGATTAAAGGACTTGTCACAACTAGGCCAGAGGATCAGAGAATCACACCATCACTGGTCTAGATCACTGGTCTGAAAGCAAGTGTAAAGCCATAAATCAAAAGATGCTACACAGAAGTAACTAAAAGTCAAACTAGCTAGGAATAAAAAAGTGAACATTGGAGTGAAATGTAACATCTCTGAGCTGATGCCAATCCTCTCCCTCAGACTCACAGAAAAACCTCTTCTCTTCGTCTCGTTTGGCAGGAATGATGCTTTCCTCTTCTCCGCATTTCAGTGACGGGTCTGTCACCAGTTGTTGGTGCACGCAACAGAGCCAGTATCATACAGGCTAGGGTAAGGATTAGCTTTGTGAAGATGTATATAGCTCTGCTGGCTTAAATGCAAAGAGAATTGGGCTCCCATGATCTGATGGGACCACTTGATGTCACTACCTTATGTGTGGATATTTGCAGCCTGTGTGAGACACATTTCGGGAAAAGTTGCCCACAAAAGAGGTACAGATACTCCTAAAATCCAATCAACCAATTCGGTGTTTCTTATAACAATATTGTGGAAAAGACTAGGATTCTTTAAGGGATATCTCTGCTCCCCTCTGAAGGAGACACCACTGTGCATCATCAAGTAAACCAAGAGGGGCTTAGTGCAGCCACAGTCCAGAGTTTTCTGTCTTATTTTACTGCTGGGGAATTCCTTCACATTTTTTCCATGAGGACTTTTTAAAAGGAATGATGCTCTTTTGCTGGCTGCTTGTACTCTAACAGCAGGGAGGGGAGAAGTCCTTTCACTCCATGCACTGACCTGGGAGCCAGGGCACGCAGGGTGCCGTTATCAGTTTTGTCACAGACTCCTGACTGCTCGGATGAGTTATTTAGGCTCTTTAGGCTCTTTGTGCATCCTTTATTCCACATGATAAAAGGGCAGGCATAATATTTATCTACTTGGCTATTTATTATTAATTGTGATGTGCCAGAAAGTGGCACCTTGCAGTGCTAGGGGGGATCTGTGGGCTCAGCTGGGCACGCCAAGCTGTGCTGTGCTGTCCCTGTGGGATGCTGGCTGGGTGCCACCACTGATACCTCACATCTCCGGGCGAGGAGGAGGGCTATTCTGGGCAGAGGTACCTGGGATGTGCCACGCTTTGGAGATTCGCTTAATGCTTTCAGGTACTGTCACGAGTCACCAGGGAAGCTGAGAGATTGCTATATACTGCCTTCGGGACAGGGTTTCAGCCCTGAGGATCGGGGAGTGCAGGATGTAGCACAACCCCCCCTTCATCTGTCTGTGCTGAAGACTACATGACACGCTTGCCCTTCTAATACTATGGCACCCTAATTTCTGATCTTCCCGCACCAGTGCATCAGACGTGGTGTTTGTGCCACTGATTAACCTGGCCCACTAGTCCGCAAAACCAGCCGCAAGAAAAAAAAAGGATCAGCAGACTGAATCTTAATGTCCCCTGAGAAGATCTGCAGAGGTGATTTGGTTCAACATGAATCGCTTTTCCCACGAGTACTTCCTGAGGCTGAACCCTATTTTAATAATTTAGTAAAAAAAAAAAAAAAAAAGGAAAGAAAAATAGATATCTCTTTTCTCTTTATATCCAGGACTTAATAAATACACAGTCAAAACCCAGGTAAACTTTGTAAGATAAGGATAATAGGTATATGACCTGTTTATGAAAAATCAATAGCATTAGACTGAACACAGCTTTATCCAAAGGATGCTGCCAGGGTTTGGTTTTTTTTTTTTTCCTACATTTCCCTCTTTCTTGGCTCAATTCACAAATGCTGCTTTTCCCCCCCCCCCGAGGGTGCACTCACAAGTGCCTGGGCATGGCAGATGACAGCTGATCCCAGCCAAAGGTAACATCACTAGCATCTGAGGTCAAGGTTTTCCTATCATAATCCCAAGTTTTTCACCTATTCACCTTGTGTATATTTGTAGTCTGCTGGCATCATTTTGGCTGCAGATAAGAGGCTCTGGGGTGGAAAATTAGACAAATTTTGTATCTTAGTACTTTCACTTGAATCCAATACCCATCCTTTTTCAGGTAGGATCTTAATGGCCAGGGTTCTCTGTATATTGTGGCAGGTTTTCTGCTTGGGGTGGAAGCAGAGATGATTACATACCCTTTACTCAACTTTATTTGCTGCTGAGCACCTCTCCTAAGGGTTGACTTAGCAGCCCAGGCTTCTCCTGGCCACAGGTGAGCAGCAGAGCACCTTGCATCTGTGCGGTGTTAATACAAGATCCCTCCTGCATGCATGTCTGTCTGTCTGCAACGGCTGTCCTGGGAGAGGTGAGGAGGCAGCATTGCTCACTGCCATCATGCTTTCCTACAAAGGAGAACCACAAACCCAGGTTGGCTGCCCCCTCCTTCCCTCCTGATGCTTTCATTCACCTTGCTGCTGCAAAGGGAAACCCGCTGGGAGCAGCAGAGACCCTGCTGTGCTGATGTATTTGGGGTGGAGGGGGCAATTTCTGTCCCAGAAGGCTCCACAAATTGCTGCTCCCAAGGCTAATCTTACACAGGCACTGGGACTTTCTCCAAAACCTGTGGTGCGGAGCAGGGAAGATGTGTGATGCTGGCACGGAGCTGATGAACCTTCTTCTGCAGTGGAGGGAAAAGAGCTGTGTGGTGGGCTCCAATCGTATATCATTAGCGTTCATAAAACTCGTTTCCTGCCAGGAACAGCCACTCAGCACTGAAAAAATCATAATTTCACAGTAGATTACCATGCAAGTTGAAATAAATCCCAGGGCACTGCACCACACACTCTGTCCTGAAGCACAGAATGCAACCCCCAGGAAGCCCACTAAAGGAGATACTGAACACTCTGTCTTAAATGGTCTTTTTTATATACATAAATGCTTTCTTTTCTATATATGTATATATATGTAAATGTGTGTATATAAGAAGTAGATAAGTACCCTAGGAAACATAATTCCCTATGAATGATAGCTATTATTAGAAAGAAATATGAGACTCTATCCCACCCCTGTACCATCTGCGTTAAAAAGCAGCTTTAAGGATCTAGCATCACTAAAAAAGGTGGCAGTGCATTTTTCTTCTCTCTGCTGCCTCCAAACAGAAAATTAGTAAAGTTTCCCTGATACTGAGCAATCGAACGTATTTACCGAAACAGACCATCAGCTATACGCAATTATGCTTTTGATTCTGTAAAAAGATGATCTAAATGTGTTCCGTATTGTACAGCTTTCCCATGCACTTATTTTTTACATTAAGTATTTTAAAATATCCAGCATGGTCTTGCCACTGTATTTTTAACAGCATTTTGAGCAGATAAGCTATTTCCTTACTGACCTCTATATTTTGCTGAGTCAGGTCTTTGCACTCAATTACAGTGAACAGGGTAACAATTCCTCCTAGTACTAAGTATTTGGCTCTTTAAAAATAATGATGAAAGCTTGAAATTTTTACATTTTCAGTTTTCATTTTTCTGTCAGATTCAGAAAACAAGAAGTAGTTTTCCCAAATGAATCTTTTCTACAAGGCTTCTTTGCTCAGAGAGCTTTGTAAACAGCTTGTGGGGAGAAGCAGCACTATAGGGCTGAGTTTGGTTAAGACATCAAAACCCACAATAAAATTAAACAATTAACTGGGAAGATGGATGCATTTCAGAAGATGTAAGAGCCAGGAATGCCTTCTGCCTGCACTGAAACTGGTAACACAACAAGTTATTGCTTATTTAACCCTGCGCAGAACCAAACAGAGTGAAATACTCTCACAAAATGATCTGGTATTAGAAGGACTAGATTCTGATCGTTATTAATGGACCTGGGACCAGCCTCCGGTACGACTGTATATTACTCTTCTAAACCAGCATTAAATCACATATTCAGAGTCAAAGACCTTTCACTTAGGCAGCTCTTTATCTGGTATGATTTGTTTCAACTCTATAGATTGTTCACGGATTTAAATTGAGTTATAACGTTGCAGAGTTGATCTCACCAAACTTGGTGTGTCTTAATTCATGTTTGCGGTGAATGTCTACTTTAAATCTTGGCGAATAGCACATCTTTGAACATAACCGTGACTGAAAGTCAAGGTCGAATATGAAACTTTTACTTTTTATCATTCTGGTAGTAACAGCTATGAACTGTTCAATGTATGCTACTCTTTGTCAAAGGCACGGTGTTTTATTTTTTTTCAGCTTTTAAATAGACCTGATTTTTGCTTGTACAGGGTGCCTTTTTCAATCTACTTCTCCATGATGCAATTCATTAAAATAATATTAAGGGGCAAATCTGGATGCCTATTTCTTTGACTATGCAACCTGTAACCACAGCGAGGGCATGCAGATAGATTAGCAACGTGAAAACAGAGGTGTGAGTTTGTGCTGTAAAAGTGGCAGGTGCATTGCATGACTACAAAGGGAAACTGCTCTGTTTGGGAAGTCTGCCATAAACACAACGGCCTAAGCAGTAAGGGTTACAGTGAGCTCATATTTATTTTAATATTGTTTGCTTTTTTGCTCAAATAACTCCCTGGATTATTTTGACCTCAAGTGTTCATTCCAAAAAGGTGCTTATCTGTAAACACCACCTGCGTGGTAGAGTACATCATGAGCCACCGCTGCCACTGTATTGCTTTCTTATCATTCATAATGTGAAAATTTGATTGCCCACGCAGCCAGCCTGCGGGCTGCCAGGCCCTGCAGATGGCAGACACATGTGTGCACACCATTTGCATTTTATAGCTCTGATGAGAACAGTCACTAAAATGAAGGCTTTTCCACCGCTGTCACTATCTTGGAACAAATTGTCTCTTTTGAGTAGTTGTTTCATCTCTGTCCCTGTAATTTCCAGATGATACTGTTTTTAAATATTTGTGCTTAATTTTGGCATTGATAAGCAGTTGGCCCACCCATTGGATTTTCCCGGAGCCAACATTTTCTTGGTGTTATCTAGTGGTTTAATTCATTTTCTTCCCTCTCTAGAGAAGGATTAACTTTCATCTTGTCTTATCTGTTATTGTCTTTGTGGTGAAAGTAACTTCTCCAATGTAATTCCTTATTTTATGTTATTTTAGGTTTGTGTGGGTAGATGGTCGAGTCAGAGGTTAAAATCAACTCTCCTTCTCATGCCTGTGGTGCCTTAGGGATATGCAGTCACCTCACCCTTGTCAAGGCACAGAGGCAGTGAAGCGCACCTCTGAAGGTGGGTGAGAGCTGGAGCAAACCTACGTTTCATACCATGCAACCGTGTCTGCTTTGGTTTGGGTATCACTATGCAGTGTTTCTAGAGTGAGGGTTTCCAATGGTTTGTCATCCGAACATTCAAGCATCTCCAATGACTTGTCCAAAGATATTTAGAACTGGTAAGGACATAACTGGATTACCACAAAAACAGCTTTTTCCATTGTCCTAGTTCTGAATAGGCAAATGGTTGAACCTCTTTGGGTACCAAAGAAGGAGGGATATGAAACTCTTCAGACAGCAAAATATGCAAAGCTCAGCCCATTTTCATTTAAGCAGACTAACTCACTGAAATATTTTCTATCTCTTTTGGCTCTTGAAAAACAGTTCCAATAAAATCGCAACTTTGGGCATTAAAAATAAAAGCTTTGCCTATTTACGTATTTGTTCAAATACCCTTTCAGGTATGATATATCAAACACACAAGAGGGGTCTTTCTTTATATTACTTTCTGTACAGAGGAGTCATACCAGTCATGTAGACTTGAAGAGACAGCAATTTCCACAGGTTCTGTTACATAAAAATATAAGGAGAGTGATCACACCAGAGGTCTGCTTACCTCAGTCCACTCTCTCTGACAGCATCCATAGGCAAAGAGCAAGAACAGAACAAGCACAGATCATTTCCCCACTCCAGCTCTCCTAGCTTCTGTCCGCTCTCAGCTTCAGATGTGGTTTCCGTGATTTAATAACCCTCGATGGATTTCTATTCCATGAACTTGTCCAATTTCCTCTTAAACCAGTGTAAACCTTTAGCATCTACAATATCATCATTCATGATTTTATAGACCTTGTCACTACCCTTGTCGGCTGCCTCTCTTCTGGAAGAGTCCGAGCTCATTTGATGGTTTCCCATGTGGGAGTTGAGAATGATTGCCACTTTGTCATTCTTCAGATCATTTCCAGTTACAGAAAGAAGAAACGTCATAGGTGACAGAATAGATCATCTAGCAATTTTCCCATGTGAATTATTCTATCCTGGGAAATGGGAGATGTATGATTATCTTTTACATGGATATGATCAACTCATAAAAATCCTGAAGCAACTTTTTATCAAGCTTTCTATCTCCTTCATGATATAATGATTAGACTATGGGTATTGGACTTTAAATTGCTGTTACACGAATGTCTCAGCCATCAGAGGAATAGTACAGTTTTGTATGTACAGTGTTTACAGGATTGAGAAAATTATCTTTTACAGTGCAAGTGTTTTATGGGCTTTCTTGTTATTGGATCAAATAGAGAGATCATTCTCAGAGAATAATATCTACTTCTTACTATAGTTCTGACAAGAGATTGTAAGGAGTACTGCTAGCATAACTGCATCCAGGAACAAATGGATTAAACAAAGTATGAGTTGCCAGAGCAGATAATGGTTCTGTCCCCTTGACCACATTCTGTTTTGTAGAGATAGAGGGAATCTAACTGCCCAATTTATACTTCACACGACCATTATTTACACACCTAAATAATATTTTAATCATCTCACTGAGGACTTTGACTATCATAATTATACCCCCAGGTTTAAAGCTGGGCTGAAAGTTTATTTTAATTGCTAGCTCTATAGTAGTTAAATAAACGCCTGTCCTTAGAGCACTGTGTACAGTCTTACGTATATGGTATAGAACTTGCTATTGCGTTCCTTCTCCTTTGAAAAGAATAAAAGCAATTTTAAATTAGCACAAGGCTACGAAGAAACCAAAGGCTGTAAAACTGATGGCACCACAAATAATAGCTCCCATCAATATGTTCTGTTAGAAGTGAGTCTACACAAACTGATGCAGACAGTTGTGGTCTGGCCTATCTTCTGGCCTAGCCAGCCATAAACCACATCTTCTTTGGAAACAATGTAGATGCACTAATATAAACCCAAGGAAAAGTGGTGGCTTTAATGTGGCTACCCAGGTTTTGGTCTAAAGCAGGCTTATGTCTAGTCAGGTTCGTCTCAGGGTGGAGCCAACATGATTGTCTGCACTTGTTGTTTAGACGTGTCAACATGTTGTCAAGAGATCACAAAGTAAGTAAAGGGTATGACTGGGTCAGAACCAGCACCCTAGCTTTTTGTATCCACAAGCCTTTAGGGTAACTAAAATCAAATTAGCATTTTGTGATCAGGTCCATTTACACTAAGAAAAAGTAGAAAATGGCTAAGTTGAGGTGCCTGACCACGGTTAATTCTTTTACTCTTAGTCCTTTTTTTGCTATCTACAAGTGACATTTTTTTTTTTAGATAAACACAGTAGAGAAAATAAAGTCAGGAGGAAGGAAATATGCATATCTGTCAACAACTTTGCGTTGCCATAGTAAATGCAACACGATAGTTCTAGCATCCACTAGAAGAGCATCACATTTGCTGCTGAGAGTATGATCACTCATTTTTATGGGAGAAAACAGGAGCTTTTCCCTATGTTAAGTTCTCATTTTCTTAATCTCATTCACTGGCTGGTACCAGTCTTCACAAATTGGACATTTTTCTTTTCAAGTCATGCATGGATGTACATTCTGATTCTACCATTAAATTTAATGGAAAAAAATCTGACCCAACCATGTCAGCACATTTTTATGAGTAAAACCCCAGAGTCTCTTATTCAGATCTTGGTAGCTTATGAGTTTATATGTAGCTTTGGTAAGGGCTTTCAAATAAGTGAATGTATTTTAAAACAGTATTTGTCAGAATTCTGTATTATTACATTTTTCCAATTCTGTTGATTTTTATGTAATCTTCTCATTTCCTCCCTCTGGCCTGTAAAAATGATCCTCACTGCTATGCTTCTCATATAGCAAAAACTGGCCAACTTTAGTTCAAATATGCTATTTGACTGACTCTATCCTGAGAGCGTCCACATGCCAAAAATTCACTCAATAATTATTTGTGTCTCCTAAATCTTCTTTCCCTCATTTTTTCCACTCAGTTGAAACCCTTTCTTGACCGAGATATGTGCCTTAATTTAACACAGTTTCCTTGTATGCTGTAGTTGCCCTCGACCTTGTATACATTTTCTTTTCTTCTGTATAACATGTAGACAGTCTATACACAGCACGCTAAGAAGGATCCTTATGGCTTCCCTTTCTGCAAAATAAACACAAATTACAACACAAGCCCCTAATTAAGTCCCATAGCATAAAAACACCCTCAGCCCTCATCTGGAGAGCTTTGCCTTGTGCTTTTCTAGGGGTGGGTAAAGGCTAAAGCTTAAGGAAGCAGAGCTCATCAATGGGTAACACTATCTCTCTGACATGTAAATGCAGACCAACATCACTCAAATGCTTTTGGGCTTTGAGTAGTCGTCCCACATGTATATTCCCATTAAAAAAAAGCAAAAAACACAGATGGAGTAAGCCCTCTGAGAATTTGCAGGTAACAAATACACAGAGTTGTTAAATTTACTCCAGCGCTAAGAACCATACCGCCAACCCTCATTCAGTTTTCCTGCTTCTCCCAGCATGAGCAGTAACAGCCATGGGTCAAATGTGTGTTAATATTATACACACAGACTAAAATCAGAGTGGGTACAGCTTCTTTTCTACTGAAAAAAAACTCTAAAATACAGTTCTCTGATCCTTTAGGATCCTTTGTGGGAGAATTCAAACAGAGGTCTCCATCCCGTAGGAAATAATTGCCTGTCATATTGCCCTAAATCTATTGCATAGATTGAACCCATGAAACTAAGTTGCTGCAATTAATTTAATAAACTTAAATAACCTTGCATATGATATACAAGTTATGAATACTATTTTGTAATAAATGTGCATTTTCAGGTTAAAATGAAAAAAAATTACAGTCTTTTTAAGATCATTTTTTTGAAGTTACTTTTTTTCCAAAGTTTAGCCCCAGAAGTTACAAGTTCTTTGGGTGATAAATTTCTTTATTTAAATGTATTTATTTATTTTAGTAAAGAATTTTAGTTTCATTGCATTTTTGGGGTTTTTATATTTCAAAACACAAAATCTTTACTGAAGCAGTTCCCCTAAAAAAGTAGCGAGTTAGTTACATAACAAAACTCCTCTAAGCATGTTAAAACATCAAGATTAATTTTTAAAATAATTGGCTTTTTTCTGCAGCTCTGTTTATTACATTTATTGCCGTAAATTACATTTATTGTATTTTCATACATTTCCAGTTCCCTTATTTAGTTGAATACTTTCATTCTGTTTCCTTTCCAGGAGCAGATCCCTACAGTCCCCAGAGAGCATGTGGGCCCCATAAGTAGTAAGTACTCACTGTGTAAGTCCTTAGGTCACTATGGCCCCTGCCCCAAAGTGCTCAAAGTGAATAATAGTGCAATATTAAACAGTGGCACCCCAGAGCTATATATTTGTGTGCTTCACATGATCCTAAATGAGTGACCCCATGGACTTAGATGACTTCCATTAGCTGAGGGACATCTTTCAAGGAGCAGATGACTCCCTGTTCATTGAACAGTAGTTTGGCAGCTCACCTATGGGTAATGTCTTAATCTCTCCAGTTAACTTCCATCTGGGTCCATGGAGAACACAGCTTTATTCACACAGCCATAAGACTCTCTGACTTACAATCTGCTCCTGCAAGATAACCTCTTCTTAATTGGGTGTGTTGTGGGCTTTTCTTTGGCCGATGACTCTAGCTATCACTTTGCAGCCTGCCTGAAAAAGGGCCTAGAACCTCTTAATGAACACTTTGTCTAGGCTTCCTGTCTCCTCTGTCACTGAATGACTAATTACTAATTTCCAGCTATGAATAATTTACATTACATCCTACTTCTTAACCCCAAGGGTATTTCCTAGAATTTATGTGCCTTAGATTTCTGCAGACAGCTTCATGCTCCTGCGAAGGCTGCACTGAACACCTGCCTGAAATAAACAGCAATTTTCCAAACAACTATTTTTAAATAGTTGACATCAGTCATAGAAATTAAGAAATTCACCTCTGAGTGCTCTGCTAAGTCTAATGTGTCAGACTGTTCTTTTTTCTCAGATAAGATTCTTTCAGAATTTCTGGTTTCCCAAATAGCTGAGTACCTGGACTTCCCCACACACTAGTTCTTCACTAATCCTCTAGTCTTCCCCCAAAATCTCTCTGCAGAGCCTGGATTGTGATTATTGCAATAGACGTTCTGGCTGCTACCAGCCAACCTGGTTATTGCATTATGCTTTTTATCACAATCATTTCTAGTGATCTGGGCTGACTATGAACGCCCAAGGGGATGTTTTTCCAAACATGTAATTATTCTCAGTTTGCCACTTCAATTGCCAGGACTAAACCCCTGGCCGGTCTCTTGATTAGTTAGAATTAGAGCCTGTGGCTCTGTGCTGTTGATCCCTCTTGCCTGCCTGACCTAAATTCCATTGTACACCTGCCATTATGCATTTGCTTAAATCTGGAACAAATTCTGGTACTTGATGTACTGCCAGTCTCAGTTTTTAATTTGGGGAGCTGACTGGGTAAGGTAATTTGTCTCTGCTTCAACTTGTGGACCTGCCACAGAACCACCGTTCACATGCTTCTGAGTCAACAAAGCTCACCGGGATGGAGGGCAGGTCGGAGGGTGCAGCCTTCGCCCAGCGCCGCTCGCTCCTCACGTGTGCAACAGCACACGACTGCTTCAGATACGGCTGCTCGTGATGGTGCTCCTGCTTTCAGCTGGCACTCCGTATGCAGGAAAGTCTGAACACATAAAGTGAGCACAACACTCAGAGAGATGTTGTGGATTAAAAAAAAAATACCATGGAACAAATACCTTTTGTAGAAGTCATATTTAAAAAAGACCAGTGTAGTTCAAAGTAAAAAGAAGTTTCTTGGAGAAATATGCTCACTGATTCTAAGTAGTTGTGCTTAGTTAGAAAGGATTTGTAGCCTCATTGCAATTTTTTTCTAATACATGATATAATCAATATATATCTCTTATAATATATATAGCTCTTATAAATAATAACATAAACATTATCCAGCCAAAGCCTTGGAACAAACTGTGCCTCAGAGGCAGGAGCAGCTAATGTACTTTCAACAGCTCTGGGGCTATGAAGTAGGGAGCTGCAGTTCTTGCCACCTTCAGGTGAAGCTGTAGAATAATTTTTTTTACTTCTGTAACTCGAAGTGATATATCCTTAGGGCAATTGGTCAGAAATCTGACACAGCCCAAAATTAGTGAACACTAGAACATTTTGGTCCAAAGAAGTTGGTTAGAGCCATAACTATAGTTCAACTGGAAAAGTCCACAGTATACAGAACAACAATTTCCTATCCAGAACAACATTTGACACTGCTGCCCTCTAAAATAGGATCTTTTGGGATGTTCTTGCAGCTCTACCACAGCTGATGAAGCATCTCTGCTTCCAAGCAGGGCAGAGCTCTACTCTTCATTTTCACGAGACAACAACACGGACAAAATGATGGGCCAGTTGCTGAAGTGTAAATAATTCTGGACACCTGGAGATCCATGCAAGATGATGTGGAGAAACCTATTCTTGGAATTAGGCACCTGAACTCTGCCAAAATCCCATTTGGGTGTCTAAATCCTTGAGTCGATCTGAGCAAGGTGATACAATGATCTGAGATGTCTAGAATTTAAAGACTTCCTCTGTTCTTGGAATACTTAAAAAACATCAGGTTCTCCTTTTCTGGTAAGAAAAAGATTATCTCCAATATGAGATTTTATTTTAATAAAACCTATGGAAATGTACAAACTGGAGTAGTTTAACTAAAATCAGGACAATGGGAAGAATTTCCATGTAGCCAGAAACTTTCATGGCTCAAACTGAATGAAACACATATTAATTAATCACTGCAACATATAAGTTCAAATAACGGTGCAACCAGAAAGAAAACCATTGACAGAAAATATTGAGAAAATTTATTAGGACAGATAATAAAATGACTTATTGGTGTCAATGTGCCATCAGTAGTTTTTCAGGTGACTATAAATCTAAAATGTTTCCTTGTGTTCTAAGAATGTGGAATTATACAGAAAAGTACACCTCAATATTGTAGGTAGCACTGGAGACTGGAATTAAATCTTCAATGGCTCCATTTGAAATGTTCATTGTCAAAAATAAAGAGACAAGGAAATAAATACTTTTCAATTGTTTGCTATTTGGGCAGGGACTTTGTCTTTCTACATGTGTGTACAGTTCAAAGCTCGTTTTGGGTGTGACTATCCTTTTAAAGGTACCATTAATAATAAGATAAATGAGTTGTTGGCTAAGTTCTTAAGTAATTCTGCCCTAAATTCTAGTTTTGGTCTCTTTACACTTCAAAGGCAATACATTGATAAGACATTTTTAATGGTCTCCTCATTTAGGTTATTTTATCTGACCTATTAACATGTGAAGTATTAGAAGTGTCTGGGTCCCATCTCCACTGTGCTCAGCATAGAATTGCCATAAAGATGCAGTCACTGGCATAATGCACATCTGCAGGAACAGAGGAGCTTCTGGGATTAAACTGAGATAGTTTAACAGCTGAAATTATCAAACAGGGATGACGATTGCCCCATGGTTAGATTATTCTTGTAAATAAGATGGGTTCAAGTCCTTTGACTACTATTTTGGTACTCAACCATTAGATTATTGGGTTGGTACTTTCTCCTTTTGGATCTGTTCTACTTTCTATAAATAGTTACTTATGCAACAAATTCTGGGTCCCTCACCCTCAAGACCTAGCCAGGAGCGGTACTGGTTAGTCTGGCCTCTTTTACTACTAGCTAAATCTCCACCCTGAACTGAACACTTTTTCCTCAGCAAAGGTTTTCAAAAACTTACTTATTTTTCATTCCCAAAATTTTGATTTAAACTTAGAAATGAGACAATTTCAAAACAGCTTTGAAATCCAGAAATAATTATCAGCTAAATTACTACAACATTTGTAAACTGCACCTATGGCACAAAGAGTCTAGATTGGTAAAACATCTGGTCCATTTATTTGTTTAATTCTAGTATAATTTAAATAATAACAATTCTTCCATTTGAGACTACATTTCCCAGAGCAACATTTCACATTCCTGCTAATGGCTGTTCAAAGAGATTGGCAATGTGAAGTGTCCCTGGTCCCACAGCTCATGAGCACAGCAGGACTAGCGAGCAGCATCCTGTCTTATGAGCAAAGCTCTAGCACAAGCTGCTTTTTAGACCTTTATAGTTAGTCATGAAGTACTTATGGCAAAATCTACATGAGATGAATGCACGTGTTAGGGTTTTCAAAGGAGGTGAAGGGATTAGAGAGAGCTCATAGGAAGCTGGTGCCTACGGCCCTGTCGTTTCCCTTGAAAATCCCAGCAAAACATATTTCTGCTAACTTTCTAAGAAAGAGGAGTATGGCCTTCACATTGCTGGTGTCTTTCCAGTCAAGTACCCAATTCCTCTGGGGCCTTTTAGCATTGTAGCCTTGGAGACAACTAAAAAAAAAATTACTGAATCCATGCCAAGTGGAAAACAGGACAAACAGCCTTCCAAGAGCACAGAAAACAAAGATGAGACAGGAAAAAATAAACAAGGAGAATGAGAGTCCTATTTCATTCTGAAGCGGGGCTTACATAAAATAAACGGTGATGAGATTGCTTTCCAAGTGGAACATGAGAGAGAGAGAGAGAGATTGCGAAAGAAAGAGCATTTATACATTAAATACCTGGAGTTAGCATTTTCAATTATGCTGGAAACTCCAAAGTTTCCAAGGCATCTTGCGGTAGACTGTACAAATGCCTAAGAAAGAGTAAAGGTGTCTTGGATCAGGCAGCACCCAATATGTTTATGCAGCCTTGATGGGAAGGGATGTGTTTATTCAAGCTGCTAGCCAAAATTATATGTGCTAGAGGCTGTTAAGGAAGGGAAAGAATTTATTATTTGTAACACTGCAATGTTATATATATAAAAACCCCCACCTAAGAAAAATGGATTATAAGAAATTTCAAGCCAGGCTTTCACAAACTGGATAAGGAATAAGAGAGAAGAAAAACAGGGGGGGTAGGAAAATACTTAGCATCGGACTCTTACTTCACAGAAATTCAACAGTGATTCGGTGTGACCCGTCAATCCGGCACTGCAGTGAGGTGGGCTCCCGTGGAGCCTACGCTGCAGTCTCACCCTCCCTCTCTTTCCAGCACTACGGGCTCCTCCGTCCTTGCACGCCTGCGGTCATGCTCTGCAACAGGGATCAGAGAGCCAACCTGGCTAAACGCCAAATATTTTTTCTTATGGATTAGATTTCATGCAGGTGAATTGCATGAATCAATGGACAGTAAGTTTGTAGGTATTTTGGAAAATAATATCTATATATTCCTCTAAGAATGTGGCATCTCATCGTTAATGCCAAAAAATATATAACTGAAAACTCCATGATCTTGTGTGTTTGAAAAGTTGCAGAGTAATACTGTTAGATTCTGCAGTGACTCGGAAAAGCACATTTTCTAGCCAGAGCCTACTCACTCTAAACCATTGGAGCTGTATCTCCTTGCTAGACTGAGTCGTATTTTGCTATTGAAGTGTAACTCATGTGTAAGGGGCTCATATAATCTGCCTTAAGGAATTATTACCATACTTAAAGCAAATTGGTTTGCAGGCACTGGGTTTTTAGTTTTGTAATAAATCTAGAGTTCTTTGTCTTGCTTTATTTTGTTTCAGTGCATAACATCCACTCACTGGCTTTTCTTCCCCAGATATTTGAATATTTAATATTTTCAAAGCAAGAGGTTTGGTTTGTTAAATATAGATATACTTGTATAAATTTGCATACCTCAAAACGCACACAGAGAAAGACAGGGAGATGAGAGAGAGCGCAAGGAGAAAATGAGGGGAACAGACTAAAAGGAGAAAAAAACAGAAAAGACAAGCTTTCCTTGTTTGAGTTACTACTGCTCTTTGACTCACATTTGTGATGTTTTCAAGGGAGTTTGAGATCAAGGTTGTTGAAGAGTACTTGGGAAGATCCAACTACCCAGCAGATGATTGTGTGGACATCATGGTCCAGTCCCACACAGCCTGTCTCCCGCACCCAGCCACAACCAGTGGCAAGCATAGAGGTAGGGTCTTGCAGAGCGTAGGTCGGCTGAGTCTGGGGTTTTTTATGGTAAATAAGTATTGAAATTCCCTTGGATGTTGTTTCAATGTAAAGGAAAAATCAAGTTTTTTAACAAGAGTATTTCTGTCACTTTCTTGTCAAGCCAAACAAGGAAGGGGGGGGAGATAGATTTCCGTTGCCCTTTTTCTAGAAATTCTCTCATAGGGTGGTCCTAAACTGTTTGCCCCAGTCCCAAGGACTGGATCCTTAGCATGCCCATCCAGTCCCATGGGAAAGTAACAGTCATGCAGGCAAAGAGTTTTGGTTGATCTTACATTGATGGAGACTATGGTTACCATAAGGAACTAAATGGCTATTCAGCAGATACCAGCAATGTGAAGAAGAAAGGGTTTTGATGCAGGCTATGTTTAGAGGTTTAGCTGCAGTGGGGGGAATACGTTGCTTCAAACAGCAGTTCGCACTTTATCATGTGGATGCTGAATTCTTTGGGTTTTTTTCTTAGGCAAACAAAATCTTGCTGTACTATTCTTAAGACAGCAGTTCCTCCCACTGGAAAAGCCCAGACACCTCAGCTTTAATTCTTGTGATCTAACCACTTGGCTTCCCTGCTCAAGCAATTTATTTGTTTGATATCATAACTCAGGAAAAACAGAAATCACAATAAAATCTTCAAAACATTTAATAGAGTGGATTTTGAAGTTTCATAGATGAGATCTTGGGAGCCCTTTACCCTGTAGCTTCATTGAAGTACTTTGCATCTGAACAAATTTAAAAACGAATCTATGAAAGGATTTTATTTTTCATGAGTTAAGCATAGTTTTAAAGAACACTTTGCACCAACTAGCTTTTGTGCTTTGTGTAAATGTATCAGCTGTTGCCAATATTGTTTAATCTGTATCTGTATTACCTTGTATTTACCATCTGTTCCTTGAATGGAACCTCTGTAATAGATTATGTTTAACATTAATTTAATGAAGAAAAATGGACCTGTAATTATGTTTCCTAGTAAACTGTAGTCTCAGCTCTATCTTTAGTGTCATTTACAGCAGGTGGGAAATGGCAAGGGATTTTATGATGGTGCCTCAGCAGCCAAAGTGGGTCATGGTTAGGCCCTCTGGAGGTCACTCTCTGGACCTGTCAGGATTATCTGGTGCACTGCTGGGGTAAGCTGGTCCTATTTCCAATGCAGGGAAAAATTCAGTAGAATAGGGCATATTGGAATTCCTGAATGATGCCATATAAATAATGAATTGCTAATAGTTCAGTTAAATAGGATATGCTTATAATGAACACATCTTTTAATCTGGAGAATTCTACTTGATAAGTTCAAAAAGTCGTACATGAGTGATTTAAACCTGTTCACAGCCCAGTGAGCATACAGAAACTCAGTCTCTGTTCCTCAAGCTAGATGAGATGGTGAGCTGAGACTGGTTTTGCTTGTGTCTGACTCTACCATGCTGTTACACACACCTTAAAAAGCTGCTCAGCCCTATTTGCTTGATAGATAGCAGTATCAGGGAAAACAGGAGGTCACATTATACCTGGAACCAAACGTCACAAACCAGGATGCTGTGTCTGTGGTCCACCATGGTAGGCTCTTGTGCTTTCATCTTCCTGAATACTTGTAGACTCCAACACTCTCTCTCTTCCATTTCTCTGGCACACGCTTGCAGTCATACTCCTTTGCAATCATCCTCCTCTGTTCAGTATCCTTTCCTCAGAGATCTCACCCCGATGTTGTAGGACTTCAGGACTGCAGGGAGAAAAAAAAAAAAAAAAAGAATAACCAGTGCCAAGATGCCACTATTACATCAAAGAACCTTCTCCCATATTTCTACCTATTGGGTTATCCTGCTTAACAGCTCTAGTTAAGCCCTTCAGAGACACCAGCTGTGAGAAGGCTCCACAGCCAATTGCATTCTCCATCAACTTAAGGGGTATATAGATATAGCAAACCAGTAGTCAAGTTCCTTCTGCCCAAATTCCTCTTTTCACTTTGAGGCTGTGTCCTTCCAGGATCCTTTTTCTTCATCACCTTTCCAGTGTACAGTACCCTTCCATTTTACCACCTAAGAGTTTTTTTTTTTTAAAAAAAAAAAAAAAAAAAAAAAACAAAACCAAAAAACATTAAGAGATAGCCACCCCCTTTTTTCACAAATAATTTCTAGTTTCCTTTGTCAGCTGAACACCTTTAATTAGCAAGTCTGTGTGGAATAAAATGGGTCCTAAGTACAGCTAAGTACAGCATTAGGCTACAGATTAAGAACAACCATTTTTCTAGACTGAATAAAAATCTTGCTATTTTGCTGCTACTTCTGCCACAAAGCCAGACTGAATTCGGTCTCTGAAACCTAGTAAAAGGTTTTCTTTAAGCTCTGCTCTCAGGCTGATATTATTTCCACGAATTAACAAGGCCAATCCATGCTATGCAGTTGAGAAGTGTGCAGCAAATCTTAAGGTAATGCTCAGACGAGACATGAAGCCTTAGATGCCAGACGAAGGAGCTATCTGACTAGTGTCAGCTCAGGTATTTGTGCACCAAAGTCTCTGGCTCTGGGTTGTAAAATTATATTTCTATCTGTAGGGATACCTGATGTGATACAAAGCTAGAGCAGGACTCTCCTGAAATATGCCTGTTTGCTCACAAATCAGGATTTATTATTACTAGAACCTCCTTCGTTAAGCCCTGGATGATCATCAGTCACACTGATGGATGATTCCATTACACACAGGCATAATGCTGGAAAAGTTGAATTGACTGTTGTTTCATAAAAGAGGAATCCTCTTTCAGAAAATTAAACTGGGTTAAATGTCATGGATCTTAATGGGCTTCCAAAGTTTTAATATGTTACATTCTACTTGGTATGGCATATGTTATAACTTATAAGGATTAGCTCATCTAATTTCTGTCCAAAATCTTAATTTAAAAAAGAATTTGGGGAGAGCATTTACATCCATAGTCAAAGTTGAACTGCTTTACAAAACCCTGCAGTGGCTGCCTGTGATAAAGGATCCAAATCTCTTCCATACCACTGTAAGACACATAGATGAGCTGGGAGCCTTGGGAAAAACTTTCTTATCACATGCATATCCCATGCACTGCTATGAAATGCTGTATTTGTATCATCATATTCAAGAACGAATAGAGCAATCACTAGGAACTCCCTTGCCAGACTTTTTTTCTGAATGTTTAGGAAAGCTTCTGTTAGTTTTACGCTGTAAGCCCTCACCAGAATATAAAAATACAGAACTGCCATGAGAATATGTCAAAATAAGTAATAAATAAATCAGCTACTCACTTTTGAGACAATATAGTATATTGTAGCTGGGAAGGACAAAACTATACTGGTAAGTCTGTATTTCCAAGGGATGCTTTTCTTAAGATTTTTCAATTTGAAATAGTCATCTTCAGAAGGTTTTAGCAAAGAAAACGCTAAGGACATGAATAGTTGCTGTATCTTCTGATAACCCAACCCATTTGTATCAAATGAGACACTGCAAAACTCGGGAACCCTGAATCTGCCGCCGCTTCCGAAGAATTCCAGCTTAGCAGTACAGTCCCAAGTGCACATACATGAGAGTCCTCTGAAGATTAGCATGTCACATTGAGGAGGAAAAGCCTGGTTCATACATTGTTTTGAAATTTTTTCCGTGCCTCATAGAGAACATACAAACAAAAAGAAAGTAAAAATATACAAATGAATCTTCCAGGAAAATGTTGCAACGAAAGAAAATGGCAAAGAATTTCCTTTGTTTGGAATAGTAAATACAAAGAAAATCTCTACAAACAAACTTCTTTCAGTGATGATACGAGTTAAGTTCACAATGTAGGTCGTGAGATACTGAACCATTACTTCCATTCCAGAAGGAATTACTGGAAGAAATTCCTCATAACCCTGGTGCAGTCTGTTGTGTTTGACAGTATGGCAAGGTCTCCAGCTGACTATAGGATTTAAACAAACCACCATTGTATCGGCTTATTGTAGTGCCTTCAGGAGAAACAAGCTCAAGATGGAAAGCTGTAACTCTTCACAGATAACTAGGAAGTCTCTGTTATTTTAGATATTGGTCACGCAACATGGAGACTGCCATCTTCAGGTCACTAGTTAAACTATAACACAAGAACTTCAGCTGTACCTGATGGCCGTTGTGAAATCAACTGAGGGTCATCGCCCCATTTCTAACGTATCCAGCACCCTGCCTCAGCAGGAGGTTCAGCACACAGCTGTGAAGGTCAAGTCCATCTGGAAGCTTGCTTTATGCCCGTGGTATTTTTTCCTATGCTTCACTATCCTCTAGTTCACTGATATAATCTCGGTGCTTTTTCCAAGAGTTAATAATTATTGAACACTGTACTTTTGAATTTGTCATAGCAGGATCTAGCAAAAAACTTTTAAAAATCTGAGTTGGACAGTTTTCTATCAAGCTTTTATCTGTGACAAGTAGACTTGATATGTCTACAAATGATGTATGTTAAAAGGAACTCTGAGAAGATGCCAGTCACTGCCGCAGTGCCAGTGCCAACGTCGTAGGCTGCATGCTGTGTGAATGCAGCACATCTATTAAAATGCAGAGGATGTTTTTCCCCTGAAATACCTGCAGAGAAAGAATGTCTTCGCTTTTATTCTGTATATATTGGTTTAGCTGCAAAATGCAAAAAAGGCATTTAAAACCTGACTTTGAAAAGGACACAATCAGCATCTTTCAGTGCCTTCTGTGTAAACCTCTGGACATTTTCTATACAAATATTATCTAAGCAATTATTTGTTTTCTTCACATATTTAATTGAAAGGGCTTTGCTTTTTCTAGCCATTTCAAGTCACACAGCTGTGACCACACTAATGTCCTATTTCTTCTGCATAGCTGGGATTTGACTACAGCACTCTGAAACGGTAGACTGCAAATCCAGGGAGTACACAGCAAATGTCAAAAGAGGGGATTAAACTGTTAAAAATAGCCCAAACTGCTTCCTTTCTTTTTCTTTCTCTCCTTTTTTTTCTTTTTTTTTTTTTTTAAGTCAATTAGGGAATATCCCAAAAGTGGCCAGAGCCAGTAAAAAACCCCAACACTGTTAAGGGGAACATGCAAAGGGCCCCTTAAATATGGAGCTTTTAAAATCATCAGATTTTATTATATAAAATGAAATGTTTGAATGTTACTTTCTTACCTGTTTTTTTTTGTTGTTTTGTTTGTTTGTTTGTTTGTTTTTTTACTTAAAATCACAGTTGTCACTGTGTTCTTTCCCTTGATTTTCCACGTGGGGTACTGGTACCACAGGCATTGTGAATACTTGCTCCTGAACAGAAGAGATGGGAATAGTAAACTGTATAAAAAGTTGTTTTAGAAACAGTTTCTAATGGTTTGCTTCAAATTCTGGGCCTGCTAGCCAAGAACATGGATGCTTTTTGAATACAGTGGAAATATCTAATTTTAACAGATGAAATAAATGGAACTAAGCATGTAATAAGGGTACTATTCAGTATAAATACAGCAGAGATGGTCCAATAAAGATTACCTAATGAACATTAGATTGCCTCCTCTAGTTACAAAGTAAAAACAAATAGCTCCTAACATTGTGCATTAGTAACCGGCCCTCAGGAAATGCCTAAACCCAAACTTTAAAACATCAATCTCCAGTGTAGAAAATATAATCTGTTATTTACTAGCAATGATGCTACTAGGTACTCCTTGTATGAATATCAAGAAATCATACAGCCTAGTTTTTCACTGTCTTGAAAGCAAGTGAAGACAGCCATGAGAGTACTTCCAGATGTTAAATGAACCCGCCACATTTCACGGATTCAGGGTTTTCTTTTTAAGACCATTTATAGAACTTTGGAAAGAGTATAGAGTATCATGTTATTAAAAGGTAGGGAGGACCATTTTATTTTTATAACAAATTAAAGACATGACTTAGTTTTTTGCAATCACTATTAACATCTGTAGTCCAAAAAGGAAATAGCTCTAGGTACCTCTAACTAAATAAGTTCCTACCATTACGTTAATGGATTTGCACCAAAGAACATGTCCTAAACTTGGATGTAGCAAGTTGTAAGGCATCCAGACATTCAACTGGTCTGATGTTATTGTGAAGTTCACAAAATTTATAACTACTTAGGCTGCCATGTTCAGTGCAATGAACTTTGTGATCCTTTAAGTATTCCCGAACAACAACAAGAATTAGAGAATGACTTCTCAGAAGTATTGCAGAAAAGGGATACTTCTGTGCAGTTGTAGAGAAACATGCTAAAAGCACACAACCAGTCTAGAGAAAAGCAGGAGCAGTAGCCAGTGTGCTCTGTTATGACGCTTCATACAGCATTTACTGTCTCAAGAAGAAAGGAAGAGTATATACAAATGATAAGAAGGGAGAAAGGAAGATTAGGAATACCCACACATTAAAACAGGAGTATTGCCATTCAAGATGAAGTTGAATTAATTCCTTTTCTGTAAAGTTGGATTTAGTTTGATGAGAACTGGAAAGAATGATCAGGATATTTAACAATTAACATGGTCTGCATTTTACATTAACAGGCTGTCAATAAGCCAAGTCAGGTTGGTAGCCTTGAGCTTGCCTAGCTCTGATTAACTTACATCTTTTATGCAAATATTAACTTACTCCTGGCATGTACTGTCCTTGGAAATACTAATCATGGCATAGATGAGATGAACATGAAACACATTTAGCATATCACGTTCTACTAAAGATTGAAGGTGTGCAGTCAACAGCAACGTGCTTGCCAAAGGAAATAAAACAGAGTAAATAACAGAGAAAACAAACCCTCGTCTGCTCAGTTACACAGCACCATAGTCCTACTGTGTGACAAAGAACTTTTATGGCAACTGGCAAGCGGCTAGGAGTTTTAATGATCACTCTGTGAGATGTCTCCATGGAATGATCATGGTTATTCAAAGCAGGTTCTACTTCATGAAGCTGGTGACTGTATAATAAAGTAATCTACAGGTCCTAATCGATAAATTATTCTTGTTAGATTATGAAAGTAACTGCATTGTTTATGCACATATTGGTTCTGCTATACAGGAGCAAAAGTTAGTGCGGGTTCTTACAATGAGATCAGTAAAGTATACTTTTCAAAGCTTCATAAGCAGGAGGTTGAAGATGCATCTGAAGCTGAACTTTAGTTCTCTTCCTTTCCTCTCCTTTACCCATGACAACGTTAAAAAAAAATAGCCATCTGGCATCCCATCTGGCTACAAGTCCAATCTTACAGTTTCTGGAGTTGCTTTTACATGTCTCCAGCACTGCCTTCATGGAAGAGGCACGAGTCCCTCCTGAAACTTTACATAATTTGGGACCTTTTGGAAGCTCTGAAACAAACCAGAGCACAAGGATGGAAATCTACCATTCTAGTTATTAATAACTCTGAAAAAATTAAATTGTGCTGAAGAAAAATGACAACACCTGTTCTTGCCTTCCAGGTGCTTGAAACAACATTGCGGCTGAGCTTCGGGGATTAAGGGAAGAAATTGTATTCGCCTGCTGCAGTTAGATACAGAGTCTTTAGGGATGCCAAAAACTGCATGAAAACATGGAGGAGAGAGGAAATAAATAACTTTTTTACGGAAAGAAAATCAGTCAGACCATCTTTATAGTTTTCCACTCAAAAAAGAGAGCACACATGTAAGGCTAGTTGTTTTTTTACAAAGAATATTATTAACAGAGGTGATTTTTCAACCAAGTATTAAGCTTGTTTTAGGAGACAGAAATCAACATGATTTACAAGATAGAGCCCATGGACTTTTACTGTATAGCTTCTTACATACAGAAGGGCAGCTGGTGCTGGGAAGGGCGCTACAGGACTCACAGGAATCTGTCATTCCTTCTCTGAAGTTGCAAAGTAAAACCATTTCTCGCATACTGATTTTAATGAAAGGAATTTTATCACCTATTTTTTTTCCTGTTCACCTGTGAGAGTGGCATCTGATCAGTAACCATGGCCTGTAAATATGTTAACAGTCTCTATAGTGCAAAGTTTTTAGCCAGTGTGAGTGAAATCCTTCAACTGAGACACAAGAACCCTTTTGAATGGGAAAGGTTACTTTCTCATCAGTGTGGTGGGAATTTGGCATCCTACTCCCTTAAACAATATGAAAAATCTCAACCTGAAACGAACTCAGATATAAATCTAACAGCACCCAAATATATCCCATGATGGAAAGCCTTTAAGATCACAGCATGAACAGTAGTAGATGAAGCAGATGGACCAACAGCATAACCAGTCAATGACGTGGGTACAAAAGTCTTGCATTTATACAGTGCTTCAATCAATAGAATTTTACACCACAAAGTGGTGCACAAAGAAAGGCTGTGTGCTTTCCTTTTGCAAAAAGGGAAAATAGCTCTGGAATTAAATAGATGGGTTTAGGCTTGTTGCCACAGTAAATCTCTCCTGAAGCCTTTCACCCCACTCCAAGGGTGGGAGTGGGAGGTGCAGGACACGGTAGGGTTAGCCAAGACTTCCATTTCTCCCAAGAGGACTGGGATTGCTTCAGCTGCTAGGACAAGGAGCATGGATTTATGCAGCATGTTTGGAATAGCACTTGTGTTAAGTAATATATATATTACTCAAATTATAAATATTTTTTTTTCTCTAGCATATGTGACATAGCTATACCATTTCTAGAGTAAGAAAAAAAACCCACACTTTGAGTTGTTTAAGATGATAAATTCACACAAAATTTCTGCATAATGTGTATGATGCTTCCCCACTGAAGATACAGGGAGTTAGCTGTGTCTGAAGATCCTGGCTGATCTCTCGGTGCTTACCCTTTCGATAATGACGCCGAGCACTTCCTAAAGTTACATTGCATCAAGAAAGGAGTCAATGGAAATTTGCTGATTTACAGCAGCTGTGAATTCATGCAGGCATTGAGTGGAAATATCACATGCTTCTTGTAGTGGAAAAAATAAACTTAGCATTTAAATTGATCTCTGTATTATTCAGATAGTCTGTGTGTATATAGAGTAACATGGTGTCCTGTTGCTCTTTACAGTTTTAAGAAATTAAGAGGTGACTTCAAGGACCAAAAGTCCCTTCTGTCCCTCCAAGAAAAATCATGGGCAGTCAGCTAGTATGTTTTCCCTATAAATGTTTTTAGAATAACAGATGAAGTGATACAGAATCTGTAGGTGAATTCAAGTTATAAAGTTATAGCTGTCTTTATGTAAGTCGGGTTATTTATATCAAGTTTAATATAGCCACAGTTTCAATCCCTGTTATTTTAACTTATTTATTTAAAAATTAAAGAATGCCTTAGGTTGCCTGCCAGCTGTATCACAGCCACACAGGCTATCGTGCAAGAGATCAGTCATTTAAAATCAGTGCATGACAAAGTGTAGGAAAAAGAAATATTCCCACAAATGCAAACATTATGAGGGAAGTGCTTTATACATTGTAAGCCACATAGTCAGCTGGCTGTTTTAACTGAGAGATTCACTTCTCTCTCCATGTTTATAAATAGCATTATGAAGGGTGTGTTATATGCTCTAAACTACCCCAAGAACACAATTTTAATATTCCACAATTCATATGTTCATTTACACATGGTGAGTGAATATAATGTTAACATTCAGAGTTGGAAGCATCTAAAACCCATATTGTCCTGATGGAAATAATTATGATGAAAGCAAAGCAACAGCAAAAGTGACTTCCAAAATGCTGGGTGACACAAGAAGTCGCTGAGCTCCACCATGCACCAAAGCACAAACTTTCACCTCATTTGCTTAACTTGTTCAGGAAGGTCTCTAGTGTAAAAAAAGAACTCATGCCTTGGTTTCTCTGACAGGCCAATTTAGTTTAGTTTAATACTGCTGGGGAGTTACCTCTCAGGATGATCAGAATAGCCAGGAAAAAAAAAAAAAAAAAGAGAATAACTAGACACAATCCAATTAGTCGGTTGGGAGGTGATGTCAAAGGCAAATTTCAATTACACCATCATTATTAACTGCGGTCATGTTAGCCTAAGATAAATACATTCATTCTAACACTAGACATGCTAATTTAAGCCTTCATTGAGGACTTGCTATAACAAAGTGTTAGGCACAAAATGCCCAGAGGAAGCAATCATTGCTGTTAGCTGCGGCTGAGATGCTCACAGTGAAGATCACAGTGAAGCCAGCAGAGTTTTGGGCTGTTTCAGTAGCCCTGGGGGGATCACACCAGGGATGAGCCAGGAGCCAACCAGACCCTTTGGCCCTGGCAATGGTTTCTATATGTAAAACAGGGGAAGAATGGACACAAGGTCATGGTCTGCCTAGAAATATCGTTATACCAAGGTGACCAAGCCTGCAGACACCAGCTCAGCGGGGGTTCCTGGAACCAACCAGCATAAGAAGCTTGCTCTGATGTGTTTTTTCCATCCCTAGCATAAATTTCTGCTTGGAAGCACAGGTACTGGTTCCTCACGTAAGGGGCAGCAATGCAGTGCCCAGGTAAGAGGTCCCAAGCTTTGAGCAAATTCAAATGCAAAGGGAAATTTACAGATGAAGACATGGCTGTGAGAAAACATGGATGAGGTGGGAAAGTTTTGGGAATGACAGCTCATTTTTAGTGGTAGGAGCAGAAAGAAGGTCTTACTGTGCTCTGGTTATTGCATGTGGAAAGCTGAGAAGGAGAATGCAAGAGAAAACCTACTGAGATCACAGGAAAGGGAAGACTCTTCCAAACAAATGAAGCTGAGTTAATGGGCACGATGGCTTATGCTAAATGAGTACAGACCTGAGCCTCTGACTTCCAAAAGAGTGGCCCCTTTGAAGAACAAAGGCAAGCATATAATCTATGCATGAGGAATTTACCATCCAAATAACTGCAAAACTTAGCAGATTTCAGGACAGCTGAGGACCTGCGTTTCCAAGTGAGTCAATGGGACCACAAAAGCTCAGCATTTTGATAGTCAGGCGCTCTTCTGTTGTGATCTGAGTAGCTCCAGTGGGGGAGGAATCTGGTACCACTCTCAGATGCCCATGGGCATCTCTTTTTCTAATTACTCCTTGAAATTTATTTCTCCTCTATTTGACAAAATTAAATAATCTCAGTAAATCACCATCAACCAGCCATCTAATTATTTTTTGTAGACCTCATGTTCCTTCCTTTTTGCTGATCTCTAAGAATTCCATTTCTGCCACACAGGACTTGAACCTAGAAGTCTGTAATTCTTGGTGTTTTCCAGAACTAATTATTGCAAAGAAGAATGGTTATTTGAGAAATACAGAGCGTTAGAGGATTATTTGAGAAACGTTGAGTATTTGAAAGTCACAAAGACTTACTTTGAGGCATAACGTTCTTCTTGTATTTTATGCTGCCATTGTTTTACAAAATTAGATAGAAAAGCAACTGAACATCTAATGCACTTACAAAACCAGCTTTGGTAAATTGGTGTTGAAGAGGACACTTGTGAGATTGAGATACACAAAAAATTTTGAGATCGTTCAACTGGAATATGTCATTTACATTCTGTCTAAAACCTAAAAATTTTGCTGGCGTAATTTTATTGCTTAGGAAGACAGAAAAGAAATCCCTGCTTAACCAACAAAGCTCAGCGGACTAACAACCTAAAATCAATGTAATCATTGCAACAAAACCCACACTTTTGGCAGTTTAATTTATTTCCTTTGAGCATCCTGTATAAAGGGATATTATTTTGCCATTTGAGGTTCCATCTCTCCCAGCAATGCTGCTGATATAGACTTAATTGATATAGCCTTTCTCATTTATTGTTATGTGAAGGCACCACAGTGAACAATCCTTCCAACCAAAAAAACTCATAAACTGTTAATCTAAATAACATCTCCTTAATCTGAACAGTTACAATAAATTTAGTTGGCAATCATGGTCTAGAAGAGATGGAATGATTATCCAGCTTTACTGGGATAGAGTTTTATAACTCCCATAAAATGACCTTGTTTAGCCTGAGGTTTCTTAGCCATTCAAATGAGGAAGCCCAGCTGAGAAATGGCAAATGATAAATCTTACTCACAGCTTCTCCACCAGACTGACTGTAAACTCAGCTGCAGCGATGCTAGGTGGGTGACAAAATGGCTCCTTTGGTCTTATTAAATGACCAAAGGTATATAAACAGGCACTGAGTAAGCAAAAAGGAATGAATCTCAGGAATGCAGGCATGTTGCTATATAATGCACAGGGATAGCAAGACAAACAGCAACTGGTGCAAACAACAACAACTTCTGTATGGCTGAGGGGATCATTTAAATCAGAAGACTAAACTGGAAGTTCTTACACACCAGCAGGAATCCATTTCATGGTCAAGGTCAACCCTGTTACACCGTTTTCTTCCATTGTCACCATTCTGTAACGTTATACTTAAATTAGGATCTACAGAAGTCCTGCTGGGTCTGTCATAAACTTGGATTACAGTACCTGCTATGCAGATGAGTGTTTTAGTCCGATCAGCGATGAGAGTTGACAGGATTGACCTTTGCATGGGTTGTCAATGTATCTTCTGCCACCATCTTCTCAAAAATGGATACAGCTGCCCATCCTAAGGTTTGTCAGGTTGCAGGAAAACAAAGAAAAGTTTTTTAAGTATTTTTAAGTGATATCTTTAATTCAGTTAATGTTTTTATGGGCTAGAGAGTTAAAATTGATAGATGATTTTGTCTTGTGTGGTCAGCAAATGATGCATCTTTTGCTTCTGAAAACATGGTCTTTTCCATTAAAACAATAATTAATGAAATCTAATAGTACAGAGATGTTCTAAATCGTGTCATCTCTTATGCTCCATATTTGTGATGTAATACCAAAAAAAGATACCAAAAATCTGTTCCTGGGTTCTATTTTCTCTTTAAAAAACAATCATCTATCACAAAATGAACCCTTTCCTCTTTACACAGATTCTTTTCATGAATGTGATCTCTTTAGAGAAGACAGAAAGATTACTTTCCAGTTCATATTAACAGAGGTTCTCTTTGTTTCAGTGATGTCTCCATTTTACTATTTATATCTATTTTAGAGTTCTAAACAAATATCAGCATATCACATAAATTAAGAAGATTAAATAGGGGCAGCACTAAAAAAAGCAAGCCAGGCTTAACCCTAGTGTAAAGGATGAATTAAGCACAATGACATCAAACAGGAACAGGCAACTTTGAAAAGCAGTAGGTGATTGTTGTCTCTTAATTTATGAGACGGATTAGAGAGTAAATGCTTGAAGAGAGCACACAGAAGAGAATAAGTGCTTTTCACTACAGGATAATTATGCGATGTAAGACAAGGACATCCTCTGCCTACTCGTCTTACTGCAAAGCACTCCTCTCTGGCCATAGAAAGCCTAAAAACTTCTGGTGTTTTAAAAACTTTTTCTCCATTACATAGTGATGAGAAATTCAGCCCTCCCAATAAATCACTCCAACCTGCCCTTTTTGTTCAACATTGTATTCCCTTGTTCCTCTCTTTATTATTAACTTCCACTCCACGGGGCATTACCATATTTAACATCAAGGACTTACAACCTGTACTCCATCACCCACAGAGCTGACAAAGGTGCGATGAAAGCTGTGCATTGCCAATATTGTGCCTTGGTGATTTTCCTCTATATGGTTAAAGCTGTAACTAGTGATCGATGTGATCCAGCCTGACCTCTTTCCAACCTGTCTTAGAAGCTCCCCTCTTTGTATGGGCCCTCTGACATTTCTTGATTTAAATACATAACGTACCGCTAGACTGTTTTCTCTTTCCTCTTCCAAAAAGATTAAAGCGTGAACAAGGGGAGCATGATCATTCAAAGTTAGGGGCATATCTGTGATATTTTGAGACACACCAGAACATTAGAAAATCACCAGGAATTTGAGATTATCATTATAGAGCTTGCTACATTCAGGAATTTCAAAAGAACCCACCGCAAGAGCTGTTGCAAGAAGCAGCCACAGCTATATCACTGAGAAGACATACATGCATCTCTTTTTTCCCTTTTTTCTTTTTTTTGAGTAAATAAATATAAATATCCACCTTTCAGACACGAGCCGTCTCCTGAAACTGTCCAAAGGATCTTGTAGGTCCTGAACTAAGCTTTCTTGTAACTACTAGCACAAACTTCTAATGGCAGAAAGTACCACGTCTTGACATCTCTGTGGCTGTAGTTGCCTCCAAACTAAAAGTAATATTTTATATGAGAAAACGAAAAGTGTCACAAAAATTCTTCGCCTTGACCAAAAATGAAGATGATAGCTGCTTTACTTTTATTCTGGCAATGTATTACATATTGTATTAAAAACACATTTCTATCTATTAATTGCAAAGTGACATTCTTATTTTCTTTTTTCTTTTTTGGATTGTCCTTATTGAGGCTTCTGGGAGCATTTCAAGAAACAAAGGAAAATTGGTTTTTCCATTTGTTCATATAATCCTTCAGTTTTCAACAACACATTTAGATCGCTATCTGAAATGTTTTTTTTGACCACATCAAATTAATGCATTCTGATAAACTACTGCAAATATCTTACTCTTGTCTCAGCATGCCTGAAACAGTATATGTAAAAATGTCCTTAAAAGAGGGGAAAATCACAGCAAGAGAAAAAAAAAAAAAAAAGAGTGAAGATAGAAATGACATATTAGCAATGAAAAAATGCTACTAAGAAGAAGGAATATATTTTTGCTTGGCACAAATAAGAGGCTTCGTTTTCATTGCCAAAGTAAAGTCAGATTACTTTTCAGAGTTATGCAAACCTCAAAGTTTTGCCTGGAGGAGATCCTGAAAGAGAATTTGAGGAAGGTTCATTCCAATTCCTGCTATTTGATCCACAAAGGAGAAATACTGCTGGCAGCAGCTCAGCACGCCCTGGGATGCTATTGGCCTGTCATCCTTGAAAGAAGAGAAGTATTGCTGGTAGGGAAAAAGGCAAGTGGTCTCCATGCGTGACTTCCAATGAGACCCAGACACGGGTTATTAGAAAACTAGACCTCCACCAAACAGGACTCAAAATCCAGTGTGAAGTTAGTTGGCTATTTTACATCAGTGCCGCTGTCATGTCAGTATTTTTTTGTATTTCGGCTCCAGTTACGGATCAGGATCCTTTCATGTATTTGATAAACATAACAAAAACATCAGTTTCTGTGCAAAGGGATAGAAATGACCTTTCCTTTTATAGTTCTAGTTTTTAGTACCAGCATGACAGGCTTTTGACAGCAACGGGACGTGTTTTGTTTGTTTGGCATTCCAGTACTTTACTGTGTGACACCAAGAAAAGACGGGTTTGGCACTTGCATACTTGTATCATGCTTTAACTTGCCAGTAGGAAAGGAGCAGGACCTGACCCTGCAGGGACAACCTGTATCCATTAATCCAAAAAGAGTAATCAGTCACCTGCCAGACAAAAAGAATTTAGAAAACATTTTAAGTAGCTTTTCTGCTTATCAATAGCGTAATGAGCACAAATCTGCCATTTTCTGCAGTCTTCTAAACCAGAGTAAGTTCACTGCACTTAATGCATGAGAGCAGCCATTAAACTTTCGGGACTGTGTTAATACAACATTAGCGCTCCTTGAGCAAAGCAAGATTTCCCCCGAGCACTGTTCCCTGTAACTCTTTTCCTCCCTGACAGAGTGGATCTTTATCATGTCACTGACTACGATTTGAGAACAGTCTGGTGAACGTAAGGAGACAAAGAAATTGTTTAATCCTCTTATTTCCTTTTCATCGTGCTTTTAGAACTATTCTTCTTCTCTGATTTGCCTTTGTTGTGGTGCATAGCACCGACTGTAACATTGCCTATAGTCACATCATCCCAGGAGCGAGAGCAAGAAGAGAGCAATGTCCCATTACTGCTGGGACATTTAATTCACCTCTACCATCTGAGAGATTAGTCTCTGGACTGCAAATTCAGTACTGTTTTACAGGACACAGGTGCATAGCACTGCACACCTTTCTGCAATATAACAGAAGTGGGAAGGCTACCTGAGACGGCAAACTTTGAGAAGAAAAATTCTCTGATTCCTGTAGGACAGTGAAAATATTTGAACAAATCACAATATATGACTTGGACCCATGTCCTAGAATGGGAGACAGACATATACCCTGTCTTCTTTCTTACAATGAAATATCAATGTAGAACCATATGTGACTTTTCACTACGAAAACAACCCAAGGAAGACAACTTCAAATGGTTAGATATTTGATCTTCATTTTTTTAAACCTATCAAAATCCCAGGGTTTGTAAGCATCCCCTCAGCCTCAGATGGTCTCTCATTAGGTTTTTCACTTCTGTATTTTCCATATTATTCCAATAAAGGGAGGAGATCTTTCTTTTGCTGAGAAAACAAATGTAAAACAGTTGGAAGCTCAATAACGTGTGTTACAGTGTGCTTCTGTGAAAAGCAAACTTGTAAAAATTGCATCCTGGGATTCCCTATTTATTTATTACCTTGCAATTGTTTCTCGATCAAACCTATCCAGTTTAGCACTGAAAGGAGGGGTTTGCTACTGCCTGCCACTGAGAGCTCAACAAAGGTAAAGCCTGATATTTTCTGGGTCACGCTCTCTGAAAAGATCTTATAATGAGACTGGTGAAAAATCTCACTCACAGTATGTGAGCCAGAGCCCCAGTTACCTTCCACTTCTACAGGACTGAGAAAACCCCCTAAAGAGTAGCAATAGGTTATTTAAAGACCAAAGTACATAGATCTGAGTCTAAGTAGACGCAGGAAACAACAGATCAGTGTCTCATGACGGCGAAATCTGTACAGTAAGTTTTTGAGAAGAGCCGCAAGCTGGGTCTCATCCAACAAGAGTCTTTCTACTAGCTTCAGCCAACACAAGGCAATGATGTATTTTTGTATATCCTAGAATTTTTTATTGTTGGGGGGACATGACTACATAGTGGTTTTGTAGACAAATATAACTCAATTCCACTCCTATCCCAGTCTCTCTGCAGTTTTTTTTCCCTTAGAATCGCTCCCATACCAGTCATGGCTACATGACCTCCAGTTTGCTTGGATCAGTGGGAGAGAGAGGCCATGTATGCTAGTAAAATATGATGCAAATACATGCGAGAGCCTGCAGCTAGAGTCCAGGAAAAGGCTTTTGACAAAATAAACACACTATGTGGTCCAAGACCTCTACAGCTCCAAGCTGTATTACTGCCACGACTTCAGACCACTGCTGTGATGGCTTTTATAGGGATGCAATGACATTAACTAGGATTGTACGTAACTGTGGTATTTTCCTAAGTTGTTACAGATGTAGATGAGTTAAAAGTCAAACCTTCTCATAGCACCGGACCTGCTTTGTGGGGATGGGGTTCCTTCAGCACGATCCCATTTATTCTAATTTACCGTACTTTTGGCAGTGTTCATGAGGATCAGGACACCCAGGGGCCCAGGGAGAAGTCGCTGCCCTGTTTTCCTTTTTCTCCTTGAGCCTGGGGCTGGAGCAGAAGCTGCCCTGCCTCACCAGGCACGCTGCTCCTCATGGCAGCTCATCAGCTGGGAAAGGTGTCAACCATGTTATAACCAAGGGGTAAGTTTATAAAGAAATGTAGAGGCAATAAGAAATAAAAAGACCTAATCTGGAAGGATTGTGCGTACTGTTTCTGTTATTGAAACGCTGGAGACAGGCCAAAATACAGATGAAAGAATAATATGACCTCTGGAAAATTGGGAATAATTTTAGAAGCTAGACCTATTTAAACTTCCAAAGGTGACCTGCCACTATCTAGACCCCAATCTAGAGTGAAATGGATAAAAAAAAAATATATATTATATTGGAGGGTTTTTTTAAAACATGTCAGACAAAGCAATATTAAGATTGAGAGACTGGAAGCTGAAGTGGCAGAAATTCAAACTGGAAAAAGGTGATGACTTTTATGTGATAGCAGTCAATCACTGCAAGAACTTCTCATGCATGGGTTCCCCGTCACTTAAATTTTTTAAACAAAAGTGGATGTCTTTCTAAAATACATCCTTTTGTGCAGTAATGCAGCCTGCCCTGTACTATGTAGGACATCAAATATTCCCTTCTGGCCTTAATCTACGAATGATTATAAACTCGTTAGATATAAAGTCACTTGTTCCTATAGAGATGCTTGTCTCCTCCTTATTCAAGGTGATGATATTTTCAAGACATCAAATGAAACTATCCAAGACAAGGTGTGTTTGACTAAAATGTGCCATTAGCTTGACATCCATGAATCACAGCTGTACCCGTGGGGATGTCAGTCAGTAAAACTTGAGGCTGAGATCTCAAAAGACATTAGGTAAACAGCCGGTGCTGTGTCACACAGCTGGGTGCAGGTGTGCCATCCTGGGCTGTTCTGGAGGGGCCACCACCCCTCTGGCCCTTTCTCTACCCCACCCTCTCCCACTAATAATGGGGAGGCAATTACATTCACATTTACAGTGACTATTGTGTACATCCATGCTCATTTTCACAAACAAAACATGCCCGATCAATAGGTGCATTTTTTTCCTGCCTTGCAGATGTTGTTTCAACAGCTTTGCAGAGGAGTTACAGATGGGCTTTGCACTCCCATTGGGTCCCACTGTAGAGAGTCCCATACAACAAAGGCTTGCAGGTGTTTCCCATATCTTTGTGGTTATTCCTTTTGAAATACATCTGTTGAAATGCATCTTGCCTACTGCTTAAAAAAATATTGCTTGGCAATGCAGGTTGTTTACCTTAGCTTTAACTGCCCACCCACACCGAACCAAGGTGCGTTTTATGTTATTTAGAAAGGCCATGGGTACAATGCGAGCCTTTGAACAGGGAGGCTTCCCTCCAGAGTGGGAGGCTCGGAGGGGAAAGGTGACCCAGAGATGTGGTAACATTTTTCACCTCGACTTAACTTTCCAGAAGGGCAGCGCTGTAATAGTTGGCACCGACTGCTTTACCACCTGCCATCTCCTCAACGTCCCAGCAGAAAACTGCACAAAAACCAGCTTGTCTTTAGGTAATTGCACTTGTAAAGTAGAAGCAGGTCACTTCAGCATTACACATGGCATCTTATTAAGCACCTCATGATACATAAAATTAAGACAAATGAAAGAAAATTTCCTAAAACACTTCTGTGGTCACAGACTGTATAACTGACTTGAATCTGGTAAGGTTTCCCGGGCTGTGAGTCCATACTTCCCATAACCTTTAGGAAAAACTTTGATTTAATGTCATTTTGCTTCCATAATAATTACTGATATCCTGTGAAGCAATCAAAACAAAACAAGCGATCAAAGTAGGACATAGGAAAACAGATCCAAAATACATCTAGGCTAATGTAGATGGAGGCTGTACACAATTTGCTTCTGAATTCTTAACATGAGCTAATAACTAAGTTGGACTTGCAAAGTGGTCTGGAAGGGACCTGGAAGTCAGAGGATTGTACTGAACAGTACGAACCTACTATGCTCTGTTAATTTTATTATAGAAGCAGCATAAGGATTTTTTTTTTTCAAGATACAGTTTAGAAACCACTGGGAGTTATTTGGATGCCGCCTTCCAAATTTAATGCTTTTATTTTTTAATATCGTCATTCACTGGATAGGCCAGCACTTGCCAAATTCTAGCCAGTTCCTTTAGAAGCAGTGCCCAAAACAGGCAGGACCTCACTAGCACCTAATTGCTTTTGTAAAATAAACATTTTACCTCATATTTCCAATGCTCTGCCTAACACCATGGTAGGTCCTCTGCTTCTCATGCATGAAGAGAGATTAATGAGGACTTCAGTACCCACCCCCTCATCAGACAGCCATCTACAAATAGGTGGGAAGAGTTGCTACCTGGTGTCTACCTCTTTCCTTTCCCTAAAATAGACAGTTATTTTGGTATAGGATCCTAACTTTTAAACAGTTAATGGCTAGTGCAATAAATCCCATCTCTAATGTGAAGTTTAAAAAGTTTTTTCATAGAAAAGTTTTGCACAGAAAACAGCACTGGTAACTGTAGAAGTCTACCAGCGTGCTCCTGACCTTGAAGAGCAATTCTCTAAAGTTTCCACAGCACACTAATCTACACATTTTTTTTTCCTCGTTGCCTGCTAAAAAAAGGAAACCCTTTATATTTTTGTACAATAGATTCCTTGAAGTGTACATCTTTGTAGCCAAATGCTCTGTAAAGCACATTCCTGCTATTCTGTGCAAAAATTATATTTCATTTGCTTCCAGTTCGGTTAGTTCTAAGCTGCAGTAAGACATAAGAATGGTGACTTTTAATGTACTGGTATGTTGTTCATAGGAGTCCTAAATTCCCTAAGTCTTTTATGATTTCCAGTACTGTAGTGGTAATAACCGAAGTTTCAGAAGAGTTGCATATGAGCAATTCTAAGCAGACAAAATTCCTCCAGTTGTGCTAAATTGGTGTAGGCAGCTACCGCAGACTAGTGGATCTCATCCATATTCCTGAAACTGGGCTACTAACTAAATGTATTTACTTAAGTATATTATGTGCCTGAAACATAAACTTTCTTATGTATTTTTTGTATCCTCAGATAACAACCTATATAATTTCTCTTAAGAAAGCTTGATGTATGGTGATAGATTAACGAATGACACTCTACTTTCCAATCTCTTACTCATCCTTCTTTTCCCCTAGATACCTTGGTCTCCATGCCACAGGTACCCAAGCAGTTTCCATCTTTCTTCTGTTTTCTTACCTCAGTCATAGTAAGTGTTTTTATGACAAGATACATTGCCCGAGTCCCATATTTAGAACCTTATTTAAATGTACGTTTACCTACAAAGTACAGGTCAACTGCATTTGAAATAATTGTTCTTAAACAAATCCAGCACGTTCTACTTTCTTAACAAAGTTGTTCTGTACCATCGTTAATGAAATTCTGGTTGGGCAGGAAGAAATAATGCACCGCATAAAATTTTGAGCTACAGAACCACACACTTGTCGCCTCCATCCATAAACACGTTACCTCATTTCTAACAACCAGTGGCACAAGGCTGTACCAAATGTTATGCAGGGCCATGTGATTACCTATTCAAGCAAGTGAAAGGTAGTGTTCATAACCAAGGCTCTTGACCTGATGATGACCCACTTGCTCCCTTTCTTAAGAGACTTCTGTGAGGGAAAAAAAAAAACACACTAGAGTGCTTGTTTGGGCAGTTTTCTGAGGAGAGGCAGAGGGAATCTCGTTAACCTTGAAAGAGATTTTCCTGAATCTACGAAAGGCTCCTTCACATTTTCATATTCATTATACTGCTCTAGTTAAATTAACCAGAATAGCTTTCAGATGCCCGTGCAGTCATTTATGAACAATACTGGTCATTCTGTCCTAAGATGCTCTAAAAATGTGGAATGGCTCTTTCTATAGCACAAAAGCAAACGTAATGTTGAAGTGGTCTAGATGAACAGAGAAACACGTGGAACAATATAACCCAGGGGTTACCTCAGTCATCTTAAATACTGCAAAATCTCTTTTGGATGTCTGTAACTGGAAAAAGAGCAGAAGCCAAAGTAAAGCACTACTGATGGGGAAGCTAACCCCGCTAAAAACAAATCTAATAGGAAAAGATGGAACTGACTTCACTGTAAAGCCAGGTGATTTAAATCTTCTGCTTTAAACTCCACAGATCTAACTGGTGGAACAACAAATGAAAGACATGAAAAAAATGAATGGGAAATTATGCTCTTTGAATACAAAGTGAAATCAGGCATCCAAAGGTGGTGGTGTCATTGAAAAGGGCATTTTTACACATGTGTCACCTCAGAGGACATCCTATTGTTATCTCTGAGTGAGTCACCCAGGACTTGTTTCACAGAGTGAGCAGGTACCTTACAGAAACCCTTCCCAGTGAAATGCCATGAAAAGAGAGCAAAGTGCTCCACCACAGGAGTGCTGATGGACACCAGCTGAGGTCCACCCCGCACAAGGCAGCTTCAGCTCCGGGCTGCTGCCACCCAGCTCCACCTGCACCCAGGAGCCACCCACACTGATTATTTTTGTCTGGGATTTTTGATGGACTAGGAACAGGAGGTCCGTATTAAGGAAACTGGGAGACAGAAAAGGAATGAAGCAAAAATGTAAGAACATTAGAGGCTTACAGTAAAGATTTAGTAGATAAGAGCGAAAAAAAACACAGAAAGATGAGAAAACTCTTCAATATGCTAAAACATATCAAAAGATCTACATAAAAAAGACATAGAGCCATCAGATGATGGTTCAAGTCGGCACCTTTGTTCAAACTTTGGTAAGAAGTATATCACTTAAATAATATAGAAAGTATATTGTCTAATGTTATTGAAATCAATCCAGCTGAAACTTCATGCTCAGGGTTGAGAAACTGTAAATATAGGTTTTGACAAATACTATGTTTTTGTATATACTATATATATATTACTATATATACTAATTATCTATTATCTAGAAAGAAAAACAAAACTGAAATCTGTGTTGATGTTTATCATTACTAGAGAGTAACATCACTTGGAGGTCATCGGCACGAAATAAAAATAGTCCATATAGTGTTACCTCAGACAACTTAGTTAATTTATAACTGGGCTTAAATTTCACCTAAGTCTTTGGTATAGACACCAAATTTTGCTCCCCATATGCCAAAAACATAAGTGAAATATTTTCAAAGCAATTTTTGAAACTGTTGGGACACCAGAAGATGATCTGTAATCAGATAGTACAAAAACAATTAATTAGAATTGTCTTTACAGGTAGCATCACCCCCCTTTTCTCAAAGAGTTTTTAATTTGTCCTCACTATAGCATTATTGCCTTGTCACCCAACCACCAGCCTTGAAAACCAAAAAATTAATAAACCAAAGTCCATTAGTCTTTCAAAGCGCTTTAACTTTGTGAAGCATACATTTCACATTAAGTCCTCTGCAGAATGATGTTACACTTATGTTCTATTGGAACTAGAGCAACATTTTGTTTTTTCCCCATTTCTGAGCTTTATGAAAATAATGGCTGGATCTGCAGACTCTTACCCTCCCACAAGTGCTGGCCTCTTCAGCAAATTCTTGTTGCTGTCTTGTCTTCAGGGAAAGCCTTAGATGTACAGGCTTATCTTAGTGATTTAAACACAGCTACCTAAGGATGTGATGGATTTCCTTTATTTGCAGTCTCCCAGTCAAGACTAGATGGATATCTGAGAGACATGTTATAGCTCAAACAGAGAGAGAGGTGCCTGATGCAGAAATTACAGGGTCAGATTCAAAGGCCTGTGTAATGGGGGAGGTCAGGCAAGGTGAGCTAGTACTTCAAACCAGTGCATCTACATTATAAATTTCAAAGATGTCTGTAAAAGTACGAAATGCACAAGGAATTTAATGCAGAGCATTTACCTTTTTCTTTTATCTGAGCTGTAACCCAAGGTTTTGCCTTTCCACCACATCATTTTGAAAGGAAATTAATTTCCCTGCTCGCTAGTTTTACTGAAATTATTTAAAGCAAATTCTCAGCTACCACTTACTTGAGCATAGAAACTTTCTTAACCCCAAAGCTCTCTCATTTCAACACTTCCCTCCAACAAGAGCTCCACCTGAAACAAAAATAATTTCTCTTCCTAACCTTTCAACCCAGAACTACCTATTCAACTTTAAATGTAACCCTAGGGAAGAGGATTTCCCTCTCCTTTTTTTTTTTTTTTTTTTTCATATTAGATACTTACTCATGTAGAGGTTTTCACCTAGTCTTTCCTCAGACCCTGATTGTGACAGGAGCTGGTTCACAGGACAGTCACAGAGCATCACTGAAAATGAGGAGGGTCTACCTGCGGGGCCGGTCCTTGAAGGGTAGGTCTACATTTGGGAAATCTTCAAAGAAAGGATGGAGTGGATGCACACACATATAGCACATTGGCGTTATGGAGCTTCTGCCTGTCCGGGACCTCTTGCTGCTACAGGAATACAGAATTCAAAACTCGTTATATGGTGTTTACTACATGGCTGTGGGGCAGAAGTCCTCAGTAACTGCTCAGGCTCCCCTAACCTTCTCAGTTCTCTATAACTTTGTGGCTTTTTCTGCCTCTTTGGGGAGGGGTTGCAGAGAAGAGAAGGGGGCAACAGAAAGTGGGTCCACTCCATCAGACTAGACATATTCAAAGCTCATAACCAAAGACTGAATGAACTTGGCTGTTACTGTCCCCACCTAGAGCCAAAAGTTGCATTTGGTTACTATTTTCCTCACCTAGAACCAGTCTTCACTCTATAGCCAAGAGTGTCAGCTCAGGGGAGACACTGAGTGTCCTATTAGTACATTAGTTGCTTAGGTCCTAACATCTTATGAAGATCAGGCAAGGAGAATGTGTGCCACGTTTAACTTCTGTACATCTGTGAAGGAAGACTAAGCACGCAGCATGCTCGGTCTAATTGTAGGGTCATTTCTGGAACCTGCGGAAGCTCAAAAAGAGAAGGAAACAACACTAAAAAAACAAGTCTCCTGCTTTGTAACAAAACAAGCTGAGGAAGTGCCAGGTTATCGTGAAACAGAAGAAGCTGAAAAATAGTAAAAGAACTGATACTTGCAGTATCTAGAAAAGACCTCATTCAAAACACAGTGTTGGGGGGACAACTGGAAACTGAAGTCATATAACTCTAAATAGAAATGTGATCATGTTGGCTCCCTGCAAAAAATACAACTGTAATGCAAATCTCGGAAAGTGAGAGCTGCGAGCTGAGCAAGCCTCAGTGGGGGTGCCAGCGGCTGCCCAGATTTCTTAGCACTGGGCCTTTATGAGCTGAGCACTTTACTGAGCATGTTTTCTTTAATATTTATTTTCACAGAATCAGCCTGATCTCATGTTCCAAGAATGAAACCCTGGCATGGAAGTGGCATATCTGCTAGTTAATGTCAACATTTGCTGTGCAATCAGAGAACAAACAGGATTTCATATTGTGGTAAAAACTGACTTACTATTTGCTTTAATTCTGTTTTCTTTGTGTCAGATGCATTAAGAGTCTCATAAAATAGTAAAAGAATTTCATTCTTACTTCAAAAAAATAAAAAAGAAGTACCTACTTCTACAAGTTCAAGCAAATTGTGGTAATATCTAGCTAGTAATGAAACATAGAATCATAGAATCTTTAAGGTTGGAAAAGACCTTTAAGATCATCAAGTCCAACCGTTAACCCAGCACTGCCAAGCCCACCACTAAACCATGTCCTCAAGCACCACGTCTACCCATCTTTTAAATATCTCCAGGGATGGGGACTCCACCACTTCCCTGGGCAGCCTGTTCCAATGCTTGACTACCCTTTCAGTGAAGAAATTTTTCCTAATATCCAACCTAAACCTCCCCTGGCGCAGCTTGAGGCCGTTTCCTCTCATCCTATCGCTTGTTACTTGGGAGAAGAGACCGACCCCCACCTCGCTACAGCCTCCTTTCAGGCAGCTGTAGAGAGCGATGAGGTCTCCCCTCAGCCTCCTCTTCTCCAAACTAAACAACCCCAGCTCCCTCAGCCGCTCCTCATAGGACTTGTTCTCTAGACCCTTCGCCAACTTTGTTGCCCTTCTTTGGACACACTCCAGCACCTCGATGTCCTTCTGGGAGTGAGGGGCCCAACACTGAACACAGTACTCGAGGTGTGGCCTCACCAGTGCCGAGCACAGGGGCACTATCACCTCCCTGATTCTGCTGGCCACACTATTTCTGAAACAAGCCAGGATGCCATTGGCCTTCTTGGCCACCTGAGCACACTGCTGGCTCATGTTCAGGCAGCTGTCAACCAACACCCCCAGGTCCTTTTCTGCGAGACAGCTCTCGAGCCACTCTCCCCAAGCCTGTAGCGTTGCAGGGGGTTGTTGTGACCGAGGTGCAGGACTTGGCATTTAGCCTTGTTGAATCTCATGCAGTTGGCCCTGGCCCAACGATCCAGCCTCTCCAGGTCCCTCTGCAGGGCCTTCCTATCCTCCAGCAGATCGACACTTCCACCCAACTTGGTGTCATCTGCAAACTTACTGAGGGTGCACTCGATCCCCTCATCCAGATCATCAATGAAGATTTAAACAGGACCGTCCCCAGTACTGAGCCCTGAGGAACACCACTTGTGACCGGCCGCCAACTGGATTTGACTCCATTCACCACCACTCTCTGGGCTCGGCCGTCCAGCCAGTTTTTAACCCAGCGCAGAGTGCACCCATCCAAGCTGTGAGCAGCCAGTTTCTCCAGGAGAATGCTGTGGGAGACAGTGTCAAAGGCCTTATTAAAGTCCAGGTAGACAACATCCACAGCCTTCCTCTCATCCACTAAGCGGGTCACCTTGTCATAGGAGACCAGGTTAGTGAAGCAGGACCTCCCTTTCATAAAGCCGTGCTGGCTGAGCCTGATCACCTGGTTGTCCTAGACGTGCCATGTAATGGCACTCGGGATGATCTGCTCCATGACCTTCCCCAGCACCGGGGTCAGGCTGACAGGCCTGTAGTTCCCCGGATCCTTCTGCCAACCCTTCTTGTAGATGGGTGTCACATTTGCTAACTTCCAGTTAGCAAATAGCTTGAAACATCCTTTGCAGAAAATACTGTGATAAAAGACCCCAGTGATTTACGCAGTACTAAACTATTAAGGAGGGAAAGAGCACACTTAACCGTGAATGAACTACCCTGTAGCAAAAGGAAATTCCTCCCTGACTTAAAAATAGGCAAGGCCAGACTAAGTTATCATACTGAGTGGGTACAGCTAACTGTCTAAATCTCACCAGCTATAGAAATTATGTCCTCTGTGAGTAACCCAGTTCATCCATGTGCTTTATTGTCCTCTACTCTTCTGGACAAAAGATGACAGGAGATCATGTTTCAAACCATGATGTCCCAAGTTTGGGAAGAACTGAGCTATTGGGACTCCCACTGCTGTAACAAGGTGGTGCTCAGAACCACCAGGATTTAGTCTTAGGCTCACAAATACAGTAATTAATGACAACCACCACTGGCACAGCACTTCTGTGAGTCTTAGAGCAGAAACACCTGCGGCATATCCCACCCTGGCAGGGAAATGGAGTTGGTGACCTAACAGTCTTTTCCACCTCTGACTTCTGGGGTTTTATGAATTGTCAGTCACACCTAAGTGAGATATTGCTATAAAATCCCAGCCACGTAAGAAAGCTGGCAGAAGTCTTTCCTTGGCTGTGCAACTCTGTGGTTTTATGCTTAGCTGTGTCTGAAAGACTGAAAGGAGGTAGAAGGCTTTTAAGGATCAGTGTTGACAGTTGCCTTCAGATATATTCAAAGACAAAATCCAGTTACACAGACAGCCAACTCACCTGCAGGTTGGACTGTAGGACAGCCGCAACTTTCAAAAAACAATAAAGGGAAGAGAAAAATAAAGCAAACTCCCTCTCAACACCACCTGTATGGAGGAGAGACAGATAGGGCTTTGGTGTTCAAAAGGTTGGCAAGGACTTCTCCGTGTTGCAGGAAGTCCCTAGAGCAAGGCGAGGGAGCTAACGCAGACACTGTACCCACTGCTGGCTCTCTGCTGACCCACCTAAGTCAATGGAAGTGATTGAACATGGGTTATCCATGACACCTACCTGGCCACCCCTACCCTAACACTGGGGCAGATCTCACTCGTTAGTACATTTTTCTGCATAATATGCCGCAATAGGAAAGTTTCTTTGTTTCAAGCACGACAGTAGTTTAATAAAGCAATAAAAATATGTATGAAACAGAAAGGCAGAACTGTTTTCTTCTCCCCCTCAAAAATCCTGCAATGAGAAAAGAAAATGCTGGAAACCAGGTCTTCAAATCATACACCAGTACTCTAAACCTGGGACTGTCCTTCATCTCACTGTATAATCATCAGATTTGGTTGTATATTGTATATATGTATATGGCACTTCTGTATTTTTCTGGAATTTGGAAGCAGTTGTTCTATAGCATGGTTTAAATCATGCTGTAGAAAAGGGCTGCTCAAAATGTAGAGCTGGAAAGCAGAACTGCTGAGCCGTCTGAGGTATTTTAAACAAGATTTCAGTCCAGGTCCCTCTCCACCATGTCCTCATGTTGGGAAAGTATATTCAGAGCTGACACGACTTTCCCAGGTGTTTTCTACTGGGACAGAGTGCAGAGTGTGCAGTTAATCATGAGTGCATTCAAGTGTCCTAAGGTCTTTGGGTGAAAGCTGTTACAGACATTGAAAAAGTGTTTAATAATCAGAGCCCCATGTCCTGAGTGCAGGCTGGGTTCACGAAAGTTCACACACCTCTTATGAGGTTTAGGCCAAAATGTAAGCAGGCCGGAGTCAAGCTGCAATTTCAGACGGCAGCAGGGACTGTGCATTGCTGGGACTCCCTCCCAGGAAAATCATGGCAAATATATCCAAACTGCCCTTTGGGGTGACCCATGCAATGCACTCGAGATGTGAACAGATCTCAGAAGGTGCACAATGCCCTCTACCCAGGGAAATACCCATTCAAATCACCACTAAGTGATCTCTATCCTGGGGCACTCAGCTCAAGGTTTTCATTTTATTTTGAAAGGAGAGTGCATACTGAATTTGCAGGATCATGACTACATCGTAAGGTGTATGCTGAGTATTGCTGCTACTATAAACTGTAGGCACAAAGTTACTGTGTGCAGTTGCTTACAGTTGACCAAAAAAATACTTTTTTATCACAACTACCTCACTTTTAAATAATTTCAGTTGAAAATACATATAATGACCATCCTCATAAGAAATCAGCATAGGGTCTTTCAACTAACTGGAAATACATTGGCAAGTCAAAACACCCTGTTCTTCCTCCTTTGCAGTATGCTCTCATAAAAAGAAACTGGACATAGGAAGATATTTTTCCTCTGGAGGAGGAGGAGGAATGAGGATGAGAACTTTGCCTCTCTCTCGTTTAAGCTGAGGGCAAAACAAATTCAGGAGGTTCTTCTCATAAATACAGACAAACACAGTGCTCTAGTCCAGTGGGATGGTAATGAAATGGACACTGTATTCCATGCTATTACACTGTATGGACTGTTATGGCATAACAATCAAGAAAAAAGAAAAAGAAAGAAAGAATTTTTGACAAAAGAAAGGAAAGGGTAATTTCTATTTTATGTAAATAGAGGCAATGGCAGACCTGCCTTGTGTAAACTTTTATTCTTAGGAGAAGAAAAGGATAAAATCACCATAAATGAAAAAGGTCACACCCACTGTAACAATTTCGTAGGGTTTTTTCCCTAGTTTTGTCTGATGTACTTTGAGACTACAATTGCAAAATGTTTTTTTATTATTTAAAAGCCCTGGACAGGATTTTTTTTCCTCTTATGAGATAGGAATTACCCAAACCAACCTTACATGGCTGAAGGTGAGTTTATCTGCAACTCCGGTAGCAGTTAGAGGGAAGATAAATAAACTTCTCAGTTCTCCAGGAAGTAGGTGTGGAAAGGAAAGAGACTATTACCCTGTACAAATCAACATATGTGCAAGGCAGTATCTGCAATAAGGCTGGCTTAGAGAGTCATGCTGAAAAAGTATTAAATTCCCAAGGTAGAGGTTCCCCACACAGGTAGCGCCTCATGCCACCAAGACGGGGGTAAAAGCAGCCCTTTTCCTTTCACAAACTGCTGGCAGCTGCCTGACTGTCCCTGCTCGGCGAAGCGGGAGCTCTCCTGCAGGTCTGCAGCAGGGCTGAGACAAGCAGGACACTGGCCTTGAGACAGCGGGACTGGGGGCCAGGGATATGGCACAGCCTGATGCAAACATCTCAGGTGCACAAGGATGTCATGGTCTGCATCCATGGCTGTCTCCAGCAGCATGGGGGCTTGCTACTGCCCTCCTCATCCTCCTGTTTTAAATGCTTTAGAGTATTTCTTACATGTATTTTTTTGAAGTGTATCATATACTCGTACACCAGCTGTATACAGTTTTTGTATCACCTTAGACACTGCAGCAAACTCCTTAACACAATGCTGAACCATACCGTGGCACTGTTTTTTCTTTTCTACCATAAACCTATTAAGTATTAAGAGAAGTTAATCATTAGACGGCTAGTTGTACATTAAGACAGACTCCTTTCTTTGTCTTTCAGCGTTATTAAATGTCTTCTTCTTTGAAATGCCATATAAAAGTGATAGATGCCCTTTCTTTAGAAGTCAGGCATCTAGTCAAGTTATTTTTTATATTAGTTCAGTGACAAAGAGCCCTCCTTGTTTAAATATAGAAGTGTAAAGCAGATAAGGTTAAGTAAGCTGGCTGCTGTGAGAGCGCCAGGTCTGCTCTCTGTTCAGATAAGCAGCTGGAGGGGCAGGGGAGTATTCGCTCTGCGAGATTGCAGCGTATGAGTTACAGCGTGGAGACAAGGGTACGAGGCGAAAACAAATTAAGCTGATGCCAAAGATGCAAATGGTCAAATATATTTGTGATAACATGATGGAAAGCTGTTGGCATTTCCTAAGGACATTTAATGGATTTTGAAAGATAGTTTGGCGTGGAAGTTATTTCTTAAAACAACTTCAGAAAGAGAGCAAACTCTCCCCATGAACACTGGAAAGGGTGTGTGCGTGCGTGTACGTGTGTCCCTGAGTGTGCTTGCTTGCACGTGTGTGGGGGTTTATCTTTCTAGTTAACATTTGTGTTTAGAGAGCTTCAGGAGTGCTTTCAGAAGTAATGCCATCTCCTCAAAAACACACACACACGTACAATCCTAAACAAGAGATGAATGAAGAGGGAGGCAGAAAGGCAGAACTGAGCAAGAGAGCAAGCAAATCGCCTTTCCAAATCACTAGAAAAAAAGTTTCTCGCCAGGGGAATGATAATTTATATTTTTGCTTACCAGCTTTTACAAGGCAAAACTGTTGCTCAGGAGAATAAACGCCTGCTTTGTGTGTCCCCCGTGGAACCAGGAGGCAGGCAAGTCAGGGCTCAGCTAAGGTATAATCTATATTTACATGTCAAAACCCCCCCTTATTTACGTTCTTGATTTACAATCCCTAGTTTTCATAAAAGTCAGTCATTCCGAGTGAAAGAACGCAGAGTAGATTTATAGGATCTACATTATGCCTTAAATCTTCATAGCATTTTTTAAGTGCTTTTATGAGTCATCCTAAGCAATGTTTTCCCTCTTTTTTGAGTACATTACTGTGTAAAACCAGATCCAACTCTTCACCTTAAAAACAAGATCATTTTAACCAACCATGCTGGCACCCACTCTGCTGCGATGGTAAACATTGTCAGTAATGTCCTTATAAGCCTCTGTTTTCAAGGGTTCATAGCTTGGATGTAAAATGTGCTTTGTACTAAAGTTTGTCTGATAAGATCTCAACCTGCATGAGCAGTGAATTTGTTTTCACCATCATAGTCAAAACAAAATCAATCTCTGGAGGCTTCTGTAAGTTAGATGAAGGTAAAGGGCCTGATTCTGTGCTTTCTCCCCTACACCAGCCTCCTCTTTTCTTTGAGAAGTACGCTTGAAATATATGTCAGCTCAGGATCAGTCCAGTTAAGAACAGAAATATCCCATGTACTTTAATCACATGCATACATACAAAAATACTGGCTGGGCCCATAAGTTTGCATCCATGCACGGACACAGCAATGCAATGCTGGTTGTTAAGCAGCTCTTTCAAGAGCTGATGTCCTTTAGATAGAAATTTAAATCTTATTGAAGAAGTAAATAGTTAAGTGTCCTAAAATGGCTTTGTAGAGAATGAGTTTCTTAAACATTTTTTTAGGAAACCAAGCAGCAAGTAGGCTGTGCTAATATGCTATTAGAAAATATAATTATATATGCTATACTCACTAGTAAGATCTTTCAGTGAGACTACTCCTGACAGCAAGCACAACATTTATGAGATATAGTTGCAGAAATTAGGCCCTTAGTTAATGATGGATTGCATAACACCGAGATCTCCGTATCTTATCTAAACCGTCATTGCCAAAATCACCTAGATCACAATGGTTGCATCTTTTGGAAGAGTCCTAAGAGTGTTAACTCCACCTGACAGAAACAGCAGTGATGGGGACCAAACGACTCTCCCCAAATTCTCCTTGGCAGAAGCCTAACTGCCTCCCCCTTTCCCTTTAGCTCTATGAGGCTTTTGTTCCTGGCTGCACAATAATTCAGCTTCAACAAGAAAGATGGACAATACCTCAGCACAGAATAGTCAAGAGCTTGGAGTGAGCTGCACAATTTTAGGAGAACTAGGAGCTATGGAGACAAGAAAGACCAGTTCACCTACCTCTCAGCTGATGCAGTAGTCACAAGTCAGCCATGGAAAAGGCGAACATTAGTGATGCTGTCCACAGCTATAGCAGACGCGGTGCCATCCCAGGAGGAGGCAAGAGCTCCATGGAGACGGCCTGGCCAGGTGCTGGGCACTTCAGTTTCAAAGCCTGGGCAAGACACAAGACACAAAACCAAACTATCCAGATCACTTTCTTGGTATAGGTGTCTAAATTCCAGCAAAATACCGTTTTAAGCATGTAAACTTTCCCCTAGATTTTGCTATGAGGGTCTTCACAATTACTTTCTGGAAACACAGATGTAAACATATCAGAATCCATTTCATGGCTCAGACTAAACTATAGTATTTTTATTTTGTTTTTATCTCGAGATTTTAGCCTTTTCTTTACGATGAAAGAAATTGAAAAGGTTTGGGTTTAGTTTTGATTTTTTTTTTTTTTAAAGAGTATGTTCTAACCTATAGTTACTTAACCCAAAAGTATTCAAAACAAGTGGAACATTTCTGTTATACAGTGGGCTATTACAAGCGAGAATAAGTATACGTCAAATACTACCAATAGAGAAAGAAAAATAAGTTGGGAACAGCAAACATTTCCAGTAAATTATAAATATGATTTAGAGCATCCTGAATAACATTTCAAAGCACTCAGAATATTACCCACTAAATCAAGTATTTACTCTGGATCCAGTCTTGCAAGCTTCAGTCATGTGAATCTCATCCATAGTAACAGGATTGTAAAGGTAAAGACCACTCGCTCGAGTACACATTTTTAGAGCCTGCCAATATTCCCTTAAATGCTTTAAAATTAAATTTTTCCATTTACAATAGCATTTGATATGAAAAATAGGTTTTTTTAAAACATCAGTCTCCATTCCAAGCTTGTCAAACTTTACAGCTAAAATTAGTCATAAACATAGCTATTAACTTTGGTAAACATTTAGATTTTTCAACAGTCTTTCTTCAAGTGTCAGAAAACAAAGCAATTAATTTAATTTTTACGTGTAAACAATAATAAAAATCTATGCACAGAAAAGAGCATCAAAACGTACCATGACATCGTGACACTTTATATTAAAAAATCCTCCTCCTCAAAGAATTTATTAATCAATAACCATAAAGCCTAATGACTGGTAGGTGTTAAAAAGCACATCGTATTTTGCATTACATACATGCCATTTCTAAAGCCACAAAAGAGGTCAGTATCAACAAGAAAATAAACTCAAAATTCCTACCTCCTACATTCCCACCAACAAATAGACACTGATATTTTTATACAATCTACTAAGCTAAAATCTAAAAGAATAAATAAAGAAAGAAAAAAGAAAACCATGGGGACTTATCAACAGAGCTCAAATTACTTCCAGACATCCAGTATCGATGATGTATACATACTTTAACAGGTATCAACATGAGATATGATTATACAATATTCAAAGTTCTTGGCTTTAGTCAGCCAAATAGTTAAACCCGAGTGTGTGAGGAGTCATACTAAACCACCACATCATAACTGCATGCCAAACAAGCTCTATAGACTGCTACTCCGGAGCATGCTTTTGCTGTTCTTCAGCTGTTTTCAGTGTTTAAAGTTGAAACTTGAGTGCCGCTTCTGTCCTTTGCTGCATCTTTGCAGCACGGGAGGTGAAACAAATAACAAAACTCTCCTTTGCTGTGCCTCATGCAGACGAGACAGTGAGGTCCACAACCCAGCCTGAAAACTCGTGGCTGGTAGCCCATGGAAAGCACAGGCTTAAAGGCTCTGAAAGCCTGATCAGCTGTTCTGCAATGGTGAAGGCACCTGAAGCCCCTAGGAAAGCTCCTTGAGTCTAGACAGGGACTAGACTGCAAAAGCTCCATCTGGCACTATGCATCAGCTACTTTCTTCTTCCTACACTACCTGATGGACTTCAACTAACAGGTAGTAGCAGAGCACCCCTACCAGGTAAGACTGTACATGAAATATTGCAAAGCAAAACACCAGCAAGAGTTCCTATCTGCTCTCTTCAACAAGGGCCCAACCAACAGAGTCCTACTCGCTTTACCTCCCAGAAATATATCAGTTGGAATAGCTCCATCAGGACAGATTGGACAAATACTCTCCCAAAACAGAGTGGTCTAGTGACAAAGCTCTGCCTCCGAAGACCAGTGATGTACATTCCCATCTTCTCACGGAAAGAGAAGTGTCTCAAAGGCCACTAGTGGTCACATTTGTCTCATGGTTGCAAATATCTAGAGTCAAGTGGCTTCGCGCGGTGATAGAAAAGCTTTCCCTCATGAGGCCGGCGGAGCAGGTTGTCCCAAGAGGCTGTGAGGTCTCCATCCTTAGAGGTTTCCATGACCAGACTGTAGGACGCCCCGCATAACCTGGTGTGATCCCAGAGCTGGCTCTTCTCAGAGCAGGAGGCTGGACTAGAACTCTGCTGAGGTCCCTTCCAGCCTGAGTTACCCTGGAGTGCTAAGATTTCATTCTCATTCCCTCTCTTCCTCATCCTCCCTGGGACCCCAAAATTAAGCTTTCTCTGGGAATATTTACAATTGTGCGTAAATATTTTCTTCAGAAAGCCTGCTGACACCAAAGGAAAGCTCAATTTATGACAGAATTACACCTTTATGAATACTGTTAGCTATCATCTCATACGTACACTGTTTGCTACTGTCAAAGCCACAACCATTTTCCCCCCCCAAAGTGATAGCTGCCAGCTGCAGCTTCCAAATGACCGTTGTAATGAAACGCTTTCTTTTCAAACGTGTCATTTATAGAAGCAGGAAATGTTTTTCACCTCCTGAACTTTCCAATAGCTCAGGAACATACTTTTTCCCTCTTAACAAAAGCTTTTAATACTTCAGATGTGTAATCTGTGTGGAGGAGTTTATGGCTGAACACACTGGAATACCTGGATGCCAACTGAAACTTAAAAGGCAACGTTTTATAAGTTAAACTAGAGAATATATTTTATACAGACAGTGAAAATATTTTATGCAGACAGAAAACTAGAGTGTAAGAGACCATGAGAAGCCAGTCACTTAATCTTCTGCCCTTGGACAATCAACCCGAGCTGTTCCTAGCATATGTGTACCTTGGTTTCCTTAAAAACAAATCTTCTCTAGTATAGATTTCAAAATCTCCCCTAGCAATTTTTACTTCAAGATGCTAAATGACAAGGATAGTGTCACATGCTCTGATGTTTTTGGCTCTCGTTGCTATTTGAAATGTGTCTTGTTTACAGTCTGATTTTTTTTCTTTGTCATGGATATACCATCCAACTAGAGCTTGTACACCAACTGACCTTGTGCTAAATAGATGTGTTTACGTGCTACCTCGCTAACCCACACATGTGAAGAAACCTGTTCTCTGACAGCTTAGGAGTTGTTCATTTAGGCACTCAATCTCTTGACGACTAAGAGCTGAACATTCATTTAGCGGGAGATAATTAGCATTGGCAAGTAGGGGCAAGTTACCAGCCACGGACACAAAAACGCATATAACTTGTTGAAGCATGAGTTACTCCTGCTCTAGGATTGCATTAGCTCACACATTCCTCTCTTGAAAGCTTCCTTTTATTAAGTATACACTGTGTATGCCTTAAAGCTAGTGCTCGCTTTTTGGCTGCGCCCAATTTGGAGTATGGATAAACCACTTCAGAGAAAACTTTTCTGGAGATGATGAGAATAGTATTGGCTAATGCTTTGTGCTCTCTACCTTAACTTCATGTCCCAATGCTGGCACAAAGTCTGTTGATCTGGTTACCTTATTGCATGATCATAAGCAGACATTGCAAAGGTCTTTTGTGAGATACTGAGTCAGCAAAGATGTAACAGGGTTTAAGCCCGAGTCTCCATCCCAGCTACAGAGAGACTGTTGGAGGAAATGGGAGTGAGGGGAGAGAGGTCAGGGAGGGGATTTTGAATCAGGAGTGACAAGCCAACAGGAATTCATTTTGCAATAGTTTGGAAAAACAAAGGTTACCTGTGGATTTTTACCCCCAAAAAAATGCAAAGGGAAAGCAAATACTTCTGGAGATTTAATAGCTTGGTGGGCAGCTACTCACTTGATGGTCAGGTGCTCACAGGTACGTGTGACCTCCAGGCTGCTGACTTGCCTCTGATGTCCTCATTTGACCAAGTTCCATCCTAGCCATGACAATCTCAGCTGTAAGATCTGGTTTTGGAATCAAATGCATTGCTATGAAAATTTCAGTCCAAACAAATTGCATTTTCTAGTGAAAATGAAACCTTTTATTCAGCTTTCACCTTCTGACCAGCTCCAGGTGAAGTCTGGTTAGAGGAAAGATGACTTCTTTATCTGGGCCACAGGATCAAACAAACATCTGTCAACAGAAATGCAGGCTTATGGACTGATCAGAAGTTCTGACTACTTTCCGGGGCATAGCCTAAGAGGTAACAACTTGGTTTTAGAAGATGGTAAAGCAATATGTGGGACTTCAGCAAACCGAAATGGAAGAGTCACTTTTTGATCAAATAGCCCTCTACAAAACTTGTAGTGTGTGTGGGCCAGAAGCTGTCTGAAGGTCATGCAACTTCTGTCCTACCTAAACGTAGAAGATAAAGTATAAAACAATACCGTAACTCAAACACCTGTGGATTGCAAGCATCGTTCCTCAATATTGCAGCTACCATAATAAATGGGAAACCTGACAGTACGTTATGGACACCCCTGACAGGGGCGATTATTTCTGTTTCCTCATGCGACAGGGTAAAATTCTGGACTGAAAGCTTGGTAAAGAGCAGCTTTTACGATTTCTTTCCCTGCTGGCATACAACAAAGTTTCATTGACTTCAGATGACCAGAAATGAATTTACCAAATACCTCAATAAGGACTAATTCATCTTTCTGTGCCTGTTAATTTTGTGATACTGCTGTATATCTGAATGGATTTATAAGGGAAAAATAGGAGCATGGCGGCTTTTTTTTTTTCCTTTTAATTTTTTTTTTTTTTAATTGAGATTCTGATTTGTTACCTTCTTAGAAAAAAAATCAAAATGTATGAACAAATTCTTTAAATCAGGCCTGGGTTTGCAGAGTGATCAAAGGGAATCTAAAGCAGTCATCACCTTAAGTAGTTTATGGTTTTGTTTTGTTTAGAGGATTTTAAATTTGGGCTCAAAAGGGTACCAGAGAAAAAGTATAAGCAGCAACCCCCAATAAGCTTGAATCTATAAAGGTAATCCATGACAATTGTAATATAGTCCATTCACAATTTTTTTGTATGAATACAATTTCACCTACAGTGGGAAAAAAATGGAAGTTAACAGAGGAAACCAGACCTGGTTTAGGATAAGGTGTTTTACTGGATAAGATGCTTATACTAAATGCAATCTTTGCATTTCATCAATATTAAACTAAGCATCGCTAACCTGTTGTATATTTGTGTACACCTGAATTAGTGATGATGAACACAGTTTAACTGCCTGCATTTAAATAAAAGCCTCAAAGGCTTGAGAGGGGTACTTAATCTCTGAACAGCAAATTCTGACAGTACTCACTGTGATTCAAAATCATGTGCACTAAAAAATCATAGAACCATTAAGGTTCGAGTCCAACCGTTAACCTAACACTGCCAAGTCCACCACTAAACCATGTCCTCAAGTACCACGTCTACCCGTCTTTTAAATCCCTCCAGGGATGGGACTCAACCACTTCCCTGGGCAGCCTGTGCCAGTGCCTGACTACACTTTGGTGAAGAAGTTTTTTTTCTAATATCCAACCTAAACCTCCCCTGGCGCAGCCTGAGGCCGTTTCCTCTCATCCTACCGCTTGTTACTGGGGAGAAGAGACCGACCCCCACCTGGCTCCAGCCTCCTTTCAGGCCGTTGTAGAGAGCGATGAGGGCTCCCCTCAGCCTCCTCTTCTCCAGGCTGAGCACCCCCAGCTCCCTCAGCCGCTCCTCACCAGCCTTGTGCTCCAGACCCTTCACCAGCTGCGTTGCCCTGCTCTGGCCATGCTCCAGCACCTCGATGTCCTTCTTGTAGTGAGGGGCCCAACACTGAACACAGCACTCGAGGTGCGGCCTCACCAGTGCCGAGCACAGGGGCACCATCACCTCCCTGGTCCTGCTGGCCACACTGTTTCTGATACAAGCCAGGATGCCATTGGCCTTCTTGGCCACCTGAGCACCCTGCTGGCTCATGTTCAGGTGGCTGTCGACCAACACCCCCAGGTCCTTTTCAGACAGGCAGCTCTCCAGCCACTCCTCCCCAAAGGCCCAGGACACAGAAGAGGGGCGACAGGGCCCCGAGGGCCTGGCACTCACCACAGCTCTCGTTCGCAGCGCTGCCAGGAGAATTGGCCAGTTCAGATGCTTCTTTATCCTTCTCTCTTCCTCTTCTGTAACTCCGGTCGCTCAGCTGTCCTCCACCTAAGAGCACCAGGCCCCACTGACCCATCTACCTGAAAGTTTTCACTGGAAAATTGTCTTGGTGCTTTTACTGCACAGTCAATTTTGGTGAATTTTGTTCATTTTTTTCATCAAAGTTGAGCCAGACAACACTGGAAGAATCAGGACAAGGACAGTTTTATGGGTACAAGTTCTTCCAACTACTTAATTTGCCTTGCCCTAAGATGATCCCTGTTGCTTATTTTTAGTGAAATTGTCCTGTTTTTCAGGAAGCCAACCTACTTTATGACTGTTTGGAAGAGTCTGACCAGTCTTCTCAGAAGATCTGTCCTGCTTTGGAAAGCTCATCCGAGCAGCTTTGGGCGTTTCAGTCACAAGAAAGCTTCTCTGCCACTAACGGATCCGAAACAGCTCATATATTTGGAGGCTGTTGACATTGCTTTCTTGTGTTACTAGTTTGTTATGGAACCTTAATTTCTTCACCTTGGGATGTTTTAGGTAGCATTTAGTCTTCTGCGTTGGAACCTGTGTGTGAATCAATGGTGGCAAACACATCATGTCCACAAGAGATGCCCACCACAGGATACAGTAAAAGTTCAGTAAATACAACCATGGCAGCATTTTCTCATCTCACAATTTTGCGATAGTAACAACCCATTATACAATAAAGTACATTATATGGTTTTTCCAACTACCTCATTTGTCTTTTCAGTGCTGAATCTGCCACTAGGATCCTGTAAACTCCTCGTCTGTTATATAGAATTTTTTAACCAACGGATTTCAGAGAATTTGCTATAGGAAGACAGAAATCACCCTCACTTTACTGACAGGTAAGCACAGGAGAAAAAAGCAAGTGACTTGCCCACGCGGCAGCTCAGGGGCTGAGCAAGGTATAGAATCCGAACCTCCTGCCTCCTCCTGCCAGGAAAGGCTGGGCATTGCTTTTGAGATTATGCAGTCAACAGTCCTGAGGAGAAACCTTCCTATGGTAAATTGTTTACTGACATTTGCTCAACTTTACCTCCTATCCTGTTATACGCAACCGAGATAAGTTAGTTCAGCCTTTCAGATGCAATTGCGCTGTGCTGTAGGCAGAGGCTAAGCACCACACCAGGAGCGTTCCTCCAGCCTCTTTCGTTAGCTTCACGTCTGACTGACTTAAAACATTTGTAACAATTTTCCTGGAATCTTAAAGTTTAATTTGGAAGACAGTCATGGTAAAAACATTCTGCTGGGTACATAATGTGAAAATATGATCGCTAATAAAAGATGCTGATTTACGAGCAAGAAGAGATGACAGCTTCTGCTTTAAAAACAAACAAACAAACAAATCCATCAACAAACACTAATGATTCTACAATCTTTCCACTTAATTTGAATTTGTGCTCTGGACTTCACTTGATATAGCATGGGACAAAGTGAGTCCTTGCAGCATCATGCCAAATGCACTTTAATCTCTCCATTAAGTGGTCTGTAAACAATAAAGTTAACCATATTCCTTATAGACATCAGTCACAACTGCCACTGGGAAGTTTGTTTTATTCTGGGACCAGCAGTGTTGAACACAGAAGTAATTTGCTGCCTCATAGAAGGGAGAGGTGAAGGTTGCCTGGTTCTGACCATCTTGCTAGGAGACCATGCAGAAATGGAGAACAACGTTATAGACATGAATTTAGCTTTCTTTATAACTACCAATATCCATTAAAAAAATAACAGATCAAGCTATTATTTATGTCTAGAAATGTCACCAGAATGTGTGACTAAGGACACATTAGAGCGATCACTCTCTATCAATTAGCAGCATGGGAAATATTTTTAGTGTATCCATGTCTGCATTTTTCTGCTTTGGGTAGATAACTTGCCTGACATTACAAAAGACTGCTTGATGAAAGTCTTTACTGAAGGAATCACTAGTGCTGGGAAGTTCAGAAATGATTTTCAGAAACTGAAATGTGACCACAACAAAATCTGCGTTCAGCTCTCAGACAGACAGCGGTAAAATGATGCCTTCGTGAAAGCACTTCTAAGCGGGAAGGAGATCAGGAAGCCATTTGGCAAAACTCACATGCAGGGTTTCAGCAGGGGTCTTCGAAAGAAATAACTCTGTTACATAAAAACACCAGAAATGCTGAATTTCACTGCGTGCATTGTCTTAGAAAACAGCCCTTTGTACTTTGAAAAGAACTGCAGTGGACAATGATTAAACTGTGTAACCAGGGGGAGATAGCAGTGAAAACCCTGGGGCATGGATACACCCCGCTGTGCCCACACGATATGACGGCAGAAAGCAAGTCCGCTCCGAGTCGGGAGCTGGGCGACCCTGATAGTGCAACACCACGTCTGAAGCAACCAGCCTTGCGCAGGGGTCGGAGCTGGCTGGCGTCCAGCAGCTCTCCGGCTTCGACACACAGAAACGCCCTCAGCTTGACTTCATGATGAATGGCTAGAAGCTGAAGCTAGACTAATTCAATCTGGAAATACAGCACGCGGGTTTTTAGCAGAAGCTGTAATTTTAAATGTGACACTCAGTCTGGAGAGGGCATCTAAGAGATGACCTCCTGCCTAACCAGCAACCATGGGGCAGATGCAGAATCACATGGCCTCTTGGAAGACAAGCTGGCTTTTCTACCTTAACAATTCATGTATATCAAATATGAACTTCATTTTTATCCTTTCACACTGTCCAGAGATGTCAGAAAACAGTTTAATTGCGTAGACTGTCAAGACTCCCTGGGAATTATGTGTATTTTCAGTTTCTCTCTCTCATACAGAATCCATCTTTGCTCTGAATAATTACTGCCAGAGCTGAATCAGAACCTGCCAAAGTTGCAGAAAAGAATCCAACCCTTTTCTACAAACTTTCAAAGCAAATATGAATTTGCTTTGCTGTTTTTTGTTGTTGTTTTTTTTTTTCTTTTTTTTTTTATTACATGCACTGTCATTTGATTCTCCTTGAATAACAGCATGAATAAATTCAGTGAAGGCATGGTACGTAAGAAATCTTTGGGCAGATCCTCATCTAGTATACAACTGGCTTCAGAAAAGCTATGCTCAGTTACATCCTGAAGATCCATCACTGTGAATTTGAAAAGCTCTCTTGGAGATTATTCACCTCATGTGAATGCAACTTTTCCCATCAGCTATCTCATTTTAAGGATTTTAGCTATTGAGTCAGAGGGCAGACAATAGTATGGGATTGAGCCCAAGCTATTAACTCTTCAGTCAGTTTTATTACTGAATCCTGAACTGGACTCCCACAGAGAACCTGTAACGCTGTTAGTCAAAGAAAACAGAGCAAAATTTTAAATAATTAGAAATTTGGAAGACAAAATTAAACAGCAGCCCATGATTTGCACATAGAACATTTTTAAAAAACACAAAACCAAAAGGACATCAATTGAAACCTTTAATCCCAACAAAGTGTTCATGCTGAGGTAATTACTGCCGTAAAATCCTCTGCCACAGAGACACTGACAAGAAAACCATCTTCAGAAGTTACAGACGTAAGCAGCATGGAACTTGAGAAAAGAGTTGGCAAGGATGAAACCCGACAGAGACGTGAAAAGAGGGAAAGATTTTGGAGGGTATTGAGCATTTCAGCATAAGTCATCCCTCTGTGAAAACATGTTATTGCTTAGAGGACTCTGAACCGGGAAAAGGGTAGGGAAGATTTGCTAGGAGAAAGCCAGTTCCTCTTATAAATAAGAAACCAGTGGGTAAAAAAAATGAATAGCAACAACCTGGATCTTGAAAAACAGTTAGTCAACTGTCAGCAATACAGGTGATTACAACTGAAATTATACAGCTTCTTACTCATGGTGCACGAAGTGCTATAATCTAAAAAAAAAAAAACCAAACAAACAAAAAAAAGGAAGGTCTTCTGCTGCTGGGATTCCTCCATTCTTTCCAGCTACAGCAGTTTCTGAGATGCACAACATTAAAACTGTCACTGTCCTTTGCTGCAGTCATGCTTATTTTGGCACTTAGCCAAGGATGATAGCAACTCTTGGAGCAAAGCAACGATGTTCAGTCCTTGCCATAGCCATGCTTCATAAATGTTGGGTTTGGTTTGTATTAGTGGGGAAACGACACGTGCTTTTTAATATAAACGAGGTTGGCCAATATCTTAAATCATTTTCTCACTCTCTATGTACTGGCTAAGAAGCTTTAGACTGACAAATAAATACACTGGCAAAGATCTCCAAAGTGCTTTTTTCCTCAGTAGCAATATTGCTACAAGCCCCTAAGGAGCCGTGTCCATCGGTACAGTATGTTGTGCCAACTGCTGTCCCAGGAAAACGCTCCAGTCCATGCACTATGGTTCTTTCCTACTGCTTACTTACTCCTATATATATTCAGATAAATATGTCCTTGATCTAAGTTTTTACTGAAAATTCTATATGGCAAAGAGATTACTCATCATGGACAATTTTGTTGATATATTTTTAACTGTTTTTAACAGTTGCATAGCTAGTCAAACATCTCTACAAACAAATGTAATTGTTGACATTTCGAAACAAAACAATTCGGGCTTTTTTCCCTTTTTTCTCATCAAGTCTAATTTTATACTTTGGAAGACAGATATATACTTAATGTACAGAGAGGTGGTCCTCTAACAGTTACATTTAGTTGCTGTGAAAAATATTCTTACTCTAGTAAGCCCAAAAATACATATAATATAGAAAATGTTAGCAGATTTTTTTTCTTTTTTTCATTTTGCTGACTCTCAGTATTCTGAATATTATGCCAAGGTACATGGGTAGGTCCAGAATTTGGTAGTCATTCCCATGAATTTAATGCAAACCACCACATAGTTGCACTGCACATTATAACAAATAATTGCATACATCTTACATACGTGGACCCTTTCAGAAGCCTACCTAAAGAGGCAAGATGTTCAACTACCAGCATTGCTCTGAACATCCATCATGAGGAGGACTGGGGAACAAAGACAAAAGTTACCTTAAACCCTAAAGAAAATTCCTTCAGCTTCCTCTGCCACAGGCTTAGAGACATGGAGACTGAGCAGGTAAAATCAGGAGGTAAAACCATTCCCTAGCTTTCATTTCTTACTACTGCTGATGCTGGGGAACTGCCCTGGTTCCCTGTCTGCAGACAGTCCTGCTTCTGCTACCCACAGCTCCCCAGGCGTTTCACTGTCCGGGCTGTTCTGCAGAGACACAGGTTGCAGTCCCAGTCAATATGTGCGTGCATTAGACACAGTGTTCAAGCAATGTTCAAGTGTCCACGCATCAAGCATTAGATACAGTGTTCAAGCTTGGTTTAATTAGTTTTGTGGAAGTCTCAGTAAACTGGTTTTTAATCAGGCTGCTTGTCTTCATGAGCATCCCAGCCTTTCCAGCAGTCAAGGATGAATCATGGCTTTTATACTTAAATCTGCTGAAAGGCCTCTTTGGAAGTTCTCACCAACAGAGCAAGAAGTCATCAGAAATATATGTTTTAAAAAGAAAATGAAACGGACTCTTTCAGAGCAGATATTCCTGATTCATATGAGAGTAAATGACAAAACCCCAGAAACAGCCAGACCTATAAGCACCGATCAGGGGAATCGATGTCGCCCTGCCAGCAGGGCCCCAACTTTGCTGCTGGGCTGAGAGAGGGAAATTCATTTCGCAGATCCCTTATAACAGGAGAGCTAAGCACAGACTGCATCAGTGAACCCAGACTTGCTTTTGGGAGGCAGTTTCCCTCACATCGCCAGTGTTGACATCATCTTTATTTATGTAAGCAATTTATCACTCTCCTGGGGTGCAACTGCTGTCAGTCTGAGCTGGCTTCCAACTAGACCTGCAAGTGAAAGATTCAGTAATGCTCATTACTCAGAGCATCTTACTACCTCCTCAAACTCCTGGGCAAACAAGTCCAAAGTGAGCACAGCTCCCAGGAGTCGAGAGGAAGCAGCCCCCAAACCCGTGGGGAAGGGGACACCTTTCCTTGCTCCCCACACTGACAAACCAACCTGCCGCGGACAAGCGATGCTCGCACAGACTGCCATCCCCCGGTCCCTCGGGCAGACACCAAACAGGACCCCAGCGTGAATTAAAAGCTGCGAGGAGGCCAATTCAATAAGGACTACAAGCTCTGTGTATATATAATAATTATTTCTTAACTCCTTAGATTCAGGGTGTGAGCATGAGCAGGTCCATGCTTGAAAATAGAATTACTTGCTTCATAAAATAAATCCTCTGTATTCAAAGAAGGCATTAGCCAGTACTTACCTTCAAATTCATCACAAATGCTTCTTGTATAAAGACACGGCACAGTATGTGTCTTCAGGCTTTTTGGTGCATTTTCTTCCTGCTAAGTTACACTCTTTTCTGAGAAATGGTGTGAACGACATGCAAGGTACAAATATCCTTCCTTCGTCCCCAACCCGTATAATTCATGAGTCTGCAATACGAAAAGAGCAGGGAAACGAAAGGGTTCTGGAGAGGTCAGAGGATGGCACAAAGCTCCTTGGAGAAGCTGCCAGGGTAAAGGTGAGAGTCCTTTCAATATCAGATTCACCACTGCCCTTGTTCTGCTACCGCTTTTGACCATGTTAGCTGAAGAACTATATCTAGCAAGCGAGATGCTTTGCTTTAAGCACAAGAGCAAACCTCCCCGTACCTGTCACCCACTTAAAGCTCCATGGGGATACGCACACAGCTCGAACAAGACCATGGCCTTTGCAGAGCTGGGCCTCAAGAATCAGCACCACTATGGACTCTCATCACTAGTTATGACTATCAGATGCTTCTACCAAATAATAAACCCATTTCTGTGTTGGTTTTCCAGCTGAAAATGCAGGGATTACTTCCTGCTGAACTAAAACTGCTCTGGGCTCAGAATTATCTCATGCAGGGCTTTAAGCACCGTGACAAGTCGGCACGTTGAAAGAGCAACAGTTCAGTTCGGTTCGGTTTCCCTTCAAAGGGGATGCTGTGAAGCCCATAGGAGTGTTCAGTGCGTGATGCAAGAGTTAATAAGCTTTAATAACAATAATAAAAGATTATTTCAGCATATCTGTTGTCCAAAACACGCTGGTGCCTCTGGTCGGTTGTGCTCCCAGTACTTTTTAGTTTACTTAAATATGCTAAAATCATCCTAAAATTCACAGACAACAATTCGCTGCTCACCAGAAACACCCACGCCAGCAAGTGCTGAGGTATATATCTTCGAAAGCCATCAGAGAGAGCTTTTCCTGTCGTAAATTTTCTCTGCTCCTTTCTTCTTCCTACACATACACACAAAAAAGAAGCTACCGTGATCTCTGCTGGTACGCAGGCATGCTGCCAGCAATTTACTGTGGGTTATTGGCACAAGCATCCTCTGATCCTCCAGGTAAATGCAGAAACACTTCACTTTTGTCACTTACTTGAACATAGGCTACACTTGCTGCAACCTCTGTGTGCATCAAATCTGCTCTCAGTGTTTTCTAGAAAGCAAATCTCCCCTTTATTGTAAATAATTAAGAGGCAATCCTTCAACATGGAAATAAACTGAGCTAGACTTGACCACAACAAGCCACCAAGTTTTAAAGCAAACCCTACCTTTCCTGCATTAGATGCAAAATAATGTTTTAAATCGTACTTATTCATGCATTTTCAAGAATTTCTTACTTGCCAAATCAACACAGATTTCAAGTGAGGTGTGGCCTCGTGTTTAATAACAACCCTAGCTCCCACTTCTTATTGCCTTATAAGAAAACTGGATACTCTCGATGTCCTCCTTTCCTTTCCAAATAGCCTGCAGCCATTTCTAAATGACACTAAAATCCATAACCGAGATTGCTCCTGCTTGGCTGGTGCCTTGGAGCTGCCGCTCTTTAAAACCGAATATAAGGAACGAAAAACCCCAACCCCTTTGGTTCCCGTTATTTCGCTGTGCGAGTGGCCGTTCCCCCGGCCTCTGCATTTGCTGATCTCTGCTGCCCTCTCCTGCAGGAGCTGGAAACTCTCCGTCGAGGATTTTAATGAAATAACACGTAATTAAGGCTGTTAATGGTGACTTGGTTTAACCCAGAGAGGATGGGGCAGGAGTTTTAGGATTAGGGAAAACTAAAGGTGAAGCGGGAAAGCGCTCATGATACCTTACTGAATGGCGTAAGGGACAAAATAATAATAAAAAAAATAAAAACAATAAATGAAATAATAAGAAATATACCCAGATACTGATGTGTATTTGAAGGCTCTGCTAGGGAGATATCCAGCAAGAGAACAGAAAACTTAAAAGTGGTAAACTTATCTTTTATGTGTATATAAGGAGGTAAACGCTCTGTTGCTCACATGAGAAGCGGAGTAGCTGGTTTTCTGCTTTGGCTTTCTACGGCAGCCACAGAGTCAGGCCGAGCGCAGCCCAGCGCCGTGCCCTGCCCTGCCAAGGCAGCCCGGTGCTTCGGGAGCGGGGCGCTCCGCTGTGCTGAGTCCCCGTCGGGCAGCCACCGCCTCGGAGATTCTCCAGCTACGGCTCAGAAATGAAGCAGCCCGGTCGTCACGCTGCCTTCAGGTGGTGGAAGATGGGTTCTGTAGCTCCTTCGGTTTATAGAAAAAACATCCATCTTATTCTGCATACAGAATCTGTGGACATCTCTCTCCTCTCCTGCAGAGTCTGAGCTTCTCCTTTCTTTCTCCCCTCCAGTCTCAGCATTTCATCATTCGCTGACTTGCACTCTACATGTGGTGCTTAGGGACATGGTTTAGAGGTGGACCAGGCAGTTAGGTTAACGGTTAGACTTGATGATCTCAGAGGTCCTTTCCAACCTTAATGATTCTATGATTCTACATACTGTGGTTTGGTTTGGGTTTTTTTTTTTTGCATTCTGTCTACCTTTTCTGTTATTATTTAACTCATTCAGCATTTCTTTGAGTAAAACCTGAGGAATACTAAGAACTAGATTGCCTATGGGATCTTCCCGGGATGATAATTTCTAAGAAAGACTGATTTCACACTCTCTCTTGGGTTTCAGAGCTGAAGTCACATAAGATACTATCACAAAGCACTGGAATTTCACAGAAACACAAACGTTTTAAGAGTTCATCAAAAATGAAAATGTGGTGGAACAGGAAAGAGAAAAATGTACTTTGCAAATAATTTTGTGGCTGAGGAATTTGCCTGCAAAGCAGTCAGAAAGGACAGATTATTTCGGTTTGGTTCAAAGAATGTGTCTTGGCTTTTTGATGAGATGGTTGTGGCATAAAATAATAATAAAACCCCCTACACATTGGCTTAGTCCTACTGGGAGAAAAAGCTGCTACCAGAAAACATCACATCCAGGACCAGGCAATCACTGACAAATTACCTTCCTGCTCTCTTTTCATATTAGCAAGGCTGCTTTTTCTTGCAATGCATTAATCTGCCTTTCAGCTTGCTTTTAATCAAAACCAGGCTTAACTTTGGAGAGTGGAAAAAGAAATCAGATGCTGAGGTAAACCACAGGATAGAACTGGAAGAAACAGTCAGAAAGAAAAGTCTCTTTGGCTTGATAAGTATTTAAGAACTATTTTTCTAGAGGGAAGGGAGAAAGAAAATACTCCATTTTGTTCCAGTTTGGAAAAATGGCTATGCCTGCCTTCTTTTCCCAAATGTAGGAAGAATGAGTTGGTTTGTGCAGTATTTTGCATGCAGCTGCTCCTATGTAGTTGTATAACACACAAAAAGCAAAAAACCCATGTTGATAATTTGCAAAACAGTCCTCTCAGATTGTGGAAATAAGATTTTTGGGTTGTCAGGAATTAAAAACCAAGCAAACAAGTGCTCCAAATTCATCAGTTGTTCAATGGGCTAGAGAGGGATTGTGTGCAAGCAACCAGAAGTCAAGATACAATACTTCAGTTACTGTAGATACCAGTTAGAATGTCAGATGCAAGAAATTACTGAAATAAAAACATGGTAAGGTAGAAAAGACTCCAATATTTACAACTTCATACCTTTTGTTTGTGTTTTGGGTTCTTTTCCTTTTAATGATTTCCAGCTACTGATGGTACACACCATGAACATCTGATGTATGCTACCTCCAGTGCAAATGATTGCGTTGGTAACTTCAAATGCAGGTGTCGATTTTGTAATTCAAAACAAAAACCAAACCCCTCACATATGTCTCTCTCCCCAGAGGTTTCAAATTAAGGGCGCGGTTTCACGTCTGCACAGGCAACCTGAAACCAGACTGCCCAAACTCCAAACCCTCCCATCCGCATTCACCTCTCTGTGCCTTAGTAAGCTTACGGTGAACCAGGCCAGGGAACTGATCCAGCAAAACGTTAGTCTAAAAAAAACCACAAAGACCTTAGAACAAACAAAATCCATTATTTTCCAGCCAGTTCAGCTTCCAGACTTCTCGTGACTCTGCCACATAAGCATCAGCGCAAAGTGAGCGAGAACACGCGGAGAGGAGCGTGGGTGCAAGGGAGGTGAACACATCATTTACGGATCCAGCTCACCGGGGTCTGACTTGGCCCTGTGCTTGCACGACTACATAGCTCCTGGCTGAGAAGATGGACAGTGCACGCTCCTTTATTCCTGAAAAAGACATTGGATATATAAATTAAGAACAGAACAGAAGATGCATTTGGGGGAGTTCTCCTATCAGTCAAGGGAAAAAGACTAATTAATACTATTTATATTCAAGAGAACTGGCTTATCTGAATTTGTTCAGGAGAAACTGCAGAGTAATGACAGGGTGTTCTTGGCTCAGCGGAGATGTGGATGCTCAGAGAAAGCTTTCTACAGCACGTGGCTTTGGCTTTAGGTTGAAATGCTTCCAACCAGGGCGGTTCTGCCAAGTCTCCTCTCTCCAGCCAAAAAGCATGTGCTAACAGCACAGCTCACAGCTCAGCCCTGTTTGTCCTCGGCCCCAAACTAGGGAGCAGAGCAACAGATACGTAGCAAGAGAAGCATCAAAGGCCACTGACCTCTTTAATTAGAAAAACCCTGCCTTGTCCTGAGAGGCCGAGAAAAGACTTTCTGATTTTGTTTTCAGTCCGCAAAGAAAAAACAATTCAGAAGTTGTAAGGGTGCTTCTGATTATGAGGAAAGATCAAATTATTCTTAAAATATGAACTTATGTTCATCTGACTCTCGACATGCATAATTCTCTGGTTTCAAAGATACTTCCTCTGGCAGGACAAGGAGTGGAAACCCTGGGCAAAAAGGAATATAAAGCTGCTGTGTTCATAGCTGTGTACTGGTGCGCAGGACGCCTTTATCACCCAGAAATTAATTTGAAACAGCTTCTTCGCAAGTATTTTCTCAGGCAAATGGAATTCTGTTAAAGTGGACAAATAACTTATTATTTATTAAACCATATTTTCCACCCCCAAAGATTCCCAGTTGTTCTCCAAACATCAGGGCCATTGCTTTAATACATGTCCTCTTGTTCCCAGGGCCATTTTCTTCTGCAACAGAAAGGTGGCTGGTTACCAAACCACCAAGTAGTACACAAGGAAAAAGTTCATCTAGGAGCCACAGGAGAAGAAAACTGATCAAGAAGATTGCATAAAATCTGTTCTGACAAAAAAGGATGAGAAGAGTTTCTTTTAGCCCAGATTATGAGTTTATGAAAACTTGCAAATCTACAGTGCAACGGCCAGTGTGGAACTTGACTGATGGTGTAAGTCAATGTGCTTTAAGAAGTCTTGTATTTTATAGCTGGAGGTTACGAGTGCGGAGCCACCTTCTCTTGTGTGTACAAAATTAACCACCGCGGTAATGGGGGAACAGCGTCCTCAGCAGAAACAGAGCACGCCCAGGTGGGGAGAAAGACAAAGAAGCCCGTGGTGCTCCTGGGCAGAGCCAGGTTTGCATCGCCGCCTCCTCCTCCTCCTCATCTCCACAGCATAAGACTGGAGCTTTTATTGTCATAGCACCGTGCTACAGCTCCAACTTGGCTTAGGAGGCGGTTGCTTTGTTTTATTTACTGCTGCCATTTCTGTGCTTCTGTATCACGGCTTAGTAGTAGGAAGGAAAGCAAAAATGGGAGGGTAGCACAGAGGCCGAGCTAAGACAGAACAGCCTGTTCCCAGGGTCATTTTCCTGCCATTCATCTGTCCGTAACTTCGTACCTTGCTCTTCATCTGAAAAACAGCTTCGTTGTTAAAAAAAGGAAAAAAAGAAAAAAATACTTTCTCCCAAACAGAAGAAAACAACACCAAAAACCACAAAAACCAAAACAACTGTTCAGAGGTGGAGTCCTGGGAACTGGGACTGGAAGACAAGACCAACTTTTTGACACGGTGAATAAGGAGCACAAGAGCAGGGTGATGTGATCAAAGCTGTGGTCTTGGAAAACGACACCTGCAGCAGCAATCTCGCTAGTTTTCTGTAACACAAGATAATGCTAGGGCTGAAGCAAGGGAAAAGAATTACACAGTAAATCCAGACAAGAGATATAGAGCCTGGAGAAGATGCATTATATGGAAACCATCAACAAAACTTCCTGACATAGCTTGGATGTAAAGACTAGATACTAGTCCTGCAAGTAATATAAAACACCAGATTAATTTCCTGCTTATATAAAGCATTACTAAAGACAGAAACCAAAAAGGGTAAAATGAGATGTGTCTAAATAAGTGGCAGATGTAGAAACTTAGAAAACACGGGTACTTAACAATCACTGTTACCTGGCATACTAAAAAAAAATCTGTCTCAGCAGCAGAATACCCTGAGTATTTGGAAATGTGCTGAAATGAGTCAATATTTTATTTCTATTTAAGTATTATGCCTCCAAACCTGCATGTGTTATACCGCACTTTGCAGTGAAAATATGTTTAAAACTTGCTCTAACTCCCAGATGATGCAGCGCCCATGTTATACAGATTCTCCGAGAGATCCAGTCGACATGCTGCAGAGACATCTCACACCTTCTGCACAGACTGAAATTTGAGATGCCATACCAGAATGAAGCAGACAACCTGAAAGGCTAGCAGTTTCACCAAGAGGGGATTATGAATATTGGAATCATAGAATCGTTTAGGTTGGAAAAGACCTTTAAGATCATTGAGTCCAACCGGTAACCCAGCACTGCCAAGCCCACCACTAAACCATGGCCCTAAGCACACATCTACACGGCTTTTAAATACCTCCAGGGATGGGGACTCCACCGCTTCCCTGGGCAGCCTGGGCCAGGGCCTGACTTTATGCTTTATATTATTATTCATTATACTACCAAGGAACAGCGATCTGTGAAGACATACACTGTGCACATTTTTTTGAGTCAAGCTCTGTGACTGCTTGTTACAGGCTACTGTAAAATTTCATTCACAAACAACAGTGGGAAAAATATTTTCAAAGGGACAACAAAATAATATTATTCATGAGTCCATGGTTGGATTCAAAAAGCAGGCCTCAGAGCAATGAAAGATTGACTCACTAGGGCCATAACTATGAAACAAGTGTTTGAAAAAAATGACCACTCACCAAAAGAAAAAGGCACAAAGACAACCTTTTTGCAAGTGAAATATGTTGCCTGTAGCTTTTTACTAGTTACAGCAAGTGAAATAGGGGCCAGACAAGTCTAATATAACTGTATTATCTCCTGCTACTATAAGGTGAAAAGGAATGACAAAACACTGCTGCTTTTTTTTTTGTTTTTAAAGTACTTGTTGGCATCTGGTTTGAACAACATATAATGCTATCACTCAGTAACCCTCTGGAAAGCAGCCACTGAAATAGAGTTTGTCAGTGGGAGCCACACTGAACTACAGTCCTTATTTGCCAAACGAAGTAGCTGTGACGACGACATGGAAAATAAAGTATTTTCAACTTATGGACCTGAATCCCAGAAAGAAAACCATTAAACTGGGCCAATAAAGTCACTTAGAGGAAGTATTCCTATGCTCATGCCTTTACCACCTGCCGATCGCTTCACCCCCAGCATCTGCTGCCCCGCTCACGAGCCGCTCCGTAACGCGGGTGATTGCAATCCCCTCCCATCATCCACGATTCCTCCTTCCGCCGCTGCATTAATAGGGAAGGAGGGGAAAATAGGAAAGTGAAAGGGGAAGCTTAACCTGTGAAAGAGGACCAACGATTTCAATGAATACCATGGAAATAAACCTAGTATCATAGAATTGATTATCTCAGGTTTTCAAGCCTGAAATCAAACTCCAACTTCCCTTCCTCCAGCAGGCATCGGGGGGCACCACTTACCTTCTGTAATTGCATTTTTAATATGTTAGATGGTTCCCTTCTCTGGGTAAATATATTTTTCCTTTTCTTCCAGAATTATTGTGTCCAAGCTGGAAAGCCATCTAACACAAACAAGACAAATAAATAGCAAGTTAAACAACACAAATAAATCTAGAATATTCAAAGAATTAAAAATAAAATCCAGATGCTCTATTTCAGATATATTTACATGTTTTCTATTGTGATTCTGCCAGAGCAGATAGAATCAGATGGATGAAGTACCAGTTGTAATCCCTCATAAGGCGTACCTACAGCCTCTGCCACAATGTTACATTTTACCCTTTTCAGTATTTCACATTTTAGTTGTCCGGTCATTCCATTCCCAGCTCATTACAACTTCATTTGTTCAGGCGGACTGAGGAGACAGCAAAATAACAGAGAGCTCTGAAAAGTCAATGTTCTCCATTACAGAAGGTTGGAAGCCGCCTGGTAGTTGATTCTTTAAAACAGACAGTATCTATGCATTTCCAGGCTCTCTTCAATGTTCGTTATTGTTAAAATTTGCAGGAAGTAAATCAGTGTCTTCCATTTAAATTGTCAGTATGTCCCTTCATAGGATCTTTTAATTCACTACACATAATAAGTACTTGCCAGAAGCAAGGCATTTTTAAAAAGGTAGACCTCGTCTTTTGATCAAAGGAGAAAAATAAAATACCTTACACATGGACAGCAAAGTTTAACTGTATGTATTGCCAACACCTGCCCATCCTTTAGCGGAGCTAGGTTTCAGATATGCCAAGAAAGTTTGCACATGGCTTCCAGGGAAAATAACTTCAGTGTGTCCAAATCTACCAGTCTGCTTCAGAGAAAATTAATTTCGGATCTTATTAAGGTCCCTCTTCTCCCTTTGAATCAACAGGTATGGACAAAAGGCATTCCGCCTGGGGGTGGCTTCCTACTTCTATGAGATCCCACCTACACAAAGCAACGTAGGACATGCCAGCAACTCATGCAAGTAGGTATGAAGTTGGGAACGACTCTGACTTACTTTTGTAGCTTCTCTTTGGGAAATGAACACATACTGACTTTGCTATTTCATTTTTTAGTACTACAACCTTTGGAGTTCAATTCCGCTGAATCTCTTTATGAATATACCTGTATTAAATATGTCACTTTTAAGCAAAATGTTTATGCCTTGAGGATCTGCCAATACAGCATCAGCATCCATCGCTTGATTTTGTTTTGCCATTCTCCCATTCCTACGCTTTAACAAAAGCCTTTTAAGACACTCTTTTCCCCAGACATTAAGAAAAAGGACTTTCAAAGACTTCTCCTCTCCTGTTCGATTTAAGAATTGTCAAGTTCTCCTCCTTTCCCTGATTTCTGATAGTTTTTCTCATTCTTCTTGGAAACTTATGCTGAGCTTCGATAGCTGTCGCCACCTGCCTTTATTGAGCAAGGAGGCAGAGACTGCTCTTTCTACAGCACTGTCTCTGTGCAGTAAATTGCTGCCGTATTCTCTCACTTATGAATATAGCTCCATCTGCAAAAAATTTTGGTAAGGCCTAAGCACACCCAGTTCCAGCCTGTATGTTTTCCTCCTCTCTGATTTTTCTGGCTTAATACAGGAATTTTCGGTGCCTGTTTTCACTAGTCCTCATATAGTGGAATGATGAAACAAGATGTCATCTTCAGGAAACTACGTTACCTGCCAACGCTTTCTAATCTTGGCTCTTTCCTTTTTAATTCTGTTTAACGTTGCTGCCTTGCAGCAAAACCAGAGAAGATATTGAGAAGCTATCACAGCTGTGGCTTGTAACTTCAGTGTTTAAGTAGGAAGCAACCAACTTACTGTCACAAAGTCCCAACTCAAAAATACTAACAGGTCGGTATCAGCATCGTTAAAGAATTTTATGCCACTACTTAGATTAATGGATACGAAATTCTTACCCTGAACTCATTAATGAATTCTCTTACCAGGTTCACATTAATATCAGAGTTGTGCTGAATTCTTCTCGGAAAGTAAAAAATAAAATAATTATTAAAAAAAAAAAAGCCTTTACTCTTTGCCAAACTGTTGTTATTTTACTGCTCACCAGCAACTACATTTTTAGTTGAGCTTTTAGAATACAATTTTGGGCAGCTAGCGATCATCCAAACCAACCCATTTCCCACTAAAGGATCTGTGATCGTCCTTGTTTTCTCTCTCTAGGATCAACTGCTGCAAAACATCATCTCCTAGATTATTTACTCAGACACTGAACACATCAACATTCCAGACCAGGTTTTCTTGATGTATAATATATGCCTCTCTAAGGCTGCAAAGTCTCTAAATTGGCAGACTGTTTGCATTTTAATGAAAGTAAATTATAAATAAGTTGCAATATAGTACTAATCATTTTTACACTGCAATACACCAATTTTGTCATTTTCCACAGATTATTCCCCCTGAATCAAATATATGTATATGTGTGCGTATCTATACACACACACACACACACACACAATGTAACTAAAATTCTAGAGAAGTACAGCAGAAACTGATCCAAGTTAGGCAATTTTAGACGCTGATAATCAATATGATTAATTCACAGAGACTGCCTTTATTGTGAGGCACACCGTGCTCTAATTAAACTCTAATTAGGGCTTGGTTATACTAAGTTGCTAGACTATTTTCTAGACTTTTTATTTACAGCTAGAACAAGTACATCCATTATGATAAAACCGAAATAATTTGGGACTTTAAGAATCACATCAGGAATTGAAAAAAAAAACAAAAAAAAACCCATTTTGATAATTAAGTAGTACCACAAAAGTCCCAGGATAATATTTACCATAAGCTTCTCTCAGGTTGTAAAACCAGTAGTTGAATGTGAGCACACAGATCTAGAAAGAAAATCTCTGCAGGACTGAAGGAGCTTCACACAGCAGGTGTACAAATTTCAGAACGCTTCACTGAAATGAAGACAGCTTATGCATCCCTGTAGACTCAATCGTATGCATGGGTTTTGTTGGTCATACAAGTCCAAAATGATTCATATAATACAATGAAAGGGGTAACCATCACTAGTTATGCTATAGATGTTCTCCATCTGGAAGTTCTCCATCTAGACAACCCAATGTCCAAAAAACCCTCCTTATTTATGGACAAAGGACCTGGCCTTTTGCAAATGAATCTCAAAATATCTACCGAGTAATCTGCTCTGATAATCAAACATCATGCTTAATTAATAGAAGACTCATGTTCAAAGACAGACGAATAATGAATCTCTATACACTGACTTGCGAACCCAAGTCCTCTACCACTTCTTCACTGCCAAGAATGGCCAAACGCAGGCTCCAGAGCTATGGCTGCGTTACAGACTTCGCTGTTGACAGAAGCTTCAAAATGCACAACCTGGCACATACAGATTCTAAACTTCAGCTGCTACTTGAACTATTCACAGCGGTTTGAGGAAGGAATTCTCAAAGGGATGGAAGGTGTTAAAATCATATTTATTGGAAACTTTTAAAAATTCATTCAGTTCCCTTTGTATGTTCCAAACTCTCAGGTTTGTCCTTCAAACACACAAGTGAGAAGCTTCTCACATTTCACTCTGTACAAGCCAATTACACATCAGATGTTGATCTGTATTTTTTTAAACAACATCTAAGCCAAAGTGACAAAAGCACCCTAAGAGCCAAGAGGAAAGTTACGTGAACTAGGAAGGAGAAAAAGACGACTTCACTGACATGGACCTCAGCACGTCATATTTTTGAGAAGCTGATTATCTACATTGACGTTAAGTGTACCTACCTGCTAGACAAAACCAAGATGTGCAATGCTCGCTGGCATCAGCTGAGAAGCAAGAAAAAATCTTGTATTACTGTCTGCGGGGTAGCGTGAAAACAGAAAGGATGTGTTTTACTTTCATCACTTATTTCCATGCTTTTAAAAATCAGAAAGCACAGGCAATGTCCTGCTCTAATTCAACCTGTACAAATTTCACGTTTGCTAGTAAAGGTTGGGAATTAATACTGCTCAAACTCAACATTTCATTAGTACTAATATGGAAAATGTGAGTAATATGTATAAAGGGTAATCACTTCCTCTACTAAAACCAGCCCTGAGCGTTGTGCCGGTCCAGAAGGAAAAATGACAACAATTACACAATCAGCACTCAATCCCAGTGCAACAGATGACATTTTAAATAAAGACACACAGAGATTTTAAGTTTGGTTTTATTATTGTAGTGTGACCACATTATTATCTAAATAAACTCTTCAGTCACTTTTACACTCTATTTCCATCATAAAGGTTTCAATAGGGAATGCCACACAGTAGTCTGCAACCTTCACATTTAATAGTATATAGAAACATTCAGTATTAAAAGGCCTTTGCAATGTGTTTCTTTAAAAGAACATTAGATTTATAAATCCAAGTGTATATTAAAGCAGATTGTTTTCCAGAGACCCTTTGACAAACAATTCTACGTGATCTGTCAAAGAACAAGTTTGCGCGCGCTTACGTTAACTCTGCAGTAACCTCGTCCGTGAGTACTGCTACCAAAACCAAGAGTAGGAGTGGAGGAGTGTTGTAGTAGTCAATGTGAGCCAGAATTTAGCCCATTCTTAATGACAGTTAATTCTGCTCAACCCTGTTGCTCACCAGTTAAAGCTTAAGGCATATTTCATTGTATACTTATTTTCCCACGCTAAAGTAACTATATAAGCATTGTTCGTAATACATTGAACAGAAAGTATTTTATGGTGTATGTAAGATGTGGCGAGAAGAAATAAGATACATTGCAGTTAAAACATTTACTTTTCCATTTAGAGCAACGAAACTCACATTTTACAATTTGTATAAAACCCACCATTATTGAAAAGCCTAACCTTTCAAATTTTATCAAAAATGCTACTTTAGATTTGAATTAAAAGGTTTATGAAGTTAAAGAGATATCCCAAAGCTAAACTTTGGTAGCTCCAAACTGGTAAAAAGAGTAATTTTATTTTTTAGCCAAGATTAATTTTCACATGCCACAGTCTTCAATTTGCAAGTGCAATTTAACATCAGCATCCACTCCTCGGCTGTAAAATCTCTCTGTCAACCAGTAATAAATAGAAAAGATGTATCTGACATAAGAAACAATAATGAAAACAAGTATTTACATACTCAAATACTGGCACAAAAATGAGAAAAGATGTTACTGGTGGCATCCTTAAGTATCTGGCCGATAAGCTGTGTTAGCATAAAAAGTATTAATTAAAAAGCCAACATTTTGGCTTTCTCTACCTATTGTTAATCACACATTCAAATAACAAACAAGAAAATAACCGTGGAGACAGCGTTAGCAGTCTCCTGAATATTCTGCAGGAGCCTACCTTGCTGCTTGAGGTAGGGTCTTCTCCCATCCTTTGATCCCATGAACCAGTCAACACAAGACAGAATTTAGTCCCTAAGGTGTGCAGGGAGCACACACCCAAGAATAACACGGAATATAACAATACTTTAATTGAAAAAAAGGACGTTTCATTGATTTTTGGAATGTTAGGAAACTTTCATAAGTAAACACGTTAAAGATTCCATTCCAGACAGTTATGAAAATGACGATACAGTGAACTGATTTAAAATAACAGTAATTTTAAACAGAAATATTGGATTGAGAAAACACAATGTTCCAGGAAAGAACTGTGTGTTTTGTGATCTATATTTATTCTTTAAATATATTTATATTTTTATAGTACAGATTGAATCATTTATACATATAAATACAACAGTAGTGAAGAACTACAAAGATTTGATTATTAGAAGTAAATGGAGTAGGCTTTTACACAGGTATAGAACTTCTCCACATTTTAAAATTTGATTTCTGCTACAGTTGAAAAAGTTGGAAATGTTCTTGTATAATTTTATCATAGGCTTCTTTCCCCTCTTGTGAAAGTGAAGACAATTTTAACATAAAAATAAACATAAAACAGTTCTTAATCTTGCCTCCACACACATTTAACAATATTTGCTCAAATCACACATATCAGCTGTTACAGTGATTCAAGAGAAAAAAAAATGTATTTTCACACAGTGGAATCTCAGTCTCACAGACAAGCCAAATCTCTTCATAAACATAAAGTTCTTACTCTTGTGTCACCTCGTCTTTAGGCTGTTTGAGCTCCATCAGTAACTCTTTGCCAGTTTCTCCTGCTTTTGAGGCAAAGAGAATAGCTCCCTGTTTAAAGCCCAGGAGCTTCAAGCTTCTGGCATAATCTGCATACACAGCATGGATCAATTTATGTAAACGAAGCATTAAGGAAAACACAAATAAATAGCAAAATGAAAAAACTCAGAATGTTTTTTTCTTTCTCCTCACTCCTTAGCTCTCCCAAGCTGAAAATGCTGAACGTTGCTGCCAATTGTGCTAATCCAATATTTTTCAGCACAAATAAAGACAAAAAAGTTGCTTTAAATTCTACTATTGAATGCATATTAGCATTTATCAGGCAACATGCAGAGTGCTATAAACTAAAACATACCTTTCAGATACACATAAGTACCTACTACAATACCATGTCATCACTTGCAAAAGAAATTAAGAAATTGTAAGGTCATACTACACCATTTGTTCGTTAATTAGAACTGGAGTTATCTACATAACTTATTAACCTTTAATTTCCTTTGTTTTCACTGTCTCAAAACTGACTCCTTCATAAAGGTCTTCAACCACTAACACAGTATGCTGGTACATAGAGGGGTTCAACGCAGGATTTTTTCCCTGAGATACAGTGTTTAAAAGATAACTGAACCACTGATTTCACTACACAGTCTGCAGTAATAATTTCCAAGTTCTGCAAAGACCATTTTATCATTTGTTTTTCTCTCTCCTATGTTTATTTTTATTCACTTTTAGTTTATTTTCCAGTTCCACTGGCCTCACAGAGCATCAGGAGGAGGTAACGTTATGGATTTATGCAAATGACTCCTTTTCACTTGTTTCCTCATACTTCCTTCAAATTACACAACCTGAAAAATAAAAATAGGAACTCCTGTTCCTGTGCAGACTAGTTCATTTAACATTGGCTCACACATACTCACTGTCTATGAGTACACAGATGCAAAAACAGGATTTCAGAAAAAGGATATTTGTATCATCATTAACTTCAAATACTCCATACTTCAGACAAGCTTCAACAAATAAAGCTGCTCTATCAAAGTACCTCATACTGTTAAATGGAAAAAAAAGAGAGAATAATCCGTTAGGACAGGAAAACAGAAAAGTATTCCAAGACATTGCATCAAAACACTTGCACATCGGCTTTCTAAAATTTTGTACCTAGGTCTGGAGTGGTAAATCTCTTCTGCACTGAGGGCTGAACAAGGCTGTCAAACACCGCCAAGGTTAAACAGTATCACCGTTTAGCTGCCACATATTCACACTCTCACATCACACACCGCTCTCAGTTTCCAATGTTGCTCTCCCTTGCTCTCTGCACCTTCATGCTTCGTAGGCCGTAAGTGTTCGCTACATCACAACAGCGCTGAGTGCTTTCCTCATGGCAGTGACTGCTGCTACCCTGCTCCCAGGCGGTATGTAGGAACAGGTCATACTGCTCCCACGTGCTGCCTCATGCGCCTCTTGCACCCTTCAGTCTGGCACTGCCTTCTCCCCAAGCTTCTTACATCCCCCCTTCCTCTTTGCGCTCAAGGAACTGACATTTGATGCAAAATTTTTGGAAGATCAAGGCTTAACTTACTCAGAAATAATCATAGCTACTATAAATTGTTACTGCTTGGTCAATGGCTTCTAGGAATCTTAAAGCCTGCAGTAAATTTAAGTTCCAGTATATTTCCTGAAATTGCAACAAAAACATCAGTTCCAGCACGCAGAAGTGATGCACTCCTGAGGTTAAAGTTAATTAAAGAAAAACATGCTAAAATAGAAACAAATGTCAGAAATCAAACTGCAGACCTCCTCCCTCCCCCTTGACTTCTGTGTCACAAGTGCTTAAATAACGATTTTGGACAAGACAAAATACAGATTGTGCTGTTTCAGCCTTACCTGTGCAACATCTCTGCAACTTTCGTAAAGCATCCAAGTGACAAGAGGACAAGAATGGCTTTGGACTTCTGGTTGACTTGTGGAGAGCAAAGGTGATCTACCCAACGCTTTAACACATCAGCACACTCCTCTGAGTTCAAACGAACCTTTAAGAGATGGGAAAGCCAGTTACGAATTCTTGGCTGCTAATTAAAGAGAGCATTCTGCTTTGGCTTCATTTTTTTCAGTGAGAAACTTCGGACAGAAGTAAAAGCATCTGAAGTTACCAATTTTATTATAAAAAGTACGCTAAACTTTTGAATGAATACAATATAAAGAAAAAGAGAAATACACAGATACAAAAAACCTCTGCTCTGGTCACTCCACATTTACATGTGATTAACATTATTTTTACTACACGGCTTTACTAAAACCTCAAGTATCAAGACATTAGAAATCTTTATCCTTTGCTGAAAACTTAAGGACACAGCATCTTTATTTTTCTTACGAGTGGGATTCATCCATTTAGAAAATCTGAGTATGACTTTTTCCATACTTTCTGCAGGAAACATAACAGAAACTTTACTTGGAGACACTGAAAGATCATCCTTATTGACTCCTGTCCATAACAATATGGAGAATTAAGGCCGTGTCTTGATGCTTTTACTGTAATAATGTCTGCATACCAAAACAGAAGTTGGTGCAAATTTATGTGGTTGGTGCTAACTTTAAAATCCACACAGAAGCTACATGGAGCTCAGCACAAAGTCACTTAATTGCCTAATTACTTATCCACTTCCAGGAGTGGTTTTTTGTAGTTTATTATGAGCTCTGTACTGCTGTAGCTATATGCAACTTCACAAATCACTGCTCAGAAATTAGAAAATTGAGTATTCTAACCATTTTTAGGCCCCAATCCTGTCACTTGGATGACCAGGGCAGACCTTTGTAGTCAAAAGGCTGAAGAAGAACCTGTCAACACTGACTGAATGGACTGGCCTGTTATAGCTTAACACATGGAAAAGAACTGATGATGATATTTCAAATTGACGTTTCAGTTTTTTAACCTTGGAGAACTTTAGCACCCTCATCAGCCTTCACACCTCCGTATAGTAAGTAGGTCATTTGTGTTAGCAGACTGAAAATTAAGAAATTCCCTACCTTTGCAAGCCATGCTGCACGATTCCATTCGCCATAAGTTTGCAAGTAGCGACAGGCATCAGCAGCCTTATCGATCAGACACAGTAACTGCACACCCTCTGGAAAATAAGAAGCACACTATACAATAAGTTAAGCGAAAAAAGAGTTGCTACAGAAGTGTGAGCAGATCATTCATCCCCAGGAAAAGAATCTCTCTTATATCCTTCTTAGCATATGAAGATGTTGAAAAACCCTAATTTCTACCACCTGGCTCTCCACATAACCTGGGTGTCAGTTATCACATCTTTTTCTTGGGCTACAGAGCTTAGAAGGACCTCACAAAGCTCTCATTTATCTTTGTCCTAAATACAAATGACAAGGAGTTCACTGGACTTCTCATCACAGAGAGATAATGATCTTTGTAAGGGAAATAAACAGATTTCATAAATAATCCTTTATTTCAATTTAATGTTGTCCATAATGTAATTATTAACAGTGAAGCGTTAATTGTCCACAGAGTGGAAAGGATTTTTTCCAGACAAGTACAGACATTTGTACTTTATCTGCACGTCTTTGAATATTTCAGTCAATCATCATATTGTGAACATCTTTTGCATTACACAAAATTAACCTGTACATGTAAGAAAACACACTTTTTGAAACAAGTTCTGAACTGGAAAGGAAACTAAGTCTGTATTTCAACCTCAGTAATAAGAAACCATTTTTTAATTAATTCTTTAATTAGGAAAGTGGAAAATACGTAGCTTTATGTGCTCAGCCTCTTTTAGTGCAAACAACTGCTAAGAGAATTACTCCAGAAATATATTTTCCAGTGAAAATGAATCAGAACAAGTTGAGCTTTATAACTGAGTTACTGATCATTTTTGTGTTACCTAGTGTAGGTAGTGCATACTATCACATATGCAACACATAGGATCTATTACAATTTTCTGCTCTCTCAACTCCATCAGCAGCCTTAATAAGATCAGAACCACCAGCTTATAAGCAAACGTAAAATTAAAGTCACATTTTACCTGCGAGCTTTCCATTGGCTATCATGTTGGTTGCTACCAGTTTAATGGTACTTTGAGACGGACCTGATGAGGTGACAGTTGTGACCAAGCAAGCTTTGAGTGAATCGCAGTAATAATGTGCATTCTCTGAACTTGTTTCTAACAATAGTTGTACTGCTCTGTCAGTCTGGCAAGAGAAAAAACAGATGAATTTGACCACAAGATATTCACTTTTAACAAAAGTCTTATATTTTTACCCTTTTTAAGACATGGAACAAACAACAATGAAAGTTATTCTAAAACAGACTACAAAAATATCTACCACCATAGTAATAATTAAGGTTCTATTTCAGCAAAACATCCTTAGTAAGGATAGCATTTAAACATCTAACATGAACATAACGTTTATTCACAGCCTAAAATTTCTAGAAGATACCAAAGAAAAGTTTAATTCAGAACATTTATTTCCTTGTTTCCATAATCTTTTGAAGAGTTATAAAAGACAACAAGCATTTAATATAAGCAGAGAAGAAATAAAATTGTAAAGATGCAGAAACTGGCCAGGATCTCAAGGACTGATTAAATACCTTATATTTTAAAACAAAGTAGAATTCATCCATTTAAAATGTTAGATACAGCGGAGCACCTAACCAATGGGACTCATTACACTGGCGGCAGACACCTGTCTCCAAATCGAATGAATTACTGCAGGCATGTCATCTCTGCCTGTTATTAAAATGAGATGCCTAACTTTTAGAGAGGTCAATTTGGTGAGGTCAGTCAAGCTGATGGCTTAGATAATTACAGAAATAATGGAAAGCCACATTAAATACATATTAAAATACACTGATTCAATAAACTGGTACTTTTAAACTTCTATAATCTGCCATTTTAAACAGGCTGTCTACAGACAAAATATTTCTGGCGTCTTTTATTGGTAACATTTGTTGATGTGCTCAGTGGCATAGAAATCATTTAAGTTCGAGCTAGTAACACCAAAGCTATTTTTGGAAATGGATGCAGCACAACCACATTAGTAGGGAACAGCTCATGATATATACTGTACAAATGCAACAATATTCTTATCAGGGTGTCAGTGAGCAGCTCTGTACGGTGTTTCACTGCTCAGTACAGATCTGCCAAAAGCTTAGACATGTCCTTTGTTACCAAAACCGAGAGTACTAAGTGCAGACTTAGTTATCCCAAAGATGTTGTTTTTAAGTTATTTCTGAGAAACTCAAAATGTGATTTTTTTTTTCTAGTCACCATATGGAAAGAAAGATTTTTATAGGGTTCCCAGAAAAATTATACGTTCTGAAGCAGATAATACCAAACATTACCATATACCATGTCATTACATTGAGTCTGTAGCGTAATAATGTATTAAGACAGCAAAAACTATCCACTGGGTGAATAAAAGTATGAAACAACACCTATGAGTTAGATAAACCTTTAATTGAATAGGTTAAGTACATAAAATGGACAAGGAAGAAGAACAAAAAATTAAAATATTACCCACAAACCTGGCCCAAGAGAAGAAGCTGATCTGCACATTTCCTGGTATGATCATATGTCGATCTCTTCACCTCCTGGAGATTTACCCTTTCAAGTTGGAATTTCTGCATGAAGAAGGAAAAATATTGTAAACATAAGACTACCATAAGAAATAAAAATAAGCATTTAAAAAATATGGAAGTATTTGGGGAGTTCCAAAAATCTCCCTATTTTTGAAATAAGAGGGAGTCTTTTATTCCAGAGTTGTATGTTACTAGTAAAAGTGAAATATGAATGGTGAAAAGCTCTAAGATAAAAAGAAGGTTACAATGCAGAGCTTTTAATGTTCTGATCACATTCTTATTAAATATATTTTTGAACTCTTTGAAATACCTGGAAGTAATAATTTTCACAGAGTATATCATAGCATATATCCAATGGATTAACCAACTGTTCTTGAAGGATAGCTGTGTCTGTTGGTTTTGCAGGCTTTTGCTGGGATAAGCTGTGCAAATAGTGGGCAGCAATAGTCCAGAAATGCAGTTCAGATTCATCCCCATACAGTCTGTGAAGATACAAATCAGGATGTGAAATATGTTTGTATTTTTTCATATGTCACATAAAAACACGACACATTTAAAATATCTTTTTACAAAGACCATGCATTAGTGTGGGCACCACAAGTACTTTGCATTATCAATGGGACAAACTACAAGAAAAGATTAAGGAAGGACACTGAGCAAGCTAGGTAAGTAAAAGGTTGGCCAGAAGACTTACAATAGCAATTAAACTCAGTGAAGGTTCAGCATATTAACATGTGGCAATTGATATTCTATTATTATTTTACAGTTAATCACTAATATCCTCTTTCTAGTACAAGAAAGTTACTAAGTTTGAAAAATATCTCTGAATATAGACAGACTAAAATTAGCTACAGTTTAGGTAGAAGAACAACACAGAACAAATACATTTGAAATAAAAACCAGGCCTTCCTCTGTTTGCATATAATCTATTGCGTGTTGTGTGTTCTGAAATACATTTTTGGGCATTGCACAACTAAATGCAATGTAGTTAGCAGAACTGCATTTATGAAAAGTACCACCAAGACTGAAGGAAGTTCTCTACATCCAGCAAGCAAATAAAACTAAGTGTTTCAGTAAGGTAACATTTCCATTCTCAGTCCTGAAAACACTCTAATACGCAGGTAACAAAGGACTTTAGGAATTGCACTGAGTTAAAGGAGAATTAGTTGAGTACTTAACTTCAGCACATTCATACGCATTAATAGGATCAAGATTTTATTAGGAAACATTTGATATAGTTATCTGAATCTCTACTACCTGGCAACTAGGAGACATCTTTGCAACAGAGTAAAATCTGGATCAAGCAAAAGTTTCTTTATGTCACTGCAAAAAGAGAAAGCCATAAATAATTTGTAAAATGCTGTGCAAGTTTGTTTGTCTGTTTTTGAATACAAATAGGATATATCACCTACAAATTGAAAAAAATCAAACCAAAAAATACACAATTTGTTTTCTGAACTGAGAAAATGCATCTGTCAAAACAACTACACCAGGAAGTATACATCATTTGAAATATAACTGATCTCAACGAGCAAGTCACTCTACCAGTTTAAATACAAATAGTGAATCTGTCAGGAATCCCTTATTATAATAAAAGGAACAACCACGAGGTGTAGATGAAGCTATAAATTAGTCTGCAGTGATTCTGCAAATTACACTACTAATTTAATTACAAATAATTTTGCTACTATGTAGTGCCATAGCATAAGAGATCCACATGCATGAATTTAGGTTTTCTACGTATGTTTCAGACTGGATAAAAATATGCTAAGTTATCTTTTACATCCTACTAAGTGAAAGGACAAAAGGAAAAGGGAAGAACTTCTGTTTGCTAGCTTCAAATATTATTTTCATAGTTTAAATGGAATATCAAAATCTGTTTTTGGTGTAAGCAGAGCAATGTGCATGAACATTACTCTGGAAGTGTATCTTCAATAAAAGAGTTTTAGAATTGTTTGTTTTTTCTTCCTCAGAGCTTAAATATCTCAACTAACATTGGAGTATTTAAGTAGCAGTGTCCAATATAGTCTGGGCCAACATCAAAGAACCAAACACCACCGAGAAGTAATGCATAAAATATTATGAATGCTCACTGTTCAGTTACAAATTATACAGTAACCCTAATCAGTATCTTTAAAACTCTTGTTGTCAGCCATTACTATGGTAAGTCAATGTTAAAAATTCAACACTGACTTCCATCACTCTTTATGTGTTCAGAACGGTACATTTTGACTGTTGAGTCAATATTTAACAAACTACTTAGTTTGCTTATTTTAAAAAATATTTTTGAGATTGTATTATGGTTTATTAGAAAACATAGAAATAAAAATTTAAAATCTTCAATAAAATGAATAAAGCACCACCTTTAGGAGTTACATTAAAAAAATTAACTGTTTAAAATAAAAGCTGTCATTACTCAAGCTTATCTTTAGAGAGGCAAAAAGCATTTTTTCTTCATTAAGTTGTGAATTGCCTCAAATGTCTTTTTTTTTGCCTTCTCTGAATTCACTAGCTTACTCAAATATTAATAGAAAAATTCTTACTTGGACAATGAATTCAACTGCTCTTGAAGAAGGTTTTTAATATTTTCATTCTCTGGATAATCACTGGATTAAAAAAAAAAAGAAAAAAAGAAAAAGGTTTCCTGTATTACCAAAATGACAGACTTATCTGAAATGGAAGAGTATTACTCGTAGTAGAAAAAAAACAAGAACATCTATGAAAGTGTCTTTCATAGTCTTATGGTAAACCATTCATGCAAGATTCTTTGTCTAGTTACTAATTCCAAAATAGTAATGAACGATTGTTTTCGCTTCCTCTCAACCTCGGTCAGTGCCACCCATCCTTCTTTTCTCACTCTTCTTCATTAACCTTGAAAGTAATGAAAATAACAATGCCTAGCCCATCATTATGTGACCACCAACAGCACACAAACACAATGAAGGACACAGAAAGGTGCTCCTACTACGATGTTGAACTATGGCTCGCTAAAAGTAAAGACATGCCTGTTAGACTATCAGAATATCACTTTCAGTTACACTTTAGGAGCCAACTCTGACTATTCTTACATTAACTTCTTGAACAAAGAGAACACACAGTTGTCCTCTGAAGTAATATAACCTGCAAGTGACAGCAAAATATTGCCAGTATCTCAAAGCAGACGGCAGTTTTCAATAGCCCAGGGCTACTGAAAGTCAAAAGAAACAAAACACTTGACCCTAACGCCGTTTCTATTTATTACTTTTAGTAATAAATAGTGAAGCTATTATCTTTTTGACTGTCCCAAAGTGTGAGAAAACTTATATGTCTAACAGTTATTTGCGCAGAAAGACTACTAAAAGATGTACAATTTTAAAAACAACAATATATTATATACAGATATATATATGTTATATATACATCCTTACATGTTTATAATATCTAGAGAATATTTCTCATTCCATGGCTGATGCAACAAGAACGCTTTTAAAGCTAATGAAGCCCTTGGAACAAGCAGATAGGGACACCATGCAGGTTCTGAAACAAAAGGAAAAGATTCATTGTTGAGTGGCTAATGTGCAATAACACTGTGTTCAGTAATCATAAAATGTACCACCTTGTTTGCAAGCACCAGAAGAAAACCATAAATCGCAGGCTTTTTGTATACACAGCATGGGTTTCTAGACATAAAAGCTTATCTTTACACTCAAGCAAAAACATTTCATAGAAGGTACAGGGTTATCAACCATGCTCAAATGAGGATTTCGGGACATTCCATATTGAATTTAGCCATAGACTCCTGGAACACATTCTACTGGCACTAAGTAGAGCTGTATAGGATGATTATTGCTACTACAAGGACATACTGGAAAATAAGTACATTACAGTACATTTTGGTATAGCTGTATGTTTTAGTTTTACTTTGCAATCGTAGTTTCTACAGTATAATACAAGGATTAATACCCATCATCCCAAAGGGATGTTGTGAAGTTTAATACACATCTATATTAGCACAGAAATAAGATGAAAATTATAGTACTCTCTGTTGTCATACAAAGTTAAAAGTCAGTAAGTCTGCATTCAGTACAAGGCTTGGATGCTAAGCAGTAAATGCTACCCAGTGACTTAGGAGTAAAACAAGTACCAACCAGCTATATTATTACACATTCGGCAATTCCCTGTACTTCATATGCACTGGATGATGTAGGAATCTTGTACATGTGATTTTGTAATTAAAAGATTAGCACAGCGTAGAGGCAGGACAGCTAAATCACAGGCAACCTTAACCATGGCGTATCCGAATTTCAGTGTGCTCGGTTTTAGAACATTAATTTTTATAGCTTAATATTACAGAACATTCATTTGATAGCAAAAATAGCTGTGATAAATTATGTGTTTTCTCAAACATCCCACACCACAGCTCCTCACGTCACAATTTTGTTTATTACGTATCTTAGTCAAAATCCATGTTTTAAGGAAACTGCACGAGTAAAGGTAGGATTGACCAAAAAGACCAAAACAAAAGCAGTTATTCGGAACATCAGTAATAAAAAAAATAGAAAAATGTAGCTTAGTTAACTATTTAAATAGCTAAATATTTAAATTCTTAAACATATGGCAAAAAAGTCAAACAGCACTAATATCACTATTTTAGAGTTCAGTGGGAGAAATCTACTTTGAAAAGCAATGAATCAGTCTACAAACCGTCTTAGATATCTGGAAATACCAGAAAAGACATTTTCACACATTAACAAATGTTTCAAAATTATGTAATGAATAGCAGTCACGTAGGTACTGATACCCAACTGATGTACCAATCCTTTTTAGGTCAGCTTGCTAGACATCTGTACAAAAAGGTCTTATTTTGTTAATTTATATTCCAATTAAGATATTTAAAAAGTATAGTTATTTAGGAGATTTAACTTGTAGAAAAAAACATCCATATGCCCTAAGCCTAAAAAAATTATCGGCATCTGTGAAAACCACTATAGGGACACCTAATCTTCTACATATGACAATTCTGTTCTAACAGAAGTCCTGAACGTTTTTCTAGTCCACTTTCAACATGGAATATCTAGCAGCCAATAACAAAAAAGAAATCAACATACCTATTAAGTCCTGCTCATCCATTCTAAAACACGATGGTTTCATGGACAAGTCTAGAACTCTAATGCACCCATCATCTGATGCCAAGACCACTTTGTCTGATGTGCACCAGTCCACATCCAGGATTCGAAAATTGACGTTTCTTCCACTTCTTAAACTGCTCACCATTTGCACCTTGAAAAGTTGAGTTATTTTTCATTTTTAGTAGGCTCTCCATCACACAGTGTAAGACACTGTCACACACCCAAGAGGCATACCACAAAATTTGCAATAAAAGGTGAAGTTAGTCATAAATCATTTTAATGATAGTGTCTTCTGGAGAGTAGGGAATTTAGAAACCTTGGAGTAGGGCACATGGTTGCCCTGAAACAATACTTTTTCCCAATTGAGAGCCGAGAAAACATCCTTTTGAGCACAGCTATACAGCTGTCTTTTTGTTATCTTTTCTGAGATAAAATTTCCATGGTCAACTGGTGGAAATTTACATTCCCTCTTTAATTCCAGTCCCTGATCTAGCACACGTGCATCAAGGCAGAAGTAAGGTTCTCATTAACTAACTCATGCTCTTCATAAACATATATTTTCTTGATAAATACTGAACTTGTCTAGAAATACATTTAAAGAAACTACTAACATAACATCATGGGAATAGGATGATTTATTGTCCACAAACAATACACAGATAAGCAAAACCTTCTAAACTGCACTTTTAACCACAGGTCAGTAGTTAGACATTTTGTAACCTTTCTGTAGCATCGCAGAACATTACAATTGTTAATATAAGGAAATATTCACAAAGCCTCCGCTGCAATCAACATTCTGCTGTTTCCTTTCACTTGTTCTAGAGCAAAGCATCGAGTTACAGAGATGTAAGCTACAACAGCTCTAGAGCATGATTACTCTTAGCACTGAGAGAATTAGAGAAAAATGTGGAAATATCCGATAACTGGTTGTAGGCAAAGGTGAAGTTCCAAGGAGAGGATTACATGGATAATAAGACTGAGAATATAAAATATTTCTACAGATATTCTGAAAGATTTTCAGCTGAAAACGTGAATTAATTTTAAATGCTTTCATGTAGGAAACTCTTTTGCTTGTCCCAGAAAAAGAGCGGGAACAGCTATAGGAGGAATATCCCATGGCATCAAAACTATTCAAATGTTCTTCAAGGAGAGACTCATGGGATAGTATTCTGCTCTGCCTACAGAATTCACCGTTGTTGGTCATATCTGCTGTGCAACTCCTGTCATCAAGGGAGAGTTTCATATTGCTCAAATTAAGTGTCTGATTTCAGACCTGGTGCTCACTACAAAGTGAACAGAAAAAAACTAAAATTCCTGTTTCATACCCTCATAACTTGAACTTACTCCAGAGGGCTAAGCTAAAGCAGTACAATTATCTTTCCTTCCCCATGGTACTATAATCCCCTGAAAGACCTATGAAGCGAACCCCTGAAGAATTCTGAACGTTACTACAGAATTTTTGAATAACATGAGAAGCTAGACAACGTTAATTAACAAGTGTCTAACTTTCTGGTATTCCCTAACAAATTAAATCCATGCATTGAAGAATACATACTCTTGAATATGCACAAAAGTTAAGAAACCTGTGGTGAAAATACTCTCTTATACATAGATTAAATTCTAAGATTGAGGACACCCCCTTAAATTTTCAATGTCTGCCTCAAAAACACTACAAGAGAATGACAAAGAGTATCTCAGAGACATTGTCAGCTTTATGAGTGAAAGGTACTTTTCATTGATGACAGTTTAAAAATGCTTTATAGGAACTAAAAGTCTTCTGAGAAAAGCCATACAACTTTATTATACAACTGTCAGCAAGAAATCATGACTAAGTAAAACTTAATGCCTGACTCATCCTGATTTTCAGAAGTCATGTGCATTTTCCAAAGAAGCACATATCAAAACAACAGACGCTTACTTCTTTTGAATCCCAAATTTCTACTCCATCGTTGTACATTGCAAGAAGTTTTTGATTTCCTTTCCCTGGGGCAAAACGTATCTTTTTCACCCAGCTTCGGTGTGTAGGAATCCCCCTAAGAAAAGAAAAGCACAAGATTAATATCAATCTTTCTATACCTAATATTGTGGGTAGTTAAATCCTTTCCCTGAATGTTGCAGATCGTATTGTACAGATTGAGGAGAACAATATACACACACACACGCATACACAAATGGCTATCCAAATTATCATGAAAACTAAAAAGATTAAATGCTTGAAATAAGTACTACAATACTTAACATTTTATCAGAAGCCATTGCAGATTTAACATAAGAAAGATATCTAGCTGTTTTAAAAACTTTGATAAAAAGTTACTCCATCTGAAAACACAAAAGATGAAATCGTAACACAGTAGGCATTTTCTGAAATTTTATTTCAAAACACTTGCATTTTTCTGCTCACACACCCCAGAGGACCTCCTACAGCGAAGAACAAAAATGAAGGGGGAAAAAACATTCTAACACTCATTATCTCATGTTTATCAGACTTAATTTTCATTCATACCTGGATACTCTGGCTTTCAAATCCCAGAAGTTTAAGTTTCCGTCAACGTCTCCAAGAACCAGGATATCCCCTTTCCAGGCAATACACGTAATGCTACCCATACTTCCCTGGAAATATTTAAGCAGCAGAATAAAATCTTTTGATTAATAGAGCCAAACAGAGGAACAAACATTTCAACATTAGTATTTAATTTTCTTTAAGTATTATATAACACGACAGACCAAATTCTACTCAGTTAAAACAGAAACATTTCTATTGAATACAAGTATTTATCAAGTCAGTCATATTTGCTTCAATATGCTTCAAAAGATGTTTCCTTGTAAGAAATTTTGGGTTTAAAGCAATGGAAATCACTTCTCTGTCTCTGCTTGCAAGGAAACACCAACATGACAGACCTCATTAAACATAATACTAGCATATACTAAAGTAGGAAACAAAAATAAAAGAGTTCCTATTTGTAAGTTCAATTTATCAAAGTCTTCAAGAATAACTAAAAAAAGATTGTTCTTCAGAGCAACTGGGGGAGGTGGGGAATCAAACTTAAAACTCACAAAGATTTCTCTGGCCCACTCAAGCCCTCCTCATGAGGAAAGATAAAATCCCTTGACAGAGCATAGTCATGTTTCAGTAACATCCTCTTTGTTATTCAAGCTTTTTGTATATGCTTTACTAAAATTCTTAAAAATATGTCATGTAATTTATTCAGAAAGCAAGTCAGGGCCTATGAAGATTCTAAACTGTAAAAAAAAAAAAAAATCACTTATTTCAACAGTGTTTTCAATGGAAAAACTAAGATTGTGAAAACAGAATTGCTACCGTTTTTGAACTTGGAATTTTTATTTCATATTTCAAACTACTGCATTAATGACCACTTTCCACTACAATGCATATCCCTGATTTTTTTTCTGGCAATCATACCCAAGAAAAAAATGAAAGTATTAACAATATAGAAAATTTGAACTCACATCAGGAGGAATTCTTGCACTGTCTTTTACTGAGTTTCCTTCTACTGTGAGATGATAAACTTGCCCATCAGCACCTGTAAACACAAAGTGCTCTCTGGCAGAAATGTTCTGGCTCAGCTCCGATTTACTTTCAGCTTCCTGTAACAAGCTTTAAAGAAAAAACAGAACGAGACACAAGTATTTCTTTCTGGAAATTAGAATTGCAAGGCAAATTCTCCCTAACTAATGCACAGAGGCAGCACAAAAATGCATATAACCTTCAAAACAATTTATCCAGAAGCAATGGTTAACTCATTTATAAACTTGTGGAAAAGTTCAGGGGCAAAGAAGAGTTTTACTTCAAGAACCAGGTAACTAATGGACTGCTACAGACACACCTGAGAGAAACAGGTACACTTTTTCTCTCATTCAGCAGCAGATCAAAGTTTCACATCTAAAAGCTAAAGGGAGGCCCATAAAGTCGCTTTGCCTGGTACGTACTCAAGAATCAGTTCCAAAATATTCTATTCTATAGAACAATGGCACACGGTGGAAAAACAACAACTGATGCAGAACAGCACGATATCAGAATGAGAAATACCTGATCACAGAAGATTCTACGCTACTAACTTCAGTATCTGATGCAACTGTCTGCCGGGCCATGGCCTCACGGGCTGCTAACTGCTTCTTCCTTAGGCTTTTTAAGTTATGAGAAGGTGACCACTCCTGTGAAAAATTGTCCAGGAAAAATGGAAAAGACAAATGTTTACTCCCTGAATTTACTGGCGATTTTGCTGTTAATTATAATGATTTCAATGAATATTGCTTTCTAGGGTACCTCCCTCCATCACCCAAGGAGCAAACCAGATTTTTCCACTAGCACCTCCTTTTTCTTGCCTCTATTTGATGACAGATGCAAAAGGAAGAGTGAAAGCACTTATCTGTACGCTACAGATCCAGTAACATTTTGCTGCAAAATTGTTCATAGATTTTTATACTGTCTCAACATATTACATTTAATAAATAGTAAGTATCAGATTTTATTCCTTACCAAAGCAGTTGCTGTAGGGAAGTTTTTAGACATTTCTCTGAGCAGAGTGCATGTTCTGACATCCCAGATCTCCAGTGGTTTGTCTTTAAATACTACAGCTAGATACTGCCTAAAACAAGTAAGAATTTACTACATCAAAAGTAATCATTCCATTTCAATCTGAGCATTTTACTTCACATGTGTTGTTCCTATCAGCACTCTGGAAACCCTCAAAAACTAAGAGAAAGCAGAGTAAATTAATTTGTCTCAAATCCCACTCCAAAGCTTGTGATTTCCTTGAGTTACTCAGGTGCAAAAGACTGTCTGAAAAAGCATCCTCCTTCAAAGCTAAAAGAATTAGAAATCTCTGTCAGGTACTGCTCAATTACTGTAAAGGAGACAAGGGAAGGAATTCAGAGAAAGCAGCAGCACCTCTAATTTAGCCATATTCAGCCCGAATTGATGACTGCACCAGATATCAGAAAGACATACCAAGCCTTTAGCTTAGAGATATTTTTTTTCTCTACTCCAGATGCATGTCAGTGTCCTAATCCAGTGATAAATGAGTATAAAATCCTCTTACACTAAACCACTTGTCAGTCATGTCTTCAGACCTTTCATCTGTAGAGCTAGATGAGTAAAACACCTTCAATCTACCACTTTTCACATGTAACTCGAAAATACAGAGGCTCTGCAGCTCTATGTACTCTTCTCAACTGCATTAATTTCTATTCAAATGAACTATCCTTTCTTGTTCTCGCTTAACATTCTCGTCTCTTCATCTAAGCCCACGGCTATTCTTAATTTTTAATGTATTAATAAGACCATTATATGGTTGAACTCTTCCAAATTCTCTGGAACACATACATACTTCCAAAAATATTCCTATGCAAGCTGGAGAACATTAATTTTTTTCCTTCCACTGTAAAGAAAAAAACTTTTAAAGTTCAGAGATAATGCCTTATTAAATTCAATGCTACTTTAATTTCATTTATACAGGAAACTAAAGTAATCTCACAGAGTAATACTGTTGTTATTTTTGACCAGGGCCTCCTGTCACAGGCCTGATCTCAAAATAAGCAGGATTTCATGGTGAAAAATCATCCCGCTTTTAATGCCAATCTTCCGCTTTTAAGCAAGTCTTAAGTTAGAGAAAGAGGAACTAACTCATAACATAATCAAAGTTGACAAAAACTGTTCAGCACTTTTATTCTCCTTAATATTATCAAAATGTCTGTTCAGTGAACACAATTCTTAAAAGAACGAAAATATTAATGACTGACCTTGCAATGTGATTGGATCCTCAAGTGACAAAGTCAACCACAGAAACATTCACAGCTTTTGCACTTTGAACTAATATCCTAAAGTATTTTTCTCTCAGTGCTGTTGTACATTTGTCTATACTCTCTGGAGTGTTTTTTTCCTGGAATTTCTATTATTTTTATTAAGTCGTGAGGATCTTCATGCAGTACAGTAAAACTTATAAACCTCACAAAGCTAATCTACTTACTTCAAATGAGACACCTTTATCATTTCAATAGCTGGCTCGTCATTGCCTCGCTCCCCACGAAATGCAATGCTCCTGCCTGGAACACAACAACATGGGGGAAAACAGACATAGTTACTAAACTATATATAAATATAGAAATAGTTTATAAACTATTCTGTTTATAAACAGAAATAGTTTACAAACTAAACTAGAACACCTCCAAGTAACCTGCCCTATCTTACATCACTCTTGTCATTGTCGAAGTTTTACTGCATTTCAAAGGACTAAATATAATGTTAACTCTACTGTCTAATGTAATACCTGACTGGCTTCCAGAGCACAACTACTGAAATTGATGCATAATCAGCATTATGTAAATACAGAGAGAGAGTTCAGAGAGTTATTATTTTCCACTCAAAGCCAATGAGATATACTCTTGATTCCCCAAGGAGGAAATTCATGAGTAGATTTCAGGTTTTGTAAGATAAATTAACTCTGCCATAAACTAACATCATATTTAGAAGTCTGAAAGCATTTCCATGCTGAAGTATTAACTCATTCTACACTTAGCAGAACTATTTTTTCTCTCCAGCTAAAAGAATGGACACTGCTGAAAAGCCATAAGAACTTCTAATCTTATCCCCAACAAAATTTTGACCCACCTGTAGGAAGTGTTGCAGAATTAAAGGTGTTACACATATCACTAAAATAAATAATGACTGACAAACACCAGGATATCGCAGCATCTCCTATGCAAGTTTCATTCTCCTTAGCTTTCAAGGAAAATTCAAGTTTCCAAACTTCAGCCACTCTTGTGGCTACTCATAGCTAAAATACTTATCTTATGCCAATTACGTGAATAAATCTAGTTATCAACAATGCTAGTTAGAGCTCTCGGGTCAGAGGCCAGCCTGCAGGAAACCTTCCAGATCTATTTCCTTCATTAGTGATCAGACACCATAGGAATTTTCTTCCTTATTGTTGTTCAGAAACATAAATGAGAATTTTGTCAAAGTGTTCATGAAGTAAATACAAATCAGCAGAGCTTTCCTAGAACTGAAATAGAAAGTTGGGCTAATTAGTGATGGAAGACCCAACGATCAAACAGTTAGGTAGCTATGCCTTTCTTCTAAGTTTTAAAAAAGGAAAAGTAACATTTTTTTTAAGCAAAACATACATTAACATGTCAGGTATTCACATTTACTTGGAACTTGGTTGCCTGCAGAAATACTAAGCCCTTTATCAGTTATATTTATAAATGCTTCAATACTGATTTAGAAGTGAAAAATCAAAATCCCATTTTACATGAAATTAATTTTTAAAAGTATGTATCTTTTCTGTTTTGATTTTAAACAAATGAAGAAAAGACATTATCAGGAAAAAAAATAGAATATTGTTATGTTAAAGGAATAGCCTCTTTGTGCAGCACCCTGTAAATACAAAAATTGAGTCTTTTCCATAAGCTTAATTAAAAAAAAAAAAAAAAATCACTTTATGCTACATAAAGCAATTCAGAATTAGCCATGTGTCACAAGACTCAGGCTCTTCAATTAGAAATTAAATGGCTCCAGGTTTTCCCATTCAAAAATAATTTAAAAATATTGAAGTGCTTCCTATTTTGGGCTGTCTAATCTTCCAAATTATAACTCCTCATATTGTACAAATATTGAACTCAATCACAAATATAATTGTCATCCATTATAAGGCCAGAGTCATTGAAAAACACACACAATCTGTCTGTTAGTTTTGCTATCAACTGTATCTTTTTAAAAGTTATTTATTTTTTAACCCTTCCAATTCTTTATAGAAGTATATCCATTTTACATTCAGACACACACTCAAATTCTGGCCACGCGCCTGGCCTACTTTGAAAAATTATCTGTTGCTGATACAAAGCACAATAAATGGTTGAACACTATTTCAGGTGCACATGAAACAATGGGTGTAGACTATGATAAAACACATTTGAAAATAGATGCATTTTGTGAACAAAATATACCACTAAAACCCAATACTGCGTGAATGCTTCTAAACCTCCTGCTGACACATATTCATTCTTTTAATAAGTCAAACGACAGACATCTTTGCGAAGGTGTTGTTTCAAGTCTGTCTGTAGAGCAACAGATAGAACACATTACGTGGCTTCACAAGGACAGAAGAGCAGAACCAGTTAAAACTCCTCTTTATTATTTTATTTTGTCGTGACAACGGGGGGGGGGGGGGGGGGGGGGGGGGGGGAAGATAGCAAGAACTTCTATTTGTCACTCCCCAGCAAGTCTGTTAGCCTCTTGTAGAGATTTCTCAGGAAATACTAACCTGTTGGTAGGTCCACCAGCTGCAGCTCATTCCTTACTAGCCCCATATTGTTAGGTGTTGATGTGGCAAAGGAAATAAACCCAGTCAAGCTTATCCACTCAATTCCCCTGTCATCAGAAGAGAGTACACAGAACATGTTAGCCAAAATATTTGAATGGCTAGAATAGCCTGGACTGAAGTACAGTAATTTTTTTTCATGTATGTTCTTCAGTTTGAAAACAGCACAGAAGTAATTTTCTACATCCCATGGAAACACTACACTTAAGCATAAAAAGAACCTACGCATTTACAAGTATGATGTAAATATAAAGTTACCAAATTAAATGAAAGAGCAGCTTTCTTTTCAGACTACACTGGTTCTTGTTTGGTTAAAACCAAAATTTCAGTTAGAAACACCGGTAACTTCTGTGAAAATCCCTGACAGATACTCAGCACTAGAGTGGACTAAAATCAGTGGTTTACCAGATGGGAAGAACTATCAAATAACTCCAATTTGCCAGCATAAAGAAAGAGAAAAATACTCATATGGATAATAGGGTGCAGAGATGTGATTCCTTCAGCACAGAGAGAGGAGAAACAAAGAGGATAGAATAGGAGAGGCCCTGTAGAGATTTCAAAGGCTATCACAAAAGAACTGAACAACCTGATTTTTTTGTTTTTTTTCTCTTTTAGATCATGCCAAGGCAGCCACAAACCAAATTACCTTGAAGTCTTGCAAGGATGTAAAGTTACACAGTATATAACATATTGTCAGCACATATGGATTCTAAGCAAATTCTTGAGATCTACCACAGGCCACAAAAAGACAGAAAGCAGGACTAGGTGGTACTGTTCCAAATCGAGATAGTCCTCCCGTCCCCATTTCCCACACACACTTTATGCCAGCATAAATAGTTGAGTCCTTTATCTGTGGAATAAATCAAGGAACTAATCTAAAAGAAAATTTAGACTGTTCTAATACATACATACGCCCGAGTTCATTTTAACATGGATAAAAGGATTTAGGTTTTCCTCAACTCCTTCAAACACCGATTACTTAAGAACTATTTCCAGGACAACTAAGTCTTCTGTTTCATCAATTGTAAAATCATGGTCTGTCTTGCAAGGATATATGCGAAATGTGAGAAAGATAAATAACAGTATTTATGATTTACTGTCAGTACATCCAACTCACATTGTATTAAGTAGAAGTTTCCTAAATGCAATGTAGATGGTGAAAGCAAAAAGCACTTCCGTAATATTCTGCACATACAAGTTACAGCCATATTTATCTTTATTTTTTTAGTTCGAGCTTTAAAAAAAAAAAAAAAAAAAAAAAAGAGAAGCTTTATTCCTAAGTCCTCAAGTAAAGTTAAAAATTTAGGACTGGGTCCTTCTCCCACCAGGACCTATGAAAGTTCAACCGATAATTTCAATCAAAATGAGTAGTATCCAATTATTAATCGAAACATTTATGTGTGACACTGCAAGTCTTCAAAGGGTCATAAATACAGGGAGCCTTCTGAAATGGAAGAAATATGAATTCTGACACTTTTCTAATTGTTATCTATTATTCTACTATGTTTTTTGCAAAAAGCACAGAATACTTGTAATGCATTGTTATTGCCAGTAGTTATTCACCATTCTCATTCAAAGACCTGAAGCATTTTCTATACTTCTTTCATCAGCTCAGATTTAACAGGACAAGTCCTTTTTCTTTGCTGCCAGCTGCCTATCTGTCAATACCAATAAAATTCTACAGAAACCCAAAACACTCATAATCAAAAGGAAACCTTAGCTTAGCTAACTGCTTGCACCTGAAACAGTAAAATTTTTATTATTGTCATACATGTAAATTGAGATTCTGAAGACAGTGGTTCAAGTTCTAATGAAGGAAACAAGTAATGCCTTCCCTATTGAAATATGTCCATTTGCAAAATTTCCTAATAAAGGACATCTTTGTCTACTAGAATTAAGGGTTACATTCAGCTGTAAACTATTTCTCAGACTGGATCCACTCTTTTAAAATATGAAACTCAGAGATTCTGTACATTCAACTTGTCTCAGTTACTGCAGAGGTAAGATTCAGTTGTTTTGATTAATGTTTCCAATCCAACCACATTACAGAGTGTACTGAAGCGGATAAAAACACAAATGACTCTTCCAGTTGGGAATGGATTGTTTTGACTTTATGACAAGGCAGCTGCTACTCAAAGTAATTAGAAGAATTTTAAGAAAAAGAGAAAGGTAATATTGGAAATAAAACCATATCTTAAAGAAAACTGTATTAAAATCCCAATCATATTATCAGAAAATACTCTCAGCCTCAAATTTTATTACTTAAAAAGAATTTTCCTTGTACTTCAAAAGTATTTGTATGGTCTACATGTTCAAAAGTGAACGTCAGCAATGGAACAAATTTTTCCTTTTTAAGAGATAGGTTAAGAAAAAAAAAATACAATTAAGTGCTGAACATGGTACATCTGAGACAATCGTACATCCTCTAATGGAGACTTCTGAATTCCATTCCGAATACACAGGATTTCATTGCAACACTGCTTACACTTGTCAGGCAAAGCGTATTTACTAACGCACAGAAATAAACTGAGCACACCAACACCTGTACAACAGAAGTGGTAGGTATTTTTCATTCATCTTTCTCTGCGTGAGGAAAGTTTTTTTAAGGGGTGATGAATGTTTGCAAAGCAGTCTCCCAAAGGGGAGTCAGCTTCAATTCAACTGCTAAAACTTGGATGTAATGCAGTAATTTCCAAGTTTTGCCTGCAGGCCGTACCCTTTCTTCTTACAGTCAGAGAGATTTTAATTATAAAAATTAAAACTGTTGCAGTCTTGGACTTGCTGAACTTCAGTGAAAACAAATGAGAAGCACTGCTCTAGTCATAGTTATCTATCTATCAGAATAAGCGAAAGTAGCAGTGAGAGGCATTGCAAATGCACCACTTCCACTGAGCTTGAGGCTACGTTGCAGGCATTTTATTTATGTCTCAAGTATATTCTCCTCTGCATTGAAGATGTACTATCATCTCCTATCTTACCACAATAGCTTAGATTGCTCCACTTAAAAGACAGAACAGGTATCAGGCTTCGTCATTTCATGGTTCTTCTAATTCCTCTTGGTAATAAGAATTAATTGCATTTCTTTGTATCCTGAAGGAAGACGGACTGACCTCCTGCTCGCAGCTCCTTTCAGCCAGCACACATGCTATAGTGACCCTTTGTTTTTTTCCCCTCACTCACGCTCCTAGCAGCAGCCTGATTGCCTTTTCCTCTCTGTGCGCTCTGAAGCATTTCTGCTGCTTCTTGCCTCAGTCTCCTAATAAAAACCAAATTAAACTCAAAGCAAAAGTATTTACTCACATAATTCTAAATAGTGAAATAGCTAAGTAATAATCACGGACAAAATTAACATTGAAGGTTACTCACAAGGATAAACCATCTTAAATGGAAGACAGAAAAACAATTTGCCCTACTCCTAATCACAATACAGAACTGCAAAGTTTAAAAATAATTTAAAAAAAAAAATCAGTATGCGACTACATGTATAGCTTCTAACAAAGAACTCTTTAATCTCAAAAAAAAGTCAATTGCTAGCACCTAGACAACTCAGCGGCCACTATTTTAGCACAGTTGATGTGTAAAGGACAGTTGCCATTCCAAAGACCTCAGTTTTATTACATTCTCTTCTTAAACTTACAAGGCACTGAAAATTCTGCTGGCCTTGAGTTACAATTTCAGGGTATTATCAATTACATACTAAAATAATGGTGTTCCCTAAAGGTGTATTTTCAGTTAAAACTGAAATAGAGGCATTATCCAATCTATCTGCATTTTACAGGTAAAGTAAGAATTCCCACTGAAAGAGAAACTGTTGCACTCCATGAATATTAATTAAAAAAAAAGCTACTGTGCCTTATTCTACATTGCTTAAAGCACTCCCTTGAACTTGTAAGACTTATGCAGAAAGTCACTAAGACCATTAAGAGTGGGACTGAGGAAATTAAAACAAATATTTAAAAAACTTACCCAGGTAACAGCTTATGACTAAATAAAATTCACAGTCATTTTAATTTTGTTCTAAAAATACCATTTGTGCAAGGACAGTTCCTAGAAAGACAACGTATTCAAAAGTTGCAAAACCTTTGCAAAGTGAAAAGCCCAAACTAACTTAACTTCCAATAAGCCTAAATAAAAGATAAAGAAATATTTTTTTCAAAAGCATATTTCCTCCTGTCTCCCCATCTTCTTTTTTTTTTGTTTGTTTGTTTCTTTAATCTGTGAAATGTTAGTAGTGGTTTTAATTTTGAATTCTATAATCACCTTAATGAGGAAAAAAAAGCAGTATTCACTTGTGCTGCATAACAGAACATAAAATGAAAATGATTTTGTAAGTAGCTAATGGTATGAAACAAAAACTCAAATGGTTTAGAACAGAAAGGGAAATTCTCTTCTTACAGTGCCTACTAATCACACCATAAATGTAAATATACTTACGTGATTTTGGTGGTAGATTCAAAGCAGGTTTACATAATGAATTCTTAGAGCTATCTATGCTCAGACACCTGTATTTTTCTTATCTTTTTGTAGCATGAACAGTAAAATGAAGACCTTACACTGATGAAGGTTTCACGCCACAACTCTGGTACAAATTTTTACTAATATTACTACCAAAAATAAATATTTTATTTTATTATATTTTTTATATTTTTATATATTTTATTATATTTTTTATTATTATTTTATTATATGTATCCAGCAAGCACCATCTTGAATATCTTTGCCTTTAGTTATCCAAAAAATTATGTCATTGTGTACACAAAACCACACAGTACAACAGTGTTAAAACTTACTCTGTTCCTTACTTAGGATTGATAAATACTGAGTCTTTAAAATCTTGTAACGATAAAATTATTTTCACTTCAGTTAGGACTGGAACTGTCTCAATAGTAATTTCAGCCCCAAGGTGGCAAAGTAAATAAATCCTGATGTACAAACCAGAATTATTTCAAAGGACACAACCTGTGAGTCACGACAGTTATATAAATGAGACAGTGTAATAAAGTTTCTTGTCCTAAAAAGTCTTCTTTGTACTACGATGCACTAAAGAAACGGGAAGTAGCTGATATGCATCCTAGATCAGCAGGCACAGATACAATTCAAATATTTAGTTCAATGTAATTTTCACTCTAATTTTGACAGTGTGTTACTGCTTATACATAGCAAAGATACTGTTAAGGTAGACTACTTAACAGGCAATTTTCTTAAGCATCATTAAGAAGGAAAGGAGACACGCACGTTGCTGGTACAACATTAGTTATATGTTTTAACGTTTGTCTCCCAGAAGGATTATAGTAGGAATTAAAATTAAAATCTTACTTGACTTCACAGGAATGGATGCTTAATTCTTTGTGTAAGAGTCCACTCGTGAGATGAAACACCAGGACAGAGCCATTACTTGTACCTACAAAGAGTGATTTAAAAAAAAAAAAAAAAAAAGAACATGTAGACTCGTTTTATTCTCCTCTTTCATACTTTAGTGAAAATGCAGGATTTACAGCTATTCCTCTCTTTTTTTTTTTTTTTAAACACCTGTAACGTATATTTCATCATTTTAGAAAAGGTATTTTGATTCCTAGTGCTTAAACCCCAAATATTAAACCCTGTAAGGTTCTCTGCAGCCAATGAAATCCATTTGGATCAAGGCATTTTCCTGAACCTACTTGTAGAGCCTGTAGAAAGTCTGTTCATTCTTCTTGCATTTTCACAACATACCCAGTTGCAGAAGAAAGGAATGTTTCTTTTTGTTTTGATTATTCAAGGTGAGGAAATGCTTCAAGGAAGACTATTAATTGTTATCCACCAATAATCCCAGGGGAGAACCATGGGTAGATTTTACCAAATCATTAACATAATTCTGTTTTCTCAACCCTGAAATAATGACCTCTTTCAAATTACACATCAATAACTTAGTAGCTATTAGCTTCAATTAGATCAAATACCTTTTGAAACACTGAAAGTTACAATTTTGTATTAGACACTGGGAAGACTTACTTTTCCTTCTCTTTTTTCTTTATACTCATATCAATTTTATTAAATACAACAATGCATACCTAAAGAGCCGTTCAGGTACCTTAAGTCTAGAATGCTGCAGACCTTGCTGTAAATGCACTTTAAACCTACCTATTAATTTCCCAACTTTTATATTTCACCTGTTTTAACAGCTACAGCTTATATAAAAATCAAAAGGTAAGTTTTAGTAGCATCACATCACATAATGATAGCTTGCCTACATTTCAGAGCACAACTATTGATGGTACTTTTAGCTTAGTAATAACAGGAGTATTACGAGAACGGCACACATACGTACATGCATTATTATGGCATTTTCATTACTGGAGTGAGATCCTCCTTGTAAGCTCCTGCGTAACATTCGCCTTCGCAATCTGCCCCCAGCCCAGTCCAAAAACCTAAGGCTCTATAGCAGAGGCAACCTTAAGCATAACAAAAAACTCCCAAGTCTGACTTGCGACAGGCACAGCCTTGCCAGGGCAGCCAAGAATCAACTGGTATCTTAGATATACCAAGAGCACATTTGAACAACCCAAATCTGGAGGTCTAATTTTACAACCTACTACAATCTTTAAATTACAGCTGACTGCAGAGAAAGACAGCAGCCTGTGTCGATACATTGTGAAATCCCTCACGTGGTCTGAAAGAGCATGCTAGAAAAATCAGATTTGAATAGGAAGAACTCAGAGATAATAAATTAAATAAAGTGCTCACTGGCAACTATTGTAATATCTAGATGAGTTAATTACATTTGTAATAAGACAGAATAGATTCATTCAGGAAAAAGAACATGATTTAAGTGTATTTTTAGGTACTTACACCATAACAAAAGTACAGTCTCTATTAAGTTAATTTAGTTATTCTAGGAATGCAGTGCTGCAGAAGTCCCTATTTAGTGATATTTAGAATGAAGAGAGAGCAGCATGTAAAACGCTGAGCATATCAATGGACCAATATCATAGTAAAAGAAGGATAAATACCAACTTGCTAATATATTGCAATTTTTCAGGTAGCAATATTGAAACCCAATGCAGTAAAAAAAGAATCCAAAGACTATCATGGATGCAAACTAATACAAGGGTTCCTACTTGTTATGAGTTACACAGGATCAAAACATAGAATCTTTTTCTGTATTAGTAACTATATTTGTATTTAATCTAGAGTTTAGTATTTTCAGAGCAACCAATAAACTGTTCAAGATACTTACCAACAGCAAGGATTGGCTCATACTGTTTAATGTTTTTTGTTGTAAGAGGTGGGCACATGCGGATAGCAAATGGAGGCAAAGGAAGACCTGAAAGAAGTCCAGTCAGCAGAAATTTGAGGTGTACTTCCTGCAGAAAAGAACTTTTTAACTGTTCTTCTCCAGCAATTGTGCCTTGCCCTGCTTAAAAACAAAAGCTCTTGTTAGTATTAAATTATAATCTTAGATGTTAAGAAAGTTATCAGACCCAAGAGTTTATAAAATAAAAATTACAAATAACCTAGCATATATGTTAGCAATGTTTATTTAAAGGGGCATTCCTTCCTGTTGAACTCTGTATGATAAAACTTTTTGGAAGACTGCACTTGAGCTAATTTCTCTGATATTAGCTTTCTTTCCTAACACTAAGAAGGGGAAAAAAAAAGAAAAGAAAGGAAGAGGGGGGGAAAAGTAAGTGCAACCATTTCAGTCTTCCAGAATTCAAGGGTAGTTTCTATTTTTTTTTCTCCTTTCTTTTAAAGTTAGTTACAAATTTTTAAAATTATTAGACCAATTCAAAGACTTATGGAGCTATAACGCCAAACAGTAAAAACCGAGTGCAATCCACTGCTAGAAATATACTGAATTTGCTCAGATTCAGCAGTAAAGTTGGGTACAAAAAGGATATAATTCCACTGCTGTATCCCTTCTGCAGTCAGCTGTACCAGTCCGAGTGATGTAAGGTACAAAATAACAATAGCTATGATGTCAATGACTACAAGAAATACAGATAAGAGAAAAATCATGCCCTAAATGCCATCTTTAAACACATGAGAGAAAGTGCAAAAGGACCTCCCACAGTGGTAAGCTGCCTGCACCTAACAATACGGACAACTTTTACCAAACCAAATCCAAATCTGCACCTTTGTATCTCTGAGCAGCACTAGTCACTTTTCCAATAAAAATTAGTTTGAAAACATAAAGGCAACCATCTTTATGGAACATTTCTCAATACTGAAGTGTTGGTTGCTATCTAGATTTCATAAAGATGGATGTGTCAGATAAATAATCTTCATCCATTTAAGATTACTTTTAAAAAAAAATGAAGGAGTTTTGGCCAAATTCCATTTTAAATTACTTTTTTTTTCCTCAGAGAAAATGAACTTTGAACATTGGTCCTCAACAGAAAATCCTCAAAAAGATTAATTTGATAATTTCTTTAGCAAACAGGAATTCTTTTCTTTCAGAATTACTACTTCAATTGCATAGAAAATAATTTTAACATATGTAGTTCTTAAGTAAGCTAAGACATACAATGATTCAAAAATCCTAGAAATGAGTAGCAGTGATATTAGTGGGAGAAATTCTTACCAATCATGTTGTCTAATGAGAGGTCTGGAAGTTTATTTTGGAATGCTCCTACAGGAATTCCACAGAATGAGACTGGGGAATACAAAGGTGATGCACTTGAACTGCTGTAAAAGAAATGAAAACAAGTTCCTAATACAAACTGGATCATCTGTTGACTTAGGTCCTTGATTTTCTTTTTTCCCCAGGTTGTTCTTTCAGTATTCCTACCACTTACTAGTTGCAGAGTATTTTGAGAAGGTTATTCCCAACGTCAACTTCCATGAACAACTCTACCAGGAGATAATGCACACAAAAATGTACAGAATTTAAAATAACTTTCATCTTCCTTACAGAGATATTTACAAGTAACAGAAAAACGGACAGACGTATTCCTTGTTCTGAAGTGTACCTAAGCGCTGAATGGAAGCTTTTAAATATATTGTGTATTAATATATAGAGCTTTGTTAATGAATACAGCTAAAGAACAATCATAAATATTTCGACATTTAAGAACAGATTCCCATACTTGGGGAATGGCTTTTGTTAACCTATATGAACTTCTTATATAGGTTCCAGATGCAAAACCCATAACTAAAGGAATGCCTTTCACCTAAACACAGGAAACACAATTGCTTTTGCATATACAAAGCTACAGCAGAAACTTACAGCATTACCTATGTTTACAGTCTTGTGAGATATCTATGCATCAGGTTTTTGTGTTATTTTTTCCCCAGTGACTGGGTTTCAGTGCAATCTCCATCTAAAAGGGACTCAAACAGCCCCTGCAGCCTTGGCAATCATATCTGGCTAGGCTGAGGACAGGTCTATGTCATGAGCAAAGACCAAAGGCTACTGACTGCACCCAGCTGTACGTAAAAATGCAGTTTAAGGCATGTACAATGCCTTTTTAAAAAAAAAAATTCACTTTAACGGACTTTGAGTTCAAATTTTAATTAAGACCATCAAGTCCAGCAGGATCAAGAGCTAACAGAGCAAGACTCCTTCAAAATCCATTAAAGACTCTGTGCCAACTAGAACTATGCTTTACTTTTCAGTACAATCCAACCACATCCAGAATCCTCTAGGCTCAGTGGTTCTTATATTATTATTACATTTTTCCTGGCTATATAATCATGACAAAAATCAGTGTTTTAGAAATGAGCCTAAGAGTGCAAGAAGTAAAACCCAGCAACATATGGATCCTAAACAGCTCTCTTGGATATGCATCACAAAGAATCCATCTAACAGTATTTCTGAGAACACCAAGAGTAAAAATATTAAATCATTGATGAACAACAAAAGGATCTATGTTGAAAATCTGGTACTTTTGACAGTTAAAAGTGAACTAAGAATTCTGTTTTTCTTTTATGGCAGTAAGTTATTTATTTTATTCAATAGTACTTTAAAAGTTTATTGCAGCAGAATGACCTTAATACACTGAATGTTTAAAGAACTATACTACTTCATATAGTATTTTTAGAGACTGGTTAAAATCTAAAACTCTAAAGGTTTTGTATATAAGAATATTGTTATACCACTGTATTCCAGCCACCTGCTGTGCAGCCTTATATTGCTCTGTGTCAAATTCACAGAAATCTAACAGAAAACCATTCCCCTACTAAAAACGTAGCTCTTTCCAGACTCATTTTGCAGTCCTTTCATGTGATTGAAAGCGAGAGATTCATTCCTGAAGAAAACTATAGTCTCAAGAAAGCCAAATGAGAAGAAAATGTTCCCCCAAAATAATGTGAATATTCATTCCTATCTTTTGTTTCCTTATTCCAACCACTTACCATGGAATTATGTTTTTAAAGAAAGAAGAGTAAATACAGTTCCTTCACTTCCCCAAAGCAAGGGAACTAATCTATTTGGATGATCTGTTTTGTTCCTCTTCCTTTCATCATACACATGTATAGCACAGGTCACGCTACCATACACACAAGGACATCACTGTTGCTTTTAGAATATAATTAAATACTACACATCACTTGTAAATGTAACAGATGGAAGCTTTGATAAGAAAAATAAATGCCATTACCTGTTACGCACATTTCTGCCAGAAATACTTGATTTTAATTCCCAGATCATTACCCTGCCATCACTGACTATGAGAGCTGCAGAATTCTCATTCACTGGGCAACACACCATACTGAAGGGTCGAACTGCTTTTGTTACCCTGATTGCATCACACTGACTTCTTAAATCATAAATCAGCTCCTGAACTGGGTCTGGATCTGTAACATCAATGTCCCACAGAGGACAAACAATCAGAATGGAAAACATACGATGGGATCAATCAACAGAGGTAAATTTGCAGAATGACTGAGCTCCTTGGTTGAAATCCACATGCTTCCTGTGCAACAATTAGGAAAAATAATCAGAAACTACATACTGTTGATCTTGCTGTACAGAACACAGCTTTGAGAAATTCTCCAAAATGTAACTGTGTCTTTAAAATACCTTACTCCACACCAATCTTGTAAAATCTAAAAAATTACTGTTTCATATCTGGGTAGAAAGCGCATCTGCTCTCCACAATCCAAGACTCATTTGGTTTATTGGCAAACCTGGAAGCAAGTAATGTACCTCACTAGAAATTACCAAACTGCCAAAACCAAAACAAACAAAACAAACAAACTCTAACAAAAAAAAAAAAAAACACAACTTTTTTACATTTACAGAACTATGTTTTCCCTTCTTTTTTCCAGTCTCCTTCATTACATTTAAAAGGCCATTCTTAGTAACATTTCCTAAAAAAGACAAAGGTTTAATAATTTAGATTTTAATCTAAATTTAAGCTCATCCCTTAGTTCTAAAATTGATTCTTCCAATTGACCAAATGACTTCCAAAACCTTGTGTTTGCCTGAAAAATATGTTTTTTCTTAACGATAAAAAGAACAAACTAATCATCTTTTATCTAAAACTTTCTTGTATATGTGGCATTCTTGTATATGTGTATATGTTAAGCCACTTCATAGTTAAAGTATTATTTAGTGATAAAAGGATTTTCAGGATATTAGTATCTCACTTTGCACTAAATTTCAGGAAGTCAGAAACACTTATGGGAGAATGCAGCATAAATTTAAATTTAAACTTAATGTATGAGAAAAAAAAACACTAGAATGGCTGTAATTCACTATCCCATATGAGGTGTGATGGTTAATATTGGTGTTAAAGTATTAATTAAAATGCCTCAAAGTTCATTTCTGGACATTATTGACACAAAACTTACCTGGCTCTTCATTTGGAGTTCCAGTTATACTGCAGTTAGATCTGCGAACTCTTAAAGTTATACAGCCATTTTCATGTAGGCAAAATAACCCATCACGCTGAAAACAAGGAATTACCTAGGTAAAGAGATACCACATTAAACTGGGTCATGAAAATCTTATCCTTTGCAAAGTACACTGATGTATCTTGATGTATAAGCAAGTCACTAAAAATGTTATCATTAATGTAACACTTCAATGAATTTCTTTAGCTACAGTACTTGTGACTAAGGAAGTCAATTAATTTGAGAAGTTAATTGAAAGTTTTTGTTTGAATTGTTTGCTGGTTTGGTTTTTCTTTTTTTATTTTTTAAACATTAATGTACTCATATATGTTCTTTTTAGCTTTCACTTTTTTAAAAAAACAACTTTCTTTTTTAGTATCAGAATTCATGATTCCAAAAGAATAAAGATGCTTCAATAAGACCTTGGCCTAGACTTAGCTGTCTAATTAAGCAAAGGCAGATGCTCAGAGAACTAGTATTAACTTGTGTGTAAGCAGCTTCACCACCAGAGAACGAAATGTCCTTTTTCCACAGCACTATTTCCACACTGGTAACTTTTGTAAAACTGCAAAGAGGTTGGTTTGCTGCAGACTTCAGCAAACTAAATTAAGGAATGCTTGGTTCAGATGACATTTTTCCCCCTGGTGAGCTAACTCCTTTTCATCCTCTAGAACTAACCAAAACACAGCTGTCAGTGGGTCATGAACTTACGTATGATCTTAATGAACTATTACAATGATAGAAACCAATCAAATTTTCATTACCTGTAGGAAAGGCACACCTGTTCTTTCAATTGCAATCACACCCACTGTCTGATTCACTTCCAAGTCAAGAATCAAAATTTCTCTGGGATACAATAACAGCATGTAGTTTCTTTTGGAAGGCAAATATGACAACTGAAGACAGTCATTGAGTGTTACAGATTCAGCACTGCAAAACATCAGATATAATCAAGTCTAGTATCAACAAATACTTCAAGTTAAAAACAAAATTACCAGTATAAATAAATCTTCCTGAAGCTGCATTTTTTCAAGTATTCCCTATTTTCATCACTAGGGAACTGTAGATTTCCATTTAATTGGTACAGCAGTGCAAAGCATCATTGACCTTTAAAAGACACACACACTCTGTTGTCTTTTGTCTAAATAAGATTATAGAGTAATTTTTAAAATAATATGTAATTCAAATAGAACAAGTGTAATTCCTGCACATCTCAAATACAAAGCAATTCCATTATGAACAGTGCGAGCTGCTATGACATTTACTGGTATGCATGGGAAATTACCCTTAAACATACTGCTTACTTCAATTTTTATGTTATTATGCATATTACTTTATTTTGAAATGAACAGAACTAGCCTATCAAGAATATCAGTCTTCAAACTCAAAGAAAGTAGCAAAGAACAGGAATGTTTGTCATTTTGTTGATTGTCAATAGGAGATTGGCTGCAAGGTAAAGAAGTTCATTTAGGTACCTGCAATCCAATGAACTGTATTTAAGTCACATTGAAGAAAAACATCCTCATACTGTGCTCAGGTTTGAAGGTCTCTTAACTGATTTAATGTATCATCCCTCTGAGGGGTTTTGTTTGGTTTTAATCTCCTCATTCTACCACACACTAAACCCCCTTTACACTCCTCTTGCATCTCACTCCTTGCTTCAGGAGTATTATTCACCTTTTCTCTGCAGTCACTTTCCTGACAATCTCCTGCTCTTCTTCCCTCAAAAGTTTCCCTAAACTAATAGAAAACCAGGTAAAGAATTGCTGCTACAATTTTTTCTTCCCCTTTTCCCATTCTACTCTTTTTCAGGGTTTCTGGATGGAAAAGGAGGGAGAAAGACGACTTACCATATCCTTAGCAATATTCATATATAACTTAAAATGTAATCAGAAGAATGCACAAAAGATGGTATCTTTGCTGAGTTGCTGTAATTACAGAGCATACACAAGGCTGCAGCAGCATACGTACTGCCTTAGTATTTGCAAACCAGGTGTTCTGTCCGATGCGGCACAAATTAGGCATTACAGAACACAAAATGACAAGATCATGCCTTTTAACTTCATACAAAAAAAAAAAAATCACAATTTCTTAAATGATTACCAGAGGAAGTATCATCGAGTCTTCTCCCCAGTTTGCAATTTAAACACCGTATTAAAACAGAGTATAAATTTCACATCTGCACTAAATTTTGGTGTCAAGTGCTAATTGATAATAAAGTCTGATCAGTTTGTTCTCAAATTGGCTAGATGCTCGAGGAATACTTTCATTACTCAAATAGAATGTACAAAAGGAAAAAAAGAATTACACCACACAAAAGAAAGTGGTTTAGAGAATTTCTAATAAAAAAACCCAATATGCAACACCTTTAGTTTTAAAAGGTCAGAAAACAGTCAAATGTATAAATTCTAATTTTATTTATACACTATTAACTTACAAAATGCTTCCTGCTGCAGTATCACATACAGTATCAGAATGACAACTCTTCTCAGGTATCAGTACTTACAGAATTTTTATTCTCTTATTATATCCCTTCTCACTCCACAATTGAAATGAATTACGTTAGCCCATTTTCATCTTTTTTTTTCCCCCTAAGAAAGATGTTTCTGAATTTACACCTGCATGAAAATCTGTTAGCGAAGGGAGAACATTATGTCATTAACTTCTGTAAAATATGCTGGGATGATATGGCTGTTTTTATGAACAGAACTGGATGAATGACTGTCAGTGTTATATCCTTACATAATGTCCTCATATAGGACACCCAATCATCTGCCTACCCCAATGAATTTTCCTTTTTAAAACTAATTATCTCACAGGCTTTAATCTAATTATATTTATAAAATATACAGGTACACAAAACATTATCTAAGAAGAAATATTTGCAACCTACCTTGGTTTTTCATTACTGATTAAGATTTTTACTTTATCAAGGGCCTTTTTGGCCCCCGTAGCAGCAGCCAGCTTGTTGTGGGAAGGACTGGAATGCGGACTAGAGATGTAAACTTTCTTCCCTGAGCTGGCAGGAGCTTTCGAAGGAGAGAAGTCGGAGATGAACACTATTCCTTCACTGGTGAGCACTGTACCAAGAAAAACAATTTTTTATAATAGCAAAATACAATGTGCAACTTGATTGTGGTGTTCCATTTTAGTGAAATTTTGGTGGGGAGAAGTGCTACTAACTTTAGTAATACTGTATGAGGTAGAAAACCCACAATTCTAGACAACAGTCACCTTCTACTGAAAGAGCTGCAGATGGTCCATTACAATTAATTATATCCACAAAACTCAATTTTTCAAAATTAAGTCTATACTAAAAAAATACTGTGGGGATTACTGGGAGAAACCTCTTGTTTCTTCAGTACAAGAGTTATTCTCTCTCATCAACTATTTTTCTTTAAGCTTCACAATGCAAACAGAAGGCAGGGTTGCCCACATTGGCTATATCACCATTTTTTGTTCTCATGCAAAGCATGGCTCAAAGAATCGTTAACTCACATTATTTATGTTGCAGCATAAAGATTCAGCTAAGCTGTAAAGATGTAGCTAAGATTTTACTACATGTTTATACAAAAAAAAAGTTCTTTTTGTTTGGTTGAATGGTATGGCAGATAAAAAAAAAAAGACAAGCACAAAGCCTGGAAACTGTCTCATTATAGATCAGGAGCAATCAAGCTAAATTAAAGAATAAAATGGTGACTCTCTTATTTCTCTTAGTTTCCTTCTGGTAAAATGTCAATAAATCTGCACTACATCCCCCTGGACACTGGAATTGCTTCTGAAACTGATGCTCACACTCTATTCCTTTAAAAAAAATTCCTTTCTGTTGAAAATACCGTTTATTCTTGGTCTACTCATCTCACTGGTTTCTCCCTCAGCACCCATCGTTTTATAGCTTTTTATGTCAGTTCAACAGTGCTCTCTACTTGGCTTCCTCCAGCTCCCTATCTATGTGCCTTCCACCTTCTTTATAAAGCCCCAAATATTTATTTGCAGATCTCTAACTTCTCTACTCATGCCTACTTTTCCCCTCCCCTCACACAATGGCATCTTATTTTAGAAGATTCCACATTGACCAGAGACTCCCCGTCTTTGTTCTTAGACTTCTTCTTGGTATTAATGACATTATTCTCTCCAATCCATTACTTTAATCTCAATATTAACATCTTAGTTTAACTTTTTTCCTGGTCACCCACATTCATGTCACACTATTTGATACATGCAAACTTACAAGCTAAGCGTGATGGATCAAAGGGGTCAAACGAAAAAGACAGAATATTTTCAGCGTAACTTTTCTTCCAAAGCTTGGTGCCTGTGTCTGCATTCCACAGTACAATATAGTTAGGTGGATGAACAGCAAGCAGTAAATCCCTGGAAGCATCTTGATTCCACAACCACTGCATGTCTGTCAAAAGAAAGAGGGAACAACAAACAGTGAAATTAATTGTCAAAAAAAGTTTGTTCTATTTTAAAACTATTTTTCTTCTGTAATACCTCATCTTTAAAGAAATTAATAGTGACTTGTAAGTGACAAGATGTTTCTATTTCATAATTCTAAAAAATAAGTTCCTTTTACGGCCTGAATTTATGTTTTTAACAAGCAGCAATACACTGGGTTACACACGTCCACACACATGCACACAACCCACATCCGATCTGAAGAAGTCAGATCTTTTCATCCAGTGAATTCCTACCTGAAACAACATATTGTATTGTACAGAGCCAGTGCAGAGCCAAAATGAAAAGAACCATACAACATCCCAACTAACATCTGCGATGACACCATGAACCATACACCATCCCAAATTTGAGATTGTATCAGCGTTGGACCTGGAAACAAATGCCTTCTCCACTTCAAATGCTTTTTAACAGAGAGTCTTAAGTTTAAGAGTAAAATGAAACTGACTGTAACACACAACCAAGAATACAAGTACAGTACTCAAATGCTAAGGTCAATCTGAAGAGGTATGGCTGCCAGTCATCACAGCCAGGCACCATTTAAACATTCAAGAAAAAACAGACACAAAAGACTATGTTTTCTGTCAATAAGAACAGAGAGCCACCTCAGTTACTAGAAAGGAGCTGTATTAGAGCTACCTACATGCTCCATGGGGCAGTGTTTCAGAGAAGAGAATGGGTCAGGCAGGCAATGAAGTCCCCCCCTGTCCAGCTCCTACCACTCACTGCACAACCTCACCAAGTCACAGCTTCTCTACAGCATGTTCATACAATGTCATGTTCATAATGTGTCGTGACAGCATGTTCATAAGATGTCGAAACAACTTCCTTCCTCAGCCATTCTTCTGTTTTATCAATTCAGCTTTTTCAGAGCTGCTAAGTGCTTCTCATTGAGTTTCAGAGAAAAAAAAAATGCAGCCATGTGTGTCCTAATCAGTTACACTGTAAGTTAACGAATGGTTAACTCCTTCCCCAGGTGAATGCAGACTTTGGATCAAATAAAGAAGAGTGCCTCACATGGAAGCACCACTTTTCTCCTCATTGAAACAGTGAGGCTCCAGCTGTTATCCTACAGAGCTCTTGCAGATAACACCCAGAGAACCAGCAGGTCACTCTCTGCTCAGTCTCTGTATTTGCACCATTTTCTACAGACTTGTATAAGACAGCCAGAAGCCTCAGAAACAGATGCAAAGGAAAAGAAACTGCTTTTGTTAGAGGTTATTGCTGAATCAAATCAGGGACTGAGGACAGAACAGAATTTTAATTCTGTTGCTTATTAACTGTTTTTCTTGCCCAGCAGATTGGAAAGCCTTCACTAGGTCTGAAAACCTGGAGAAAACTTCAAATGGCATGGTCAAAACTCCACCAAACAGTCAGTGAACTGGTGTCAGGAGTAAATAAAATGCAATTTATAAAACACACACAAAAAAAGAAATAAAACTAATAAAATTAACTGCAGTCAATAGAATAAATTTTCAGTGTCCCACTGTCAGACTTACAATATTGTATCTACTTTCACAGGATTTATAAGAACAGAATAATAACAAAACCCACACAAGCTAATTTCATAAGTGGGTTTTCATATAATAGAATTCAAAATAAAAACCAGATATAACACAAGCCTCATTACAAGTTTTTAAAATAGTCCAAATAAATTATAAATTATTCTTAGAAACTCATTATGGTAGTTTCTCGGCTGGGGTGGGGCGTTCTAAATTTTACTTCAGAAATAATTTGTAGACATATTGCCAGTGTGGACAGCAGTAGCAATAAACAGAAATGCAGAACATGCAGCAGAGCATGTAGAGGCTGCTGTACTTGCAGAGCTCTCTCTCCCAGCTAATTCTGAAAGCACCCGTCGGATGCTGGAAGCAGTCGGCTCCCAGCATCAGCTCAGGTACTGGAAGCAGACCAGCCATAGTAGCGCAGCCACAAAGCTAACCAGATTCCAGTGCTCCAGCCAGCTCCCGGTCAGCTCTGTTAGGAGTGGTTCCGATACACAGAAAAGTGCCTACCACAAGTGATTAGAATGAAAAAAACAAGTTTTACAATAGCAGGAGAGTACTACTATCAACAACAAACTGCACCAATTAAAGCAATAGAAAAATGATATTGGGTGTGTGATGCAACAAGGAATGAAGTCTAGATCTTTTGATCCCCTTTTCTGAGTTATACCCACTACCTTAACTTTTTCACTGATGAAGTACAAGATGCTAACTAACGAAAGGGAGCATTTGATGGATGACACCTTACTAAAAGATGAGCACAAAAAGAAGGAAGGAAAAAGACGCTATTATTCCTTTCCAATACATTCTCTTAATGGTGTTATACCTGGCCAGTGGCTACATTTTCTGTTCTCTATCCTTCATCAGACCAATTAAGATAGTACTGACCTCTATGCCAGGCTTCTAGACATTTCTGCCTCTAGCACAAGCAAGCATAAATCTTCCATAGCTTACAACATCATAAATCCATAGCTCCTTTTTCCAGGCTTTTTGTTTGTTTGTTTGGGTTCTTTCTGTGGGATTTTGGTTGGTTGGTTTGTTGGTTGGTTTTTGCTTTTGTTTTTTACTTCCCCCAGAGACCTGTGAAAGCCCTGAATGAGATAATGTTTGTTTTTTTTTTTTTTCTAGTAATGGGATAAAGAATCTTCAAACATCCAGCTGCCCACAACTGTTCAGGTAGAGTTTATTGGGTATTTTCCAGACCTTCCCAGCTGTACTGGGCTACCACCCACAGAACAGAAACAAAAGTAGCAAACGCCACCGCTAAACTGTCTTCTCAAATGAAAGCCAGAACCAGTTATTTATACCATCTCAAAATTTCCTCTTTCTCTTGACTGTTTGTGTTAATCCTTACCATTTACATCCACTTAATTACACTTGAAACCTAATTCAAACGTGACATACTCAGTTTCAAGACTTCCTACAGCTAACTCCAGCTATGTCCAAAACTGACCTTATGTACAACTGTCTTCTGTGCTACAATTTACACAATATCTTGTCCTTTCTTCATTTCACTTTTCACATCTTACTATTGCTATCAATGCATAGAAAAGCCTCTCTGCCCTTATGAATCAGACAACTGCACAGATGCTCAAAAAAACCTTCTCTCTCTAGTTACATTGCAAACATATGTTGTCGTGCTAGTATATTTGACCAGAAGTAGCTATACAATGAACTATCTAAATAATTGTCAAAGTATATATGCACAAAACTCTTAACTTACAGTAATGTAATACTGTTAAAGTACTACACCACTATGCATGACTTTAACATTCAGGTGCAATGCAAACTGCACTAGATCCCCAATTCAAAAGCAGGAAGATGTACTCGACACTGTAAATATTATTATTTCAATCGATAACATTAATTAAAATAGATGGTAACTTTTTTTCAGAAGATATTGGAAAATATTACCATAATGAATTAAATCTCACAGCATCCCTCTGGGAGAGGGTAAGTCTTATATTTATACGGAAAATGAGTAGACAAACATAGAGAAGGTTAGTAATCCCAACAGTAAAATTCAGTGGCAGAACTGAGCATAGTTTGCAAAACCTAAGTGATGGATTTGTACACAACCCTCCATAAAATAACTTCCATACAAACATCATGCACTATCATTACCTTGAATTGGTTTCGCATGTTCTTGTATTTCGCAACGAGCTGTTCCTGTTGCCACATCCCATACAATTATTTTTCCAGTAACATCAGCAGAAGCTAAACGTAAAGAATATGGAGAGCCAATATTGTGATGGTAATTTTCTTTAGCCCACTTAACCTGAAGATACAGATGAAAAAAGTCAAAGGAGGTAAACATATATACCAAAGACGCCATACTTCATATTTTTCAGATGGATAAACCAGTAATAAACAACTCAACAAAAGAGCATAGTAATAGTAAACGTTAATAGCATCTGTGTAAGCATAACTATAAGCTACCATCAGTTTTGCAACATACCTTAAATTTGCACCTGTGCTGCATGACTGCATGGTTGCTATTTTTAAATTACATAAATCAACAATCCTTGTTCCTGAAGGCAACTACAACTATCCATAAATATACGCTATGTATATAAAAAGTTTACTCAAATATTTAGAAGAAACTAAACGGCAACGTTTAAGGTTCTGTGGGCATCTACAAACCTATACCCACTGATTTCCAAACAAATGAAAGTTGAAAATTTACCATCTAACTTTTACACACACTCTAAAACACGTCATTTTCCTCATCTGTCAAATATATTATGGTATTGGGGAGGAAGGAAGGTTAGTCTTTCATCTATATGTTGTCTCATGTCAAGCTATTGCTGACATTTGCTATCTTTTTGGTCCTTTTCAGCATGTCGCCACCACTCATTTCCACATACCACCTTCTGGTTTGGGATTTCAAGCTGCATGGGCTTGCAAGTTGGCAATACTTATGAAAACTATGTCTCTTGAAATTTGAACCATTCCGTCTACAAGTCTTCTGAGATTATAAGGAGATAACACTGACTCCTTCCTTATCTATTTAATATGGACTTGTTTTGCTACCTGCTTTAAAGGTGAACTTCTGTCACTGAGAGACTGAAGACACTAACAGAATAAAGAAATCTTAATGCTAAGCTAATGGGAGTTTACGTAGTACAAAAATGTTGCTGTAGCTAACCAGCTGTGTGCTGCCACAGTACCTGACAGAAAGCCTGAGGCCAAACACAACACTTTTTGCAGATATTGAAAGCATGACATTAAAAAAATCGAATTATCATTAGGCACCGCTAACTTTGTAACATGAATTAGATTTATAACAGCATTCAGAGGACTGTAGCCACCTTTGTGCTACCCCTCTCAGAGGTGCGACCAGGATGCATCTCAAAAGCCTAGCTGAATAAATTAAACAAACATTACACAGGCACAGCAAGCAATCTTCAAAGAGCTCTAGCTATAAACCCAAAGTGTTTCTACCAGAATAACAAAGAATTCTTGGGAGACTCTCCTCTACCTGCAAATTTCAGTGCCGCAATTCCTGCTTCCCTGCTGTTCAAAAAAATTACCTGCATGTAGCTATGTAGCTATTAAAAAAAAGTAATTATAGAAACCTGCAAAGCTGTTTCTTCCTCAGTTAAAAATGTAATACTTTGAAGCAAATTCCAAGTCTGGAAAGCATCATTTCCCACAGGACGAGCTGTCACCAAGTTATGAACAACAAAAAGGAGAACTTACACAATCAGTCTCAACCAGAGCTCATGAGGCTCTCTAACACTGTAAGCCCTCTTTTCTCATTGTAGTCGCACTCCTCCAACAAAGTCCCCACACATGACCTGATCCTCTGCTAAAAGTAATTATTTTCTTACTGTATTGGTCACTGCCTCCTTACCCTGACTTGAAAATATATCAGCATTGGTCAGAAACAGGAATCAGAGGTGAAGTTTGGGTTTTTTTTTCAATTTTCACAATTTATCTCACCTGATTTAAAGAACCTTATTATCACTGTTTATTAACATATCAGAGCAGACACAAATGTAATTTCAATGCTCCTATTTTTTGAAGGATCAAAAAATTGTTCCTTTAATTACATTTCATTTCGTAAAAGTACTCTTTCAAGTACTCTTTATAAAGGTACGAAAAAAAAGTCAGATACAATCCACTCCACACAAAGTTATCAGTCTCCCACAAACACCATATGAACGCACGGATCAATTCTCAGTGAAACCATGACCTATTCCAGACACAGTTATGACAGCCAAAGGCCAGGAAGTATTTAAAGAAAAATAGTTAAACAGACTGCAGAAGGATTATGAAACAATCACTTTTCTCTTTGCTATTTTATTGCAGGTAGTGGTGTGTTTTGAATTTTTTCAGATCTGAAGCATGGGTTTTGGGAAAGGAGATCCCCTGTAGACTGAGTTGCTGGTGTGAACCTCTACTACAAAGAGTTTGAGTCAGGCACACACAGCAGACTTCTTACAGATCCCCTCCAGCTTATTTACGCTCTTAGCATTTACAAACAAAAAAAGTCAGTTAGGAATTGAAGAAAGTTTCTTACAAATGCACATAAAGGTATCTGCAATGGTCATGGCCTCATCATAATTTCTCATCTAATGTCTACTTGTTAAAGCAGAACAGAATTTCTCTTCATTCTTCCTCCTCATCAATTAGTCATTTTCTTATGGTCTATTTCTGTTAATAAAGCACTAGAGAGTGGTTTTGAAAAATTATCTCATAAATTATATAAAAACTATTTGGACTTCAGCATTTGGTTTCCTATTGAAATAACGTTACTTCTCAAAGCTAGTGAACGTAACTGAAGCACATTAAAATGCTATCACTACATGGATCAAAAACTAATTTTGCTACAACTTATTACCTAAGCTAAGTGGAAATTTTAAAGCAGTCATCATTATAGCTGCTACCTCCGTACCACTTACATTTTCTATTTTTTACACAATTATAGATATTGGAAATGATTTGTTCATTTTAAAGGGTGGCCTGAAGACAACTAAGGCTAAGGGTATGCTTACCCAAACAAGTTGCCAAAAGGCAAGCAAAGGTATTGATTCACAGAGTGCCACTTACTCCGTGGTTGCTGTCGTGTACATACCTTTGCTCTGAGATAGCTGAGAAATAACCTCTCCTTACTTAGAGTCAGGTAAGTTGCCTGACGTTTGTCTCCAGAGAGATTATTCAGATCAGCAGCACACGCTCTAAGCTGACAGCAACGTTTGGGAAACCCTGACAATCCTCAAAATTCAGTGAAAGATTTGGGCAGCTATACAGACATAGAGTCATAGAATCGTTAAGATTGGAAAAGACCTTTAAGATCATCAAGTCCAACCGTTAACCCAGCACTGCCAAGTCCACCACTAAACCATGGCCCTAAGCACCACGTCCACCCGTCTTTTAAATACCCCCAGGGATGGGGACTCAACCACTTCCCCGGGCAGCCTGGGCCAGGGCCTGACTACCCTTTCAGTGAAGAAGTTTTTCCTAATATCCAACCTAAACCTCCCCTCGCGCAGCTTGAGGCCATTTCCTCTGGTCCTATTGCTTGTTACTTGGGAGAAGAGACCGACATGCTGGCAGAAATCAGTTTTCGGTTCTTTGTGACATTTTAGCATTATTTTTAAACATGTCACAGCACACAAGTCTCAAGATATGCCATAAACTCTCTCTTTTGAAACCTAACCCTTCTACATTCCTTTTTGCCAGTCAGTTTCAAAATTCTCTCTAATCAAGCAAAACTAATTCCTGAACCTTACAACCATTTTTAAAAGCTACAATGTCATTATCTGTATGGCTCTTAACCAAGATCTTGTATGGATCTGTATCAGTTTTGCCCTACCCAGTATCTTCACCCAGGATTTGAACAGTTTATTATTATAAAAAAGCGCACTAATTGGACCCTGTAGCACAGAAATACATTGTACTATACAAAGATATAGAAACACCACCACCTGTGTAACTACTGAATATATTGGAATTTCAAAACCACTCACCAAAAATTTGAAGCTCTTTTGTGTGCAGAAAGACATCATCAGAACATGATGGCTCAGGAGTCAGTAAATTATCAAACCCAAAGACAAAATAATTGTGTTTAATATAAAAATACCAGAGCGGCCATATCTGATAGAGTATTAGTGTATCTACATGAAGATGGTCTATTTAAAGAAAATCACACATGGGAGAAAATAGTGTGCAATTTCCAGAAGGCACATTCAAACATTTTCTTTTACTACAGAAAACACCAAAATCCCTCTATCTAAAAATCTATTTTTCTTCATAAATTACTGACTACCTTCTAATACAACATTTGAGCCAAGGACTATCAAACATTACATCTGCCAGCCAAACATTCCTCTAAACCCTGACTTAATCTGTCATTCTCCACAGTCAAAGAAATGATGTATCAAAGAAATACATCCCGTTTCACACTTGACCCAAAGTCAAACTCTCTGCAATTTCAAGTCAAGGACCTTCAAAGGAAAGTACAGGTACCCTACGCTTAAGTTTAAATTTTAGCCATTTTTTATCGCCAAAATAAATGTTCAGTTTTGTCTGTTATTGTTCCTTTTATACAAGTAAGAACAGGAGTAATAACTTAAAAGTAGCTTTCTAGTCGAATGGTGCACTGGCTACCCCCACAATGGGAAAGATCAGCAAGGGCATCAAAAAAGAGATTCATTTGATATTTTGTAACATTCATTTTAAATTCTGTCATGTTAAGAGCTTTCTTAGAAACATTTCTATGTTCTATAACACTACCAAATGTTTCTATATATTCTATACATTCTCTCTATATCTTCTCTATATTTTGTACCTTTTATAAAGGTATACCGTCAACCTCAGCTCAAATTTCAGCGTGTATGGTTTGATTTAGCTGTAAAAGACACCATGTAAAATACGGCTATTTTACAATAGATTTTATGTAAAAATTAAGTGCAATATAATGTCAATATTTACAGCAATTTAGAAAAATAATAAATACACCAGAATCAAGTAATGTACCTTAAAACATGTATGTCTCACCTTGACAACGCTAGCTTTGTGTCTTTCCAAAACCTGTAAAGTCTGAGCAGTATTGGCATCAACTATCAGCACAACAGAATGACATCCATATGCAATCAAACCTTGCCAGCCCCTAGGAAAGCATATATCATCATCAAACAAGCAAAAAAGAACAAACAGCACTTCACATCAAGAACGAGGCTTTTTTTTGTAAGTTGAGTGCATCCTACTAGACAAAAACATCAAACAGTAGAAACTATTTAATAATATAAAACTCAAAAGCATTATAAAATGCCACTGCTGCACTGTCTGCTGAGCCATTTGCTCATAGAACCCTAAGCCACCGCAAAGCACTTCTTGGTATCCACCTATAAAAATCCTCTTCTGTAAATTTAAGACATCACATCGGAATTCATGAAGAGCATTCCCAAATTTTATATATAAGCACGCAGGTAAGCAATATATTACAATTATATAATTAATTGCATCTTCTTTTTTTTTTTTTTTTTTGAGACAAAAAAGGAGCATGTGAACAATGATTACAGTAACAGTGAAAATCTGCTGAAGCCTGTCTGACTTCAGGAGAGGTTAAGGAGGCCACCAATGACAATTATAAAGCTATAGCAAACACCAGCAAGTGGAAACAGTCAAAGGAGAAAAACAAAGTTTCAAACTAAGAACTTCAAAGAACTTCAATGTTCATTGCTTTGCAAGCTGACAAACATAAAGGCCACAGTTTTCAAAAATCACTTGGCTCAGCTACTTCGTTTTGTTTTCACTCCCTAAGATTCAGCAGTATTAGGTTAATGCTTTTCAGCACAGCTGGGCGAAGTCACTGCTCAGAAAAATAAGTACAAAACCCAATATACCTACTGGCTTTGTACATCAACTCTCAAAAAAATAAGAGAAAAAGAAACCAGAAGAAGCTGCTCTGATCTCTACAGTTTGTTGCACCAACGAGACCTCTGCCCAAAGAAGCAAATGTCATTGCCAGAAGGGACTGGCCCATGTTCTTCTGTGACCATGGCTTTGTTCTTGCTTGAGAGCTGAACAGTGGCAACTCCACAGAGCTCCCTGCCTGCTCTGCCAGCCTCTCCAGCTAGGAAAGGGGAGAGGACGGGGACGTCAGCAGCTTGCACGGTGCCCAGCAGAAGGAGGCTTGCCTGGGACACAACAGCATAACATGCTCCTTTCCAGAAACAAAAAAAGGACCCGAGTATTTGCGGTGACCACCCTGGCCAAGACGGCTGGTAACGATTCCCTCGCAGGAGGCCACAGCCAGCTCTCCAAAGGGATCCCTACCACCGCTTTACTGCACCCCCGGCAGCGGCCGGCGCTGGCTGAGCCTCGGCCCCCGGACGCGGGACTCCATGAACGCCCCGGCTGAAAGCGCGGCCCCCAGGGCTGGCGGCGGGCGGGAGGAGGCAGACCCGGGGCGGGCAGCGTGGGGCACGGCCCGCCGCCTTCCCCAGGCACCCAGCCGCGAAGCTCAACCCGCGGCTGGGGAGAGGCGAGGGGGAGGCCCGGGCCCCCTCAGCCGCCCCTCCCCGAGCCCGGCAGACCGTCCCCGCTCTCCCGCGGCCCGGCCCCTCACCAGTCCGCCGCCCCCCTGTTCGGCGCGCTGAGGGCGCCCGTCAGGGTCCGCGCCGGCAGCTTGATGTTCACCGTGAAGCGCTGCATGGCGAGGCCGGGGAGCGCCGGACCCGGCGGGGCCACCCGAGCGCCGGCAGCCGACGGCCGAGCGTCCCGCGGCCCTGCCCAGCACCGCCACGGCCGCCGCCGCGCAGGAAGCGCCGCCCGGTCCGTGCCGCCGGGGTCCGCCGGGGCCCCGCGGCTCGGGAACGGCAGTTCCGGGGCCGGCCACGCCCGCCACCGCTCGGCGGGCCTGCGCTGGGCCGCGGCGGCCGCCCTGCCCCGGGCCGGGCCCCTCAGCGCGGCGCCTGCCGCCTCCCGCCGTCTCCGGCCGCGGGCCGGGGTGTCTGGTGTGCCGCCCGCCCCGGGGTGCCTCCGGGCAGCCCCAGAACAGCCACCCCCGCCTGGGGAGGCGGGTGCTGCCTCGCTGGCTGTGAGTGACGCGGCCCGGACGGAAAGCAGGCCGCGGGGGTGGGAGAGGCCCGTCTGCCTGGGCTGAACGGCTGCGGGGGAGCCGGGGCTGCTTGGCAGTCTGCGACTGCGGCACCTGAAGTCACCTCCGCACGCAGAGGGCTCCTGTCAGATCTCCGGGTGCAGGAATGCTGCAGGACCCGCCACTAGATCCAGCTGATTTCTTTCACCATAGTCATTTCTGCTCCAAAGTTACCTCTTAAATGGGAAAATGCAACAGTGACAGCCCTCTCGCTGTAACCACTGTGTTGCTGCTCCATCCCTCAATAGCACCGTAAGGCACCAAGTCCTGCCTAATGCAGCCTGTCCTCCAGCCTGCCCCCAAGCCGTCGCTTGCGCTTGGCAAAGCCACCCAGGCTGGCACATCTGTGTCCAAGAACGCTCTGCGTTTGCCCCGGAGCACACCAGGCTGCAGAGCTTTGAAACACCCGGAGCGTTTTTCTGTGCCGCAGCATTCATAAGATGGCCAGAATCATGTAGCTCCCGTCACGTTACTTGACGTACATGCACTGTTTGGGGGGTTTGTTTCTCCTCCAAATAGAGATGGCTAGTAATTGTTTATTTTTTATTTTTCGTAGTGAAAAAGATGCCACTAGATGGCCAAAGTTGGCAAGATTGCAATGCCAGCCGCACATTTTTGTGTTGCCGCAGTGTCACTTTGTCACAGAAGGTGCAATATGTGCTGTTCCTCCTTTTTTTTTTTTCCTTTTCTTTTTAATCACAGTTGAATTTGTGCAAGTGGGAACTCAAGAAACAACCTGCAGCTGATGTCTTTTCCAACTCTCTTCTAAAGAAATCTGCTCGTGAAACATAGTACGTTGCTCAATACCATTTTTCGGTCACTTTAATATTGGAACTTCTCAAAACCTCCTTCTCCCAAAATCTCTCTCTTTACCCTTAAACGCTGAAAAATCAATTTTTTTCTAGAAGTAGAAGAATTTTTTGTTCCTTTTTCTTTGCTACCTTTTGAGGACAATATGATCTACACCTCCAGAGATCAGTTTTGCAGGAGCATGGGCAGCAGCTAACCTCATTAATTTTAGTTATTTTTTGCTAATTCTGTTTTTTTTCTCTGTGTCGTTGGACGTCCTGCTGCTATTCATGTCTTCAGAGGGCTTTGGTTGTTTGCTTGGTTTGCTGCATTGGGGTTTTGTGAGAAGGATGCTTTGGAACTTTTTTTGCACAATGGAGACAGAGGCTCTTCTTGACAATTTTCCATCCATTTTTCTTGACATCAGAAAACCAAGGGGTAAATGAAATGCTTAAAAGAAATAGATACTTCAAGGTAGTTGAAGATAAGGACAAAGGTACCAGCAGAAGGGAAAAAAAGGAGAAAGTGAGGGCTGTGTCACCAAATGACAGGCTGAAAAATTAAGAATCTAAGAGTGGTGTTCAGGGTCAGATAGGCTGAAAATCAGGGTGCATCAGCCAGACGAATACGTACTGACGATTTGTCAGAGGGATAGAGAGGAGATGAGGAAGAGGTGTGTGCACGATGATAAGGATTATTGGAAGAGCTGAAAGGAACAGGAATTTTCTGAGATGTTAGAGTGAAAGAAGAGCTGTGGACTGGCTGAGCTACGTGTGATTCCTAGGGTCCATCTGTAGCTACTCACCAACACAGAGGCTGATGCACAGCAAATGGTTGTGAACTAACACCAGAGATGCTAACTTTATCTTTGAGGTCGTTAACAGTATGCACTCTTTTATATCTTATTTTTCATTTAAATCATTGCTAATCAAGAATGCAAAATACTCATGTCAAGGCACTTAGTCTTGTCATTCATCTGTAAATACAATTAGACACTTTTGATTGCTATACAAACAATAAATGTCAAACTTTAAGCTGTTTAGCTGCATAGTCAATAATTCCAGTAGACCCACTAAAACCTCTGGGACTAGCAAATGTCCAAGATATGATGCTTAGAGACTTCATTCCGGATGGCTTGAGCTCCAGTTGTCCTCACAAAGTACATATGGAGAATGAGGTTGTAGGTGATCATAAAAAACAATACAGCAAAAGCCTTCAGATTAAATAAATAATGAGAACTATGGTTTTACATAGCTTTCGGCTCATGATTCTAAATAAGTTTTCTGTGACTTTGAACAAGAAAGTGGGACCAAGGTAGAGATATGTGCACAGTCTCCCTCTTTTAGGTTTCTCTTTTATATAATAATTACTGCAGGAATAATCCTGTGAAAGCTTCTGGGACTTCTTTAATTTCCATGGCCTTAAGGTAGAGCTCCAGGAGCTCCTGGGATCCACCAGTGAGCCACCACAATTCAAGAGTGTGCTGTGTTGCATTCCATTATACAAAACCCACCTTGAAATCAGGGCATGTAACTAATTCATATATGCTATCGGGCAGAGTTATATTTGCCTTACAAATTACGTTGTTATTGCCTTAATGTTATCAGTTCTACTCCATGCATTTAAGGCTTTTTAAGTTCTCTCCTGGTTAAGTGTCCCTTGTTGAACGGGGGCTGACAGTGAAAACTATGCACAGAACTGACGCTATTCTCTCTATCAGGACTCATGCACAGAGCACGAGACTTGCACGGTTGTCCCTTGCCTTGTACAGCCCCACAGCTATGCGTATTCCTTACACATCCCTAGCTCCGTGCCGTGTCCTCTGCCCCCACGACTGGAACCTCCTCAGACGGCAGACGGCTCATCTGAAACAAGCTGTCCTGCATCTGCAGCTTGAGGTCACCGAGTATCAAGGCAGATATGGTACAGCCATGTCCCATCACAGGCTCTGTGTTCAAGGAAGCACTACAGGAAGGTAGTTCCCTTGAGAAGACATGTTCGCCATCACTTGACCTGACATGACACTGTCTTTTCTCAAGAAGACAGCTGAGAGGTCTGCATTCAGAATCAGCAGAGAATTACATCCTCTTTCAGCAACGCGCTCCTCTCCAACAAAGAATCGTGAGCAATCACATCCTTATTCAGCAAAGCATGCTGTGCAACAAAACGCTTCAGGTATTTCTAAAGCTGCGCTAAAGAAAGGGAATGGAAACATCTCAAGGCATCCCTGAATACCAGTGGAATTCAATATGCCCTCCCTTGCTTTGAGTGTTAGTGTGGATAACTTTGTTATTTAAAATCAAGCAAATTTTTTTTTTTTTGCAAAGGGAATACATCTGAAGTCAAGATTCATTTAATCAGAACCTAGCTCTATAACCCTAATAGGGATCTTTGTATTTCATTTTGTGTTTTCAGAAACAAGATTAAATCAAAGGTATTGCTGAAAGAGATTCTATTTCTGGGACTTCAGAGTTCTGCTAAAATTAACATAAAAATAAAATCAATATATGAATTTCAGAGTGTGAAGTATTTGGCACCTGGAATCCTATCACCTTTATGCCAAACCAGATGTTTTTGACCAAAGGCTCAAATACTTGTCTCCCTTCCCAAATGCTTTCAGCTCAAAAGCTCAAGAATTATCCAGAAACTCTCCTCCAAGTGAGCATGTGTGGTCTAATCCAGAAACTCTCCTCTGTGTGGTCTAATCCAGTTCCACTGAACTTGCTGGATGTGTAAATGTAAACTTTCAAAGGCAGTGGAGCAAACTATGAAGAGAGCTCTAATGACTGCCTGCAGTATCACTTCGTTTTGACTAAGTGTCATCAAAGGAAAAACTTATTAAGCAGTCTGCTGTTTTTCCCCAACAATAATTTCCTTAGCCTTAAGCATTTCTCTGTTTCCCAGGGTCCAAAAAATGATGAAATGTAGAACAAATTATTATTTTATTCACAAATTAAACTTAATTTCTATGGTGCCAGTTTTGTTCCATTTCTTTCTGATTTCATCCTAGCCTCAAGTACCCGTGGCTGCTCTAATACAGGCACTGAGAGGCTCTGGCCCTTATGTTTCCTTTTGTATCCTTTCTTTGAATACTTCTGCTGATGAACATTCACCCACCTCCCTGAAATACATCATTGCTATAACTGAGTTCATGGCTGGGGTAGATTTGCAATCTGCCATTGTTAAAGAGAATTTTCATTAAATTTAACTGTTTGGGTTTCAGATGTGATTTCAGGAAATCTCATTTAAGGACAGCTCTTAAGAGAACAATCTGACCAGCAATGCTCCTCTTGTATCTGGTAAGAGTGATGCTGGCAGCCTCTGTCAAGGCTTCATTTAGCCCTTTTGGGGCAGAAATCTCACCCCACCTGTGTCTGTTCTCAGTGTACAGCTCAGTATGTGTCTGAGGAGACCTGGAATGAGAGCGGGCACCTGGTCAACGTAAGAAGAGCACGTTGAGCAGAGGTCAGGATGAGCTTCCTTCTGCCGTATTGCTGGTGGTTCTGTGTGACTCACACCGCCAACGGTTGCTGGAGATCCTGTGCGTAAGAGCAACAAATTGTGTCCTCTAACTCTTTTAAATGTGGACATGTGTGTTTTCCTCTTCTCTCTGGCTTTAGTAGACTTTTGTGAAGGGAAACTCCAAAACTATTTAGGAGTTGGAACCATACAGTGCAATGATGCTGGACCACAATATCAGGGTGGCTTAATCCTCTGAATGAGGGATGAAATGGATCATAAAAGTTTTAAAGCTTTTGTAATAAGATTATTCTGTTACCCAGGCAACATCTCTTCCACGTATTGGTGCCATGAAATAATTAACTGGCATAATCCCGAGCAGGTGAATTACTGCTGCATCAACCTTGACTGTCATAATAGTTTGTTAAATATTTTGAAACACAGCATCAGAGAAGTCATAAATAAAACAAAGAGAGGGCTAATGAATGGGACAGAGACCTCAGTCTAATTCTGCCACAAACTTGCCAATCTTTAAATCATGCCACCTTATCTAATGCTGACTGATGCAGTCCTATGCATTAGACAGTACCCAGGGAGAGTGAGTTTATCAGAATCTACATCCCTCTGTCCCATTTCCCACCCAGTACAAGATAAAGAAGCACTTTTTTTCTTCCACTTTTCTCTCGTCTGTTCAGTTTATGAGGTCTTGAGACAGGATTTGTCTGTTACTCTGCATTTGTACAGCGTCTCGTGTGCTCAGAACTCATGGAAGTTCTGAGTTAAATTGCAGCCTAAAGGCTCTACATGAAAATAGTAAGGCAAAAGAATAACAGCATACCCATCAATCTTTTAATATCCTGTACACTGACAATGTAAAAAATCTCCTGAGAAATACATCAGATAAACAGACACAGATCTGAAATATGGGTGTAATCACTCACAGACAGAAAGAGGGAACAAGAATGCTAATCCCAGATACCCACATCCAATGCCCATTTGATTGATTTGGACTTCAAAAATTAGTTTTTTTCCTAAGAAGGAAAAGGAAAATTTCCACTAACATAACCCTGAGCTTTTTTAGTGGTGACTAGTGTTAGAGTTCAGACACTGGCTCTTGTGCGCACATGGTAAGCATGGAAGTTTTCTGCCCGGGATGCCAGGCACTGTGCAGTAGATATCCATGCGCCTAAATGATCCAGTGAATGGGTAAAAGGAGAGAAGCTTGGAGTATTTCAGAGCCTTGGAAACATCCTAGCAATCTGAGAAAGCATTTAGTTACTATTTTATTAGGTATGTACATAAAGTAATATTTTTGTAGCTAATAAGCAATTACCAGCATCAGTGCATTTTACTCTGAGATACAGGGTAAGAGTCACAGTGAAGTGGGGATTTGAAATCTATGTGAAACAATGCAGTATACTTGAGACTGATAAATCAATCAGTGTTCCTGACAACCCGATGTTCCATGACATAAATGTTTAAGGAAGAAGAAATCTCTAAGAAGACATGCTTCATGAAAAAATCATGGAAAATGATGTAAAGACTGATTTTAAGAGCCATCTGCAACTCCATGACTACAGCTAATGAAAATGTGAACGTAGTAATTTATTGAATTTGATAAAGTGTATATTGAGCAATAAAAGTGTCCTCATTTATATTGCATATTAAATGGGTGGAAAAAGTTTTAATCCATGTTATTAATGTTTTGGGTTGTGCTTTTTTTCTAAAACTAAATTCAGAAATTCAAATGTCCAGAAACGATGGTAACCACGTATATCCCATAAAGTGTTATTAATTGCTGCATGTAATATATCCTGTGCACCAATATTTAGGTTGGATACAGCCCACAAATGATTCTTATGAGAGCATAAACCTTCAGTTATTTCATAATGTATAACATTTTCATTAAATGGTTTTCACATTCTTCAGAAAACTATATATTAGGACTTGTCTCATTCCAATGTCTGGTGAAGTTTGGCAGCAGATGTCAAACTATGGCCCTGCTTCAAGGGTTTAGATGGAAGACATCCATAAAAATCTTGATATGGTGCAGAATAACTGTGTATAATTCAATATGTGGCAGTGCAATCTGCATGTGGCAAGGAAACGACGAGCCTAGCATATCAACCACTTGAACCATGATGATTCCTTTACTGGTGTCTCTCCTCCACAAAATGGGATGTGAATTCTGTCATCTGGTCTGGTTTATGACTAAGCAATACTGTGGAGCTTTGAGCCTCTGAACCTCTTATAAGCTCAAGGGAAACTAAGGATGCTTAAAGCTTGGTAAGGTAATACAATATAAAGAATCAAATAAAAGGCTAAGATGGCCTGTGGAAGATAAAATCCCTGTTTAAACACAAACAGCATTAGCAAGCAGACAGTGATATTACTTAAAGTAAGGTTTTGTTCACCACATTTGATGGGCCTCCAGTCCTCCTGGCAGTTACTCAGCTGTCAGTTGATACTATGAGTGACCACTGCTATCACAGGTTATGGATGTATTCCCACCAGTTCCTCTGAGAGGTATCAGCGGCTTTAGGTTGTAGTTTCTGATAAGGCATTACATATTCAATCTCAGTAGCAGCTTTGTAATGGCTCATTTTTTTCTAATAAAATAGCTTCTAAGAGTGTTACACAATGTTTTGCTATGGGATCAGGGTTCTTTGGTGAACCTTACTGCTCTTTTTTTGAAAAGCATCCTGGAAAATGCTCTGATCTCTTTGATATACTGATACATACTAGGTGGAGGACCAAAGTCTTGCAGGTAAACAGAAGTGAAAAATAGAAGTTCCAGGAAAATTCTGGAAATATGATGCACAAAGCTTGCTTTCCTTCTTACTCGGCACAGTGATGACCTGTGACTCCTCTCTAACTGTGCCGTGATTTCTTTTTTCCTCTGGAGTAATTATAAATTGATCACAAGCAGAAAGAAAAGAAACAGTTTTTTGGAACACAAGGTGTAAGTGCATCAGAGTTCCTGGTCAACTTGATTTGGGATTTGTCACTTTTCCAGTTCAAATAAAACAAAGAAGGAAACCTAGGAACCAGTCTGTAAGAATCAGAAAACCATGCAGCAGTCTGGCAGAACAAAATTATAAACTACGCAATCCGTATATTAGTAGCAGAACAAAATACCTACATTTGTGACAGTCAGAGAGACACTAATTCTACACAGGTGCTGGAATTGAAATATTAAATAAACCTGTTTAAAAAATCAGCTTCTGAAGTTGGTTCACTGATGATGCTTTACAGGCCACTTCACAGGTTGTGGCTCTTGGGCACGCAGGGGAAGGACACTGCTGCGTCCTGGAGGAAGGAATAGCAAATGTCCTTTGAGGTTTGCTTAAAGGATGAAAGAAAACTCTGGAAAAGGGTCTGAAGGCAAACCGGTGTGGTGAACAGCACAGAAGCGTGTCCATGGGAAGCTGTGCCATTTGGATGGCCTCCACCTCATCAGAGGGGAACGTGTCTGTCCGTGGGGCAGACTGGCCAGAGCAGGTAGAAGGCAGCTCTGCAGAAACATCACACGTGTGAGAAGTGGAAAGAAGTGGAAGTCGATAGCCATTAGTTTAAATTAGAGTCCGGGAACCATGGGAAGGAGGGAAATATGTCATCAGTGGAGTGAAGGCGGGTCACAAGAGCTTTTTCTTCAATAAGGCTGACTCCTGCACTGGCTGTTTTTCACACTTTAAACTGCTTTCTCATGCGGCATTAAGCTACTGAAAGAAATCAAGTGATTCTTCGTACTTTTTCTATGGTGGTGTATTACTGTTCAGATTTCAGATTTTAAAGAGCTTATGTAAATGTTTCCCATAAGTACAGTAATTATTTGGTCTGACTTTGAAATAGTGCTGAAAAAGCAAGTTTTATGATCACTGATAAAGGTAATGTAGAGGTAAAAATCCTCACAAGACCCATCACATTTGACATATAAAGTGTCCCATTCTTATAAATGTCTGCAGGGTAGGAAATGGCTTGGCTGAAATGTATCTATTAATAGACAAATAGCATGTAGTCATATATATGAAAATCATCCTCTGAAGAGTCCATTTAAGAAAATACTAACATTGTAGTAGAGATCAGAGCCCTGCCTCACCAGCTATGAATAAAATGTATTCCTTCACAGTCCTGTTTGAGCTGTATATGCTGGTTTATATTCTGTGGCATCAGCAGTATTCATCTATTTTTCCCCTTCAGTGAAAGTAGGAGAGAAAGTTGTGTCTTTGCTTTATTGGTGATTTTCCAAAATGTTCACATCCTCTTCTTTAAAGACGGTTCTTTAAAATGTAAAATTGTTCTCCCAACATGCAGTGGATGTCAGAGAAATAATAATCGCTGTTGTTTTAGTTCATTCTCATATATGTAAGAGGCAGTCTGACTGGCTTCAGCCATGTGATAAATTGACTTCAAGGCCCTCCATACTGTGGCAACATTCCCATACTTGATTTTATTTACCTTTCCATTTCTGATTTTTCTCTCTTCAACACAGAAGAAAAACAAAGGCAGATTAAATTAAAAAAAAACAACAAACAAACAAACAAACAAAAAAAAAAAACCCAAAACAACCAAAAACCACAAAATACACGCACAAAAAAAAAAAAAAAAAAAAAAAACAAACAAAAAATCCCAGGCCTTCAGGGGTTGGCATGAAATTGTTTTTAGGAGTTTTATCAGTTAAAGACATCTCATGCCTCAGAAGTATGATCTCTGTTCAAGTGGGAATTATGATGAAATGCAGGACTAAGAAATCTCTGAAATCTATGACTTCTACAAGGATACAGAGTGTTCCACGCCTCATTAAGCTTACCTGAAATGACCCTGTCAGTGTTGAAAAAGTTCAGAAAAGATAAACTACTTGAGATTTTTTTTTTTTAACTTCACTCACTGTAGGGTTATAGAGCAGAGCTATAAGAAATGCATGTGGGAACTATAATTTACAGGGCAATTTATAGAGGAATGCACAAAAGTGTAGTGATTTTTTTCACACAAGTAATATTTGGAAGCATCTGACAACTGCTTTTTCAGGACAAACTTATGTGGAAATTATCTTTAAAAGCAACATTACATAAGGTAATTTAAGAAGTCAGATTTTTCCAGAGTGGAATGTGGCTGGGGGATTTAAAATCTATGGCATTAAGTGGGATTTTGTTACTCATTAAAATGTACCTCTATCTCTTTCTTGCAAAACATTTTCAGATTGTTGCCTTGAAACTCTGCCATAAAGGAGTTGCTATATTCCTGTAATGCAAATACTGGGGATGATTTCAGTTTTCCGTTGTTTCTCCTCTCGACAGTAGGACTCCCATGAGATCAGGAAGGAAAGAATATATTCAGTTTGAAGCCAGTTCTCTCAGACCATATTTACAATAATATACTTGATGACTGGCATTCTTAATGGGACATAAATTGTAATAGTAAGAAACTTTATTTCCAAATATTGTTATATGTAACTATTTCTTCTTTTTTTCCTATAAAACAATAAAACAAATTTCACTCTAAGCCAAATCTTCAATTCTGACAGTGCTGAGTGATAAAGTACTTCTTTCCATTAAAATTACAGCTGAACTTTTGCTTCTATATAGATAACTTCTGTATATATAATCTTAGAGAAAGTAGTCCTTGTCCTCCATGTTTGGGTTGGCACAAAGAAGGACCCCACTCTTGAGATCCCTACCACTGGAGCCTGCCCATCCAGCTTCCAGTTGGATTTCCTAAATTATGAAAGTGCTGACAGTAGGTTGAAGACAAAGCAAAACTGTTTATCTTCCTCTATGGACTAAGGGATGTCAACAATGTCAACAAATACACAGTTCACTTATGTCACCTTTTGTCTCACTTTGTGATGCATTTGTCTGCAAACTTTACCAGACCTGGCAAGTTTAGATAAAATATTTCGATAGTTCATCATGCTAAAACTCCCCATGTCCTTTATAATGTTTTTTTCATAGTATCTGCAATATAGAAAGCAAAAATATTCTTTTACTAGGGACATGACATGTATTCATCTTCCCTTGTGAAGGAAGTAATTGAAAATAACTACTGCCAAAATTAGTATAGTTTAAGGACTATCTGTTCCTTAATTCTTAATGGATATCATTTGATAAGTATACGTATTGATGACCTTGTGGCATCAGTATACTTGAGGGTTTCCGCATGGGAGAAATGACTTTTCCAAGACTGTTAGTGCTCTTGGTGGTTGTTGGAAGAAGAATATTTCTTGAACCCACTTTGGGAAAAGCCAGCGAGTTTCAAAGCTTGCTTGTCTGTACTAAACGCACAGTATCTGTTGTCATCAAAGCTCCTATCTTCAAAACTTTAATGTGCAACAGATACAAACAACAGGTGGCTGCTTGTGGTAGCAATGGAGAGAATTACACTTCTGCATGCTGCCTGTGATGCATATACTCATATCTCATATACTTTTAACAAGCAGAGACTCATATACTCATATCTCATATACTTTTAACAAGCAGAGACTACTTCAATCCCTTCTCCTCTTTGACAGTGTGTATAAAGCATGAAAGAAAGGAAGTTCAATGGATTTGAGAAGCACCAAACCGCAGAGCATACAAATGAAAAAAAAAAAAATCTGTGCATATTTTATCACACATTCTGTTATCTTTTATCAACAATCGAAAAAATATTTGATAAATGAAAATAAATGACATGCATATTGGAAAGCTTGTGCCTCCTACATACCGTGGGAAAATGATGAGTTCTCTCCAGTCCTGGGATGGTGTTTCTCCACATGATGTCGTTTGGGATTCATGGAGTGCCCTAACTCTTCAAAGTCAATGGCCTGCATTTCTCTCTGAATGTACTGCTGGCCAAACAAATGGCATCAACCCTGGTTTAAGCAAAGATCAGTTGTATGAATTTTTTGACAAAGTAAAAAGCAGATTATTGCAGTATCAGAATAAGGGTATGATTCCCTAGTCCGGAGAAATGCTCATGCTCTCTCTCTGCCAAGGAAGCTATCATTCTCATTTCAATAGGGAGCTAATTCCCTATAGCCTAACATTTCCCTTCGATCATCATTTCCTTACCAAAAGAGACTGATGTCGTGGTCCATAGTTAGAACTTTGCACTCGGAGCTCAACAAACCAAGCTCCACAACTCAAGGTCCTAAGAAGTTACTGAAGTATCAGACAAGAGACAGCAGGGAAATTCAAAAGATGAAGGACTACAAGAAGGCAATGAAGCAATGCTGATCAACATGACTAAGAGCTCAGCCGCTACCAAACCAGAGGAAACATGAGTCTGTGGTAAACATAACTTTTGCAGGCTAAGTCTTCAGCTACTCTTGAAAGGCTTCCTTCATTTTGTTTCCTATTCCCCTGAAAACTGTTTCTTCCAGCAATTTTGGAATTTCTGCTATGAGAAGAGAAGATCTGATATTCAGTTTTGATACAAATTAAACAGCCACTTTTTCACTGACAAGATCTAAAACTGTGAGCCCAAAGCACCTTTTCCCTGCTTATCAATTCTGTTCCATCTTCATCCTTGTATTTTCATGTTCCTTCTTTTTATCTTTCTTTGCTACATTTTGCACATACTGGGGAATACAGATGTTTTTCATATAGTGGATTATTGTAGATGAGTTTTCCATGATAAAACAGTTTTCTAGGTCCCTATTCTCCACAGAAGTCTAAATAAAATATCCCTGATTTGAAGAAAGAATGATCAATCTGAATCACATCCCAGACATGAAAGCTTCAGAGCAAAAAATATAAAAAAATAATTAAATATTTAGCGCGAGTTATACAATATTGAAACCAAAGGAGATTTGAAGTCAGAGTGGTGCTATTTACAAAGCATTCTTGATTTTGATTCCAAAAAATGTTTAACCTTTTAACAAATAATTTCTCAAATAAAACCACAAGTTCCTATATCTAACTTTCTAACTTTTTGCAGAATATACCTCTGAAATTTTAAAACGTACTGCTCAAAACTTCTGACTTGCATTTGGACAGGTTAAAACACATTTTACATTTAAGCTTCTTTTCTTGATAAATATGAGTATTCTGACTTTGTAGGGCTTTCTAATAATAAACCTTTTTTTAATATCAAATATAATACTGATAGTCCTTGCAGGGTCATTTGCAGCCTAGTGGGAGCCACAGTCCTCCTGTCCTAGCAATCAACCTCTCAATGCTTGCTTACCCACCAGTGGGTGCTGAGGTTTCTGCCTCAGAAAGCTCAGGTACAAAGACCATTCGCTCCATTATCTCTTCAGTAGAATGAGAATTGCCTTCTCTCTGCAAGAGGAAAGGCAGCCAAGGTGGGTTGCCTTCCATCTCCAGGAAAGGAGGAGAAACCTTGCAGAAAGAGAGAACGTACTACCACAAGTTAATCCTCCTCTTATTTGGCCTGAATATTAGAACCTTTCGTGCACGGTATGCACACAGTATTGTTGAGCACACAAAGTGTGCTATAGAAATTAGGCAGACATAAATCCATAAGGTTTTGTATTTGTCAAAATTGTTTTAAGTAAATTCCAGAATATTTTAAGTCCCCTGACTTTCCAGGGTGTAGAAATGCTGATTGGCATGTAAAAGTCAACAAATTGGATAGATGCAGATGATTTGCATGGCCAACAGTCATGATTTCTTGCACAATTTTAAGGAAGAAAGCCAGTTTTGAAACATAATCTTGTATTTTGCAGTCCTTTGTAAAGTAATTTAAACACAAGTAATCCCAAAGGCTTGGTTTTTACATGGTATCGACAAGCATGTCTAATCCATTGTGCTACAATTTACTAAGGGATAATTGCTCATTTACAGAGAAAAAAACCACAAAAAACCTTAGCCATTTTTCCCCCTCTAAATGATATCACGTTTCTTCAATTTTGGCTTTATTTTCCATGTTTTTAAAACTTGGAAGGACTAGTTATGCAACTCAAGAAATTATTTTTGCAACAGATGAGACTAATTATGCTGGCACTGTGAACATTTACACTTCTAGCCCTCGTCATATCCTTATTTATGCATTAAACGTTGGACAGTAATTTAACAATTATTTTAGCAAGATTAGAAATTACACAAGGATGGTGGCAGGGAGGAATAAGAAGACAACCAAATAGAAACCCGATTATTTCAGATATTACCATTGGGATCATATAATTAAGTGCATTCCTCATTTCATTACAAAGTTCAATGAAAAGAACAACTGCATTATTCTTAACCGTCAGCAACCTTTTTTTTCCAATTTTCCTGTTGATCTCCTCAGTCCTCAAAAGGGCTACCGGGCAAAATGAGTTCTTGCATCTTTGATTAGGTTGAAAGCAATCTGATTTGCAATTTTTCAATATCTGTTCTCTTCAGTTGAGTGAGTCACTGTCTGAGACACCTTAGTGTACAACAAGATTTAGTAATAGGCAACACTGTCAGATTGCAGATAGGTCACAAAATGCTAGTAAATATGTGGGAGGTGGAAAAGTGATGGCTTTGCTTGTAAGTAGCTCTGAAGCAGGAACAGAAAAACTGTGCTACCCCTACACTGTGTTTTCCAGTAAAGGAAGCCTTTACTGGTCAAAACTCAGCAGTACCCTAGATACCAACAAGTTTGCCTTTGGTTAATTGTGATTCCTTACACGATACAAAGTGGTAACCACGGTGGCAATTAGTCCTGTTATGTGTTTGCTGCTGACGTCCATCGGTGTTAGTGGCCTGGCAAGGCATTCACAGGAAGGGATCAACAACAGGCATCTGCTTTAAAAAGGAAAGGTTTATCTTCTTATAACTGAAATAAGAATACTTATATGTTATAGCGCGCTTGACGTTCCTCACCACACACCTTCTAAAGGAAAGAAGTATCATGATGCTTATTTTGCTGTAGGAAAAACTGTCTCACGGGAAGATGAAGAGGCTCATCCAGGTCATCCAACAAACTGAAGGCACAGCTAGGAAAAATGTGAGTCTCTTATGTCCCTGTCTGACGCCCTATCCGTGTTCCCTCAAATAAAAGGATTCACAAACAGCTGGAGCCTGTGTAGCAAAAATTCCTCATTAACTGATGCATTGTGGATTTCATATCAACTCTTCTTTGAAAAATCACTGTTTAGCTGTAAGTAACCCAGGCATTTCCCATAAAAGTACTTGTAACACTGAAACCACTTGCAGCTACTGGGATAACAAAGTGCATCTGTCAAAAGAAAATCCTCATTAATAAAGTATGAGAATTCTGGGTCTTTTACAAAGCCTTAATGTGACACAAAACCCCTTCTCACTGCTTGTGATAATTTTGCCTTTGAAAAGAATGAAGTTTTCTAATGTGAGCTCACATCAGTGGATTTACTGCAAGGATGAATTTGATCTGTCCTTTTCTCTCTTAATAGCAATGAAGAAAGCAGGTGCAATGAGAAGAAATAGTTGCAAAAGACACGTGAAAGCAAACACGCTGTTCTAGCTCTTCTGTTTTTTTGCACAGACCGTGGAAGTGGAGCCAATGCTGTGCAGACTGGGATGTGATCTCTCTTGCCATGCACATTTGGCCAATCACTCTCTCGGTGAAAGGGATGCTGCCTGGAACCAGCATTTGATTCATTTGCTCATGGCTTACCAAAATGCAGCCTACATGTTCATATTTATCATATTAAGTAACTTCAGCCTTGATATTCTGCTGAAAAAATATGACAGCAGCAAATTAATTGTTTCAGTGAAAAATTTTGCCTTTTCAACAAAGCTTCCAAATTTCCACAACAGCAACTGGTATGAAACTTGAGGCATTTACATTTTTAATTTTCCCTTGCCATAACTGGTTTTAATTAACAAAAATTACAGTGGCAGTGACTGGCACAGATAGATGCTGGAACTAATTACTAAGATGGCATGAGTTAAGATTTAAAATGCAGATTTAATTTTGGAAAAGAACAATATAAAAAAAAATCAACTCTGCAGCCTTTATAAAGATAACATTGCACCAGTGAGATGACCTATCTCTTCAACTCACAGAAAAGTGGATTTTGTCAGCATATTTTCATGCAATACTCTACCGTATTTACTGTAGCCTTTCCCAAAGGCAATTGCACATACATTTGCAATTCCTATCCATCTCTTTGATTAAACAATTGAACCCCCTTGTAGCTTTTCTATTTTTACATATTTTGATCCAACTGATCACTATAGGGATATGTTTTCAAAGCTGTCTACAAGCAGGCAAAGGCTTTTGGACTTTTGATTGTACCACCTGGAGTCCTCAAAGGCAATGACATCTTCTAATTAACAAATGTCTCTGAGCATATTAAAAACATATCCCCACAAGTTCATGGCTGAGAAAAAAAGACTTAGAAATTAACCTGACTTGGTTCTTGTTATGCTTTATTTCTCTCATGTTCTAATATAGTAAGTTTTTTTCCAAAAGTCAAAGAATAGGGAAAAAAAAGACCAGAAATGGGATGCAAAGTGGAAATGGAAAGAAAAAGAACAGAGAAAGGTTGAGAGAATGCGATTTCAGTCACATCTAGTAGTGATAAATCAACAGTTTCCAGAAAGCTAGGTTGAATATGTCTGTCCTTTACCCCTGCTATATTTTACTCATACAGTCAGCAAGTGGCTGACTATTTTTCTGTGTAATCAGTGTAAATCATTTGGGTATCATCAGTCCTGTTTTGTGGACTAGCCATCTGTTACTATTTCTTAATACCTTAGAATTAAAAAGGTTGGATATTAGAAGTCTCTTCTTTTTGTTGAGTTTAAATATATATTCTGCTTTTTTAAAGTGCAAGTAGCAGATTCCCCAAATTTCTTCTGTTTCCAGCCATGTTTAAGGTCCATGAGGGATAAGGGGATCTGCTTCATCACACTCTCAAGCCAGGAGACTTCTTAGCCCTAAGGCTAAAGACGGGATAAAGTCACAAGTCAGAATGATGGAGACTCCAGACTTTGTTTTGAACGCAAACTAAACCTCTCTCTTCTTAGCACCTCAGAAGAGAGTTTTCTTTAAAATGATGGAAAAGTAGCCAGGATAGCCTTCAGGGCATGAACTATTTTAGAAAGTCTCATTCTAATATTGCCCAAAGCACTAACAGTAAAGGCTCCCCTCTGGATTAAGGGGCATCTTTGATTAATTTTAACCAATATCTCCATTTCATTACACTGAAAAATATAACATTTAGATTAACACCTATCATTATCATAAGTTTCCCAAAAGTCAGAAGTTATGCCAGCAATTTCAAACTTCTGACAACTAACTTTATATTTGAGATATATGTAAAAGCACTAGGTTTAATAAAAAATTCTAGTCTAGCTGTAAAAGAAGGATGCAATCAGCATGAAGCATGACTTTATGTTCTTTTTGGCTTAGCATGATTTCACCTATTGACTGGGATGCATGAAAGATAATAACCAAAACGTCACCTACGCATTTCAGGTGGAATGTAATCAATGACCTAATGGTAGGTCTCTGGCAGTTCTCAAGTGTCTCTATGGACTTCAGGGACAGAGGAGCTCAGGCTCCTGATCCATAGTGCGGCCAATGTGCATTCATTCGTTGACCCATTCATATATATCCTGCTATTGCCTAATATTGGGATAGTATTTCCATAAGGAGCTTGTGAGAAGGAATTAATCAATGATACTGTGGGGATGACACGTGCATCTAAACTGATCAACAGTGTAAAGCTATAATTGATAGGATTAAGCAATCAAAGGGCGATCAATCTTTTAGATCATAGACAGGTTATATAGTAATGTATTGCAAATTCCAGAGGTTTTCTGAGTAGTTTGGTTCTCTGTCAGTTTGGACTAATAAAACCTACCATTTTTTAAGGAGAGTGAGGAAAATATATTACTTATTATAATACTATCTATTATGAAAAAAGTACAGAACATACTTATTCTTACTGTCAGTAAAAGAAATTGCCTTAATTCTACAGACCCTAAATGAAATTGTAGGAAGAAATGACTGTCTGCTCACGAAAACCATCAGGCAGAGGAAACAACCTGCAGCTCACTGTAACAGTACCCCGCAATCTCTTTATTAATATTAATTACTGTTGTAATAATAATGCATATAATAAGTCTTTTCAGCTAGAGAGAATTTGATGAACTGATGCTTACATAGTGTAAAATGATGCTCCTCTACTGAAATGAATGCTGAGTCATAGATGAAGTATAAATTAGATGATTATTGAGAAAGTGGGAAAAGAGAAACAATGGTGATGTTTTGGACAGACAGAAATTGCTCAGATTTGAGGGATGCTAAGTTTAAGACTCCAGCATGTGCAAAAAGTGAAAACCAATCTTTCTTAACCACAGCCCCCCATGAACTTGACTGATGCCTCACACAAATGAAGACGCTTGCTAAATCACATTAAATCATTGCCTTGGAGTGGGAAGGAGAGTGAAGGGTGCTGCCCCAGACCTGACGCCAGCATTAATGACAGTATATTTCCCCAGAAGTCACCCATCGCATTTTAACTTCAGAAAGTGACTGCAAATGCCTCACTCTGCCAGGCAAATTGCACTTTTGGGGTTGAGACAGTCTTTAAGTAGGAGTGTTTATAGCCTTCTCGGTTAGGGACCACTAGGCACTACTGGAGAGCTATAAGAAATAGAAGCTTAGGAAGCTCAGGATATCTTTAAAACCACATTTTTTTGCCTAGAAAGTAAATCCCTTTGAAGGACATTTGCTCAGTCAGACATCCTCTCTGCCTGCATCCTCTTCTCCTCTGCAGGCAGAGCTCATGGTGATAATGAGGACTACAGCCAACCCTCTAACTCTCTTTAGGCAAAAAACTGAATTTCCCACTGTTGTGAGATACAGCAGGAACTTGTACCATTCACCCCTTGACTGGAAGAGAAGTAAATTTTCCTTTTGCTTTCCAAGTATTCCCAAACTTCTTTATTTGCCTTAAAGAATCCCCTGTGAAATGGCAGTCTGTACACTCATGTTAGTCTTTGTCATTTCTTGAACACCTGCAACGAGGATAGACATCAACTGGATTATTTTTACATATACAGATATATATTTATATCTGTGTATGGTTACAGATTATATGTTCATGTAATATATATTCATTAAAATGTCATTCCTTACTGACTCTCTTAAGGTGTACAAGTCTGTTCACCAGTGCAAACTCTGCCATTATCTTCATTTATATTTTGCAAAATATTTTAACTTTCACCACAGAGCTGAAAAACAACATCTCTATCTGGCAAATTCAGTTGAAACATCCCGGTTTCCTTCCAAGAACCCAGTTCTCTCCTCAGACTGCTGAAGCTGTATTGCAGTGGGGAATAAATTATAGAAAGAGCTAAGAACAGCCAACAGCCAGCACCAAAACCTTGCAAGCCCCTTTTCTTACAGATGGAGATCTGAAACTCCTCCAAAACAATAAATAAAAACAGCATTCCCACTGCAAATTTTAATCATCTCAGAAAACTGATTTCAAGATTTTTGGAGATGTTTTGCACTGCATTTGCATTTGTTACTATTCCTGAGGAGTAGTTGCTCCCCAGTTGCAATCCACCAATAAAAATCCACTCGGAGACGTTGTTGGTAGAATACAGAATTTTGGTTAAGAAAACAAGTTGACTTAAATCAAAATACATTGCTATAGCTCATCGAGTTTGTTTTAATATGCTAATAGAAATTCAGCTGGCGCACAATGCTTTTTCGTTGTTGTGATTTTCAAACCAAATCAAGCATAAACTTCATAACAGCATATTTAGTTCCTAATCTGTGTAATTTGCTGAACTTAAAATTTGGGTGAAGAAACTGTACTGAGAACTGCTGCTTTTCATTTCCACAAAGGTCTGCTGTAAGACCTTCCTAATTTTGTACAGCTCAGGACTGTCAGCCCTGACACTGATTACAGCATGAACAAACCTTGCAAGGGAGGATGATCACGTCCCCACGGACCGCTGTGCTGCTGCAGCGTGCACCCAGGTGATTTTGTTCCTCTTTCTATCTTTTCCTCTGCTCCTTGCTACCAACTGAAAGAGCAGCCGATCGGGCTGATTTGCCTAGTTAAGTGCTCAAATCCACACCTGATTCCTGAATTCAAATGACCTCATTTTCCCACGCATTAAAAGATACTGTGTTTGCTTAGTGCCTTTGGAAAACAGACCATCCTGACACGGTGTGTATTTATAGGTCTTCAGTACACAAGTCTGAAAAATGTTGCCTGCCTTCCTTGGCTGAAAACTGGGTTAATTATGAGAAGCATCTGCCAATCTTGAAAGCACAATTCTGTAGTCCTGTCCATGTGGCGCACATGTCATTAAAGACATAAAATCCAACAATTTAAATTAGGAAGAATATTAGGGGAAAAGTTATTTAATTAAACCAAGGATTTCAAGAAAAATCTTCTCTTTTTCTTTCTGAGATGAGCTGCTGAAGGTCTTAGGACATTATTTGCAGGACACAGAGGGTAATTCAGGTGAGCTGGCTAAGATTCCCTCTCTGTGTCACTACCAGACCAGAGATTCCCAGCCAGTAGGTAGGATGAATGACAACCACCCTAGGCTGGATGCCCCTGCAGTTTGACTTCTGCCACTTCTGAGGATCAAAGCAATCAGAGGCCTCACTCTCCAGGTCCCACTCCTGCACTGAGGGCATGAAATGCCGAGAAGGCAATAGCACAGGAACAGCAACAGCCGACGGTTTCCCTTACTCAAGGTCTGTGCAAACAGGGAACATATGAAGAAGAGATGCTGCTGATAAATTAAAACTGTGAACAGTAATGCACACTCTACATAGGGGTGGGCATTTGAAGCCCCCATCTCTCTCTGTTTCCTCTCCTGCAAATTTATAGCACAGTTCAAGGGACAGCTCTCTAAACTGACAACTCCAAAACCCCAGCATTTTGTTTTATAAGGGATGAGCATCAATGTGCAAATATGTTTTTTAAGTTCTCTAGAAATGCTTCATAACCTTTCAGCAAAAGAACAGTTGTACATCCCCAAGCAGCATGGGCTTCTTTGTTAAATTGCTTGGTTGAAGTTCTGGAAAAAATCAATCTATTCCTTCTGAAAGATACTGCATTGACAATTTGGCCAATGACCTGGTGAGCTTCTCTGCTCTGTCCTGTCTCAGCTTTGTGCTGGAAGCAATGGTAGAGGTGGGAGAAGTCTTCTGTTTAATCTCAACAGACTGAAGACAGTACATACTCTGTGCATAGTGCTAGTTTTTTGCTAAACAATCACCAGTTTTAAATTCATTTTAAAAATGGTGACTCAGAATAATTTACATATAAAGAGTATAAATTTAAGATCTCCAATTTCATCCCATGATGTCCAGCAGGTCCTAAATGGTTTCCGGGAAACTTATTTTCTGAAAACATTTGCAAATGCTTTTGAAAGGTAGAATAACCTATTTGTAGGACATCATCCATAAACATGAATGCAAAATGAACTTCTTTGCAGAAGGGACAACATCAGGAAAAAGATTAACAGGGGAAAAATATCATTCAAAATATTGACTAAAACCCATTGGTGATGTACCGATATCTTGAATTTGTATCCACTGTAATTTCATCTCAGTCTGAATATTCAAGAGAAGTCCATTTTGAAAACCAAACAGCAGATTTAGATTTCTGAAACAATTCAGATTCAAACTGAGTTGCGACTTTTTCATGCTTAAGCATTTTTTTTTTATTATTCTACTAGCTAGGCAGGAATTCATGGGGTGGGCGGGAAGGCAGGGGTGGCAAGGGGAATTTACTACAGCTAGTATTTCTTTATACAGCCTGCCTCAGGGGACTTCATGGTGCCTGAAATGGTAGCAGACATGTAGAAGCCGCAGCTAATGCACAATATTTTCCAGGTACGGTGTAGCAGTGCCGTATTGTGCTATTAACATGTAGAGTAAATGTTAACCAGTTCATTGGGATTACCCTTTCTTTAAATAATGAAAGGAGCTCTTTAATAGCTACTGAAGCAGTCCCAAGGAGCGAATACAGACAGCTCTGCTTAATTAATTCTTATCTTTTCCACTATGAGTCTTAACCTCCCTATAATAAAATGTAATAAGATTAAACTATGCCTTAATTCTTTGCTACAACATATAGTATTGGTAGAAAGATGCTAAATCTTTATTTTGCAGAAGTGATACAGCTGCTATTGAAATAAATTGTAGTTCCAAGAGGTTACAAAGTGAAAAAAACAAAACAGAACTACTAGCATGATGATTTTGCTAGAGGGCTGTCATCATTTAGATGCTTATTCCTTTTCTAACCATTTCGTTTCCTCCTTACCAGTGACATGTGTTAAACACACACCTTCCTGAAATGTGGAAGGAGGTTGGGACAGGGTGGGGGGTGGAACTGCAACAGTAAATCATTTATGACAGAAAATTTCCTAGCTTCATGCTGTGGGCAAAATTAGAGTTAGTGGGAAACAAACATCCGTATGGGTAAAATTAAAACTATTTTCCACCACCAAAAAAACCATATGCTGTTGGAGCACTGACAGACCCTGGCAAAGCTTTGTTTCAAAGATGATTATTTTAGCAGGATTTTAATTGCGTCCGTTATCTGTGGGTGTGTGTAGCCTAACAAACCATATATGATAGCTGCATGAATGTTTCTTGAAAGTCTTCATTAACTGATGACATTAAGCTAATGATAAAATAATGGCCTGTGCAGGACTAATGTTTTTACTGTAATTTAATAACCCAAGAAGAGTATATTTTGGATCACTTTGTTATTTCCTTTAAATAATTTCTAAAACTCTTTGATTTTTGCTAGGCTATTTTCTTCTCCCAGAATGTCCAGTGAAAGCAAATACCATAGCATGTTGCCTTTCCAGTGTGCAGTACTGTGCTTTGATAAATAGCTGGTTGTGATGACATTTATGGTAGTAAACCTCATCCATTTTTCAAAAGCCTGAGGCTTGAAGGGGCCTTCCCGCACCAGTTACATGTTCACTTTACAAGCTGCAGTAGAACTGGACCCTGTGAGATGCTGAGTGCCAGAAATTTCCTGAGTGTTTAGAGACAGGCACCAAGGGGACACAAAGCTTTTACAGCATCCTGAGACCATGGGTAGGTATGGAAAAATCCTAGTGCACTCCAGAAACATGAGAAATTCATCCTGCCGTAATCTTTAGCTTTCCTCAGCCCTTCCAGAGACTGTATGTGCCCCACTGATGCTGAGCCTAAGTCTTTCCTCTGAAGTCCAGGAGAGCCAAGCAACCCAAGGGGCAGGGACTGAGACAGGGCAACTTCCCCAAATCTCCACCAAGTCTATAGCTGGGCAAGAAGTAACCAACCTCATCTTCAGTGTCTGCAAGTCTCTCAGCTACCAACCTCTTCATACTCTCTGCCAATGCTTCCTTTAAGCTTTTCTGATCTTCCTAATCCAACAGTCCTCCACCTATCTCTTCCATATCAAAATAGGCAAAACATTAGACAGACAGTGTCACTGTAACTCCCTCCCATCATTTTCTCATCCCGCTAGCTACCCACTTAGCAGAGCAGTCTGGCCCAGGCTGAATCTTTTCGCATACCCAAGTTTGACTTGCTGCAGGCTTGGCTTGTTTCAGGGCAGTTTTCTATAAAATACTTCATTTACAGACCTAGGTAAAGCTCCCTGCCTTGGATGCCCTGGCAGTGAGCTGTAGATAAGTTATTAGAGCTAGATAGAACAAAACAAGTAAAATATTTTCCATGATTCAAGGCATATGCAACAATGAATTATTCATATACCCTTCACAAGGGTCACAGGACACTGAACATAGCAAATAATTAAGAACACTTAAAAATAGTAGCTGCGTTTTTCTGGGTAGGCTGAGTACTTTGAATGCATTCACTGTTTGAAGAGAGTCCTTAATTACATGAACTAACTTATGTTTTAAAAAGTAACTGAGTAATCCAGATGTGAAAATTCTGGGATGGTTCAAGGAGGGAATGAACATAAATATAAACGGTTTAAGACAGTCAAAGTCATTCATGCAATATAAGCCAATTTTAGCTCTTACTCAGCTTTTATTGACTCAGTGTGTTCAGTGAGCCGAAGGATGCTCTCAGCTGCCACATGGCAAAGTTGTTAGAATCCACATTTCCAGTAAAGCAGAACAGGTTATTGCCATTGACTCCTGCGGGTAGTTTCTCTAATTATATGTCAGAGAAAGATGCAGTAATGACCTAGAATGTGGGAGCAGATATTTATTCTGCTTCCATATCCTGTACAAAAGCTAACTAAATTCAGCAGGAAGAATTTTCATTAAGTAATAGGCTCCGTATTTGGATTTTCATATGCTCATTATCTAAACGTACTGTTTGGAAAGATGATTTATTGCAGGTCAGCCTTTGCTTATTCTTATGTATTTGCAGCATGATTTGTTACTTCCCTACTTAAGTGAAACGTATGATCATGCAATGCTACAGATTTCTTACAGAAACATTCACTTTTCTTAGCAGAGCCTGAACATATCAGAGAAGGAAACTCATTCGAATGCTATGCTTCAAATCACAGGGGTGAATGAAGAACATGAATTATTTTACATTACGTCTCAAGAGAGTTATAAATAATGAATCCTCTAACGCAGGGTCACTGCTATCTCTGTTTTTCACTGTAGAATGATGGCAAAAAACAATTTTCTTCCTGTGTATTCTCCCTGACACCACCATCAGAAATTCAGCTTTTGCCTAAATAACAGCAATCATCCTTCCTTATATAGTTCTGCTTTTTTCATAGAGAAGATTGTTCTCCACAGTTTGGTGGTGACTGACTGGATCTTTGGTGCCTTTTCCTCAAGATTCCTTGTTAATCCCTAAAGGCATTCTCCAGTGTTCTTTCATCTTCTACCACCTCTTTGATCTTCAGGACTCTTTTCTTTATCTGTCTTGAAGCTTATAAGCCAAATTTTCAGAATTAAAGCTGAAACTGCAAAGGACAGCATGGAATAAAAGATGTGTATTGTTAGCTCTGACCATGCTGGAATATAGCATAAAATATCTCAACCAAACAAAAATACACTACAGAACAGGACAACAGAAAATAACCTAAGTAGCTGAAATAACACATTACTCCAAACACTGTGTTTTTTCTGCTGTGAGCTGCACTACACGTGAGCCCTCGCTGCCTGGATATTTTTTGTAGATAGCCCCTCTTTAATGGTATCCAGCTATGATGGGAAACTGTGTCCTTAAATGTCTTTCAGGAAAAATGGATCTTAAAGATTAATATCCATATAGTAAATAAAAGTTTCTAAGAACTTTGCTTGCTGAGGAGTTTTTTAAGTTAGTTGCAGTTTTCCATATGATTCAAAGTCTGCCCTGGGAGCTGGCGACATTGACGCTGGAAATGTAAATGCTGTTGGAAGTGCGATCCAGTTAATGGAAAGTTCTGTACTCCTTGTTATGGATCAGGAGACAATCAATTGCTGCTCATCAATGGTCTTTCGCTGTTCAGTTCTACAGATGACAAATAAAGTCAAGAGAAGAGGTGTGGAGGAAATAAGTACCACAAGTAAGACAGACTGAAGAGTTGCAGAAAGACTTGGAGAAGGAGGAGAACCCCCTGGAGCAACAGCAGCTACAGGAGAAGAGTTGGAGGGCTGGTAAAGTGCAGAAGACTTACACATCTGTGAGGCGTAGAGGCAGTATTGGTTTTCCTTTTCCAGCCCAGAAAAAGCCAGAACACAGATCTGTTCATTTACTGTTGTGAGGACTCAGGGCATAGGCTATACCCAAGCTCTCCAAATTGCTAATAACGTTTCTGATTATCCATCCTGAAGCCATTTAAAAAGCCTGATTTTCAGAGGATGAATTTTCTGCATCTTCAGGCCCTCTAATGTCTCTCCGTGTGCAAAAAGCTGAGGCATCCAAACCAGCTGATACACTCTTGGTCAGTTGTCTTTCCTGTTGCTTGCAACAGAAGGGCAAAGAACTGTAAATAGGTGACAGGAGAAATGGCAGGAATTCCAGCAGCTGGGGAGAACAGAGACCTTATTAGAGCCCCACAGAGATAAGGGAGGTGGGGCTCTGCCCTTATCTCTGTCCCCGAGAGGCAAGGAGGCAGTTGGACCAAGACGCATCTAAACCAGCCAAGCAAGCTGGTCTCAGAGAAGGGAGGGAACTGGGGATATTAGGAAGCAGGGAGAGGTATTTGGACAAGAGGGAAGAAGGTAGAAGCTTTTCTGCAGTATGATCTGAAAAGGACAGTGAATAGCTTGAAGAAAAATTGAGACAGCTTTTGGAAAAGAGGAAGCTAGTGAGCTTAGTTCACTATTTTAGTGGAAAATCCCTATGCATATCTGTATGCTTTGTTAGTCTATCGTCTCACTTCTTTCAGAAACACCAGGCTGGACGTCCTTTTTCCTTCCGCTGGGCAGAAGGAAAGTCATGCACAGAGGGAAACCCACTGCAGAACAGTGCGGCGAAGCTGAACCTGGTGCCTGCGTGACCGCCTGGGCGCCTCTTGGTGCGTGCCCTTCGCTCCCCAGTTTTTTGAATGTTTCCAAACTGGCTGCCTTTTTATACAGTCTGAAAACCTATATTTATAGCTACTCACAGAGAAGTTGGCTACTTCCTAGACTCATAATAAATTGCCTTAGTTAATAACTTTTTTCACAAGAGTTATAGCCTCCAATTTATAATAGAGTCATAAAAGCATAACTTGAACTCTGTTGCTTTCACTGTAAAGCAGAGAGATCTGGAAAGATTTAATAATTTATAAGACTTTTTGGACTGTAATAAACAAGATTTTTTTTAATCAACTTTTTATGCTTGGTAGATTAAAAGAATATATTCTTTTATACATATATACACACTTTTTATTCATATATGTATGAATGGACATATATGTATGCATGAACTGCAAAACAGTAATATAAAAACATTAAAAAGAATTATAAACTAGACAAAGACAGTGAAAAATGTACTTATAGGTTAAGGGATTCTGATAAGCATATTATTAGATTTCGTAATATGATGAGCATCCTAAAATGAGATGTTACAGCAAAATCAATGCTCACTGCTCAGTATGCAAGTGTTTAATATGGAGAAGTAAAACTTGTGAATATCCTAACCAGTTCTCAGCAATATCCCTGTGACTATAATAAATTACACAAAGTCAATCATGCAGGAAATTACTCAGAGATTGTTATGGATCTCAGTTCTCCAGAATGTCTCTTGTATTAACAAGTGACTATACAGAGGTATCACTAATAAAAGGCACTGGACTGTGAGTTTTGGAAGTAAGAGTTTGCTAGCCATAAGACAAGTACAAAACAGCGACTAATAATGAAACCCATCCCATTTTTCCTCTGATACACCTCAGCTGTCACGTAGAGGGACTACATAAAATGAGCAAGTAATGGTGCTTCCAGTCCTGGGTTCTCTGTGGCGATTGCTCCAGAGTGCTGCTGAATTATTTTACCTGTGTCTGTGCATGTGTATAATAATGAAGGGTTGGAAGGTGAGCACATGCTCATCGGTGGCATTTCCTAGTTCATAACCAGATGTGATGCTCCGCAAACAAGCAGGAATCTCTCTGGAAGCTCACTGTCCCCTTGCACAGCATCTTGCTCTGGACTAGATACTTCCATGGCCACCCCCAGTTTCTCTTTAGAGCTTGGAGGCCAAGGGTGGCCTGCAGTGCGGTGGCCTTTCTGGCTTGAGGACCAGAGACATGGTCTTCATGAGACATCTTTGGGAAATTCTGCAGGAGAATCAAGATCAAGCAACTGCAGGTCATGCAATGGACAAACCTACGTGTGACCTGAATGGATCTGCACGACTTCAATTTTACAGTAGGACAAAACCTGCAGGGATAAAGCCATGATACTGGGCCAGAACTATTTTCATGGAAGGAGTCATACTAACTTCTGGCAGCCTATGGTAACCTGGGAGGATTATCTACCACCTTCACTTCTACTCATTTATTTTTGCACGTAGTTTTAGTTCAAATTTAAAAACTCCCCTGATGTAAGTTACAGCCACAGCTAGTTAAAGAAAAGGAGAAAAAGAAAACATCCATGATGGTATTGGGATTTCTTAACATTACTCCCAGACCTGTCTGTTTGGACAAAATTTGAAATTTAAAAGTAAAATGTTCAGAATATTCAAAAAATATTTTCATGTTACAAGCAGACAGGGACATTTTCTGTTACCTAAGAACCTTCCCTGCAGCCTTCCTAGCTCAGACTTTTTCTCAAAGACGTGCTTTATTTGCTGTCATTTTTACAGGGCTAGAACCAGCACAGTTCTCTATGTATCAACACTGACCTCTTTTTCTCTCAGTCCAATTATTCAAATCATTAACAGTTAGTACTTAATGAAATTTCTTGCTTCCAACCACATTAGAAGTCAATATCATTTGTCAGCCAGGTCAACATTCAGTGCATTTTCTAATTAACAAAACTCATGCCCATAATATCTTAGGTGGAATTCTGCTTAACAGAAATATTGAACATATATTCACTGCAGAGGTAAACACTGACCAACACATTGCTTTTCCCCCAGAGAGGGAAGAAACTCTGACACTTCCAACATAATCAAACTTTGAAGACATCCACATAAAAAACGTTTGCATTCAGGATTGCTACAGGCAGCAAGGACTGCACAAATGACACCTGAGAAGTGGCAGAAATTGAATATTGAATTACATAGCAGAAAAGGAGAAAACACGTACATTTCCACCACTCCTCAGTCTAACGTAATATCTATTAGCGTGATGCTTAACTGAGGCAATTAACCTTGTCCTTGCAGCTATACCTTTTCACAAAAACACTTTCATGTCTGCTGGGTTGTGGATGTCATAACACTATACTCATGAGTGGGCTTAAAAGTGCTCATAAAGCACGGGGTGCTCTGCGGTTCATCTGCTTCCCCACTGCAGAGCTGATGTTTTTTATACAGCTTTGACAGCACTGGCAAACTAGCGGTAGGTATAGTTGTGCCCAGTATCTAAAAGCCTACTAAGTTGCTGATGTATGAGCACTTGAGAGCTCATACTATATGTGAGAACAGCCGTCGGCCATGCCTGGAGTCAGCCTTGCTGGCTGTACAGACAGCAAAGCTAGCCTTGTGGCTGCCCTCCTCAAGCAATGTAAGCATACGGTGTTGGACTTTCAAGTCTCAGTTGAGAGTTCAGCAGTTAGTGTTTTAAATGAGGCTGATTTTCTGAATCTGGCTTGCAGAGTAAGCCCCACTAAGAATCAAACACCCAAAAGTATTAGACTTTCATCCCCAAAAGATACCAGCTGAGGACCCAGCTCAAGTGAGTCTCATCTGATGCCTACTGAACACTTCCATTGACTGTAGAGTGCTTTAGGTCAGCTTGTAAATATATATAAAAGAGCTGAGAAATCCTTATTTAGTAAACAGGAAAAAAATTAAAAATATGTTTCTGCATCCAGAAATCAGTACCCATGCAATAGAACACTGGCTACAAGCATCCTTACTCCATCTGTCTCAAGCCAGATCCAAACACCGTGATTGTTACAATATTTTAACATGCTACAGCTCTCTTACATACAACATTTATTATAAATACCACCAGCTATTCATAAATGATATATTTTTGTCATTTCCTCTAGGGCAATTTGCTTAAAACAATGTATTCTTTCAACCTTAAAACATTGTCTTGCTCTGCAGGCTGATGGATTACTTCGTAATTTCAGACACACGTGACCTTTAGTACTATAGTTTCCTTTAATCGCTGTTACTGTTATTATTTATGCAGCTCCCAATAGCACACAAGACATTTGTTAATATTCTGTGCTTTGAAGTGCTGAATGTAAAACAGGTTACCCATAGGAATTTGTTATTTAAGCTTCCTATTTCATCATATCATTATGATATCTAGTATTTTTATAACACGATTCCCTGAATTACAGATTCATGGGGGATTATGTGGCTGTAAAGTAGTTGCCAGATAGAATGGCTTTTTCAGGTAATAACTCTTAAAACTCCAGAACTACTGTGATGAGAACTTAAAGGTACCAACCCATGCACAGCATCAATGCCCTGTCTGAGTTGTCATTTCGGTCAGGGCTGCAAAGGTGTGGCCGATTCCCGATGGCCAGCCAACCTTCCTGGCAGCAGGGTTCAGAGACCAAAGAGGCCCAGTGGGGAGATTTTTTGTAGTTTGCTGTGGAAGGGCAAGCAGATGGCCCCACCAGACCCAATATGTCAGATTATTTTTTCAAAGGTACAGCCCAAAGTACAAATACTGATTTACAGAAGTGTCAAAATCATACTCTCTTTCAAACTGGCAACCCGTCACAAGTGGGGTCCCCCAGGGATAAATATTGGGCCCGATGCTATTCAATATCTTCATAGGTGATATGGATGGTGGGATCAAGTGTACACTGATGAAGTTTGCTGATGACACCAAGTTGAGTGGGGGAGAAGATGCCCTGGAAGGGAGAGCCACCCTGCAGGAAGATCTGGATAGGCTGGAAGAGTGGGCTAACAAGAACCTTATGAAGTTTAACAAGGACAAGTGTAAGGTCTTGTACCTGGGAAAAAATAATCCAGGAGTGCAGCTCAGACTGGGATCCACCTGGCTGGAGAGCAGCTCCGTGGAGAGGGACCTGGGGGTGCTGGTGGACAGGAAGCTCAACATGAGTGAACAGTGTGCTGCTGCGGCCAAGAAAGCCAATAGGATGCTGGGTTGCATCAAAAAGGGCATCACCAGCAGAGATAAAGAAGCCATTATCCCTCTCTACTCGGCACTTGTCAGGCCACACTTGGAATACTGTGTACAGTCCTGGTCCCCGCTATACAAAAAAGATGCGACCAGGCTGGAGGAGGTCCAGAGGAGGGCCACCAAGATGATCAAGGGTCTGGGAAGCCTGCCGTCTGAGGATAGGCTGAGAGAGCTGGGTTTGTTCAGCCTTAAGAAAAGGAGGCCAAGAGGTGATCTCATCACCATGTACCAGTACTTAAAGGGGAGCTATAAAGAAGACGGAGACTCCCTTTTTACAAGGAGTCACATGGTGAAGACAAGGGGTAACGGGTACAAGTTACTGCCAGGGAGATTCCGATTGGACACAAGAGGTAAATTTTTCACCATGAGAACAGTCAATCGTTGGAATAATCTCCCCAGGGAAGTGGTTGACTCTGCTATGCTGAACACGTTTAAGACTCAGCTGGACATGGTGCTGGGCCATCTCATCTAGATTGTGCTAGAAAGGTTGGACCAGATGATCCTTGATGTCCCTTCCAACCTGGTATTCTATGATTCTATGATACTTTCAGGCTCCTCTTTTTTTGTCTTCTTTGGATCAAAATATTTCTTGCATTCCAACTTTAGTTAATTACTTCACTGGAGAGTCTTTAATAACAGAATGTCTGCAATCATTTAAATGAAGTTTGAGCCGTTTCCTGAGCCAAATACTACTTCTTACCCACATCAGATACAGTAAGTACACAGGACAGATTGCATGAGCCTTCAAGCTTACTAGGAGGGAAATGTTTGAGGTCTCTTGGGGCAGCACCACACTCTTTCATGCAACCTGGACAGGCCAGATGAAGAACAGGCATGAAGCCTTGTCCCTAATTGATATCCTGAGCTGACTTCTTAAGACAGTATGGAGACTTCAAACCCAACCTATAAGTCTTGTCAGCCACTATTTTGTACAGAAAAATGTGTTGCTCAGGAAATAGCTTCCCCTGGACACTGCTCTTTACATGACTGGCCACACAGCCCAAGAAGCTCTGTGAGACATTGGTCATGTTCAAATTCAGATCAGACCAAACTAGGAAGCCTGAAGAACACCATTTACTTGTAAGCTCAATATCTGATTCAGGTCAGGTGCTTTCTTTTTGCACAGAGTCTGTAGTTTCATTAGCAAGTAGTATCATGAAGTGGGAGACAATCACCAGAGCAGAACGTTTGGTCTGAAGATCTGATGTACTCACTCTACACTTCACTATGTGTTTTGAACTGGTCTGGTCCAGTGGCCTGGACACCCATTAGTGGTAGGAAAGCATCTTCTGATTTAGTTTCTTCAAAAAGGATTCAACTTGAACTCCAAGACCACTCCACAACACAAACTTAAAAGTGGTGAGGAAGGATAAGTCTGAGTCGCTCCAAAAGCTCACTCCTGACCTGAACTGAAATGATAATGTTGACCTGCCTATAGAAAAAATGAGCAGCAACTATAGAAAGTTTGCCTTTTGCTCGTAGAGATTCTTCCACTGTTACTAATTTTCTGGACTATTTACTCTACATCAAACTCTCTGAAACGGGAAATGTTGATGCATTACAATCTGAGTGAGGGAGAATTGGTTTAACAAAAGGTCAGCCTCAAAGGGTAACTGCCAGCTTTCAGTGAGTGATACTATTAGTGGCCTTTTTCATAGCGGCTGAATGGCATGAGCGGTGCTGCAGATTTGTAATTTTAACAGGACAATCTAACTCCAGCTGTAGTGATTTTTTTTTTCTTTTTAAATCTCTTACTTTCTTCCCCCACCCCCCGTACATTCATTTTCTCCCTGACCTTGGAGAAATCAGCACTGACTCTATCTTTATTTTCTCTCCTTTTAAGAAAGTGGTAATAATACTTATCTAACTACAGCCTTAGCTTTCTGCTGAAAGCCTTGACAAGCAGATATCATAGGGATATGAATATTGAAGAAGAATCACAAGGTAATAAATATAAAAGCTACACTTCCACCATTGACGCAGAAGAGTAAGTACCAAAAGTGCTGAAATGCTTGCTATATAGCAAAGAAGAAATTGCTGTTCAGAAGAGCTTCATAGAGCTGATTAGGATGGAGGACTTTCAGATCCCAGTACATTTCATTGACAGAACCAGACAATTTTAAAGTTCCTGCAAGTTAAATCCCTAAATGTTGTCTTTGAAGATGTTTTCAGTAATTTTCACTGAAGTAGTGTAAAAAAAAAAAAAAAGTACAGTAGAGCATCTTCATGTTTACCTGATTGTAAATGGACTTTTATACAAAAAATATTCTCAGTCCTCGTTTCAGCCCCATGACATTCAGTATGACATGGAACCTCCTAGTGGGAAATACAACTCCGCATTGTTCAGCTCTGACTAAAATCAAGAATCTTGTACTCCAACTACGTAGTGATGAGAACTGCCATATTTGCTCTCCTTGACAAATATCCTGGTCCTCTACAGTGCACAACAAACCAACAGAGACTGCCTGTCTACCAGCCAACAAGAATCCTTCTTTCTTTTCTGATAGTTAAAGTCAAAAGTGTGGGTGTTGCCCTTCCCATGTGAAAAAAGTTGGAGCTGTTTCTGTTACAGCACTCCCCCAGTCTCAAACCTTTCAGAAAGGGGGGTACTTTCCATATGGGTGGTTGTTCAGTAGGGAGCAGCATAGCCAATTTGCCATCATTTTTCCTTTGATCGTGAAAACATTCCTGAGGAACACACTTGAAATAGGTTTTGGTTTTTTTTTTTTGGTCACAAGAAATCCTCACAGAAAACACAACCTGATGATGCTTGTGATAGTGTGGCTTAATTTGAACTTCCAGTGCAGAAGGTGTCAAGATGCTTGAGGATAAAGATTGTCATGCAGATAGCCATAAGCTTAGGATCTCATCAGCCTCTTTAAGATCTGGGTTTGAGATCTGGGTTCACCTGTGGGCTAAGCAGGGAATATCTGCGGCAGCTTGTCAAACACCACAATCTGACCACATCGGTAAAGACACAACCATGCCACATTTCAAATAACACAGTGAAGGACAGGCTGACTGATGCCCAAATTACATACATTAAAGAGAAAGAACAAAGTGGAATGGCTTTTCGCATCACATAGGAATATCTGCACAAGGTAACTGAGGAAAATTGATCACCATAGATGTCTCACAGCCTAAGGTGACATTTATAAAGCAGGAAGAGCACTCTAAAAGAATCTGATCATGGCAGTTTCAGAGAAAAACAAACAAATAAACAAAACAAAACCCCAAACAAACAACAAAAAACCCTTACCACACACCACAAAATTGCTTAGTTTGATATGAGCCCTGGCTTCTACTAGAAGCCATGTATTCACATTACTGACTCGTGCCATATCACATGGAACCAATCCTGAGATGCTCCATCTTGGAAACTTGCTCAGAGACACTTTGTCATTGTTTTCAGTAAAGCCAAGATCAGAACTTTGGTCAGATTTTGAAAATCAAAATAATCACGTCATCACTTCTTCGAGATCAGACCAAAACTGTTTCTTTGATTTTAGGATATCGAGTCTGCATCTGGATCCTTAAGCTCGCTTTGCTACATATCAGACCACCCTTATTCATCAGCCCTATTTTACAGCAGCCAGGAGAAACCTGGATCTAGCTCTAAGAAAGATACACTGTTCTTTTTACAATTGAGACTAACATATTGAATGCAAAAGATTTCTTCTCCCACACTCTGTACCTGCAACATTATGCTTCAGGCTGTTGGCTAACCAGTCCTTACTGGTTTACAAAAGACAACTGTCATTTGTCCACATTTACTACAGTTTGTTTTTCCCCTTTTTCCCCTCCTTCCAGGGTAATTTAGAGTCTCAACAGCCGTAATCTCATGAATGGCCTTAACTAGGTGCCACTCAAGTTCCTCTCCATGGTTGGCTTTGAGGCAGAGAGAGACAGAGATGAAGCGTGCTTTAGATTATAAGGATACCAAAGTATCCTGTAGCTAGAAAATAGTTATCTTCCTTGTTAATCATAGCACCGGACAAATATAAGGACAGAGACTAGAAAAAGGAGGTGGAATTCAAAATAATTTTTAGATTATTGAATGTGGTTTCCATCTAAGATGACCACGATGCATAATGAAAGAACATGGGAGTTACCTGACTGCAGTGAAAGGAGATAAATTAGATGTAGACAAAACAAAATTAATCACATGGCGGGGGGGCAGGGGGAGAAGAAAAGGACAGAAGGGAGATGCTAGAGTTAGGGGGTGAGGAAAATATAAGTTACATGGACAAAAGCGTGCTTAGTAGAGTGCAGAGAGGAAAAGGGAGGGGATCTAGACTGGAAGCCTAAAAATGACCATTAAAAAAAAAAAAATCTCATTAAAGAAGGAAGAGGAAATACTTGAAAGGAAAAATAGCTGCTAAAAGGAGATGAAAATCACAAGAGAAATCATATGTACTTGAAAGATTGCGAAAAGAGATGATGAAATACAGAATGTACAAAAATAGCCTGAGGGGGAAATTAGACTGAAAAAGAGAATTGGAAAGTAAAACAACAGAAAGTGTTCAAGCAGAGAAAAAAAGATCAAAAACATGGACAAGGAGAACAGAGTGTGTTGTACTATATTTTATGAAGGGATGGAGCATACTTACCACTTTCAAGGTTTACCACTTTCTCAGTCTGAAAAGATTAAACTAAACTCGATATAAGCAGTTTCCTGGAGCCTGATCATGGACTCCTGTTCTACAAGGAAGTAATTCCTCCTATTTATTTTTCTATTTCCAGATGTTGCCCCTTTCCATTACCTTAAAACCAGCCCACTGAATCCCAAAGCAGCTGACTTCCCGACACCAGCTCCTATTCACAGCATCTGTCTTCGTGGAAAACAGCAAAGATAAAATATTGCCCAGATAGTGTTGTTAGCAAAGCATCCATTTCTTGCCTGACTCCCAGCACCACTTGCTGCAAATCTCACTTCACTGCCTTCTCAATTAGGTTTTTGCCCTTTAAGGATTAAAGTGTATGCGTGATTTTATTTTCAAATTAATGTGTGGAGTTACTGTAATTAAGGAATAAATAAAATTAAAAAAAAAAAAACAACCAAAGAGTTTCAGCCTTCACTGGTGCTAGTAAGAACCAGGTGTAGCTGCAGTGGTGTTATTCCAATATCAGATGGTAACTGAAAGCAAGTCACATGCAATTTGTTCTTGACTACCAGACGCAGTGCCAAGGACATATGAAAATAATTTGCTTTAAGGTTTAAAAAGGTACTTTATTTGCTTTTAAAGGAATATCTTTGCTTATTTCAAATATTCTTTTTCACTATTTACTTCAAGAAAATAAAACCAGCAGTCTGTTCTTTCACAGAGCTGCACAATGTGCAGGGATATTAAACCTGGGGTGATCGAATAGCAGGAGAGTGATAGAAGTACCAAGACAAGAAAAAAGCTGCGTTTTAATTACCAGTCATTGGTGATTATCAGTTTAACAATTGTATTTCCTGAAACAGAGATTATTTTCAGCATATCTTGAATGTAAACATGCTGAAGTCTGATGGAGGCCAAAATTGACACAAGCAGGTATAGGAGTGCTCTGCTGAGGGATTTTATAATCTGGTGTACATAGATTCAGAACTGTAAATACAATTATTTCATAACTCCTTTACTTGTTAAAATTGATAGCAAAAGGATGCATGAGTTGCTTTATAGCTGCAACACGCAGTGGATCCAGTAAGTGATATAAACCAGAGCCATATTTTGTGTTCAGGCTTGCATAACATCCCATATCAAAGAAGTTGTTTGGCATCTTCACAGTCCTCAGACACACGCACACACCTCTGCAAGGAGATATTTTGGACTACTAGATAAATGGAATCGTTAGCAACACACACAAAAATAACCCACAGATGGTTGTAGGCTCGTGATGAATAGGGTTTCTGGTTTTTTGTTTGTTTCTTTTTTTCTTAGTTTAAATCCATCAAAGCCAATAAACTGATGAATGTGTCTAAAGCATTGTTCATAGGAAATATGATTTACTTGATTCTTTATCAGGAAAAAAATAAATAAAAGAAGGGCAGTCATAGTAGGGTTTAGTGGCAGAGTTAAAGCTTTTAGTCTCTCCTGAATCTCCTGCAGGCATCCATTTTTTTTTAAAGCATCTTTTAAGCTGTGTGATTAGGACTTTGGTTTATTTATTCTCTGGGTATCACAGATTTTCCTGTGATGGCTCGTTTACTCTAGGAGAATTATCTTCTGGGCTTCAGAGATTCCAACCCAGTGTCCACAGCTCATGGTGGAGGACACGGGAAGGAGTTCAATGGTAAAATGGTTTTAGCAGTGCATGGTTCTGTAATCTTAACTACTTCTACAATTTAAAATGGATAAGAAGCAACATTTCCTCTGTACTATAACCCCACTCTTCCAGGGAGGCAGAATGGATTAGTAAATATCCCCTCCCTGACTTTCGGGCATCAGTGCCCCATGGAAACATTGGAGATGGGAGCACAGGGGTTGCCTTTGCTTCACTCTGAGGTAGCCCCACGAGAAGGATGCCATCACAGACGTTTTTCAAAGTTCATGTAAAACTACTTTCTCTGATTTAGCTATCAGTGTCTTACTAGCCTGCGCACTTCATTGCCCTCTGCTGCTTCAAACAGCCACAGTTCCCCAATTTTGATGCAACACAGCAAAGTTTAATCATATCCCATCCCTGCTGTTCCCCAGTTATTTGGCTCTGGAAAACTATAAACTCACTCTAAGTGACTTTGATATTTTAATTGCATTTAGAATATTTCCCTTCCAATGCGCTCTGACTGTGGCAGAGAAGCCATTCCCATGGCTAATTAATGCATTTACATGCCCCTTGTCATTATGCAGTAAAATATGCTTTTCAGAAAAAGGCACGTTCACGGTGGATTACTGGGAATCACCGATAAAGAGCTTTTCCCTTTTTGAACAGCATTGAACAAGCCAAATTCAACATTTCGTACACAGCACTCATAACCACCTTTGAGATTTTCTGAATATTGTTTGATTGCTCCTCATCAGAGTGTGTATTTCTATGGTTCATTTTCTCCGAGATATAGCTTTTGTTAATGATGATGGGCTTTCACTTTAAACAAAGTGAGAGTTTCCATTCTTGGGTACCAATGAAATTCATTACAAGCTGCCTGTCACAGAAAGCAAATGCTGAGGCTGTGCATGGATGAAATCCAACAGCACACACCTATCTACAACAAAAAGAAAAATGCTCGAGACAAAAAGCCCCGTGTCATTGTCTCAGTCTGTGTTTGTTTGAATAACCATTCACATAGCGCTGCCTGAGGCTCTCGTGCCATCATTTTGTAACCCTCTGACAAGGACCATTTGGATTTTTAATGTCTTCCCTATGGAAAGTAATTAAGGCGGATGAAAAACTTTGTGCTGCAATGGTTTGGGGCTTTTCTTTTGCTACTAATTATTTTGATTGAAGAGGAAACCTTTGTTGCAGCTCTTGGTACAGTCAGGTGTTTTATAGCTTCTCCTCTATAGCTGTTCTGAACATTCATATTCGCTGGACTAAGTCCCACAGCTGACAATTGCCATTATACTGCAGGAGAAGCACTTTAGCAGCGAAGGAAAGCTGCCCTGACATTCCCTTCTTTTTGTCTTGCCTGCCTATATCTCCTACCACAGCTCGTGGCTATCTTAGGCAATATTATTGGACAAGCTAATATAAGGAACTTTTTGGCCAGTTGGAGAGGTCAAAAAACGGAACAGAAAATGTTTTCTTTTTTTAAATACTTCATTGCACTTTCCAGTCACCTGGTTGTCCTTAATATATTGATATCTGAATATTAAATTTTCTAATCAGGGCCTTTCTGTACAGCTATCAGGCTGTTGTTTCCATCCAGCAGCCAATTAAAATTCGGTATTTCATCTGACAAAAAATAAAATGCTTTCCAGAAGGTACTGGAAGGAAACAATTAACAGATGATCTTCCATGACTGCTTTTGACAACAGTATACCTTTCATTATTGTTTGTCATCTCTTGTCTTCAGTACATAAGCAGACAACGATTTTCCCAGGGGTACATCTATGTCGACATGTGGTGCTATACTGACAGGTTCAAATTAGTAGTTGACATGAATTACCATAAAACTTGGCATCTTTCCTCTTCATCACTGAAAATGAAATTTAATTGAGGAAAGCAGCAGCAGGTGGAATTAAAGCTTGTCCATTTAGAGCTCTAGTGATAAATACTGGAGATTTAGAAAATTAATACTGAGTTTAGAGAAGAGCTGGTGTGGAAGAAGAAAAGATTGGAACAGCAATTGGAGAACCCAGATAACGGAAGAGTCCAGTGTTTTAACTATAGAGATGGGTATGAGACAACAGCAGACAAAGTGCTTGGCTGAAAGCTAAAGATGCCTTTTAGCATGGTGAAAAAGGATGGAAGAAAGATTTGACATTCAAATGGAGAAGAATAAGGTAGGGTAAAATGGTTTAGGCAAAAAATAGCCGGTGAAAAACATTGACCAAAACTTGTCTGGCAACAGAAAGGATATGAATAGTTTGGATACAAACCATTCATTTTTATTTCACGAGAGGAAAGATTCTCTGTCTCGAAAGCAGGAGGCAAAGTGCTTGGAGATCTGTGCTCATTTCCCTCTTCTGCCATGAGCTTTTTGTGTGCCCTTGAGCCAGCCACTTGTGCCAATATTTTCAAATGCAATTGTCCTAATTAGACCATGACTTTTAAATGGTCTATTGAGCGTCCGCAACATCTACAGCAATAGAGACGCTTGTAGCAAGGAAAACTCATTAAACCTAGAAAAACCACTGAAGAAATCTACTTTCCTGAGCTATCTGTTAATTAAGAAGATTAGATGCAGAGCTGTAAACAAACAAACTCTGGATCTTTCTTTTTTAGGATTGTTTTAGTTTGTGTGGATGTTAAAACCCTGAAGTTTTCCTGAACTTATGCATGCGAATTGAAAAATAAAACTTCAAAAGAAGTTCAAATAGGATTACCCAGGCTAAATCTCATTCTTTAATACTCAGTTCTTTCTTGATACATGTAGAACACTGCCTGTTGATAATGGCTGGGCAGATGGTACACAAACCCTTAGTCTCCAAAAAATCGTGTTAGCACAGCTTCGTTCCAGAGGCTAGAAGTGTTTGGTCTGCATTTTCATACCCTAAAACTTAATCTCTTTAACATGGCTAGAAGAGAAACAATTTTCCCCTCTGCATTCAGAGTAACTTTCCATGACAAACACTGCCAAAAAGGTTTAAATAGGTCATGAAGAACTGGTGGGTTTTTTTTCCCCTAGCTTGTTCCTTTTTCATATTCCACCAAGCACCTCTGCTACAGAGTTCCCAGGTTAAGCTGGGCAAATCATACATGCATTTTCACTGCCCACTCCTCATTTTGTTGGTTCTCAGCTTGGGAGTGAGATTTGCAGAGACGCCACCACTTGCTCTGTACAAAGGTTCCTGGAGGAGTTGTGGGAGTCTCATCTGAGTCACAGCCAGTGCTGCTGAAACCTGCTCTATTGACAAGCAATATCTGCTGCTAAAGGAATGAGTAATGGTAAAGCTTTTCTGTTTATTTCTTGTAAAGGTATAAAATTCATCATGCAGTGAATCTACTTATCCTCTTGTGTGCTTAATATTATCAATTAAGCAAATATCCTGGTCATTCTTTCTCACATGTACTTCAGACCGTGCCCCTAAGCTGTAGCTTCACATTTCTGTGATCCTTCAGTTTGGCTGAGGATTTCTTTAGCAAATTCTTTCTCACCATTTTCACAGGAGGACTGAAACACTGTGGCCTAAGTCAAACCATTTTCCTTAACATAAAACATAAGCCATTTTGCTTTACTCTTATTTTTTGTTTTGTATTAAGAAAGAGCAACTCAGGCCATTATTGATGAAGATATCAAAGTGCAACTGGCAGGACAAATGGGGTGACCCTGCGCCACACGACACAGACCCACAGTTCCACCATCATTACATTAGACAATTCTCAACAGAAAAGGCACACAGGTTGAACTTTCAGTCCAATGCAGCGCAGGCATTGCAGCCGCATGCTGTCCACGACAACTGAAGCAAGTTAAATGGTGTCATTCCCTTGTAGGGTATCCAAAATCTCCTCTTTTAAGTATTGATGTCCTGTATACTCGTCTCAGGGGTGACTGATGAGAATTAGGTAGCTGCCAGTGGTGGCTCAGTTGATAAATTGGTTCACATCTGAGGCACTATACCATGAGATCAGGTGGCCTCAGACTGGCATTGCAATCCTCTTAATTAGCCTGACAGCTTGCTGGATTAGCTAGTCAGCACGCACAGGAAAGAGAGACACTTCCCAATGGGAAAGGAAAGGGAAATGTCTGGAAGGACAATGCTGAAAATCAGCATGAGAAGGAAACTGGTGGGAATGTCTGCTGAATCAGTAGGCAGGCTCAAAAGTAGACCAAGGGAAGCAGATAAGTGAGAGCATGGAGCGTTTTGCATCCTCCATTCCAGTATTTTACCCAAACCGGTCTACTTGCCATTACAAAGGTTTCAGATACTTCTGTTGATAAAACAGCTCTGTAAATCGCAATAAAAAGCTTGGTACGACAGTCAGTGCTATTTTTATGCTTGTAAACTACCTTCTAAAAAAAAAAAAAAGTAACTTTTTAAGTCAAACCCAGGACGTCAGTGTGGTGAGTTTTACCCTTCTAAAAGGGAATGCAATGTGAAAATAGGATGGATCCTTCTGTAGCTCAGTTATTTTATTTTCCTTCCAAGTAATGGCTAATCCAGCCATCATCTGCTGCCTTTCAGGTATGGAGCTCCCCAGCTCTCCTGTGCCAGTGACTCTAGCCAGACCATTAACAGCAAAATTGACAGTATGCTCCTCTAACTGGTACTTGGCCTTACACCAGAGGAATCCTTATGCCCCATCATGAGTAGCTCACATAATATCAGAGTGCTTTAACTTACTTTGTTTCTAATAAAACGTTAGCCATTAAGTCCAACGATGGAAGCCAGCTCTGTGTTTTCTCAGCCTACTATTTCTCCTTCGTTTTTTCATTTCATCCGTTATCTGTGCTAATATTTTGATTAGAATCAAAACAACTATGTAATAGCTATTATTACATTTTCTACTATAATTATTTCTGACTGCCACAGCCAGGATTTTGGTATCCAAGACACTGTGAGCTATATTCTGAGGGTATAATTTCTGTACAAGCCCCTAAGCGTACAATTTTATATAAGGTAAGAGACGCTGAAGAGCTGGGGCCAGCCAATAAATAGGATGTGATCACAGGGTCACTGTTGAGGGTCCTAGAAGAAAACTCCAGAAAGTGTAAAGAAAAGAGAAAGAGGAGACAAATCAAATTGAAGCCATTAACCATGAACCTCTTTCCGACCAGCCTGAGCTGGCTGATGGCTTTGCAAGAGGTTGGGATCTCAGCCTATTCCCCCTGCCATAGTACTAGCCAGCCACATATTGATTCTTCATATCCAAATCTACAGCAGCTGTAAAATCACCTATTTCCACCGAGGTGAACACAGCAATCCTTTGGACCCGGCCAGTTTCTCAGCTCCATTACTTTGCCTGCACTCAAGGTAAATACACTCACTGCTCCCGTAATAGCGTATGCAATAATGAATAACAGGGCTTGGCTTGTTTTTTAATCAAATAAGGCTGTCCCCATTAAGCTGAATTGTTTGTATTTCAGTATAACTGTTTCATTTTACTTTAACGTTTTCCCCATTTAAGATAGTTTTACAGATCTAGTTTTCCATTTATTTTCAGTTCCTTAATATTTTCCGTTACCTAGTGAATGGGAATTATCTCAGAGTCCTGTAACATCTATGTTCTTCCAGCAATGCTCATTTAGAGGGTACACAAACACTTCCACATGTTGATATTTTGAAATCTGGAGTTAATTACAGTAATTTCTATTCAAACAGGCCTATCAAGAATAAAGCAAGAGGAGGCTGGATTTCTTGGTGTACTGCCTGAAGATGTGTGTTAATTAAAGACATAAGGAGTCAATTTTTTCTTTTTATTGTTTTCCTCTTCAGATATCCTTAGAATACTAAAGCAAAGCACAGTTCGTAGGAAAATGCAATAACTTTTATTGCACCAACTGGTACATCCAGAAGAAACACACACACTCTTGGGCACATAACAGTGAGCGTGGCAGCTGAAAACCAGGTATTTATTCGCCTAGCTGGGGCTGAGTGGCCTCGGTCAAGGACAGCATGGATTTCCTCAGATATCCTCCCAGGCACTGGTCCCCCTCCTAACGGGGAGGGATCGCACAAGGGACAGCAGCAGAGTCCTCCCACAAGGACAGGTGTCAGTCTCCCTCTACCTCCATGTAAGAGGAGTGATGAAGCTCTGCCCACACTCTGTCCAGCTCTGGGTATGTCCATCATGAGTCTCATAGTGGGGTTTTTTCCTGAATGGTTTTTAAGCTACAGAAAGTCCAGGGTGCGTGAAGGCTGATGAATGAATTAGCTCTGACTGTTTCTCCCCACCCCAATACATGAAAAAGTGCAACGGCAAAGAAATTGCAGAAAGCATATGTTCAAGGGTAAAACAGCCATGAAAACAAAACCCCCAAAAAACCACCCCCAAACCCACACAAACACAACAACAACAAACCAAAACAACCACCACCACCATGGGGTAGAATTTTGACTCTAAGTCTGCAATAGTCCCACTGAGCTCTGAGGCATTAGGAAGACATCTAGGACCAACAAACGTGGTATTTTACCATTCAGAATAATCCCCTGACACTAGAAATAAGAGATTTGAGGCAGCTCATAGCATTGGTGCCACTATGTTTTCACTAGACACTCACTAGCTCTTTCATTGTACACAAACTTGTTGGGCTGCTGCAGCTCTCAGTCATCGACTACTAATTAAAAATATTTACTTCACTTTCCAATCTCTTATTTAACATGCCACAGCAGACCTCAGCCATATTGAATAGTCTCACTAGCCATTGCCAGCAAACATTGATTAAACGAAACAACAAGCTCCAGGCTCTGATCTCAGCTGTGTACAGATATCACTATGCACTCTGCTCAAAAGTGCTCTACCATAGAGGGGCAGGAGCAGATTATTTTTTAGAATGAGGATGCAGCAACCCAGAACAAGCATTGGGGAGCATCTGACTCCTCCCAAGTGTTCAGCAAATGCAGAAGCGAGCAGGTATAGTCTCCCAACCTCCCATAGTTTGTAGATGAGAGCAGGCTAGTGAGATACACGGAGGAGGTAGCTCAGGATACAACACTGTGGTGGGCTCTTACTCACACACCCAACACAGAGGCCACAGAATAAGGCATAAATCTGCTGTCTGTGCATTGATGGAAGGAATTTCACAATATCTTACGGGAAGATGATGGGCTGTCCCATCATCCCTGACACTAAAAATATTCCTGTGACTAAGGCACGCCTTCAAGAGTGGGTGTACACAGGCAATCCATACATAACCAATGATAAATTGCTTGACATAGCGTGTATTTCGGAAAGACTCTCCCCATAGGTATATGTACCAATATGACCAAAGATTTGGGAGTGCCAATAGTTTCTTTTCTAAGAAGGGTTTGGTTTTGATTTTTGTTTTTTGGGTGTTGTTTTTTGTTGTTTTGTTTGTTTGTTTGTTTTTTCCCATTTTATAACCAGAACAAGTATTCTTCAACCAAATCATACACCTCTTTGCCTATTTCTAAAAGGGATTGCCAAGCCCACTTGTAAAAAGATGTGCAACCCAGCACAATATTTCCTGGTTATATTGAATCTCAGACAAATCTGTTACCAACCTGAGCTCACAAGTTTCCAATATGCTCATCATACTCAGTGGAAACTCAGATTTTAAGCATGCATTAAATAGTAACAGTTACACAGATCTTACATCTCAAGAACTTTAAACATCCACATACACACAGAACAGTTAAGGTTAAATTTACTCAAACCCTTAAAACCCTGGAAATGTGAAGCATCTGCAACCACATACTAACTTTACTTCAAGGAAAAAGTATGCAAAGAAACAAAAATAATTAAAGAAAAATGCTTAACTAGGGCTAGTTTTCCAAGTAGAAAATTAAGTTTTCCACTGCTTTTCATGCCTTAGGATTCTTAGAAGAGCTTCATATTCATCACTGAGCAAGCTCAGGTTTTCACTTTAGCTTTTCCCCATTTTGCTCCACAGCTTCTGATCTTATCAGTTGCAAGTGCTGCAGACTTAAATCACATTCAGTATCTGCCGACACCAGTACACATAATGAGCAAACCAAAAGTTACAGGATAAGTCAGAATTCCTTGATTTGAAGAAAATAGAAACTCAGTGGTTTTGGGGGATAGAAGTGTTGAAGTGAAGTGTATGGGGAAAAGCACCATATTTCTTCACAAGTTCATAGAATTTATATAAAGAAAAAAGAAAATATTTCCTTTTTTTCTGTTCAGTTCTTACACAAGTCACAAGTATAACATTTAAAAATTAATAACTAGCTTATAAAATTTAATTTCCTTTGCCTCTGACAGAACTTTCTTTCCCCCAGAAAATTCACAAGATTCCATAAAAACAGTTGCAGAAAGGCAGTGGTTTTTAAGCTAGCATCAACATACACAATATTAAAACCACTGAGATTTTTTTTCTTTTTTAATATAAGAAAAAAGTTATTTTTTAACACATTCAGAGCTCAGTAAAAAACCAAATACCATCCCTGATGCTTTCAGATTATGTATATGTAGAATTAAAATGAACTTACTTTTTTTTTTTCTACTACTGCATCAAAGTTGCATTTTTAGACACAGTCTTAAAGGAAGCAGGAGGATGTACTATTGTGCTGGTTTCAAAATAAGCAAGAACAGTACTAAGGCTAATCAAAAGAACATATTTTAAAACAAAACCAAAACAAATCAACCCAACCCTAAAATGTTCTAATTAAAGGAAAAAAAAGAAAAACATAAAAAAAACCCAAACCAAAACCCAAATAGACAAATAAATAGAGCTAAGAACTTTTTCCATGTAAACCATATCTTTGAAGAGCAATACCTGCTAAAGAGTTCTTTATATCCCCATTCTGCAGGCTCTTTGGCACAGGTGGGCTCCTATTGATTTCAGCTGCCCGTTTTTACAGCAGCTGCTGCCTGCACTCCGCATTGCAAACGTGCCTCTGCTTTGGGAGTTTTTATCCCTCCTTCCTGGGCATGGTTTATGAGCTGTGTGAGAAATTAAGAAATTAAGAGGGGAAAAAAGATGAAATCCTAAATGTAGCTTTCTATGAATTCACTGCACCACGTAGCCAGAACCCAAAAGCCCTCGCCCTGATACAGTAAACTATCCAACTTGCATAAATATGGGTATAAGTTATCCCTGTGCTTCCTGCTTTTCCAAAGGAATCAGAAGCACTCAGTTGGGATGTGTTAGAACAAGAGACAGTGCTACAAGTTTTTTAACAAGAAATCTGACAAAGCCATATAGCTTTAGATGTAGATTAGTAGGTTATCTGGAGTTCTCCAGCATGTGTCTAGGTCACAGGGAGTTCACTTTTTACTTAGATTAGATTTGGTTTAGTAAATGTTTGCTATCAAGGGTAGTGTAAAGGTGTAGTGTTCTTACCGAAATTTTGGTGGCTATTTATTTAATGACATGCCAAGATTGGCAGGTGTTTACTGATGGAAATATGTGGGTCAGTGCACCAGTTTCTCTAGAGAGAACCAAGTCTGTGATTAACTAAAATTGTTTTTTTGAAGCTAATTGTCCAGAGGACCTTCCACTAAACACAGTAAAATTTTCATCTCCATAAAAAAGTCACTGGCCAGTTGTCACGTGTATAGGTCGTGCGCTTAACACATGTATGGCTGCTCCTCCAGGGCACAGTCAGTATCTCTGGAAGGCTTTTGTATTTAACAAATATCCCCTCTCAGCCCCTGCTATCTGATTCAATTTTCTTTTGACTGTCTGCCTCTGGGACTTTTTAATTTTCCAGGATGTGGTTTTTCTCTTTCAGCACACTACCACTCATCACGGAGAGCTGCAGTCCATACCTTTGTGTGCAATAAACCTTTAGGGCTGAAGGGGAAAGGCATATAGCTTTCTCTGTGACATTTCATTTCATCAGCTCTGCCAGATCTTTAAATATCCAGAGCACTTAGCTCATATTCATAGAGTCCTGCCAGCTCATTAAGGGTCTGTGATTCCCTCATAACCCAGCAGAAGGAATATGTGCTTTGAAAGATCCACTTTCCTCAGTTCTCTGCCAGGTAAGAACAGTTTGCAACAGCTTTCTCAGCTTTTTGTGCAATTCCCCTGCTCTATTAGAGTCAAACATTGCTGCAAGCTGTGGTTCTAGGCTAAAAGTGCTGCCTCTCACTTCCACCATACACAGAGATATTTTTGTATCAGTGATAGTTTGAAAAAGATTAATTGGGGAAAAAAATGGCTTCTCAAAGGACTGTGTTCCTCATCATATGTGTTTGCTTCCAGTCTCTTTTGTAGCCTGCCTGAGATGAAAGTCAGCTGCTGGCAGTACTATTTTGTTGTTAATGCTTGTTTCTTTACTGGCTCTGTCAACACTTTTAGAATATTCAGGTTCTTTTCCCCAGTGGAGGGCACTGGTGCAGACTGATCCCCATCAGCCAGCTCACTAGCAGATCTTAAGTCATGCCAGCAATTCTTTAATATCTATTTGTTCCTGCTTATGCCCACAGCAGACACCTCCAAAGTTGTACTATTTTGTTTCATTTATGTTAACTGATTCTCCTAAGCTCCTGTGGCGTATTCAAGAAAACAGTGGGCCACATTTTCCTCTGACTTGCAGGAGGCAGGGAATTAAACAACATGTTCTCACCAAATTTCTTTATTCTTACAGCGGTGATAAATTAACGCTGCTTGCTCCAGTGCAACTCCCTTTCAATCTTTCAGAATTTGAAGGCGGCGAATCCCCATTTCTTCTGAAATAAATAGAGATGCATGGGGGATATACTCAGGGCTATCACCTTGGGCTTTTAGCGATGATAAACCTTTGTCAGATATTCCCATGGGAGTCACATTGCCACTGGCTCCACGGGGCTACCTGAGGTGAAAGTTGGCATCTTGGATGTCTCCAGCCACGACGGTTTTGAACATCGTGTCTTCTGTTTTGCTGTTTCAGACAGCTCCACGTTGCCATCAGAAATCTTTTTCACTGGCACAGATGATGACGAATTTCTATTTGGAAAAAGCAAAGCAGTGAGAAGTAGTTTGGGATTTTGTCACATTTTGCACTAGAGCTGGCCAGAAAAATGAAAGAGAAAGGTAAAACAATCTGACCTCAGAAAAGTCAATATTATTGATTCCTGGTCAAACAGGATTTAACTGTGAACACACAAAACCCCATAATAAACAGGAGCAAAACACCTGCTTTGTTTTAAATGACAACTTACTAATGCATTATGCGCTGTAGGAAACTGATGTAACAAGATTTGCTGCAAAACCTTATGAAAGTGAAGGTAATATTTAGTATAATTCAAACTCAGTTATCACGCTCCTCTTGTATGCATGTGTTCACAAGCACCAAAATGTGTGCATCTGGCCAGGGTCACTGGTATGTGACACAGACAGCAAGGTTTATCAATACATACCAATCTTTTAAACCCATTCTATTGTTTCTTCTGGAGCTCTCGTGCATGAACATTTCCATTCATACTTTTATCCAGACCAATTTTAACGTTTCTCGTGTGAGTCTCTGCAATGCCATGGTTTTCTCCATTAGTCAGGGCCAAATCATAACAAATAAGCAAGTCACATCTTCGTTCCTGTAAAAGCTGTAGAGAATTGAGAAACTCTACCTTTTTCCTGATTTTAACCAAAGACCAAGTGTTCTGTGGCCATAAATCATTGCCAGAATATCTTAGTCCTGCTTGTTTGCTTGGGATGAAGTTTCCTAAACCTAAATGTATTTAAAAATGGATTCCTTCTTTTAAGGCACTGTCATCTTCAGGAAAATTAAGATGTTTTTCCCATTGTACAGTTGTGTTAATAATTTTTGAGTTCTCAAAACACATATAGTATCGTGGCATTTTTCTATCTAAATTGTGAGTCAATGCCATGTAAGCTTAAGCAATTCTCTGCCCTTCACAAAGTCCTCTGACCTCGAACACAGTAGGAATGAAAATCCTATCTTAAAAACCCCGAGGCACTCCAGTATGTTTGGTACCAGGAGACCCATCCTCCCGCTTGCCATGCACGCTCCTGGCTGCATCGCCAAGTCCTCTACCAGCCTCCAGCCCACTGCGCCCACCACTTGATCTCTCAGATGAACAACAGAGGGTGTTCTCACACGTATTATGATTGCAGCTATGTTAGGTAAAGAAAACAGCAGCCATGACCTGTCCTCTGATATTAGTCACTATGCAGTTTAGTTGGTTAGGCCCTGCATGATTGCTTCTTCCCCATTTTGGACAACACAAGTTTGGTTTGTGAAGATCCAGGGTTTAACTCTGACCCACTCTTGCAATCCACAGCTGTTTTTCCTACAGAATGGGCCTTGATTGCTCTTTGTCTTGAGTTGGAAAGAGTGCTGGGCATTTCCAGCCTATAACAAGGCTTAGGTCTGAGATGGTCCTTTCATTCAGAAGTCCCCTAATGACAGTCATCAAGGGCTTTCAGTGTGACAATCACTTTCTAACATTGAAAATCCAACTTAAATATGTGGGCTGTAGAAACAATTACCCAAATTGTCCTAGCCACTGAAGACAGTTTGTCCAGTGGAAAGAAATGCCTGTTATGGTCAGTAAATGCCTGTTATGGTCAGTGACCCCCCTACCAGGGTTAGTGTTGCACTTCTGAAAGCCCCTGGCAGCACCCCAGTTGAATGGTGTGGGAAGTGGACAGCTCTTCCCAGCCACCAACACCAAGCCCTGCTGTTTCTTACTGGTCTTCTCTCATGATGCTAACAGCTTCTCTGAGTTTAAAGGGTAAAACAGAAGGGAATGGGAAGAGAAGCTCTCACTATATTTAAAAAGGAAGGACTGTGTTCATAAGAAGGCTCTCTCCTACAGATTTGCTGAGAGAAGCACTGCACTGCTTTTTCATACTATGAGAAACTACAGCTTCTGATTAAAAAAGGGGTATCTGGCCAGTCTTATGCTCTTGTTCCCTACCCATCCTTCTGCTGTATGACCATCCGAAGCCACATGGTGATTTAATCTGAGGATAGTCCTGAATACACCTGGGGAAATATGCAATTCTGCATTCTCTGACTCACTAGTCACAAAATACACCTTAAGGTCCCAATCTGGAGTCCTTATTTAAACAAAATACATCATACTATCTTTATGCTTCAGATTTGGAAGCTTTATGGCCTAAAAACAGGTGTGCTAAGGTGGGAGTGAATTATTCAGCAATCCACATCTGTTTCAGACACTGGTGGCTCAGCTGTGGCTCTACACTGAACTAGCCTTGAGACTGCAAACCGGAGCTGTAGGTCAAGAAAATGAAACAATTCCACATCTAAGCACATGCTGAAGTTAAATAGTTGTCTCAAAATCCATTGCAGCTATTGCATTGAACTCGGATCCAGTAGAGCCATGCTTTAGAGATTTCCTGAACTGGAGCCACATTTATATGAAAAACTCAGGAGTAAAAATGATCACCAGAAACACATCATTTGTTTCCCAACAATCCTATTTCAATAGAAATAAGTTTAAAAGCCAAACCTCCTCCACATCTAAAATTTGGATATTATGAGTTTAATATTCCAGATTCGGGAGAGGTCTTCAGAAAAAAGTATTTAAAAATTTCCCACCTGATATAAACTGTGTATTTATTATTTTTTGCATTTTTGTCATTTTGTTTGGATATGGAATTGAAAAACCTAGCCTAAAAAATTTGGAATGCTTTATGCTGTCATTGGCAGTGCAGGAAAAACAGTATTTTTATGATTGACCTTGAAATGGGAAAGCTTAATGCTAACTCATTTAATTTTAGCCTACGTTTATTTCATTGGGTACTACATCAAAATGGGGAGTTAATTTTTCTCTGGGTGATTGAGAAAGCATTCCAGATAATCAGCAAATCAGACAGGTCTGTCAGGGAGAAATGCTGAGTTCCTCATATTAAACCAGAACAGGCATTTCTGAAGCCCAAGAGGAACATGGGCTGCACTTGGAAAGGAGGATTTGCTATTTGGAACTGACTTGTCAATGATGAGGAGTATGTTATTGTGAAAGAAAATCGATGCGGAGATGGCAGTGGAGCTGAACGGTAAGCAGTTGGTAAATGAACGCCTGTCTCCTTTATGGTCTGATCCCGAAACCTCTTTGATATTTTTTTCTAGGAAATCAGACTGTTTTTATTTTTAATTTGAATCATGATTTCCTCAGGTGCCTTCAGATATTAGAAGCATCCACTCACCTTTGAATAAAATACCTAACCTGAAAGTAAAACTACCAACAACGCATGTTGTAGACAGTCAGCCTGACTGGTGGATTCCTCACTAGGTTATAACAAATTTATGCCAATGAATTTTTATTGTAAAGTTTTACTATAAGGTGAGCAAAATTATGGTAGTGTTGCCCTCTGTGTTCAACAGAAGCTATTAAAAATAACTTGGTCTTTTGCAAAAATCTCACAAATTATGCATCACTTTTGAGAAGATTAAAAACAATCCTGATGCATGAAACTGCTAGCAGTTAAATTAACACGGAGACAAAAGTAAAGTTTTAGGTATGAAAGAGGGCAGAGAAAAAAAAAGAAAAAAAACCCAAACCAAACAAAAGAAACCCTACTTGCAAACTTCAGCAGAGAGAGCTGGTTAACATCATCCAATGCCAAATTCAAATCAGCAATTTTAGCTCCCGTTTTTAAGAACCTAATAAAGCTAAACCTCTAATTCTACAGAACATCCCAAGATGTTTTTTTATAAATATACTGTGATGAATGAAAAACCCCCTAAACTCAAAGATTTAAATGACTGCATTTATTATGAGAGAGAAAAGTACATTCCTCAAAGGAATTCATTAATGTAGTAAAGTTACTATCATACACTGAACTTTAATGGGTCTTTGAGCAAAGAAAGAACCTGATGTTTGGCACTGCTATGTAGATTTTCATCTTTTCAAATAATGTTTTCTTTTGCTGTTACAAAGGGGGAAAAAGATTGTCCTTTCATGTTATTTTCATTCTGTAGTCATCAGGTTTTGAGCTATGTATATTTAAATGTTCATTATCAGACAGAAAAAGTTTACAGAAATGTAATATTTTTAGAAGTTTATGGAATTGCTGACAAATACCTGATGCTAGCTGGGAGTTCAGTGACTCTCTGTAGTGGTATCCTCCATCTGTCTTCAGCAGGGTAAAATCAACACCAAGTCATCAACCCCATTGATTAGACCATCTTGATGTAGACCTGTGAGGAACTCCTTCACGAGAGAATGAAGGACCAGTTAATTTGTCTGTGACTTTCAGTCTTTTGGCACCTAATGATAGTTCTAAAAGTGAATGTGACTATTGTAACAGAAGCACGCAGCTCCTATGAACTGCAGTAAGGTAGTTTCCAAGCAGGTACATACGTACCCTGACTGGCTATGTGGGCTATCTTTGACTTGAGAGGTTTTCAGGTGGGGCTGTTAGTCAAAAATCACCATCTGGAGATATCTTCTGCACCCATTGACCTGAAGGATTGCAAAGTTGTTTTTTCCAAGTCCTTGAGCCTGGCTGAACTCAGCTGTAGTTTAGCTCAACATAGTGTCTGCCAACTGAGTCCTATCTTAAAACTAAGTTAATTTTCAGATATAATCATTTTGCTGTACCACAGACATTGTCCTATTCGGGCTTTCATAGACAGTTAATTAGTTTGCACTATTCACCTTGCCCATTAGAATATAGGAAACTGTTTCCAAAATGATCAGTCTGCCCTCTTTTCTATTATTGATCATAACTTTTGACACTACAATATATTAAGCCAATGACATTCTGCCCTTGTTCAGTTTTCTTTTTGACACAAGAATGAGAATGATGATAAAAGCATGGAAAATAGTCTGGCCATGAAGATTCAAAAGAGCCCACTCTCATTCAAGAAGACAGCACAAAATCTACTCAGAGAGCAAGAGGAAAATGATAATATTTAAGTGTTAGATTATTCTTCTGATGACCTTGGCTAGAGGAAGCTAGTACAGTTCAGCTGTACTGAATAGGCTCTGCCACTTTATTTTGATACCTTTAAACAAAAAGGACAAATACAGATTCCCCATTTAATAACCCAAATGAAAGTTTACAATAAAATTTTTGGTGTTCAGCTGAAACAGCGTGAATACATATTCAAGTGGAAGCAGACGAGAGGAGTTTCACTCTTAAATTGCATTCTTATAAAGGCCATTTGATCATCGTCAGTCTAAAGAGGGGAGCTGACAGTGTACACAGACAGTAGAGCCTTTACCTTCTAGAAGTAATAAAAATGGATAACATGACATTTTTCATAGACCTTTGACTGCTACAAGATATTTGGGAAATAAAATGCAAAACAAGTTCAAACTGCTTAGAGTAGCCGGTTATCAGTGAAAGCTAGATAAATTTTTCTTGCGTGTTTGTTTTCTCCTTTATTTTGGTCTGCTTTTCAGATACAGACATGTTAAAATAAGTTCTTGTTACACAAGAGGTAAAAAAAGAGCATTACCATATTCAATTTCCCAGAAATGTCTATGGTAGCAGTAAAAACAGATGGCACCAGAAACAAATGAACATCAACTATTCTTGAAGTGAAGTATGTCTAATTAGAACAGGTTGTTTTTGATGAAGATAATGACTTTTGAAAATTCATCAATTTTTATGCAATAAAAAGAAATTGCAGCAAACATTTTCAATAGCCTGTAATACTTGCATCCAGGCAGAGAGTTAATTTAATTGGTCTGACAAGGGTTGATCTCGCAAAGGTCTGAGCACTTTTTTATTTCTTGCTGAACTGACAGATAAAGGCACTTGAAACTTTTTCAGGAGCCTGCTGGCAACATACACACCCAACTGAATGGAGCTCAATTTGGTCAAAAGCACGGCTGTAACACTGCAGTACCAAATGCTTTTTTTAACCTATTAGCTGGGCACTTGTTGCTGATCATTCTGAAAGACGCATACCTACACTGAGTTAGCTTCTGCCCTGGAACTACTACGTTTATGCTGAAAATGTAATATAGGACTGTAGATGTTATGGCCGTGGATGCAATTGACTTCTAGCGATCCGGATTTCAAATATCTATTTTTATTTATATATCTCTTTTTCACCCCTATGGAGCCGAGACTTACGGAGTCCATTACCACACGGTTCTGAATGGAGAAAGGGTCGGTACAAGGCAGGACAATAAAACATTACCACACCCGCACCTTGTGTGGAATAGCTGTAACAAGTTTCTCCCTCTCTGCCTAGGAGTCTTGTAGGGATTTCCAGAAGATTCTGATTAAATCATTCATATTTGAAAAACACGTTGTTATGCCTATGATTTTTAAAGGTTTCCCTTATCTTTTCTATTATTTTCCTACATTCAGCTCAAAGAGAGCTTGGATTTTCCATGCTTGACATCTCTCTCTCTGCCCTGTTGTAACTGCAGTCACTTCTCTCTTTGCCTTTTGCTGTGAAATTCCACGACAGAAAACATAAAGGTAGGCCCATGCTACATCTAGCTTTCATCATTTTGTCATTCTGTGGGATTTCCAGTGCTTCCCCTCCTGACATCCTCTCTAAAGTCTCCAGGAATAATTGGACAGAAATACCATTGATAACCAATATAGACATTAAGACTTTTTGAATCCCCATGTCTATCCTACGAAGTGGTATTCTTGTTTCTTCTACAAACATTAAAAATCAGACACCTGGAGAAAAGAGATAACATGAATGTTCCCTGGAACAGTCTCCTCCTCTCAAGCACTTCTGAGAATATGCAATTCACATCAAAACCAAGCAGACTTGCAAATTCCTTGTCTTTGGTCACAGACATGAAAGCATGGATGAATATGGACATTAGCAATTCATCTTAGGTTAATATGCCCACTGTTTTTCAATGAAAACTGAAAGAAAATCACACCACTCTCCCTCCAAAATGGCCCAATATCATTGAATTGACAAAGTTTAATAGGATTTGGCAATTAAGATATAGAAACAGGCACTGGATAAATTGAGGAAGGTCCAGCTTCAGCTCCACAACTCTAAACAATAACTCATTACAGATTACTTCTGAGTGTTTGCCCAAGAAATAAAGTGCGGTGAATTAAACTCATTTGTTTCTAAGAGAGCAGGAAAATTAAGTACAAATATATTTAACCATAAATAAAGTATTGACACTTTTTCATGTATGCCAAAAGTCTAAGAAGCATTTTGTAGGGGTTGGTCTCCATGCCTCATGAAAGTGTATAAATATTATTTATGATCAGAACATTTAGATACAACTCAAAATTTAGAACATCTGTAATCTGAGATTTTGGGTTGAAACCAACAAAGATATATTTCCAAAATATTGCTCAAGATGATTTTTTAAATACAAAATAAGCAATATCTCTGACGAAGGGAAAGCTCAATGAAAGAAAGAGAATTTATAAAACCCCCCCACCTATCTCTAACATAGGGTGCCACTTATTAGAATTAGAGCTATTATAGTGATGAACCCATACTTGATGTTCAGGAACAGGGTTTTGTCAGTATGAATAGAAAAAGAAAGGAAAGAAGCTTGAAAACATGGAGCCACTAGAGCATTACCGTGTAATATGAATATATTAATGTGTGTCAATGAATCTCGCTAGCTGAAGCATACTCATTTCCATATCACTTACTGGAGATGATTACTTAACATTTTAGTTAATATTCAATGTTAATTAAATAGGCTGACAGGAGAGACATGGCTCAACATCTTTTGCCTCTTCTCTCTCCTTTATTAAAGCAACTTTGGCCTCAGGACAGTGAAGGATTTTGCTACTTAACACTAGCATCATTAAATATATTAAGCATCATCTCATCAAAGAGACAATGAATTTTCAAATGGTTTTCTATGAAGTTTCCTCAGTCTGCTCCTAAGTACTGCAAGTTATTTCATTACAGTCAGTACAACTTTGCTGGAGAAAAGAATATCCATCAGGTTCACATCCAAGATGTTAGAAAGATTCAACCAGAAGAAGTTCTTTGATTTAGACATTTTGCCCCCCTGCTTTGATTTCCCCCCCACCCCCTTCTGACAAAGGTTTGTATAAGCCATAAAATACTTCACTGATTCCCTAGGCTTACACAAGTCTGGTTCTTTTGTAATTTCTGACAGCTGCAACATTGGCAGCACTGTGGGATTTAATTAACCTGACAAAATGTCTGCTGGCCCTTTCCCTCCAGAAGAAGAGCTTTTGTTCACTGAAGAAGACTCAAATGTTAGGACAGGTCTGTGAATTTTGAAGGCTGAAGTTAACTGAAAGATGTCCCTGTCCATATGCATAAACAATAAGGCACCTGATTTGCCTGATTGAGAGAGTAGGACCTAGCCAGTTTAAGCTCATGCAAAACATGGTTTATATGAGTAAATATGGCAGCTAATCACAAATCATCCTGCCTAGCTTGGATTCTCTCTACTGAGCTAGAGCGTAACATGCTTCTCTGTAGCCTAGCAGGGATCACTGAAATATAATACGGTTGGCTGAGATTTTTCTCTTTCAGAAAACTCAAATAGCCCATAATGCTTCCACAGAACTGGCCGTGAGCATGTTGCAGGGACCCCCTGGGTGCTGCTGCTCTATTTGCTCATTCTCTGAATATGCACAGTTTTCTTTCTCACTTTCTCACTGAAGCAATATGGGAAAGCTACCTAGATTTTTCCAAAGTACATTGCTAAAAAGGCACTTATGTGCAGACATGACTTTGCCACACAAGCATGGCCATAACAGTAGCATAGAATCATAGAATAGTTTGGGTTGGAAGGAACCTTTAAAGGCCATCTAGTCCAACCCCCCTGCAACAAGCAGGGACATCTTCAACCAGATCAGGTTGCTCAGAGCCTTGTCCCACCTGACCTTGGATGTTTCCAGGGACGGAGCATCTACCACCTCTCTGGGCCACGTGTTCCAGTGTTTCACCACCCTCATCGTAAAAAATTTCTTCCTTATATCTAGTCTAAATCTACTCTCTTTTAGTTTAAAACCATTATCCCTTGTCCTATCGCAACAGGCCCTGCTAAAAAGTTTGTTCCCATCTTTCAAATAAACCCCCATTAAGTACTGAAAGGCTGCAATAAGGTCTCCCCGCAACCTTCTCTTCTCCAGGCTGAACAACCCCAGGTCTCTCAGCCTTTCCTCATAGCAGAGGTGTTCCATCCCTCTGATCACTTTTGTGGCCCTCCTCTGGACCTGCTCCAACAGGTCCATGTCCTTCTTGTATTGAGTACCCCACAGCTGGAGACAGTACTCCAGGTAGGGTCTCACCAGAGCAGAGTAGAGGGGCAGAATCACCTCCCTTGACCGGCTGGCCACACTTCTTTTGATGCAGCCCAGGATATGGTTGGGCTTCTGGGCTGTGAGCATTCATTGTTGGTTCATGTCCAGCTTTTCATCCACCAGTACCCCTAAGTCCTTCTCCGTAGGGCTGCTCTCAATCCCTTCATCTCTCAGCCTGCATTGATACCATGGGTTGCCCCAACCCAGGTGCAGGACCCTGCACTTGGCCTTGTTGAACCTCATGCCCACTTCTTGAGCTTGTCCAGATCCCTCTCAATGGCATCCCATCCCTCAGGCATGTGAACCACACAACTCAGCTTGGTGTCATCTGCAAACTTGCTGAGGGTGCACTTGATCCACTGTCTATGTCATTGATGAGGTCTTGCTAAGTGTTTTTCTGCTCCAGTCCCTGAAGTGATTACTTTGATCTCTGAAGGCAATGGAAACACATTAACAGGAATAGGCATGTAACAGTAAATGGGATATGACAGCATCTTTCTTCTCACAACAGGATTCCCTTTCTTATGATCTCTCTCATCCCCTTTTTCTTGGCTCTTGTCTAACAAAAATCGGCAGCTGGGAGGTTCAACATGTTTAACAACAGTGCTTCTAAATTTCAGCTCTCTGGAGCCATGGCTTACAAATGAAAAAATCCTGACTAACCCTCCAGATCTCTGCTCAAGGCTACCACCAGTGCCTCTCAGCAGTGCGCGGTACGATAAGATGGAACTGCCAAGTCCCATTCCTGGAGAAGCAGGTTCCAACACCAGCAGTCTCTGTGCCAGCCTCCCCCTTTACCTGCACAAGTCATGGTCCCTGCTGGAAAGGCTGGATGAAAACATCAGTAGTCTTGCAGTCCGTCAGCTTCAGGCATGATGTTTTCTATCTGTTCTTGTGCCCTGGTGTTAATGTGTTGGTCCCGTGCTTTCTGCACTGGTTTCATCCTACCTAGATGTGCTTAGAGTGAGGAGCTGGTTTCCCTCACAAAAATAATTTTGTTATGCTCAAAAGGGAAGGCTCTTTTAGGCTTCCCCCATGAATCAAGCTCCTTATTCTTCCTCCCGTTCCAACTCACATTCATCTTTCTTTGCCTATTTGTGTGCCCAGATTTGCACAGGGAACTCCAAATGAGGCCTCGCCGCTGCCTGCTGTGAGGATCTCCTCACCTTTACAGTTTATGTGGCTGGATACATGCAGGTTTCTTCATCAACTGAACAACAAGGAAAAAACCATCTTGCCCTTGGTAATCTAGTAATTAAAACCAAGTGCCCTTGGTAATCTAGTAATTAAAATTCAAGATATTGAGATCATGAACAACTGCAGACATGGGAAGAAGGAATCCCACAGCCTTCTGTTTTTCCTTCAACAATCACATAGCATGGCTTTTGCCTCATAGGAACCAGGCTATTTGAAAGGTGGGCTTATAGTCCTCTTCCAGTTATCCCCAGCTGCTACCATGCATTACGAAATCTAGCTTAAAGTGACTCAGCTGAGCTGGGAAGGAAAGTGGTTCTGGGTGGTGGAGTATATCTATTGGGGCAGTGCATAATGCCACAGGGAAACATCATCCGGCCTCCAAGCAAGCCCCTCTAATGCCAGGAGGAACTGGGAGGATTTAAAGTGATATAAATCGATGATCCAGTTTCTTCCGTAAGTAAACACTGGATCTTTCCCTATGGATAACATATGCATTTATAAATCCATGGGAAACAGAACTGAAGCTGTTTGTGAGTAGTAATACAAGGAGTGCAAAAAAAAAGAGGAAGGATTTTTTTTAGTTATTTTCGCTAGTGTTGTTTTTTTTAACTGACTGTATTACAAGCTTTTGAGAAGAAAGTTTTAAAAGCCCACCTCCCAAAGTCATTCCCAATGCTCAGAGAAGAGCAGGACATTTACCAAGAATAAAATTAACACTGATAGCTTAATTTAACACTGTCCCATCACGCGATCAAGGCTTTCCTTGCCAGTGCTCATTCATTTCCCATCACAGGCAGTACAACCAGCATGGACTTCACGAGCAGGGCTGAATAAACATGGACTTTATAAGCCGACACCGTATAAGTCAGCCCTCAAAATCTTTTTTTTCTCTGAGCAGCAGCTATTGCTTTCTGATGTACGTGTATGGGCTCCAGCCAGCAGCCACAGGGCTCTGTGCTGGCCACAATGCTGCAGTCTCCCTGACGATGGTCACCTGCTGGGCATGTAATGTCAGCCCAGCAGGTCCTCCATACCTTAGGCTTTTCCATTTCTAGCCTCAGTAGGTTCCTCAGAATAATTACGTGCTTGAAATGGATTAGAGAATTTCTATACTGGGACTGCCAGAAGTAAATACAAAAATCTGTAGGCACAACTACTTCAGGTGCCCAAGAAATGAAATACGCCAACTATTCCTTGTCCTGCATCTGGGAGATGGGGTCCGTTACATGGTACAAAAGCTGAGCAGGACCATGTTGCTTTGGTTTAGAGCAACTCTTTTAACCCTCTTCATTTTTTTTTTTTTTTTGTTAAATTTCTTGCTTTAAGATTAAAACTAGAAGTATCTTAACTTGTAAAGGATATTTCCATTTTCATCTTTTGCTGAAGCCATTGTCTACACTAGGCCTGATTTTGTAACAAATACCTGTCACTCTGAAATCATCTTTTCCAGCAATAATCTATTTAGTAAAATGACTTTGCTGTGTGCGTTTTATTCCCTGGTTGTAGGCTGCCTCAGGTCTTTCTGCCCCATGTCAAAGGAGTGCTGGAAAATGACTCCATGAGGACGCCAAGACCTAAACAGGCTCTCAAAGCCCAATGAGAAATATATCACAATCCCTGGGATCTCCGTGTCTTCTTAAGATGCAGAGTCTCCCCTCCCCAACCTGGATCTTTTCTGCAACATTAATGTATTTGGATTTATCACCCTCCTGAGTCAGCTGGCATGGACTTGCTTGAGTCCAAACTGTTCAAAACTGGCACCCTGTAAGGCAGGCTGTATCTACGCTGCCTGCACTGGGAACAGGTTAAAAATAAGGTGTTCAGTTCTGGAGTCAGACTCTAATTAGAAGCAGCCGTCCTCCAGTGGCTGAAATTGGGAAAGACTGGGGGCACTGAATTAACTGTAAAAAATGCTTTTGAATTCAGTTTTTAAAAATTCTGTCTGCATTGTAGTTTCTTCCTTAGACTTCAATTGAGGTATTTTATTTTCTACTAGTGGAAAATGTAGACTACTGAGCAACCTAAAAGAAACTCTAAGCTTCTATCTGAATACCATCTCAAGATCAAGTTCACTGCTAACAAAAACCCAGTAAAGTGCTAAGATTTTGAGATGGTTAGAAAAAAATCAGAAAGAAAATCAAGGTGCTGCTGGAGCTCTTCACAAGGGAAACTTGTAATCAGGAAAGCACATAGTCAAGACGTATAATCACTCCAAATGTGACAATGTAAAATACCACAGTTTGGTAATGAAAACCGAGATTGCACACATAATGGAAGTTCATCAGTCAAAGAGGGGGATAAGTGGCAGCCTAACTGAATAAATTCAAGACTCTCCAGTGAGGTCCAAAAATAATGCACGTACAAAGGTGGATGGGGACTAGAGGAGGGTTGCCTATCACATCCCCCTCGTTTTCAACATTGGAAGAAAAGGTAACATGCAGGGGGTAGCATAAATGATGGTACGAGGTCAAGAGATGGGGAAGTGATGAGAATGACCTGGCGGTACGCTTTGATCTGGAAAAGGTGTTCCATGAGGTGCTTTAGCCTCGCTAATCTGCGTTTAAACCAGGCATCCCATCATAACGGCAAACATCCACAACAGAAAAACATCTTGCATAAGGGCAAAGACACAAAATTCTCTGGACCCTCTGTGTCTTCCTTACCCTCAACTAATCATTGAAAAGCACTCCCTGCCAAAGAATCAATTTGATTAAAAAAACTATAAATACAGTGAGAAACTCTTGTATATTAGCAATTTATGCAGGGGTTTCCTAAGGTCAAAATGCACATTATCATTTTCTGTTTGCTTTTTGTTTCTCATGCAAAAGGAATTTTTTCTGTTACAATTCCTGGAATTTGCTAACCTATTCCCATTATCTTATACATAAATATTTTTCTACCTTGCTTTATATTCACTGTGAAATCTACCTTGGTGAGCAAAAACATTGTGTGCTATATTTTCTGGTAGAAAAAATCCTGCATTTTGTGAAGAAGCCAGAGACAGTTACCATAAATCTGGGAGCAACAGTTTGCTGTAAGGCCAGGATCCATGTGCCTCTGTGTGATCAGGACTTGCTTTTTGCCCCCAGCTATGGGCCATTCCAGTAATGGGCTGCCCATAGGTCACTGGAACATTTCGCTGATGTCTGCCAAGAAGAGATGGACCCTTGGAAGCTCATCCCCATTTTTAGCTTCTCAATAACTGTTCCAATGGGTTGCAAATACTGTGATTAAAATTAATTTTTAAATCAATGCTGGTACCACAAACTTACCCAAAGATAACTAAGGGTATGGAAAAGACTGAAGAAAGGTCAGATTATGCTGTTCTGTTCTTGTCCTAAGCAGAAACAGATAAAGAGAAGCCAGTGTCTACTGAAAATTGCTTTATTACACTTGTCAGTGAAAATTCTTTGTAGTTTCAGGAGCTGCTATCTTTTTTAAGTGCTTCCGTAAAGCACACAAAGGGAAGAAAAGCGATGATCCTACTAGCATGGGGCAGATTTGATGCCCGCTCATGTTTTTTCCCCACTTCTTTTGGACTTGGGGTGCTTTCATTTTTTCACAGGTGAAAGAGAACAGAAGCAGGAACGGCAGCATATTTTCCAGACAACACAGGCTTTTTGCATTTTATTCATTAAAACTTCCATACCTCCTCCTCGCAGCATGGGGATGATTTTTAAGAAATTAGCTGCAAAGGAAAGCAGACAGGCAGCATTCCTCATCACTAGACAGCACGACTGCTAGGATGTAGCAAATTTCATACTCAGCTTGCTTGTCAGCCTTGAGGGGTTTACAGGGACAGATTTTGTTTGTTTAGTTTTCCAAGATGTTAAGCAGAAACAAGAACTTTGAGAGCATCCTGGACTAGCTCATTGTAAGGCTGCATCTGCAGTGAGGCGATAGCATAAAGGAGAAAACAAAGCCACATCTAATTGTGGGGTGAACAATTACAGTATGGCATGGCCAACAGCATAAATAGATAATAATGTAAGCAGAGTATAATTTCAAATCGGGAAATGGTTTTATTCAATGCTAATCAGCTGCCTCAATCAATTGAGGAAAAATTATGCATGATTGTGTTGCAAAATTCCAAATCCTGCTCTGACCCCCTCTTGCAACTTGTTTTTTGTTGCTGGTATCTGCAAACAGCCACATGACTGGGTTTTATTAGAGAAGGAGTTTAGGGGATTCACAAAGAAACAAATCTCTGCATGCAAATGAGTTTGAGTTTTACTTTACTTAGTCCAGTTTTAGATGCTGGAGAAAGGACATGCCTTTATTCCACATAAGCAATAGCCGCAGGAAAGTCTATCAAATTCTCTGAATGTTCAGAGATCTTTAACAAATCTGTTCTAACTCAGCCAACCCAGCTGCAAAAACGTTTTCTACTCCTTAATTATGGACTAAACAAAAACCCCTCACTAAACCCATCATTTTTGCAGCTTACCTGTGGGAGTAGCAAATCCCGGACCTGCTTATGTCTGGGATGAAGACGACAAGTTCCAGGTTCCTCGTAACCATTTCTTCCTTGTCAAAATTTTAGAAGCAGGATGAAGCATCTCTCACAGCCTTACCAACCTGGCTGAGGCACTGGCATTGCTAAGTACGCAGTGACGCAACTGTACAGCGCCGATGCAGGAAAGATGTCAAAACACTGGGCCACAAAGATAAGGGCAGGGAAGGTGGCTACAGATCAGTGGCTGGTTTACTCTTGCATTGGTGCCGTACCACCCATACAAAGATCTAGAGAAAGAATTCATTCCTTATACTGAAAAAGAACAAGAGTCATTCTTAAAGAATTCCATGTGAGAGTGAGAAGGATTCTTCCTTGCTTCCAAAGAAATAAGGAGCCTTTTGCTCCCAGGCCATGCTGCCATATCAGTGGTCAGACAAGACCTTCTCAAAATCCCTTTCACACACATCTTGTCCTAGAGAAGCAGCCTCCAACCCACTGTTACCATCAGACATATGCAAGGACTGAGCAAGAAAGAAACCACATAGCATGGAAGAATGCAGCAACCCTGGTCTCACAATCCTTATTTTGGTGGGTGCATTACAGTAGATTTGGAAGTTAATTCTGTTGAATGAATTCAACCAGTGTATCTGATTTATTTGTTAATAAACCTCAAACCTAGTAGCTTCACATCTTGCTAAACAACAGCCTCCAAACATCACTAATAAAAAGTATACCTGAGAATTGCACAAGCAATTTACCAAATATGAAGAAAAGCAATGCTCAGCTCTTATAGAAATGCATGATTTTCAGCAAATTCCTGGATCCTCAGTTATATGGAATACCAGGGAACATTACAAAATCAGCAATTAACAACTGGGTTTTAGTACCAAGTGGCTAAAAATGAAGTACTCATTTCCTTCCAAACAAAAAGTACTCCCCATCAAGTTTTTGGCAAACTAGAGCTCTGAAGTGGCACCTGTAAATCGTTCCAGTCTGCCTGACACATTTATGTTAAATCAAATATTAAGAGGAGCACCTTGACTGTAAAAATGATATCTTATAAAAATTGCTGAAATTTTAAAAGCATACATAATAGCCACCATATAAAGATACTCGAAGTTATATTGTAATGAGTAAGTGTAAAAAAGCAGAGATCTCCTTTTTTTTTTCATGCATTTGTTTGTAAGTTGGATTTCTTCAGCTTTTTATGCAAAAACTCTTCGGTTTGGTTTTGGTGTCTTTTTTTCCTAATTGTCATCTTTGCAGACAGTATCGTGGATGGTGCTAACATTTTACCTATTATTCATCAAAGATTCAGTAATAAGAACTTAGTTCACGCTTTTACTGAAACTATACAGGTCAGGAAAAAAAGCAAGCTTATCTTTGCATAAACATTTAGGTTTTGCAAGGATAAAGTGCAACAGGGACTTTTACCATGTGATATAAAATAGGCAGTTGAGTGACAGAGACAGTAACATGTGTTTGATAACACCCTGAGTTGCAAATTCGGCTATTGGATTATTAATTTAAACATGCAAATAAATTTCACCTTTGCATAGTATTAATTCACAATTTAAATAAGCTTTATTTGATCTTATTGCATGTACACGAGATATGTGGTATTTTCCCTGTATACAAAAAGCAACCGTATGCTTGCGATGGGAATAATGCTATATGGTCTAAAAAGAAAATCATCACCTAGAACAAGCCCAGGTTCTCCAAGGTAAATTGTGTACTGCATATGGTTCTGCTGAAAAAAACCTGATGTTGACCTGAAACAACACACAAGTCTGCATTGGCTTGGAGCTGTGGTGCATTTTTCTCTAGGAGAAACCTTCGCTTGGTTTAATATTGCACTTGCTCGGAAAGTCTTGTCACCACTCCCTGCCTTCCTGTCTGTCTTGTAAATTATTGCTGCCGTTAAACACTTCTGCTTAATAGGTTCAAGTTGGAAATACAGACTGCATCCTATCAAGTCCACTGATGAAGTAAACACTGAAATGTCAAGGAAGGAGTTCAGGGAGAGAGGCAAGGGATGGAGTGAGGGAACTGCGATTAATCAGAAATTATTTACCTGGGCTGCCTATACTCACCCGGGACATTTCCTGAAAACACGTATAAAGACTGACTGACTTTGTGAACAAAACTCATCGTGAGAGCAATTATAAGTTGTTCTCCTGGGTAATGTGCCAACTCACAGACCATACTTGAAAGCTATATTGCTGTGCTTAAAGAATATAGGTTCTGAATGTTTTCTTTACAATAACACTTTAGTATATTTAAAAGGTTAAATGTTCTAAAGTGAAATAAAAGCAACCACTGGGCTACATTTTAATGCATTTTGTGAAAGTTAGCATCCAGCTGCCAAAAAGAACATTACCTGTCCCCTCAGGTTTGTAATAGGATCAGGTATGGTTGGGTCTTTTCAGGCCCAGATTTGTTGCACAGGTGCAGAGTAAACGGGTGCCGTAATTTGCCATGTATGATGTGCAAGGAGATCAGCCGAGGTGACCTTAAGGACATCTTTCACCCTTCAATTCCCTGGTATAAAAATTTGGGACAACAGAAAGAATACATATAAACTAGAAAAAAAGTTCGCCAAAAGTGAGGTATAAAATGCATTGCCTGGGATGGTGGGGGGTGGTGGTAGGTGGAAATAAAAAGGGCAAAATAAATGAAGGCAGGATCTGTATTGTTGAAAATTGCTCAAAGATGATGAATCCAAACATGGTCAGGTAACTTAGAAGAAAATAGGAAGATAAATTTGATGACCCCTTAGGAGCCCGTCTAATTTTAAATGATGTATCAGACAGCACACCAACCACATTTCAGGATGGCAAGAGGAGTCTCTGCTTCCCTCTGTGTGCTCCTCTTTGCACAACTGTCACACACAGAGGTACCAAATTCTTGTGTATGTTGGTTAGAGGAGTACTTCTTAAAGATGCTGCTGGCCTTTTCTCTCCATATATGTCATGACATGTGAGTATTTTCATAAGAACTGGTAGTTGCTATGTGTCAAGAAGGTAAGATCAACTTTCCTGAACAACATTCCTGAGAAATAGGTAGTGGAGGTAACAAGCATAATTGCCTGGTGATTCATTACACGATAAAAAAAAATTGAGAGAGGGACCCAAATAATAGAAAATCAGGCTCACCACGATACCATGTCTAGTTTCCTAGCCAGCAAAGTTTCATTTAGCACCTATCACTCTGCTACTGTGTGATATATACGGGGCTTTTTTGGTAAACGGCTATTTCAGCTCTGTGGTGTGCTTAGCTCCCCATCTTGGTGCAATAGCACACGGTGTCCATGGGTCTGGCTTCACCTCCAGCCAGGCCTGGGCTCCAGCAAGCAAAGGGGTGCCAGGGCAGGTGGAGGGTGACACCTCGGCCAAAGCCCAGCTTGTTCTGCAGAATCAACCTCAGAAAGTCCCTTTAGCTGCACCCTGAAGGTCCTGCTCTTCCTGAGTGCAGCCGCATCCTGAAGCCTCTGCCAGTGATACTCTTCAAGGGTATTTTAAAAAAGTGACTATTTGAAGACAACTTTAAATTAACTATAAATTCAAAAAATATCTAATTCTTTGAATAATAGTGCATGACCTTTGTCGATGATTTCAAGATAACACAGTATTAACAGAAGAGAATAAGTCTTTAGGAGATTCTTCTTCAAGAAGAGTTAGTAGCTCTGGAAAGCGTGAACTTTTTTTCTGGTTTATACGTATTCTTTCTGTTGCCCCAAATTTTTATACTGTTCCCCATCCAAGAGTTTTCCATACAGTATCATTAGTCTGATGAAGAGGACTTTGAAGAAACTGGTCAGACCCTCATTTCCTGTAATCTTAGGGTAGATTTTGACTCTTACAAATTAAAAAAAAAAATCTGGCACTCCAAGTGAGCTGAAAATAATCCAAGCAGTGTTATCTAAAGGCAAAACCATTTTCTTAAATTTCCAATTAAAGCAAACCAGAAGAAGAAAAAGTCAAGTGTTCAAGGCCTATATCTGGTCATAATTTTTCAGTGTCAATGTAATGGAATTCTCATTAGTACATTGCCCTTGTTTCTTCAAACACTATTTTAGTCACTGACATATCGTTGATTCTTTATTAATATGATAATTGTTTAAAAGGCACTGACAAGGAACAAGAAAAATCAAGGAGAATTAATCACACAGTCTAATTATTTTTTAACACGGTAAATACTCACCAAGTCACAGACTGGTTTTTCTTATCCAGGTCTATAGATATTGGGAGTTGCCAGACTTTAAGGGGGCTGAGGTAGCAGAGGCTGCAGAAGGAAGGGTGGAGGTGAGTGCCGAAGCGCCCGCGGGGAAGGGGAGTATGGGGACCTTGATCTCTGTCCCCACTGAGGGGAAGAACTGCTCTTCCAGGGTGTCACCAGCCCAGAGCTGGTTGTGTTTTAGTAGCATTTCCTCTTTTTTCCTGTTTTCCCTCTAATCCTCAGCTTTCCCTGCAGGCCCTTTTGCTGATCTTTCTCTCTCTCTGGACCTGACAGCTCAAGTAATTGGTATTTCTACACAGCATCATACATCACTGCTAGATACACCTTCAGTGACCTAAACTCTTTGACATCTCTTTGAAGACCTGTGTAAAATGAATCACTGCACTTAGTGTCTAGTAAATAAGTCTGCACCTTTTATCGCTGCCAGAATGGTAGTGTTAATCTGTTATTCCAGGTTAACAGTTAGGACACGCTGATTGTTGTGTAGTCTCATTTCTCTGCCATTATTCTTTTTCATTAAATATATATGGTATTATAAGTCTGGTGGTGTGAGAAGGCATGAACAGAGGCAAAGAGGCCGGCAAGTCAGACCCCTAACATCACTGAGAAACATTCCTATGATGTCTGCTGAGAGATTACGTGCTCGCCAAGCAGGGCTGTGGTAGAGATGGATCAGAGGAGATAGAGATGGCAAAGCTGGATTCCTCCATTCACTTCCTACAACTGAAGTTTTATTTCTTTTATCCTACTTAAATATACTATCGGTTATCAAATTGAATCTACAGGGGGAATTATCTTCTCTGTAGTTTATCTTTTTCATTTACTTTGCCAAACAAAATGTTCCTCGGTACCAGTTTGTTCAACAGATGCAGTTGCACGGCAGTTTTAAATAGAGCTTAGCATTGTGCATAGCTGAGGTAATATCACATTTGAGCTGTTTTCTCTTTCCATTCAATAATTGTTCATCTTTGACTTTTAAAGTCTGTCAGATGTACGCGTGACTATTGTGAAATCTGTTGTGAAGACTAACACACAGAGCTGATAGTCCTGTTTTGAGATCCCTACTTTAACCTTAGCTGGAGTGTGTTACATTGCAGTGTGTTATATTGACTTGTCAGGAAACTATCAAGACCTTTGGCTTTAATGGACACACGGAAGTAGGAAAGTGCAAAAAAAAGTCCTTTCTCATAGCAAAACATCAGATCCAGTAATAAGTAAGACCAAACCGGTGTGGCCAAGCAATGGATGAAAGGGCTCCACTTGTTCCCAAATGCAAACCCTACGCTTCCTGAGGTTTGATCAAGTACTCTCTAGTTTCCCTTAGTATCAGGACTATGGATTGAGACATCATGGCACTGTGCTTGTGAAACTAAAGGAAAAGCTCTAGCAATATCACATAAAGCTTTCATTATTTCTAAAATATATTTTAGACTGTTGAATATCAGATTTAGGATATGCTTAAGGTTTCTGCAGAAAGTAATTCAAGTGTTCCATATGGGAATTTGAACCTGGCATAATTGTCTATAGAAGTCAGAGATGTGCACATTCTTGATAATGGGTAACTCCCCTGAAGTCTCTGTTAACTGATTGCAGCATATGTTTTTACTTGCTGGCTGTCAAACTGGAACTATTTTTCTTTTTTTTCTACTTCAGAGAAGAAAAGAGTGAGGGTAAACATGATAGATTTTCAAACATATAAAACATTATTGAAAGAAGAAGAGGTGATTCTCCCTAAGCACCCTATAAGACAAGAAGCAACAGTTTTAAATTGTGATGAGGAAGTTCAAGATAGGGTAAAAGGGAAAGATTAATAATATTGGAGCATGGGAAGAGATTACCAGAGGTGGCTGTGGTGCCTTTGTCACTGAGGGTTTCCAAGAAGATGATGGTCTGTCAGAAAAGATTTACATAACAGTCTGTTCTGCCTTGGGAGGGAAGATGTAGGCCAGCAGCTTTCAGATGAACATCTGCTGTGACTGTAGCAATGTCAACATGGCTCCCATTTTAAGGCCTAAAGACAAAATACTTCAGAGGAGAGTCAGTGTTGCCTCATGAACGGGCACTGAAACCCCTGGTAGCTCCCATCATTACCGCAGCATCACTGAGCTGCTCACCCAGACCACCTCCTGGATTCCCCGACACCAGTGAAACCACAGTTCTGTACCATGTCCTAATCTGGCGTGGTCTTATCTGGGGTGGCTGACACGGACGCTAGGACATGATGTTTGCAAAAATACTACCAATTCTGTGAGCACAATTAGTAACTGCTGAAGGCAGCTACAGTCCACACCACATAGCAGCAGTAGCCTGCGGAATTTCACAATTTATCTTATACCAGAATCACCTTCACCTGGAAAAATTTTCTAATCCTAAATATGAGTGCAAATAATAAGGTCAGAATCTCTTAAGAAGTTATAAGAAACTATAATCCTTCTGTGGGTTTTCCCTAAAGACTGAGAAAGTAAATGGTAACTAATTATACACATCATATTTCTTTGTGCTTATTTGGATCAGTTTTCATATCTGCAGCTGAAATTGTTTTTTATTGATTTTTTTTTCATTAAAAATGAAGTTATATCTGACAGGTTTTAAATCAAGAGATAATGATTTAATGTCCCGTTTTAAGGAAATAAAATGGGAAGTAGTAAGTCCTGACATCTCACAATATCTGGTAAAATTGATTAAACATGGACCAGCATTTTCAGAAGTGATTACAGACTCTAAGCACATCATTAGGGAAATCATGCCTAGCATTTTATGAATATCGTGCTGCTTCTTCATGTCTAAGCTTGGGTATTTAAAAGTGAGACATATACAATTACCCGTTATTTAGGAGTTGTGTCATGACCCACAAACCTCGGGGGAGCGAGCACAATTGATCTGCAAATCCATATCTCATTTTCAAGGAATGATCCTATAGAAATCCAGTTAAACCTACTATCTGGCAAAACCTACGGTTCCTTTAGAAATAGCACGTATTGGTACGACTGATCGAATTACAGGACAGAAATTTCTCCAGATCAATTACTCATGATCAGTAAAATGTCTTCCAACTGTTTCAAAATATGTCTGAAGATAGAGCAGGTGAAAAGGGAAACAGCACCAAAAGGATTGTTAATTTTTTCTTATACAGGAAAAATAGAGATGGCTGAACTAAACAGACACTAAAATACAATTGAATGATAAAACATTCATGAATTTTCAATTCTTGTCCACAATTAACTCATCCAAAACAACTAATTGTCCCACTTTTGTAACTGTAATAACTTCATTAAAACTGTACTTTTGAATAACATTACAATTGCAAAGGGTATTTATATAATGGACAACTTTTGCCCAGTTCTACTGTAGCTTATATTTTGGTCGCCACAATAATGCCCTAGTCAGGCACAATAATATATACCATGGTGAATGGATAACCAATTATATAATTAAGGTATTTAGCTACTCTGAAAGTATCTTTTGTTTCTAAAAGCATCGTTGCTGAGCAGGCCATGTTACAGCTAAACTCTCTGCTTTGGAAATCGTTCACATCATCTGCTGTCTATGCTTGACTTTTCACCAGCGTGGTGGTGTTTTTCACGCAATTATTAATAGTTCAATTAAGAGGTAAGCATTTTGGAAGTACATAAAACGGAAGCATTCCCTCTATTGAAAACTGATCTTATCACCTACCTGGACTTCATTTCTTCCTTGTAACAGTATCTATGTGTTTGCTCATCCTACAGGCAAACCTTCACAGAACGGATGTCACGCGATTTATCTGCTGGTTCTAAAATGGGAATAATCACTGCCTACTTCAAAATACAGGTAAAGTCTGCATTTGAGTCTGTGCCCTCATGGAATGGCTATCCTGTCATCTGCTGGATTAGGAGAAAGTCCTGGCTTTGCAAGTAGTCTATGTATTTGATCTGGGTCAGTAGGGTCAGGGCATGGGGTGATGATCTGAATGGTTTTATGCTATTTGTTGTAGAATCATAGAATCATTTAGGTTGGAAAAGACTTTTGAGATCATTGAGTCCAACTGTATGCTCACATTTCTTGCTATAAAAGGTCCATATAGGCAAAACCATAAGGCCATGGGAATGCCAGTTTATGCAGTGAATACTATTCCCTGTTAAGTTTCATGCGTGGCATTTTAACAAGTAATAGGTTATAATTAGGTGTGTGAACATGAGACACAATAGAAAAGATAAAAGACTGAGTATTAGGTAGCAGATCTGGAACACGTAGTAAGTTTGCTTTTTTGAGGATACGTACGACATACCGTCCACAAGACGCACAGATTTTTAACTTCAGCTGTGGACAGTTCATCCCGTTGATTCCCTGCTAAATAGCTCTGATGTCACCATAAGGTACTTTGAGGCTTTAAGTTAGTAGAGATGATCTTGTTTTGAAAGAGGTTAAAAACAACAGAAAAAGGCAGGCCCTTCGGAATCACAGAAAAATATCCATGTCAATACTCATCTTGCTTTTGATTTCTGTTCAGATAATGACATCTCTTCCTCCTACATTTCCCTGAAGTTTCAGATGAACTGACAGTCTCCTTTCCATCCTAAACTGCAGCAAAGTGTTCTATGTCTTGTTAAACAGACAACTTATTCAACACCAGAGATGGTTATATTTTATTAAGAGCTGTAGTAAATGTTATACAATATGCACAGACACCAAATCCTTATACACACTCTTAAATATTTTCTTAAGTATTTTTTGAAACCTCTGGGAGAAGATTTGATATATAGATGTAGATATAAACCATTTTGCTTGCTTGCCACTCTATAAACTATGCATTCAGAATATTTTCAGACTAGCTCCTAAATATAATTTTTAATTATCATCAGACTAAATTCATAAATGAAAAAAATCTGGAAACATTTGGCTTAAAGCATACTTAGGTAACAGCTTGTGTAAAGAAAAAGGTAGCGTGGTAATTGCACCGCAGGTAAAGCAACATGCATAATACATTTAGATCTTACTGAATCCAATTACTGAAAAATCCTTCTTACTTTTAGAAACAATAGTTTAGCTGAAAATTCAAAATTTCAAAATGCGGCTATTCCTTTGACATATTTAACCTGAGCTGCCCACATCAAATTACCAATTACTTTTATAGATAGAATTTCCTTTGATTAATATTCTCTGGCCTTTTTAGTTAGAATCTTTCAAGTATTTTTAATTAAACAAAAAACCCTAGGTATATGCTTGGCAAATTAAGGTCCTAGTGGTTTGTTTAATTTAGCCTGAGACTAGTTGTTCAGGATAAATAAAAATAGTACAGATTATTAAAACACAGGAGAAGAGACATGAGGGAAAACAACTAAAAGCTAAAGGACGTGTGCAGGGTCTCTGAACTTCAACAACAAATATTTTGTTGATAAGGACCTGTCGTGAATGAGCGGTTAGGTCGCTTAAATAATCACCACCACAGATATTTGTAAATAGTGATTTTAATAGAAATTTATAAAAGGGTGATTTAACAGAGTTCGATGGCAAGGTTCACTCTGTTATTTATTAAATGAATGGGATATATGCAGAGAGAGAGAGAGAGAGAGAGAAAGCAATACAAGGTGGGGGGTAAAGGAGGCCCTTCCGTTGAGTCACGAGGTTCGGAATGGACCCCCTTGCTTTCTAAACTCCTTCTCAGAGAGGAGCCTAGGTGCGGCTGGATCCAATCCTGGTCTCAGACTTGGTCAATGGTTTATGTCTAAGGATTATATGTATTTAGCAGCAACTTAGGTTTATTCACAATAAGCAGAGAATCACAAGAATTTAGTAGTAACTAATCATTGGTTACTCTAGCATCTACAAAGTGGTTAAATAAAGCTTACTATAGTATTTGTATAATACATAGAATCACAGAATCGTTAAGGTTGGAAAAGACCCTTAAGATCATTGAGTCCAACCATTAACCCAGCACTGCCAAGCCCACCACTAAACCATGTCCTCAAGCACCACGTCTACCCGTCTTTTAAATACCTCCAGGGACAGGGACTCAACCACTTCCCTGGGCAGCCTGTTCCAATGCTTGATGACCCTTTCGGTGAAAAAGTTTTTCCTAATATCCAATCTAAACCTCTCTTGGTGCAGCTTGAGGCTGTTTCCTCTCATCCTATCGCTTGTTACTGGGGAGAAGAGACTGACACCCACTTCACTACAGCCCCCTTTCAGGCAGTTGTAGAGAGCAATAATGTCTCCCCTCAGCCTCCTCTTCTCCAGACTAAACAACCCCAGCTCCCAATCACACACACAATCACACAATAGGCTTTTTATTAGGCCTTTTAAAATCCCTCGCAAGTTTGATATGTGCAGATAATGATATCCATCAAAAATTCCCCTCGAGTTCAGTGAAATACTCACTTTGATGATTGTCTCAACAGGCGAAGGGTTGAACCTCAAGGAGCAAAGGGCACTGGAGATCAGCCCAGGTCCTGCTGCCAGGCTTCTGTATGCAAACTGAAGACTTCGCAGCTCTGAGAGGCATCAGTAAATTTCCATTCTGGCCACAGCTGCGGTCAGTTATTGCCGAGTTCTCATTAATCTCGACAAGGCAGGTACGATCCTCCCATACCGATCTGCCCAAGTTATGATCCACAGTGAGATGATCCCCAAGCTGTCCAGGGGTGACTGATGATGCCAGGTGGGATCAAGGCATTCCTGTTCCCCAGCTCAACCATGCAAGAGTGCCTGGTACAACCAAGGGGCGCCTGGTCGCCAGACTCATTGCTCAGAGGCCAAGCCTTGGCAGGGGTCCCTGTGGTCGTAAGGTGGTCAAGAGGAAGCTGGGGGGGGGATGCACCACCACAGGACCCGTGATTAATTATGTTTTATTACTCTACTGATACACAAGGAATAACTGTGCTCTAGAAAAAAATTCTGCTGCTTCTTAAAACTGTCTTCTGGCTGTGCAAAGTCCAAATAATAAGAATCCCTGACTGATCTGTGCCTGTACACAGGTAATGGTAGGCACAACGTGGTAGGATGTAGAAGAGGAGTGAGCCTACACTGAACTGAGAAATTAGGTCCTAGGCTCATTCCAGGTTTTACCAGTGCAACTGGAGAACAGTTTTTTATTCTCATGCAGACCCTATTGCAATATAATGTGAGGAATCGATCCGTTGTTCTCCTCTCTAATGGAAGCAAAATTGGAAAATGATGTTCAGGTATTTCCTAGGAAGAGAAGGGAGTCAAGAAAGAGATATTTAATTGTAAATAACTAGATAGAGAACAGATCTGACAAAGTGGGGCAAGATCATCTTTGCCAACATGGCTGCTACGGTAATAAGGAGTGCCTCAAACAAGGTCTGTGGGGGATGGAGACCAAAGCCTGAAAAGAAATGGAGCAATGGGGGCCAAGAGGAAATTTGTGTAGGGAAACAGATCCAGACTGTTCTCAGAGGTTACAGTAAAATGGCTGGAGTCAATGGACACGTGTTAAAGCAAGGGAAATTGCTTCAGGCATTGGGATAAAATTCTTCACAGTGCGAGTGGTTTAGCATTGGAACAGAGCCCAGAGAGGCTGTGAAATTTCCAGCCTTTGAAATACTGAAAACTTGGCTGGACAAGGACCTGAGTTAACCGCATCAAGCTTGAAAATGGATGTAACTTCAAATTTGGCTCTGTCCTGGGTTGGGGAGACTGGAGCAGATGTCCTCTGGATGTTCATTCCAACTTACATTTGTCTATGATTCTGTGAATCCAAAATTGCTGCATTGAAACTGAGGGATGTGTCTACATGTTTTAAAGAACTTTGAGTACAAGGGCTGTCTATTGACAAAGCCAGTCACTGCTTGAACTATACAGAAATGAAAGCTGAAGAGGAAGGAAGCAGCTCAGAGCTAGGCTGAGATACGATATTGGCAGTAACATGGCAATTTTTTAGTGAGAAACTATACCTTAAGCACCAGAGATGCTGCATTAAGATCCCTAAAATCCAATTGACTTCACTGATGACGGAAAGCTCACACAATGTCTCACAATGGTGGGATAAATGAAGACAATTAGAACAGTGGAATAAAATCCTCATAAACATTCACACCAACACTCCTTAAAAAAAAAAGTGCCATATGTCTTAAACAAAACATGCTGTATATCTCTAAAAGTTGCACATTATTTAATGTTACAAGTTATTTTAAGAGAAAATATGTATCAAAATCATTTCTGTCCATGACAGAAATGTCTGTTCTCTCCAAGAATTAATGGAGGCAGCTGAGAAGGAAGGACAGCTGTGAGAAAAACTGAGTAGAGGTGCAGAAAATACAGCCATAATCTCGACCTTGCACTTTGGGCTGTATAGCTGGAACTTGTGTCCACCAGATGAAAACAAGATCTTTCCATAAATAGAAGAAGAAAGTTTTTGAAAGCATTTTTACTGACTTACCTCTACTTCTGCTCATGCCAGTGCCAAGGACATAAACAGGGTAGCTGAGCTCAAATGCGTATCACTTTTTAAAATCCTGCCTTAAGATGAGGGGTAGAAAGATGAAGGAGTAGGAGAGGTCATAAGACGTGATAAAGGTAGTACATCTAATAAATATTGTCGAGCACACCTAAAGCTTTTTCTTACTTTGCATCGTCCTGTATTAAGGCTTCTGAATCTTACAAAGAAAGTGGTCAAGTAGAGTTCCTCTGTGGCAGGTGATAGGTAAATCTGACCAAAATTAAAAGAATTTTGAAGGGTTCATATTCTTTCTTTCTCTATATTGCTAGCTCTGGGTTATTCATCAGAGCTTAACTTTGGTAAATACATCCCTGATACTATTCTTGCCCGTGGCCAAAACAACTTTCCTATTAAAGATGGAATAATTTGGTCGGTCATGTAATTTCAGCAAATGCAATTAACATAAGCAATAATTTTTCTAGTCTGAGCATTGGGAAAGCCCAGCTCCCATAAAAAAATAATCAAATTTATATAATTGTAAGTACCATTGATACAAACTGGTTTTACTTTGTTTTGTTACTTTCTTTACAATATTTGGATTAATGATATTGTGGAAAATTACCACCCGTACCATTTAAACGCAAAGCATCTACAAATCCTGATCGTGGTCACAGATTCCATTTTATTTGCTATTTGTGCACCAACTAAACAAAAAACTACATAAAATGGAAAGTGATTATAGTTCTGTTAGAACCACATACTTCCCCACTGCTGCTCTTCTGATAAATTCTGTTTCCCACTCTTGCTATTGGATCAAGCGTTTACAACGTCCAAAGACTTTTTCATTAACTAGGCTCTCAGCCTGGTGGCTTCCCCAAGATATGGTCACTGCATTCAGCTTGGAGAGAATTTTGGAAAGCTGGAGATATGTATTAATTTTTTGGTTCTTAAGATGTCTGTATGTATTTGCTTGTATTCAAATGTTGAATCAGAGTGACTTTCGATCAGCTCTTAGCTTTATATTTGTTGTTGAGAGAGGAGAGAATACAAACCAGTTCAATTTGTTACCTCAGAGCAAATGTTAAATCCATGTACAACTTTACTGTTTCACTTATCTAATGCTTTTTCATCCCACCAAAAGATAAAACTTCTGTGCAGAAGTGAGTAACGCTTAAGCTGAGATTTTCAACCAGGAGCCTAAATCTTATTAAATCTCAGACGACTTTGATATATTTGACTTTTGACAACTCCAGAATTAAACAGTAATATAGAGGAAATGCTTTCAAGTAAAGATGATGTTTTCGGACACAACACAACATGGAGCTAAGTTGCATTTTTGCGTTCATCTGCCAGGCCCCCACCCAGCAGTTAGAAAGAACATTGAGTTCACATAGATGCCACCAAGGAATAAGTGTAATTGAGAATCTGCTCCCATATTAATTTCCTGATTTATATAATGAAAAGGCTGGAAATAACCAGAATCACCACCTTTCTGATCAAAGGCACTAAAAAGAAGGGCTGTGCCCAGAAGCCAATACTCAGATGTACCTCAGTGACTCTGATGTTTCACTGATGGCTTGAGGTGTTGGCAGAGTCAATAAAATTCTTAAACATATTGACCTATAGAAGGTCTCAATGCTTTGAACTGCATTTCAGTAGTCCAGCAGCTAGCTTAAGCTTTTATATTGCTTCATTTCAATCCTTTCACATTTTTAGATATCTGATTTTTTTTGAAAAAGTGATTTGAAATTATTTATCACCAAGCTTTGAGCTTCTTTGAGAGTTTTAGATCTGCAAACTGTCTTTTTTTTTTCCCTACCAATGAGTCCCTTCCAGGTTAGTGTAATATTAATACAAGTTGGTTGAGGATTCATTAAAGAAAAGGAGATTCAGAACACTCATCTGTCACAGGCATCATGTTCCCAAATGGAAACAGGCTGGGGACATGTCTGCTTGTGTGGCAAGTCTGCCTGTACTGAAGCAATGCCACTTGTGCCTGAACAGCTACTTCTCTTCGACCTTCAGATTAGATTAAGAATAGATAGGACCTAACTGAACTTTTCCCAAAAGTTCATTTCTGTCAAGTCATGCATTAACATAAAAGTGATGGCCTTACTTCACCAGAGCCTCAACCACAGAGTTATAAAAACTTCTACTGCTAAAGCAGAAACATTTATCACCCATCCAAGTTTCTGCCTATGACTTCATATACTTTCAACAACATCTGACAAAACAAGGACAGGAAACATTACCTCTAGGAAAGCTCAGAAGAAGGGCATGTTAATTTTATCTATTTACAAGACAATTTTTAGCACTTCCAAATGTGGATGTGGCGAACAATTTCATACTTCTTCATGATACAGATGATTCTTTTACACTTACATTTCCACTCATTGTCATTTTTCTATGGTTATATTACTACTGCAACTCAATGATGTACTTAGTTACTAAAAACCATCCTAAAAGAAATATAAATACAGACAAGAAAAAAGTATTTCTCTGTCTAATGAACAGTAAGATCCCAGTAGGCTTTCTAGACATAGAATATCAGTATATATATCAGTATACCCAATATTTACTTCACTTGTATCAAGTACTTAGACCTAAATTTTCCATGCATTCCTTTCTAAAATGCTCAAGAATTGCAAAAGAGTCAAGAAAAAAATCCTAGAATTCTGTGGTTTTCAGTTGATTTCTTTAAACAGTGGGATGTGTAGAAAATTTTTACATTTTTGTGTGGTACCCAGATGGATTGATAACCATGGTGAGGAGAAGGAGGACAACGAAGCCAGAAAGATAACGAACTGAGAGATGAAGTTGTATAAGGCTTCAGAGGGACTGCTTCTCAAAATAGGCTTTTAGCAAAAGCCTAACCTTTCAAAATTTTATATTCATGAAGAAAAAAGAAAAAAAAAAAAAGAAAAAAGTTACCAACATCTAATTAGGAAGGATATAACCTGATTTCTGTGAAGAACAAAATGGAATAATGTCACAAGGGAAAGAACCTCCAGAGATGTATTTTAAAGAGTTTCTTTCAGAAACATTAAGAAGGAAAGAAGTTAAAATTAGAGCCAAATAAAATGTCATAGTGATACTAACAGGCCAGGCAGAGTTAAAAAAAAAGTTAGGAAGGCGTGTACACCCATCTTAGTCACTGATTTCCAGGACCAGGTTTTATTTACTGATACATCTTCCCTCACCATTGCATAAAAGTGACTTTCTGTAAAAAAGTACGACAAAGAGTATCTTCACTGATGCCAACATCTTGCCCAGATCTTCTCACTAACATCAGCAAGAGTAAAATAAGCAAAATGGAAGCAATTTCTCTCCAAATCAATTTCTTTCTCTGATCTTAAACATTTTAACATTGACAAAGGCAAATGGCTAAGTTAAATGAAGTTTGCAGAGGGATAAGTAATGCTGTCAGCCTGTATTTTTTTTGTTTTTTAGAGAAAAAAAAAAACAACCTTTTTTTTTTCCCCCAAATATCTTTGTGTAGATGTTTTTCTTTAAGAGCTCTACTTAACCATACTTCTATAATAAGCATTTAGGAAAGAAAAGCAATGCTGTGGAATTTCCGTCAGACTAACATTCTGATATTCTCAACTGGCATGAAACTTTTCTCTCTTATAGGGTCTCTTATTATGTGATTGCTCTTCGGATTTGTCTCTGTTTCTCCTGATGCTCCAGCTGAGGCTGGAGACGGGGCCAACTGCTCTTCTGGCTTTTTACCAAGTCAGGGGACCTCACCACAATCTAGAATCAAGTTGACACTTGTCACAGACTCTTCTCAAGGGGTTGCATCCACAGAAAATATGTGCTTCCTACATCTTTTTTCCAGCTTTCAGTGAATATACCAGGAAATTAACAGATGGAACAAATGCATCACCTAATTATAGTATTAATATTATGCAAGCACAAAAGAACCAGCCATGGTGTGCATGGTGATAAGGCTGAGGAAATGCAGTCTTCAGCAAAGAGCGAGCAGGATATGTCTTCAGACATGACTTATCATAATCCAAAGATATGATTATTTAAAATGCATATAATGTGAAAGATAGCACAGTATCGTAGCTACATACATAGAATCATAGAATGCTTTGGGATGGAAGGGACCTTTGAAAGTCATCTAGTCCATACCCTGGATGGAGGACAGAGGGCTCATAGGTCAGACATAGTGATTCATTTGTAGTGGATTACTTAAAATAAATGTTTTTTGGGGGAGTGTTCAGTGGGGTTCCTGAGACACATCAGCCTCACAGAGGTTATAGCATTCAAATGTGGAAATTTGATGCAGGGCCATTACAAAGGCACAGGAGCCCACATACAGCGATCAAAGCATGAAGCATGGGGTCTTCAGACCCCATCATGAATGTGTTTGTGCATATAGGGAGCTTGAATTTCAGTCCACACATATGCATAACTTTTCGCTTGCCACTGAATGTTGGAAAGGAAAAATTGCAAAAGCAATTAAATGAGAGACTTTCCTTAAATTTACTAAAATTCAGGGTCAAACATCCTATATTCCAGCTCCCCTACTTTCAAGAACAGAATGACTAGGTGTGTAGTATTAGGAAGAAATGTAGATGCTTTAGGAGTGTATGTAGCCATATACGCCATCCACAAGTTAACAAAGCTCCCAGCTATACCTTCTATTTGCCACATGCTTGGTGCTATGGAGGAGTAACTGGACGCCTGTTTAGCCACTCTTTGAACAGGTTCCCCTGCCAGCTACTCTGATTGTCATTTATTGCCCAGTGCTTTTTAATACGCTGCTCAGGACCAAGGCATTAACACATTGCATCTGTTGGCCAATAATTGCAAGGTATGCCAAGTGCCAAGTCTGAGCTCAACTGCATCTTTTGCTAAAGTACAGAGCCCAGCTTTGCTGGAAGCTGATTTATTGTCACTGGGCAAGGATACAGATCACGCAATTCTCTCCACAATCTGGGCCATCTCATCTGGGGTAACCACACAACCCTTGAGAAAGGGAGATGTGCCTGCAAAATACACCTCTAACTGCCACTATCCTGAGGCTTGTAATACTGCACCCACTTCCTTTCATTGCATGTTTTTTGCCTTTACTGACTAATATCATAAAGAACCTAATTTACCCCCTCTTCATCATACACTTTAATGTAGTGAACTTTTGATAATGGACCAAATCTGCTTCCCTCCATTCTGTCACCAGTGGGGCTGTAACCCAGAGCATCTGACCCATGCTGAATCTGTTGAATGGAAAGCTTGAGTAAGGATATAAAAGTCACCATATGGGATATGTTGTGATAAGGAAATCATTGTGAGTGCATGAAATTTAAAATAACCTGGAGGGTTATAATCTGGTTATTTTCCTCAGTAAGTGCTTGAAGCAAAGTTAATTGGCCTGTCTAAATAATTTGATAATACAATTTTGTAGTGCTCAGAAATGTACAGGCAAACATTTACTAGAGAAATTATATTTACCAATAGATGCTTCATATTTACTGGTGCATGCAGAAATCCTGAGGAAAGCCCATCAGCTCTTAATCTTTGACGTTCTAACAAGAACTTTTCCTGCAAAAACTAAACCAAACGTTATATTCTAAAGGAGAGACAAAAGGTGGCATAAACAGCGTGGAGGAAGTTAGAACTAGAAGATAACACCAGAATCACTAAGTCGCTGCTTCCAAAATCCAGGCAGTGAGGTAGAGGCAGCAGGCACAGGAGTTGTTAAGCACCCTGTAGGGTCACACTCTCACTGCTTATGATCAGACTTGGCCCAAGTATTCTGGGACAAGTTTTTATTTTCTTACAATACTGCACGTTCTGGACAACCAAAAATGATTGCAAAATTGATACACTAGGTCGCAAGTCCTCAAACATCCTAGAGGAATGTTATCACTTACAAAATACTGAAATGGACCATTTTTATTTCTGTTTACATTGCATTTCTCCAGAAAGAATATTTATCAGATGCACACCAGATAATTTGGTTGGCCTGACTGGCCAGATAGAGCCAGTTCATTTGTAATTAAAAGATCCATTAAACTCTTAAGCAGTTTTTAATCTTTTTACTTGTCTTAGAAATACTTTTTCAATAAACTACTTAAATGTAGGAACAGATATAATATCCATCTGGATATAATATCCATGTGAGCTTTAAAATAATAGATTGTACTAAAATACATCAAAACAAGGTGATACTCTACAGCATTTTGCCATCACTATTTTTATTGGTTTCTGATACCTTGGATGCTAATTCTGTATTCTTCTCATGATTACATCTGTGTTTGTGGTTCTACAACCGAAATATTCTGCTGTGAGAATTGCAGTGATTTATCTTTCCTTCTTCTGTGACATGATGAGGAAGAGAAGAGAGTCTTACAATTTTTCTTCAGAAAACAATTTTATTTGGGCCTCTAACAATCCGTTAAAGTTGTCCTTCATGTTCTAATTTACATTTCACCTTTAACAATGGAGGCTTACAAGTGAGTTTGTTTTGCATAAGCATACAGATAGCTTAAAGAGACTTCTGTAAGACACAGTAAAGACTCTTCAGTTAGGGAATGGCCTCTGTCTTATTAATGCTTTATGTTGCATTCTGCCTGCATGCAAAAAAATGTACTTGCCACCTACTCATTGTAATAGCCACTTAAGCACAAAAGAAACAAAATAAAAATTTAAGAAGTGGTACTTTTTAGAGCCTTCAGAATTATTTTCATGAGCTGCACGGTGACTCATTGATCTATGTTTTATAGCACTGGGTAGCCCAATATATGTATTTTTAATGATTTGGAAAGTGCTCGTAAACTAGTATCCCCATCCTGTAATAGTTCATGACCGCATGTAAAAGGAAGCAGAATCCATTATTTCAAAGGGAGTGTAAGAGAGAAACTTGCTTAGAAGTATCTGTATCAGCACTGCCAGTAAAGTCAGAAACTTTTTATTCTGATTTCAAGCTGGTTATATTATCGTGTAAGGTATGTTTTTTAGATTCCTGACACTCAGACACCCACAAGACAATTTAATTCACATAGTACCAAAATTGTTTGGATGTCTTGGGCACATGCAACCAGCTGAAGTTTAATGAGTTACATATATCAGGTGAGCTGTGATAATTGTCCAGGAGCAGATGAAAGCTGAGTCACTCATCACAGGATACAAAACTTCACGCCTACACAGTTAATGCATCTCGAATGATGAGAGAGAATTTAAGCTTCAGGAACTTGACCATTTCTCTGAGTCCAGTCTGTAAGTGCAGGTTTTTTGCATTAGGGCCAGTCCTGCAGTTTTTTCTACAGGATAGTCATCCCTGGGGGGGTTAGCACTAATACAATACAGGAACAGGGATACGAGCTATTTTCCCAAATATGGATGGAGAGATCTAGGCTTTTCATACCTGTCTCTGGCTAAGCTCAGTGGCTGAGCTGGGTGCTATCAATAATTAAGGCTATATAATGCTCCTTTGTGCTGTTTATTTACCAGTTAGACAAATTGTATCTCTTTTATCAGTTGCTATCAATTATCAGGAAATAAGTATTTCTTCTTATTTTTAATGAAGAATAAATAACAAGTTATCCGTGCATTCTAGGGATGAAACTTAGCTACTTTTCTAACAGCCTGTTGTTCTGAAGCACAGAGTAAGCTAAAAAAAAAGCTTGCCCAAAATACCATATATCTGGTTATTTATCTCCTGTGAAATAGGCTGTATATCTGACCTCATTAACGTGGCGTACTAGCCTTTCTCAATATTTCATTGCACGTTTCTTCACATTACCCCTATGATCAGGCTCATGATATTAAAAAATTTCTTAATGGAGAACTGAGATACAGGATACATCTACGTGGTTTATTCTTGGAAAGGTATGAACTTGCTCCACCTGCACTAAAGCCCACTAAATCCAGTATGAGTTAACAAGGCACTAAGGCCAGGCTTAGTATTGCTAAAGCAGAAACAGCTTACTCATGTCTGCTGGTAGCACAAGGAGATCAAAGCTCAAGTTTACTTGCACTATAATGTATAGAAACACTTCAAATCCTAAATTCTCAAGGGGTGTGCAGGCCTTACATCAAGTACTGCAAACCCTAATTTGTAGTACCTGCTACAGAGAGGAATCTGTACTTCTAAATTAGATATTTTGACCTCGGTTTGCAGTGGCCTGACAAAATTTAGCTGCTAAGGATTGCAGAGCCAGGGATTCATCTAAGTCAACTAGGCTGAGGTCTAAGCTGCCCCTGAAATGGTAAACTCTGGATGTGAGGGGATATTGTGACCAGAGGAGAGCATTATGAGACCTCACTTTTTCCCCCAGTGCTCCATGAACAAAAGGTTAAAACTTTCAGAGAGGAAGCTGCAGGAATTTACTTTTGTCTGATCTGGAAATCAGTCACTTATAACCATACACCTTGGATCAGTTGGATTATAAATCCATAATACACATACACTGTTACAAGAATGGCTTTCCAAAGCTTTAGGTTAAAACCCGAAACACCCCTTTCTCAGCTACATCAATATTAGCTTTCCCTTCTCCAGGCTGTGCTAAGAACAACACTTTATCCACAGCGTTACAGATACAGAGCTTGCGCTTTCTCTCCTACGCACGTCAGACTTCACAGTCACTTTTTTCCAACCTATGTTACTGTATTTCTGCCTCCCAATTTGCACACAGGGAGAGTCAGGGACCTATAGAATGACTCAAGCTACTGGATTACAAATCACAAATGGAAGGAAAGGGTGGAAAAATGACACCTCTGTCCTTGTTTTTCCACCTCCAGCTCACTTTGGTCCTGAGGCAAAGGAGCAGATGCTCTTCACTGACTCATTCCTTCCCCTTGCCAAACAGCTGGAATGAAGGAGAAGCAAATTACATCTCTCTCCAGATGACAGGGAAAGGAAGAGGAAAACTGTTCCATGACTCCTCTTGACTCATTATGGACTGGAAATCACAAATTCTGTCTCCCAGACTAGCATTAGATAATGGTTTAGTCCTAACAAACTCCTCTACTCCGTAGTTTATACCAGTTCCATAATTTTCCACAAGGAGTCAAAGCATCAAGACATTAAAATCATTTTATGGTTTCATAGAGAAGAAGCTTGCAGACATTTCCAGAGGAACAGGAAAAATAAAATCTATTTCCCAGACATTTCTGAAGGTATTTGAAGGAGGCGTTAATGCATCCTTGGTTGATATACTGGGTCACAGTATGAAATAGCAAATTAATTCTGTATCAGAAAATACTTCTTAGATTAATCCTTTGTCATGTAACGTTTACCAAGAAGGATTAAGACCTTTGGAAATATTTGTACTTTGTTTAGACATAACAGATCATTAGGTACTTCATTAGTCAACACTGGGCAGGGGGGCTGCAAGAAATATCGTATTGTTACCTAGAGATTATGCAATGGAAAAAAATAAGATTTCTTGAGATTCTTTTGTAATAATTCATACATTTTCCCACTTAGTTTGCATAATTTTATCTTTTGCCTCCTCCATTCCTCAGATGTTAAGATAATAAATAAAAATAAGTGTCCTCTGTAAGCCCAACAAGGTTTCACATATCTTTTTTTCTCAAAATCAATTAAGAGAAGACAGCAAAATTGGGTCTTTTTTGTGTCACTCAAGGACAGCCAATGAAAGAATATTTATTATTGGATTAAAACACAGGAAAGTTCAGCCCTGTTGTCTTAGGTAAAAGCAAGTAACGCTTTGAAGATCTTAAAATCCAAACAGACAAATGGCTGAACACATTTACAGACAGAGAAGTGGAATGCAGAGGCACTTTAAGGTTAAAGAGAGGTCTAAAATAACCTCCAGTACAGCACACTCCAAGGTTCCCGTGCTTTCTACCTCCACTGATTGCCCAGGACCTTCCACACCAGAGTCCCTTTCCCAGAATGTGCTGCAGTGTGTTAGAGACCAGGGGGCTGTTACTGGAAATCCTCACTGGCTACATTTGACCTGTAGATACTATGGCAATGAGAGAACTACAAGAATATATCCATAATATAGCACAGAACAGGAAAAAAGGGAGACATAAGTCAAACAAACCATTCTTAGAGACCCTGTAGCAACCATTAAAAGCACCTGTCTCTCCAGTTTTGGACAGGATCTCATCATTTGTGGAATGAAAAATCTAGATTTCCATGAAGAACAGATTTATTCCCCCCCCCCCCCCCCCCCCCCGAAATAATTCATCCAAATACTACTGTAGTAAAAGAAAGATTTCAATAAAAATAATTCCAGAGGGACTTCTTTGACCAGCTACCTAAATGAACTGTGCATTGAGCATAACTCCCTCCCAGCCTGCCTACAGTTATCTTCCTTACAGACCTCTAATAAGCAGCTTAATACTTTGCAACTTCTGCCTCCTTTGTGTCCCAGCTGCCTCCAGAACCCATCCAGATCTTTAGCATTATATTGTCATGGATCATTTTTAACAGTGTAGTTCGTAGTCCTAGCTTTCCCTGCTATATAAATGGAATACTGCCTTCAATGTATCTAGTGATACAGAGTTGAGTTTTCTTTATTCCTATGCCTTACCTGTCTCAAAATGAAGAACTGCCTGGTTTCAGATGTTTCTCTACATTCCCTCCATTCTCTATGTTTAATTTTTTGCAAAGAACTGCCCCTGTTTCCTAAGCAGAAGGTCTACCTTTAACTCTACATCCATCTTCTAAAGTTTCAGCACCATCTTTCTAAAGACTACAGCTGTTATTAGTAAAGGATAACTAGTATAGAAAGCAAATATTCTGCTATTGTTACCATAAATCCAGCTCCATGGAGATTGCACTAAGAACGGTTTGGCTCCTTTGGCTTTAATCCTTCAACGCCTCGTTTTCTCCATCTTTAAGCAGGACGCAGGAAGGGCAATAACTAGGGGTCTAGAAATAAAGTAACAGGGCTACCTCTAAACCATATCACTACTGTGTAATACGTTGTGCCTGAGTGCTGAATAGAGAATTTTTCTTTCATGAATAATGATAATACCTAGCTCTTACGCAATGTTTTGCACCAGTAGAGTTCAAAGTGATTTATAAAAAAGCAAATAGCAACTGAGGCTAACTCAGATAGCTTGCTTAAAGGAAAGAAGTTTACCTTAAAATATAACAGTAATATATAAATTAGAATTATGCCACTGAATTTTCACTTTTCCAGGCTCCTAGAAGTTATATATCAGCATGACGAGGATTTTATGAAAGCTCCAGCAGCCAGCTTTCTGTGGCTAGAAAGGGCACTGCTAGCAGAGGAAAACATTTACAAGTGCACTTCTTACAAGCCATTTCTGGAATTTGCCCCTCCATCCTTGAAATTTCTTCTCCCTCTATCCCAGGGGCAGAATCTCTTCAAGTCACTTGTTTTCCTTTTTTTTTTTTTTTTAACCCACAGATGTAAATTGCCATCTCTTTGTTGTATATGCACAAAAATAACAGAAAGGAAAAAAGCAATTATTATTGCTCTTCAACTATATTGTTTAGTTCTATCAAGTGTTCTGAGTTGAAGTATGCATGAAAGGTTTTATATAAAACAAATTTGCACACAGTGACACAAACCTTCCCTGAACGAGTAATTGCCATGCATAAATCAACAGAAACATATCCAAGGTGCAGAGAAACTCAACTAGACTGCCAAGTATCTTCTTTTTAAATTGAAGTAGGATCCGATAGGTTTTCCTGTGGTCTTTGGCTCATTATCCGGTTATCCAAACAGAAGCATAATACCAGCTCACTTGCCAAGTACAGTCTGAAAGCACTCAAGGCTACCCTGCTTCTCAGCTATCTTTACATGAATTAAAATCCATGCTGTCATGGAATCAGATGCTGTAAAGCAGAAATGATTAAAACTGACAAGTACAAGGGCCTAGTGTTTTTCAGATACAAATCAAACCGATCAAATTGAGCAACGCAGTATTTCCTATCCAGTGCTTCAAAGGCTGCCAGAGCAACAGGGTGGCCAAATTGGAACAATACTTCCAGCGTCCTCCATGCTGAGGATGTGACAGATCTGCTCTAACTCAGCAGCCAGTCTGGCTTTTCACTGTATTAGCAGAGGGCAGAAGTGATACCACAACACTGCCACCATTATAGCCATCACCTGCAGGTTATGACCTTCATATTCAGTGTTGATCGCTGCAGAAGGCACATGCTAGTGAACAACTGTGAGGGTAATCTAGGATGTTCAGGCAGGGTTTTACAAAGATTCGATTTCGTGGCACTGCTTATAGAGTGCTTCCTACTCTATTTTGGGATCCCACTGTCACTAGCAGGTGCCCAGTCTTCCTTCTTGTGTTCTGGGCATGACCTAACCTATAATTCCAAAGTACAATCCAGTGTTTATACATCAAAGTCAATTCATTCTATATTTTTTGTGATATTCCATTGCAGTAACTTTTCATAATCAAAAGATATTTCACCCTCTCCTCCAACAGCAATACACACTTTCACCCTCAGCGGAATGCTTTTAAACTTCAGGGTGCAAGCACACCTAATGTGCTACACTGCAATATAAAAAATGGGTGTACCTTCAAAGCGCTGCACTCCTTAATAGCTTCAGTCAAAACAATACTTAGTTTCATGAACTTATCTTATGGGACCTACCTCCTGAAACAGGCTTCATGAGCATATTTGAGATGGCTAGATGCACCTGGCGGTTACACTTTTTGTTCAATCAGCAAAGATTAATAACTGAGCTTCAGGGAGTAAATTGCTTCTTTTGCCGTATCTTTTCTTGAACATATGGCTCATGTAATGGCAGTGATCTATTTTCTCATGCACCAAATTTACTTTTTTGACTTCAACAACCACAAAACCACTTAATCAAAGGAAGTTTAACCCAGAGACCAGGCTATAATTCAGGAATAAGAGAAAGTAAGTTTTATTGTACTTAAAAGAAAAGGCAGATTTAATACAGTTATCTGTGTGTCTGGGGAGATCAATGGAGTTTTGCTTCATATTAATTAACTATCATGCAGAAGGTTTTCTTTTGCCATAAGTGTGTCAACTATTTGTGTCAGCCAAGTGTATTCTGCAAAGGGAGAGCGTATGTCAGACTAATTTGAAATTTATCATTTTTAAATTTAAACCCTGCACCGTTGACTCTTATACAAATGGGTTTCTTGTGCACCTTGAGGGTTGTCACTCAACAGCAGCCTCTCTGGATAACCCCCTTCACTGTACCTTTTTGGCATGACAGTCCACACAAATGTCTACACGCCCTTCAGTACAGTTAAGGTGAAAGCTTTGTATCTAAATTCAGACAAGAAATGGTTCCACCTTTGAAAGTGCCCACGGATTCCACAAGTTATTTCACACATGTGGATGCTGAAGTCAGCCATGGATTTATCTTGTATTTACATATCACTAGCTTATACGTACTTTACGCATACTGTCTTATATGAGCAGCATGTCAAGTTCAAATCCACATAAAAAAAAAATCAGGAATTTTACCCATACACAGCTTAATTTATATAAAAGTTGTTGAGAATAAAATGAATTTTCATTATTAGCAAACTTGGGCATCTTCCAAGAAAGGAAAGAAAATTAAACTTTAGCAAAATAGGTAGAAGTGTACTGTTTTTATTATAGAGCACAGATCACTACAGAAATACTTCTCCTTTTGATGCCTCTCTCTGATCTACACATCTTTGGTGTCATGATTAAATTATTGGACTGTAACACAACTTTCCCCCTCCCATTCATTTACGTCGCTCTTTTCAGTTGTAAAATACTTTTCATCTTTTCAAATAGCCTATTTGAAGTGTTTGTGTGCAGCTATTCTGGGAGTTACTGTTTGAGAGAGGAAATAGCTAAAGAAAATATTTTTTTGAAAAACACAGAAGCACACAAGGGAAATCAGACCCTTCACAAATAATGATTTAATAAAAATTATGTATTTTGGCCATAACCTCTGGAAATAGATTGTGTCTCCATTTTCTGTACTGTACAGGCTAAACATATTATCACACCTAATTATTAATTAGCCTTCGGCTGGGGCTGCACGGCTAGCAGGCGCATCCCCTAGGTGGTGGATAGGGGATCCCTCTCCGGAGGGTGCACCGGATAAAATTGAAGAAGGTGCCGCGAACCAACGCAGCCTAAGGGAAGGCCACCCTGACAGAAAAAGCACTGGCCCTCCAAGTCATGGGGGTTGGGCAGGAGGCCAACTACCTCCTCCCGGGAAAAAAAATAAAAAGTTGCAGAAACGATGAGCATCAACTCGGAGATGGAGAAAATCAGTAATGAAGTGAGGAGGAGGAGATGGAACTGGATCGGTCATGTCTTGAGGAAAAAACCAACAGAAGGCTGCGCTGTGGCCCTTGGGACTCCAGAGCACGCAGCCGCAGACCGATCGAAGTGGAAGAACGATGTTCACGCCTTGTGTGCCTCCTGGCACTGAGAGAATTCAGATTCAGAGATTCAGAATTATTAATTAATAACCATTCGCCGAGTAACCCCAGTGTCAATTTTTCTACGTACTTGCAGAGACTGCCAAACCTGTTATTCAATCCATTCACATCCTGCAGTATTATGAGATCATGATCACCCAATTTTCCTCCCATTTACTTTTAGTTTTATCCTAAGTGAATATTTTTAGTCTAATCAGTATCCAATAAATCAAAGCAGCAATTCCATCTCTCATCAGCTCAGGTAAGCCTTCACTTTCAGCATTTAACTGTGCATATCAGAAGAACCACCTATATTTAATATAAGTTCAGGAATGTTTGCCATATGAGGACAGAATATGCTAAGAAACTTTTTTAAAAATGTATTCAGCGTTCAACATCAAACGTACAGAACAACACAGTATGTGTCACTAAATGTTAAAAAAAGGTATAGAAAAGGACACTCTCCTATGTGGCCATTTGCCAAAAAGTTCATTTATAAGCCGTCAGGGAGAGTAATGACATTCAGTGGGAAGGAGGAATAGACACAGCATAAGTCTCCATCGTCATAGGACGTGCTGAGCAGGTGTTAAGTCCAAAGGTATTAGAATTGTTCTGTTAATTAGGTAAGTTATAAATAGTCGCAAGATTTCACTGAAGGGAGAGTTGGTAAGGCAAATTAGACAGAGAGTTTAGGTCATGTAATAGTTTGGTGCTTTGAGGCTTTTAAATTCAAGTGGAAGAGTGGTTTTGATCTGTGCATCATTGCTGAGAATTGTATTTCTCCTCTGAACAATATAACCAAGATAAAAATATGTTCATTTTTTAAATGTATAGATTTTGATCTATAAACCCTTGTGAATATTTTAATGAAAATTGAAATATTTTGGCTGAAAAATCTTTTTGTTCAAAAGCCATTCTGATGGAAATGTATTTGAAGGCTTTTTTTGACTGGCACGCATCGCAGAGAGATTTGAGATAACCACCGCAGAGACAGAAACTCTCAAAACCCAGGAGTACTTTGCTAATATCAAAATTACATCAACCAATTTAATTAATTGCTGAAGCCAAGTGAGTAAAACACTGTGCAAAACCAATGTAACTTGTGAAGAGTCATTCACATAGATGGATTGCCATGCAAGATTGAATCAGAAGGGTGCATCGGTAGCCAGCCAGCTGAGGTAGCCCCTGTGCTGTGGGCAAGTGAAATCAGTACAGCTGGCAACCAGACAGGGCTTGGAATTCATTAACAAAATGCCAGCTTTGTGCTCTCAAAGACTGCATTGCTCACCACCTGGAGACAGCATATGAAGGAGAGCTCAAAGCATGCTGAGACCATGACCACTTCTCCCTACCTGCAAAGAGAACAAAAGTTAGTTCTTTCTTCCCTGAGAAGTCTACCTACTTCTGTCAGGTCACTCGAAGCTAGACTGTAATTACAGAGCTGCTGCTACTTAGTGTTAGTAGTTTAAATAATGCCTGAAATTCACTGAGACAGATTTTAAGGGTACAGTGATATACTTGCCATATACGCAAGAGAAGATGCAGACCTAAGTTAAAGAATGAACTATCTAGCATTGTAAAACTTTGAATGCAGCCAAATTATTATCAAAAATGAAAAAAAAATCATTGTTTGGAAGCTGTTTTGTAGGGCTTTGAGCAAGGCTAGATTGAGAAAGTGCTGAAAAATATCACAGAACTGGACTCATGGGGGGCTGCTGACCACATCCAACTGAGGAATCAAATACAACAATACGACAGGGTGATTTAGAGATCTGCATCTCTCAGTCTCTCCTCTCTGCACTTTGGCATCTAAAGGTTTATACCAAAAAAACTACAGAGATTGAAGAACGTTTGTTTCTATTGTCTTGCAGCTGTTTGGACTCAAAAATTTCCATGTAAACAATTAGACCTTATGGTATTTATACATAACCATTTTGACTCAAAGTTTTAGTATTCCCTTCTCCAGATTGTCATTTTTCCATCAGCGGCTCCTTACAGCACAATTAAGTTGGTGGCAGCTCTGACTGGAGGGATCATGAGATGAACAGTAGCGTTAGCTCTGTGATAAATCTCAAGGTTTTGTGCTGAGCTGTTGCAATTAGTACAACAAATTACAAGCGATGGATGTAAATGATCCAAGGAATCCCAGCCTGGAGCATGTAACTGCCTGTGAATTTGCTGAGTGTTTCTGCCTATGGAGACCCTTTAGAGAGTACAAGGCACCACCACTGGGCTGAGGAGCTGTGGGCTGTAGTCCACATTTCGGCACTGACTTGCTGCATGGCCTCAGGTGAGTCTGTCCACTTTTCTGTGCCTAAATTTCAGTCTTCGTCTTGTCAAATTAGTAAATTATTAACAAAAGGCTCTTCTCTCCCCTCCCCAATCTAAATCACTGAAGTCCTTTCTTGCATGTGGCCTTTATTACACATTACATAAATATTCATAATAACTGTTTCCCATTCACTGGTTAGCTTCCTACTCAATAACCTTGTTTTAATGTTGATTTTTTTTCTTAGTCTGTTTAAAGACCAAGATAATGACAGTATAAACAGAAGCACTTTCAGAGCAGAAGATGTGGTGCTATTATCCAAACACTTTCCATTTTCCCTTTCATTAACCTTCTGTGGTACAAAGCTGCTGCTAAGTCATTTTGTGTGATTTACTGGTGAGACAGAAATGCACCCTTTTCCAATCACTTGGAAAGAGATTATATCCATATTTTTGGAAAGAAGTACTAATATCCAGACAAGTATGCTATATGCCCGAGTATCTTTCAGTGTTAGGCCATGTTTGTGCAGGGACATTAGCTGCAGAAATTTAACCCTGGCAGAAGGACCAGGCCAGAGATGTTCCCATCAGCCTTGCTGGGATGCCAAAACTGAACCTGTGGTCAATGCTGTGGTAGCCAGCTATGACAGTCCTCAGTCTCCTGCGTGAATTCAGTGTGTTAACTACCTACAAGTCCATTTTTTCTAATTTCAAGTAACACGGTTACCAAGTGAGCCCATGTTGGAGCTGGTGAAGATTGCTGTTGGTAGACCTGTAGGAACTACCATAGGCTGGGTGGAAACACAATGAGGCCAAACAACTTTGAAAAGCTCAGGGTAGTTTGGATATAAGCCCTGGCCATTAGGTTCTGATCTCAGACTTCTTGTTATGGTCTGTCTTTTAGGAAGCCCAGATCTTCCAAATTAAAAACTCTGGTGGGCATCAAGCCTCACTGCCTTTAGCAATGGATCCGGCAGCATACGGACATCTAACCGCAGTGTTTGGACCAAGGCATCATGTCCTTGAAAATTACTTGAGGAGCTACGCTCCAACTCCACTGCAGCTGCTTATACCCACAGCCTTTTATACTTCAAGAACATGCAAGAATGTGGAAAAAAGACAAGGTCCGATTTGATTCTGGGGATGTCTGGATTAAAGCTCTAAGAGTTCCTCTTATCTCCCTCACACAAAAGTAGCACAGCCTCTGCAGGTTGGAAAAATCAGAATGATACTCCCATTTGTGGACTTATTGTAGTATTTGAGTAAATTCCTGAGATCTCATTTCATTTCAAATGTGCTGGTGAATATACTATTCATACCACCAAATTTGGTTTTGCAAGTAACCTTTTGTCCATCTCATGGGTTTTAAACTTTTAATCAAATCACCTGATACAAAGCTACAGCTTAAAGATGACAGAAGGTAAGGTTGGTTCAGTCTTTCAACACAAATGAAGATCAAATCTGCATTTGCAACACAAACCCAAAGCCCACCCAAGTATTCTGAGCCACTCCAAATTTCCTATCAACTTCAATGGGAATTACAGGATTTAGCTGTTCCTCACCACTTCTTTCAAAATAAACTTGTAGGTGCAAGGCTTTGAGCCATGTTAGTCAAATCCTTATTAAAAAGGCAGGAAAAAGCTTAATGTGCATAGCTCTGTACTACACAGGTTATTAGGATAAGGCAATAGGAGACAAACTGTAGAAGCTGATAAAACCGTTTACATCCAACTGCAGTAATTCACATCACATAACTGATGACATGAAACGGTTTTGCCTTCCTAAATGATGGATTTAAAAAAAAATTGTCAGATTTAACTATACAAGAACTACACGTCTCTTAGATAATGATGAAAGAGAAGAGAACACTTTAAAATTTCTGTATATCCAAGACAGAAAAAGAATAAGAACGGAGATCTGAAATAAACAAGTTACAACATGAGACTAAGTCCTGGAGAAGTTTAAAAAAATAGTAAGTTTCAAATAAAATATTAGAAAATATTCCTAATTCTGATATCTCTCAGATTGGAAAACTTTCCCAAGAAAAATAGTACAGTCTTTTTTCTGTTAGCAGGATGGACAAAGTTAACTATTTAATGCAGACCTTTTACAGACTATAAGAAATTAGAGGTGAAAAACTATTACTTTAAGTTCAAACTTTCAATAGCCTGAAAATTGAAGGTTCATCTGTTTGTTTTGTACTGGAGTCCCTATCTGCAAGTCCAAAAGAGCTGAGAAGGATTTAACTGTCTGTTTGAACATAAGCATATCATTAGAAGCAAAAATATCCATTTAGAACATGTAAGCAGAGGGTGATAAGGGCCTAAACCATGCACTCACAAGAACTTCAGGTGCATTTTTAAAGCTCCATTATGAAACTGGCTTTCAGCACTTTGTCATTTCCCTTTTCCAATTTTAATATTCTAGAAGGGCATATTTAAAGTTGTATTTATTTTGGGCTAAGCATATTAGCTTGAGATACTCATTGATTTGCTGGGCAAATCATCATAGCTCACTGGATACCACTTCTATGAACCACATTATGATGGTTTAGGGCTCTCCCCAAGACCATTTTCCCCATAAGACTGTTTCCTCATTTTATGATAATAGTTCAATATTCCTTTAGTCCAACTTCTCCTTATCAAGTGTATTTATTAAAGCATCAAGATCTTTATAATTACCATTATTGGCAAGAGGAAATTATTTTTTCTAGTTAAGCCAGTATAAAACTAATTATCCAGTGCAATTATATAAAATTTTAATTTTATATTCATCAGTGTTTAGCTCCTTTTATAAAGTTCCCAGTAAGCTAATAACCTTTTGTGTGTTCTTTCTTCTCTAGAAGAAAGAAACATCCATCCTTCTTGGGGTTACTTTTAAATCCTAATACTGAAAGCCCATATTTTCACACAGGCTACTGCTTTATTGGTCTGTTTGGTGGCAACTCTTTATCGAGCCCTACCGGCACTGAAAACATCAGCAAAACTTGCTTTAAGGAACCTCCTGAGTGCTGAGCAATCAGACCGTCTGCCAGTAAACCTGACACACCTCCCACCGGGGTTCCTGCTCTCTCGCTCTTCCTCAGCTATGCATGGACCTACAGCCAAAATTGTCATGCATTTTTATCAAGCTCAAAGCAGCCTCAGGGCTTAGGCTGATTGAAATCAAACATTGGCTGGTGTCTGCTTTGGCTGAGGAGCTTCTCCAGACTTCATCCTTAGAGTCAAGGTCACTTCTCTGCCCTGAGAGACACTGTTACTCCTCCAAAAACGACAACAAAAACGGTGGAGGGAGTCTGGTACACAGACAACTCTGTAGTTTAAAAGCCAGTAGGCTTGGCTTATGGGCCTTAAGATTGCCCTGGCCAAGTTTTATCACTATGAAGCAGAATAAATCCTATGTATTTGCTTTCTTACCTAGTATTTTATATTTTAGTGAGATAAAGCCACGCATGTAGTGCTTGATAGTCAGTGTGGGCTTCACAACTGACTATTAGGCTAACAATATCCACAAACATTCTGCATACAGACTGTTAAATCAAGATAACTTTTCTTTGGGGTGGATGGTTCCTTTACCCAGTTATCATTCATCATCTGCATCAGAAACACATGACTGTGAACTGCTGTTCTGTTCACACCCAGAGCAGCAAGGGGCAGCACATCCCCTTTGCTCAAGGCTGGTTAGCAATGAAAATGGGAATTTTCAACAGGGCTTCACTGCCTGAATGGAGGGGGGGGGCTTGTCAGCTCAGTGCTGTGCAATTCCTTATATTTGAGTTGAGGCTTCGACAGCCACAGTCAATAAGACATTTTTAGAGAGCTTGTAGATAATTAGATTAACAAGTTGACTCTCCTCAAACACATGATTTGCAGTAAGCCTTTCTGTTCATTTCTTTATTGACAGGCACAGTAATGATATCTATTAAACTTCACTCAACCATCAGGTAATACAAACATATCCTTGCAGTCGGATGCAGTCAGAAAGGCCAGGCACACTATCGCAGCAGTACATACATTTTCTGAGACAATTAACAACCTCAAGTTGGTATTAATCAGGAAGAAATAGGACTCTAACAAAGGACCAAATTATCTCTTGATGGAGTAGAGTTCTCTGAGGCATGATGTCCACATAAGGATTGTTTTGTAGGGATTCATCTAATGCTTTATCTTTCTATTGGTAATGAGATAAGGCAGTCAATCCTCAGGGTAAAAATCCTGGTTGCTCTGAAGAGCCACCTTGGGAAGCAAGAGAGTTAGAAACAGCAAGTGCCTTATGCAAAGCATCTTATTCACCTCATCCCGGCCCAGCAGCTGGAATTCAGGTTTTTAGCATGGAAACCTCTGTCAGTACCCATTGGTGAGTCCCAAATAACAGCTAGCAGAAGCAAAGCAAATTAACAAAAACACCTTGAGTAGAAGATAGCAGAAGTAGCAGGCTGGTAGTTAAAGCCTCAGAAGAATGGAAGGAAAGAGGACGTAAATAGCAGAAGATGTAAGTACCCTGCACCTGTGAGCTACAGACACTAACAAATCTAGCCAGAAGACAACTTGTTCCTGACAATATCTGGTTTTGAGGCACTTGCTGTTTTAATGGTATTCAGTTAACTCGGGAACATGAGTTTAAATAATGCAATTCTGTTCCAGGAGTTTGAAGAGCCATGCACTCACATGAAGCATACAAAATATGTGTTTTAAAGGGAGCTGAAAAAGCACTGATATTTTCTTCAGTTTCACCAATTAGTCTCAATGGAAAAATCTTACAACTTCAGCTAAGCAAGTCCTTTCTGGGACCTTACCATGACTGGTATGAGAAATGAGAAAAGCCATGCAGCAATGTAATTGGCCCAGAATTAGCCCCTGCCAAGGCAGTTAGCACCTGCAAGGCAAAGGGACCCAGTCAGTCTCAGCAGATTGGGGACTATAAATGCAATACAAAAATCAAAATTACTCAGTGAGGAGGTCTAAGCTGAACAGGCACACAGGGGAAAAAGCTCATTAATAATAGCAGAAGGAACAACCACCAAAAAAAGCAGCAACTGACAGCACTAGAAGTGTAGAAATCCAAGAACTTGACAAGAGAGTCGGACAAAGCACAAATCCCCAAAACAGAAAAAATACTGCATATCTGGCTATCAAAAGCATTAAGGAAAATACTAACTTCTTCCATCAGCTTTTGCAAAGCTGCAAGGCAAAAATCATCTGCTATAGTACGTTGTAAAGCAGCAGATAGAGCAATAGTTAGCTAAAATGTAGAGAGTGAGATTGGGGTTGGGGCGCTTATTTTAGAGGAAACCAGTAAAACAGAGATACTGCTCTGTAATGAATGTGATATTTTTGGTGAAAAGCAGCAAACTGTTCATACCAGCGATTATCAGTTGGAGAATAGAAGTGCGTGACAGTGTTGGATGCTGGTGCCTGCGCCAGGATGGCGTGAGATGCCTCAGGCAATAGAAAGCAAACAGCCAGAGCATGGAGAGCGAGCTCTCACTAAAATGTGGGACCTAAATGCATATGGGGGGGGATGTTTAGTAAAATACGTTGGCTGTTATGTGGATAAAAAGGTTGGGTTCGTTAGAAAAGCACAGGAATAAAACATCCCATACAAAGAGTAAGGATGGATTCCTAGCGCAGGCAGAGATCAGAGCTGAAAGGATCCGTGTGGTCCATGAATCATATGCCCCTCGGCTCTCCTGCTGTGGTGTGTTATCTGGTCATAAGGAGAGGACCTAATCCTTTACATAGAGGCCCAACAGTTCTGATAAAGAGATACAGAGAAACCCATCCTGCTGCCTACAAAGGCAAAACTTCTGAGTCAGAATTAAAACATTTAAATGCTACACATGCCTGAGGTTATAGATGGTATCCCTAAAAATAATTTTTAGAAAATATCAAATTTGTAGTAGCTATTTGAGCTACGTTTGGCACCACAGACACCAGAAAGAAGCATGGCAAGTAGTGTAACGGGAGGGAGGAGACAAATATGCCAGTAACGTGAGGTAGGGAAGAGCAGCTTTGGAAAAGGCCTGAGCATTAAGCTAAAGCAACAGTGGAAAACTTTCCTGACAGTTGTCAAAATGCTCCTAAAACAGCACTGCAGCATCTTATCATAGTTGATAAGATGAGAGGAAATGGCCTCGAGTTGCACCAGAGCAGATTTAGGTTGGATATTAGGAAAAACTTCTTCACTGAAAGGGTAATCAGACATTGGACCAGGCTGCCCAGGGAAGTGGCTGAGTCCCCATCCCTGGGGGTACTTAAAAGCTGTGTAGATGTGGTGCTTAGGGACATGGTTTAGTGGTGGCCTTGGCAGTGCTGGGTTAATGGTCGGACTTGATGATCTTAAACATCTTTTCCAACCTAAATGATTCTATAAAGGGGACTGTACCTTCTTAAAGGATTGTGCCCTAAGCCAGATGAAGGACGGCTGACACCTCCTAGAGGGATTCTTGCTGGGAAACTGATCGGTGACACCTTGCACACTGTATTTAACAAGTGACTGCTAGTCAGCTTAAGAGCTACCCAAAACTTCACAAAGTCTTCAGTGCCAGAGAACTGACAGGATGAGGACACATCCCACGCTGGAAATGTTTTTCCTTGCCCTAGAAAGCATAGCTGGACTGTACCTCTGTGACACAAGGCTTCCTCCAGGTTTCCCATGTATAGTTTAAACCGATGTTTTAAATATATTACTCATTATTTACCCAGAACATTAAGACCTGTTGTGCTCCTAACAGCATACTCTCACAAAGAGAACAGCACAGTACAATGCTGTGTTGGGTATTACCCATGTAACCAGGCTGAAGATCCTGAAGCTACTCATGTACGTCATTGCTAGCCCTCACCTTCTCCTATTTATGTGGAAGATTTGCCTAATTCTCCACCAACCCGAGGCGTAAATATGATTGAGTATAAATAGGAGTATAAATATATGGCAGAATACACAAGTCTTTAGGTATTTGGTATGTGTTGCTTCCTGCAAAAGCATTCATATCAGCACAAGAATTGCTGATAACCACTGTCCCCTGTGGGAGACGTGTCATCCTTTCCAAGAACACAGTGAGCTACCAGGGTAGCGCATGACCAGAAATACCTTATCTAGCTGCAATCCAGCAGGACCTTAAGATACATGCATATCCTTACCAAAACAGACACATCTCTACTGCAAATCCCTGCTTTCGGGGGGGTTAAATATTTACGGACTTTGTTTAATCAGAAAATTGTAATGAGAACCTTAATGATACCAGGTGGTGGGGTATTTTTATTAGTATCAAGTCTAAATGAATATAAATCTAACAATTTGGTTCATTCTTGCTCCACAATTTGAATATAAGCTCAGAGGTAAGTTATGGGAAAAAGTTACACTTAGCATGTTAAGTCTTCAGTGCAGTGGGTAGATCTCCATCAGGAGCTCCTGCATCCAGAGCCAAAACCTGCTTAATTTCTTTTTGCTGGGAAAATTACTACCCAAAATGTGTGTTGATTTGCTTGCGTGCATTACCAGGTTAATATTGCTGAATTACAAAGTGAAAGAGACCCAAAAAAAAAATTATGCCCTAGTCGATAAAGATATGTAGGAAGAAATACAATAAAAATTCTTCTCAATAGCTTTAGCAATAGATGTTCAGAAAATTAAACCTGTATTTGTCAGTCAAGAAAGACTGGCATGGGTGGGGGGAAGGGTGAAAAGAAATTAAAAACTGCTAAAATAAATCTATGATACATATTTAGCAGCCTTGTTCTTCCAGTAAACCAGAAGACCTAACCTAACTTCCCCTGCAACCTGATGAAAAGGAAATCATTCCAACGTAAGGAACTTCTCTGAAACTTTTCCTTTGGACCATTTTACCTGTCAGAGCCAGAGTCCGGATTCTAAAGCCAGAGACTGTTTCCTGGTTGCAAGTTTAATCGTCTACTTACATAGGTTAATGGATTTTAAACAAGAAAAAATACCATTATTTTTCTTTAGCCTGACTTCCCATTAACCTGAGATTTAATTAGAGCATATCTTTTAGAAAGACACACAGACCTGATGTATGGTCTTCAAATACTGATGATGTTGCTACTACTTATAATTAACAATCAGAAAGGATGAGGAATAAATCTCTTCATTTCGAAAAGGTATCTTATTTCCAGTTTGATTATTTCTGCCTCAGACTTTCTACCGCCAGGTTCTGTTCCAAGGTTTGATTTTTTTACTTTAGATATCCTGCCTTCAGTGCAATAAGATTGTAGGACCTTCGGCCAAGGGTTGAATATTGACCCTGACTTCTTCTTTATTTTTTTAAGCCTGTGACCACATAAATCTGTCCCTCACAACACTGAGGTAAGTGCCAACGTGCGGTGCGCCAAATGCGTGCTGTCCCTGCTAGGAAAGATTTTCCTGCCAGCTTTCTGCATAGGTACATAACTGCAGCTAAGCTGTTGCTTAACCTGCTCTGGAATGCAAGAGCTGCACTATTATAGCGATTAGTACACCATCGGTCATTAAAATTCATTAGTAAAGATAAATGTAGGTTATTTAGCCAACTTTCTATGTAATTGATCCATAGTCTTTCTTGGATATTTCCAGACTTATCCCTTGGTGGATTTAAAATTAAGTATATCATTTATAATGGATAATTCATGACAAATTAACATAGAGGAAATAAAAGCCACTCATACATAAAACTGTTGGTAAAAACTCAGGAGGTGTGGAAGTACCATTCAGGAAGCCAAAATTTAGAGCTCCTGCCAAAACTCATCTGATGCTATTCGCTGATCAAGAGGCAGAATCCTTGCAAGCAGAGGACGTCTGCAGCCAGTCTGCACCGGGGAGCGCTGGGGGTGCAGGCAATGCCGCTCTTCGGGGGTCTTTGGTTTTGCAAAACCTTCCTTCTCCAGAGACATAGGAATGATCTATTTTAATACCATCATTAAAGCTTTCACTGAATGTTAGACCTTACATAAGCAAGCTACAAAATTTGCTGCCACACGAATGTCTGTCTTTGAACAATTAATTTTGTTTTTATGAAGCAGCTTTCTCTAAAATATGCTGTTCTGGTCAACATGTGCAAAGTACTACTGATGTTAACTGGGAGGGTTAACCAGAGAAATGGAACATGCCATGTTCTATGAAATTTAACATACAAGCTAAAAATAAGTTAGAGATGCATAAGTTACAAACAGTGAATCTTTATAAAAGTAGCTGTGCTAATAACAAGTAGAGAGGTTTCCTGAGTAGAATATCAAAGGCACAAAACTGACCCAGCTGGGGAAGCAAATGCTTCTTTCCAGGAAATCCAATCCCTATTTTGTGATTCGTGTTAGCTGATAAATGTTCTCACCTTTAATAGTTATTTGCTTATGCAAATAGTTATTTGATTATGTGTTGGCAATAGCTTCCCCCCCTTAAACACAAGGTAAACAGCAGTTTAACTTGGAGAAATTATATAGTTTACGAGTCAATGCAGTGTTTTCTATCATGCAGAAATATGGATTAATGTAAGTTTTAGTAGGAATTAATAAGATATAGATTTAGCATAATAATACATATGTAAGGTTACTACAGATAAGCATCATAGAAAGGACAGTGATAGATGAATTCCTGGAATAAATTAGTAGCAAATTGGATGGTCACCTAAGGATGACAAATTCACTGCTGAATTGCAGTGGACTCTTTTTTTGGCTTCAAGATGTGCAAGGGCATCTTTTGAATGCCCTGAACATTGCTTTGAGTCTTTGGATACAGGACTAAAAACAACTTATTTACTTGGCTCTAACATGGCACAACAAATGAGCTCGGCTCCTTGCAAAACTCCTGGTCCCTGGTTGTTTAAGAGCTTGTACTAACCCGAAGCAAAGCTCTGGATTTAAGGACTGTTGTTGCCTAAACCCCTGGCCTTAAACTGCTTCGTATCTTCAGAATATGGATTATTCAGAAGCACCCATCTCTACTACCAGAAGTGGTAGGTTGCTTGAAGTCCTACTTCAAAACCCTTTTGGGGTGCAGGTAAACTGGAGCCGAGTTTTGATTTCTTCGTGAAAGGTTAAGCTGAACATCACCATTACACTCCACACTGCACTTCAAGAGAGAGCATTAGAAAAGGTGTGCAGTTTCTTGACACTCAGGAATACGACAAATTCCCCAAATACTTGTCTACAGTATTGCTTTGGTTTTCTATTTGGGGGTAAGAAACCTGTCCCGTTTAGGAATCAAAAGGTCATATGACAGTGATGAATTTGGCCTAATGTTTCAGAAATAAAATATTCTACAGTGATTCTTCATGATCTTTAAGATCTTAAAGTTCTTCTCAGAATAAATATAACTAATCCCACACATTCATCTTTATTCTGCTGAAAATTCCAAACTATATTGAGTGAAAGTCTGTGAAATATTTTCTTTTGTGTCATGCATGATGGAAGTAATCCTCACTGCTTTTTTTTCTGTATGTATTTTTATTTTTACATGAGGACAACCTGTACATTTTAGGCTATTTCTAGAAAATTAGACCAGGGTTGCAAAGGAGCCCACCACTTTCCTAGTGCAGGTGTGCTCTGACAAGCGGTCCACGCTGCCCTGCCTTGTTTCCTGGGTTTGTATTGTCTTCCCATTTCAGACTTTGCCAAATATTTTAAAAGGTCCAGGGTCTGATCTCTTGCTGCAGTCACATTTTAGAACACTGCTACACTTTACACAGTGCTCTGATTTTAATTTTAGCCAACAGCTAGAGACACAAAGAAAAGCCAGCTTAGCCATATCCTAAATGGCCTGCAGCTAGGTGCCAGGGAGTCATTACAGTACATCTATCTAACCAAGGACAGACAGATTCATTTGCAAATGAGTGACCCAAATTCAGACTGCATGGTTTGAAAAAGTTTGCAGGATAATTAGCATCGTCTGCAGCTTTCCAGATGTTCCTAGCCTGGAATATACAGAAAAGAGAAGATCCCAAATACATCAATAAAATGGTTTTGAGACATTTTTCTACTAGAAGGAACGAAGCCTGAAAAATTAAGGCTGTTCTCTAAAAGTAACTTAAATTAATGAATGACTTTGGATCAAGGCCAGGGGCAGAGGAAAAATATCACTGCAGTCCTTCCTGCTTATATCAAGGTGGGTCTCTAATCACTATTACACATAAAGAAAATTATAGAAGCTTTCCCATGGGAAGAGGGATACCTTCCTGGATGCCCAGCCTGTATCCCAGGGAAGACACCTGTAGCCCAGTCTCACACACCATGGTGATAACACATTGGCTCACAGGCTTCCATTCACGGCAGGACTTTGTTTAATAACGCTGGTGGCTAATCATGCTGTCACTGCCGTCCTTCACCCATTTAATGAACGGGCACTCCATGGATACCCACCCAGGGGATGCCACCCCAGCCGAGACACTGGTAACCTCTTCTATGGGTAGCTAATGCTTCCAATATTTCATGTTTGTGCACAAAGCCACATTTCTGTGTATTTCACAGGTAATTTGCAATGCTAGATGGAACGATTTAGTTAGTCTTACATTTAAAACAGCCTATGGAACAGACAAATCCAAGCAAGTAGCCTCTGGAGTTCACTGTAGTCTCGTGGCAAATCAATCTTCTCCTTCATTCACAGGTAACAAATTTCCTGACTTGCTAAGTTGTAAAACAATCAGCTGACATTTGGACTGTACAGAAATGCAGTGGGTCATTAGTGATTGCTGTGGAGGAAACGGAAATGTTTCCAGTCATTTCTTGTAGAGCATGCACGCTCAAGTGCGAGTTGCCTTTGGTCCTTTCTCTCCTGGGAAGGAACATCTGGTTTGTAGTCCCAGGCTCAAGGTTTATAGTGCACAGCATACGGCTCTTTTCCATACTCCATGGCTTCCCTCATTAAAATAGAAATGAGGGACTATTGCAGGAATGAGGAACTGCATGTAACCATGAACTGTCTATGACAAACAACTACCTGACAAGTGAAGTACGGTCACTGAGCTTTAGAAATAAAAACAGTCCTCCTTCCACATTACAGTCTCATGAGTCACAAGAACTGGAATGAACAACAGAGTGGAGGCAAACCGTTTCTACTACATTCCTAGCTGTATTCAGAATAAATTGTTTATGCCCTACCAGGTGGATGGTATTAATCTCCATCTGCTTCAGGATGAGGCTGTTGGATTGTGCCCTTCCACAAGGGATAAAATAGCCCTTCATCGAGGAAGCCTCTGGGGCTCACCTCAGCCATTCCCCAGCTCAAACTTTCAAAAAGATAAAGCCTTTGCCTTGAAAGATTGCCTGAATCTCCCTTTTCTACTTAGCAATGAAGATAAGGCAGTCAAAATGAAGGCAGCCACTGCTTTCTGCCTGCACAAAAACAAAATGCTCAGCTCAAAGCATCTCAAGTCAGCTGCTGACTTTGTTCCTCTAGCTCAAACCTCTGCTGTAATCCCATTTCAATAAAATACAAAGTGACCCTGAAGCCAGCCACACTTAGGTAACCATAGGGGCATGGCACACAGTCATTTAACAGTGAAAAACCCTCAGTTGTCCAATAAAATAATAAGGGGAAAAAAAAACCAGCCCATGAATAAAACAATCCACCAAACAAAGCAGGGAGTAACCCCATGTTTCATGTCCAAATTCTAATCAGGATTCTCACTTAGCACTAAACCTAAGGAAGAGAAAAGCATAATAATACGTATGATCAATAATTAACCTACTTGATTTTAAGTACATGAAATAAAGATTTATTTAATACCTAGCACTTAATAAAAATTTGGATGATCCTAACTAGAACTAGGCATTAATACTTAATGACTTAAAATATTCCAGACTTATAGCCTATATAAATACAGGGCTCATACAAGCTTCACAGCTTTTGAAGGCTGCAGTGTAATTTGGATTGCTGTGGTGGTGTTGGATTGCTGTGGTGGTGTTAGATTGCCTTTAAGTTGACTCGTCACATTCATTTGCCCTGTTCCAGCAGTTACTAGCTTGGCTACCAAGCCAGACACACTGAAACCCATCCTGGGGAAGTTCTGGAAGGGGCACTTCCACCACACTCTCCCATACTGGAGGCAAGTTTGAGCATGGACAGCAGCTACAGACGTGAAGTGGGTACTTTTTTTTTTTGAGGTTAATAGCTGTCAGTACCAGCAGGATCAAATCCATGCTGACGCTTCAGGAAAAGGGTAGCAGAATTAGGTATTCTTAGAAAAGATGATCATATATCAAGTACTATATTCAACGTGTGGGAAGGGATATGCATGAGACAACACAGTGAATGGGCCTCCAGCAAAGAAAAAAACCAACAGACATCAGAGTGATACCTCTGGAAGGGAGGCGAGTCAGAGGGGTGCTCTTTCAGGCTTTTGCTGTAAAATAGCAGGGTGTTATTATGCTCAGTGCCAATAAATGCAATGGCTCTTCAAGTTGATACTATTAATGTAACTCTAAGTAGTCTGAAATACTGCCATGCATCCAGTATGACATGCGTATTTTCCTTTGGAGCACACCATGTGAAGGAGGAAGGCATTTTCACTGGACTCATTTAACCACCAAGAAATAGAATAAGAAGTGCCATCTATTCACTTGCTTCTAGGACACCACTTCTGTGGGGATGAACAGCCCTAAACATGAGAAATTATTTCTGTTGACTTAAGCGAGGAACAAACTTTGGTGATGGTTTAAATGTGGCCCTAAAAAGAATTGTTGCCTAAAAAGGCAAACCCTCTTATATCAAATCGGGTTTACATTTCATTGGACAAAACCTGCAAGTCAATAACTTGTAATATTAAATATCTAATGAGCATTCTGACATCTGGGTACTGTGATCTTGGAAAGGGTTAACTGGCGAGATTCTTTTGCTTTGGCAATTACACTGCTGCATATGAAGAGCTGAGGCTCAGACATTACAGAGCCATGGGGACCTCAGAGTACCAAGATGGCAACTTGCTTCTGTAGCGTCAAAGACCTTCGCTGTAACAAGCAGTGAACAAAGGGAGAAGGGGAAAACGGCTCCTGCCTAGTGGAGTTTACAGGCAGGAGAGCAAAAGGAAAGATGAGAGCTACTTTTATCCCTCAAGCCCTTTCATGTCCTTCATTGGATGCTATCAGGAATAAAAAAAAAAAAAAAATAGCCTTTATAGATGATTAGAAGTGATTCAACACATGTGTACCCCGGACAACTATCCGTCCCACTACCTGCGTTTGCTGTGTAGCAGAAAAGGGTGAAAGATTGTATCAGAGCTCGAGTATCAGTGTGAATAATTAAGATTTGTTGAAATGAAACAGTTTGACCCACTTTTAGATTTCAGAGAAGTTTATCTCATGTAAAGAACCAATTTGAGTCTATGATGACTTGTTTTAGAGCATAAGCACGCCTGCCAACTCACCTTACCATGGACAAATTTATAGAAGATAATGCACAGTACAATGCTAGTATTCCCCAACTATATTTGGCCTCTATTGATTTCAGCAGTGATCAAAGGAAGACCTATTCCTTAATGACCAGTAGTGACATTAATTTTGGTATAAACTCTTCGTTATCAAGTGCACAGACAGATGTCTGTATTTGTCCTAAACAGAGTCAGGGATTCACTTTACAGTTGGAGGTTTAAAACCTCCTCTAGAGCAGTCTAAGTACTGAGTGGTCTGTTGACTCTAGAGAAAGCCCAGAGTCACTAAGCCTCATTTAAGGACCCAATGTCAGGTAGAGCCTGGCTCAGAGCCCACTTATATGAGCCAGTTCCAGCTTCTCTGAATAAAATCTGAACTGCTCAGCTCTGTATCCAGCACTGGTGAAAGCAAAAAAGAAACCTCCATTGAACTGAAATACTAAGAGCCAGTGCTTTGCAGGAAAATCTCACTTTCTTAAATAATCACCTTTGGGAATCACTGTTTAATAATAGTGAGCAATCGCTGCACACAAAAGATACTGAGAGCCCATTTAAAAAAAACATCACACCTAAAAACTCAGCTTCTAGACATTTTTTCCTGTGTAGTAGCATTAGCTTACAAAACTTAGTGGGAGCACTAATGTAAGCATTTAGAAATGACCCAAAACATAAACACACAATTTAGCCTGAAGAAAGGCACAGTGTGTTTTATAAAAGCACATCACTGGACCATAAAATATCAGTTGTGATGCTACACCAAGGGCAGGGCGAGAAAGGTACATGTGAATCTTTCTCTGCTTACCTGAACATTGTATGATTAACTTCCCCCTTTGAACCTAACCTTTATTCCTTTAACACACCGAGAGGAGTAAATTATACCTCTTGCCCTCCTTTGAAACTACGGGAAAATTCAGCGTGATGGGGAACTGACAGAAAAGCTTTTAGTCGAGTTCAGCTAACAAGATGTATTTTTGTCCCAGTCTTTCCTAGCAAAGCCATTGAAATTCAGGTCACAGAATTGTTTTAAATCATATTGTGCCTGTTAGTTCTGGTGTTTAAACAAATTCTTCACAATCTCAATGTACCTCAGTGAATGTCAGCAATGCTACCAGCAAAGATTTAGCAGAGGAAAAGCAAGCTTACAGTCCTTAATGGATGATTTATTTCACTAGGTTCTGAGGATGTTACACCTCATGTACGATTCTGAGCATTAATACTAATTACAGCAGTGACTCTAGTTATTTAGTGGATTATCTCAACATAACGAGGCAGTCTTTCTATGATTTACCTTATAAGCACCTTACTTCATTGCTGTGCTAACTACATTATAAATGCTTCTTATTGTATAGCCATTACCAGTGCCATTAAACTAAATAAACCATCCTGTCATGACTACAATTTTACAGGAAGATAGTAGTAGAAGCAATGCGAGTTTCCCTCTTAATTTTAGCAAGGACAACATAATGGCAAAATATGTACTTACTTGCCTAACAGTTCTGTATAACTCCTTAGAAATGACTATAAGCATTAAATAGATACAGGTTCAGAAAACTAGTTGACTTCTTCAGAATAATCGTTCCATAAAAGTAAAGCTGGAGGAGATTAATGGTCTTGATTCATTATAAACCAGTACACTTCAAGTTAGACACCAGGCTTTATTTAACAGCTGATAGGAATACGCTTAAGAACACAAAACCTGGTGCTTCTCTATTTATTTCCTTTGGCTGGGGCTGCACGGCTAGCAGGCGCGTCCCCTGGGTGGTGGATAGGGGATCCCTCTCTGGAGGGTGCACCGGATAAAATTGAAGAAGGTGCCGCGAACCAACGCAGCCTAAGGGAAGGCCACCCTGACAGAAAAAGCACTGGCCCTCCAAGTCATGGGGGTTGGGCAGGAGGCCAACTATCTCCTCCCGGGAAAAAAAATAAAAAGTTGCAGAAACGACGAGCATCAACTCGGAGATGGAGAAAATCAGTAATGAAGTGAGGAGGAGGAGATGGAACTGGATCGGTCATGTCTTGAGGAAAAAACCAACAGAAGGCTGCGCTGTGGCCCTTGGGACTCCAGAGCACGCAGCCGCAGACCGATCGAAGTGGAAGAACGATGTTCACGCCTTGTGTGCCTCCTGGCACTGAGAGAATTTGGATCAGATCTCTATTTATTTAGAGTTAGGAAAAAAATATGAAGCTGAAAAAGTCCACTGGGTGATCAGCTCCAATCCTCCCTGCTGCAGAAACCTTCCACAAACTAAGGGCCATCAAGAAACAAGATCAATTCTCCTGCCCCCCCTTTATCCAGAAGTTGTTCTACAGTTTCACTGCATTAAACCATACAGTGTTTAAACTTCACAAATTCCCAGCACTCACAACTAATTTATTTCCATTTACCTTGGGAATTCCCAAATAGAACAAAGGCTGTTTTCACCTTTTCATGGAAAAACATAAACCCACTTACTAGTCATGAATCCCTGGAGTGCCTCTTCTTGCACCACAGGCCAGTGCCCTCTCCTTTTCCTAAGCTTGCCAGCTCTTAAAATGTTGCTGCAGGAGGCTGGGTTTGTCTGTGATTGTGCTTGTTCTCCATTAGCCTGAATGGAATACTCAGATCAGCTGTGCTCTCTCTCATGGGGTTAGTAGCACAGGAGTTTTCTTTTAGCATTAAAAAAGAGGGGACTCAAGCTGATGCTAAAAATAAATTGGTCAAAAATTAAAATGGATCTATTTCCCATCAGAACGATTCACAGAAAGAGAATAGTTGCACTGACATTTTGGGGGAGGTTTCTCAGCCCAGGCTAGAATTTATGGTCAAATTAGGAAGGAACAAGTTGCCCACTTGCGAATAGCCCTGTTACTATGGGCATTTGCTTGACATGAGTGGGTTGGAAGCCTGGAAGGTGCAAGGGTGGAAGTCGTTCTCTCCATATGCTAGCAGAGGGCTTTATACACTGAGCTGTTTAGAGAGATCATATGCTTTTTCCATTAAAATATTCCTAGAAGTCTGAGTTTTATTAACATACGGAATTAAAACTATTTTCTAACCCATCACATGCTTGTGAAGTGGAATTCCTCTTTTCCAAACAAGCCTTGGAAATGTGATTTCTAGCCCTTTGTTTCATGAAAGTATTTGTTTGAAGAGGCCAGCTCCAATCTTTTTCACGGTCACTGATACAGAGGATGTTTTAAGTTGCTTTATCCTTGTCGGACAACGCTGCAGATATGAATTCTAGCACATTCACTCCATAGACAGGCTTACACCTCTTAGATTAGAGTGACATGGCTGTAAAGTTCTTTTCCCCTTCCTTTTTTAGAGTGTTTTATTGGTTTCAGTAGGAACTTGCATCTGAATCTTTTATTGTGGCTTCAATCTGTTGGACTGAAAATGAAGATGAAATGCAGTTTTGTATACACAAATGCTCTGTTACGCTGATAAGAAATGATGTGCACAGAATACAGACTAATACAATAGTATTGTATATGCAGTCTCTCTGGTAAAGGAGATGGATAGTTATTCAACAGTCGGTTGAGTAACAATAAATCATCTGTAAACATCGCCCTATATAAAGTGGGGACTCCTTTGTCCTAATGACCCTGATAGAAGGAATTGAATACAAAGCTCAAGGAGAATTTTGACAATAATACGACTCCCGGGAGCCTTCCGTGAGAGTCACCCACTCTGTGCGTCCAGCAAGGGGCAATGGGCAAGGCTGTTGGGACTAAGAAATCAAACAGTCCCTTGTTTAGATCTCTTCCAGGAATGATGTAATGGGCATGTATCTTAATTAGCATCTCTTCACTCTTCATCGTCTGCCTGGCGTCAGAAAGTCACTTTGAGAGAGTAATGCTAACTAGAATAGCGGCCAAATTGGCCTTAGCTATGGTTCTCATACCAACGGTTCCCAGGATGGCAGATTAGTGTCGTCTTTATTTCACAGACTGTTTCCATTCTGCTGCAGTGACCACGCGTCAGAAAGCTGGAGGATAGAAATAGGCTTCTAACGGCAGCAGCATCACAGTGCTGGAAACACGAAATAAGGAGAATTGGAACAAATTATTTTACAAAGATTTTGTATTTCACAGAATAATGCTAATAACATATTTTCATTAGACAGTGGTCTGAAGAAGAGCAGCTTTATCAGGTGTGCTCTGCCTCCTCTTGAAGCAGCAACATCAGGATTCATGCTGTCTTAAATGGATGCTAAACTGATACCTGTGCCAGGCCGAGGAGGTTTGATGACAGGATGGACTAAGCTTTTTGTATCTCAGAAGGTGAATGTTTCAAAGTGAAACACTAGCCTGCTGTGAGCGTAACCGTGTTGGCAGGCTGCCTTCTGAAGGCATCATGGAGGAAGGGAGAATTTTCCTGAATCGTTGCCTCCAAACCACACTCTTAAAAGTGCACTCAGCAGTCACTCATAGCATCTCGCAGGTCAGACGTGTGCTGGCTCAAACTATAATGTCAAAAAAGTGAAGAGCAGGCGTTTGCTTCTGCTCCAGCTGTGGATCAGGATAAGAATTCCCTTGAACTTGAGAGCAAAAGTGCATTTGGGCACTTCTCTTTGGCTATTACCCTTTCTCACTGCAACATTAAGAATTGTAAAAGCCACGTCTTAAAAGTGCCCTGTGGCTTATGAGCGAGAGGTTTTGTGTATCGGACAACGGGAACCCGAGCCCTCCTGTCGGAGCTGGTTTTGATTCAGTTGGGCAATTCTGTAATGATATATGGTCCCTTAAGAGTTGTATTCTGTGTTGTGGGTAAACGCTGCTTATAATATATAAGTGCATTAATTAGACTTGGAAGTTGATAAATGTTGATGCTTCTGTTAACCCCAAATACAAAAGCTCCCGCTCTGGGATAAGTGTCTGCGTAAGGGATTAAGCCAGGACAGGTTATTATACATATGTATTTAATTCTTAATATTCCAAGCTATTTTATTTCAGTGGTTTCCTGTTATTAATTTATGTTTAGCCCCAGTATGACTGCTGCTACACAGAGGTCTCAATTTCCCTCTTTGTTATTCATATGAAGTGCAAGCATTCCAGATGTTTCCATTCCTGAGTTTTTTCCACGTGCGGATCTAAACGTACCTAGCGTTTCCTCGTTGGGGCTTGCTTCGGGCAGCGGCAGCAGGGGCTGGGGAGGGAGAGAGACTTTGTTTTCCTGCTCACAGAGCAGGGCTGCAAGGGCTTGCAGGCAGCTTGGGCAGGTATTTCCATTCTGCACGGTGGGTGCCTGGAGAGCAGCACTGCAGCGCTTAACCCAGTTGCAGTTTGTGATCCTCTGAGCTGTTTCACTGGCGTCGATCTACACATGCAGATCCCTTAGTCTCAGCTTATTTATTTCATTTACATCCAAGAGTGACAGTTAACCCAAACAGTTGATCCTAAAGTAACTGCTGGCTGCTTTCCCCGAGTGTGGAAATAACAGTTGCAAATGTTAGGTCAAACTATTCCAGCCTATGAATTAAATCAGTGCCCCAAAGGAGGGGTGTCTGTTGTGTTTATCAAGCTGACTAAAGCTGTGACTTCAGAAAAAGGCAGGTTTCAAACAGGAACAAGAGAATACACAGCAAAACAACAGAGGACAGGGCTTTAAAGTCCCCTAACGTAGAGAGGATGGAAGAGGGAGAGGAGGGAGACAGACACCATCCAGAAGGTATCTGTAGATGTTAGCAAACACTTCTCCTCCCATCCCCATCATCAGTCGAGTAGATGCTGCTCTGGAGATGAAAAGAACAAGAAGGGACCTGAAGGAGCACAGAGGACGTGGGGGGTCATTAAAAAGCACAGTTATACCTGGGAACAAGAGGCCAAATAAAAGCAAACCATATATGAACACTGGAATAAAAACCAGAGCCTCCTTGTGCCCAGCCCCATCTACTCCTGGAAATAAACTTGTTTCAGCCCATATGAATTGAGTCTTGATATCAAGTGTTAAATTCTAGTAGGTTGACAGAATAACAGATGACAGCTGTAAAGCTGCCAGTGAAATTAAGAGCTTTTTTGGCAAACTAACAGAGAAAGTCAGTCCAAAGGTTTAAGGTTTACGGAGCTGGTTGAATTGCGTTTCATGCTTGACATTCTGCAATACTCCTGAACGGGTCGAATGCATCGCTGTGTTGTTTTTATCAAGTTAAAGCACTGAGCGAGGATTTTCCATTTCATGCCCCGTTCCTACCTTGCTACACAGACTGCATAATGCGGGCCACCCCCAAATGCCCCTTGGTTTTCCCTTTGGAAAGTCTTCTCAGAAGCTGGCAGCAAAATAATAATGGCAGATCTTTACTTCTGTAACTTCAGCATGCATCTATTGCAGCTCAGATGCCTTTAGGATAGTTATCTGGGTTCAAACAAGATCCAAATCTGGCCTGAATGATGATTTCTTGGCTATCTTCACAAGTTTAAGCAAAAATCCTGTAGCATTCAGCCAACGTGCCGGGCATCTGTAAAAGGACTCTCAGTTCAATTTGGTGCATCAGGAATTATCCACCCAGTCTTGTCATTTTAATTGTATACATTTTATACATGTTGAGCAAATTTTAACTTAGTGGCAAAATGATGCTTTCTCTCTGTTCAGAGCATGTTCCTGAGCAGGGACTGACGTGCACACCTGTAGAACAGCGAGTTCTCTATATAATAAGCCGTATGAAACACTGTGTGCCACTGGAAACTTTTCATTTAGCTTTAGCCTCTTGGGAGAGCAATGCAGAAGTTCTCCAGAAAGGAACTATAGGCCCTCCTTTTCATGTTTAAGCTGATGGGAGTTTACTGGAAGCAAGATCCAGCCTACAGTGACCAAAGACCAAAATCTCAAATTTTGCTTTGATAAGAAGAGTATTTTTGTGAAGTAACTCCCTGCAATACAGCAGTGTTTACACTGGTGTAAGGAAGAGCAGAATTTCTATTTTCTTTCTGTGAATTAATATAAACATAGCATAACTCTTCAATACAGGACCCGTACTGTATTTGTCCCAGCCGGCACAGCGCTACTGTAAGCGGGAACACTGGTGAGCAGGTAACACAGAAATTTTATAATCGTTGTTAGCTATTGCTTGTGGCAATTCTGACCACATGCCGAACATCAAAAAGCAACAGAAACGCGTCTAACCTTTTCACTCCCATCATCCTGGTGCTGAGTTTTCTAACTCAGAAGTGATACATGTTACCACAAGACAACACAATTGCAGACAAATTAGTGGCAGTATTTTGCTAATTGTACTCCTAGAAATGTAAGAGTGCGAGCAAAAACTCTGCGAAGGCTTTATTCCACCTGCTGGATGTGATGTGCTTAGTGATCCACAGCAGTTCCACTGAAGTCAATGAAATTTTAGTACCATAAAACAAAAACAAGGCTTTTTTTTTAGTTTGTTGTTTTTTTTTTTTTTTTTAAATCCATAGTACAGTATATTTTAGTCATGGAAAGAAGGAAGGAAAATGAGGTTCTTTTTTTCACGTTAAATAGAAAGCACTTGCTGTATGCACGGGGAAAGAATAAAGGGCCAAAGCAGACTGAATTGCACACAACAAAATCTGAGAATGAATCAGCATAAACGCTCCAGCTCTGTTCCTAACACATTGCCCAAGGTATGCATTCACTATGGGGACATTTTGCTGACTGGCTCACAACCTCCCGCTTTTCTTGGTTTCAGGATATTTCTCCTATGTTCTATTAGATTTTTTTTATTCTTTTCTAGTCTCATCACCTTTGCTATTGTGGCACTCCTAGTATTATTTGAGATATTTGGGACCTGTTGCAGTTTAGCTGGTTGAATATTTCAAAATTCCAACCTTGCAGGTTTACACTGTACATTTTTTTGGATGAAACACTGTACATTTTCTTGGATGAAAGTTGGACAGCATACTTTGGTTAAAGGAGGAAGCCTGTTCCATTTTAGTGGTATCAGTAATGCCTTTTGGAACTGCTGTTTAGCAATAATGCAGTCACATTTGGGCTTGTTTTTTTTTGTAATACTCCATGTGGTTGATTAATGAAACTTCCTTGGTAACTTTTATTCTTCTCAAAAAAATGATAACACACAGATGTACAAACCCACATTCATGTGTTGTTTTATTGGTGCGTTACAACATTACATTTCCTTCACACTGAGAAAGCATGAGATTAAAATACATTGATCCACAAAAATGCCTTCCCTACATTGACTTTGCACTGGTAATTACAGCGCCTACAGATCCCTCCACAAGTTTCACTTCATTAAGTCTTTCATAATTTTAATTACATTTTAATCAAAGCTTTTACATTGTCTATTTTATGACTCTCAATTTAATTATTCCCATTAAAGTATGTTATTCTTTACTGCTTTGCAAAGTTCACCAATTACTCTTGCAATGTAAGTATTTATGCTGCATTACACTTCATATTCCAGCCTTTTAACAGCCACTACTCATTTGCGGGCTGCATAAGCTTTCCCCATCCCAGAGAAGATAGCTTGTTTGTATCAAAAGCCATTAAAATACCGGCAATGTGTACAGCACAATTAGGAGGCCCCACTCATTTTTGAGAATAAGCCAGATCTATATAAAAACATGCAAAATGCTCTATGCATCAGTATTAAACTTCTAATTTTGATTTAAGATTTTTTTAACATTTGCATATAACCTGGAAGACTAGGGTTCCTGCTGAAAGAAAAAGCTAATGGCTAAGCCCTAATACAGCGTAAAGACATGACACCCTTACTCTAGGGCTTTCATTAATCCTCCCATATGAAGTAATAGAAAATGATATCCCTGTTACAGAATTCTGTAGGATGGTTTAAAAACTTTATAGAAAGATTAAACCTCCACTAAACTGTGTGGATGTCTAGAATAAGACCTCAGTTACACTAGAGAAGTGTTCCGTCAAATCTAGTGCAAACGCAATACCAGAATAATTTTGCTTTGCTGATGCTAATTTTGTGAACTAGCATATCTACACCAGCAAAAACACAGGTATGTTTGGGTAACTGTCTCTATTCTAGAGCTCAGAATAACGGAACTGTCAGTAAAAAATCCTACCTCTAACTGATGCGGTCAAACTGGTATCAGTTTTCTGAGTAGATCAGGCCTAATTTCTACAGAACTGTCCTGGGTTCATGCCTATTACATTCTGTTTCTTAATGTCACTTCCTATTTATAATTCCAAATATCATATAAGTTTATATATAGTATGGTTGCATCCTCTTGTACACAATTATTACATTTATTTTTAAAGGGATTCTAATTTACTTGCTTTCTAGAAAAATTCAAGTGTTGCCAATCAGGAAGTAGCTCTTCTCAAAAAAATCTACAAAGCTTACCTTTGAGAAAAGTGAATGACGAGCCTTACATAAAGACATTGAGCTGTTTGAATCACAAAATGCCTACAAGGCCAATACATATTCCAACAGGAACACATAAATTATAATTATGGCAGCAGTCTCCTCCAGTCTAAAGCACCGTAATAATGGTCATTGATCAACGCTATCTTGATCGCTTTAACCAGCAGCTCCGGCTAAGAAATGTTCAACTGCCGAGATGTGGTCTGGAACATTAGCCTGCATTTTCACAGGATATCTAAGAAAAAAAAATTCTGGAATCTGACATTCTGCCATCCCAAGGTACATCATTTCACAGGAATGTGATGTATACTGCATAGTGCATACATAACAAAACAGGATCCTACCAATAATAAATTAATTAAAGTCATACACTTAGTAATCTTCTCCATACCAACAGTGTTTTGATTCAGGTGAGTTTCAATTCAGCTACCAAGCCAACCTTCGCGAACACCATGCTCAAGAAGATGATGAGCTGAAAATGTGGAATGGGTCTAGTGGAAAACCATCTCCAGCATTCCTCTGGATATGTTACAGTACTGGAGACCACCACGAGCATTCATGGTTGTGCACCCAAAGTCACAAATGAAAATCTTTGCGTTTCTTTAGATCACTAATGCTGCAGTGAGTCACTACACAAGAATGAACATGGCACACCGAGATTCACAGAAAACATCGTGTTTCTTTATCCTCGCAGTTTTAGGATTTTTAAAAATTTGTTTTAAAGATTTCAGCTTGTTGAACGTCATGGGTGTTCTTTTGTTTCATTTTGTTTTGACAGTAATTACTGCAAGAGCTCTCAAAAATTGCTAATGATGTAATACCAAGTTTCTAATCCATCCTATGAACATATATGTTATTGCAAGCTGATAATTTTAACAGTGTGGAATTTCTTGAATGTCAGCATCATCCTGTGGAACTACTAATGCACGAGGCTTGGCTCTTACAAACACTTAACCGTTCAGACCTTTCGGTTGCTTGATCATTAGTAGTTCAGAATGATCTTGTCGAAACTTGACAATTAATACAAAGTTCTACCAGCATGTGGAGATTTTTATGTTAGAAGGCAACAAGATAAACATAAGGATGATGCCCAACTTATCAAATTATATAACGAAATGCCTGCCCACAACAGATGCTGAACATCTGATGAAAAGTGCTGTGTGTACTCATTACCCATCAAAATCAATGGGTGCTGAAGATGACCAGAACTTCCTAGGAGACACTCAGTACTTCAGAAAATCTGTTTCCAGATCTACTATATCCTCAACCGCATCTTCTTTAAATTACTCTCTCAACCGTTCTCCACATGGGATGGTTTTAATTACTTTTCTTTCCCCCTCCCTCAAGTAGTCTATCTGTTTGCAGTAGACTGAAAACAGATAATTCAGTTAAGTCAATATGAACTGAAAATTTAACTTTAAAAGTATGATGATATTATGGCATTAAAAATAAAATATTTCATTTTTCTTTATAAAAAGTAAAGAAACAAAAGAAAAAACACATACAGTAAGAAACACTGTGTTAAGAGACCAGTTTGGAGGAAATGTGAGAAGGCTAAAAGTTCATTCTGCACATTTCTTAAAGTCATACAGGACCTTCAGTTATTCCCTCTAGAGGCAGGCCAGTAGCATTATCTGCTGTAGGTCTCTCTTCTTTCTTCACAGAGTTCTGATCTAGCAGGCTGACGTAAGATTTATGACAAGCTGTATTACCCAAAGGAGGGTAGTGTTGTCTGTAGCAAATATAAGCAAAAATGAGGCCAATGATCCCTCCAACGAAAGCATCTAGATAAAAAAAAGCAACAAAACCAGAAGTGTGTTACCATGGAAAGGACAGCCAGTAGTGACAACTGTAAGTAAAAGACCTTTGCTTGACCTGGAAGTATTTAATCGAGAAAATGTGAACCTCAAATTTTCATAAAGAATTTGGAGCTGAACACCACAATCACCCAGAATACATAAAATCAGTATTCTTTGAGGGACATCTCCAAAAATGTAGATGGCTGGCTATGTTTCAGGAGATGAACAAGGGAAATAGAATCGTTTCCATGGGGTGTTAAACATTCACGATGTTCCAGCTCACCGTCGACCAGCCTTTAAGGGTAGGGAACCCACGTTGTCTTTCAGTTTGCCATGATTTACAATGACCACCACCAGGTTTTTTATTTATGAACAATACAGTTGAACTATGCTGTTTACAGCATCCAGAGCTCTCCCACTGACAGGTACAACTCAAACGATTGCACTGACTACAGTACAGTGGCCTCAGTACCCCCAGGAAAGATGGTAGCTAAAATGCCAGGTGTACTTTTGACTGTTTTGTATTCCGGAAGGCATTCTCCAATGCAGACAGGGAGCAGGTAGGATGTAGGATGGAAAATTGTCTTCCTTCAGGAATTGGGCCACTGTAGCTACAACAATTCATTTCACTTGCAGCTCCTGAAAGGCCCCTGAGAAAGACAGCTGTCAAGAACAATTTCAAGCTGGGTGAATTCTTCCTAAAAGCACCTGAAAGGTCAAAGACTAAGCATGCCTGTTAACTGATTTAACGCCTTTTGAATATCTTTCTTTGATGCCATTTACTATCCCATACTCCTACCAGAAAATAAAATAAGATAAAATAAAATAAGGCCCTTGAATGAGATATTTGCAGCTCTCACCCACTAGCAATTTTAAGTTTTCCATGGGAACCGTGTAGCACCTGAAGGGTAAGAGGATTTGTTCTGTTGTCAGGTTCTCCTTGCTTCTTGCTAATATACTCGCCTGATCCCGTGTTTCATTTTCAAGCAACCAGACCAAAACTTCACTGAAAATACACACTGACTTTGAAAGCCTCAGGTTTGAACACAAACAATAACGAAAGTGAGGCAAAAGGCACTGACTAGAATATGACTTGACACCATGTTTTATTTTAACAAGGCTCTACTAAGCACCTTATCATCTGTGTATACCTGTGTTTTTGTATTTTACTTTCGGTTACAAAGAAACCACAGTGTAATAAGAATAGCGAATCGCTGAATTTAATGACAAAGAAGGGTTAATCAATACAAATTATTTTTGGCTAAAATAGTTAAATACTGAATAAATGCCCTAGTTTGTCAGTCTAGTATATATTGGGACAAAGGTCATGTTGTTCAAATTTCAGTGGGTAATAAATGACTTGTAATCATCGGAGGAGCGAGATTCTGAAGAGCCTTTTAAAAGTAGTAGATAGGGCAAGAAAACCTGAAAAATTGGATAAATTTAAGGAATGTGATTATAAGTCGCAGTTGTCTGTTGAGGAAGAGGACTAGACTGAATGACCTAGGAAATCCCTTCTAATCCTATGTTCTCTTCCTACACACAAAAGGGCACAACAAATCTATCACAAACAAATGTAATAGAGACTCAAGTAAGATTTTAAAAGGTGATTGTGTGTACACAGTATTTGCAAGCAGACAGAAGCTTATCCTACTCACGCTGGTAGCCGACTGATTTTGTACCCTTCGGACTGTCCCTGTCAAACTGTCATGATACAAAAGGTACCAAGGGCAAGGATTTTCACTATAGTATACTACAGTATCAATCAACTTGTAAAATATTCATTTTCTATAAACCTGTGTTGGTTGCAATTCTCAGATTACCCTCCTTTAACTGTGGCTGATTGAATCCTGTTCCAGCTGCTTTTTTATTTGGCTTAACAATGAGGTCAAGCCTATGATTACTATTTTTAATTATGGAGAAACACCAGATTTCTGCTAGTCCTCTAGAAGTTCCTCGGTATTTCAAGACCTGCTGAAAACTTGCCTAGATAATTTCTTTCAAAACACTTACATGCAAATTATGCAACTCTGGGCCTCAGTTTGGGCACCACAATAATACAAATTCACTACATGACTTATGCCAAAGATTTCTAGCTTACTGACCTTGACTGTGGGTACTGAGCAAACACACAGGCAGCTATTTTGACTCCTGTTTTTGAAGACAACAATTCTGTGTTTTGTTTGAGCTCATGGTAGCCACAGCTTCCTTTTTTTGGTTTTTTTTCTTTTTTCCTTTACCCATAGAGGAAAAAGAATATTCTTTCAGTCTCACTATTTATCTTTACTTTTTTCCATACAAAATTTCCACTTATTTCATGAGTGAATTAGCATTTTCAGAGTTATAAGACTATGCAGAGATCTAGGGACTTAAAATCAGTCAATACATTCCCCATTCATAATGAAATATCCTAATATTCACCAATACCAACACTAAGGTCTCGAATACTACATTTTCCAGCCAAACTGAGGGGAGCTCATAAAGTACTCATAATATTAACATTCTGAGCCCACTCAATGGCTTTTTAATGTAAGGATACTCCACTCCATCTTTCACCTACAGTATGCTGTCTTGGACATGATATTGATGGTCCTTGTTCATTCCCCACAGCATAGTTAAGACTATCACAAAGCCACCGTAAGTAATTGAACACAATCAGTTGACTCTGCTGAGCATAAAAGATGAGGCCTGAGCTTCTGTGCTGTGTCTTACAGAGAGTCCCTCCCTTGCGAATGCAGTTCTTTCAGGTAAAAGCATAGGTCACCTGCAGGATAATGTCTGCCAGCCCTGTTCTCAGCTCGGGAAGAGCCGAGTTTTCAGCTCCATCTCCTTAAACTTCAAAGACAAAAATATGAGCCGCTGTAATGGACACAGTCACAACCCCCTGGGTGTCGTTTTCTTCTATCATATATAAAATACACCATAATAATCCGCCTCCTAGCACATGTTTCAGTACATAAATAATTCTTACTCTTGGCAAGAGATAGTACAAACTGCAAACGTGTTCAAAACTTGAGAGTAAACCTGTACGCTCCCATTCACATTCATTCACGCTCCTCTCTCTAACAGGGAGTTCAAACCAGCCAAGTGTTACTGTTTTAAACCATCTCATTGAGCATGAGGTTCGTAACACTGCTGTCTGTCCTGTCTGCCAGCCTGGCGAGGCACACACCGCACGTTCAGCAGCTTTGTGCTGGAGGCTCTCTCCAACTCCGAGTGTCGGTGAGCAAAGAAGAGTAATGAGCCCTGTAACAAGACAAGGCCTCTGCAGGAAACCAGGAGACTCCTTAAAGAACATGTCAAGGCTAATGGTTGGTGATTAAGCAGCTGTGGGAGAAGAAGATGCTGCACGAACACAAAAAAAAAAGAGCGAGAAAAAGCATGGATGAGTCTTGCTCTGGTATGCTGACTGCCCTATGAGGTAAGACATGCTCAGTGGGACAGAGATATGCTGTATTTAATTGAAACTATGTAGAGGAACCAACAGACTGATATGTCTTAGAAAACAGGTAAACAACATGTAACCAGTAGGAAGCAGATAATTGAAAGGAGCGCTCAGGACCTGGAGGGGAGTATAATTTGCAAGGCTGGCAGTACCATACAAGCAATACCACATAAAGCCAAGTGACCTACATAAAAGTATTAGAAATACCAAGTCTGGTATTTCCAATAGGAATATGGGGATAAATAGGAAAAAAGTAATTACGGGATGCTTTACTTAGGAGGAGACATGAGTGGAGAAAGGCAGGTACAAAGGCGGTGAAAAAGAGGGTCAAGAAATGGTAAAAGAAATAACAGATGGTAGGATTTTCTGACAGCGAAATCGTAGATGCTGACAGACAGTAGTAAACTGACCCATGGATGCTGGAGGGCAGCCATGTGGACAATCTGCCAGACTCTCTACCAGGGCCATGTCTGAAAGACTCAGTGTGGGTGGGTAAGGCGTGGTATAATTCTGACTTAATAGAATGAAGTCAGAATTGGAACTCAGTAATATAAGTGTGTAATTAATAAATAGCATAACCTTCTGTGTCAGTTACATCTCACACCTGAATTTTAAAGGACTCTGAGACAACAGTCTTCCTGGGACAGATGCACTGGTCTGAAGGGTGTTGCACTCCAGAAGTGCCTACCACGAGGGAAGAGAGGATGCTGCAGCATAGCCCTGAAGCTGTGAAGGTCAGTGCTAGTTAATTTAACCTCACTAAGAAACCTCCTGAAAGGTATCTGCTCTAGTTACGTTGTATTATAACAATGCCTCATTTACATGAGAATGCTCACATAATATGAAGATCCAAAGTTTCTACTGGAAACAATAAGAAATACAAAGAAATACAAAAGAAATACAAATCTAATTAAAAAAAAAAAAGTAGAAAAAAGGTATTTCTATAGCTCACCTTGCCAGTGATGTTTGTAATCACACATACGTGACAGGGCAATCATCATGGCACAGTAGAGTGGGAGAATTGCTGCACAAAGCCGCCAGCTCTTCCCCCGGCCGTTTTCCGTGAAGCAGTGTAACTTTCCAGCTAAGTAGAAGGTGGTAAAGCCAAGGCCTGAAAATGCAACTGATAAAGAAAAACACAGAATTACAGTATTTTGTCATTAACACTGTATGATAGTGTTAAGATCCTTTAAGATCTGACAGCAAGATCCTTCTACTGCAGAGAAGTCTTGGACTTTCTAGGGTGATATTAGGAGCTAGGGTAAGTTAAGACCCATCTGCAAAAAATTGAGGGAGTTTCATAATTTGAATGGTGATTCCTATGTAACCATATAAATGACGCTGTTATGACTTAGTATTTTAAAGGGATGTAGCAAATTGCCTAGGTAGAGAGTTTTTTTGGTTTGGTGTTTTTTTTTTTTTTTAATAAAGCAATCATGATCTTACAAAATTTAAAAACACAGTATTTTGAGGGCTGAATGGGAAAAGGTAGTCTCCCACAAGATCCATGATGTAGGTATGTTCTCCACAGCAGTAGTGTTATCTAGGTAGCAATGCAAGCAATCAGGCAAGTAAACACTGCAACGCAAATTCCTTCTCATAGATACTCAGCTTTCACATAACCTGACATGTCTGCAAATACTGTGGTATCTCTAGACGTTCATCTATCCAATAGCAATTCAATTTTTTTTCCTTTAGCAATTTACCTTTTTCCTCTGGGGGAGACATTGGCTGCGGAAAGAATCCCTGATATTTTTTGCACATTAAATTAAACATTTAGGCAAATTTTTAACTTGAGTCACAAAAGCTCTTTCATGCTTAACCTTCAGCACTTCTTTCCTGATTTTAGACCTATTCTAAAAAGTTAAGGTTCAAAGCAGAAAAGGATTCACTCAGTTTGTCCTGCAACTGAATTACATTTAAATGAGATCTTCAGGTTCCATTAACCTATTTCCATACAACAGGCTCAACTGGCAGTGACGACAGAACTTAGGCACCAAGTTTCTGTACTGAACTTCTTTCCTCTTGCAGCTGTTCACCTTCCAGAGAGATACTGGATGGATTTCTTTTTAAGTATGTATTTTTAATTTTTTTTAGAAAAATATTTAAATATTTTTTTTGCTGTGGGAAAATTAGTGCTGCAGCTGAACAGGTAGCTCTGTGAAACATATCTTCTATTTTCTCCACAAATGTCACACTCAATTTTGTTCCTGACTGCAGAGATCTAAATAGAATATAAGCATGTAAAGCACAGATAGCAAAACTATAAATATGTATCCAAACATTTGAAATCTTTTTCGTGTCTACCTTTATACTTTTTATCTTTGTGATATCTAAGCACATGGATAAGAGGTAATAGCTCACATTCATAATACAAAATTCTGTTCTAATTCTGCTATCAGTGAATTTAATGGTAAAATCACCATCAGTGCTGGGTCAGACATGCATCTTTTTTCTAATCTCCTGCTAGGGCTTTTCAAATGCTCTCCTCCTCATCTTCCCAAACGCTAGATGTGACAAAGTAATTACTTTGTGTTCTGCTGATAAATCTACGGGATGGTCACTTTTAGCTGACAGCACAATGGAGTGGTTTCATAAGTTTATACTATACAGCTGTTTGAATGCAATTACTGAAGATTTGCATTTCATCTGCAAACACACAAATAAATCACTTCTTTAGGTTGGATGTGGCAGAGCAAGACAGAATGCTGATTAGTCATCAAACCAGTATATCAGATATATTGTTTCCTAGCAGCTTTTTCAACCAGTGCTGATTCTGTACTTGTCAGAAGACAGTGGGAGGCAAACTTTAAAATATAACAAACAATCCGGAATAAATAAAATATTTCTTGCAGACTGGGGTACCTTCTTGTGTACAGACCTTTGACAGTCATATAGACTTGCTTTACCTTTCAGACTATCTATTGGACAAGAAGAAATCATTTCTGCTGACATTTCTGTTATGGTATTCTTGAAATGAATGTGTTTTCCTAAGGGTAGCATGTCTTACACAGAAACAGGCTGTGAGATGCATAGTCAGAGCACCAGGCTATAGCCACCAGGGGCGGGGGAATCAATCTATGATCCTGACAACATATCTCAGAAAACTGGAATACTCCCCCCCACCCTCCCTTTTCAAACATCCTCTCCAGCTCTTAGTACCCAGTGTAGACTGACACACTTAAACCAAAAATAAACATTTCTTCTTCTTTCCAGCGTAGACTTTCTCTTGTGCCTCTCACGTTTGCTAGATGAGCCCCTGGAACATGACAAAAGACAACACCGCTCTCTTTTGTGCTCTTCCTGTTGCACTAGATACTTTTTGTGGGATTGTCTTTCATATCAAAGATCTGCAGCTCTTTATAGGGTTGTTTTTTTTTTTTTTTTGATGGCTAACAACACACATTTGCATCTGTGTGAGAAGACATAGGATTATCCATTCTGCAGACCTTTAAACTAGAAACGTGTATAAACTTACCTGAGACCACAAGGACAGGGCTCGTCTGCGTCATTCCATCTTCCAGTTGAATAACTGGAGTGAGCAAAACTAAATCTGTCTTGGATATTCAATATCAAGTGCAATCCTGGAATTAGTACTTTCAAATACTTCCTCTCAAAAATCAGTTTTATTTTTATATTTCCATTTTCCATCCCAGGTTATTATTTTTCAGATCTTTAGAAGATGAACTGAAATCTGAAGACAGTATTCCCAGGCAGAACCATCAAGTGCTTTATGGCTTCATTTTCAGGCAATCTACAATGCCTAGCAATTGGAGGGCTTAAAGAAATATTGCCCAAACTACAGTGTAGGTGTTCAGTTCACACAGACGCGCATTCAGGATTACTAGCACTTGCCAGGCAGTTTCATTAGCAATTGTCACCGTGGTGGACAGCAGCAGCAGATTTAGCTAAATGGGCTTTAGAGCAAACCTTGTGATATTTTTAAAAAATTATTTCTGCAGAATTTGTTTTTTGCGGGATATGCCACATTTCCAGAAGGAGGTGCTCATGAATGAATACGGAAGTTCAGCAGGATCTATACATGCAGTAGACACAGAGGCAGATTTTGCCTTAGATGGTGGATGCGTTCCTCTAAATTGAAGGTCAGGAAGAAGAGAGACTCACAAACACCCCTCCAGGGGAACTTATGCCTAATGTAAGATGGAAAAGTAATATAACGATGCACTAGCTTGTGGCTATGAAACTAATATTCTGCAGAGCAGCTTTATGTTGCAATATTGCAAGATTGACTTCCCCTACCCTGAAGCATGCACGTCCAGAAAGAACTGCTTGACCCAATAGTCCCAGTGTGTGCAGAGTCAGCAGCAAAGAACATGGAATTAACAGCTAAATGCCCTGGGATGTGGGAGTATCCATTATAAAGGTAACTATATATTCCAAGACAACTCGATTACTGTGCACTCCACGTAGGCAACTTCTTTGCTTGATGGCTATATTTTGAAGATGTTGTCAGTCAATAAAACTAAGGAAAACAATTCACTCTTCAAGAAACCTGGGACTATAGGTGATATTCACACAGAAGAGTTGGTCAATCAGTAGAACGTTGTCCTGGTTTTGGCTGGGATACAGTTAATTTTCTTCCTAGTAGCTGGTACAGTGCTGTGTTTTGGATTTAGTATGACAATAATGTTGATAACACACTGATGTGTGGGGGAAGGTGTCTCCCCCGTAAATTGGCTCTCCAAGGAGAAAAGGTTCAAACTGTAATTACTAATAGTTTCAGAGAGATGGCTCCCGAAGTACAGAGGTGATGGCAATGCTGAGTACAAATACCAGATCAGTCTCACGACCAGCCATTTTATCCTATCATAAGCCAGCGTTACAAAGTACAGCAAAACGATAACCTTGACCCAGCTCCCAGCAGTGATAAACAGCACGACAGGGAATGAACACTGCAAGTAAGGGGTACATAACACAACTCTGAGAACAAGCACAACAACTTTGAGAGCACATTAATCAACATTGTGACCAGTGACTACCAAACTAATATAACGAATGTTTTTAATACCTTTGTTCTAATACGCTCTGGGCAGATTTGTCATTATCTCAACCCGTCGAGCCCCACATTGGGTGCCAAAAAGGACTGTCATGGTTTGACCCCAGCCAGTGACCGAGCACCACGCAGCCACTCGCTCACTCCCCCCCCCGTGGGATGGGGGAGAGAACTGGAAGAGCAGAAGTAAGAAAACTCATGAGTTGAGATAAGAACAGTTTAAGACTTGAAATAAAATTTTTAAAAAAATAATAAAAGAATATAGAAAGCAAGCAATGAAGTGATGCACGATGCAATTACTCATCACCCACCAACTGATGCCCATCCAGTTCCTGAGCAGCAGCCCCCCCAGTCAACTTTCCCCCAGCTTTATATACTGAGCATGACATCATACGGTATGGAATAGCCCTTTGGACAGTTTGGGTCAGCTGTCCTGGCTGTGCTCCCTCCCAGGTTCTTGTGCATCTCCAGCCTTCTCAGTTGGTAGAGCTTGAGAAGGTGAAAAGTCCTTGATTTAGTGTAAGCACTACTTAGCAACAACTAATACATCAGTGTTATCAACATTATTCTGATACTAAATTCAAAACACAGCACTGTACCAGCTACTAGGAAGAAAATTAACTCTATCCTAGCCGAAACCAGGACAAACATATTTGAGCAAATTTTTTTCTGCACCAGCTAGAGTCAATACCTCACTGTATCACAGAGAAAATGCACACACACACATACACACACATCACATGCCCTAATATATTAAATACTTCCTAACATTGTAATAAAAGTTATCATTCTGCAGAAGAAGACAGATTCCAAAGAATCAGCAAAGCAACATTCCTCATCTACACAAAGACTCCTGCTAAGTTTGTTTCTTCCTAGATCATAAGAAATTAACAATCTGTTTATATAAAGAAGGCTAGAGCAACATATAATACCAACCAGCCCTCTTTGGAGACACTGGCAAAAATGAAAATAAGAAAATCAGTCTGTTAGTTTAAAACAATGTTAACTTAAGACAGATGTTGATGCAAATTTCAGACCAAAATATTTAATTATTAAGTGTTGGCAGAGGAGAAAGGAATGAATGAAACACACGGTATAAAGAAATGAGATAAACAACTGGTGTAGCTAACTCAAATCAAAGTCCTGACACTACAAGTTGCTCAACACAGGAAAACCTCTCCCAAGACAAGCCACGTGTTCTGTCAGGGCTTGATAAAACGCTGGAGATTTTGTGAACATACTGAAAGACAGAAAATATTTGCACTGTAGCAGCTCTGAGAGGTCTCGGCTGAGACAAGGTTACCATTATTCCAAGTGCTATGCAAACACAGAGAGGACACTGTCCCACAAAGCTTAGCAACTACAGATACAAAGGCAATGGAGGCAAGGTGAAGAGCAGAAGGGATTCGCTCAGTCAAGGATGAAACCTGGCTCCTGGAGAGCCAGGGTCTGTGCCCTAACTACAGGTTTGTGCTGCCTCACTGTTCTCCCTCTGCATTCTGAAAGTTCTTATGGAACTGTTCGCTAAATAAGGCAGCCGTGGTTTCTTAAGAAGTTAATGGAGATGAAGGGAATTTTGGAATGGAAAGGGAAAATTTAAGTCTTACAGGAATAGGTGCTATAAGCTAACTTAAAGGGGATAAATGAGAGGAAAACACATTAAGCAATATTCGATTTGTCCCCTTATTGTTTACTTCCATTTCCAGGATCTGCTGATAGCGTCAGATAATTGGTTTAAGAGCAACAGGGCTATTTAAACACCAGTAAAAATCCTGGATTTGCAAATCTTTGTACCTTTCTGAACAGAATCTGAAGGGAGTTGAGATTCATAGTGCATGTTATGCATGTTTTGGGTTTCTTTAAAGGAATTGCTGGAATTCACACACATTACGTTTTTGCTGTATTTATATGGTTTTATTTCAAACTATTATCTACAAAGAATCTTTAATAATGCATATGCATTCTCCACATAATATTCATCGTACCTAGATAGTCCCTCATTCATGAATAAGCATTAGTTTGTGAAAAAATAAATCAATTTCCATTCCTTTTTACACCTGTTCTAGCTGCTTTGCTTTTTCATAATGTAGACCTACTGGTTATGTAGACATGCCAGTCAAAGGTGTCTCATCGATTTTGCTTGCAACGTGGCTATAAACCATTCAGAGACTGTACTGCAAGTTCTGTCATACAACCCAAGCCAGCAGTGCAGCAGAGAAAGCACGTTGTCTCTCTCTCTGCTCATCAAAATGAATTCCCTATTCCTATTCTCAGAATGAGACTTTTGAATACCAGATATACATGGGATCGATCAAGTTGAAGTCACCACTTTAAGTCAGTCCAGTTCACAAAGCGCACTGGGGTTTTTCTCTGCAGATAACACTGCTTATTTTGCTTGCTGAATAAGGACTGTTCAAAAGTTCACAAAGCTGGCAGCCAGAAAGGACCAGCTGATCTTTTCATCTGACCTCCCATACATCACACCATTAAGTATGATCCAGTTAGCCTCAGAATGTGAGTTTGCATAAAGCATAACTTTCAGAGAAATAATCTGAAGATAGAGGAGGAGAATTATCTCAGATGCAGGACGACTTGTAACACCAACCACTTGGTCAAGTTCTTACTGACAAAACCACGATCAAATTGTAAACTCCTATCATCATGGGCCATCTTCATCTGAGGACCTGATTCAGTAAAACACTTACAATAGGAAGAGAAATATAAACACTGCTACGTAGGCAAAAAAATCCGTAAGGCTCTTTTCTTACAAGAAGTGCTGCTGCCAGTTCACAACAATCAAGTAGATGCAGAATTGATGCAAACACTCTGTTACAAGCACCTATTGAAGTATAAGCAAAAGGAAGTATCTGAGTACGTTTATTTACTGTTATAGCAATGACACAAACAAAATACTTGATAGAAAAAAAAATGAAAACCTGGCATGCCTTCTGCCCAAGGAGTTCAAGTACTAAGCTCTCATCCTGCAATTGGATCAAAGGGCACAGAATCGTGTCACCATGGAAAGCCTCCAAGGGGATAAAGGCACTCTGTAAAGGTACCAGGTCCAAACCTGGCAGATCTGATGAATGAGCAACCAGTAGAGGGTAGAAAATGGAAGAGTGTGTGTGTGTGTGTGTGTGTGTGTCCCCAGATAGCTGTAGACTTCTGTGTGAAGACAAGAAAGTGGTGTTTTGACCTTTATATCCTAATGGTTTAGGAATTGCCAACTTAAGAGAGTGCCTTTCACTTTGTTTTGTGTAGGTGGGGTATCTGGAACTGCTAATGGAAGCCACATTTTAAAACTATACCTTAATGGTACTTGAAGCATGTCAAAAAACAGCTTCCTCTTGGGCATTATCATTATTGGAATAAATAAAACTACATTAAACTCAATCTTTCAGTTTGTTTCTATCACCTTCTTTAAAAAAAAAAAAAAAAATTCACGGAAGAAATAAAGACAATGATAGCATCTAGAGACTCCGCAACCCCCATCCTGACATCTGATTCTCTCCAGACAGCAGATCTAGGTGAGTTTAAAAACCTATCACTCTGGACCAAACCAATTACCAAGTGGAAATGCATAAAGTGAGAAACGGTGAACAAGAATCTGATCTAAAGCACCCCAAATAAATTATTCATTAAAAATGTAATTGTTTTTGTGGGTGTTTTCTGGAAATTAAACTACCCCATGAGGATCTTCAGCTTCTCAGGTTTTAACGAATGCTTTGCTAAGCATGCCATACATGTCTTCTTTACACTAAGCAGTTTTTGAGCTGAAGAAAAAATCCTCAACTTATTTAAGTGGCAACAAATTATGAAACTGCAAAACAACCATTCAAATGGCCTATGTAACAATCAGAGAAAATGATCCATCTCTTTGTCTGTAATGCTTTCTACTTGCAGTGATTACTGTATATTTTCCAAATGCAAACACATACTATTCATCACTGAAATTGCACAGCAGCCTACTGCAATTTTAGCTGGGGCCACTGGTGAATGTTTTCAGTTTCAGTGTTCAAAGACTGAAATATTTATCTTTCCTGAAGGAAAAAGTATGATACCAAATGGCTGCATAAATTTTAATGCTGAAATTCAATCCAAAGAGGATTTTATAGAAGTACAATTCCCAGAGAATGTTTTGAGCTTATTATCACAGGCAAAATATTTTTTTTCTCCAAGTAGGACAGTCAATCACCTTCCCTTTGGCTTAGCTTTATTAATTTCTTTTCACAAAGAAAGACAGTTCAGCAGAAGCAACATGAAAAGCACATCACAAAACACTAATGTGTGCAGGGACTTGGGAAACAAAAAGGAGATATCAGAGACAGAGCCATGTTAGAACAAAAATAGACCTATATTATCGGAAAAGCAAGTAACTAGAGTATTAGTCATTAGGTTGTTTTTGCAGGACTGTCACAGTGAATTCTCATGAACCTTTTTTGGTTTTTCTGACATATTTTATTTTCATGCACCTTTCAAGATACCTCATTACAACTGAAATATCTAAAGTGGTCTCAGGGTGCATCTCACGGCTACCAAAAAATGAGAACTAAGTTCTGATTTGTTCAGTTAATGATGCCATTTACAAAAAGTCCTAGAAGTGAACCTGTTCTATAGCCTGCTTTGCCATTTCTGTTGATAAAAACCTTGAACAAATCCCCTTTCTCTGAGAATACAATAAAGACAAGCCTAAAAGGGCTCAGATTCTGGAATTACTTTGAAGAGTAGAGGTCAGCACTCATGCACTAATCAAAGCAGCCTTAGTATTAATATAAGCTACAAGAGACTGCCTTGTAAACTCAGCCCTAATCATACAACTGTATCAGACTAGAAAGACATTTTTCTCTGCAAGGTATGTTTTTTAGTCCTTACTTGCTGCCAAGATCTCCATGCTTCTCAATTGCACTTGGTGAAATTAGGCCCAACTAATGAACTTGTATCAGATTTAAACCTAGGACAGAATGACATCAGGATGCAACTGGTCCTTGAGCACACTTGCGATGGGGCTGCTCTAGTGTGGTCCCTGGCTAATGCACTCTTCTCCTTACAGGCGTCAGGAATACCAAGTGTTGACTGAATTTTTTTTGTTAGATCAGATGTGCATCCCGTTATGAAATAAAGTCCTGATACTATACCTCTAGTTTCTGGAGAAAAAATTGTTCAAACTGAGATAAGAGAAAAAAATTGAAAATTGTTCAAACTGAGATGAGAGTTGCCAGGTTAATTCAAACAGGTCAGTACTAATTAAACAGCTACTACCCTGTCAACTATCAATAACCAGAGAATAAATTTCTCTTTAACAAATACAGCATCTAGCCACAAGCTGTAGATCATCAGCTCTCCAACTCTAATACAAATTACTGTCACTGGGGGATTTATGAGGTCTCTAACCACAAATAATCCCTGTCAAGAGCCATTTTTTCTTTCCAGTTCAAGATTGGAATATACCAAGTCCCACGCATTGGATGAGGGTAACTTCTTGCTTCCTGCTTTGCCATACATATGCCATTGGTAGTATCCTTGATAACGGATCACATCCTGCTCAGCTACTTGTCCTCCCTTTCACCATGCCAAGGATTTGTATCAGTCTTTTGGGTATGTGCATTTAATTTAAAATTTGTTTGAAGCGAATTGGTACAAGCATACAGATGAGCATGTAAAATACAGTTAAAAGACATTTTGAACAGCACCTTGATGGACAGAAACTTTTTACAGTGGAGGATCGGAATGATTCTGCAAGACACAAGATGCAGCATGATAGGCAGTGTCAAGGAGTCTGCTGGATTATATGAGTGTTAGTACTGCCTGCAAATAATCCCCCTAAATACTTCAAAAAGAAACTAGGGAAACCCCAAGACTATGCACAGGTACAGCAGTGAGGGTTATATAGAAGACCTCTGCTTCTCTTTTCATGCTGTGAGACCCAGCAGGAATAGGAAAATGTTATTTATTCCTGGTACACTGCAAAGTGCAAAGCAATAAAGCCTGATCTATCCACCACTTGCAACATGAACTTATCATTGGGGGTTTTACGTAAAGAGGAGGAGTCTGGGGGAAAAAAAGGCAAGTGACCTGAAGCCTTCTTCAACCACACTTTAAGTAGCAAAGTGAACCAGGACACCAAGAGGAGAGTGGCTGCACAGCTACATTATATCGTCAGTGAATTCAACGCTGGGCTCCAAACTTGTAAAAAAACTCTCTTGGAGAAAATTTTAAATAACTCTCTTGAGAAAAAACAAGGACTGGAAAGTGGGTATCTTCATTTCCAATTCAGTCTAGATCCTCTGAGGATAGCAAAAATAAAGTTGCTGTCCATTCTGGAGTACACAGTAGAACTGGGATTAATCTCTTTAATCATACATAGAAAAGGAGAAAATATATTACCATATACTACTGTAAAAAAAAAATTTATTGTGTTAAATGCTACAGTGTAAAAGACAATGCATAGAACATGTTTGCTAGGTAAGATAAATACGAATGAGGAACCACTGTTTAATACATGATATCACATCAGTGTAAAAAAACTGCATTTTTTTTAAATTCAGGAAAAATAGAAAGTCTTTTGGAGATATGCTTGACACATATACATAATCTGAATCTCAAACAGACTAGCAGGATTTGATTTATTATTAAAGTTGGAAAACTAAAGACTTCATCTCACAAGCCCCTCATGAATTCAAACAGCCTTTTTTATTGAGTACTGAGAGGTAAATATGTTAGAGAAGAGGTAAAAGCATTAACCAACCATTTCTGAATATACTTACAGTTTGAATTAAGAAGCCAATAAACCCCACAGGAGATTTTTTTTTTTTTTTCCTTCCATATCTAAGAAATCCATTCCTTATTTCCCTGGATTCTTCTTTAATAGGATGAAATATTTCAGAGAGACACTGCCATACAGCTGTTAATTAAGAGATTTATCTTGAAAATAGGGGAGTAGCAGCAATTACTGCCAAAAACCTGTGGCTTGTAGCTCATCTGTTACTTAAAATGTTCACTTTCAACTGAAGGAAATATGATTATCCTCCATGAAATTACTAGCTAAAGATAATTAACAGTTCAAATTTAGATACCCAACTATAATTACATGTACTGCAGTAATATTTTATATAAATTATCACAGGAGAGCAAACAATTCCATTGAAATTCAATTTCTTCACTCTGAAGCACATAAATCATTTCAGTTTTTCAAACAAATGAATGGCTTTTGAAATGTAAAAATCTTTTCCTTTTCACAACTGACTAATTTCAATTATTTAGTGAAAAAGGGGAGGAGGAGCTAGCTGTCCTTTCACTCTAAAGACATAATATTTTCCAGTCTCCTTTTTTTCTTTTTTAGTGATACAGCAAGACACACCACAAATACTACATTCATTTAATTAGTGCTTCATCAAACAAATCTGGTGCAAGCATGAACTGCATAATATCATATATATAATATCATATATCATATAATATAAAGCTTTGATATCATCTTTGATATCATCAGAGAAGGCAACTCCTTGGGGGTAATACAATGGTAATGCACTATACAGTGACAAACAACACTGAGTGGAACAGTTAATTGTGGAGATAAAGAGAAAATAAAATATTATCCCATCAGTCAGTCAACAGCAAAGGCACTATTTCTTTTAAGAACTGTTGTAGTAGTCCTCACCTGTCTGAGATGACAACTCACACCAAGGAGACTCCTAGTCTGACTGTCAGAGACTTTATAACTATTTTAGAGAAGGAAAAATAAACAAGAGATTTCTCTCTCCTTCCCCTAAAACCAAGGAGTGGACTGGACAGAAAGCTAATTTAGGAGTAATCTTGAGATTGCTTTCTGCCCAAATAAGCAGAGATTAGCTAAGAGGAATGGAACACACCCAAACAAATGCAGACACTGGTATGTGAACTAGTTATCAAGACTATAATTGCTGGAGATAAATAGGCATTTCCAAGGTTTGCCATATAACAGTTTTTGGTAATGGAATCAAGGCTAGATCCATGAATAGGCACATCCAAATTACACTCCTGCTCCTCATATTTAACTCCTACCCGTTACCAACCCTACTGCAAGAGGCATTCTCTCAATACAGTGAAAGTCTCTCTCTCATTCAGATTCCAGCCTCCTTGCCATACTAAACAATACCAGAAAGTAATATACTATTCTATTGCTTGATAACATAAATATCTTTTAACCCTTGCCTTTAGAATTTTTTGCTTTTTACAGCAACTAGTAGTTCCATTTTTCTAGACAGGGTCTTGCTGTGTTCACCCCCACAAACTTACTGATTTCAAGGAAGCAATAAAGGAAGACAGCCAGAGCAGAGAAGATGGAGAATAGAATAGAACAGAATAGAATATTTTCAGTTGGAAGGGACCTACAATGATCATCTGGTCCAACTGCCTGACCACTTCAGGGCTGACCAAAAGTTAAAGCATGTTATCAAGGGCATTGTCCAAATGCCTCTTAAACACTGAAAGGCACGGGGCATCGACCACCTCTCTAGGAAGCCTGTTCCAGTGTTTCACCCCCCTCTTGGTAAAGAAATGCTTCCTCACGTCCAGTCTAAACCTCCCCGGCGCAGCTTTTTCCCACGCATCCTATCACTGGATACCAGGGAGAAGAGATCAGCAAAGACAGGCTAATACAGTGAAGAATAAAATGGCTAGTCATATGATAGGGAACTTCTTGCATCGCTGAGCACCCCTCATCAGTTCAAATCATATTTAGTCCTGACTGTCTGTGGAAATGCTACGGTATCAAAAACATGTGGTCAACCATTCTGATTTCTGTTCTCTAATTCCCTCAGTAAGATCATCCAAAGATTTTTCCTTCATCTCTCCTCCCTCGCAAGAAAATTTTTTTAAAAAGACCTCCTATACTATTATCCACTGGCAGTTTCATCCACGAGTCCAACTTACACTGCCTTCCAACATGATCAGAAACTTCCAACGTAATCATTTTCCAAAAATTTCTGGCTGTTTAAACAGAATGGAGGAACCCCAGACAGAGGGACTTCTAAAATCATTGTCTTACTGCAGACTGAAACAAGCAAAAGCTAAAAGTCTCAAGAGAAAATCACCAGAGAAATCAGTTGATTGCAACAACGCAGTATTAGTTTTAAAAACATTTTGCATAAACTGTTTTGTGTAGGTTTTGTTAGTTAAAACACTGACTTCATTATTTGCTCAGTCCTCTGCAGAAGGGAGGGAAAAAAATTACCTACTTATCTGTAATAGCTGGTGCTTTCCATGTAGAACTGACAGTAATAGCAAAATCCAGTTGAGGCTTTCTGCAGATGTTCTGTAGTTTTTTCTTTCTGGCATAAATAATATGCTTGATTTCCTGCATTTATCTCACAGCTTTTATCTCAAGAGACTTTTAATATCCCCTTGTTTTCAGGAGACCTAAATTAATGCTTTCAGAAATCTTTATGACTGAGATTTCTGCAATTTGATAAATCAGTCAGCCACCTCTCAAGAAAGGTGCCTAGCATTTTAACTTTATAATTCAATTTCAAGGTTTTTATTGATTTATTTTTCTTTTGCTTACAGCAGAATTGTAGTTGATACTCTTGTTTTTATTGAAATAATTCTGGATTGACTCAGGGTTATTTGTATTACAAGAACATGTACTTATGTGAGTCAGCTCTATCACTCTTGCTGCTCAAAAGGGTTTTAGAGTCAACCAGTAGCATTTGGAGACTGATCACAACTAGCTCTTGTAGAGTGGAACACACACACCCCAACTCTTGAAGGTGACCACCCTCTAGACAGATTTAAAGTCCCCATGGAAACAGAATGGTTGGTTTTACTTCCAAGTAGCTCTAGTCTAGGCAGAACGCTCTCATACATATTCTGGTTTATTCCTGTCGTGGGCTCCAAGACAGGAGTGATGTGAAACTGTGCTACAAGAGGGGACTGTCGTAACACTGTCTTCAACAGCGTACAGAAAGACTTACCCTTAGTCTCTACAGACATAGAAAATTACCCTATCAAGATTAACAGCAAGGCTGCTTCTAGCAGGCATTCCTGATCAAACCTGATCAAAATGTTTCACAGCTGATAGGGTTGGGGGAAATTCACACACAAATATCAGCTTCTGGTTCTCAAAACTGGAATTCTGACTAGACCTATGATTCTCTATTTTCTTCTTTGCAGAGGAGGATGAAGGGATTTCCTTCACGAGGCCAGGGTTTGACCTGAAATTAAAGTTAGAAGAGAGCAAAGAAACATGTTTATGCAAATGAATACAATGAAAATGCCTCCAAGCCATGGTTTTCTTGGACTATTTACCTGTGTCTCATATACAGTGCAGTAGCCAAGCTTCTCTTACCTCCCAAGTGCTGCCTAAAACAGCCCACTGTTGAGCTTACCTACCTTAAAGAAAAGTCCACACCGAAGGATTATTACTAAGGAAGAGCTAACAACACACCTGTTTTAGAAACATCTCTACATTTGGTTTGTTCTTACACAGAAATGCTACACAAAACCATACCGAATGGATTCTGGAGTGTGATGTCAGTGCTATGCTGCAATGGCAATTTCAAGGAATCTCAATATTTGCCAGTGGTGTTACAAGACTTCTTTCTTAAAGATGGTCAGAAATTGATGTGCCAGCCTCCTCCATCTGAGCTGAGTTGATAGCCATCCATTTTCAAATTAGTCTTGAGCTTTCTGACCCGTTTTGCTCCAGAGAAGAGCTGTCACTGCATTTCACAGATGAAAATTGATCTTTAGATCTCCAGTGTAACTCAAAGTCCTTTTAACTGAAAAGGTCAGTCCCAAGAACAATGGTCTTAGCTTTACATGCAGCTAAAGTCTACAACATCACAACAAGTCTTCTGCAGGGTGTTAAATCAAGCATATACCTTAACCTTAGCTTACTAATTTTACCCGAGAAGTTAAAGTTAGGCAAGAGAAAAGGGAAAATTAGACTGAAAGGTAATTAGGCTTCTTCCCTACACAGATGAAAGCAAACCAAACAGCTATAATAACCAAGAAACAGCAATAGCTGCTGGGAAAACTGGTTTGTTGAAGCTAAGCTCAGAGATTTACTCATACTTCCAGCTCACTTTTTAAGTTCAGCTCTCCAGCACTTGACGATGAACCATGTTAACTCACAGAGTCATTCATTCTATTCCTCATTAATGACCCAGGATTCAAGATGATTCCATGTTTTTACTTACTCTCCTCTGAAGTCTCACTCTACTCTTCAGTTCCCTGAATGATCTGGTCTCTAGATTAGGAGAAGCAAAAACAAATAAAAGCCCCCCCACACACCTCTTTGGTATCCTATGTGAACCACAAATTACAGTGGACTGTAAGTCAGCAAATCACAGTCCTGAGATCACGAAAGCAACAGGCTTATCTGGTACAATTTCTGATTTTTCATGCAGCCCTTGGTATTGCAAAATAACATGTTAACATGAAGAATCACATTACTTTCAGCTCTTCTTCAAGAAGGTCTGCTGAGTTTTGCTAGGTAGCAGAGAGATATAACACCCCATGCTTCAGTTCTAGTCATTTTAATGAAAAAGGCTTGGTGCTGGGGAGAGGCAAAGAGCTTTTACACGGCTTAGAAGCAAGCCTACTGTTTGCAGAGAAACTGATGGAAAGATAAGGACATGTCCTTTCACCTTAAGATTTGGTATATTCTCAGACAGATAAGTGGTAAGCTTTGACAAAGATGAATAGCATACCTGCATTGCTATATCTTTTCATAAAGATAATAGGCAGGTAAATAGCCACCTTGTTTATCCCAATAATACACATTAGAGCTGCTTGATAAACTGGCACCTGAGCCAGCTTATACTCAAACTCTTGATAGCTTGTGGAAATTAACTGTTGATTCTTCCTAGAAAAAGGCAGGAGCACAGACCTTCAGCCTGCACCTGCCCTATTCTGGATAAGGGAACTATCTCCCGAGTACTCCCTCTAAAGCTGTGTATACTGCCATTCCTGGACAAGATGGGATGCTCTGTAAGGCATGAGGTTGGTAATGCACATGGTCATTCCGCCTGCTGCCACCTGCATTCAATGACAATCATCAAATGCAAATTATATTAGCTTTCCGGTATAGTCCCTTTCATTCTGCTCTTCAGAAGCCTTACTAAAGAGCAGTCTCAAGAAGCTAGCACAAGAACTCCAGTTCTGGGAAATATGCCAATGCTGGAGGGAAAAGGTATGCATATTCCTAATATCTGCAGGATGTGGGGGCTGACCTTGCTCACGAAGGATGAAATGGTAATGCAGTGAAAAAAGTCAGCTGAGATTCCTCTCTCCTTATTGGAAGATAGGGCTGGGGGACCTCTGCAGAAGAATTTTTCTTATATATTCTTAAGCTTATTACAACAGATTGAGCAATTACTGCTGTCATTCATAAATGAATCTGGCTACTTAAAGAAGGAAATTACTATTCAGGACTGGTCTGAAGATGTAATCTCATTTATTACGCCAGCAGAAAAGGATAACTGATTACTTTTTTCCTATTGCTGTTTGTAGCTCCTTTCTTGGAGACACTGTTCTTTCTCCCAACAAATAAGCACAGACAACCTCATATCCAGTACTCTTATAATGTGCATATCCTACTTTTAATATAAACCGAATCTACAATGTGTAACGTGCTCCACTGCCAATGTTTTCTTAAAGCTATATTAAAGGGCACAGTAGGTATTAAGATCCTAATTCCTTGGTCACTGATCCCATTAACCCTGTTCGCTGATTGCTTCTTTGATGCAGTAATGATGACTATTAATAGATTAGAATTCTCCAGGCAATTCAGTTCTGGCATTGATTTTGATCAGAGCAAGATTATGCCCTGAGTTGGAAATGGACGTTTACCTTGATTTGCAATGAGTTCATACCTGCAAAGCCTCATCCTGAATAACGAAACTGTGAAAAATCATTCTTCATGATGTTACAACAGGTTACAACCTTGCAAATTTGGCCACTGCTCATGTTGGTTACATTAATAGTGACATATTACTACCTAGGTCTTATTTGTATACAAAATGCAAGTTATTAAAAATATACAGTGAAAGGAACTGTTTCTTTCAAAAATATTAATTCCTTATAAAAATGGGGTCAACCAATCCATAAAAGTTGAGTGTTTACATATAATTTGCCATCTTGTCTATGAAGACTGTGAGACAAGTGTATGCTATAGCTTGAAAGGCAGAAAAAATTTTCTTCTTCACCTCTAAAAGGCCATTATTCTCTCAAACATGTCAAGACCCCTTCATTCTTCAAGGAGGTAATGAAAAAACATATGACATAACAGTAGCTGTTATTGTCCCTACAACCAAACACTCTGATTACATGCTTCATTTCAGATTTCTGATTAAATTCTCTGATTTCTTCAGCTGTATTCAACAGTAATTGCTACAACTCTCTTTCAGCCAATACAAAGAAAAAAAAAAACAAAAACAGACCCACACAAGAAAAGAGCTCTTGTTCAGCACTATGTTAACATTCACTGTGGAAGCTGTACAAATCAAACTGAGATGTTACCACTAAAAAATTTCTTCAAACCTTGATTTTTCCTTGCAAAAAGGAACCTCTGGAATCAATAAAGACTTATATTAAAAAAAAACCTAAACAAACAGTGGCACAATTTAGCCAAAAGTCAACTTTTCAAACTAATTTAAGTAACTAAATTGCAGCTAGAAAAATAAAATCACATAAATATTTTATTTCTTCTACTGCTGGTACAGCACTTTTATACAGAAAATGTTATTTTTTTATTGATTTTATTCCCATGAATCTATCCAACCCAACATGAAATTGTAAGTTTAATTATCTCTGTGGCCACTGTGTTATTCAACTGATTTTAATTTTTATCAAGTTTGTTTTTCAGTCAGTTCATGTGAAATCCACTAGCATCAATTTGGACCTTTCTATCTGAGATCAATGGCCGCCATGGATCTCCTGAAGTTCAACACAGGGAAGTGCAAAGTCCTGGTCTCGGGGAAGTACAGCCAGACTCCTCTCAGCGGTACCCAGTAAAAGGAGAAGAGACAATGGGCACAAACTGAAGCACAAGAAATTGCATTTAAACATAAGAAAAAACATTCTCACTATGACAGAAAAAACATAGGTTTCCCTATGAGAAAAGTTGTGGAATCTCCATATTCAGAAACATGCAAAACTCAACGGGACACAGTGCTGAGGAGCCTGCTCTCACTGACCCTGCTTTGATGACTTCCAGAGGTACCTTCAACCTAACAATTCTGTGAATCAAACTATAAGCTGATACAAACCAGACTGGCAAGTGATTATTCATTTATTCATAGCAGACACATCAATTTCAAGCTGCATATGTGGGTATTTGTGACAATCATGGGCTCGATCTGCCACTGACTACCAATACTAAGCAGTACAGGCTCCAAGGAGGTTAACAAGGAGGTTAAATTAAACTCTCACCAAGCCGTTCTTTTTTTTCTTCAGCACAAAGGTATCAAAACCAGTTTCGTGCAACATCCTCAAATCTATGACAGCAATCTCTTAGCTGAAAAACACAGCTTAAATAGTTCTGACCAATTCAGGATTAACACATTTAAAAATAGCCACTAAATAAAGCTGAGACCAAAACTCTGGGAATTGCAATCTGCTTGCAAATGTTTTGAGTAGAATAAGAGCCTAAAGGGAGTTATATCATGATGAATTAATCACTTCCTCTAAGAAAGCAAACTGGGTCAAGAATTTGGCATTTCATTCACACAGAATTTTTGGTGCTTCTAAATAAAATGTGTTGTGTTACTATTATTTAGCCATACTTGCTTGTACAAGGACTTCAGTCATGTCAGCATATAAGATATCTGACTATCTAGGAATTTTTTTTTTTTTTTAACCTAAACAACCTATTGTACTGAACATTTGAAGCAAGGCTATATTGCAGAGTTGCTACTTTTTTCTAAGAAAGCTTCAGGAGATAATCCAGGTAGAAATCATTTATGGGGAAAGCAGGTCAGAATACAATTCTATGGGGTTTGCTGGTGTTGCAGAGCTATATTTACATCAGAACGGTCTATTGCTTGTTGAGCTGAGATACGCAGTAGGTCTCTGGGCACATGCTTTCTCTGTACACGATATCGCTTTGGACATTCCTTTAGCAGTTTAATAATAATAATAAAAAAATATTTTCTTATAACCACCCAATAAACAGTCAACAAATGTGAAAGAGAAGGCAGGTTATGACAGCAAGAGCCCCACACTCTGAGATGCTATGCTATGCTCCCCTCAACCCTCTCTACCATCACAGTTCACAGCATTCATAACCAGACACACGGACACAAGACCGTTCTGGGGCTGGATGCAGTACAGCGATACTCCTGACTGCCAGCTCAGTGGTGTCTAGTTCTTTTAACTTGCTTATCTACTTACTGCTGTGCTAAGTAACATAGGAACACAAGCAAACATTTTAAGTCAGATCTAATTGGAAAGTTGACCCGGTTTTGGCAATGGGTCAAGACTCACTCATTAAACTATATTAACATAAACACATAATACTCTTGCAGCACTCTTTTTGCCTGCTGTTGGTGGCCTACCCTCATTTATACAGATGAATTCTGGGTCAAAGACTCGGTTAAAATGCCATTGGTCGGGTCTTTCTCCCTCTGATTTAGAGCTCGATACCCAAAACTTGGTATCACCAACTTGGGAAGATGATGTGGATTCATATTTTAAGCCAAAATCTTCACAGCTAAAAGCTTAGGCAGTTAATTTCAGACAGCAATTGGAACAAGACTTGGATTTCTATAAATTTTTGCTTCTAAAACATGCTTTCCTTGATCGCTGTTTTTCCCATCTTTTGTAGTATCCTTCAGTTTCCACCTCTTCATTCCCTGAACTGCCTACTAGTCTTCCTTCATCATACACACAAAGTATGCTCAACTCCTTCTCCACCTGCAGAAATCTACCTGCAGTCCTGGTAAACGGTGCTTTAAATCAATTACTAGTCAGCATACAAATAGTCTAACAATATCCAGTAGACTGGTGTTCATTCTTGGTCGAAGACTCCATGCATTCACTGCAAAACTGCAGCTTTTTCCATAAAGATCCTTCAAAGGATCTTACATAAAATTATTTTTTTGGCAGTAGTAATTAAACTATTTGTAACTGACAGTCCCTTTTGTTACATAAATCAGAAAAAGTAAAACTCTACTGGATACTAAGGCCAGCCTTTCAGAGATTTCAGGCTTAAGGAATGGAAATCTGCTTCAGTTCATTTGCTCCGCTTCCAGAATTGCTAGATTTTAAATGCATCCTGAAATTAATTTCCTTGCTTTGCATTATAGAGTGCCTTACGGGATTTTCAGAAGACTAGAGCAAATATTGTGATAGCATCTATTTTACAGGGCATCTATTTGTCTTCAAACACTTGTTCCTCATAGCATATTCCACAAGTGACACTATCCAACAGGAACCCCACATCTAAGCTTACCCTTGCACAGGCAACTTACAGTACGTACAATTACAACAGGCATTGATGATCACTCTATATCACTTACCAAGAAACGTATAAACAGGCTTTAAAAGATAGTATCAGTGATAGTGTGACAGCTCCTAAAGCATCATCTTGGTCCTTGTATTAGCTGGCAGTCAGGTCTCTTTGCGCTCCCTACAAATAGGGAGACCGTAGCTTCTCACCTACTGCTGCTCATTCCAGCACACCATGCATCCCTCCCTCTTCCTCCTCCTCCTATCTAGTTCTACCACGTAATTCTTTCTGACATGATCAGATGTTTTCCAATGTTTTCAATACCTGGAGAGTCCCACAGTGCAGTAGCCCAAAAAAATTATCTCCTGAACTCCTTATTACCATACTTGGTGAGAAAAACAAGCAAATGTGCTACCAATGATATACATAAGTACAGAAAATGAAGTTAACATGACAGCAAAAAAAAAAAAAAAAAAAACCAAACAAATTATGCAGCAAATTATTGGAACACATAGTAAACTGTAATAGTAAACTGTAGCTTAATAGAGGAGAATCACACTGACATGATGAATTCAGAGCAATTTGAAATGAGGCACCAAGCTCAGAAAAGAAATGTCCAATTAGGTGGCTCAAGATTAGATCAGAGATATTTATCCTAGAGTGAACTCACAAACTGCATAATAACCAGCCTAATTTTAAGCTGCAGGAAAATCCTACTATGTAAGATGCTTAAAATTAATATAAGAACTTTTTTAATTTGTCAGGAATCATCTGTATACAGCAATGAACTGATGTACTGTAAATGATACAAGAAGGCTTTCCATCTTTAGTGTCTATGAATCTACCTGAGGACCTGAAAGACAAAGTCTGTTTCCAGACTGAATTCTCTATGATTTCAGTGTACACGGCTTCCAGGCCAAACCTTCCAAAAACAGACAGAGGATAGCAGATACTCCCAAAATCCATATGCAAACTCTGAACATTTTTTGCGTATTAAGGGTTCAAGAATTTAACTGAGCTCTACTGTTCAAAACTGGGGAGGGGGGGGGAACACACCAAACCAGCAATATTTGATAGAACTAGCTTATATTTGTGACATTACCAGGACCATAAAGTGAAAAGAGAATTTGCCCCTTTAGTTCCCCCCCTACCTACAGCCACCTGACAGGTGACATGGCAACATCACAGCTACCTCACTGGTCATATTCTTTTCTTCTCCTCTGCCTCTCTGTCACGACCACTATTTCCTCTAGTGGCATCATCATAGTGTATCAGCTACAGATCTCCTGCAGTTCATCTGTTCTGCCTGTAAAACTGCTGGATTTGAACATGCATCTTCTGCTGCTTCAATTAACGGAGTAAGAACACGGAGGGGTTTAAAACTAAAGTCAGCATCAGCTGATAAAGCACTAGTGTGGTTCAAACAAGTCATCATTCTTTGTGAATGGAAGTTCTTAATCAACTGTGATGGGTGACGTGCCATGCATCTTCTGTCCACCCCAACATCCATGTGATAGGCACCTGTCAGGGATCTGGAAGGCAGTTTACTATCTAACCAGAGATAGACAACAAGTAAACTTAACTTTTTATATCCCCCACTCCTGGAAAATAAAGGTTTAATCTCCTATATAATGAAGGAATGGGCATGTTAATGACTTCATGGATTTTAAAACATTTCCCTGTGCTTAGGAAAAGAACTGAATTTTGACTGGTGTGCAACTGCAATCTGGACTTGTCAGCATCTCTGAAAGTTATAATGTACGACACTGATTTAGGAAGAACAGCTACATCTGTTGTCGCTGTGTGCACCTTTCCCAGAACTCTTTCGAGTTCCCAAGGCATTCTTCTCCCTTCTTCCTTTGCAACAAACGTAAGCTGCAACTTACGAACTTTACTTCTGTGCTTTACAGAAACGTGAGCTCTCATATCAAAAACAGGCTCTGTATTTCTGGCACCTTAATTAAACACATACTTGACATACAGTCTTCTATTCACAAGTAGAATCAGTCTTCCTAGAGTATAAAAAGCCCCAATGGTTTGTAGGCTGAACACTTCCCCTGAAGAAATTTAGACATATTCTCAAAACAAAGATATCTGCCCAATTATAGCAATGGTAATTTAAGACTAAAACAAGGAGAAGAAAACTGATTTTCTTCCTCAGGATCCCACGGTAATCATAAAAATTCCGAATTTTGTCACCAAAATGAACTCGGACTCTCTGTCCACATAAATACCAGACAAGCAAATACTCGCTGCTTGTAGCCTATATAAAGAATGGCATATTGTGAAATCTTCCTTGAACTAGTAAATGCATAAAACTACTTGAAGTAACAAACAATTGATGTTGAAAAGAACCCTTCTGATTTCTTTTTCAGTTTTTAATCACTGAATATTTGGTCTACCTGGAATTGTTCCACTGGATCTACACCTGGTATTATAAGCATTTATTTCCCATGCACATAACAACATACTGGGGAATAATTAAACTTAACAAGAGACTTCTGCATGATGGTAACTTTTCAACAACAAATATTAAGAGTTAGATGATATTGATTTTCAGATAAATAACACTACAGGACTCTAGGTTCATATTTTGCTTGTGGAAAGATCTTGTCAGCCTGATGCAAATATCAAAATGACATCAGTCACGAGATAAAAAGGAAGAAATCAGTTACAAAAAGCTTTCTGCCCATCCCATTAATACAATGTGCACCTGCAAATCCAGTGATCTTTTCAGTTACCAGCTATGTATGTGGCTTATCCAATTAACTGTTCTGTGTTCATTCACCATATTTTTCCTCTTATTAATCAGTTTTCATGTGTTGCATTCAGTTAAATAACTCTTCATTCATACATTGCATTTTTCAGCAATTGGTATGCTGGGTAATCATTGCACTTATAAATGCCAGACAATAAAAGGTTTATACTGATCTTGGCATAATTTGTTCTGTTTGTTTCATTAAATACACCAAATCATTCTGTCTGTATGCCCATCCAGTTTGTTGTTTGTGTTTCATTTTCCATCTGTTGCTTGCTGCTGCTGTTTGAATCTTGCTGCAAGGAAAGAAAAATGGTGGAGGTCTTGTACCAGTCCATCAGCAGTAGGATTATGTACTTTCCAGCACTGCAAGGAGTGACCTGAGGAAACAATATATTCTCACTTCTGCTGCACATGAGGAGGTTGAAGTGAGTAAACACTATGCCAAAGAAAAAAAAAAATACAGCAAAGGGCAGTTCCCATCCTACTTCACCAAACACGAGAAAAGTATCTTCAGAAGCTCATCACAGGGATGGCTGACTTCCTCCACTCCTTACTACGGTCAGCACTTTCAGATGGTGTAACTGGCCTTCAGACTTTCAGTAACTCCCCATACTCTCAGGGCCATGTTTGAGACAGACTTGCTTGTTATCTGGATAAGAAGCTTGCAAAGTACAGCCAGAACAAACCCTGAAGAGTATGCATCCTTACTCCGCATATCTTGAGAGGTTAGGATGCCATGAGGTATCTCCAAGGCAGGCTGCCTAAAGGCTCTCTGCAAGGCAACTCTAAAGAAGGTAACACACAGGAAGGACATAGGCAGGAGGAAGAAATGTTGCATCTGTGATCTTCATAAACACAATTATTTCAATGAAGTATGGACATAAAGAAGCTGCATGGTATCTTCACAGGCAGTAGCTTTAAATAGCATAAAATAGCCAATGGATTATAGAGCCATGGAAGTACTAAATATGGGAAAAGAGACCTACATTTTGGAAGCATTTTGGTCAGAATAGCTACATATAAACTTGGGACTCAGGAACACCTCTGAGCTACTGAACCCAGGCAGGAATCTTGGCTCCCTACTCCCAAATGTTGGTTCCCTCAAACAAGATATACTGGCAGTTCAACTGGAAAAGAGACAAAATATGCCTCAAACAATCCAGAAGGTCCAGGGACTTCTTCGATCCAGTAGAGCATGCACTGCTGGGTGAATTTCAATGGAGACATTGAATGTTGGGTTGTGCTTGTGTAGATTCTAAACTCAAGTTGCTGTTATAAAAAGTTAAAAGTTATCAAGAGAAGTAGTTGCCTAACTTCAACAGTCTCCAGAAAAGGACAGCAAAAGACAGAGCTAGGAGACAGCAGCCTTGAATGAGGTATGCCAACTCAACGTACAGTTTCCGCAGCCTCTGCGGGTAGAGTTCTGCTCCTCGTTCAGAAAAGGCAGTAACACCAACACTGTCTTCATGTGGGTCAACCTCCTTTTCTGGTTTGGTACAAAATACCTCAATTGTTTCAGGCAACTATAGTTTGCATTAATCTGCAAGTCACTCTTTGGCTTTACAAAGCAGTTTGTGCTCCATACGTTTTTCTTATTTGTATTACATGCACTCCTTGGCACAGGGAGATGAAAGACATGGTAATTTAAGCCAAGAAAATCATCTGTGCTCTAATAAGGAGAACACACTCTCCTTCAGGGCACAAGTTGACCCTCAAAGTGGAAGACAGGTAGTTCACAATATTTTTATTGAATACACAAGGTCAGGTCAGGCCATCTGCGAGTGTCAGTACTGTCACTCTTGTTATACATCCACGCACTACATTCTTATACCACAACATTCACAGCACCACAGACTTTCTTGTTAAAGGCCCCATCTTGCATGGATGAGGTTTTAGATCCTGGTATAACAAAGATTTTGATTGACAGTCTGTCCAAGAAATGCTCTAAGAAAAACTGTTTTGAAGCTGAAAATGGCTCTTGACTGAAGCTTCTAACCTCCCTTTACAAGCTGCCTGGCAGCTTTTACTTGTGATTTATTTTCTTCATGTGTTCAAGTGAAGTAGAAAATACCAAACTGTAGTGGGCTACTTGTAACTATCATTCCAAGAGAGGTACCATCGTTTATGCCACTCTCATCCTCCCCACTTACATTTCTGCAGCCATGAAAAGGGGCGGGGGGGGGAACAACAGTAACAGAAACAAAAAAACCTTTTTTGGTCCTGCTTCATGAATTCCACAGCAAACAGAGAAAGGATGACAGAAATCTGAAGAACAGAACTCCTTCATTTTACCTAGTAGCAGTCTTATGCTGAAGGAAGGGAGAAAGAGGCCAAGAAAAAAAAATCTTGGACTGAGTTTACGGAAGGAAAATTTGCAATTACCTACATGTTAAGAAAGCAGGAAGGACATCTTTTTAAAAATGAGATAAGAGAACAATTTTTCACAAGGAGTGGGAGGTAGAAGAGGTATAGTTCATACATTACACAAAACAAAATATTGAAAATGTAGAATTATAGCAAAATTTCCAAACGTGAATTATTATATCCTCAACATTCTCATTGCTTCATACGTCCAGGAATAGAACCATAGGATCGTTTAGGTTGGAAAAGACCTTTACAATCATCAAGTCCAACCGTTAACCCAGCACTGCCAAGGCCACCACTAAACCATGGCCCTAAGCACCACATCTACCCATCTTTTAAGTACCTCCAGGGATGGGGACTCCATCATTTCCCTGGGCAGCCTGTTCCAATGCTTCACAACTCTTTCAGTGAAGAAGTTTTTCCTAAAGTGAGGAAGTTTTTCCTAAAAAAGGAAGGCAGTATAATGGTCTGTTTCCCATAATATTTTGCTTTTCACTCTTCAGTCCAGTGGGGAATGAAGTAACAGCAAGAAACTAAATTTATTATCAGAACTATAAACTATTCTTGATAAAATAATACTGACAATCCTGGTTATCTAAATAATTTTGCTACACAGAAGGAGCAGAGGTTAGCATTTTAATTATCCAATTAAAATGGTTTCCTTCTCCATTATGAGACTAAAATATGTATGGATTTTAAGGCTTCAAAACACACGGTCTTGTCAGAGACTTAGATATTATAACATGAGGCTTCAAACAGCTAAGTACTTCAAGCAGCTGCAGAATTGCCTCACTCTATCGTACACTTACCAACAGATAAAAATTACTGCATATGTATCTTTTCATTCTTATCACATTGTAATAAAAGACTTTGTAGTGGGAAATATAGTCAACTCAGCTACATGCTAATATTCTATTAGCCAGTGAAGGAGAAAGCTGTTCTTATAATTTTGATCTAAATACACTGGGCCATCATTCTGCTCCAACTGAATTTTGTGTGAGCAGCAGTAACGTAACTCAGAGCTTATAAAACTAATACCAGTTAAAAGTAAAACCCCAGTATGCATTCTATGGCTGCCCCAAATAAACTCAAACAAGGAAAAGGGAACAAGATCAGCTCAGAATTCCATTCATCTCATTACCTGACTTGTTTGCAATATATAATCTGCACAATTAGAAATTTTGAAGTTATTACTTTAAAAGAAGATCAGAAAAACAAATTCCAGAGATATGACTACTGGTACTCAATTGGCAGCTCTCGGAAACAGAGCAGCACAAGGCAACAAACAATACTGGCCAAAAAAAGCAAAAAAGCTCACAGCAATCAAGCTATTTTACAGATGAAAAGAAGTTTTATTAGACACCTGACATAAAACACTCTAGAAGGCAGCTCCTCAAGACAGAGAAAGGAACCTTTGTAAACATCTGAGCTAATACAACTAATTAAATCAGACATATGAGTTTTTATAAAGCCACCTAAACGTCTGCCAGGATACAGCATTAGTAACTGATCAAACCATCAGAACTAGATTGAGGACCATCTCAAAGCCAAATGGAGTGATAAGTGACTGCTGTCCTAGGAGCAGACAAGAAACCACAGAACCTTCAAACTGTGCCCAATTTACCTCTTTTTCCTGCCCACCTGCTCCTCTAAATAAGATACCATTGATACACCTGTGTGCCCACCTGTATTACATGGTACCTCTGTGCTGTCGTGCTGACAGAAAAGTCAGGACATTCTACCTATTCTCCTCTGCTTGCTTGAGCTGGGAACAGAGCTACCATTTACTCCTGCCTGTGCCCAGGCAAAGCAGTCCAGTGGCAGTAGACATCTGAACATGGAAGTATAAGAACCCCTCAGAATCAAGGCCCCCAAAGACAAGACATTACCAAGATCCCCTCCTTAGCCACAGCCAGCAGTTGATACTGTCAGAAGAGTAAGAAAACAGGGAATGAAAGAATCATCCTTCTACTGGCATATTACAATAGCTTCTAGTGCTATAGGGACTTCTTGAACCTCACTTTGTACCCAGTTCATTAGGATGAACAGCACCAACATGATGCAACATGATCTCTGTCTATTCCTTTCTACTCCTTCCACCTTCAAGCATACAACCTCCCAGGAAGAAACCTTAACGATAAAAGCAGTTGAACTGTCTTTATGACTTGAACTTTGGTTTAACAGATCTAGTACTTGAAAAATACTAATTAGATCTTGTCAAAACTATGCAGGTCAATCATGCCTTGCCACATATCATACTTCAATGAAATATAACAAAATAAATATATATTGTACAGACAAAGGTTGCATACAGAGGTCTGCATTAGGAAACAGATACCCCCTCAGAACCATGCTGTTTTCTTTAATCTTGAATAGTGCTTCACTCTACTAGCAGCCATACTGCTATGGCTCTCAGTGAAGTCAGCTGGTCCTCAAGATAAGGAACGGTCACAGGCTCACAACTTTATTTCCAGAAAGAAATTTCTGGCAGCAGTGACCTAAGACAGAAGCTCACAACCCTCCAGCAAAAATCACGTTCATAACCTAACAAAAAAAGAGCAATTCCAAAACATTGATAAGACAGCTTTTTACAAAAAAGGCACTGCATTTAAATGAACTTACAGGAAGAGTGGATACTCGGAAAGCTTTTTCTGCCTTCAGACACCAGATCTGGATCACCTGTGCAGTGCATTTCAGAGTTCATTACTCCATCTGGAAAGCAGCGGTAAAAGAAATCGGGACGCGGTCTACAAAAAACACCATGGATATTAAAAATATAAAAGCTGTAGTAACAAATAAACCTCAAAGTGATTATTACATTTACTGCTTATTACATACAGAGTTCATTCCCTCCTGCCTTAACACAGCAACAGACATGCTTCGTTTTCTTTGAATAATCAATTCAAAGTCACGTTTTTACAGGCAGGCTCTCTCAGGGAAGCTTCCAGTGCAGCATGGAAGTGGGAGTTGTCTCTGAAAACAAACACGCAGGGCTACTCTTGCCTACAGCAATCAATCTTGCACAGCACTTCCAGTGACAGAGCAAAGTCGCATAGCAACCCCACAAACTTGCACAAGCCCTGCCAACACAGCTAGCCGAGAACAGCGCTACAACTTAGGCTACAAGATTGGCACCAGAACCACCACCAAATTCTAATGCCAGCCTTGATGCTGACTCTCTAACTGCATCGAACGTAACCCCAAGTTTCTTTTGACCCTGCTCTGAGCTCAATGATAGCACGTAGATTTGACTGGTGTCGTACTGATCCTGAGCTAATAAACCACGTAGAGAAGCAAGGCGAATGACCACAGATTCAGGGACAAGCTGACAGAGCAACTAGTTGGCTTGGAGTGCAGGCAAAACGAGCTCACGTCTGTCTGGAGAAGATGGTGCAGACATTCTTAATTATATTTCAAAAGCACTCTTAAAATAAAAGTGCCAAGTACCATTACTGCCAAGGCATCAGCACTGTAGCAGAGAGGGTTCATCAGAAACCAAGCACAAATACTGCTTCCTCAATGCTGCAAAACAAGTGAAGTTGAACAACAAACGCAGCATTAGACTCTATTAAATACTGTATGAATTCAAGTCAAATATATATTTTTCAGCTGAAATTATTCAAAAAAAAATTGATAAAGAGCCAAAAAATACCTAAAATAAATTATTTTCCAGAGAGTTTTGTTTGCTAGTATTTTTCTGAGCCCTTCATTCAAATTTACGCTTCCCTAAAAAATGGCCTACCTAGGAGTTCACTTATTGCTTAGCTCCAAGGTTTGTTCTGCCACAGATCTTGATGTTACCTGGAAATACCATTCAGCCATATGCTTCACACAAAATGCAAGCACTGGGTTATATAGAGACTCAGCTGATTCCTATTTAATCAGGCTAGTGGCACTGGCATCTATACTCCCACATGCTGTGACTCTTCCCCTCTGCGTTTCCAATTTAATGAACTGATTTCAAGCTCACACCTTTCCTTTCAAGCCCCTCATTTGTCTGAATCCACCAACTGGTCAAACAAATAACAAAACACAAGGGCATAGATTCCTACCCCAGCTGGATGTCACGTAATGAAGTTGCACAACACCTGCACCAGGGAAAGGACAGCTTCAGAGAGGCCCATTCTAATTCAACGTGCTTCAACGAGCAGCAGTTCTCTTTTTATTAAGAGGTATTGTATTTGTCAATTCTGTCTTCATTCCTTTTAACAGTTAAAGCCATCATTTATAACATGACAAGACTTACCTTCCCACTATTAATTTAATAGTATTTGTGCAGACGCCATTCAGAGCTAGAGCCAAGGAAACAGCTACAAAACAAAATGAACAAACAGAATAATAATAACCTAAATGCCAAGCTATAAATTGCAGCATTACAGCATTTGATTTACAGACTGAAACCTTTAATGGACTGAAAACTGAATGATCTTTGCAGTTTTTCTTACTACCCAGGCTAAGGACGGACCCCAGAGTGTGATAATAATCATATGACTGACTTTGTTCTTCTTTTACTCTTGAGAAATCTTATTTCTTTATGCAAAGCCAGTTTTCATATCATGCCATTTGCATAAATCATCAGATGGAAACAACTGTTAGAGAATCAAGTACCGTGTTTATCAGTTTTGTAATTTACTAGATGAAAATCTTAAACTCTTTGGGTCAAGGAGAATTCCTGTATAGGCCTATACTTAAGATATATATACATGTATGTGTGTGTGTGTTTACATATGTATATATATGTATATGCACGACCCAATTAAACAGTCCACTTTCAGGCTAAAGAATTGTCTTTTGGCTAAAATTAGAATTGGATGATTTTTTTTATTTTTCTTTCAAAAGGATGTGGATGTTTTGACTAAAAATCTTGATATTTTTTTCTTGCATTTGCTCCCAGGATTAACCAATTTTCCTAATAAAACTGGAGTAATAAACAGGAACTGTTATACTAAGTATGACAGAATCATCTTCTTTATTTGTAATTGCGTGCCAAGTCCCTCGACTTTCTGAAGAACCTCATCTAAAGCCTGTGGAGATCTCTTCCTTGACTTCAGTGGCACTTGGATCCATTGCATACTCTCCTTTTAGATTAAAATTGATTTAATGTTGCAGTCGACACCATAGCTCCCTGTTACAACACAAGAGCCACTGAATTTTATTTCCCATCAGGAAAAAAAAGCTATCAGGCAAATCTCCGATTTCCAGAGGAACAGTTACAGTAATATAACTTTTGATTATGGCAGCTACATGAGCTATTTTCTCATTGGACTACTGCCCCAGATGCTGTACTTCAGCAGCACTCATCCTGTCTCCATAAAATTTTTGCCTGAGGTTATAATAGATCATAAAAATGTGTGTGTTATACGATCTATTTTTCTCTAAGTTAAAAAAAAAAATAAAAAAAAAAAATGAAGTCCTCCATCAAAGCAAAACCAAGGATTTTCTCAGACTATAGCAACAGCTGCCAGCAAAAATAAAGTAACAAGTCAATCCTAGAGACACTGATATTGTTCAAAAAAGTCTTCCACTATCAGCACCTATGTTCACAGTGACCACTCAATCCCATGCTCTCTTTTTCCTCTCAATTGTTTTCTCTTAGTTATTTATGGCGATTGCATAGTGAACTGAAATTTTCCACAAAGTCAAATGCATATGACCAGCAGTGTCACAGCACTACATTCTCCTTTTTCAAAAATGGGAGATGTAGAGATATCTGCTTTTTAAGACACGCAAAGTTTACTCTTCATTGAGCTTTATCTTGATCGTTCACTGCATACCTGACTGAACCATGCTTTCACTGTCGCATATTCCTTGCAACGGCAATCCAAGTATCAAATAACAGTGTGAATATAAGCTGACAAACAAATTGCATTTGCTCTCATGTTGTTCCCTGTAGGAAAGATTTATACCGCCCACCAAAAATCATATAATCTAGCCAGTAGAGAGAGGTAGGCACTTTCAGGGGAAAGATTAAGGGCACCCACATTAGGAAGCTCACTACTCCTAACCCTAGATTCACTGAACCACCTTCTTTTTATTTATGGCTATATGAGGGGCAAAGCAGTTTCACATCCTTTTAACCTTTGATCTCTTCTATGAATGATGTCTGAAGAAATTCACCACCAAATTTTGGGGGACTTCCTGATCATTCATTATGAACATTATGTGGCAGGTCTCAGCACATCAGCAAAGCTCCACCACAGTTAATGAATCTTCACATCAGCTTTACATCACCAGACACATTAACATACTAAATCATATTAACGTACAGTACACTTGAACATAATTAAGCCACAAGAAGTTCCACACTTATGGCACATACTGAACAAGGATACCCTGCAGAACAGAATATCAAGGCTGTGGTTTCCTTAAAGTCTGGGTAGCAAGGAGAACACTGGGGAAGCTGGCAAGTTTTCTCCTGGACCTTACAGAGGGAATCATAACAGAAGGCAAGAAAAAATGAATGTCTCTTTAGAACAAAAAGGTGAGAATAAGTGATGGAGAAACTAATCCAAAGCTCCTTTCCTTCTTAAACAACAGAAAGTAAAACTCAGCACTGTGACTGTACACATTTTCTGAATCAGAGTTATTTCTACTGAATGGACTTGTCAGTAAAATATCACTGTAAGGCATTTCAGAACTTACTACAACTGACTGGCAGCAGCCAAAACAAAACCAGGATCTCTTCACACTTGTGTTAGAGCAACTGGAGAAAGAACAAGCTATGGGAACCCAGCCTCATCTACAAAAAATTTTCAAAGGCAGATCCATAATGCCATTTACATCCTATCTAGCTAAGGCAAAGCTGAGTATCATTTTGACGTTACAATCTAAGGGCCAATAAATTAAAGTGTAAATTAGCCAGTAAAACAGAATTCCAGAATTAGGCATATTTCAAACATACTGCCAACAAAAACATTTGCAGTTCTTAGTGCTTCAAAGTATCCTCTGGCAGTGAAAGTGCTTTAGTCAATTTTGGTCTCGCCGTATCTATGTAAGAAGGATCTGGGCATATATCACTATAAAAGAGTTGAAAAGATGGGCGCAGACAGAATTAGCTGGAACAGTTTAAGACTTACCATCCTTGTAGTCTGCCTGCCTCTCTGCTTGAAGTTGCTGCCTACAGCTGTAGTTAGACCTCACCCATAACACAGCCATAGCAGTTCACAGTCCAGGATTAAGTGTATATCCAACTCCACTGGCAGTTTAGGATGAAACATCAGCTTGTGAACGGAAAGGCTGAACCATGAGCACAGATTTTGCAATGGGGAACAGTAAACTCCAGAAGGTCAGAGAAAACAATGAGAGGAGTAATTTCCTACACTAAGCAGCTGAGTCTCACAGGACTTTCCTGTCAAACCCTTAATTTAGAATAGCTGCAAGTGTAAATAAGAGGTAAGTAATAGATGGGGTGTGACAGAAAAATACCCATTTGAACAGTCTCTCAGATGGTCTTGACTTTGCTGATCGAATTCTGGCCCTTGCTAGCTACATTGTGGAATTAAGGCACAGAATTTGTACATTTAGAAACATACATAAAAACAAAGGCTTTTGTGAGACGGCTTGCAACTATAACTGCACTGAAAACCACCGTAATGGACTGTAACGGAGACGGGTTTTCTTCAAGGCTTATACTACAATTGGAATCAATCTCTGAGAGCTATCACACATTTTCCATCTTGAAGTATGACATACATTACCTAAGAAAGCCTCTTTAATTTCAGTCTTGTCTGTTCGCCGGATTATTTTCACCACAAAAATGACTGCTAGTGGCGTAAGAAATGAAATTGCCTGTAAGAGATAACAAGTATCATGTGTGAGAGCATCAATTCCTTTTCAGTCCAGCTGATTAATAATTAGTTCCAGTTAGCTCCATTTAAACTGGAAGGCTGGATGATCTTTGTCAAACTCCTGACCTTAGGCAAAGTGGGATGATTTGTCTTTGCAACTACAGGGCAACAAATACATTAAAACTGTAATATAACTGTGGGTTATAATTGATTTGTAATTGCCTGGAGCTGCATTTAAAATGTCAGCTTCATAAATGAAAAGCAACAGTCTATAAAGTCCACAAAATTCATACACTGATCCACACAGATCTCGTACATTTTGCCCATGCTAAGCGTTGCTCCAGAAGGCAGCCAATCCAGGCTGTGCTCTCAGTAAGACCCTACTCAACGTAACAGGCTCCAGCACCAACTTCCTGACATTTTAAAATGCTCTTTATTTTACTTTTTCTTTTCTTCTTAACTGTCAGTCTTGAATGCATTGAGAAGATCATGTCTTTATGATTCTTCCGTTTACAAGTGTTTGGATGTGGAGCCAACTGCTTGATTTTGTTCAAAAAACAGAAAAACAACACCTGAACATCTGCAAGTACACTCATTGGTTAAGCAGAACCATATTCTTTTATTGTCAGTGCTATAGGACAGAATTCCTCCTACAAGGAACCTGAAATGGCATCTGCACATCAATGCACATACTTGATTTCCACAAAGAGCATCTCCACTAGAGCAAGTTGGACTATGGTTTATGATTCACTGTAAATGTGCTAGTCATCCAAAAAGCATTCGTGCAGTGTCTGTATACTGCAGTCTGTCCTCCCAGAGCAGGTATTTACCGTCTTTTTCCAGAGAGACATATCAGTGTCTCCCAAGCACAATACCAGGGAGTTTTTCATTAGTAGCTTGCCATTGAAACTATATTTTTGTTCCCAACCGGTCCTTCCATCATCCCTTCTGTCTCGGACCTTCAACTGCAGAGGTAAAAGGCAACTCGTAGGAAGGCAGTCCATTTATGCTTCTTGCTGGTTCTGGTCTAAGTTAACCAATTCCTTTCTGCAATCTACAAACTTCTTCAAAAACACATTTGTTCAAAAACAAATCAAGGTCCTTCAAAAGCATTTATTCTCTTGAAGAAAAGTGAAAATTACTGTTTTTTTTTTTTAAACAAGGCAAAAATTGAGCTGTATAAGGCACAAGGGGCACCAGGGCTTAAGTAAGTTTATGCTATCTTTACTGAGGCTGAACAGTGCCTTACTTCTTAAACAGCCCCACTGAAATAAGAAACAGAGACACTGATTCAGGACAGAAATATTATAACAAGAGACAAGTGACACTCTTCTTTTTATAATACAGATTAATCTCAGTTGTCGTTTTATGCTTTTAGAATATCCAAGTAGAGAACAACATGAAAACGCACTGCATTTATTATTTTGGTAGTGCATCTTGGCCCAGATTCCCCTCACCTGCATCTGCAAAATATTATCTAACTCAGAGAGCCACGCAGATTAAAACAGAGTCTGGACTCTTCTCCCCTTTTTTACATTTAGAAACGTAGGAAGGCACCAGGTTTTGTGCAAAAAAGATGCACCATTTCCACTTGAATCTCACACACACTGTAGAGAGTAAGGAGGGTTAAGTTAGGATGCCAGTGCCATGTTACTGCTCCACAAATGTTCACTTCTCTCTATCCTCAGCAATAGTTTAATTTCTGCATTCAGAGACAAAGAGTGAAATAGAAATGGTTAAAGCAAAACCTAGAATTATTAGTTTCATTCTAAAAAGTAAGGATTGCCACCAGGAAAGAAAAGAAGAAAGATACCTGCATTCTGTTCTTGAAGAACATGTAGAAATACAGCCAGGCTGACAGGCTTATACTGGTGGTTTAATGGAGTTAGAAATCTTTTGAACAAGCAGGAGCAGCAGAAAATATCAACAAAGAATGGAATTCAAGTGGCAGCTTGTTCCAAATCACTTCACAATCAATCTTCAGAAGTCTGGTAAAACTGCAGATTCACTCATATTTCACAAGCATATGGGTTTTTGAGAGAGATGAAGAACTATTCATGTTTGTAGTCCATTGCTGTTCCTTACACAAAAGCATTAGCTGGGAGGTGTTTTTTATTCTGCAGCAAAATGCACATATAAAGAAAGTTTGGCTTGCCAAAGACTCCTTTTTCTTTATTTTGCAAAAAGATTCTGTATGGCTCATATCCATAACAGATTTGGCAACAGTCTAATGAGCAATACTGTCCTCAGATGCACCTCAGTAATGTTTTCTTTTTCAGCAGTGAAATATTCCAACATTGCTTTGCTTTTGTGAAACATGGACAAAACCTCTCTCGTTTATTATTCATCCTGGCAAGCCAGAGATATGCTAAAGTTGCAGGGACTCCCACATACTTCCATGCATTCAAGAGAAGCTGACAATACCTTACACTTTCCAAGACAAGGAATATCCACTGATAGAGACACAGAACAAGGCTCAGGTCTTTTCAGTCCTTTGTGGCTTGCTTGCTATCCATGCAGAGGTCAGCTTTGTCTAGTTTGGATCTGGATTTGGAGTATTCACAACGTTTCTCTTGAATTCAAAGCTCTCGGCATATCAAATAATCCAGCAGTTCATAAACACGTAGAGATTGCTTTCTGGTAAGCCATAGCCATGCATTTCAATATCAGAGTACAACACTAGCGGCAAGAAATTCTTTACATAATGAAAGCTCGTGATCAAGGCTAGAGTTGGATTTTTCTTTTTTTAAATTAATCAGAAAAAACATTTAGAAATTATCTATGTTTCTTAATTTAAGAAGCTGTTCACTGAGTTACTGAGATATCATGGTCTGAGCCAGAAACAGAACACAGACTATACAAAGGTTCCTGACTCAGAGCTGCCTGGAAGTTCCACCTGCCATCAAGCATACCAAAAGCTGGCTCTGTGGGAAGTGGTTAACGGGGACATGTACTATGCTTATACCCCAAATTGCGCTTCCCAGTGGCTATTGCCTAGAAAACAGAGGAAGGACTAATTATTATCCCAACCGGTTTCAAAAACAGTTTCGCCACTGCAGCAAACCCCTGTACAATGATTCACTATCAGTCCTTGAACTCTTCAGTTATAAACACAGACCAGACAAACCGAGACAGCAAGGTAATGCTCAGCATAGGGAAAAACGGCAGAATTAAACTCAGTCTTTCCTAGCACAACAATGTAATGTTTGGTTTGGAGTTTTTTTGTTTTCACACAGCTGTCTTCCATTCCAGGAAAAACACACGTTTTCACCCATCCAGGCTGAAAAAGTTCTTAATAGAGCTTCTTCTTAATGCACTATAAAAAATATGTTGGTGAATTTAAAACCAGACCTTCAGCCTCTGTCTTAGAAAACTGGGATATATTGTCACCTTGTAAATAGGAAGTACCCTCAAGTTTTTCCTTACTCAATTAAAAAGTTTCCTTAACTGAAGGCCTGAGCCTTTAAAAAAAAAAATACCAAAGACAAATTACCTAGCTGATTTGCACTTATTCTGAATTCAAGCTCTTAATCTGAAAAGTAAAACCCTTGCTTCACGGAAGACACAGGAAAAGATGCTTTGACGTTAAGGGTACTAGGATGTGACCTCATCTGCCATGTCCATTCCTGGAAAATCTCCACTTTGACTGATGAAGCTTTTGTGAAGACTGACCTACTTGTTTTAATAGCTTGAACTACACCCATAATTTCTTAGCATTTCTGTAGTGGTCTATCTCACTGTACTCTTGTAGTTGTATGTGTAGATTGTTATGATTGTTAATCATGGCTAGTGAAGGTTATCAAACTGATGAATTTTGATAACCAGACAAACCATCAAAATCAGACAGCCAGTCTGCATGTCAACATGAGCTGTGCTGGGGAGAGCCGGAAGAACAGTGACAGCAGAGCAGCTCTATGATATATTAAGTATGCTCCCAATGACATTAGGATGGTTGGCAGAAGCTGAAACAAAGGTTTTGTCCACATGGAGAGAAAAAAAAAAAAAAAAAAAAAAGTATTTGGAGACAAATACCTCTGTGCACAACATGACTAAAACAAATCGGATTTCAAAATGTAAGCCCTTAACCTAATAAGAGCATGGCAAGGTTTTCTCAGGTCACACAACCAGCTAATTGAAAAAGTTTCTCTAATCATTTCTCTAGCATCCCTCTAACTTAACACTAGCTTAAATCTTAAACTGTAAAATCAACATTCCTAAATTCAGTCTCCTGGTCATGCTGCTTTTTAGAAACCCCCCATGATTTCCTACATGTTGCCATTTTGGACATTCCTGGTTTGGAAAACAATTGTCGTTAGAATAAAAGGAACGTCCTATACTTCCGAAACATTTCCTACTGCTGATCAAATGAAAGCGTACATAGTTTACAGCCAACAAATGACCAATAAAACTTCAGTACTTACAAACATAAGACGCGTAGGTATGTTGTCTGATTGCACCAAAGGATTTTTATACAGCCAGATCTCTTCTGGCTGGATAACCCGCTGGAATGGATCCAAAAATTCTGTAAAACTGAAAATAACAATTAAAGATGTATTTTTTTTCACAATTTGAAATGATGATCAAAAACCCCAGAAGAGTCCTGCTAATTTAAAACCTCCCCCAAAGTTAATTATGGTATAGCATGCATGAATTATCCTTGTAATACATTGCTATCCTATCTCACTGCTTTTTAATAACACAACTTTCACAAATATACACTTAGGAAAATTATTTTTAAAAGTCTATGTTCTACAACTTTATAAAAGTTCCATAAACTTTACTGTGGAGAATAAATTGTCATTTTATTTTTTGTGGGAAAAGTGTGCAAATAATATTGTGGGTTTAGAAAAGTCACATGCAGCACAAGTTTTACACTGAAGAAATTATATACCAGATACTGAATAAAAAAATGTGTTTTTCAAATGTGAAGATCCAGACTTTGAAGTATGACAGTTGTATTTGCAGGATCACAAAGCAAGGAGAAAGAAGCAACCCAGACAATTCCTTCTACTGATTGAAAGAAGAGATAACTTTGGAGAATATCGCCAAAAGAGACTTACTCCTAAAACAGGATGAGCTCATAGAAACACATTTTTTTCTTTTTTCAGATTCCCAGTATTTTGATTTGGCTCTCAAGCTTAAGAAGGATCTAGCTCTACCAGAAATGTCTCATTCTACCAAAACTGACTGTTTTAATTTCATTCTCGTGTCATTTAGCTCTCTTAAAAAAACCCAACCAAACAAAGAAAACTAACCAACCAACCAAACAAACAAAAAAACCCCACAGTTTTGTAATTGTTATTTTGAAATGAAGAGCATCAAAATAACCTGTTGAGGTTACATTGTTATATAGAAAGTAAATTATTTGTGTGGGTATCTTTTATCCAGCACTGAAAGAGGAAGGAGGAATTGTGATCTTTGACTGTAGTCAGAAATTTCAAAACCTTTTCAGGACTACATAAATTGTCTCTCTTCATTTAAACCATATTCCTTTTTCCACGAAGTCCTTCCCCGCCCTTTAACTCTTCTTAGCTTTGAACTTGTATCAGACTTCCTGGGAAGCTTTGCCCTTACTTCACATTACCCGTTTCATAGAATCATAGAATCGTCAAGGTTGGAAAAGACCCTTAAGACCATCGAGTCCAACCGTCAGCCTATCACTGCCAAGTCCATCTATACCATGTCTTCAAGCACCATATCTATCCGTTCTTTAAATACCTCCAGGGATGGAGACTCAGATTTCAGGGCTAGTTTACTAGGACTGAAAGAATGGCTGCTGAGAGAAGGCACAGGGACCAGTTTTATGCAGATTCATCTTACCCAATAAGCTCATAGAGCCAGAACACAGAGGTATAGTAGCCCAAAGCTTTTTTTACTGTAAATTTCCCAAAGCCAAGGACTTTAAACCCCTCCAAACCCAGTTTTTATATAAGTAACAGCTACAACAACTGACTTTGTAAACAGAAAAAGCTCAAAGCAATTTGTAAAGCAGAGTACAATTAAACCACACATATGCAACTCCCCCCTGTGAAGACGAGTCCTCAAATTTAGCCAGGTCAGCAATTTCCTAAACAACAGCAAGCCTTATCTAGTCTTCCGGGTCTCAGGAAATCCTTCTTTTTATCCCTTCCGAGGACTGACCAGCTGTTCTTTGTTTTTTCACTATAGGCTACAGTCTCTGCATTAGCTACAGTCTTCCACGTCCCCAGCACGCACTGCTACCGACCTCCTTTACCTGAGCACACTCAGACTCCCACTAGACAGAAGGTACCAAACTCTCTGTCTGCTCCAAAGAGCCCAACCGACCTCTTGTTCCTAAATGAAACCAACAAATTCTGAGGACCAAACAAGTCAAACACAGTCTTGCCACTCGTACCGATAGTTACGTTTCCCTTACTGACCTACACGGATAACTAGGTTCTTCTGGAAACTTGAGGAGTCTGGCATCGCAAGGAGAATATTTACTATTGTACTCAGCTTCGTCAAATCCAGCGTCCAACCCTGCTCTCCAAAGAAGGTGCAAGGTGAATTTCAGAAGTGTCAAAACACTTTGTTTCAGGGTTTTCAAAATTAAAACTTAAATCTTTTTTAAGTTTAAAAAACAATGGCTGGTGCAAGACATGAAAGAGCGAAACATTTCTAAAGACCATTTCCAGGAAATAAAACACCTCATATATGAAAAATTCATTTTACAATTTTTCTCTTCAACTAGAAAAATAAAGGTTGATTTGTAGACAATGCAAGCAACTTTGTCTCCAAATTTCAACTGAGAGTCCTAAAGTATATTATTTTTACTTTCAGTCTTTAAAGATATTGACGGCAGCTAGAAGCAAGTAACCGCTGGTTGAAAGGGTTCTGTTGCCAAGTAAAGTCACAGGCCTGGGTATGACACCCAACACATGTCACCGGGGAGACTTGAACAGCAAAGTTCACAGTTACACTGTCCAGGACTTAACATTTGTTATGAAGATGTAACACAGGATCTGTGGCCAGGAGGTACTTCACTGCTTTCATCTAAACATAAATAAATAGGTAAGCACATGCATGTCTGGGCATACAAGAAATTAAAGAAGCCAGCTAAGTTTCAGTGATTACATCTTTCTGTCAGTCACATATTTTCTGACATATTCCCTCAGGTATCTGCTGATCTGACGACTGTTTTGAGGCAGTTCTCAAAGCACTGGGACTGACGGGTACACCAAGGAACGCCCTGAAGCAGAGACATGTTCTTTGACATATCTAGGCCTTCAAGCATTTCTACTAACTGCAAAAACCAAACAAGACACAAACATCTATGCTTCAAGGTCATCACAGTATATCCGTGCATCAGTGCATTTTTGGAAAATGTGTCACGTTAGACCAGAGATTTAATTAATGTGACATTAAGATATTTGACACTATGAGCAAAGGTCAACAGAGTTAAAGGTTTGGGGCTCTTCTTTTGTTTCCTGTCTCCTTGTTATGTAAGGAAACTAAAATTAAAGTATAGTTGTTTAAATCTGAGAAATTAAACAAAAATCAAATTTGCAGTTCTCACAGGAATCATACTATGCCACTGCAAAGATGTGCTAAGTCATAAGATTTAATTACTTTAAGAGCAAAATAACACGTGCTAAAGAGAAACTATAATAAATAACATAAATAGTATCTGAGGACGGATTTTCTGATTAGTATATACTCGCTATCTTTAAAGTCTTCTAAAGATTCTTTTCAACAAATCTATCAATGGCAGCAATAATTATTATAATTAATTTATTTAATAACAGCAGTTTTGTATCCACTACATATTAAATCTGATTCCGTATCCATTTCTTCCTTTGACTTGTGTTCTGAATGTCTTCCAAGAACAGTGTTCAGATATGCTGAAACATAATGCCAAAAAAAAAAAAAAAAAAAAAACAACCAAAAAAAAAACCACACCAACGAAAAACACACCTGCTGAAACCAGGTAAAATAATTTCAAAATCACTACCGAAAGAGGGGAAAAAAAAGATAGATGTAGAAGGAGGCAGCAGATCTTGTCTGTGTGAACAATACAGAAATACAAAGTAAACAGTTAAGGGAAAGTGACTATATAAAAAGAAATCACTTTTTTTTTTGTCTTCAGAAAAAGCTCAGCTAATTAAATTTTTATGCCAAGACTCATAAGAGAACAATTCTCTTCTTTTTTTGAAGCATCACCAATGGGCGACTGGATATGAGATTTCACTAGCAGGAAGGCAATTCCCTTTGTACTCTATTAAACAATCATGAGGACATACTGGTTTCTAAGCTGCCTGACATTTAGTGATTTATGTTCCTTCGTCCTAACCAAAAGTACAGCCTACTGCTATTCATAAGCCAGCACAAGCTTGTTTAAATGACTAGATGTTATTAGAAATGAACGTAGTCCTTGGATAAAGAAAACTGGTTTCTAGACATTTTTTATTATGGCTGAAAACATAAGCTCAATCATATAACGTCCCCTGGTAGCAGGTGGACTACTTAGGAAGCTTACTTATTAGTACATGAAATTTTAGCATTAGCTTTTTGGCCTTACACTTTCTGCATGTTTACATATTCATCCAACATTTTTAACAGTTTAACACGCAAGATTTTGAACACTTCAGCCTGATAACATATATTTAAGGCATAAAAGGACTTCCATTAACTTCAAGAGCCTTTAACTGTGACTTTCAAAGCAACCTAAGGGAAGCAGGAGCCCTAATTCCATTAAAAACATCAGTGAGGAACAGGTGCCCAAGTGCCTGAGGTTGCTTTGGACATCCCAACATTACTGCCTACAACACTACACTCAATAAAAATCTTGTTCTCTTCCGAGGACAGAAGCACTTCCAGGTTACATTAACTTCATTACCATTTAACAGCATATAGCCCTTTAAGATCATTTCTACGCAACTACCACATCACAGACTGAACAAGGTAAAAGTACACAGTACTTTTGTGACAATATGGACTAATAATGTTTTTTTATGAAACCATTCACTGGTAGTGAATGAGTCAAACATTACATAAATATCCTTACAGAGTCTTTGACCTGTGCTTCCACCGTGGTCTTCATCTCCCATAATTAGCAGCAGGGTATTATTTAGCATCTCACCTTATTGTTTCAAACGCTGCTTACAGTAGCCACCATTCCCTGGCATTCAGCAGCATAAAATCAAGCAGCAATGACATTTAGAAGTTGCTAAGATCACAGAAAGAGCAATAAGCAGTACTGCATTGGCAAAGTTGGTAAGGTAGAAACCTTGTTAGAGTAGAAAAGTACGTTCCCAATCTTAGCCATAAGAACAGGACAGGGATAGGAGAGATGGGCCCAACATTAGCATTGTATTGTTGCGCCCTGTTAGCATAAGATACAAACTACCAGCAATGAAATCACGACTAGCATTCACCTTAGAAGCACCTACTAGCGTTACAAGGACTGCTGCTGGCCAACAGCTCCACTTTCAGGGAACAACAATATGAAATCACACAGGAGAAGACACAGGGGTTTTCATCCTGGCAATCCTGGAGACCTAGATAGCTGCTCCATGAGAAGTGTCCATAGCACACCGGGAGGGTTAGAGATTGCTCCCTGGTTTTGAGCATCAACTAAAGGATGTACAAGGTGGGTTTTGTTTGGTTTTTTGGGAGGGTTGGGTTTTTTGCCTTCTGCTTTGTCTCTGAAGTATTTCTCTTCTTCATAGACGCAGGTAAGGGTTTTCCCCAGTAACAAGTGACAATAACTAAGAAAAGAGAGGACAGAGAAGTACATATGGCATGACATATCTGTTGATAAGCAGATCTGCTCCTAAAATAGCTTTGTATGCAGTTCCTCATTTGAGCAAGTAATGAAGAGAGGAGCAAAGCCACAGGTGTTCATGAAACTCTCTTATAAATCACTTGTGAGGGCTCGTGAAAAAAAAGTTTGGCTCAAACTACCATTCCCTGACTGCAGAACTCTGCGGGAGTGAACTCACCGCTGCCTCTCCCACACAAACAGATTTGCTGTGACTGTGCTATTGGAACTCCATTCTGCACTTTCTTACATGGGTTATTTGCTTGACTATTCCCCAAACCAGGTCTGAAATCTCGTAGTAAAAGCCTTTGTAGCGTACCTGCCATGTTAAATTGTGCAATCGGTTGCCCTGACACTAAAACTGCATAGTCACAAGCAGCATCAGTGAAGCTGAAGTTGGTAGGGCTCTGCATAGGTTGGCCTAATTACAGGGTACATACACAATACATAACTTGGTGAGATATTCTCATGCAACTGATTTGCAGCCCCAACATTTTGAATGAAGAGCCATAAAGCAGAACACATCATGGGGCACAACAGCTGTGGAGATAAGAAAATTATATTCTGAAAGACAGAATTTGCTTTAGGGGTTTCCAACAAGTGACCTAGGCTAAACAGAAAGAGCCCAGTGTTTACATTGGCTGAGTACATTGAATTGAACACTGCTTACTCACATTGCTTTTCCTCACATTTGAATCCAAGACTTCAACTTATCCATTCTGAAACATCCTAATAGTGGGAAAAGGACTCATGTCATGCTATTTGATATACCTGGAGAGAATAACTTATTGTCATGCCATGAGAAAACCTAGTCTTGTTTATTCCCTATAGGTAATATTAAAGAAAAAAAAATGTAACTAACTCTTTAGTGGTTATTTCAGGAACTCCTGCAAAGACAGAAAAAATAGGAAAAGCTTGAAATGGACTGTGGCTGGAATGCAAAATTAACAGAACTGAAGCAGACAGGAAAGTGATGAGGTAAGATAAGAAACAACGCCTGTGGTTTATCACCACCATTCTGCTCACCACATGAATGCTGGAGGAGTTCAGTTTCTGAAATGCTGCTGTCTGTGCGTATTGTTGTGAGGAGATAGCTTTGCGTTAGCTCAGAGGCTAGCATAAGGACAAAGATCTGAGCCATTTAATTTCTGCAGTAATTTGGGAAATCCACAGTTCCTCAGCCATCAAGAAGGGAATTATGTATTGGGGTACAAAATATATGACCAAGGCCCAATTATTAAGTATGAACTGCAATTTCACCAAGGAAGAAGCTGACATGAATTAAAAATATAACTTCAATAATATAAACTCTAGTTTTCATAGAAAGAGAAACTTTCCCTATAGTTAAGGCACAACACTGGTTATCAAGAGATGTGATGTTTTCCGCCACTGTTTTACAATGGCATGTAGGGCAATTCATTCCAGCAAGAAGTGTCAATACCAGTATCAAAGCGAGACTCCTAATGCTGTGGTTTGCTCATTAACTGGACTGGTATTCACATAAGCCAAGTATGCACTGCTGACAAGCATTCAAGTAGGTAAGCAACAGCTTCAACTTCAACTTCGACATGGAAATCAAAAGTAAAGAGTTAAATTCTAAAATATATTAGAATTTATATTGCAGTAGATATTGATTGCATAAGAAGCATGCACATGAGAACAGAAATTAATGTTTTATTGGTTCTTCATAGGCTTTGATGGAAGTGTGTTATTATAACCATCATCTTGTAACCGCAGTAAAACCAATTCATTAAGTAATTCACATTTGCACTAAGAGATACAGAAGCAGCTGTACCAATAAATTATCTCTACCTTTTTAACAGCTAAAAACATTTATTTCCCAATACAATACCATGCAGTATATACACCCACCACTTCTGATTAACAATCTATAATCCTAATATGGAGCTTTATTGGGTTTGAGTGTCCTGCAGGATACAAGGTAGTTAATATTCACCAGGAACACCCTACAAAGATAATTCAGAAGCTGTTTTTACTGCTACAGAAATTAGATCTGATGCCTCTCTTCATTTGCAGTAACCTTCTGTTTGTAGGCAAGTATTTATGAAGACTGAGAGGAGTACTGGCAGAAAGCAAACGGTAAGAAAAATGTTGCAAGAGGCTTTTTTCTTTCAGTCCCTATTCAGTGTCTAACACAGCTCCAGGAACAGTGCAAGTTGATAGCATTTTTTAAATTTCTGTATCTTTGAGAAGCTAGAAACAAAGCCTTCGTACCACTTCCTGAGAACATTTGATATTCTAATCTCAATGTATACAGCTTTCCCTACTTTTAATTCTGTGGGTGCACTTTTATGTAGGGAGGAGCCAAAAGTCAATGGAATTAAATCTTGAGACTGATAAGGACAAAGGGTGGGAGCAATCTTTGGGGGTTTTTGGTTTTTGTTTTTGTTTTTTTTTTTTATTTTATTTTATTTTAGATTATTTATTTATTTATTTTATTTAATATCACTGGCAAGTCAACTGGTTCTCAAGGGTAGGTTTAGCTTCAGATGAACCGGTATCACTTGATGTCAAAGATTTCTGAATATTTTAAATCAGCTAGCAATTGCAGTGTTACATTTTATTAACACATATGCCCAAATTAGCCCTTCAGATACATGAGAAATCATTTTGATTAAGAAGGGATTGAAAATAAATTCTGATGCAGTTTTAAAAATGTACATATTGCTGTAGAGAACTGCTAGTGCAAAACGACGAGATGTCTCAAACAGCCTGGGTGCTATAACCACAATGCAGAGCAATGGTCACTAGGAGCCAGGACCGGACAGTACCTGGAGCAAGGGTGAGGAAGGGAGCCCTGTGGAGACAGGGTAGCCTTGCCTCAGCCCCAGCCCCGGGGTCTGTGAAGCATCTTATTCCCCCACACACACACCTACTGCCTGGGGGACAGTCCTGGTATCACTTCTCTTGGTTTGACTGGTCGCTGATGTAGTTTTCCAATTCGCAAAACTACTAACCATTTGTGCCTTGGGAAAGGAATTTGAGAGGGAGCTAAAAGATATGAAAGTGTTCGTATAAGTAACGAACTGTGGAAAACTAACGGCTCTAACCTTGAAGAAGAGCTAAGAAGCCGATAAAAGGGAACATCTTGGCACCAAAGACTGGACAGTGGCCAGAGAAGCATGAAGTTTGATAAAGCTGCAGAAACTGGGTGAAAGGTAAATGCGGCGAGGGGAGATCATGACCACCAACTCAATTCAGGACCAAAAAGACTTGTCCCCTCCCCCCCACACCTGAAAGGAGCACGCATGCTAATTTACATAGCAAGCGAGGCTAATTTAAATACAGTAAACCAATAGTTTATGAAATGTTAATCACTAACCAATAAGTGTAAACTTAGGTGGGTTTATACTAATCATGTAGCCTGATAAATGTGCTGTAGTTTGTATGATGGGATGTTTGATTTGTGGAATTATCCCCGAGCACCCTGCGCAGAATCGACATCTCTATAAGAACCTTCACTTCTCCTCGCTCTTCTCCTTTTTCCCACCAAATACCCCTGTTGGCAGGACCAACGCTGGATCCAGGACTGGTGATTCTCTTTTCCTTCTCTCTCTCTCTTTCACTCTTCCTAAGGTGATTAAGTTGTTAAAGTTGTTAAATTGTAGTCAAGTACTGCATGGCCTACCTTGACTTTCCATGAAGCCGCATAGCTGGGATAGATATAACTGTGAGAGGGTTGGTGGGTATCGAATATTTGTACTCAATATTTGTCTTTCTAGAAGCTTTCTATTAAAGCTGGTGTTTGTGTACAGACCTTAAGTGTTGGCCCACCTTAATCCACACCGCGAGGATTTGCGAACCTTAGTCACTCCGCCCCGCTCCTCCCCAGGGGGGACGTGACAATTACCATGACCGTCGTATTTCCCAGATGTGCGGAAAGAGGAGAGTTGCCAGTATTTTTCTTCAGTCTTCTTCAGGTTTCCTCGATTTGCTTCATATACCCACCGATTTAACAGATATATAGCTAGGTGTGACTTCTTCCAAAGAGGAACGGCCACCCTCTTTACTCTCCTCCTCGCAGCTAGCATTGCACCCCAGTCAGGGTGAGCTGTACTGGGCCAACAAAGCCAACCATGATGCGAGACAGGTTCTTCAACCAGAATGTGTCTAACTAGATGATGGAGACTGCGCCAGTCAGTGTCTCTGAATGATTATTGAGCCACTGGACCCTTCTCTGATATAGCATCTGGGGCTGTATTTGTAAAGGCTTCATCAGCTGTGCCTGAGATTAGGCTCAGGTCTGCTACAGCACATGACTTGAGCCACATGTACCCATACTGAATATACGAACAGAAACGGGTTAAAACCAGACCCAACCCCTCTGCTCAAATTTTCTCTTCCTTGCTTGGTCTAAATTCAAGAAACAATATGAATTAAATGAATCAGCAAGGAGGCAACAGCTGGGGAATCTAGGCTCAGTTAAAAGCTCAGATCTTGAACTAACAACAATATATATTCACAACAGGAGTCCTGCAGCTTATGAAATAATACATAAATGATACGTAAATGTTCTTAGAATACCTAATACGAAATAGTGAACCAACAATCTTTTCATAACACTGGAAAAAAAAAAAAAAAGAGAACAGCCTGGAGTTTTAGAACCTACTGTTAATTTCCTTAGTATCTAAATTATACCTCTACTGCTTTCTCAGTCCCTGGCATTTCAGCTCTCTCTGGGTAAGCGGTTTCCTTCCTTTGATATTATTTCAGCCATACTAAACCTAAGAGGAAAGGGAAAGGATTATCCGAGCATGCATGAACAGCACAAGAACAAGCAATTAACACAGCCAGACAGTTGTTCTGGTGCGCCTGAAAGAATCCAAGAACTTCCAGTCCATACATTCGCCATGCTCATGGGCTGAGCACTTTGAATGAAAGTAGCACTAAATATTGCTGAGTATCATTATTGCCACTATGAAGTGACTGAATCTACAAAACCCATTCAATGGGAATAAAAATGGGTATCCAGGAATGAAACTACTTAACTAGCTTAGATACAACCTTTTCACTACCTTTTCTTCCTTACAGAAGTGGAGTATTTGGAAATGAGCAAAGTGAAAGGAAGAAAGAGGGAACAGTCAGTCATGCTGCATTGCAGCTTCGAACAGAAGAACAAGAGACGAGTGGCTATACCGAAACAGGAAAAAAAAAAAAACCTGCAAAATGAGTCAAATTGACACATTTTGCCTGGTTTTATATTTTTAAAGCTTTCTTTGACCTAATATTGAAAGCGATCTTTGCACCTTTTACTTTCTGGTCAGCAGAATATAAACTAAACTGTTCTGAAACAAAAACATGTTTATTTTGGCATTTAGCTGCTCCTGAAGTGAAGCAGCAGTTCAGTTCTTGTGATCCCTGCTCACAAGGAGCAGTGGTGCACTTCAAGCACAAGGCAAGCAGGTCAGAGCTGCTACTTATTACGGCAACGTACAATACTTAAGGCGATGCAGTACAGCTGCACTACCGTAACAGAGATAATCAACAGTGGTAGTCTTACAGAAATAAGAGATACCAACAAAGTGAAAACTATTGGCTACTGTTTTAATTGCATTGTCTCTCAGTTAATAAAAAGCATGATTTATGGTATCAATTTTTGCCTCTGTGCTCTACTTTCATTAAATATACCCTTTCATGTAAGCTGTTTCACAAAAGCCATTTCAATGTGTGTGTGTTTGGGCGGAGGGAGAAGAGAGAAAGGAAATCATCAGTATATGAACGTTGAGGTGGCCATTAGAAGTTTCAAAGCTGGCAGTTGTACCTTATTCTGAAGTGAAAAACAGAATTCTTATTACAGGCTTAAATCAGCTAAGCACATATCTGAATAATGAACCAAAACATACTACAGACAGTCAAAATTTTGCTTTTGATGGTTTTTAATGCTTGTTTTTATTACATCTCAAACTGTTTTCAGCCAAACAACTCTCAACAATTCCTTGGACAACTATCCTAGCTTCATAGCAATTTGATAGAGCTGAGCAGTCTGATAAAGTTTCTTTTGTTTTCCTACCTGTGTGCCACACTCCTATTGACTATAGGTTTGGACCTGAAATGAAAGTCAGGGGTTAAACTCAAAGATGCTGAGCTTCTCCTAGTGACCAAAGCTTTCCCTCTCAGTTATTTCTGTCCATCACTCCTCCAAAATTACCTTTGTAACGCACTGTTACTTCAATGCTTCTCACTCCTGTCCCTCCTGCGATAGCTCTTTAAGGTCTTGCTTGGAACAAGGTTTAATCAGTTGGAAGTGAGAGCTTGGCCCTAGCAGCTTATTCAGGAGCAATCTCTGAAACACACCAATACGTTCCTCCATGCCGCAGGACCTCGTCTCCGTTCAGCCACTGCCCCCACACCCAATCTCTTCAAAAGTCCCATATCAAAAACCTACCACTTCTACACGAGAATTTTTTTTTTCTTCACTCACCCAGCTTTTCACCAGAACCTGAATATTACTAGAAGGAACACAACTTGATTATTTGCTGCCAAGTTATTTGTAGTCTACAATATGTTTATTATACAAATGTTTATGATTTGTATCCCATTCACTATACACCCTTGTTCCCTTTAAACATATGATGGCGAGACAGAGACATGACCTGGCAAGAGAACCTGTATGGCAGTGAAGCCTATCCCCACATAATGCTGTCCCCGAGCGGTACAGGCTGAATACAAGTGAGGATTAAGTAGTATCAAGCAAATTGCCCACAACCAGAGCTAAGTGCCAAAACATATTCTCAGAATGTTTTTTCGGACCAAAAACTCAGGAGTTGGTAAGGAAGCAAGAGAGGGGAGAAACACTATGGACCAATCTAGAAGGCTCGATCAAGTTTCTTTATGTGAAATTAAAACGTTAATTTTTGGTCAAGCAGGAACATACCATTTTAACCCAAACTGAAATGAAATATTGTGTTTGGGCATCTATCAAACTCATTTTAATCTTAATAAAAAAATGCTTTTAAAAATGCAAATTTTAAAATAAAACACTTATTTGGTCAAGTTATTCACTAAATGCAATATAAATTTACAACTTATTTTGTTCCAGTTTTTCCTTCACAGTTGCTGTATGCAATGATTTCATTATTCTCTGGGAAAAAAAAAGAGAGACCTGCCTAATGATATTCACAATCAAATCCAACTATATTAAAATCACTCAATCCAAAAACACTTGTGTGAATAACTACATGTTCCAGAGCATTAATAATGATTTAAAAAAAAAAAAAAATACAGTAATGGGGAATAGGAACATCAATTTTAGCATTTTGTAGCACTTGCTAAAGTCCAATAGCAATAGTTACACTCCTGTAAAGCACCTTGGACACTAGATGAATGAAATTATTAATGGCCTCTCTGTGGGCTATGAGAGAACAGTCAGGCCATTAGATCTGTTCTCCCATTAGCGAAAATTGGCAGCTAATGAAAATACAACACTTGATATCAAATGATACTCTCCTCTGTTGTTTTCGATTTGCAAGGCTTCACAACACTTGGCAGGGTGCCACATATCCTTCAAAGCTGAAATATTTCTGAGCTGACATTTACACCTCCATTATAAATTCTAAAGAAGTAGTAAAACTTTTCACTCAAAATAGAGTAAAATGTTGAACTGCAAGATTGCAGAGTGAAACATTTCACCGAATCTAGGATTTCATTTTCCCCACAATCTCATAAATGCAGAATATTTAGAACATGGTATCTGGCATGGCAATGCCCTCCAGCCAGAAGAGATCACCAGCTTCTGCTCAGCCTTTGCTAAATTATTCTCCAAGTACCTTTGAATTGGTAATACCATTTCCCTTTCTGCTCACCAACACGAGTCAAAAATCTCTTACAAGAAATTTTATCGTAATGTCGTTCAACTTTTCCCCGCACACTGGGACACTCTGAGGCAGTATAAACCTCAGTCCACTAAACTGATTCGTGTCAGCTTACAAGGCCACCTAGTCTGTCTCCTCACAGCCATGCAGCAAAGCAAAACTTTATGTAAAATGCTCCCAACATACTTTAGTGTAATTTGCTTTTTAAAATTTCCATCTGTGGAGATTCTAGATATGCCTCAGGCAATCTATCACAGCGCTCAAAAGTCCTTACAATCAGGTTGTATTTCCCCACACTCAGCCTAAGTTTCCCTTGCTACAAGTTTAAAAATCTTTCCTTTCTGTAAAATTCCCAAGGGACATGAAAAGCAGTTTGCCTTCTTCATACGTCTTTACAGTAGCTGCTTACATTTGAAGATTACTGCCAAGTCTCCGCAGATTTCTCGATTAAACAGCTCAATTATTTCTATCTTTTCTCAGAAAAGGTGTTTTCTGTACCTCTCTTACCATCTTTCTCAATCCTCCTCAATTCTCTGAAATTCACCTGCATAAATAATCTTAATCGGCCACTTACTATGAAAACACAAGTTGTAAAACCCTGTTACTCCAGCCTACAGTAAAATAATTCACACTTATTGCATTTTATCTACATGCAATTTTAATTAAAATTCAGTGGTATTTTAACAAGGAAAATATTTAGCCACTTGCATAGTAAAAGCTAAAAACGTTTTGTAATGCAGAGAAACAAACAAATACAATACCCAGCGACTGTAGCAATCTGATTTACAACAAACAAACATTCCTAATCTAGTTTCTGCAGAATCATATAGATCAGTCACAGTTACTTGCATAGCAGTGACTTGTGGTCCAACGATCACAAGTTTACCATTTACAAGGCAAGGGAAAAGCATGAAGGGAAAAGACCTTAAAATCCACGCAGTTATGAAAAGCTTATTTCAAGCACCACATCTGATGACAACTTTGTCTCTCCTATGAAGACAATCTAATCGCATCATCTGTAAAGCAGTTATTCTGACTCGGAAACCAGTGAAGCTTTCCTTAATCATTCAAGTGTAAGTCCCTGATGTTCATTAGTGGGTCATGACCAATACTTCAACAAGGGACACATGCATTGGCTTTAGCTTTCTCTCTCTGTCCACCAACCCTCGCCAATATGGATGCAGCACTCAAACGTCCCCTGTTCACTATCAGTACAGTGCTCACTACAGAAAAAAAGCTACGAGACACACTAAATGTAATCCTTAATCCACTTACAGTGTCAATAATTCTGCCAGCTATTTCCAAGTGCTCACTTTTCAAAGTCACCAACAGATTGCGAGACTATAAAGACCTTGGTTTACTGTGCCAGGTATGAGTGCACTCTCAGCAATAAGGCTGTACTTTTTATTAAAGTCTTTGCCATAAGAAACACGCTTGTGCAACAGCTTGACTGTGCTTAGATCACAGTATAAAACTCAATTTTTTTTTTACAGAAAAATTTCCCTTACAGACACCCTGTCAGTCAGTAACATTCTCACTATAAAACGTCCTCAATCAGGACTGGGAGCAAATAAACCCAAAGTGCCAAAGTCAGTGAGCAAATAGGATTCAACACAAAGGGACACAAAGTCACCATTTACTCCTCAAAAATCTGGAACAGATACTTTGGCATTTACAATAGCATTCTTTTTTAGCATGTATTCAGCTGCAAGTTTAGCCATGGACATCAACTGTAAATCCCATCCTATTAACAGGACAATTAGAATTCCTGCCATTAAATCCCCTTTTTCTTTCCCTTGGGACTCAGGGAAGACAAATGAAATAAACTTAGTTCTACGATCTAAATGTATGGATGCAGCAGTCTGTAAAACAGTTTCTCTTTTGCACAGACCAAAGTCTGCACAAAAAAAGACAGGTACACTTTCTCCTGAATAGCTGTTATCAAAGTCAGTAAAATCCTACCCTAGTTTCAATAAACAAAATAAGAAAACAATGCAAGCAGAAGCTTCAGCTCAGTGGAATGCCAAGTACCAAGTGTCTCTGTTAGCTTGGTGATATTTCACAGATATTAGGACAGGCACATGGTCATTTTGTTGCGTGCTTCATATTACACTAGGTATAATAGGTATTTACGGCCTTCTGCTTTTACAGTAACCTCTCAAGGACGCAGAGCTGAGCAAAGTTAAAATTCGGGTTACTTTGTGATATATCAGCTGCATTCAGTGAGTTACAGAAGCTCCATGGCATTCTAATTCTTCCATCACTTCAAAGGTATAACTGACTCCGCTGAGCACTGGAACAAGTCTGTTGCTTGCCACTGGAGCTCAATATGCAACCTTTGATATATGTTCTCAGATCCTAAGCACAACTGCGAGGCTAAGGTCTTTTTTATAGCAGGTCTTTCCCTTAACTGTTCATTAACCCTACTCAGTGAAGCAGACTTCAGCCTGAGCCACAAAACTAAATCTTTCCCTCATTTTAGCATCATCTAAATGATGGTTTACAACACGGTGCCTGTTTTTAAACAGGTTAGTAATCAAACATGTTGATATTCTCGCTTCCTATTATCATTACTACTTGTGAAACTAACACTGAAAGAATTCTAAGGATATTCAGTGTTCAGTAGGTTTGGCTACTGTCCACATACCTGACAACAAATTATTTATCAACTAAATGAACAAAGGGTGAGAAAAAGAACTGTTACTCTCCCTTTCTTGATGAGAAATTAGAGAGAAGTGAAGCCCAAGACTTAAGATGACAAGCCAAAAATCAGGTTCCAAACAAAGTCAGAATTATGGGATACTCAAATTGAGAATGTAGGACACAAAAAGACTAAGAAGCTCATGTGGCCAAATACGAACTTCACTTTGAAACATTCAGCTATAGAGCCTAGGCTCAAAAGGTGCTTTGAAATCTCGGTCCAACTGATTTGTGCAATTTGGCAGCATTTGTGTCAGCATGAGGAAATAAATCCTAATGCCTCAGACTGATGATTTCTTCTCAATACTGTTTTGCTTATGTTACCTACAGATCTCTGACTGCTCATGACACTCAGCTCAGCCTATCCTCCAAAAATCCAGTAGGTACAACAGAGAACAGGCAAGCACAAACGGTGAGAAAATACTAAAGCGGAACTGCAGCATTGTGCAATTGCCTCAGCTAATTGATTTTCTGTGTGCGTTAACAAGACAATACATAGTATAATTTCTGAAGGCAAAATATACAGAATATCCAGAAGACCGCCACCTATGACAAAGAAAGCTACATGAAAGAGCTTTTCAGACTAAATCATTTCATGCATATTCATAACTTAATTAAAATCTTAATATTCTAAACTTATAAGAAACCCAACGTGCACAGAATCAGCTTTTATTTACTTAAACCAGAGTCTGATCATGGCACACACACACAAAAGATGCCACCATTAGTCAATACTGTATACTCACACATGTGCAATACATACATATGTTAGCCTGCAGATAAACATTTATTCCCAAGGGAGGCTGCTAACGAGACTATGCTGTAGGGAAGATATCCAATTACTCTGAATGACATTTATATTTTAATCACATCACACTCACTGAAGAGCTCGAGGTTTGATGAAGCAATCCTTGAAAGACTGTCTTTTTAATCAATAAGCTCTAAAAACATCAGCGATATGCTGTTGACAAGTCATTGGGCTAAATATACTACACCACATGCAAATTCTTCTGTCTTCCTACCAAGACAATGATGTGGTCTTCTAAAACTTCCGAAATAGGTGAAAAAGTTTTCCTTGTAGGAGATACCTAAAACAGAACAACACGGATTTTGCTAAGAAACTAAGACATCCCTACTGGCAATTACAGGCTCATTCTGAGCTACCACTCAATTAATTCTTTCTAAGACAGATGAAGAACATGGTTTTAAGGGCATCACTCCTGTGTAAAAATATCAGACTTGCTCACAAGTCTTTTTACAATTGCCTTAACTGAATAAAACCCAGTCAGTCAAAACAATTTGCTTTCATCAAGCTTTCAGTAAGTGAAAAATGTCACTGTCCACACAGAGCAGATGAAAGACTGGCCACGTTTAACATGCCTTAACGCTAATCAGACATCTTAAGATGCTCCAGGTCATAGGAATAAGTGCAAAATGCAGAAAACAGAGATGCAAGACCCTAATTCAATCATTCTTCAAATTAGTGTTTGATTTTTTCTATAAACAAAGTACATGTTCACAGTTGTTGTATTGTATTAAACAACAGACCATTTCTACTTCCGAGACCTTACATGAAAAATTTCACTTTAAAAAAAAAAAAAATCCAGTTCTGTACTCACAGATATTTCTTAATAAATAAAAAATAAACAAAACAAAAATATGAAGTGAGAATTGACTAAAGTCAAGGTTTAATTGAAAAATATTTGAAACTGCATAATGCAGTAACGATGTAATGGTCAAATTATAGCATGAGAGTTGTCCTTGTCTAGTAAGTAGCAAACCATCTATGCTCATTAGGTTCAGTTCAGCCCAGTCAAAAGGTGCAAGGCTAAATATTTTGAAAACCGTAAATGAATTTGTTAAGGAACTGGGAAAAAGCGTAGGGCAGAACAGAAATATCACTATTCTCCTTACAGTTTGTAACTTGTGGCTTGAGCGCTATCTTGCTGAAGGTACTCAAAGAACATCTATTTACCTTCCCAGTGAAGTGTGCATCAAGCATGTTTTTGACTGCAAACAGTCGCATTTGGGTTTTGGTTTGGGGTTTTGGGGTTTTTGGTGGGGTTTTTTTTGGTTGGTTGGTTGGTTTTTTTATCTCCTGCTTCTGAATTGCAAGCAGCTGTAGTTCTTCTAATAAATCTCTCCTAACTAATCCTTCCCTCAGTAGTAGCAAATCCTGAGGGCTAAAATGCCCTTCAGCACAGATGTTTGTTAACGCACAGAAGCTCTAATTTTGATACCTAAACCCAGCTTTAATTGTTAAGTGAACACTTAGCAATTGCTAAGAACACAAAATCTAGAACTGAGTCAGTCGTTATAGTTATCCTCATGGATTGCATGTTGAATTCATCCACACCAATACACAACCATCAAAAATGTGTATTACTTGGAATGGTGTACATTTGCATGACAGAAGAGAAGTATAGATTTTTGCCTTTGGTGGAGTGACTAAAGTTGATAATTATGGCACGTGGGGGGAAAAAAGGTTGCCAGTCTTAAGCATAGAAAATATGGCTCTTGTTGCTGTAAAATACATTCAAATTGGCAATACATTCAATTTCAGCAATCATCAACAGAAGTTTTCACACCTCCATTTTCACGAAATGACATTTATCACCAAGCAAAACTACAACATGGAATATGCACCTTTTTCTCTTGCATTTTATGGCACAAAATATGCCAGTATATTACTCTGAGTTATATTAATCTGTAAGTCGAAGCTAAAAAGACATCTGGGAGGCACAGATGGTTCACAATTGGCAAATAACTATGGAACCATTATCTTCAAGGTCAGATTTCTTACACTACAAAGGTTGGTAGTGACCCAAAGTCATCAACACCTGTTCAGAACGAACTAATCCTCTTCAGTCCAGCTCCTAGTGGACAAATACCTATGTGGCAGCTGGCATTCACAACAGAGATGATCTCAGACCTAGCCTCAACTCGTTGATGTTAATGGCATTCCTTTCTAAGGGAGGTGGGAACAGTACGGCCCTTTCATTCCTAGAAATAGCTTCTGCAGGAGAGCTTACATTGCTACTGCCTGGATTCCCGTCTCAGGGCTTCCAAATTCACCAGTAATTGTTCAAACTTGAAGAGATATTTCAATGAACTCAACACTCCATAAAAATCCTTGCCCTGGCTGCCTACAAAACCACTGAAAACACAGTATTTAAACCTTCATAACACAAAAGTTCCAAAATATGAGTAACTGCCTCTTTGGAAAAACTGAGAGACATACTGAATACTACTTCAATAGCAAAAGATTACTTTGGTGTTAAAATTACCTGAATACAAAAGCCATTCTTCTGGTCTAGTTAGAGGTTATATTTTTACAGCCATTACAAACAAAGTGCAGTTCTTCATAAAACTAAACACCAGCTTGGACGTGAATTTAGAATACTACGTTTGGTACTTTTAGATGTCAATGAATGCTCCAAATGACCTCTTACAACGTCAGAATTATTCCCCAGAATTCCAAGAAAGAAGCAGCTGAGCTATGTGAAAATGTGAAAAGTGCTCGTGTAGTCATTTCCCATTTGGCATTATGGTGGCTCTACCAAAAGTATTTCCTTTAGCCACCCCTCAGTTGATTTGAGAACCACAGCATAAAGAATAGTGAAAATTACAGAATGTTTTAGAGAGGAAATGAGGACAGAAGACAAGCATAACCTAGAGATTACTGCTTATAATGGGGCATGGTTTACATATCATGGTAATAAGCTATATGAAGAGATCTCTTACTGGATGGTGTAAGTGATGTAAGTCCTAATGAAGGGAAAGGTTCTGATGTGGCATTAGTTTCCAAGGTCTTTGCTCACCCTGCAATTCCATATATTCCAGAAAAGAGTTCTGTTGAAAGGAACAGGTCTACTTTCAAAGTGAGATGCAAGTGAACTGAAAGGTAGCAAATGTACCTTACGGGTTTTTGAAGGTATCAAAGCTTATCCTAAAACGAAGAGGATAACACTTACCAAACATGTTGCAAATCAAAAGATTTGCATCAATATTCAAGAGAAACGAGCACTGAGGAAAAATTCAAGTATCAGTAAATTGGGCGAGTTATTCATTTTTTTTGAGAGGTTCTGAAAGGAATCACATCAAAGCATTCCAGTACCACCAGCTGTAAGTCAGTGTCACGGTTTAATAGATGTCCTACACTGTTACTGCCTGCACCTGTGACCAACAGGATCCACTGTGAAGTAGAAAAACAAGTAAACAGTAGGAGAATCTGATCTGGTTTCTGTGATACTTCAGAGGGATCACAAAGATTGAGAGTACTCATCTTTAAACATTAAGCAACTGAAATGCAAACTTAAATGAAGACCGTAACTTTTCATTGTTCAAATGCATGGGGAACACAAACTGCCAGAAAGAAGAAACAGGTACAGCCCTGAGAAGGAAGGGGGAAGCCTACCTTAAGCATACAGAGCAAAATAATATGTAACCGCTTTCCCCTTAAAGAAGGCAAGAGCGTTCCTGCAGCGATAGCTGCACATCTTTCAGCACCCAGATTTCCATGACTTTCCTTCCTACACAGCAGCGTGCGGATGGGCATCTCAAGCCCAGCCGCAACACCTCACATCTCAGGTGCAGCCGGGGGTCCCCCCTCGGCTCCAGGCACCGGCGCTGGGGCCCTCCCGCTGCGGGTGCTGCCCCGGGGCTCACCCAGGGCGGGCTGCCGCCAGCCAGCCGCCGAGGCGCGCTTACAGCCTTGGCGGATGAGACCTTACAGCAAAAACTATAATCGTCCAAACGAAAACAGAAGCAGGTGTTTTGTTATTTTTGGTTTGGCTGGGTTTTGCACGCTTCTCTCACAAACTGTAGTTTCTCCGAAAAACATTTCCTTCAGGTCGTCAGTAAAATCCCAGGGTAGGGGGGCTCCCCGCGGCTCCCACAACGACTCACGCACCCCGGGGAAAAAAAAATCCCTGCCGGCACAGCGGGTGCCCCCCGCACCCGGACGGGGGAACGGCGGCAGCTGCCCCTCGCCTAGGGCTCCCCAGGGGCCCGGCGGCAGCGCGGGGGCTCCCCCGCCGCCGGAGCCCACCGGCGGGCAGCTCTCCGCCGGTGAGGGGCCGCGGGGCGGTGACCCGCCGCCAGCCCGCGCTGAGGGGCGGCCAACCCCGCTCCCCCAGCCCGGCGATCCGACCCCGCGCTGGGGTGCGAGGAAGGACTCGGGAGCCGGAGGGAAGTTGCGGCGGTCCCGGAGGTACCCGCTGGTGCCGTCCCCCCCTCTGCCGCTGTCCGGCCGGTACTCACACGAAGACCCCGAAGAGCAGGACCCGTATGCCGATCTCGATCGCCAGCTCCCGCATGGTGGGTCCCGGCGGGCTCCGGCAGCCCCGCCGCACCGCCTCTCATTCCCCGCTCGGGGCAGGGTGGGGTGGGTGCACCGGGGGCGACTCCGCCGCCTCACGCCGCCCGCCGGCAGCCCTCCCCGCCGCCCCGGCGGAGGGCGGCCGCGGCGCAGAGCCCGCCGAGGTGCAGCCCGGGCCCCTCCATCCCCGCCTCAGCCTCCGCGGCTGCCCGCGCCTCACGGAGGCGCCGCGTCCCGTCGGCGGCGCGGCCGGGGCGGTGAGGGGAGCGAGGAGCGGCGGAGCCGAGCGCCGGTGACTAACGCGGTGTCTCCCCGAGCGGGGGCCGGGGGATCCTGGGGATTTCCCCTCCCCTCCCCGCCCCCGCGGCGCTGGCGAGCCGCTGCCGCGCCGTCCCGCCGGCCTGGGGCGGCCCTGGGCTTCTGCCCCCGCCTGAGGCTGGGGGGGTCCCCGGCGCCCTTTGGTGCCGTATGGGCGCGAAGGGCCGTAGAGAGCGCTTCTCCTCTCCCGTTTAATGCCACACTCCACCCATCCTTCGCTGGAAAGGAATTAACCCGTTCCCTGTCAGCGCAAGGGGCTGGCGTTGCGTCGCCGGGAGCTCCCTCACGGCACAGCCTGCAAGATGCTGGATTTCAGACCTCCTGGGTACGGCACAGCTCGGATGAGGAGCTGGGCTGGCGTTTCTGTATCCCTCTCTGATTCGGAACGAAAGACTACGCTCCCGAAAAGATACAGAAAACAAACAAACAAACAAAAACAACAACAAAAAAAAAAAAAACCACGGGGGGTAGCACCGCTAGGCACGGATAATAGCGGCTGTTGATAAAGACTTAAACTGCTGGTCGTTTGTGCAGCATCCCAGACCACCCATGCTGACACCGAGCTCGGCACATGTACGTAACCTTTGCATAAGGGATTAACAGCGTTTGACTGCTTTCTGCAGGGTGTATATAACGGGCTTTCCACCCATTTCGACATTCATGCCGTTTTAAACCCTACTTCTTATTGTTAATGCAAACAACCCACGCGTCACTCCTGCTTCACTCCGTCAGATTCTGCCCAGTATGTGATCTTATCGCCTAAATGTGTGTTTAGTTCAGTGTCAGTTCGTTCACAGAGCTGGGTCCAGCTCAGCAAACAGGCAGAGGAGGCAGTTATACAGGACTGCGGATTGCTGGGATGGGAGAAAGGCAGCAAAAACAACCGTGGCCTTGGTTTACCCCTGTGATTCCTCCAATCCATCCTCCATTCCTCCCAATGGCAAGCTCTGAGCCCCCCTAATCCTTCTATTGCCTCGGCCTAGTTTTGTAGAGTTCATTTAACTTTCTCTCTGCATGGAGGGATTGAATCCTGAACATCTTTATTGTAAGAGAAGTTCAGCCTTAAACCGCGACATGCAGCAAACTAATTCATATTTAAATGTATTTAATTATCTGCTTTCTTGTGGCCTTTGAAGGCATGTCCTTCAGGAAAGTGTTCATAGCTATTAATACTGCACATAGTTACAAAGCAACCATCAGTATTGCAGTAGGGATCCAATTCACTTTACTACATGATTATTGCTAGAGAATTAATGCCGGAGAGGCTTATTAAACCTATCTGCTTAATATATCCACTATGTGTCAGGTGGAAGCTTTGAACTCTGAATTAACTACCATGTAGTAAAACTTTTATTGACCACCTTTGTGAAAGAACAGAGGCACAAGCTTCCATACTAACAACACCTACAGATAACTACACCAGTGCTAGATTTGTTGCCAGGAGGGTGACTGAAGCCCAGAAAACACAGGTGCGTGACTGGCATTGGAGAGAGCACTTTAAATGTTAGTGTTACTTCAATGAGATCTGCTTCCCTTCCATGCCTTGTTTCACTAATTTTCAAGACAGAGCTTGGTCAACTATTTATATTCTGGATTTAAAAAAAATGTGATTCTGCTTCAGGAAACAAAGCTAAATTGTGGAATCTCCATATTAAGCTGCTGTTGTTGGTAAAGGACACATCCCCTTCCTTCGAGGACACTCAATTGCTTTCTCTTTGTCAAATACTTGTACTTCCTCCAGTTTGTGCCCCCAGTGACTGAACGTGTATGTACATTGTTGCACAAGAAAAAGCTTTGTCTTGGTGAATAGGCTTTCCTTACAGAAATAGCCTCATAATTTGTGTGAATCAAGCCAGTCATGAAAGCAGGAGCTGCAGGGACTACCAGATAACGCTGGCAGTCTGTACTGCAGTTACCGGTTCCGCACAAACTGTGGAGGAGGCAGGTCACAGAAGTGGGTAAGCTGTGTTTGCCCTGCTTGAGCATCTAGACACCACGTATATACTGTTTAAAGGGGAGACAGTCGCACGTCTTTTCCTCTGTCCTGGAGTTTTATATATCTGTTCAGTTGCGTTGCCTTAGCCTGTGGGTCCTTCAGCCCCTTGGACTTTGCTACAGTACCTTTGCTACTATCCTGCTACAGAAGAGGGGATTTTCTTCACAGATTTGTATTAGTGTTTGGAATCATTCAACTGTTATCAGCAGCGCTAATAAACAATACTATTTAGAAATTAAACAAAATTTGTCCTGCTGCAGCTATCAGCTTGCAGTGTTCAGATTCTCCAACATGTATCAGCTGATGGTGATTTATGAAGCATAAATACTTCAGATTGATTTTCGAAACTAGACCCAGCTTGCAGGTAGCTGCTGAACAGAACTTGCTTTGACTTTTAAACCAAATATGAGTTAGAGGGATAATTGGCAAGGAACAGATTTCAGGCTACATCGTGGCATGAAGCTACAGCCCTGCAGTAGGAGCAGTGCAGAGTCACTGCGCTGCAGCAGATTCTCAGAGCAAACCACAATGACCCTGGGAACAACCCAGTTTCGTATTCAACCCATCCCTACAACAGGCATAGCAGGTGCTCTCAGTGCTATTTGTTTTCTTAGGTGTGACTGCAAAGAAGAGAACACTGATCCCACTCCGATGGAGGGAGCTATCAAGCCTTTTAGGTGGCTAGCTAGGCTTCTCAAGTATTTTTCTCTCACAAGGATTAGTCTCTATTTGTACTGACTCCAGTTGGGGAGAAGAAAGGAGAAAGCTACTTGAATCCTTTCCTCAACTGTATACTTAGAGGAAAGGCTGAGCCACCTGCAGCCTACTTTTAGTCTATAAAGAGATGTTCACAGGCAGAAACGGCTGCATAGCTGATACAGAGCTTACAGCTGTAACCTGGAGGTTCCAGCTCTTTGCCAATGCAGCAGGATGTGTGAGTGCTTCTTACCTGCCTTGGGGAAAAATCCTGCAGCTCATGGTAAACTGAGTTTAAAAAAGACTGATTTTTCCATCAAAGCAGATAAACTTTATCCTACCAAAAAGCTGTGGAAAAGAGCAAACTTGCAGTAAAAGGGACATGACAAAAACCAAAGCGGTAGTAACAACTGAAACTGCAGAAGCTGCTTTTTCTGACTTTCCTAAGAGCTTGTAACTCTTCTGTGATCTTAAGGACAAAAAATACTCACTAGAAATAATGTTATCTGGTCCATTCTTAGGTCTTGTAGTTGTGGAAGCTCTTAAGTCCATGGAGTTTCATGGGCTGATGATGGCTTTTCTTCTCTATAAAGCATTCTTAAAAAGGTTACATGAAAGTCTAACTTTTTTAGTCTTACATGGCTACATGCACTGGTTAGTCAAAGAAAAATCACAGGTCCAGCCCAAAATGTTTGTTAGAAAACTTCACCATCTCCATCTATGTACTTTTTATGTTTTTGTATCAGAGACAAGTATTATCTATAAAAACTCTTAAATCAAGCATTCCCAGGCTGCACAGGTGAAGAAAAAATAATCTGTGAAGATTCACCGGTAGTGTTTCAAAAGTTGAAGAAAAACATTTCGATCCTAAGGAATGCATCATCAATCGGAGAATTCATAGGTTTCAGGAAGGAAAGCGATAGCAGGATTAATTTAAAAAAAGAGTATTGTTCAATTATTTCAAAATTCAGATTAATACTTTTAAACAACCTCTGTTCTTCATATCACTGCAAAAATGTAAAAGATTGAAAGTCATATTTAACCCCCGTTGATGTTGATAGGAATCTTTCTACTGGTTCAGGATGTTAAAATCTGTCATATATCTCCAAAATGAAGCATAGCAAAATTATCCTGAAAAATTCCTATCATTGTGCTCGCTCAAGAAGTTCCACTTAAAACTAGATTTCACAAAACAGCTCATTGTTATCATTGGTAGAAAACAAAGGACATTTACTATTAGGACTTTACATTTATTCACTCTTGAATGATTTGAAGTAGTGATTATGTTCACTCTTTTTAAACTTTTTTTGGCAAAGTACATTTTTCTTTTTTTCTTCTTTCTATGCTTAGTATTAGTGTCTAATCTATGAATATAAATGCAAATACTTTGGTGTATTCTTTACAAAATCACATAAATTAAATTATAATGTCAGAAATTAAAATAAATTTCGAATGTAAGAGCCATTTAGATCCGCAAAGTGTACCTGTTGATTGAAAACACATCAAAATGGAATATCTCCTCTATTTTAAGTTGTGTTACTTTCTCCTTCTTTTTTTTTTTTTTCCTTGAAAGAAGAATTTTGTGGATCTAGGCACTTTTCAGAAGTCCAGGTTTTAGTCGTAAGGGTCACATATGTAACGATAAGCACTTGCAAGCTTGGGGCCCATCTGCACAGTGAAACTAGCCTATTTCTTAAGTAAAGGTTTTCTCAGACCTCCTAACTCTGTCTGGGTTAGCAGAATGCTTTGGAAGTTGATTGAGCTGCAGTCTGAGTATACCTTACTCATGGGTTTAGGTGGCATATGTGTACAGTCAGCTCCTTTACCCAAATGAGGTAGCAAATGGGCGATGACAGTATCAATGGCCCTGTGCTACTCAACTAATGCACTAAAAGTGGTGTCCCTGGGAGTAAGAGGGATGTCACAGCCCTGCTGAGGCAGTGAGACTGAAGGCTGCGTACAACCTGAGGACACAAGCACAACTTGAGGACTTCATCCAGTGCAGGCAGGCCCTTTTGTGTGCCTGAATACCTAATGAAAACCAGAGGGCTTTGCATAGATTTAGGTGTCTGCCCAAGTCAGTCTCATTGATTCTGTGGTGTCATTATTAACCATGTGAAACTCTTCCATTAAGCTGAACTGGTGTGAACAGTTCACATAAGTCAGTGAACAAGAGCCACAGTTTTTTCTTTTTCTTCCCTGAACTTTTTCCAAAATGTTGTAGTTCCATAGCCCTCTTCTGTCTGTCATTCACTATTTTACGTTGCTTAACCTAAACCAAAATGATGAGGAATGAAGAGAATAAGAAATTAGGAACACATATAAGCACATAATTTATTTCTGAGAAAATCTCTATGTATATGTATGAGTACCTCATGGGAAACTCTTAAATCTGCATAAGTCATTTCTTAATTACTAGAGCTCATTCCAGAAACAACTAGGCTGTATTTTTTGTTGTTAATTTCTATGGTACAGAGCACATCTACAGAATGCCTTAGCTGATTGCCCAGAGAAAGATTATGTGGCAGGTTTGTACTACATTGGGTGGGTCAGGTCTACACAAATACTTCAGAGCCATGTTACTTAACAGTGAAAAATAGCAATTATTTTGTGTTATTACCAAATTACAGTTATTACCAGTAATTACTGTTATTACTAATGAAATTATGATTCCTTGAGATCTAAAGGATTCCCCAGAAAGGAAAGCCAAACCTAGAATTTTAAGATACCATACAGAAAAATTTGTTTAGAGTATCTGAAACAATCATGCTGTGTATGAACTGAACACCCTCTCTCTTACCCTTTATAACTTTACTGAGGCTTTTTACTGAGTAAATGCCTCACTGTTAAAGCCATGAAATCGCTGGTTGTTATTACCTTATATATAAAGCGGTGTATCTGAAAGCTGAAAACTTTGGTTTATATTTCCTCACGATGACACTGCAACTGTTGAAGTGTACTTTCAGGAAGACCGTTTCATTTCAGAAAGTAAGAATTACACCTCCAGCATATAATAATATCTTACACAGATATTAGATAGGACATACCATAGCTCAAGTTTAGTGCTACCTCTAAGTGATATAGGTTTTTCATAGGACAAAGCAGTCAGAGCGTTGATTCTTTGTAAACCCATATTAGGAGTTTGGAACACATACATGTGAAATAATTTTGTATGTTTTCAGAATGATTCAAGTGATGGTGACTAAAGCTTGACAATTTTATCAACTGTTCATAGTTCTGATGCAAAATCAGGTACAGCCTGGCAGCCAACTTTCATTCTGGAGTTATTTGCACTCAGATTTGTCACGTGACATAAAACTGACGTGGGTTCAAATCCATTCCGATCATACACTAAGATTTGTCTGGATGAACAGAACTTCCAGTTTCCCATTGCCTAAGTCTGTAGACAACCAGACGATTGAGCAAAACCAGCTGGCCAAACAATCACTAAAATCAAGCCTGGCATGACAGTTGAGTAGCTTTTTGTTCTTTAGCAATTACAATCTATTAAAAAAATCTACTTATTCTTTCAAAGATATAAATGAAAGGCTATTTTAGCTCTTTTCTTATACTGTCTTTATTTCTGTCAGCATTTTCTTCTTTACATTTCACTGCTTCTCTTATTCTTCTTCATGTCTGCTTGACTAATTAAATCTAGGTCACCATGGGGAAAAACCCTCATTTTCTCTTCCTCTTCTGCACAACATGTATCCAGATTCCCTACACATACTCGCAAAGTTCCCCTGATGTAAGTGCTTTGTGTTGATTGACATCTGGAGCGATCAAGACTGAAGTACAGGCAGAACTCTTTGAGGGGAGTGGCAGCTGAGAGCTTGAACTTTAAACTGTCTTTTGCCAGTTTATGTCAGTCAAGAATTTTAGCTTTCTGAATTGGTTAGACTTCTTGGAGTAGTGGAACACTGCCAGCACAAAATAGTGTAATTCAGGAGATTTTATCTATTGCATTTTATAAGTCTATTACGGGTTAGCTTGCTAATTTTGGTAAGTTAATTTTGTATGAGATGTAAAAACTTAATTTGCACCAACGAATTTAATTTGCACCACCCTGTTTCTAGGGCTTAGCAGCAATCTTTGCCTAGTATAGGACAAATGTCTTCGGGTGCCAAGGGTTCAGAAATCAGTGTATGTCAATGAAAAGACAGACTTTATTCTAATTCTAACCTTCAACAACTTCGTAAGGATTGACTAGGGGAAGATGTGTCCTGGTCATTAGAGAAACCTAAGTAGCACTGCTGGTCTTACTGGAGAGTTTGATCTATACTGCGCACCCAGGTGCAGTGCACAGCCCTTGGCTGTAGATTTAGCACTAGAGTAGCTCCAAAGTCATGGAGGGTTTTGTTAAGGAAACCAGAGTCAAGACTGAGAACATTTTACGTATTCCGTCCATGTCTACAGAGATGCATATGGCAGCTGGGAAGTTCCTGTCATCAGTGGACTTGTTTGCTGTGCCATATATACTGCTGCTGATTTCTTTCCTAAGTACCTATGGGTACTCTGATGGACAAAAGAAACTTCAGAGAACAAAGCTCAAAGGAATTAAAAACCTCAATCAGCATGATGTAACCATGCGCATCTTAATTGCCCTAGATATCATATTTAAACATTTATAAAAGCAAATCGTTAACGTTTCTGTTTAGTTACTATACAAGTGCCTACAATTGGCTCATGATTGTGCCTAATTAAACAGTTCTTCTAAACATTAACGTATCAGCCTATTTCAGTAGTTGCCATTTCATGAAATTGTGTCAAGTATATAGTCTGAAAATTGATGAGGCTTGCGTGTATGTGCTTGGAGCCATCTTGTGGCCCACAACTACACTGCAATAAACGTGCCACTGCCCGCCCCGGGGCACGGGCAAACCTGGCCGATACCCACTGCCCCCGGGCATCCCACCCTACCAAGGCAGCGAGTCAGCCCTGCCGGCTCCGCTTGCGCTGCTTCCAGTGGGATTTGTCTACTGAACCCTGGCTTAGGTCTTTCAAAATATGTCGTTTATAACTGTGCTTGACCACGGTGGACAGGGATGTATTTTCACTATTGCACCTAATAATCAGCATCTCGGTGAAATTCGATAAGTCTAAATAATTAAATTCATGTATACATGAAATTGATATATTTTATTTATGAGCCAATTGACATTTGCAGCACTGTAGCTTTAGTACTCAATCTACCGTGTATATTGTTGTGGGCTCACATTATTAATGTAATTAAAGTATTAATGCTCATGTAGTAAACTTTGATAAATTCAAGTCTTTAACATTTACAATATTTAGTATTCTTGTGCAGCGTTTAATAGGAGACTGTGACTTAAAGCAGACATCTGCTGTCCTTAATCCTAAGTAACACTTCAGGCCAAGAATGGCCTTATTGACTTCAATGAAATGGTTGTGTAATTACTTTTTCTTTTTTTTTTTTTTTTTTGCTTGTAAATCTAGTAGAAACTTGCCAAGAGTTGCCACAGTCATTTCAAATGACTTTTGACCCAAAAGGGAACATAATGAAGCAGGACAATTAAATATAAAAGGTAAATGGAAGAAGCACAAACGACGAGTAGTACAAAATAAAGTGGCCTCTTGGATTGGACAGAAGTTGCAAAACAAACACTCCAAAGTTTGAATATGGCCTGATGGTTTAGTACTCAGTAGCAATAAAGGACCATTTGTTCAGGTTTCACTTGGATTTTTTTGAAACTACTAGCCATTTCACCTGGATTTTGTGTAATAAGGAAGGCAGAATATTGAAGCTACTCAGAGCAGGGTTTTGTTCTAACCCAATTCTATTGGAAATAGCCCTGGGAACAGGAAAATGGGATGAGACAGTGTATTAATACAGCTTCAGACTGCATTCCCCTTTAAGCGCGCCATTTGTTGCATAGCCTTAGGAATCAGACTCTGCAACGGCACACTTGAGTGCACAGGGATCTGCATTCCCAGCACTGGAAGAACACTGCGTTCTGGTGACTGCGCTCACTGCAGCGGTATCTGAGAGCTTCAAAAACAGTGCATCAGGGGTTTCCCAGCAGGAATCGTGTTTTATTGCTATTCTGTGGGCTTCCTCAGCCACTGATCATGTCAGTGATATGCAGGAGGAGAAATAGGATTTTCTGCTAGATGAGAATGAGACCAGTTTCTAAGTCGTAGCTGTGAGCTACTGCAAAAGCATTTTCTAAACCTGGGACTAGGAAACAACATCAGGGACTTTATCCTTTTTAAATTCTGTGATGTTGTGAGTTTGGGTGCATTCACCCACGTTGCGGCAAAAGGAGCAATTTACTTTATCCTCGCATCAATGTCTTACCTTATTGAATGCTGAACTGTCCAGCCAACAGCTGCAAAAGTAAAAGAAGCGTTCTTAATTCCATGGCTAATCAGGATATATCAACTATGTTTTGTTAGACACATAACACTGGTCAGAGGAGGACAGAAATATCCTTACTTAGTACCAGTTTCCATGAATGCCACTGAAGGCGAACTGAAATTAGACTGGAACACTTTATGCTACTTGTGACTGAGGTGACAAAACTTTGTTCCCCAGCTTGAGCCCTGGAATTCATGCTCCATAACACTTACTTAGTCATAACTTATGTGCTTATTTAAATACAGAAGTCATTGCTGTCTGGCTCATCTAGAGTGATGTAGATTTCTGTCAAATGAAGATACATGGTTTAATTTGTATCATTTCTGATATATAGTAAAGGATATAGTTTACCAGTAGTCAAGAAGAGGAAGGACAGGGCAAGTGTCGAGGAGTATTACCTTTTAGATGCCTAGAAAATGTATTGATAATTTCATTATTTTATGCAAGGTAGGCTGGGAAAGCCTGAGAGAGCTTGGTGCTTATTTTTACCTGAGCTGCACTGTGACAGCCTCAGTACTTTCTTTGCCTTCTATATTATCTATATTTAAAAAATCAGCAGCTCTACAACTTGAGTAAGGCTAAAGAGCTGAATGGGTGTGTAAGCGTTTGTTACTGCTAATTTTGCACATCTGGCTGTAGTTCCTCAAAGTGAAGGCTACTAATTAATTAAACACAGTGGCTGAATCCCAGCTTACAACATAAAGCAGTCTGTGTTCCAAGCCAGTTTGATCGGCAGCCATTAGCGTTGCCTACCAGGGGAAGTATACGCCATTTTTGTAATAATCCTAGAGTTCTGGACATCAGCAGCTCCATGAGTTGGCAAATCTAAATGCACTCCTCTAGGTAAGACAGAGATTGCCATATGTAAGTGGAAAATGGTAACAGTTGTTGACAGCAGTGAAGTAAAATGATAGGCAGCTGATTTAAATTAGCTCCACTAAGCTTGGTGCTATCCCAGGCTATAGCTAGTCTAGGTATGTAATTAATATTTAGGTTTCTTTTTATGAGGCAACTGTGTCTCCTCTTAGAAGTAGAAATAAGCATATTCTGTTGCTGGGCAATTTTCCCTGGGAAAGCCTAAGGCAAATATTAAATATTTATTTGGCTTTTAAAACATATTATGAAATTTTATGTATTGATTTGTAAATAATGATAATTCAGCAAACTAGAGCAAAATCAGTTCATGCATCTTTTACTTTCTACAACTGCAGACAGATTTTAATCAACTAGTTCTAAAGAATAAGCTTTTATACTGTTTGATGGTAGAAAGCAAGCTGTTTAACGCTACACTATACCAATACTGCTCTGTGTAAATATTGAACTATAGAACTATTTTTGGCAAAAAGATCTCTTTCTGCTGTGCAAATACCCACAAAAGGATCCTATTGTGGATTCTACCACAAATTACACGGTTTTGAAAAGGGTATCGATTCAAACTAAATGAAGTTGTGGGATTCCTACAGAATTCCATGTTCATTGAAATTAGTTCTGTGTATTTATAGCCATCGGTGTGGTACCATGGGAGTAATAGTGATTAACTACTTATTGTTGGGCTTTAGGAAAGAACCTAACATTACTCTGAATGTTTAGCCTCCGTGAACAAAAAACAGAGCATCTTTGTTAGCAATTCAGCCCACAAATATAATGGGCTTTCTGTTAAAGTTTCCAAGGCTTTTAATGGAAGGCTTGACATATTCTGTGCTCTAATTTGTTCTAGAGGGAATATTTAACTCAACTTCATTGGAAGTGGGGTACAAGAAAGCAGTAGGTACTTACCAGAGTTAAGTCAGAGGCTCTCTCACTGGGCCAGGACTGTAAAGTTGCAAAGATATGTATTAGCTAAAATACTTTAAAATCTTGAGGAATGCATTGAATTAAGCACACTGGAAAAATCCTGTGTAAGCAATAAAGCTCTTTTTTTTTTTTTTTTTTTTTTTTTTCTTTCTTCCATTAGGTTGACTTCACTGATTATTCTGAGAGATTTTTTTTTCCTTTTCTTACTGAATTTTTTATTTAAAAAAGTAGTACAAATAAAAGAGAATTGCTACTCTTAGAGGAAGATATGAAAAAACAATGTTTTCAAGTGACTATTTATACAATTTTTACTTGAATAATTCATCCCTCTTTGGTCCCCTGTGTTGTTAATGATAATGTATGAATGTGGTAAGTAATCAGTTATGCTAGATTTGTGTTGAACATGGCGAAAAAGAATACATGAACACATCAGACTGCTTTCTAATTATTAAAGTTCTTAAAAGAATTTCCCTTTCTCAAGATCCTCAGTCCTCTCATTTTGTCTTCCAACCTTGTAATTTTCTTACTAGTTGACTATTGGAATTCATATCATCTTGTCTTGTTTTCTGCTAGTAAAAAATACTGAGTATTTTCTAAACAGTGGACATGAACTATTCATTACTTGTGTATACCAAAATAGCAGGCTAAATTTAGTAATAGTAATGAAAAATGCACATTATTTTTTTAGGGGGTTCCAAAACTGTGGATCCCCATTTTGCCCAACATTCCTGACATTTGGACATAGGTTTTTGGACACTGGCATTCCATCCAAGTTTCCTACACTCAGGTGGAATAAATTGAATGAATGAATTCTTGGAGCCAAATAATGAGTTCAACTACCCTTACTTTTTGGTCCTCTGATTTTCTTTTTCCATATCTTTTCTGATTCTTCCCTTTTCTTCTTCTTCTTCCCCCCCCAATCTTTTTGGTTTCTTTTCCTCCTTCAAAGAATTATGCCCTTTCCCAGCCCCATTTTCTTGCTCCGGATTATCAAAACATATTTACTGGACTGCAGTATAGGTCTTGATGGAGAAAGTGGATAAATTGTCGGCTGATGTTCTAATGCAGGTATTAACATGGTTAATAGGAGTGATCCTTTTCACACTCAAGAACTGGAATTGGGAGAAGTTTAGATTTATAGTGGTACAAAAATATCAAAGCATTCTCACATCAATATAATCCAAAAATAACCTTGATTTCTCATTATTTCTGAAGTGACTATGACTTGTCCTCCTTTGCAATTTGCTGCAAGAGTAAAGAGCAGTTGAAAGGCTATGCCTCTAACTGCTGCTAGAGGCAGTGAAAAAAGGAGTTCTTTACATTTACAGTAGCAAACAAAGGGTTCAGCAGCGTAGTGGAGGAGGCCACTTTTGAACAAGGGAATCAGGTTGTGATTTGTTTCAGCTCTGTTTTCAGTCCATGGATTTGGGCTGAAAATTCCCATCACTTCTTTCAGGACTAGGTCCTTTAGATCCTAGAAAACATTGGGTTTATTATTTCCTTGCTTTTCAAGGAAGCATCGGGATATACCATGAAGTTAACATTTCATGGTATTTTTGTTGTAGTGTAAGGGTATAGATATTTATTTTTAATGAGATGACATTAGCTGCCGTTTCACAAGCTATTCATTGGCATACCAGTGAATCTTCAGTGGTCTCTGAAGTCCTGGCAATATTCCCACTTATTTATTGTGGTTTTATGACACAACAATTGTGTTATTTAATTATTGTGATAATCTGATTAGTGACTCTTTGAGAAGGGCATTAAAGTTCGTGTTTACCTCGTTTAAATTTAAATCTACATGACGAGTGATAAAAAAGGCATAATCTCAGTTCACTGTAAACTGGGAAAATATACTAATGGAAAGGTGTAGCAAATATCACAGAACAAACACTTTGTATGTATAAAAGGTGCAATTTTTCATCTGCAAGCACTCGTAGGTCATGAACATTGGATATTAGCTCCCAATTTTTCCTTTCAGGGAATGAGGGCGCAATAGTTTACTACAACTGTATGAGCTTCATAGACCTGGCAGAAAGAGAAATTTGTAACTTTGGTTTACCAGGGATAATTTGAGGGGAAAGTGCTGTGCTGGAGCACTTAGTCTTTGAAAATCTGAGATCATGCTACCTGCTGTCTTGGTAGACACTGTAGTAACGGTAATCCAAATTAGCCAAGTTTCAATTTATATCCAAAGCACTTTCAAAAAGTCACGCAGAGCAGGGTTTTTCAAAGAAAGTAAGAGTTCACCGGTTTCCAGCTCTAAAGGTACCAGTGGGGGATCTGAGTCCTCCTTTTGTCCTCCAACAGCAGGTCACAAGACAGGCATACATCTTTGCATCAGACATACGATGGAGAAGAGTCCATAGCACAAGTTTCTGCAAGGGAGAAATTCGTGTTTCTTAATTGTGGCACAGAGCCACAGCTTCTTTTAAATTTTCCATGTCTTTCAAGCTCTCCACAGAATCAGAGCAATGCTAAACTGTTGTCAAGATAATAGAAAAGGGAGGCTAAATCTTTGCGAGTTTTCATTCTAGCTAATAAACCTATTATAGCAACTTATTTTGTATCTAGAGACAGAAAATAAAGCTCAGAAAACATATGAGCAGCCAGTCTGGGTGTTTAAAGTGCCTGCTTCACTCTCTGAAATGCAAAGTGCCTTGAATAAAGAAATCAAAAAAAATAGAGGCATCAAAAATCAGGTATTTCTTCAAAAAACTGTAGCTCTGTATAGATGATAATGATACACGTAGATAAAAATGAGAGAGAAAAAAGACTTTAGTTCAGCTCTTGAGATGTAATTGTATATTGCCATTATGCTTTGCAGTTTTAACTGAGTCATCCAGCTCTCTTTTATAAAGCCCCTTCTACAACAGTCTGAAACTTCTGTTGTTCAAGAGATCAGACATGAACAAAAACATGGTCCTGTGTACAGTGGGCACCTGTTTTACACTGACACCCTGCAGTATTTACATTAACATTTTAAAATTTAGAACACTCTCTTTACTCAAAATTGAATTTGTTTCAAAAGAGCTCCAAGCTGAAAGAGACAACAACAAAAAAAAAACATTTAAAGCTCTTTGTTCTTTGAAGAGAATATCAATTTCAAAGGCACACAAAGCCATCACAGTCTAAATTGAGATGAAGCTACCAGTTCCAAACCAAAGCACCATAGCCTCTGGAGTTCTTAGCCTTGTAAGAATTACTTGTAATCCTTAAAAGAATTGCATAAATATTAAATAACATACTTGATATTACAGAATTGGGGTTGCGTGGCAAGGTTTTAGTAGCTGGGGGGCTACAGGGGTGGCTTCTGTGAGAAGCTGCTAGAAGCTTCCTCCGTGTCCGATAGAGCCAATGCCAGGCGGCTCCAAGACGGACCCACCGCTGGCCAAGGCCAAGCCCATCAGCAATGGTGACAGCGCCTCTGGGATAACACATTTAAGAAGGGGGGAAAAAACTGCTGCGCAACAGCAGCTGGGAGAGAGGAGTGAGAATATGTGAGAGGCACAACCCTGCAGACACCAAGGCCAGGGAAGAAGGAGGGGGAGGAGGTGCTCCAGGCACCGGAGCAGAGATTCCCCCACAGCCCGTGGGGAAGCCCATGGTGAGGCAGGCTGTGCCCCTGCAGCCCATGGGGGTTAGCGGTGGAGCAGAGATCCACCTGCAGTCCCTGGAGGACCCCACGCTGGAGCAGGGGGATGCCCGAAGGAGGCTGTGACCCTGTGGGAAGCCGGCGCTGGAGCAGGCTCCTGGCAGGACCTGTGGAAGAGACCCATGCCGGAGCAGTTAATGAAAAACTGTAGCCTGTGGGAAGGACTCATGATGGAGAAGTTCATGGAGGACTGTCTGCTGTGGGAGAGACCCCACGCTGGAGCAGGGGCAGAGTGTGAGGAGTCCTCCCCTGGGGAGGAAGGAGCGGCAGAGACAGCGTGTGATGAACTGACCACAGCCCCCATTCCCCGTCCCCCTGCGCCGCTCGGGGGGAGGAGGTAGAGAAATCAAGAGTGAAGTTAAGCTTGGGAAGAATGGAGGGGTGGGGGGAAGGTGTTTTAAGATTTATTTTTTATTTCTCATTACCCTACTCTGATTTGATTGGCAATAAATTAAGCTAATTTCCCCAAGCTGACTCTGTTTTTTCTGTGATGGTAATTGGTGAATGATCTCTCCCTGTCCTTATCTTGACCCACGAGCCTTTCGTTATATTTTTCTCTCCCCTGTCCGGCTGAGGAGGGTGAGTGATAGAGCGGCTTTGGTGGGCACCTGGTGTCCAGCCAGCGTCAACCCATCACAATCATATACGCTACTTTGCATATATACTTATTATGAAAGTAATAGCTCAAATTGTTGAATGAATCAAACCTTGCCATGCCATATGGGAAAGATACCTATTATTTCATTTAGTGGTATTTACTGCATAATTTTAAATATATTTCCTGCAACGTATCTGTGGTAAAACCTCTTTTGTCATACAGGCTGCTGTAGTAAACACTGTAACACCTACTCTCAAAAGCTTGCATTTTGTATTGCCATCGTTAGGACAAAGGCAGCAGTGATATTCAGTGTTATTTCAACTTAGGATTAAAAACCTGGGTTCTTCATTCTCTCCCGTAAGTCCCAAAGATCTGGGTTCTCTCCCCAGTAACCTGCGTGTCTTCAGGCAAGTCGAGTACCTTTAGTGGGAGCCGAGAAACTCCAAGGTGGTGCTGAGTTCTGGGTGACCTTCTCCAGCCAGATGTTTGAACTGTGAAACATGAACAAAAATATCCCTGTATTTACAAATGCTAAGCAATCTTAGAGCTTGTGTTGCAAGTGGATGTCATTTTTAATAAAAGATAGGACGATAGGTTACATTTAATAGATATGTGAAAATGTAAAGCAGAACGTAAGTTGTCATTTATAGGTGTTCAAAATATCATTGCAGTAAGCATTAATGTTTTGTTTTTAAATTCCTCTGTGTTTCAAAAAACAGTTGAAATGAGCAGACTGAAAAGTCTCTATCAAAACTGGAAAATGCAGGTTTTAGATTCAATGAATTTCTTCACTGAAAAGATCTAATTTCTGGGAAATCTATTTTTAGTTTCCCTGCAAAGCCAAACAGTAGAAACATTTTGCTTCTCAGGAAAAAAAAAAAAAAAGAAAGAAAGAAAAAAAGCAATAATTTTCCACAGAAACAGAGAGTGTCTTATCAGCTTTACTGAAACAGTGATTTCTCTATGAACTCCCAGCTTCTTCCCAAGTTGGCAGATCTTGGCATACACGTGGAGAATACGGACAGTTTCGCTGCCTGCACAGCAAATGACCTCGCGTCTAATGAAAGGGACGTTACAGTGAAACATTCAGCTCTCCTTTCCTTTTTCAACATCCCCCCGCCCTTGCTTCTGTAGGAAGTTGACTTTGCGTGCCAGTAGCAAAGCAGATGGGAGGCTGCCCCTGCAACAAGCAGATTTTAAGTCACGGAGTAGTGATAAAAACTCTGAAGGCTGTCATGAAATGAGAAGAATAATGTCCCACAGAGAGATGGAGTTGCACAAGCCACGTTTTACCTCAGCAAGACTGGGCAGCTCAATGTAGGGATCACTTCAAAAATGAAAGAGGGGTGGGAACTTTATGGGATGCTGAAATGATTTTATATTTCCTACAACATTTCTTGAGCAAAAAAGAGAAGCTCAGAAGCTCTCAAACTATTCCTTTCAGGATTGGACAGGGTTGGAAAATCTTAGGGCTAAGGTGCTGTGCTTTCAGCTGTGATTATATCAGTGGAGCCTCTGAAAAAGAAAAACAAGTTATGTGGTAAACAAAGGGGATCCCAGCAGAGCAAAATCTTACTGTAACATCTGTGCTTACCTTTTAGCTGTTCTGCAGTTCTTTTCATGAGGAATGCCTAGGGGAAAGTTTTGAAAACAGGGCAATATTCTAACCCTTACTAGTATGTGTTGCATATGTATATATGTTAACAGGCAGCACAACCTATTAGGAGTGGGGTTGTAGCATCAAATGGTGCTGAGCATTTGATGTCTGTTATGCATATTTGGGAGGGTTGCTCCACACTGTATCTAGGCTGGTGCCCTGAACTGAATGCCAGTGAGGGCATTCATTAGATGAGTTTTTGTTCATTAGAGGAGTTTCCAGTTTCCAGATTAGGTGGATTGGTTTAGTTTCATCCAAATAAAACTCAGTTTCTCTGCTCTGAGACACAATGACATCAACCAAAATGTGGTGAATGGAAATGATCAGGAGATTCTCTCAAAGAGCAGGCTCCTGGTGCTAATACACTAATGAAGACGCATCTTCAGACACCAACTGCAATACTGACACCAGTAAATGCTTATGTATTGATTCAGGCTTTCAGGTTCCCAAACCTCAGCAAAGATTCATCGCTCCACTGGAGCGCCTGGCAGGGTATTCACTGGAGCTGGCTTGGATACATTTCAGACCCCCTTGCTATGACACGATCCTTTGCTGACTCCATCCACTCTTCCACACAACCCATGCAAGGTACCACAGACAGTCCACCAGAGCTCCTTGTCCAGTCACCAGGCTAACAGCTATCATTCATTCACATTCTGCTTCCCTGAATCCCTTTTCCTGTACGTCTGTATTGACCAAATCAGAGTGTGAACGCTAAAATAGATGTCTGAAACAGCTGGTGTGACTATTTGAAGACTAAAAAAGAAATGTTTCTCCTTGTTTACATTTGTGCTTCCTATGCTCTGTTTTTATAGTGGTTCACTTCTGAAAGGAGGATGCCTCTACTAGTGAAGAAGAGTCAAGAAGTAGACCAGGAAATGGGAAGTAAGTCCCAGTACTATATACAGGTTAACTCCTATTTTCCATCTAACCTTATGCAAACACCTTGCTTACTGTGTAGCATTCTAACTGCACCAGAAACTGAGCTGAGTAACAAAAGAGGAAAAAGTTTGTAACGATTTATTTAGATCTCCTGTTGGTCAATCCGTATCTATTCTACTTATAATTTAGTAACTACAGATGAGCAGGACCTCTACAATCTAAGAAAAGCAAAAGACACCCAGGCATATTGAACAAAACACCTCTGGCTGAGATGCACTTCCATATGGTATGGGAATTTGTAGCACAAACTGGCAAGAATCCATCAAAGGGGAACCGACCTGGAAGATCCTACAGCACATTACTGTTGAGCCAGCTGCAAATCATCGGTTCTGGAATCCAGAAGGGAAGCAAATATGCTGTGTGCAACTGATTACCTGGGCCAACACTAAAGCTGAGTTAGGAACAGAACACAACACAAATCTCTGGCATGAAAATCTAACTAAATAAGGACCGGATTTCAGCATCTCATCTCCCGTCAACTTTTGTGATCTTTTATTAACAACAGCCTGGCCCAAACTGGTCAGGAGCCTTCTGAAGGATGTACGATCTCAGAGAGATAGCAAACATAATTTAGAAGTGGGCTGCAACAGCACAAGGCTAAAATTTTTTATCATCTAGTAATAAAAAAAAATCCCAGGAATCTTTGGTTTATGATGATCAGAGACCTGTATGAGAATGAAATATGCAGCAACTACCAAGATTACCTCTTTTGCAAAAGGGAAAATCGCTCTCGGCTAGAGAGAGGTTAAAGTGACAGGTCAGAAGTGGCTCAGGAGACAAGAGGGAATTTCCCAAAGAGGTTTAACTAAAGCCCTGTGATCCAGGGTCCAAATCTCTGAAAGGAGATGGCAACAAATGCTGCTCTAATGACTTCTAATGCCTATTATAAATGGCATCTTGTGTTCGGTCGTGAAACTACGTATGGCAGGTGCAAGCAACACGTGGGGTTTTTAAATTGTCTGGATTTGTTCCAAACAGGAAAAATACATCCGTATTACTTCTTTTTATGAGATCCACCTCTGGTACCTTATGCTTAATGATCAGTGCGATATAAAACATCAGTCACTGCTACAAAAAGGAGCACAAACAAGCCATATTACTCTGCTGATTTATATCTACTGTGGCTGCAAGAGTAAGCTTCGGAAATGCCTTTTCCTTGCCATATTAGAAGCTACAGATTATAGTAAGCACATTTGCAATATTTACTCTGTGCATCTTGCCTCAGGGCTGTTTGTGTTTTTAGAGGAAAGCCTCTTGCATGTATTCATAACATGATTCCTTACTGAGACCCCTCAGATCTGTGTCAATGAAGGGTTTCTTAAGATGTCGCTCCTATTTAAAAAAAGGCCTTTGACTTTTCAAATAAGAATAAATTTTAAAAATACATTGAAGAATGCTTTCATTCCATGTTCATGGGACTCAGTGAGATGGGAGGGGAAAATTTATGTAGGCGTTTTCTCCCTAGTGTTTCTAACCTTTAACATGTTTCAAAATGCACCAGTAAATAAAACAACCTACCTAAAATGCTTTAACAGTTGCTAAAATGTTTCTGTCTTCTTGCCCCCTCCTGCACTAGCCCACACACATTTTAATGATCTTCCTGGAAAAGTCAGCTGACATATAACAGAAAAGAATGATCCTTTTATGCTATTTTACAAGATGAATTTCACAGGAAATTCTATGGAGTAGAACTCTTCCCCTAGCATGATTTGCTACTTCGTAAATAATCTTTGTACATACCTAATCCATTTCTATGCTACACTAGTTCAGAGTAAAACCAATCTTGTCTTCATTCAGTTTTTTGCACTTCCATATTGTGGCAGATTGGAGATTGTACAGCAGCTAATAAATATAACATCACAACACATAATACGTTCTATAGTTAGCACTATTTATCAATCCTATTACAAACAGCTCTTAGAGAATAAAATTAAGTCACCGTTGCTGTCTTATATGTTGTTCATATAATAAGGAACAGTCCTGGTCCAGGACGTTTACATCTATATTGGCAGGTCAGAGAAAAAATGGGAAAGGATTGATTTTACTGATGTCAGGTATAAAAAGGGCCAATCTGAAAAGCATTTTTCATTTAAGTTCTGTTGACTTTCCTAGAAAATGAGATCCTAAAAAAAGCCCTAGCTCTGAATGTTTATCCAAGAATCTGAATTCATCATGGTATTCACATCACCTCAATTTGTCATCTCGTATGTTGTGTAATTTAAGATGGTCATTTACATTCCCTTTATAGTCAATGTAGAGAGAGCAGCACTGTCAGAGAGGAAGCCATCCTGTCTATTTTTGGTACAGATTTTATAATGGGATAAATTGCTTTATGAGATACCTACATATGGTGATACGGTTGAGTATAATGCTATTCAGGAGTATAAAAATAAAGGCAGATGAACAGAAGCTTATTAAAATATTTTAAGAATTTAGTTCTCACGAGGGTTAAAATGCTTTCTAATTTTGTCTTCTTTTGTGATTTCACTTTTGCTTTGTTTTAAGCTAGACTGACAACATTTCTTAGTAAGGCTTAAAAATAATCCCACTGTGAAATATATTTAAAAATATGCATGGATTTTATTCAATGAAGTAATCTAAGCCATAAGATCATTAAACTCTAATTACCTATTTACATATACAAGATATTATATGCTACCTAGTCTCACGAGCTTGGCACTAAGAGTGACATTGCATTTGGAAGAGATATTTCGAGCTGACTTAGAGTGAGAATGCAGTCAAGCCAAGAGACTTCTGGCGTAGCACAGGTTTTAGCAGATCCCAGGCATTATTAGCTATAAGCGTCCAAAGGGTAGTTCACAAGTTAAAGGTAATGATTAAATGTTGCTGTAAAAGGAGGTAGAATTTTAAAAGAGCTAAAATTCTTTTTGAAGACTGTGCTTGTTGACATCAGCCAATCCCTCCTCTGTCAGGGGCACCATTTCAGTTTTAAATTTTAAGCATTCCCTGCTTCTCATAACTTGTTGCTAAGTTCACAGCCCCTGTTTCTCACCAGGACCCCCAGCTTGCTTCAAATGAACATAAGCCTCCATTTAGGAACTCTTTCTTTCAAAATCAATACAACATAAATGTGCAGTGGCAGACTTCTGCAAACAACCTGACATTTACTACTCATTTGGAACATGTTATTTTAGGACCCTTAAATCATAAGGGAAAAAACAAAATTAAAAATACGTCTCTGCTTTTGATACTGCCTGTCTCCTTGTCCCATTCTCCAAAAATTGCAGCTCCCCCTCTGTAATGCTCAAAATGTTTCCCTAGTTTCCTGACATATTAATTCTTACATGCTGAGCGGCAGTCATGCTGTTTTCAGAGGTTCCGTTCTTGTCTGCCAAAGGCTAAAAATATGTCTGGTCACCAGTGCATCCAAGGTAATCCTATTCATATGTTGATGGTCCTTGAAAAGCCCTTCATTCCAACCTGGCAATGCCTACAAGTTACCTAATTCCCTTCAATTCTGTTTTTCTAGAATAAAAATTTTCCCTTAGTCCTAACAGCATCAAAGTAAATGGGTAAAATGAGCCAACGTAGCAACGTTCAAAAGATGAATGGGTAGAATGAACCGTATCCATCTTTCACAAGAGTAATGCTAAAATTCACCACCCTGTCACATAGCTACTCAAAAATGATGCCACTGGTTTAAAAATAATGAAATTTTTAAGGTAGAAGCTTGGATTCTTTTGTATTCACACCACAGGCATCCTTACTTACAAGCAGGGGCTTATAGACTCTGCCCTACAGTCGAATGGTCCAGCAAGGTGCAGTGAGGGGGTAGGGTGGGACACAAACAGGGACAAGAGAAAAGTTATCTTGATATTGGAATATTAATTCCTGAACCCTAATGCTCAGTATTTGGCTTTTAATTAAAAGAGAAAATTTTCTGGTGAAATGTGAGAGGGCCCTGAGCACATCCTCTCCTCTCCGGGGAGGCCGGGGCCAGCTCCAGGACAGCACAGCGGAGGGCTGCCCATTCCCGCTGGGAGAGCTCCCAGAGCCCGCTGCAGCCAGCCCCTGTCCCTGGGATAGGCTTGATGCTGAGGCCTGGCTTGATCTACAGCCCCTGCCGCACCGCAGCCGCCCTCGCTGCACCCCAACACACTGGGTTCACATAGTAAAGAACAACTTCACTTAGAAACAACAAGAACGTATTGTATAAAAACGCAATTAAGGATATAGCTCTGAAGAAAAACAGTTTTCTTACACCCATAACTAACTATAATCTCTTAGCTCTGATAAATCGTTACAGAAACTGGCATTAAAAAACTCCGTAGTATCACCAGAATTACATATTGAACTGTCTAAAGGCTCCAAATGGTTTCTTCCTGAAGCACTTGCTCCTCACATATTGGCTTCCCTAGTAGCACCTCAGGTCTGCAATCTTACAAAAATCAGTAATCTTCCACATGTGAGCTTCTGTTCTGTTCATCCCTTTCTTGCCAAGGAGTGAGGCTGTGTTAGAAAATATTGGGTTCCCACAAAAATGAACACAGGTCATGAATTATTGAAGAAAAGTATTAATATCTACAGAATGAATAATATATGTTGAGGCAAAGTCTCATTATTTTTCAAGCCTCTTTTGTAACTTGACTCATTAATCCTTGCATGTGAAATTATACTCGTATAATCCTCATTACAATCAACTAAATATTATTTTCACAAATCCAAATGTTAACTCACTTTTTTTGATACTTCAGATTAGCTCCATGGAATCCACTGTAGCAGGAGTCATTATTTTTCCTGGTGGAACAGAGATGGGTTTTGAACATCCCTAAAGTTCTGGACAGAGGAGATTTGAAAAACATCACATTTGGATAACTTACATTTGAAAGGTAAAAAGAAATGGAAGATTAGCCAGGGACCCATGACAGTTGATCTAAATTCTTTTTTGGTGTGCAGCAAGTGCTATTGTAGTGATAGGTATCTGGGATAGTGAGAAGATAAAAGGAAATTGGAAAGAGAAAGTCTCAGGATGTTAGGAGGTGATAAGGCTGAGCGATAGTACATTTGTTAATAGTGACATTAAGGCTTTTTGCTTTGTCATACACAGCTCTAGAAGCATGACGATGCGACAGCTTCCCAATGCAATCTTTTTGGCTCTTCATAGAGATATAATCCTCTCAGAAAAACTACCATGACTCTGGATTTAAACTTTTGGCAAGAATCCCAGAAAAGAAATTTTGGTAAGGGACTAAATTATGAAGGTATAGCATCAGCAGATATAGAAAACATTTTTAGAACCGTATGTGCTAGCATAGCAGAGTGGGGAAGCTGTCACATATGAATATACGTTTGTATCAAGCTTTGACCTTCAAATGACTTTATAACCTCTATTTTCAAGAATTTGTGCTACAATTTGTAGTGTAACTGCAGTTGCCTAGAAGGCAGAAAACAGACCCTGAGCAAATTATTCCATGCACATCATCTCCTAGATCTGTGACTGTCTCTCCATAGAACAGAAGTCCAGTTACAGAAAGGGCTGAGATGGCACAAGGTGTTTTTCCTCTTGGCAGTGGAATTTCTCAGATACTTCAGGTTGGCACATAACAGGGGCTGGATCCAGTTCTGGAGTGTAGTAATCTGAAAACAGGGAAGAGTAGTTATGTTTCCATCAACAATAGAAACGTAAACATTTTTATTGGAAGGAATTTTTAAAAATTAGAGTTAACAGAGGGATTTAATTTACTCTATTTTAAAAGTGAGGATTCTCATGAAAACTCCAGCTGAGGTTTTCCTGATCCATGGTTGATAGTCGAGACTTCACAAGAATGCAGATTTGAAGAGTATTTGATACATAGGTTGTCAAAGTCAGGTTGGATGAGGCTTTGAGCAACCTGATCTAGTGAAAGATGTCCATGCCCATGGCTGGGGGTTGGACTAGATGATCTTTAAAGGTCCCTTCCAGTCCAAACCATTCTATGGTTCTATGATTCTATGACTGGGCTAGGTGCCCTAAGGTTAGTCTGCCTTTTGAAGTCTAGAAGTTCTTCTAAATTGCTTTCTCATGCTCAGGTCTGAAAAAGGCTACATGATGTGGCCACCACAGACCTCTGAAACACAAGTCCACATTTCTAAAGTAATCAGCCCGCAAAGGCTGTCCCAAAATTGTCTCAGAAGGCAACGACAAGCCAATCTAAGCCTGCTCTGTTACCAAAAGGGACCATCCCATCCTTCCTCTCGCTCCTGCTTCCACATAATTACCCTTAAGTTATTGCTGGTGTTATGTGGCCCACAGGGTAAATTCAGTCATTTCACTATTCAAATGAAAACGAACCATTTGATTTTTGGAGGTTACATTTTTGGTCCAATGATTCACACAGAGCTGCATGAATACTAACACTTGCTCAAAGAAGCAGGAGGGAACTTGCAGCTGGAAGAGGTCAAGTTAGATAACCCCTTGAGATGATGAATTCAGTTATGAAACTGCACCCTGATATTCTCAAAAATTCCTTTTTCTGAATAGTAAATCTTTGAAGTATTCTGCATAATACATAGCAATTTCATATCCACAGAAAATTTCAACTAAATAATTTCTAAAGAACAAGAGATTATAAGACAGAGATTCAATCATTACATCTTTCATTAAAGAAGTGGTAAGATAGTCTGCCCTGTATCACCTCACATCAGAGCCAGCCATAAAACATACAGCCACATATTCCAATTCAGGAAGCATTTCAGTTTTTATGTAGCTTGATTACTGTTAAAAAATATTATGAAAATGGATAATCTTTGATGGATATACTGGGTGATTTTGTTTGCACGACGACTGTGTAAATTCCCTGGAGGATGATCAAAATAAATAAATGCAAGGACCAATATAATTTCCTGAAATGCAGTGAAAAAGTACAAATAATATTTCAAGTAAAATCTTTGCCTCCCTTTTTGTGGATAAAGAAAAATATAATAGTTGCTCCAGCATGCTCAAGATTTCTGTACTCTGAAAACAGCTTTGAAATACCACTTTTCTACTACCAAAGAAAAATTTTAAAGTAACTTTTCTTTGTAATGTAGTTAATGTAAGCAGAAAATGCTTCCCCCCCTGTTTTTAATAACACACTAAATTTGGGTTTGTCTGCTGTCTTTTCTTAAGTATCTAAATTATAAAATGATAAAGTTATTAACTTGCTTTCTGTGGTGTAATAGTGAATCTAAAAAAAAATTAATAAATTCAACACCATGGTGTTCTAGGCTGGTCCACTTTTGTGTTGCTCAAATGAAAGCAGATAAATTTATGTAGTCAACTTAGCGTTCAGTAATGCCACTACCCTGATTTGGTCCCACAAAAATGAAATTAGTTTTTGAGTTGCTGGAAGTCAATGCTCTTCAAATCTAGGCAGTTACCTCTATAACAAACACAACTAATGTGGATTAAGTATTATGAAGAAAAGGTAAAAGTGTGTATACACCTTTTGGACATTGAGATATAAAGATGCTTTATAGTAATACTGAAATGGAAAGTGAATCACATAGCCAAAGTTCACTGGTTAAATTCCAGGAGAATATTCTGTATTCTCTATATGGAGCTACCATAACACATAAGATTAGAACTATATAGTTTAATATAATTAAAGTAACTGGAATTGTATTTATTTGAAAATTGTATAGTTTAATAAATGAATATAGATTCAAAGCATTAACATTGTAGACACAAATTAATACACTTTTAGAATGTAGATTTAGTCTTTGTAATCCTTGTCAAGTGACGAGATTGTAAAAAATAAGAAATGAGACCTAAAATAAGAAAGGATAAGTTTTTGTTATTGAAACCAAATCAAAAGCAGACTGCAACAGATCTGTCTATAGCTTTTCTGTATTGCCACACCACAACACGTATAGCACCAACTGAAAAGATTTTTAAGAAGGTGAATTCAATAAAACCCTTTTGATGTCTTCATATGGGAACTTATTGTACTGTTTTAACAGAGGCACACAAAGAATCCCAGCATTATGTTTAGAGCATAGCCAGGTCCTTGAAATACGTGACCTCTGATAATTGTACTGACGTTTGCCTGTTCCCATTTTGAAAAACTCCTCTATAACTTCTGATATATTTTCTGTTTTGTTGAAATTAATGATCCAGCTCTGTAAAGATTTTCTTGTAACATGCACTAGTACAGTAGATATAGATCTCCCTGAATCAAGATAAATGTTTTATAACATCTGTTTCTAAGCTGAAGATTGTTTTGAGAAGTAGCAGGAATCTGGGACTTTTCAGTAGCCATAGCTACTGTTTTGCCATAGCCCTTTTGGGAGCATTCCCACCTACAGTGTGAATTTTAAGATCTGAATATACTGCTGGTGGTTCCATCTTCATCTACCCCAGTGTCTTTGACTTGATTATGCTCTACAACTCAGTAAGAATCTATACTTAAATATGTATCTTAATGCCCTTTGGCACCTTGGAGTAAACTTTACAGGCTTTTTTTTTTTGGTACTTCTCTCTTTTCAACTAATTTGTCAGTTCCACCACAGAGGCTGTCAGGAGCTACATAAAGTACATACATTTTGTGAATTAATATTTATAACAACAGGCAGTGGGATGTGATTTTCATGAAAGAGGTTTCATGCTAAATACAAAGGAGTTGTGTGTTAAATTGTCCGTCAACAAAGAACTAATGCATCAAAGAATGACCTTTACTTTTTCATCTATGCCATCAGTCTTTATTCAGAAACACAGAAATACCCTTAAACAGGATAATTATGTAGTTAACCTCATACATAAATCTTCAGTGTAAAAATTAGGCATATGGGCTGAATGATATTTTAGCTTTCAGTTTCCATTCTATAGCATTTTGTTAGGCTAACGAGAAGAAATAGAGGAATAGCTTGTAAATTCAGAGGGCGTCATCCTAAGTCCTTGCTTGAATTCAAATCAAGGCCAAAAAATCTGTGACAGAAATACCTCGCATCGCTTGCTTAATTTTGCAAAAATCTGAATACCAGTTTAGCGAAGGCTCATTGTCTGGTTTTGTGCTGTAGAGAGCCTGGGATTGAAGTGTCATGGTAGCGTACGAGTAACCTCAGCTCCCATCTCCCAGCATGTATTCTGGGGTTCCTGTATCCATCTTTGATGAAAGAAGGCTGATTATGCTTCCCTACTAACATATATTTTCCTGATAAAAGGGATCTAGAAGCATATGGGCCTCCTTAAAACAGCGTATAAATGTTGAAGGTCTGTAACGTTTGATGTTTCTACCCTGTAATAATGAGGTTGTTGCTTGTGAAGTGCCTCCTGAAATACACCTTACTGCTTCTCCAGATGCAGTCCACCAAGGGCATGGTGAATGAGCTAAAGCACAGGCTGTGCACCCAAGGAATCCCTGCATGCATAAATGCTGTCAGCTTACGGACTGTTACTTCCTCAATGGCTTATTCAGGGTCACGTCAGTAAAACAGAACTTCACTAATAGAAATCAAAGTGCTGTCCTATGCTGTCATGATTTACAACTTACATTCAGACAGGCCAGCAAGACACAAAAATAGCTTGAAATCATATCTATTTTCCATCCTTAGGTCTGGTCAGGAACCAATGTGGATTTTTTGCTGTGATTACAAGTTAAAATAAGTTTAAGAATTTGCCCTAAAACTAGCAGACAACTGTCCTTTCTGAAAGGCTGTGCTGACAGCCAGGGGCTGGCAGAATACAACTGGAATACATCCATGCAGACCAATGTCACAGGGGCTGCTGTCCTGAGAAGATTCCCTTCCTTTCACAGTATGTCTGGATAATCTTTCTCTCCTGCCCAGGACTTATTCAGTGATTTCCATTTCCGTGTTTGTGCCTTTCCTTCTTGTCCGAAAGGACCTGTCTATCCTTTGTGATCAGATTTGGAAATCATTCCAGAGGTGAGATTTCTAATTACAGGCATGTTATTTTCATACGTGGATATTGCTGCAGCTATTTCTTTCATCTGCCTTTCCTCCTCAGTAGACTCTAAGATGTTTAGTCTTAACTTACAAATTCTTAATGAGTTAGTTACAGAGCACTGGACAAACATTAGCTACAGAGTGACTCTAAACTGATGCCTAGTGGAATTGCTTTTCACAGTAAAACACTACACTTTCTCCTTTCATCCCAGAACGAATAGCATCCTTCCTTCTCCTGCTGAACCAGTAAAATCAATACAATCGTAATTTCACTGATTATCATGTTCTTGCGATTATGAAAGGCCGCACTCTGTGGAATATCAGAAGAACGTGATGCTCAATACAAAGAACTCCCCAAGTCTTAGACTGATTCCCCGTTTTTCTGTAAGTAAACACAAAAATGTATACCATTTATCTCATTCAGTGCAAATTCCATTAGATTCTACGGAGATTTTGGGCTCCATCTGCAAATGCAGCTGATTGTGTTTACCTCATGTAGATCTGCTAGCTCCTACTTTCAGACAGCAGGTTTAATCAGTGAAAATAAATTACTTAGGAATTAGCTTCACAGGAAAAGCTGGCTCAGGATTTGATCAATTTTATTGTTTCAGAAAGTTCATAAGTGTATCATTTTTCCTCATCAGACACATCTCTCAGAGAGATATTAACTGTAATGGAGCAGGTTCAATTATTAATATCTATAAGATGGGCAGGCTTATCACAGTGCGAAATCAGTAAAATAGGTGAGCTATGGAATCTATGGAGGGTCTTTTATCATAATGTACTAGGTAACCTTCATATACATGCCCAAGTGTCTTTGATTAAGAGCTTTCCTTCCGTAGCTTGTGATAAATGCTGGAGTGTTAATATTCATAAGCTTGTTACTGAAGACAGAGAACATGTTCCAAAACAGGAACTGGGCAGTAACTAGAGAGAGAAAACTTTAAGCTTTTAGGGGAAAAAAAAAAAAAATTAAAAATTGCCCATGAGGGACAGTTAGTTGTAGCAATGCCATTATAAGAGGGTTGTAAAAGCCGTGTAAGAAAAAGATAATTTATTCTAAGACTACTAAATTAAGCAAAGGATGTAACAGGAAAATGGCTTTAGTAGTTGAAGTCTGGGGAGTTCCAGCAGCCCATAATATAAATAGGGACCCAGTCTGTTAAAAAAAGATATCTGCTACAACTATGACATTTCTTCCCTCTGATTTTGTGCAGCAAGTGTCTGTAGCATTAATTAATGCAACAACATGTTGTTTGCCAAAGATTCGCACTCTTTTAAAGAGGGCCCTCTAGGCATATTTGGAAAAGTTCCACAAACTGATTGCTGATTTCTCTTGTTATTCCAGAAACAGAGGTAACCTGAGTGCTGACAATCATTGTATTTGGAAAGTAAATTGATTTAGCAAAACAAAACAGAACAGAGAGTGAGAGAGATTGCAGGAAAACAAGGTCTTGGGACCTGAAATGATTGTAAAAAAAAGTCCGCAAGACTTACATTCCATTACTTTGCTCAAACATCTGTATGGTACTTTGCATTTTTTATAGAAAACTGTTAGGGAATAAACATCAACACAAACACCCATATTTTCATGCAAATTTAAATTTTAGAAACAGACAGAAGAATTAACTACTTATTGTTTTCCATTCTCATGTTTATAACTTAAAAAGCTTCAGTTACCCAGTTAGATATCAGAAAGAATAACATGGGATATAGGTGATTAATTACACATCAAAACCAAGGAACAAATGTCCCTCAGGATATAAACTTCCTGTCTATGCTGTTCAGCTTTTGCCTTTGGGAAAATGAATGCATTTTCAAAATTTTGAACTGTTTTTTCCAATGAGTCAATAAAAAAAGTTAAATTCAGCAAAAATCTTGCAAGATCAAGCCAATATGAACATTTTGTTGGGCAATAATTTTTATTCTTTAGCAGAACTTGCAGGTAGTATGTAAAGCCCCACCAAACCATATACAGGAAAGACTTACTAGCTAGTAGCTGTAAAACCTTCAACTACACCCCTTCAGCTTGGCTCACACCCTGCTCTGATTAGTCAGCAAGGTAGTAGAGAGAACCTGATTAAGGCAGAAGCTGTTTGCAGCCTCATGATAAATGCTTTGATATCATTCCAAGCAGCTGTGGTAAGCTGAAATAATTAATTGAGGTCATCTCAGTTGTTCACTCTCCAAAAATCAGATTATGTTCTTTTTTTCATTAGAAGATGTCATTTTTTTTCTTTATGGGCAGAACTTTTGTGTTATCTATTTAGCTCTTAGCCTCCTCTTGTCCCTGTGCAAGCAGGACAATTCTGGAAAACGAAGGTTGGTGGTGGTTAGCATTTTTAATCACTGCTGCTCTCCCAGCTGTGCAAAACATCTTATTGCTATTCCACCAGCTGCATTTGGCTGTGCATTTCTCTTCTCCTGTGGCTTCCAGAAATCTGAGGTGAGATTTCACGTGAAATTCATCCCAAGATCAGAGGGGACCTGTTTTGCTAAAGCCTCATGCAGAGCCTAATGACGCCAATGGAAAGATTTAATTTGATTTTGACAGGTGCTGTATTACATCTCCTACCTATCCATAGAGATGTCTCATCTTCCTCTTCCAGCAGATGGTGGCTCAAGAAACAGCTTCAACATTACTACTCTCGAAATATCAGACAAACCTATTCCCACACAAGTTCCAAAATTTGGGAGTTGTTCCTCCAAAATAAACTCTTGACTGACTCTTTCCAGTACCAATTCTAACTGCTGGGTCTTATACAATCCATTATATTTCTGTTTTCTTGTCATTATAATGGCTTTTTTATTTTCTGGTCATTATGTATTTATTGTTTGGAAGATAACACTTTAATCTTTCCTTTCCCTCATTTCTAATAGTTCAGTCATGCTTATCCAGTACAAACTTGATTTAATTTCTTAGCAAGGGCCACAGGGAAATTTAGGAGGTGCCCTTCATTCTACTCTCTTATAATTATGTTTCTAACTCTGTTTTATAAAATAGCTCTTAGGTGCTTTCAGTTTTGGGGCTGTTTTGAATCTGATCAGTGTCTCATTATCTGACATTTTTTAAAACTGCTGAAACAGATAAACTAGCCTAACTTGGAGATAACTCAGTGCGTGTCCAGTAACTTTAAGTAGGAGAAGGTGCGAGGAAATGCATTCAGTTGTGTAGCTATTCTGGGATGGATTTATTTTCTTTGAACTTTCTGATACTACTGCTAGCGGAGAATAATCCATACAGATTCAACCACTTATAATAACAATGCTTAACTCCATTGCATCCATCATAAGGACAGTATATACTTGATTACACAGGCAGAGTCAATGTATAAATTTTGTAATACCTAGAACAGCTAATATGTCCCTTTAGCTGACTGACTGACTGACTATTTTTGTGATATATGAGGGACACCGGTATTTTTCTTAAGTTGGCACAAATTTCCAGTCTATGGAACTATCAGTTTTTTCTTTTCTATGTCTTCCCTTTGAACAAAACCTCTTGGAAAAGGGGTCTGTTCCCCCTTGATTAGCAAATCCAACTTAGGAGAGGGCACCAGGGCAGAAATTCCTGAAAACTATATGGCTGTATAGGAAGACAAGCAGCATTAGCAGTAAAACCCCTTTGCTTTAAGAAAGAGTTCATTGCTGCCCAAAGGAATTGAAACTATAGAAAAGGGATAAGAAAACCCTCAACAGAAAGCAAATCTAAGCTCTTGAACTTCTTTCTGCTGGACTGATGGAGAGTCCTCTTGGTCAATGCAATGGGGATCCTGAGGAATACATAAGACTGGCATCCCTCAAGTCTCCATTTGGCCACGATACAGATGGGATCACCGTAAATTTTTCATTCTCAAGTGAATGGTCTTTGCTCTCTAGACCTGCACAATCTGGTGTGACTCTAAAAATGAGCGAGGAAGCAGGGGAGGGTCAGCCCTCACATTTCTCCTGAAGCAGCCATCAAAATTGCCATTTATTTGTCTCCCTTTGTGATACTTTCTGTAATGGTAAATCTCCTACCATTGGAAACTGGACTGAGAACATTATTACATTTTATCTTGAGGCTAATTCATCAGATTAAGAGCACCTGCAAAAAAGATAGTAGCTCCTTAACCTACGAACTCCAGTCTTTCTGCAAAATCCAGCTCCAGAAGCAAACCTGAGTGTTAATGACTAGTAGTATGTGAGAACGCACAGTACAGCAGTGAGGTAGTATCTGCTAGGATTTTCAAAGACTGTGTCTTTGCAACTCCTTCAGCAATAAGTGAGTAGTATAGTTTGGCTCATGTTTCCTCCGCTACCTCATCTGATCCAAACTGTCTGACATTGGGAAATTGCAGGTTAAAGAGTAGAGTGACTTACGTATATCCTAGTCTTTTCTGCTGGAGCTATTCCATAGCATACCTGATTCAATATTCCCTGCATCTCTGAGATGCATCTCAGACTCAAATCTCTGCCATGCCCTGAGAGCACTCCAACCTGTAGGCTGTCAACTCAATTGTGGATATCTTTACTTCATTCCAAACCAGCAAGTACTTACTTAATTTTACAAAACCCTACAGCTATGGCAGATTAAGCCCTCTGCAAAGATTACCTATAGCCCTCTGAGAGAACTTTCCTGGGAGGTTAAACCTTATTTTCACATGTGTTAGAGGAAGACCTCTCATACCTCAAAGAGGTGTTTTAACAAATATGCCACATAAGCAAAAGCAAAGGTTCCAATGCCCCTTTACACTACTTAAGGAGTAAACCACACAGAAAAAAAATTACTTAATTGTTCACAATCATGAATGCTAAGAGAGAGAGACTGAAAGCAATGATGTTGCCTTAGTTATGGCCTATACCAGCTAGCTATTGGCAGCTCCCCATTCAAATTGCTGACCTTTATCTTTCTGTTAAGCACTTCCAGTCATTGCCCAGGGATCCCAGGAACCCAAGGACTCAGGGCTTTTATCAGCCCTTGTCTCCAGCTTTGCAGGACTTCGGCACTTTCTCCCCATGTTCTGATCCTTTGCTCTCATGCCACCAGTTATCTCTCCAAGCCTTATCATTCAATTACCCTTCTTTCCCAGATGCTGCACACATCTGGAACAGGAATGCTAGAAAACTGCTGGAATTTGCATCCTACAGGTAGGCTTACATCAACCCTACAAACCACCCTAACTCAGGCATCAATCCTCAGCTCTTCTTTGACACATCTGAGCATGTCATCTCTCCCTTTACTGCAGATTTCCCCATCCTCAAGCGGGATCTTACTGCCTTTCCTAAGAAGTGCAGCAGGACCCAGAGCTACATTTTCCTGTCACCTACCCTATCATTCTCCAGCCTCCCTGCCATGTTCCTCCTCTCCAATTATACCCCTTCCCACCTTTTCAGCCAAGTATCGGTAACAACCTTCTACCCATTTCAGTGATGCATAGGGAGAGACATGATCAGCCCATGTGCTGTAACTGGTAAT